>NC_062255.1:6759844-8054319 GCF_905475465.1 Pieris napi
AAGAGGCAAATACTTACAGTTCTATTTAGTCAATTCTTGATATTAGTGTATACCAAGGATCGTCATGCTCGCTTAAATGTCATTGCTTGTGGCGGCGTCCATGCGTCGGGTTGTCTCTCTCCCTAAAATATGGCGAGGGGGCCAATAATCTCCAAAAATTGCGTGACGTAATATTTGAACGCTCCCTAAGTGAACCCGCGTGAACATATTAGTGAGATTAATACTTGCCTATAACTGTATAAGCGACAGTTAAACGCATTTAATTTTTGCTATTTTTGACTCATTCTTAAAATTTGAGGGATACTCTAATTCAAACCAAACGTGCGTCTGTTATTGTTTTCTGTAGTTTTATAGACATGTGCGATCTACCCCTTCTGTACCTGTAAGCTAGAAACTCGGATTAGTGTAGTTAGTAGTTACTAGTTACCTCTATAAGATAAAATGAGATCGCAGTCTCTTGAGCTCTCACTTATCTAGGTTTTTTTTTTCTTTCTGCTCCGCGGCAATCTATTGAACACAACAATAAGCCGCTACTTTGTCCGATACGAGTGTATCCGCTTAGGCTTTTTAGTGTGGTGAGACACTTCTCCAGTAGGTGTCTCATTCCATCCTGAGTAATCTATTTTTTATGGTTGGGACACTATGTCTCTTCAATCTTTTGTGTTGAAGGCCTTGATCTCCACTGAGTTTGAGGGCAAGCTCATTTATCTAGGTTTGACTGTAATTGTTAAGTCTCAACCTTAAGGGTGATTAAATAATGGCACGTAGCGCGAACTCTGACTCCCATATCTTAAAACCAAAACATTTTAGTCACACAGACTTAGCGGTTTATTTTTTACTTTTTTTTTCAGAACATAGACACCTCTTCGAAGTGAAGACGTTTGACGGGTCAATACTATACGTTCCTCACCGGCTGCCCGATGACGTCACTGAGCTTGTCTCAACTAACCCGTATGACGACAGTAAAGTTAATATTACTGTGAGTATAAGTTTTTTTAATAGAATGGGGGGCAAACGGGCAGGAGGCTCACCTGATGTTAAGTGATACCGCCGCCCATGGACACTCTCAATGCCAGAGGGCTCGCGTGTGCGTTGCCGGCCTTTTAAGAATTGGTACGCTCTTTTCTTATTTTATATTTACTTCACTTTTTCTGTTGCTTTTTATAATTGAACTAATTTTTTTTATTGAGAAAGGAGATTATGTGATCATTATCACTACGACGTATCACAACTGAGGATTTTGTAGACATTTTCATTAGTTTGATAAAGTTTGAATAATAGCAGCTGCCCGATCAGATATCTCTGATCCAATTCGACTTAGGGTCTTTCAAGAAAATAGTACCGATTAAAAAGATTGCAATGCACTTGCGAACTTTCAGGTAAAGTTTCTTGTGTATCACTTATAAGGACTGCAATCTGTTTGCTTTATAAAAAAATGCTTTTAACCGACTTCAAAATCTAAGACTATCTTTCTTCTAATCATTTTGTCTTTGTATATAGTCTTTTAAGCGCTGTGTTTTCTACTCTTTGATAACTTTAATCTGAATTAAATTATTTTATTTCTTTTTACATATTGTCTGTTTTGTTCCCTTTTTGAATTAATCCACTGGCTGATTTACATATTTTCAAGGCTGTGAAGTATTTTCCGCCTTTGTCTCTTTGTCCTAGATAATTTTTACAATCCAACAATTTCGTTGAAATTGCACATTAAATAATTTGGGAAGAGACATATATATTCTGCTCTTTTCACTAATACACAGTGTAAGTTAAGGGCGCAGAGGTCGATTACTGGATGGGGGCGTCGAACTAGCTGTTTACTCTAGAATATTGAAGTTTGCTTCACCCAATGTACAAAGACAAGTTAGAGGTTTCACCTCTAACTTGTCTTCGGCAAAATTTGTTGCAGACTTCTATCTGTAAGACATCAGAAAAACGACATTCGGAAATCTACTTGATTTCTATGAGGTAGCAAAAATTCAGTTCCCCAGCCTCCCAGCCTGTAGGTAAATCTGTCACTGAATTACTAATGTGTCTTCTTCTTCTTATAGTGCCATCTCCTTACGAAGGTTGGCGATCATCATGGCTATTTTAATTTTGGATGCCGCGCTTCTAAACAATGACTTGGTGCTTTGACCAAACCATTGTCTTAAGTTTTTCAACCAGGACGTGCGTCTGCGGCCAGGTCTCCTTCTACCTGCCACTTTGCCTTGTATGATTAGTTGAAGGAGCTCATATTTTTTGGAGTTACGTAAAACGTGTCCGAAATACTCAAATTTCCTTTTCTTAACCGTCATAAGCACTTCTTTGTTATTCTGCATTCTGTCCAGCACGGTTGTATTTCGTATGCGGTTTGTCCAAGATATTTTAAGCATACGTCGATAAACCGAGATCTCAAACGCTTCCAGTTTTTTGGACATAGTCTCTGTCAGCGTCCAAGATTCTACGCCGTAGAGCAGCACAGAGAAGACGTAATTGTACTAATGTGTATTTACAGATAATATTCAATCGCACACGACGCCTAAGCGAGATGATACATATATACAATCTGCTCTTCAAACATATAATGTCTGACCTCGAGCTGGTGCGTTTTGGGCGACAACACTTCAACGAACACGCGGCCATACAAATACCGCAACACAAATTGGAAGTTTGGCCTGGGTGAGTTGCTTTGAAAGATATTTTTGTAGTTATACTTCTTTAGGCGCGTTATGAAAAATTGATGAGAGTGAAATTTTACGATGCGCGCGCACCGTGACACAAAATTAATAGAATGAAGTTGCCCACGGAAGATGCTACGGCATTGGACATATATTAAAACAACATTCGAATAATAATAGAATTTATGTTACACTTAATGTAAGAGAATAATAATAAATATTTATTTAATTTTTCAAATGTAAACTGAACTTTATTGACTTTAATGACTCCTTTTCCAGTCTTTGATTATTTAATTGTAATTAATTATTTGGATGCAATCAAAAACTATTTTTAATAATGCCAAAGAAGTATAACTTCTTACGCACGTACATAAGTACACGCACCCTTTTTTATCGTACATAAAAGCAAATTTACTTAGTTGACTTAATGTGTCTTTGGACTTCCCCATTATAGTCACCTGCCTCTCACAATGATGGTTTTTAATTCCCTTTTGAATTGATTAAACATGCTAATATTACGAATTTTAGAGGGTAATTGATTAAACAATTGCACACCCTCATACTCAATAGAATTCTTAAAATAATATCAGACTATCTAACCTAACCTAACATTAAAATAATAAATTTCTTGTTTAATATTAATGTAGCTGTTTTTTATATAATTATAAAGGTCATGGGGCTGATTTAACTTTAGACCTTGTCCGTAAATTATTAATGACTTAGTCCTTCAAGAAAAGGAGAAGAATTCATAATAGGCCGGCAACGCACTTGCGAGTCGTCTGGTAATGAGAGTATTTATGAGTATTTATCATCAAGTCCGTTTGTTTGACAACATTTAGTTGTTTTTTTTTTAATTTGAAGAAAATGTTTCCAGATATGTGACAGCTGTTAATGAATACGAAGGCGGTTTAATGTTGACCCTTGACTCCACTCACCGGGTGTTGCGTACCCAGAGCGTGTTATCCTACATAAAGGATACTGCGCAAGCGCATGGGGCGAATTGGAAGAAGATGGTAAAGGAAACGCTGTTCGGTAGCTCTGTTATGACCAGCTATAACAAGAAATTGTATCGGTAAGTATTTACTGATATTTGACAAAATAATAACAAATATTTTTTAAATAATAAATAATTAATCAATTAATAATTAATAAATGAATAATTAGTAAATAAATAATTAATGAATAAATAATTAATAAATTAATAATTAGTAAATAAATAATTAATGAATAAATAATTAATAAATGAATAATTAGTAAATAAATAATTAATAATAAATTAATAAATAATAAAATTAAATAATAAAAAATAAATTAAATAAATTATTAATATTTAAATAATTTAATTTTAGGGTGGACGCCATCGACGATAATTTAACGCCGAAATCTACATTTGAGAGAAAAGAAAATGGAGTCCCCGTGCAGATATCATACATTGATTACTACAAGAAGAATTATAACATCGATATTATGGATTGGGATCAGCCTATTTTAATTTCAAGGTTTTTTAAGCTACTACTATTGCTACTATTATATATTAAAGTTTATTTATTAAAAAAACAATTCTATCAGATTACATATTATTAGTTTTATAAAGATTAAATTAGTAACAAAGTAGTCTGGTGAAATTCCAGCTTTGCGCTTAAATCACTGAGATCACAATTTCCAGAAATAAAATGAAAAACGAGTTTTTTTTTAATTTAAAAGAACTAAGCTTAGCGGTAAGTAGGTCTTCAGTATGTCAAAACATTGACAGTTGTAAATTTCGATTCTGAATCTTATAAAATAAGATGTAGTGTCTGTCTAATGATTGTCAGTTTTCACCTCGACAACCGATAACTAAGGGTTTTAGGAAACTTGTTTTGGTTTGGTTATATTTCGTTTATATAATTTTACTATCCGTTTTCCGCCTGCTTCGCAGGGCGAATTAAAATGGGAAATAAATAAAATTTTATGTTTCATTATTATTATTTTTTCATATTTTTATTATTCTTCTTTTTAACTTCCTGCTAAAAAAATTGAAAATTTTCGAAAATCGAGTTTTTAACAGATGTTGAGGTTTTGAGGGTCTAGGAAGCCTCCCCGAATGTTTCCGCGGTGAAGTCCGTTTGTATAAATTTTCATAAAAGTAAAACAGCAATAAAAAAATTCAATAAATTTAAAGGAATTTAAATAAATAGCCATAAACCATCTAGGAAAAATTTCGCATCGAATGGTGGTAGTTTCATGTCGATACGATCAGTGGTTTAGGCGTGATTGAGCCTCAAACGAAGACCATTTTCATTATATATATATAGATTAAACGCTTGTATTTATTCTGTTATATTCGCGAAGAAATCTTTGCAACTACCACGAAAGGGTTTTTTTTGGGTCTACAGCCCATGACACACAATAACGTTCTATTAGTAAAAATCGGTTAAGCAGATCCAGACATTACCCATACAACCTAACAAACTTTACTTTTCCTATATTGGTAGAGATTTTCATTTCCGTTCATCCATCAAGAGGTTTCATTGCTAAACAACTATTTCAGGGACACAAAACGCATATCCGGCGAGGAAAAGGAAGTGGACTATATGATATGCCTGATTCCGGAACTGTGTCAACTGACAGGATTGACAGACGACCAGAGGAGCAACTTCCGGTTAATGAAAGATGTCGCTACCTACACGCGAATCACGCCGAATCAGCGTCACGCGGCCTTTAAACAGGTAAGACAAATGGAGCTTCGGACATTAATTTTTATCACCTCATGTGTATCGAAACGTATAAATCGTACCTAGGTATATACTAAGTCATGGAAGTTGGTAAATAATTAAAAAAAACTTATCGACGTGAAATACGAGAAATATATTTTTTTACACACGACTTCTATTGGGCCGGTTCAAGTATTACGTCAGATTTACTGCAATTTAATCCCCCCCCCCTCCCCTTCCGTAAAAGTAACCAATGCTCTCAAAAATAATAGTACATAAACGTATTCATTTTTTGTAGGGCACCGAAATATTTTTGTATTACTCTTATATGGTATAAAATTAACTTGCTTTTTCTGAAAACAAACGCGACTGTATGACGACTTACCTTAAAGAAAACCGATTTTTGTATGGATTTCTATTTGTACGTAGGAGATTAAATAAATTGGCTGAAATATAACGATTATTGTTAAAGATCTATGATATGGTTAAAAAAATGCCCAAAATCCACACATGTTTTGCGACACGTTTGCGGCGCCTGCATTTTTTTAAAACTCGAGTTACTTATTTTTAGTTCGTCAGCAACGTATTGAATAATGAGTCGGCTAGAAACCGCTTAAAAGGCTGGGGTCTGAGCCTCGCGCCTGAGACAATAGATATAACGGCTAGGACTCTGCCCCCCGAAGCCCTATACTTCGGGAACAACGTGAAAGTCCCCGGGAAACCCAATGCGGACTGGAATTCTGACGTCACGAAGAATTCAGTGATGCAAGCTGTGGATATACACAAGTGGGCTGTGCTGTTCACTGATCGGGACAAACAGACGACTATGGTAACTTTCATATTTTTATATAAAAAAAATGTCGTCGATCTATTCGATCTTAATTATTTTTTTAAGTCTACCCGACTTTTTCTAAAAGCTTTAGTTTATTACTAAAAATTATTATGATTTTTTTTGCTGTTTTCAATTACATCACAAATGTAATCGAAAATTGATTTATAAAAAGCATCAATTTAAATCAATTTTTTTCATTTAATTTATAAAAATGATAAAATACGAGTTTTTTTATCAGTTCAATACTTGCTTTGTTAGGGGAGTATATCGGGGGCTAAGATTACTTATTACTTACATATAATCAAACATATAGCTTATATTTTTCACAAATAATATTAAAAAAATTTTAATTAAATATAAATAAAATAAATAATAATATAAATATATTTTATTAGAGGCGCAAACTAGCTGCTGTGGTCTCTGGCAGAATGACCAGCGCTGTGGAACTTCTTGCTCCTCAGCATAATGCTGAGCCAGGGCCAATTACAACCACAGTACACACACATTGCACACTAGAAGCGAACCGAATGGCAAAAGAAAATTTCTTAATTTTAATTTCTAATTTTTATTGTTTGTAATGTCTTATTTTATTTTATGTTTTCTCTAAGTATTGTTATTTTGTGTGTTTATGTGTGTGTGTTTTTGTTTGTAATAAATGTTATGTCGGGAAACATAGTAGTTGGAGAGATTATCAATGCCAGATTTGGGCCTGATAAAAAACCTACCTCAACTTTTTTTGTAAACCTGCAACCTAGTCAGCATAATAAAGCAGCCAAGGAAATCAGACATATTTTCCACCAAATTGTTACTATAGAAGACCCAAAAAAGAGGACCACTATAGTACAGTGTCAAAGATGCCAGCAGTATGGTCACACCAAAAACTACTGCATGAGACCAGGTCGATGCCTCAAATGCGCAGAATCACACTTAACCAAAGATTGTCCTAAAGTGGACCGCAGTACCCCAGCAAAATGTGCCTTATGTCTCGGCCCTCACCCTGCGAATTATAAAGGTTGCGAGGTATATAAAGAAATTCTAGCCAGAAAAACACAGCGCTCGTCTCTAAGCGCAAGAAAAGCTCCTACGTCAAGCTCTCCCAATAGTGGTATAAGCCCAAACCCCCAACCTACAAAGCAACCCCCGAACCCACCCACAATAAATACGCCTAAGGGATATAATGAAGTGGCTAAAAGTAATCATTTAGTCCAAGGTACAAACCAACAATCTGTACCAGAAGCCAGTCAACAATCACTGAATAATAGAATTGAGGAAATATTTATAAAACAATCACAAAAAATTGATACAATCCTACAACAAATGAGCACCATTCTGGGGCTCTTGACTACACTAGTTAACAAATTACCATAAAAATGAATAAACTCAAAATTGCTACATGGAACATAGATGGTCTATCGCCTAAGAAAAATGAAGCTGAAATCCTGCTAAAAATGCATAATCTGGATGCCTTGCTTATTTCTGAGGCGCACCTTACATCCAACAGCCAAATACATGTACAAAACTACAATGTGTACACAACAAATCATCCCGATGGCACTGCACATGGAGGCACAGCTATTATAATTAGATCCTCCATTGAACACTATGAACTTCCACAATTTCGATCGGAATCCATTCAAGCCACCTCAATAAATATCCAGGATGAAAATGGGAATTTCTGTATCTCCTCGGTTTATTGTCCTCCAAAGCACGTTATAACTGAGGAACACTTCACCACATATATTAACAGTCTGGGTCCACGCTTCATAGCAGGTGGAGATTGGAATTCAAAGCATCTGCAGTGGGGGTCGAGATTGATTACCACGCGTGGTAGAGAACTTAAAAAATGCGTTGATAAAAACCACTTAACAACAATCTCCACCCCCGAGCCAACTCACTGGCCAAGCGACCCTGAAAGATTGCCTGATGTCCTGGACTTCTTTTTAATGAAGGGTCTCTCACGACTGTTTTATCACATTGATGGCTTTCTCGATAGTTCTTCAGCTCACATCCCGGTGATATTAACTATTAGTACCAATATTCTGGAGTGCCAACGGAAACCAAAACTGTATAACAGGAGAACAAATTGGCAAATGTTTCGTGACCTCGTAGAGGACGCCCTACAATTACGGATTTCACTAAAGAGTAAGGAGGAAATAGATAGTGCAGTCTTGGCATTTACGAGAGTGGTGCAGGACGCATGCTGGAGGAGTTCTGAGGGAATGGCTCAGAAAAAGACCAGACAGCTTTCTGTACCCCACGAAATTCATGACATGATCCTGGAGAAGAGAAGATTACGTAGAGTGTGGCATAATAGTCGTCATCCCGATGATAAAACAGCACTAAACCGCTACGCTAAACACCTTAAACAGACTATAAAAGAAAATCTAGATGCTACTATTGAGGAAAACCTGATGTCGTTAACAGCTACAACAGACACCGACTACTCTCTCTGGAAGGCATGCAAAAATCTGAATCAACCCACAAACCCTAAACCACCTATAAGACTAGATAGAAACAAGTGGGCTAGATCTAAACTAGAAAAAGCAAATGCTTTTGCTGACCATCTAGCTAAAGTATTTGTTCCAAATGAAGCCACTCCTGGGTCGGATGAGGCAGAAATAGATGACATTCTCCAGCAGGATTTCCAATTGCATTTGCCCTTGAAGATAGTAACACCAAGGGAGGTACAAAGAACCATACTACAAATGGAGAATAGGAAGGCACCAGGTTTTGACCTCATTGACAAAAAGGTTCTCTCCGAATTACCTCGTAAGGCTATAACTTACTTGACGACCCTATTCAACCGGATTATAAGTGTTGGATACTTTCCAGCGCTATGGAAGGTCTCTCAGGTGATTATGGTCCATAAGCCCGGAAAATCGCCACATGACGTCTCATCTTACCGACCTATAAGTCTTCTCCCGATCGTCTCTAAAGTACTGGAGAAGGTACTACTACGACGGCTCTCGCAAGCTATTCATGAAAATTCTATAATTCCAGATCACCAATTCGGGTTTAGAGCTCAACATGGCACTATCGAACAAACTCACAGGGTGTGTAAATTCATAAGCAATAGCCTTGAGCTAAAAGAGTACTGCTCCTCAGCTTTTCTGGACGTTCAACAAGCATTCGATCGCGTATGGCACAAGGGGCTCTTATGCAAGATCAAGTCACTTCTGCCTCATACTTTCTATGGAATCCTAGAGTCTTATATCACCGATAGAATATTCCAAGTGAAAGAGATGGATTGTACATCAGGTTTTCATGATATACTTGCAGGGGTACCTCAAGGCTCTGTACTTGGCCCAGTGCTGTACACCATATATACCTCAGATCTACCGCGTACCTCTGAAGTCAACATTGCAACCTATGCAGACGATACGGCAATCCTAGCTTCAAGTAAACAACCCGAAGAAGCCACGTTAAAGCTGCAGCGAAGCCTTAATGAAATAAGCAACTGGTTCGATAGGTGGAGAATTAGGGTGAACACTAGCAAATCAGTACAGGTGACATTCACACTGCGAAGAAAGACATGCCCCCCTGTAAACCTAGGAGGAAAGGAACTGCCTCAGAGTGACACAGTTAAATATCTTGGACTGCACTTGGACCGTAGATTGACATGGCAAAAACACATCGAAACAAAACGGCGTGAGATCAACATTAAATATAAGAGGCTGTACTGGTTACTGGGTAGAAACTCGAAATTGTCCATCGACAACAAACTCCTTATTTACAATTCTGTTATAAAACCGGTGTGGACCTACGGGATACAATTGTGGGGAGCTACATGTGACTCTAACAAAACTAAAATTCAAAGAACACAAAACTACATCCTTAAACAAATAAGCAACTCGCCTTGGTTCATAAGAAACGCTGAAGTACATGAACACCTAGGCATACCTACAGTCAAGGAGGAAATAAAAGTATACGCTCAGAAGTACAAGACTAGGCTGGAATATCATCCTAACCACCTAGCTGTTCAACTCACCCTACCGGAGTATATAAACCGACTCAAAAGACGAAGAACCTTGGAGCTCAGCCGCATTGACTGAGCTAATATTATTATGGTAGATATTCCTAATGAGGAATATCTCCACCCGCAAACCATCCTACAACTCATCTGCTCATAGTCAGAAGACTGATGGCACGATGTGCTTCATTAAAAAAAAAAAAAAAAAAATGTTATGTCTATGTCTATGTCTAAATAATTAATTCTTTGTCTATTCGTCTTCGTTTTTTATATATCTATCTAATTCAATTAGTTTTTCATTATATTTTCTAAATTTGCATAAATATGTCGACTACCACTTATTTTACGTACAAGTATACGTTAAATAAAGGAACGTATTAGTACGTAGTATATAGAATTAGTACGTTACAAGTCGTTCTCAAAAAGCATTACATGTTTGACTTGAAATTTTCCAGAATTTCATTGAAACAGTCCAACGTTGCTGTAAGCCAATGGGTATAACGATCGAAAAGCCGCAATTGTTGCGATTGCCGAACGATCGAACTGATTCATTTGTTGTGGGTCTTAGAGAGGCGATACAAACAAGGCCGCAGATTATTGTTGTGATATGCCCTTCGTCACGCGATGATCGCTATTCTGCTATTAAGAGGGTGTGCTGTTCTGATGCCGGGATACCTTCACAGGTAATGCTTTATTTAAGGAAATACATTGATAGATACTAGCTATAGTCTGAAAAGTCTTTTCATTCCGTAGAATTCGGACATTTCATAAGTGTTGCTACTAACAAAGTTTTCCACATAAAAAGAGACAAATTTGACCCATTTGAGAGTAATAAAAAAAATGCTACGTATTTTTTATGCTTTACCTACAAAAAGGTAAATCTAAATATTTACTTAATCACGAACAATATATCGAATTAACTTTAATTACTTTATTTTATTCTTTAGCTGGCATCACTGCCTACTAATTCCAAGTTTAATAAACCTTTAAAAAAAATGTTTTCTTTTCTTGGGCTGTTTGTGATGAAAAGGGGCGCCATTATCTCTCGCCGTAAAATTTTAATGTGAGCACCACTTAATAAAATATATACATTAGTAAAAAATAAAATGTATGTATAGACACATATGTTCTGACTCGTATTGAAATGAAAAAATGTGCCTGACCAAAAAGGTTTGTAATCTATGACATGTCAAAAAATGATAGCTGTCAGAATTCTACGGAATTAAAAATCAAAGTATAGAGTTGTTACACATTTCTTAACCATATCCTATCCTGCTCAATCTTGACATTTGTAAGTCTTGTGAGCTTATTCTTCTGTATTGCTTCGCTATTCATGAATCCGTGAGATTAGGTTTATAGTTTCTAGTTTGTTTTATTAGTATATTTTTGTATTATTTTAGATTAAGGTTCTATAAGATTTGGCTATGCACTTCTTGCACTTTATCTATCATTTTTTTCCCTTAGGGAACGTTCAAGTATTACGTCACGCAATTTTTACAGAATATTGACATTTTGTATAGTCTTTAATATTGTATACAATCAAGAAAATGGTTAGAAACAATCCATGGAACAATCAGAGATCGTTCCGTGCACATGCCGATTTTTGATTGGCTGACACTAACTAACATTATGTTCCGTTACGTATACGGTCCATTTAAGTTACAGATACCGGCAAAAATCTGGAACAAATGTCCTTGCCTGCTAAGAAGTGATTTTTAGGTAGCACTTTGGTGGTGCCCGGCGGCGGTTTAAGATGTTTGCCGGTATCTGTATTATTTGTGTTTTGTTATTTTGTATGTATGTTCGGATTTAGTAACGGAGTGATCTCCTTAAGGATAGAACCCTAGGTAAATAGATTTATAAAAAACTTTCAGGTAATAAACGCCCGGACAATAATGAACCAGCAAAAAGTGCGTTCGATTACTCAGAAGATTCTATTGCAAATCAACTGCAAGCTGGGTGGGACGTTGTGGCACATCCATATTCCCATCAAGTCTGTGATGGTGGTCGGAACGGACAGCTACCACGATCCCACGCGACGACGGCCCAGTGTTTGCAGTAAGTATAAACATTTGGGGGCTTAACATTTTTTTCATCGGCAAGTATAGGTCGGTTATCGAAAGCTGGCGCGTTCACAGTACTCACACTAATGCAATTTCACTATTCAGTATGTTTAAAAATATGACTTTTTTTGCCAAGCTATATTTAGTCTACTCTGTACTTCACTAACAATTCTTTCAATACTCTTCTCAGAAACACCAGTCGCATCTAAATTCTAATGTCAAATCGTACAATTCATTCATTAAACTGTTTTTATTAAGATGCTTAAAATAATTAAAAACATTGTACACTATTTCACGAATGTTAATGTTCTGCCGGAACCAATTATTTCATAAGACATTTTTTTCTAAGTATTCTAACTTCCAACCAAACAAGTAAACAACCACAGACAAAATATTAATAAGAAAAAAGATCAACATGTATTTATAAACAGTAGCAAAAGCAAAACAATAACTGTCTCTTTTATACTTATAAGCTTGACCGAGCGCGAGAGAGACGTACAGTCTTATCATGATGCAAATTAAGTGTGACGTCACGCCTCGCGCTCATTCACAGACACTACACAAGCACAAAGTTTAAATGTGTTGAAGCCGCCAGCTTTAGATAACCGACCTATATGTGTGTTTTTATTCATCGTACGAGCAAGAATTAAATTCCCACATCACATTTGTACACAGCCGAAAACACAAGTTCAGGGTTAGCACGCCCAACTTTGCCAATACTGATCACTGTTAGTACGCTGTTCTTGTGTTAGAAGAGTACAATGAATACACACGAAAGTAATAGTAGTGGCATATTTGACAGCGCTCAAGACTAAGGGAGCGTTCAAGTATACGTCACGCAATTTTTGGAGATTAATGACCCCCCTCCCCCATGTAACGCGCCGTAACGTTTTTCTGTACCCAATAGTAAAACGTTTCGTGACCACCCAGTGACTCTTTATACTTAAAAGTTACCATTATGTGTTGTAAAGTAGTGGAAAGTCGAAAATAATATTAACAATAACGCGTAATTCAATCCCCGCCCCGCATCGTAACGTTTTACAAAAGTTACCCCCCCATCCCAAAATTCGTTACGTAATACTTGTTATGGTTAAACTTTCCAATATGGACCATCGATTTGAATGCCCATACTTTTTTTGTAGACAGTACTCGCTAAAAGAAAGCGTTTTGCAAAGTTTTAAGTTGCGGAAACTTACGGTTCATGAGATATATTTATTTTTACTTTCCATACAAGTGGGAAAAAAAACACACCATAACGTAATAAATTGACAAATAATAATTGCACGCTTAAAGTTACATTTTGGCAATAATATAAATGTCATAATTAATCGCAAATCAATTAAGGCATATTTAGTCTATGTATTCTCTAGTCTCTGGTTTACCACAAATTAAGTTTTACAAACTTTCAACTGTAGAATACTTTGTCTATGTATTCTCTAGTCTCTGGTTTACCGCAAATTAAGTAACTTTTACGAACTTTTCTTTTTATAGTACAATATAATAAAAAAACATTTTTTATAGGTTTCGTAGCGTCGTACACGCAAAGTCTAACGAAGTGGTATTCAACAGCCGTCTTCCAGGAGAAAGGCCAAGAGATAATAGACTGCCTGAAGGCGTGCCTCGTCAATTCCTTGAGGCATTTTCTGGTTACCAATGGATTTTTACCAGACCGAATAATTATGTATAGGTATGTTTATATGACCTATGATATAAAAAAATGTGTGCGTGTACTAGGTGTACACACGTAAGAAGTGAAACTTCTTTATGACCTTATTTTTCGTAAAATGATCTACTATATGCAACTTTACAGAAATTGGTTAAATAAAGTTAAATTAGATAAAGTTTAACAAAAGGCTTTTATTATCATAGACATGAATACAAATACAATTATTTCATTTTAACTTATTACTGTACTACTATGTAGTACTAAGATTATTACAGAATTTCATTAATTGTAATAGAATTATTAGTATTACTATCATTGTTATCGTTATTATATATTTTTGTTACTAATGGCTTCGAATCTCTTCGGATCAACCGTGGTAGGCATAAGAAAAAGATGGCGCGTAACCGAAAAATGTGACAAATGTGTGTAAATTTTTTTCCAACGCCGATAAAGAAGTTTCACTTCAAAAGATGGCGCGTAACGGAAAAATGTGACGCGTAACGAAAAAATGTTATACTAAATTTTTTTCCAACCCCGATAAAGAAGTTTCACTTCAAAAACTTCCAACATTGCGGAAAACTATAAAATGGCAACACTTTTTAAGATGTCATTGTAAATTGTCATCTGTCAAATTGTAATTTGATTCTTAGGGTGAGATCTATAGTGCGCACTTGGACTTTGCTCAGACTTTACTTACGAAAAACACTAAGGTTAAACTATGATTTAGTATATTTATAGACATTTTAACGGTGAGATTAAGCTAAGCTCAAGCTAAGACAGAAATTGATGTTTCATTTCATGCAATACCTTCTTTATTATCCTTTAAAAAAGTAAAGAATGGTTATAGTTAAGTCTGAGCAAAGTCTAAGTGCGCTCTATAGATCTCACCCTTAGATATTGTGAGTTATAAGTGCGTTAAATTACGGAAAATTATGAAAAGTCAAGGCTTTTCAATAAGGAATAGTTTTTGTAAAGTAGAAGGAATGGACTCTATAAATAATGTGTCAAATGTCTAGCCAATTTGAATGTATGACATTAGTATTGCTATTATCATAGTTAATTTAGCGCCTCCAGAGCACATTATTGTGGTTTATTATTAATAACTGTATTTATATAATAAGTACGCCTTGACTTATTTCATATTTTCTCTAAACGAGTATTTTTGAAGGTAATAAGGAAATTACACATAGGGCACACACACAATACACACACACATAATACACACACACACAATACACACACACTCACTCACACACACACAATACACACACACAATACACACAATACACACACATTCACACACACACAATACATACACACACACCTCAATACTCAAGTTATTAGTACATTGTTTTTGTTATAACATAATGTTTCTCGTGTATATAATCCCTTTTTTGTTTATTTAAAAATTGTTTATTTTTAATAAACTGTTTAGTAAATAATTATGAATAACAGGGACGGTGTTAGCGATGGTCAATTTAAACAAGTGCAAACATACGAAATACCGCAGTTGAGGCTAAGTATCCAAGAAGTGGAAATGCAATACGAACCAAAGATTACGTACGTGGTCGTACAAAAGCGTATAAATACACGAATATTTTTGAAGTGCGGTCCGGGACAGTTAGAAAATCCTGCTCCGGGGACTGTTGTAGATCACGCTATTACTAGAAGGGACTGGTGAGTACTTTTTAGATATTTTCTTCTCTATTTTAAAACTTTTTAATATGTATGTGCAATGCAATGAAGAGTACAAATTAAAAATATGTACAATTTTAAATATTGTGAATTGTCCTTTATTGCCGCCATATTCAATTAAATTTTAACCAATCAGAGTTGAATTGCCACGCAGTAAAATTACGGTTTGTCTTCGATAGATTTATCGAAAAATAAAAAGTTAATTGTTTAAATGTTTGTGACATGATTATATGAGAGGTGTTCATTTATTTTATTTTTTATAATTTCTCCACAATAACATTATTATTGTAACTATTCATAAGAGACGAAAGATTTGTGGAATTAAACTTAAAATTAATGGACCTATTCAAAAATTGGAAAAGAAAAATTCATTGGAATCCCTAACACATTCAAAATTTAAAAAAAATGTGAGGCGTCACGGGACGCCTGGCAGATGTTAAACATCGACATTGTTTTGTAAAAGTAATATGCAGAAAAGAACAGATTGTGATAGGAACTAAATATGCCATAATGATAAAATAAAATATTACGATTTTTTTTCAATAACGATGACTATTTATTGTATAAACATTTATTTTCATTGAATACAAAATATTATTTCAAATCGTGACTACTTAATTCGTTTAATCAGTGACTTCGAAATACACACACCGTACACATTACTGCATATAGACTGTATACATATACCATCATATAGAGTGGCGACGCGTCGCCACGGCACGCGTCGCCACGCCAGAAATTGGTTTTACGTGCGGTTATAGATGTGTTACATCAAAAGACCAATCAGATACTATGACAAGCAGTAATTGATAAAACTCTTTCAGGTACGACTTCCTAATAGTCTCACAAAAGGTGAATCAAGGTACGGTCACACCCACCCACTACGTCGTTGTTAATGACGATAGCAAAATGCCACCGGACCAGTGCCAAAGACTTACGTACAAACTGACACATTTGTACTACAATTGGCCTGGCACGGTGAGAGTGCCAGCACCGTGCCAGTACGCCCATAAACTGGCCTATTTAGTAGGCCAGAACATCGGAAAGAACACCAGCGAAGCGCTCGCAGATAAACTATTCTTTTTGTAAATAAAAAAAATTACCTATAAGTCGGTTATCGAAAGCTGGCGCGTTCACAGTACTCACACTAATGCAATTTCACTATACAGTATGTTTAAAAATATGACTTTTTTGCCAAGTGATATAATTTAGTCTACTCTGGCTTTAGTAAGGTTGAGTGGGTTGTAAATAAATAAAAATGTGTCAAATACATATAAATATTATGTGCATACGAGGGTGGATCCAAAAGTTCTAAGCTAGACCAAGAACGTAAAAGAGTAGTTTGTGTAAATAATTTTTCATTTTTCGACATAAGTTCCATCTAGCTCAACACACTTCACTTTTACTTCACTAACTATTATTTCAATACTCCTCTTAGAAACCCTAGTCGCATCTGATGTCAAATTAAATATAAAAAAATTTCATTAAACTGTTTTTATTAAGATGCTTAAAATAATTAAAAACATTGTGCACCATTTCACGAGATTGCCCTGGTAATGTTTGAAAAAAGATCAACATGTACAGTAGCAAAAGCAAAACAATAACTGTCTCTTTTATACTCATAAGCTTGATCGAGCGCGAGAGAGACGGACAGTCTTTTCATGATGTATTTGTGATTGTATTTCAGTTTGACATCACGCCTCGCGCTTATTCACAGACACTACACAAGCACAAAGTGTAAATGTATTGAAGCCGCCAGCTTTAGATAACATACTTATACGTATTCTGAAAAATTCCAGTACGTACTTAAACTGGCTTAGCATAACAACAGTAATAAGCGAATTTGACATTTTTGGGACAAATGAACATAAATTACTACAAATGAAAATTAATATTAATACTTTTTTTTTAATATTCGTAGTGTACAAGTGAGTGAGTGAGAGTGACTGTCCGAGTGTCAGTACGCACATAAACTGCGCCCGTACTCTAACATCCAATAGCGATTCCGACGTTTTTGTATCGATGTTCTCTCAATATCTCTTAGACCACTATCGCTATTGGACATTAGGGGAAGAGGTCTCTGGTTATAGTCGACATTAAACATTTGGTTTGTTTTTTCTTAGGTACATACAAAGTTATGTTAACTGTCTATGTGTGTCTGTATTACCTTGAGTTAGTATGAATATTTTACAAATTAAAATGTTAGTAAGTTTCAGGGTAATTTTAAAGTACAAATATCGCTCTCTTATAAAACACTAGCTGACCGGGCAAACGTCGTTTTGCCATGTATATCATTTATAATAAAAAAATAGGGGTTGATCGTAGAGGGGTAAAAATTAAGGGTTGTATGTTTTTTTTAATGCTGTATCATAAAAAAATAGAAATTAAAAATTTTGCCTAAAAAATAAAAATAAGAATGTAGGGGTGGACTACCCCTAACATTTAGGGGGATGAAAACTAGATGATGGCCGATTCTCATAGATACCGGATAAGCACAAAAAATTTCATCAAAATCGGTCAAGCCGTTTCGGAGAAGTATGGCAACGAAAACTGTGACACGAGAATTTTATATATTAGATATATAGGTGACCCAGGTTTGGGTTTTCATTCTGAAGTATTCTGTAGATTATATCAATATAATCTTATTCTAGAATTACTATAAGTTTGATATTAAATTTTGTACTTTTAAACGTCGGAGACTATTTAGTCAAACATTGTTTCATCGTAAGAATCGTTTTCTTTTCTGCCAAGCGTGAGCTGAATTTCTTACTCCTGTTTGCTGTCCCAAAACTACTAGTCTATCTAGAAGACTTAACAAAGTGTAGTGTAGATTCTGTCTGTACATTACACCCGCAATTTATGTTACTCTCAAACCAAATCTATTCATAAAATGGGCCCTGTTGAATAGTGTTTAATGTGGGAACTTTATAAAGTTATATCTTGCTGTCGCAAATCTTATATTTTTTTTACTTATTTTTAAATTGACCAAGTATTTTTCATACAAATATTTGATACTACTTATTTTTTTTTGTTTACCATCGTAACTTAGGTATTATCTATGATTAACAAAATTGTACCGCGAACTTATTTACATTATGTAGTTATGATAACTTAAATGCATATTGAACATCTACGTGTATTTTTTCAGTTTTACATTGGGTATTTGATTTGACTTTATTCTTTTAAATTTATAAAATTGTTTTGCTTATTTGTAAGATGATTACACTACTGTTGAAAAACACTTTTTTAACGGATTTGAAGTTATGTTTTATTATAAATTTACAATTATTTGATATAATTTTAAATTTAACCGACGTTTCGAAAAGTGTTTTTCTATGTCTAAAAGTTATGTCAATAAAAGACAATACTATGTTCTATTGTTATTAGGTCTTAAAGTTAACGTCAATTTAATTTTATAAGTTGTATATACTCAGGTCGTGTTTCTACTCAGGTCTAGGCCTCAGATATTGTTATCTGTTTCGTGATATTAGATAGTAGACAAGTCACCTACTTTCCTTCTGAGCTTCCTTACGATCTTTGTTTACGAGCGAGTGTTAAATGCGCATATAGAAAGTCCATTTGTGTACAGCCGAGGTTCAAACCAGGGAAGAAACTGACATGCTCTAGCCCAGTGTTTCAACCTTTTTTGTGCCAAGCACCTTAGCCTTTCTTAAATTCTTATGTAACGTACATAAATTTAATATTAAAAATAAAATTGTTCACAACTTAAATGATAGGTTGTAAGAATTTACTAAGAAATTGTTAACGAAACACAGTACGAAAATATTCAAAACATAATGAAAAAATGAAATTCTAATTCCAAAAATTAAAAAAAAAATGTAATAGAAACGAACTTCCCCTTCAAAATGTCCCCCGTGGGGAGTGGGTCCCACGTTGTGAAGCACTGCCCTAGATTGATTTGAGTGTGGACAATTCTCGGAGATATTACTTAAACTGAAAATTGATAATAAGTGCATATGTACTAAAATAGGTCAGCTCGTCTTTAATTAACAAAGCAAAATATACTAATCATATATCTAAGCCGCGTCTACCGACCCAGGTACTCTGTTACTTCCAATAGCCATTTTAATACCCAGTTTGTATGTAGTTCTTTCAGTAGCGCTGCTGTCGCAAACTTGCAAGTCGCGTGTTAGAAAATCTCTACGAATAAAGAGAAAATTTCTACTATCACCGGCATTTATACCCTATGGGATGTAGGAGATACTGATTAGGCCTCGAATAGGTCCACCACCACCAAACTAGGCTTGCAAACTTCGGATTACAAAGTACAATTATGAGCTACAGAGTACCATGGCGGGTGATAGATATCGACCAATTTTAGCTATACGACTCGCCGGTTTTCTCGAAAAGAGCAAATACCTCAAACATAATTTATATTATAAACAAAGTCATATACATTACGTGTAGGTTCGTAGCATTATTTTAAGACGATGTAGAGCTTAGGAACCCTTCATTGGATGTGAAGTGGTTTGATGACGTCAATTTTAATTCATCTATTAAAATTAAAGAGATGGGTGTTAGACTTAAGCAAATATAGACTCACACGAAGCCATAGATATTTTTATAAGGTTATAGGCAAGCTAGCGATAGTAACTTTGTTGCCTCCGTCATCTGTAGACACTGGAATATTAGTAGGTACTATTAAAAAGTATTATCTAGATATTAAAAAAATGTGTAATTCGTTAAATTAAACATATGTTTAACGTGGTATGATAAATAGATGAGGTTTCAACATGAGTGAGGTTGACAAAAAGTTAGTAAGTGTTTACTGCCATTAAGTATTTGTTACTAGTAATTAAGGATCAATAAATATTTTTCCAATAAAACCAATTTTTGTTTTATTTCCTCTTTTACTACGTTAAATAATATTGGCGCTGCAAGGCTTGTTGGGTGGCGAATTCAGAAATACTTCGCTAAAATAATAATATATAACTGCTGCTTTCTGTTACGCTTTCACTAAAACTATATATTTGAATAACTTTTTGGATGTTGGCTTAAAATTACATTTGTTAAGGTGCGTACAGACTATATAACATAACATGTTATACAACATTGCTATACAACGTGTTTCAGATAATGTGGACACTGAATGTTATAAAACATGTTATTGATATGTATACTAGGACGAACCCAGCATCTACGTTTTTTTGTTTTTCTTTTGTTTTTTAAAATGGTTATATAACATTGTTATATTGCATTGTTATTCTAATGTGTACAGTATTGGTTTATGTTATAATGTTGAATAACAAGGTTTCATAATGTGGACTTGTTATAAAACACAAGTTATATAATATGTTACATAGTCTGTACGCACCCTTAGATTATCCCTAATTCCCTTTATAGACCATAGACTTAAGTTATGTCTCCCCCAGGTGGGGAGGAGGCCATCCAACGTATAAAACAGTCTGATCGGTCCTGGACAGCTCTCTTAATTTCACTTAACTCACAGCTTCAGTCGCCTCTGCAATGATGCTTCGTTGCCGGGTCTGTTTTGTGTGGATGTTTCCTTTTGCCTCGAGGATTCCAGTCGTGGGATTGCTTTGCGATGTGACTTGGATCCCTCTGTAGCATATGGGCCTCTTACCACTTTTTATATAGTCCTGTCATTTAGCGCCTTACTGCAAATCTCCGATAGCTATGATGACTTTCTCTCAGGCCAGAATATTCCAAAGATTTGACGAAGGCAGCGGTTCACGAAGACCTGGTTGTTGTGTTGTGCTCTTTGTAACTTTCCACGTTTCGCAACCATACAATTAGTGGTAAAAATGTAGTAAGTAATGTAATGAATCTACTGACCAATTTAAAAAAAAACTTTTATTAATAAAAGCCTTTGTGTGCTATACATTAACTCGAAAGAAAATACTTTTTCGTGGGACCTAGTCGGATTTGCAAAGTAAGTCCGAGAAAAACGTTCGAACGAAAACCGTTCTTATGATGCTACGCTGCCCTAAGGTAACGTAACGGAGATAACGAGGAATCAATCATATATGAGTTACTCATACATGATTGAACCCTCGAGAAAAAGGTCCGAGACAGCATGTCTAACATTTATATTAGGTATATAAACCGTCCGCCGCGTCCGCTGTTCGCGATAAACTCGCACAGAATTCATTACAGTTTGTACCATCTAGAATGATTCATGAATCATGAGGAGTAGATATATAATTTTTCAGGGTTCCGGGTCACGGTTGTGCATGCGAAGTCAGGGGCTAGTATATTATAAAACGGAATGTTAACTATTTGTTATGTTTTCACACCTAAACTAAAACATAATAACTTTAGGTAAGGACATAGGTTAACTGTTAGCGCGACAGACGGGATTACAATTTCTATAGAAGATTGTCTTCGTGAAGATAAGTATCCTTAAATCTTAAATCTTTCTTATCACATCTTTGTCAAATTGTCAAATTCTCATTACAAAACTGTGTTATACATAATGTAGGTACTGACACAAAGAAGATGGACATGCAAATCAAAACGTGATGATGTGACTGCTAATAAACTATGACAAGGAAATTCTTAAATGATGGTCAGTGATAGCTAATTTTTAAATCCATTACAAAGGAATGTAAACCAGAATTCCAATCGAAATTCGACAGACTGACGTAAAAATGGGCTCCTAATTCTCACATCAAATTAATCGTTGGCGATTTTCCTTTTAGATGTTCCTACGTTTATTTTTATCCAGGGTTATATGGGTATATTATTTAAGGTTGCGACGCAATCCTAGGTTATGAAAAAAATTACAGAATATACCTAACGTAAAAAGTACGGTCTAATTTGAAAATTCTAGAAATTATGACATTTTAATTATATTAAAGACGTTTAGTTAATAAAATGAGCAGTGTTGGGCTAGTTGTTTCAGCGTGCGACTCATATCCCTGAGGTCGTAGGTTCGATCCCCAGCTGTGCACCAATGGAATGGACACCATTATTTCTATGTGCGCATTTAACATTCGCTCGAACGGTGAAGGAAAACGTGAGGAAACCGGATTGCCTTAGACTCAAGAAGTCGACGGCGTGTGTCAGGCAAGGCTGATCACCTACTTCCCTATTAGATTGACAAATGATCATGAAACAGATACAGAAATCTGAGACCACTAATTTATAGTTATTTTTTACGAGTTTGATTATTTCTCTATTCATTAACGTATCATAAACCTCATATAGTATAGAGAGCTTTGCAAGTTTATCTACATCACGAAATAGCGAGGTTTTTTTCAAAATGATTTTCATTGAATAAAATAAGTTTATGAATAAAGTACTCTCTGTATAGTGTAACGAATATTGAAGGAAATTATGTTATTTCAATATTCTAATGTCATAGTAGCAAATTTGTATATATTAATAAAATATACAACCGCCAAAACCTCAATCGAATCTCCTTAGTTGTGGGCTGACGTAGCTAATCTATGCAGGAGTACTGCCTCGAAGCAAGTTGAAATACCGACACCGTGTGTGGGTGTGCTTCGTTTAACGAAAGAGCGGCAGTCCATCAAGTGAAACAGGGATGCCGCTATACAGAGTGAAAGAGACACCACGACACCGCGTCCGTGGGAACTGCACAGTAGTGGTCAGATCGAAGCGCGCGCGCGCCGGCCCAATGCACGTAGCTCTATACAGCTTATGAGATTACATTCTGAATACGTCAGAGATTTTATGTTAATGGAAATAAGTATCAGTTTTCGTCTAAGCTCTGGCGTGGGTCGATCTGTTTTTTGCTTAGCTTAGCTGAGGTAAGCATTGATTTTAGCCCGCCCTGCCGATTCTATGCAAATCGATTTCTGGATACTTTAATGAAAGCGTTAAACAATGTTGATTGTTTGAAATGGGCGATTAAGATTCGCTGTAAAGAGCGAAATTTTTGCTATGAATTTGATAATAATTTGTACTAGAGAAGATTAACTACGAGCCTGAACAATTCAGTTTAAAATAATCATTTATTTAAATGTCTTGGCAAAACTTGGTCGGTTCTAAATGAATTAACAAAGAATAGGAAAGTTGTAAAAGCCGAAGGCAGGAAGGTACTTGTTATGCGCTAAAATAAGGAAAGATTTAGGTATAATCTACGAAGCAGAAAAAATTATAAGTATACGAGATATTATAATCAGGAATTACGTCATCCTAACATCTAAGCACAATAGTATCCTTATTGTGTTAAGCTAAAAGGATTATTATTTAGAGTAAGCAGAGTTTAATTGTAAAAAAATCTAAAATTTAATAAAAATATGAAATATTTCGGGTACAGATTCTTAGTTCCTAAGAAAGCAAAAAAAGAAAGTGTTTTAGTTTTAGAAGGCGTATCTTACTTGCCTGCTGTAAAAGTGTGTTATGCAGAGTTGCTGGACTTGTGATGAGAAATTCCACAGAACGGCTGAAATAGGGTAGCAGGGAAATGAAGAAGGTGATGTTAGGTAGTAACTTATCTTTAAAAACATCCAAAAAGTTTATATTCATTGATGTGTTTTTTTTCCACCTGTAAACTTAGGTTGAAATGGCGTTCATAAGTGATCAAGATTATTTGCACAAGGTGGTCTAGCGAATGCTGTGATGGTAACTGGCCAATAATCACTTGTTTTCCTTTAAAGCCTCCTATATATCCAGATTTTTTAAAGTGTGGCAAAAATATTATCATTGCCCACCCGCTCGTAACAATGGACTATAATTTGTATCAACCCACGCTTCACACGAGTTCGACACATTCAATTAAAGAAAACCCCGATTATTTACTCCACGCGCCTTTAAATATTCAAAGATATATCTTTGGAACTTATTTTTAACTCATATTTTCCACTCTTTTTGTTAATTACGCGAACTTCTGAAATCGGCTCACTGTTGTTATGATTGTTTTCAGCTATTTACGTACTATATGTTATTTAAGACGTGTTGCTTAGTGACAAGGCACGTGACTTTAAGCTTGTGATGTAAAAATGCGTTTCTCTTTGTGCGAAAGAAAATACTGTGAGGTAACCACAACGTCAGAGACCGTCAAACACACGCAGAACGCTAATCACCCGCTTATAAAAATGATTGAGTAAACAGAAATCTGTAATTATATTAATATTTCGATTTATTTTCTTGGACATATTTCTATATAGAACTAGAACTCGTGTGAAATGTATAATATATATTTGCTTTATTTGAATCTATGTATTAATTTAATGACATTCACATGCAATGGCGTATCCAATGCATATCGCTTACATATCTTAATTAGACCCCACAACGAGTCTATTGATTTCTTTACTTCCGCCCTTCAGAAACCCTTTCGACAACACCTCGTACACATAAAGCCTTATATAGCTAAGCAGGTTTAACCTTAATAAAGATGTAGTGATAATGAATAGATCGGGTCGTTAATTGTTAAGATATATACATACAATTTCTATTAAGAAGTTTTTAATATGGTATTTATTAAAAAATAATATTAAATTAAAAAATTGAGTATTTTCTGTATTTTTTTTATTATGGTAGCCAACCGCTTATATAAAAATTGCAACAGCTAATGTATGTATACTAAACAAAGAATTGCTATGAACGACCTACCCTAGTAAAATATAATTCTTATAAATATTGGTGTGTCTTAGCGTAAGTATGTGGTTAATAAATTATTTTGTTGTTTTTCTTCAAAGAAAAATCGAACCTGTAATAGGAAAATAAATAAAAGTACCTATACTCACTAAAGTACCTACTCTTTACGACTCTTCTTAACTTACAGAATTAAACTAGCTTTTCTTTTTATAATTAAGTTTGATGCCTTTTTCGTATATTATATTTAAGACTTTATTTTTATAGATATGTTAGCTTTTAAAGTGTTCTTAGCAAGATTTTTTACTTGTTTTTTTATAATGTTAAGTAATGCCGTCCATAGACACTCAATTACTACTACTAATTCCTTGAACTTTCTACTAATTGATAGACTACCAATTCTCAAAAGGCCGGCAACGCACTTGCGCGCCCTCTGGCGTTGAGAGTGTCCATGGGCGGTGGTTTCACTTAACATCAGGTGAGCCTCCTGCCCGTTTGCCTCCTGTTCAATAAAAAAATATTAAAAAAAATTGCCATAAGGGTCACAAGTGCGTTGTTGGCGTTTTATGAATTAGTACGCTCTTTGCTTGATGGACCCTAAGTCGAATTGGTTCGGAAATACTTCAGTGGGCAGCTGGTTCCACATAGTGGTGGTGCGCGGCAAAAACTGTCTTAAAAAACGCTCAGTTGTGGAACTATGTTATAATTAACTCTTATGACCAATATAAATAAAAGGTGAAAAGGCTTTAAGAAAACTCATAGTATAAGTACATAAATCAGTCAAATATTGTGATACAAAACTTAATGAAGTTCTCATTCTTAAATACGAATCATAATTTGACGCCTTGTGTTACGATAAATTAACAAAAGATATTTTAGTTCATATTGCCTTAATATAAAGGCTGTATTTTGATAAAAATTAGCACACCGTCTAGTCTAGGTCTCATAATTTTGAATCGTGAAGTCTCCAGCTGGGTTCTTACAAACATGCTACCTCGTCTTTATTTGCATAGCATCTTGTTTTATTGCAATTTGAATTTTTGAAATTTTAAAAACGACCTTTGTCAATGACGCCTTATCTGTACCAGGATATGCATTATCTTTGACAAATTTGTTGTAAAACACTCCTATATATTAATCATAGTTATTTGGGAGTGTTTTCGCTAATCACAATTTACATGGCCCAACCCACTGATTACAAAAACGATATTGTGTACAACATTTCAAATTGTAAAGTTTTAGAATTGACTATTATTCGTATAAAATATGATTATTCTATAATGGTACTATATGACTCAAAACTTAGCGATTAAAAAGAGTGGCGGAAAGTATCTTGGCAGTTCTTCTTGCCCGCTCTACGCCCTTGACTCGCGAACTGGTAGTAAATGTAAATTAACAATTAATTTAACTTATTTTCTGACGTTCATAAGTGTACTTGTTTATGTCAATAAAGTTATTTTGAGTTTTTAAACAACGTATTCCTTTATAACCGACTTCAAAACTGAGGAGTAATTCACAGATCACGTTAATATTATTTAAAGACTTTTAACTTTTACTCATTTTACGTGAAATTCTGTTTGCGCTATCAAGTTTTGGGTTAATTAAATTAAATAATAAGACATGTTTTACTTGACTTGACTTGTCCTTTAACCCCTAGATGGGGCAGAGGGCGTCCACAGTGTGTCTCCATCGCCTTCAGCCTTGAGCCTCTATTTCACCTTGCTCCAAGTCTCTCCGACTCTTTTCGCCTCATCTGCAACTGTACGACGCCAGATTTGCTTGGGACCCTTCCACTTTCCTTGCAGGCTCCAATCAAGCGCCTGCTTGGGGATATGATTGGAAGCTCGTCGGAGTGTATGGTACTATGGAAAATCCATTCCACTTGCGCCGATTGATCTGCTGCCTAATCACGGTGTCTTCTCGGGCCAGTGGATACCCAGAATACAGCGTTTGACGAAGACTAAAAGTCGGTGCGGTTTTGAAATAATAAGACATATCAAAAACACTTTATTTAGAAAATTTATGTAATAGGTAATAATGTACTTATGACGTCAAATTTACTTATCAATGCGGTTAGAATACAAATGAAACGAATAAAAAATCAACTTAATTCGTTAATAGATTGTATTTGTATGAAATTACAACTGTCGGTTTCGGATTTCAGAACGCCGGCGTGTTTCAGACGTAGGCTGTGCCCTGAGGCATTCGTGGGAACCGATTCACCATTGACCGATGTAGTACAAGTTGTACAATACTGTATAATACTGAGTTAATGCCTGTAGCTTATTTAGGCTATACACAGCTTCATGGCTTAGTTTCGTAAACAGAATTCAAAGTACACATATATTTCTAAAATGATTATACTGTGGTTACAATTCAAAAATCGAACATCATAACGTTATTCCAAATTCGATTATTAGTAATGTCAAATTTGATTTAAAAATAGAACGAAAGCCCGTCTACAGATTCGTTTAAAGCAATACCCTCACCAGTAGGTACAGAGTGTAAATTGTACTTATAATCAATAGAGTTTACAATCGCGTCTTATACTTAATTTTAACCTAGTTCAACGGACATTTATTCAAAATTGACGAGAAATTATAGCCTTTGTATGCACATTATGGTCAAGTAATGCTCAAGCTTCGGCGAGTGATGAATCGCCTATACAATATGTATGTATGTTACAATGCCTGTCCCTCTATTAAACATGCGGCATGCCTTTATACGATAGTCTAAGAGATAGCCTTTAACTGTAAGTTTTTTGTTCTCAGTCGTGGGAAAAAGCATCTAGCCAGATAAACCTAGATTCGGAGATAGATAGCTTATATGCAGTTTTTGTGCTTATTTCTTTGTACTTCTAGCAGTGTCCATGGGCGGTATCAATTAACAATGGGTAAAGCTGGTTAATCCATCGGAAAGTAGACGGTTTTCGATAAAGGTTCTTACCAACTAAATCTTTGTTTTTAGTTTATTTTATTATTATTAATTACTTAAGATGTCAAGTGGAACATGGTGTAATGGTTGCAGCTCCTTACAAACATTGTGTAAAATAAAAAACGTGGCGATTAAAAAGAGTGGCCAGTAGGTATTTAATTATTGCCAGTTCTTCTCTTCCGTTCTACACCCTTGATTTTAGATCTGGCAGTAAATGTAAAATTAGAAGCATTAAATATAAGTATATTTATTTCTTGACGTTCATAAGTGTACATTGTGTTTCCTATATGAATCAATGATTTTAAATTTTTTGAATTACAGTTTTTCAGGCGATTAAAAAATGAAAAACTATTAACGGGGTAACAATTATTTCCACTTTAAATTTACCCGTTCAAACATCAAACCATTGAAATTCAGTTTCATACAAACCTCCTTCACGCTCTGATTGAAGGGTTTCCTGGTGCTGCTGCAATGGCACTACAACCCTCAGATTGCATGCATTTCTTTCATCATTTCTGTAAACAAGTAGGTGATCAGCCTTGTGTGTCGGATATATGTCGATTTTAAAGTTTTAGGGTCTGTTTCACAATATACGGATAACTTCTACATAAGTTCCAAATTAGCTATTTATTACTTATTGGTAGGATAAACACTATTGTCGCGTTTCACGACTGTCAGATAGCGCTATTCGTCACATAAAGTCCATCATAAGTTATGAGTCCGATGAATGTCAAATAGCACAATTTATCTTCCAAATAATTTATGTGTTGCATAGCTATTTGGTACTTTATCCATACATTGTGAAACAGACCCTTAGACATGCCATTTTCCTTACAATCTCTACCTTTACCAAGCAAGTGTTTATTGCGAACATAGAAAGGAAAATGCAAATGCAAAGGTACCTACTCAGTAATACCGAAATCATAATTGATAAAAGCCTTTATCGAAAATGGAATTCACGAACTTTTTCCACAAACTCTTGGTACACACGGACATCAGTAAAAGCGATATAAATAAGCTTTGCCCTGTGTCATGTATCGGTAGAACGTCAGCTCCGTTATGGCCTTTCATTTTATCCTTGCCGAAAGACAATACTGTCACTGTATAACTGTGGTTTAGTGGCCAGAAAAAGCGACGACAAAAGCGAATCCCGGTGAATAATAATTCAGGGGAAAGTGGGAACGGAATGCTTATTAATATTTGGCCTTGAGAATAATGAATGAAACAAGCGCATAAACTGTCCCTTCTAGAAGATGAAAAAATTCAGTTCTTTAAATCAGTTCAATCGTTGATTAACAAAATATCGTAGCTAAACTATTGGAGATGCGAATAGATAAATTGTATAAGAGATAATTAAATGGACGACTCTGACGACCATAGCTATAGCTGGCCCAAGCACTATCTTTAAATCAGTGTATGTTAATCAAAATTCTCGTGTCGCGACTCGCGGTGTTTGTGGTTAAACTCCTCCGAAACGGCTTGACCGATTCTCATGAAATTTTGTGAGCATATTGGGTATGTCTGAGAATCGTACAACATCTATTTTTCACCACCCCTAAAAAATTTTTTTTAATTTTAGATAAAAAATTTATTCTATATTTTTTTATGATACAGCATTAAAAAATACATACAACCCCTAATTTTCACCCCTCTACGATCAACCCCTATTTTTTATTATGAATGATATATGTACATGGCAAAACAACGTTTGCCGGATCAGCTAGTTATTATATGTATAATAATTTATTTCCCTCTTCACAATATCGCATTTTACAAGATTACATGCTGCAGTCCTTCTACCATCTTTATGAGAGGCTGGTGCCTATAATACAAGTCCTGTGGTCACCAGCCTTTCATCGCCGACAGAAGATATACAAAGGAGATTCAACTAAACTAAAGTAACAAACAAAAAAATACTAAAGCATGAGTGGTTGTGGATGTGTGAATACGTGTGTGTGCTGTACCTATAGATAATAAGATATACCTACTAGTAATATATAAAATGGGTCTTCATTCATATTCGTATAAATCCCAAGTTGAACCTTAAATAAGAACAAATACGACAATCTAAAGTGTCAAGCACGCAATAACCATATAAAGCGCCGGCGTTTTATTTCAAAATGCAACAATATTTGAAAAGTGCCACAAGACCATGCTAAATTAATTTGTGTCACATGAAACTGTACTCTATAAGTTCAAAATAAGGTTTATATTGGCTAAAACCAAAAAGCTCTTAAAGCAAAATTATTAAACGTTTTTACTCAACAGAAATCGCTTTAGAGGCCCCCTATCGTTTTTCCGCCGTGTTCCTGGAAAGTTCGTTTAAAACTTTGTCGGCGACAAACAATGACTTCCTGTTGAGTACTGTAAATATCATTTTCCGATACATCCGTTAGAGCACCTAAAAGAACTGTTTGAACACACACGTTGAACTAAAATTGGCTTGTGATTTCTGCTGCAATCGCAGGGTATTATGAATCAACGTTTTTAAGCAGAAATACTAGAATTTTTCAAGAATTATTTTTGGCGAATATCTCTAAACGACGAAAACGAAACTTCGAGTATTTTTTTCCAGTAGCAGCAGAGAACTCGACTAGAATGAGTAAATGGAAAAATAATGTTTTATTCCCAAAATAAGTTTAATAAATTTCGGAATGCCCAAGCTAATTTTATAAAAATATCGTAAAGCAATAGATATTTTGAATTATTATAAAATCTTCATTAGGAGGGATTTTCATGTGAATTTTTTTTTAACTGCAACTAGAAACTATACGTTAACGTCCGTACTCGCGATTTGGCTCCAACGGACGTTAATATTTTTCTCCTCTCCTGCCCTTAAGGCCGATTTACATTATCTTAGTGTTTAGGAGAGTGCTTTAGGATAGTACTTTAGTTGAAACATGTAAACGCTACTTGCTTTAGTAAACGCTACGCTAAAGAACTTGCCTTTCAAGTTTTACTAAAGCACTCTCCTAAACACTAAGATAATGTAAATCGGCCTTTAGAGGCAGTACAAAATGCTCTCTCACAGATTGTTGAATCTAAATCACCAAAGTTCTATTACAAAAGCATAAATGAACTTTATATTAGAAGACAGCAATTATAATGTGTTATGTGGGTAAATTATGATTAAATAAATATATCTTAGAAAGAATAGTATTAGCATAGCCAAATATGTGTACGTCATTATAGCTTGTAATCAGGCTGAAAAGGCTATGTTTTTATTTAGTCTTTAAGACACACGCAAACCATCCGCGAAAAATTCAGCGGTACTGTGATTTAATTCAACCAAACACATAATTTCTTCAGCTTTATGTTATTCAAAAATATATTATAAATCGTAGCATTTGTTACTCCCATAAGTTGCGCATTTCACGCAGAAAGAACTCGTGATTTTTAGGAGATAGATACCTAAACCATACAAAGGTCCATGAAGGAATTAAGTCTATCTTCGACTTCATATGTATGCCATGAAGCCTGTACAAAAAACCTTAATGTTCTCGTCGTGTTATTTAAATTAATATATGATCTGATAATTATTTGGACATAAATCTTATTAATATGTATAATTTTAATACATAAAAAGATAATTTGTTCTTACCTAAAGTAGAGGACAAAATGCTCTCAAGGTGTTTAAAATGTGTCACGAAATTTGATACGAAAAACTACTCACTTTAAATTTTAAAATATTGTCATCCACTTAAAGTAAGGATTTATTTGTAGGAAATACAACAAATAAAACTCATTTGTTATAAAAGTTTAAGGAATTAGTACTTTGAACTTACTTTATAGGAATGTATATTATATAGATTTTCATGATAATATTTTTTATTTCATCGAGTCTAGCTTAGATTAACTCTTTGATTAAAAGCGTCTACACACCACAGTAAAATCAGGACAATAACGGGGAAGTGGGGCGCACCCTAGATCGCCTGTGTGTAGGCACCCTAGGCGACACATCGCCTGGAAAATCGTACCCTAATTTTGTAATCAACCCTAACCCAGAAATTACTATGAGCCGATTTTTTCCCCACCACCATTGCCCCGATATCGCCACTGATTTTAGGGCCATGAAGACGCTTTGACTCTTATTTGAATCTAAAGGTGATATTCAGAATAACGCGAACTTTGACTCCTAGCGGCTTGTTTCTGTATTACCCTATGACATGCCATTGCTCTCAATGCATTCCTTACAATGGTTAATTGCGCATATAGACAGAGCAGTATCGTACACACAGCAACCTTTATTGCCTATAGTCTATACAATATATTTTAAAAACATTCCCAGAGAGTTTGCATAAATTATCCAAACATTGCTAAAACAATTTGGCATGAATTATAGTTTCAGTCACTACACTCGATTGATTAGCATCTATTGTTTAGCTTGCAGTAGACGATAAGCCCGGATCGAGTATAGAAATTGCTCAATAAATACAGAATTTATTAGGATTATAAAATGTAGGTGTTTTATTAAATGCAGCAGGGCGAAAAATTGAATTAATTTCACGGCTATCAAATTACGTGTTCTTATATTAATAATTTGAAGACAAACTAACTAAGATATAGGATTTTTTTGATATCCGAGGTGGAAATGCACTTGCGCTTCCCCTGAACAGGGGTAGGTATGTGGGACTCGACCCACGCCAAAATCTCTGCTATTCAGGGACTGGGTGAGCAGTACCCACTAAAACCACCTCGAGTAGTTCCGACAAAGCCGCGTTACAGAGGCTCCGGGGTCGCTGTCGCATTCTACCGGGACCTCAACGGCATGTTACACTCAAAAACTTCAGGTGCAGTATACACTACATAGGAGGTAGGAGATGAGCATATCTTCTCCTATTTACTCCCCGTCTTCTACCCCTAGGATTCGTCCTAAAGCGCTCCCTCTCTCGTTCTGCTGTCTCCTTCTGTAGCATGACATGCTCACAGAAGGATACCACTGCATTCCTTGTCACTGCCGACCATTTTTTGTACAACACAAGGCAAAGCAAGGTTATTACCCACCACAGAACTAAGATTATGACGTAACTGAGACCACTGCGGACAATCCTCCAACGTATGCTGTGCAGTATCATCATTTGTGCCACACTCCAAAGATATAGGAATACCTACTGGGTTCTATTTTTACGTTTTCATTTTATATGTGTGTTAAATTAGTAATTTCGTGTACCCTCTAGATACACACTAGATTGGTATATCATGTAACAGACACAGAAATCTGAGGCCCAGACCTCAGATTTATTGATTATTTTTATAAAGAAATCAAGCTCAGAGCTTCGGCACACTTTGCTATATTTCACTTTACGACTGACATTCCGAACTAAATGTCTTTGCAACATCAAAATAGTTAATTTATAGAGTTGATAGGTCTATAGATTAGTGGTTAGATTTAAGGTCTAAGATATAAGTCAAACCTAAATCTAGTTACGTGATATATTTTTTATCTATATGTATGAAACTATTAACTTTTAAGGGAGCGTTCAAATATTCAAGTCTCAATTATACATTGCCATTATAGATATTACATGGTCATGCCTGTCTAGAATCGTCTATTCTATATTTTATAAATCCATCTAAGTAGTAGACCTTTCAGCGTACATTGCAACCTCCAATCATCTGCCTAAAACATTTAAATTTAGGCAATTGCATAAGGAACATTCCAATGCTAATTATTCGTGAATTTAACCCTAAATTTGAATATGTCCAAGGTGAATAAAAGCATTGAATTTTTATAACCATAATGAGGGGCAATGTGTTAATTGATTACGTTTTAAAATACAAAACAGATGCCCTTATAATTTTTATATTTTTCGTAATATTGTAATTTGCGTGTTTTCGTGCGAAATCGACACGTTACGTTTGCCTTTTAAAATTTTACGACGATTTTATTTGGATACGTAAGTGTATTAAGTTTTATGTTTTTTGGTACACAAACACACTACTGAATAGAATAAGAGTTGAAGAAAAGATATAGACTAAACATAACAATCAAATATACAGTATTGACAATATTCTTAACCTTATGTAGGTTAATAATAGTAAAATTAATTAAAAAAAAATTAAACCAAATTTAAAAAGTTTGTTCCCTGTGGCAGTGTACCTTTAACGCAGCATTTTCTCGCTGTATTGCGATAATTATTCGTTGAGCGAGGAAAGTAGCAGCTCTGGGGTCACCGGTAGGTACTACCTACCGGGCGCCAATTTAAATCTTTAATTAGCGCCTGTGCACCCCACGGCCCAAGAGTCTCTACTCCAAAGGGAACAAAATTTAAGTTGAAGGAAAGTCTTATATTGAACCGTTTATTATTTTCCGCGGCAGTCCCAGCTTTTTTGCTTGTCTTGTGAGGTGAGACGGAGCAAACGTGTCCACACAAGAGAGAGAGATATAGAGAGTACCTATATAGCAAGGGTAATGAAATCTACGACACTACTACATACAGGTATATATCTATGTCAATTTAAATCTGCTCGGACGTTTCAGAGAGTACGATAGTATTTGTAAGTACAAATTATTGATTCCACTATGACTCTAAAGTCAATATATTTAAGCGTCTAGTTCTTTTTTTTCTGGTGCTCTATTGCTAAAGGTTGGCTATTAACAACTGGAATTGCCGGGTATCTTGCGCTAAGCTAAAAAGCTCCTCGGCGGATGTGATGCCGGTCCACCCCCGTACGTGCCGCAACCACCTTTCTTCTCCACCACCAGCCCGTCTCTTGCCTTGAATTTTGCCTATAAGCTGCAACAAGTCGCATTAATGATGACGTAAAACGTGTACGAGATATGTGACTATCCGTATATTAACTCTCTGCATAAACTTTCGTTTCGTCCCGAAGTGTCTAGTTACCTAACAAAGTTTCGTGCGTAGACCACCAACAATATCGAGGTCATTAAAATAATGTACCTAGATCATTTCAAACTTGACGTTGCAAATAATTTAGGTACTAACCATGACACGTTGAAACCGGTTCTAATACAGCTTTTTATTTGGCAATTCTTCGATACCTAAACTAAAAAAAACAAAAGCTTGTCCTTGCCTCGCAATGTTATGACTTATTTGTCTCGAACTTATAGATTTATCGATATTCGAAGAACATAAACGATTAAATCTGCATAAAATATAGTCGGTAAATAACTCGCAAATTGATTTTTTTAATAGACATCTGGCATAGATAAGGAAGGAAACAACAATTCTGAATCTATAATGCGTGGTGACATTTCAATTATAATTTATGAAATACCTAGTTAGCAAAAAATATCACCCACCCGTTGACAGCTTCGTCTTGTCTAGAATGTTTGCTTCTCATTTGCATATAGATAATAAAATAATTATAGGATTTTTTAAAGCTCTATTATTCTACACTATGAGGTGTGTTGAACAAATTCAGCGAAAACAGCGCGTAAATTTGTTAAAGCCTTTTAATTGGCATTTGAGTTACACATTAATTATTTAGTTTCAATTATATAGCCTGTATCCATCATAAAAATGGATCTATCTGTTTAATATTAAATTCGAACAAGACAGCGCGTTTAACTAAACAACATTTTTAGCATCATAATGTTAATTAAAGTAAAAAAACTACACGTTATATCTAAGTGTCTATCTATAAAAGTTTACGTCACACTATTAAAATGTTCTCACAGATTTTCCTGTACGTAAGAGCAATGAGGTCAGAGGTTTTACCAAAAGCCATGAACAATAGCTGTAATCTGTGGCATTCAGAAGCGCGAACAGCGTGTCATCGATAGAGAGACATGAAATCACAAAAGGCGTAATCCACTAATGATTAAAGCAATAAAACCCGTACACATAATATATGACCGCGCGCCATATCGGGTGATTGTTTCAAAACGCTCAGGACCGTAAATTACAACATCGTTGGACTTCATTTGCATTTTTATTGTCGCCTGCATCATACGGAATGGATAAAGCCTGTAATATAATCGGCGGACCGCAAAATTGAATTATTTATTATTCGGTTCGTTTGTAAAACACAATTATTCGGCGGCCGAATGTCAACCGTCGACGTCTTTTTTGGTATCAGCGCGAATCGGTGCGGTCCCGCAAATTCACATATTTAAAGCTAAAAAAATTCACTATCATACTTTCCTGATTTCTTAACAGGCAGTTGTGTCGCAGCGTCGATATTGTACGGTCTGATTTTAAACATTTATTAAGATTTTTTTAACGTTTCGTCGCGCACCGACGGATTCCTTCTGTGGAAGTTTTTTCGTACGTGTCGACGTAATTCTTACAAATGGGTGAGTGTTTTTGTTTTATAATAAGATTTTCATAAAAGATTTCAATAAAGGACAACAGCTGAGGAATTCAACGAAGTATTCGGTGGCAGATTTGAGATTAATCGCATTTATCATTCCTAAAAATTTGCATGCAAATTCCATATTATCAGATAGAGATTTTTAAGAATCGATAATTTAAATTATGAGCACAGTTTTATTCTAAATTTATATACGTTGACCACTTTATCAATTGCCTTGCTTTCGGTTCTTAACGAGATGGTAACGGGATGAGCATTATCTCCAAATAAGGATCCGGGTCTAGTCTTTCTAACGTCGTTCCGACGGGAAACTCTGATAATACCTTCTACCGATCTGCGTGTATCTTCGTGTTCGAAATTAACAATGATAATTTGACAGGTCAGCTTGTAACTCTATACACAAAGACAGCAGATTACATTGAATAGACTTAGGAATTTAAGCCGCGGCTCTCGGTTTGTTCTCACAGCGTCATGAGAATGCTTTTTACAATCTATATTCAAAAAAGAATAGAATCGATGTCTCTGTTGTCAACGAACAATTCTTTTAAAGAACTATGTTTGTTTTCAATGGAAATGAAACTCTATTTTAAAGGGATAAGCTTTATTTTAGACTGTTGATCTTCGTTTTGGTTTAGCTTGCGTCAGAAGACAAAGCGCTCGCGTTGAATCGTTGCTGTAAATAAGTTTATCTTAGATTAATCTTAAATAAAAGTCTATTTTACTGTTAATACAATGCGTTATATAAAATACTACTTATTATAAACACATGTTTAATAAATTGGTCCTACGAAAACATTTAAACCACTTGCCAAAACATTCTAAATTTAAAAACTTGACACTTTTTCGATTTAGGCGAGACTAATAATTGTATAGAAATGATTGCCAGTGTAAAAAATGTTCCAAAATTATAAAATTAGTAACGGCCGTCAAGCCGTGTGGTCGAGGTTCTTCATACTGTCAACAAAAGGATGTAATCAATTGATATCTTTGTCCCGCTATTATGTCAATTGTCTCTAACATTGTCAGCAAACATTGGGTTGCTGTCCATTGTCCACTTTGACACTTCGCCGTCCATTTTGACAATATCGCCATAGGCTTCCCGTAGTTTCGCATAATGCGGCCCAATTTAGGAAACAATGCATCCTGTAATATGTTTTGATGTTTTAACTTATTGTTTGTGAAATAGGAATCTAACAAGCGTGACCGTCTTGAATAGAATACAAGATTTGTGAGGGCTTTTTCTATGTGTATTGACACATTTTACGCGTGTGCCGTTACAACTGTTAACGCTTCAAATTATAATTTGTTCCCAACAAAATGTTTGTAGACTTCCTCGATTATACTCAATTTTAAATTGAAACTAATAAGTGTGTTGAGAGTTGGTATATTTAATTTGTTCAATACAATACACCGTGTTCGTATATAACGTGATTACATAAGTATCAATCCATCAAGGTGCAAACAAAGGTTTGGGGGCGGCGCGTATCACGGTAGCCGCGGGCCTACATAAATAACCGGCTTACCGCAAACGAGCCGCGTATTTACTACATTATTATGTTTTATACATGCGCTCAATACACAGAGACTAATACCAACCTACATAATGACGAGAACGCGCGGAAGGCGTAACCCGGTGGCAATCTCTCGTCTCGCTCGACGACGCCTCGGGCGCGCGCCTAAGCGAGACGAACGACCACAAATTTATTAAAACAAAAAAAAAAAAACTCAACAGCTACTGCACTCCGCGTCGCGTCGCCTCAACAGAACTAGATACATTTTTCCACGTCGCCGTGTGAGAGCGAGACGGGCAAAGTCGCACACGCGCGAACGAGACGGCTATATTTCCGCGAGAGCCGCGCGCTAAGCGACCGGTCATGTGGGCGCTCCCAGTGTTGCGCACGCGCAGCTACCTCGTCGCGAGTTCCACGCTCACGCTGCGTCGTCCACCTCGCTCGGCCCGCGTGACCTTCGTTCCGTGAAGCTAGGAAGCGTCTCTGCTGTAAAACATTCATTAAGCCCCCTGCGACCCGCCCGATCTATCGCATCATCAAAGGAGTGAAAAAGATGGCAGGCGATCGCCAGCGCCGTGGCTAAAGGTATTCGTAGAATGCGTGATCTGTATCGTGGAGGGGGGAGGTGCGCGGGGCGCCGGTAGCGGTGGCAGCTCCCAGCGACTCCTGGGGTTATTCTTCCTCAGGCCACTGCTGCTCGAGCTACGTACCAGGCGAGCTAGTTTTTTCTGTCCCACACCGACACACACTCGTTAAGCCCGCGCCAACACGAGAAGTCGCCACTAATAAATTACTGTTTTTTACTGCACATCGACAGTCTGCGCCGCGCACTCGTCTCACTTATACGCAGAACCATTAGTCAGTTATAGAGACCGCACTTCGCGACGCACAGTGAGTACTCAATCTCTTACTAAATTTTTCAGCCAATCGATGCTCTCTTAATTATTGGCTCGAGATGGGAGATAAGGACCACCTCCGCTCGCGATATCTGCGGTGATAAAATCTGACGAAACAATTAAGAGAGAGATCGATTAGAATTGCAAATGTTTTTATATAACTTTTGTTACGGTCGTGTTTATTACTGCTATTTTTCACATGTGTTTGCTATGTTGCGTGATTTTATTAATCCGCTAAAAGTCTTAAATTGTTACGTAAATCTATTAAGCCTAGTGTTGAATTCTTTAATTCTTACAGGAAATTATTATTCAACATTTTATAATCAATATCAAAGTTATCCTAGCGCCAAGAGGCGCTTCATACAAAAAATCATTCAAAATATTACTTTCATACAATTTTTTTTCGATTAAGCACCCGACTTGAACAGTTCATTGTCGAATTGTGTCCATTTTATAACGATTTATGGTTTATTTAACAATAAAAGAATGGTTTTTCAAAAAGGTTGCCTTTTCAAAAGATAACACGTACGAGCATCGCTTAATATGTTACTTTTGTGGAATCTTTTACGCATCATTAGGGTTGGTTATTGACACCTTTGATGCAAGTTCCCAAGGGATTTCCAACCACTGTCAACGTTGAAAAAAAAATGAGCTAGTTCTAAATTCAAAGTGAACTGACAATTTCGCGCCAAAAGTACATCGATAATTCGGTTACCATAGATTAAATGTAGGTCGGGAATTCTTATGGTTTTAATACATATAAGAAAAATTCTATTCCAAATTTAAAAAGTTAAACTTTAAAGAAAACGAAAATGATTTTATAATCTGTAAATGCTTTTTTCACTGCTTTATGCTATTTCTAATAGTCAATACTTACCTATACAATATTTCACGTAGCTTTGATACCGCGTTTTAACAAAGTTAAGAAACGATAAAAATCATTAAAACAAATTAACCTATAACATCAAGAACGAAGATAAAAAAGTAAAAGACAATTTGTGCTCGCATTAGTTTGTTTACTTGTCTATGGTGTCGTTTAATATGTTTATCTATTGTTAATATTATAAACACTAATATTAACCGAAGTACTCGAATCCGTAAACATATATTTATGTTAAAAAAAAAAATTGTATAGGCATGTTTCTATTAGTGTCTTCCATAAACAGTTTATTTCAACTGAACTAGAACTATGGAATCATAATTCGTTTGTTTTTACGTTATAATTTTATATCATTTTTTATACTTAATCCCTTAAGTAAGTGGACTATAAATTATATTTAGTATAGGTATAACGTAGTATTATATTCACTTTTTTAAAAGTTTTATAAAAAGGTTTTGTGTTCGCTTTTTTGGCAATTTGTTTGTACTATTTCTTATTGGGTACCTATTTTATATTGTGACTAAGATCAAATCTCACCAGACTCACAAATGATTATAATATAGAATTAACCATTCCGTAAGAGAGTGGATTTTTAAATAAAAAGACATAAAAAGTTAATACAATTTTTCAAACACACGGTATTTTATATTTTTAACGCTTTTAATATGTTGTAACTAGATAAATATTTTTAAAATTAATAATAGAAAAAACTAAATCAAAATTTAAATTTGGAACATTATTTGAATTCCGAACGCGCGGCGGGGCGCAAACGTCACTTTCTTTAAAATCCGCCGAAGTCAGTGTCGCATACGCGGTATTAACACATCCCTGAATGTTTACGAGGCAAGGGTGGAATAATGTCTGAAGACAATGATTATTTATCGTCAGAATCGCTTTTGTCATAACGCCGCCGCTCGTGTATCCATTAATAATACGTTCGGTTTAAATATCGAACGACGAAATTGATTGTTCTTGAACGCCATGTTTGTGGACTGCGTTCAAAAATAGAATACGAAATGTTTCAACCAAATATGTAGACATTGTTGGCTTCGCCACAGATAATATGTTTTATTTATGTTAGACTAATAGATAAAAAGAACGATTGATGTTAAGTCACAGACACAGATTAAGGAACATAGACTAAGTTGAAATCTATTTCGAATTAGAAGTCTACGCAATGATTACATATATTATATTAGAAATGTAATGTTTAAGCATTATATTAATATGGGGACATAGTTTATTTCCACATAGCACATAGTTTGTGAGAATATGACAGGAAATTTTCGTTTGTTTAAGATAAAGACAAAAGTTTCGGCTAAGCTTATCTTACCACAATAGATAATGCCTTTTCTGGGATGTGTTAAATATTAACAAATATAGTTTGTACTAGCCAGGGGTTGTAAACCTTCAAATGGACAGAGTACACAAATCGTTTTTTGGAATGGTGTTGACAGGTGATCAAACTTTATAATCCGGTTGTCAAAATGGAGATTTCACTTAGGAGATTTTTGTATAGTTTTTCTATATAATCGAAAGAAAACATGCTAAAGTTTTGTAACACACTATAATCAGTAATTAGTTTAACAATGTGTATACGCCACAGATTCATGAAGATATATCTTAGATATTACGTAATAAGTTTTACATTTGATATATACATTATACATATATACTTACAGCATATATTTTTATAATATCGATCAATTTTACCCAAAAAAATATTAAGTATTTTTGAACCAATTCCACTTAGTTCAAGAAATGAGCGTACCAATCATTTACTCTAGAATAGACAATATCAAGGAATAATAGCGTCTTTAAATTTATTTAAAACCAAAATATTGTTTAGGTATCTATAATCTAGAAACCATAGACACTAAATTCTATAGATTATACTTATTAATAACATGTGCCAGTTTAAAAAGAACAATTTAACTAGTTAAATTATAATTAAAATTTAAACATTATTCACCCATTAGGCAATTCTCTGAACAGAAACTGCGTAACTACAATTAAGACAAAACAGTGCAAATTGCGTACAATTGTAATGCCGATAGCTTATCTGTACCTTATCTAAAGCTTTGTTTGTGCACGGGCCTTTGAACATCCCGACATGCCTGATATGTTTCTTTAGTGATAACATTTATTTAAATCTATAACATAGCTTTTGTTAACACGATAATTTTTTACGGAGATTTTTCGTGTCTGATAAGAGATGAGCTTTTTTTAAAACATTCTTAAAAGGCCAGCAACGCACTCGCGAGCTGTCTTTGAGTGTCCATGAGAGGTATCACCTATCATTTGAGCCAATTTGCCTCTGCCAACAATAATTTGGAACCCAAAAATTTAAGGCCGCAAAGCCTACTCATAAAACAAACATCTTGAAAGGCCGGCAACGCACTCGCGAGCTGTTTTTGAGTATATCTATGAGAGGTATCACCTATCATTTGAGCCAATTTGCTTCAGCCAACAGTTATTTGGAACCTGAAAATTTATTGCCGCAAAGCCTCCTTGCCTACTTACCTATATGTAAAAGCAAATTAAAATTTATTTATTCATATAGGTGCTGAAGGTTATTAAAAAAATATATGTAAATGCTTGATTACATATGGAATGCAATACTTTTAATAGTAAATGCAAAAGTTTACGAAACCGCTGTTGTTAAATTGGGATACCTAGGAGAGTTAGTCCCTTGTTACAGGTCACAATTTAGCAATAGTATTGATCTATAAATGTTTAAAAAGATACATTTTCATAACTGTAGTATGAAGATTTTTATACGTTGTTCGTTGCTTTAAACTTTTCGGAATAGGTACATAATATTTCATTAAATTCTTAGAATTATTGGTTGAAAAAAATCAATCGCGAAGCAGTTAACAGCTAATATAGGTATGTTGGTCACACCTGGTTTCAAAAATAATTTACATTTAGACACTTAACACATTCATTCATGTCCATTCATTGATTGTCAAATGTTTGTTAAGGCCAGTTCACACTGGCGCTATTCTGACCAAAGACTATTTGACGGGAAGCGCCACAGGTGACGTATACCTGACCGGTTTTTGCTTGCCTATGGTTTTGTTTGCGTTCGAATTTCGAAATATAACAGGTCAACGATAGGAGAGAATGGATTTGTTTACTTTACGATTTGGCAGCTTTTCGGTTTAAATTTGGAACGTATGTTTAAAAAAAGAATTAGAGCTTATGCTGTTTATTCTTGTTGAATAAACAGCATATATAAGATTCTTCAGATATATATACATACATCTAGGTATAATGCTGTTACCATAGATTAAAATGTAAGCCGCAATCCAGGTTTTAATGGGTAAAAATCCACTCCACTCTTTAAAACTCAACGTATAGCTACAAAGAATATAAAATTATAGATCATTAAGTACCGAGGATAATACATAGATATACCTATCTGTAAATACTGGTTTTTCATTGTTATTCTATTCTAATAATAAATACTCACCTATAAGAATGTTTCCCGTAACTTCGATAGCGCGTTTTAACAAGTGAGGCATGAGTTATTAAGTATCGTTTATAAAAAAAAAATAGATTCAAATCTTTTACCCTAAGTAACGAAAAATGAGTCCGAAAGCTCCCACGAGAACTAACCTCCGGGCGGTAGAAAGTTCCTCCCACGCAGTTCATTTTTAAGTTAAATTCCTTTTTTAAATACTGTTCCAAATTCAACTGCCGTGTTACGCGCCACGCCCTTCATTCTGATTGGAGATTTAAATTCAGTAGCGATGCTGTATTAAGCATTTCTCTTCGTTGTCAATTAAATGTTAGTGAAACATCAATAGACGATAATCTTTAGATTCTAGATATAAATCCGAAGCACAAAATTGAGACCGCAGGCCAATATCGTGAACTGCAATTAATAACTTCGTGCTCACGAAGTCTTTATGAGACGGATCTAATTAGAACATTATCAATTAGAATTTAATTACTCTTTAAAAATTATACTTTGACTGCATACGTATTATTAATGAATGTCAAATGTTAAGTGGCTTCGAAATTTAAATTTCCCATAACTGACATTTCATCGGTGTATAAAAGTGATCTGCTCTTTGATTGGCCGCCGCGTAAACCAGTAGCAGCTTATTTGTGTATGTGTGTGTGTACATATGTGGTTTATGTATGCTACTGTGTCGTGTCCTGAAGGGATTTCGAATGGGGAGGATTTGTATGCAAATCACTTTTTAAAAAAGGAACGTTTCGTTTGCGAACAATGGTTTTATTTTTAATACTCATTGTATCGCGTTTTGAGTTGTGTTCCAAATTCAAACTTTTTTGATTTGTCAAAGTTTTGTGATACATTCGATATTTAAAAATGTCTAGAACAACTTGCTAGAGTTAGCGAATAAAATTATTCACATTTAACTACAAAGTTACTTACACCAAAGCGAAATGAGTAGGTACATAAGATTAATTGACCACAAGTAACTAGCGTTCATTATATATGTGAGTACCTAAATGTATTTTTATAAGTTAAGCAACCTCAGGTTTAAGCCCGAGGGCAGGGAGGGCCAAGCTTTGCCGGAGGCTATCGAGTCGAGAGTCCAATATATCAGACCTCAGATACGTTGATCAGACAACATAGAAAGGAATGGAGCTGTGTTCATACTTTTTTAAATTTTTTATGTTATATCGTTAAAACATTATATTCATAAGTAAGTCCTTGGCAGGCACAGGAGGCTGATCACCTACTTGCCTATTAGACTGACAAATGATAATGAAACAGATATCTGAGGCTCAGAGATAAAAAGGTTGTAGCTCCACTGATTTTTTTTTAAGTAACTTCCTTCGTTTGCAAAAATGGTTTATAGGTGGATAAATTAAATCTGTTTTAACTAAATACTTTATTTGTTTACTACAATAGTATAGAAGATATATAATAGGACTTAGAAGTTGTTCAAGGACAGTATTTTCCAAATGTCATATAAAATTTGCAGTATCGACGCATTACATGTACAAAATATATTTTATAAGTAATAATATTGAGTGACTCCATTCACATCTCTGTCCGTCGCTTGCGCATACCGTTCCTGTGAGAACGCGGTACATAAACCGTTCGTTATTTTGCTCACTCGCTCATTTGTATATTATAATTTGGTCTTGGTTTAGTGCAGATTAAAATTAAGTTATAATATACTTATTTTATAAATTGCGAGCGCAAGCGCAACCATGTTATTTGTAACTCTAATTAGTAGAGTAGTAAGACTGATACATTATTACTTTTATATGTAACTACTAAAAGTTTATTTAAACCAAGAATTTATTTTAATTTATTAAACTCTGTTCAAAAATTGTAGATTTTTTTGACATTTACAATTTCAATATATTATGTTTTGTATAATATAATATATTAATTTTCTTAACCTAATATATTAATGGCATTTTTGGCAATGGAATGTTCCTTTTGAGAAAGGGCTCATGTCCGGAGAAACTCTTCTTTTTGTGTAACTACTTTGTGTGTTTTACTTTTAAAAAAACATGTCTGTTCCACGCAAAGAATTTAATTAAAATCTGTGTTCTAAGCGGAATAATAAAATTATTCAAATAAATGCATTAGATATGTAAATCTAATAAAAAAGTAATTATTTGAGGATGAGTCAGCCCATACTTGGCATTCTAAAATAACAATTGCATTCCATCCCTTTCACAACCGCGGACATTTGTATGTGCTAGAGCGAGACATTGGATCATTGTTCGTAAAAATGTCAAACAGAATGATAAACATAAAATCGTGTTGAAATAAAAGGGCACGCGCGGTATTTTAACCGACTTTTAAAGGTTTATTCAAGCTAATAAGAATAGTTTGTTAAACATTTTACAACTCTTTTGACAAGTTCTTTGAATTATTCTTATATTTTATTCTTGTCATGAGTTGTCATTGACTTAATTAGCACGGTCGTAACTACAACGCCTCGACAATTGTATATAAAAAAAAAAAATTAACAAGAAAAAAAATAATCAGTAGCGCTAACCTTTTAAGTTCTGGGCCTCAGATTTCTGTATCTGTTTGATGATCATTTATCAATCTAATAGGCAAGTAGGTGATCAGCCTTCTGCTCACCACACGCCGTCGACCTTTTGGGTCTAAGGCAAGCTGGTTTCCTCACGATGTTTTTCTTCACCTAGCTAATATTAAATCCATTGGTGCACAGCCGAGGATCGTAACTACGACTTCAGGGATGAGAGTTACATGCTAAAGCCACTAAGTCATCCGTCTAATGTTTAGTATTTACTCCCTTTTCTTCTTCATCATAGTCTTCATTACTGAAGGTCATCCCTGAAAAGCCCTTACCAGTACGTCGACTTGCTGCCTCCACAGCACTCTATCCTCTTGTCTCCTCTCCGTACATTAGGGACGTCGAGACCCATAATTGTCTTAATTCGTGTCTTAACTCTTTTAATACATTATTTCACACAAAAGTTACCAATTTGTAATCCAGTTCGTTATCTACTAGGTATATAAAAATAAGTCGGGTTTTCCTTCCTGACGCTATAACTCCAGTACGTACGAACCGATTTCCACGGTTTTGCATTCGTTGGAAAGGTCTCGGGCTCCGTGAGGTTTATAGCAAAGAAAAATCAGGAAAAATTTCAACAGAAAGGCGGGATTACCAAACGAAATGTTACATAAAACGAAGCCATCTGGTGGCGAAACGGAGTTCGTCGAGTTTGCTAGTGTGCTATAAAAAAAGTATTTATTGGTATTTGGTGTGGTTCTTCGATTAGTTCGTTGCCTTTACATCAACATAACGACAATTGATATGTTAATTACGGTAATATACGGCAATATTCGTACGAATAACCAGTGTTCGCTTGATTAGGTGCTTAAAGTTAAAAGTACAATAAATGATTAAATACGATGCAGTTAAAGCATTGTATTGAATGTTTAAAGCACCAACAATGTTGCGTACAATGCAAAAATTTTGTATTCAAGTACTTTTATTAATTTGTGGAATTTTGCGTTATTTAACTATATGTTATATTGTTTGTTGGATTTATGGTTTGTGAAGGTTCTGTAATTTTAATTGGTTATAAAACTGTATATGTTGTTTTGGAAATCAGGAAGCTGTGTATAATTTTCGTATTATTATTCTGTGTACATTTCTTCGCCAGTATTTGAAATACTTTCATGTGAGTTGAGAACATTGCATTTAATTCAAGCTGTTGAAATTGTATTGCACAGACAATTGAACAAAAAGATAAACGACTCCTTTTATGGAAATTGTATTCTTTTGTACAACAAACTCCCAAGCGAAATTAGAGAATTATCACTTAATACATTCAAAGCTCTCGTTGAACGTAAATTAATCAATAAAGCTTTTTTATAAATTTGACGAATATATAAATGTTCCTAATCCTTGGGATTGATTTGCTCCAGTCAAACAATTAGTCTGACTCAAAACTTAGTGATTAAAAAGAGTTGCGGAAAGTTTCTTGAAAGTTCTTGCCCGCTCTACGCCCTTGACTTGCAATCTCGTAGTTGGAACGTTTCTGACGTTCATAAGTGTACTTGTTTACCTATATCAATAAAGTTAGTTTGAGTTTGAGTTATTTCCAAAGGTTACAAATTCTACCGAGCGTATTTGGAACAAAGTTTATGTAATTCGATGAATGTATGGAACACACCTTTCACTTGTAATTAATGACCGTCGGTTGACTCACAGCTTTAAGCAAACCGCAAATATTCACAACGCCATACGAAAATAAACACAAAAAAATTGTTACTATAGTTATCCTATCTGCACAAAATAGTTAACGTAAAAAAGTTAGTTAAAAGTTTAACGGCTCATTGGTCTAGTGGTTAGTACCCTGACTGCAAATCCATGGCCCATGGGTCCAGGGTTCGATCCCCGGCTGAGACAAAACATAGATGTGATGAGCATTTGGTGTTGTGCTTAGGTCTTGGGTGTTTAAATATGTATTTATATGTCTATCTATCTATAATATGTATGTATATCCATTGCCTAATACCTACCCATAACACAAGCTTCACTAGCTTAGCATGGGACTAGGTCAATTGGTGTGAATTGTCCAATCATATTATTATTATAGTATTATTTTCCTATTCCAATCGTTTATCATATATACGGTGTATATGTGATGCTACAGACAAAAGCCCGAAGACTCACTTGGACTGGTCATCTTGAGAAAGAGATCGGAGTGTTAAAAAAGCGTGTCGTATACCGAGCAGCCGCCCACCACTCAGACCCAGATACCGCTGAAATTACGACGTGGAGAAGGAGCTCCAAGTGCCTAATCGACAGGCGGTAGCGCGTGATTGGCAAAGGTGTTCTTTAGTTAGAAAACCAAGGCTGGGCTTTGGGACAATTACTCTAGCGACGTTAATGAAGAATTCATGATTAAGACATAAGTTCACTAATCATATAAAAAGTTCTTCAGTATTTTAATCTGTTGTTAACTAAACGACATTAAAATTTGTAGTTAAGTAATAATAACACTATTTACATCATAATAACACAAAAGAGGAGAAAATTAAATGAAGACAAAGGAAAGGTCTTAATGCTAAAAGAAGTTTCATACAGTATCTGATTATGTATTAATATTAACACACATTCTGAAATATTAAATACTGTGTGTGTATTTCGTTTACGTTTTATTGATGCTTCCGAGGTTTACTGGAAATTGAATTTGTTAATAATTGTTTCTGGGTTGGTATACTATTATGAATTGCATTTTAGTCATTTCTTCTTCTTTTGGTGCCCCATTGAAGGCCATTTGTGAAGCGGGTATTGTGCTGTGCCAGATGCAACTCTTCCACAGTCCCAATACGCCACTTACGTTACGAAGCCATGATTTACCTTGGAGCCACGTAACCTTTGTTCTTAGAACTAGGGGTCAATAGTTCAAGCCGATGAATCATTTAATTCTCCCAAACTGAGAACAAATGAATCATACTGAATCCGCATTCATTAATTGCTAATTCATTATTCATTGAAGTATACAAAAATATGAGATACCTACATATAAAAAGGAACGATTTAATTTGCTCTTTTTGTGACTTAGCCTTTCTAAAATTCTTATGCCCTATACATTTTTAATATTAAAAAAATAATTGCTCACTTAAGAAACTAAATGATATTACGAAATTGCTAGGAAATTGTTAATGATAAACTAAAATTCTAATTTCAAATAATTAAAATACAAATTGCCCCCCTGTGGGGAAACACTGTGAAACATGAATGAATTTCACCAGAATCCTACGTTATACCTCATGAACATAGACTGTAGAATACGTCAAAAGTATGAAAAAGACCAATAAAGATTCCTATATCGCTGTGGATACTATTGACAATAGAGCAAAGTGATACAGTTTATTTATTCATTAATATATGTATCTAAAAAAGATATAAAATATACAAATAAAAGATTAGTTTTGCATTAAAAGTCTATTAACCGAAATAGGCTATAGAACAAGATACAATTATTATTAATGCGGGTGCAACCACAGAGCAGCTAAATGGGTCTTATATGGATGAGACAGAGTAGATAAGAGTACCTAAGTGACTCTCCATGGTCTGATGGCGTACCTATAAATATATTCGATTTTGACATTTACTTCTCTAAGTCTCGTTTCTCACTTGAATAATGAATGACTAGATGACTTAATGATTGAATGATGAATGACTGAATGACTAGATGTCTTCACCGCAGCAAAGAAGATGTTGATAGTTAAAAAATTAAATGCTCGAAAACCCAAAATCCAAACAAAAGTAAAGACAGTTTTGTATGTATAAACCCATACAAACATAAGTTTTGGTTATGTTACTCTTGTAACATAGCAGAGACGATTTTAGGCAAGTAATAGAGTACCCTTGCAGATTCTCGGTTGTTACATCAAAGAAAATTGTAGATTAATATCAAGACATCTTTTACCATAAAAGATGATATAGCTACTAAAACGTGAGCATCGTGACTACAAGATAATTATCTGTGTAGTGGAGACATCTGCCGTAAATGGTAGCAAACTATGTTCAAATAACATTTAGATCAATGATTGCTGATTTTTTTTCATCTGCGCACGCGATTTCGTGAGTTCTTACTATATAAAACAATTTAAGTTTTTAAATTTAATGTAAATATATGGATGTAATATTAATTAATGTTTATCTTAAAACGCCGTAACCAACTTTAAAATTGTAAAAAAATATCGGACCCGACCCGTTGTACACGTCTTAAATACCACAGAAAAATAATCTAACTGCAAAACTCGAATCCACTGGAACACACAAAAAATTTCATCAAAATCAGTTCAGGAGCAGTTTAACGACAAACATACAATTTATCTAATATACACATATATTTATATAAAGCCCAAGTAAACCTACCTACCTATTATATCGAAATTATGATAAGTTTTTACATTTCTTTAGATATTAGTTCTTATCAATCAAAATTAAACATATTTTATATTTACAATCAATTATACAACATAACAAGTATTAGTATGAGTTATTGTTAGTATTAGTATTTAATCAAGTATGTATAATTTTTAATTATTTTTATTATTACTTTGTAAGAAAGCAGTAAATACTGTATCAATCAAATAATGTCAACAATTTAATTGTGAAAGAATGTTTAAAAAAATTTCAACCTCTTGATAGGAACAAACGGAAATATAGCAGTGGTAAAATTAGAATGTTCCTAAGCTCATTATAAGTCAATTTATTAAACATGTAGATAACTAATTACAAGGCGGCGGCGGCGAGGCGTGAAACAGTCGTTTTATCACTTTACACGCGGACTTTCGAAATCACATTATAGTTGGTTACTGCTCTGTGAAAACCATTTTATTCAATAGTTTAACGGGCAGTTCAAACAACTTTGCAACAAGGTAACATCAAAACTAAAGAAACGAACCTTAAATGAAAAGATTTATCGGAATACGCATAGTTATTCTTGATAAATATTAAGCCTACACTGTGTTGGTAAAATTGACATTTGACCTAGAAATTATGAGGAAACAAATCGATAAAGCTACTAGAAAGTGCAATGTACTCTGACAGAAGACGGTTTTTGTAAGCGCCGGTGCCAAAATAAGTTAGTGCGTATCGTGCGTGCACGCACGCCGCGAGCGAAACGCGGCTTTCCCACCGTGACGGTAGTGCGATCGTGTCTTACTTATGTCCCTGTAATTTAAGTAATCACAGTTACTTTTTAAACTTTGCTTAAAATTACTATAGAATTTGACAGTTCCCTCTTGTCAATAATCACCGTACTAATTGTTCCTTTAGCCCTATTCTAAAATGTTAAATGATATATAAACGTTATATATATATTAAATGACAATTTAAAAAGTGTCTTTTATTTAGGCTTTTGTTGCGAATAGAGCGATACTCTATAAGTTTGGTTTAGGCGAGTGCGATATCGCTATTGATATATTGCAAGTCCGAGTAATTTCCCTGTGAGACGGCAGCCAGCTACCTGTTCATTGAGTCGTGGCACGTGGTGGGGGCTACGCGTCTTCCGCGTAATGTTATCAGTAGTTTCCGCACCCTTGCGCCAGCGCAGTTGGCAAACGCACCCGCCTAACGTCGCACGTCTGGTAGCGTGACACATCTAGCTCGTACATACATCCGTGTTTATGTTAGTGAAAGTGTAGAAAAGTTTGATTTATCGCTAAGGTGCGTATTAAGTTTGGGTTTTTAATTTTAAATTGTTATTTTATAAAGACAAGTGCGCGTGCAGTTAATAAGAAAATAGGGCATTCTTTAGTTAAAACAAATAGGTATTAATGTTATCTTCGCGTCTGTTATATGAGAATATACCCTATCAACTAGGCATACGGTTTAGAATTGTATAAACAGCGGCTGATAAGTTATCATTGTCAACAGGCGCCCAAGCCCCGCCCGTTGCAAGCACCATAGTCCAGACAAAATGTTCGCCGTGATGCAAATCGACGAAGACACAAGGGACTTCAGGCGTAAACTGCGCCCAAAATGCGAGTTCGTCTGCAAGTATTGCCAACGTCGGTTCACCAAGTCCTACAACCTGATGATTCACGAGAGGACCCACAAGAGCCCGGAGCTGTCTTTCAGTTGCGAGGTCTGTGGGAAGAGTTTCAAAAGGCAGGACAATTTGCGTCAGCACAGGTAAGTTATTTTTGTTTGTTTAATTAATAGGTAATTTACAAAATTATTCTGCAACCTAGATGTTAGCTAATTTATAAATATTTGTTTAATTAATAATAATTTACAAAAATATTCTGCAGCCTAGATTTTAGGTAATTCATAAAATATGTATTTGTCATTATAAACAGTGTTTTTATTAGTGACATAATATGTTTTTAGTTGAAGCTTGTTAATAAGGCTGATTTTTTAACATAATAATAACAATTAAGTGCAAAAGTTGGAATATTTTGAAAATTATTGCAATTTTTTTTCTAATTTAACATTACAATTAGAATATTACTAATAATTACTGTATTGTCGTGACCCATAGAGACTAAAGCACATGTGTATCATGATTTTTTTCCCAGTGAAACAATAATGTTTCGGTATAGCCACATAAAGCAAGCCTTAAATTGGGGTTACGGAAGTGTAAAAATTGTAGAAATGTAGAAAAATTAGCATTCCATAATATGTTATGTAGTAATTTTGATATTAGTTTTTGCTTTACGGTATCAAAAAAATATATAATAATTTAGATGTACACGAATTTTGATAATAAAATCATCACTTTGTATTTAACATCTTCAATATTTAACACAATTATTATTACTGGCTAAGAATCGGTCGTTTCACTATTTCTAGATTATTAATTGAGAATGAATTAATGTAAAGTTTGAAGTAACAAGGTACTAGACAATAGACATCAGTATGGACTTCGACAGATCACGAAATATTTAGAAGTATGGATTCCGTCTATAAAATAGAAAATGTTTTTTATACTTTCAGGCTTTGAGAAGTTGAATATTAATAATTATTTAGTTTTTATAAATAATTAATGCAAATTACGTAATTTTCACGACCTACATACCAGTGGTTACTGATACAGGAGACAAGGCCGTGGCTAGACACCTCACAACTTATTAGGGCTTAGGTTGTCACCTGACCAATCACTTGTGTCGTACAGACTCGCTACTACAGTTACAAAAACCGCAAATATTAGGTAGTGCCTTGGCTGTTTTTTGCCGCTAAACCTTCGTTTGACCTTTAGCTTCACGCGTTCATTGTGAAACACCATACTACAAAGATTAACATTTAAGCCCATTAACACTATGGCCTAGTGGCTTCAGCGCGCGACTCTTATCCCTGAGGACGTAGGTTTGAGCCTCGGCTTTATACCGAAGGACTTTCTATTTGCGCATTTAACATTCGCGTGAACGATGAAGGAAAACATCGTTAGGAAATCGGCTTGCCTTAGACAAAAAAGTCGACGGCGTGTGTCAGACACACGCTGATCACCTACTTGCCTGTTAGATTGACAAATGATAATTGATCAGATACAGAAATCTTAGGCCCAGACCTAAAAAGGTTGTAGCGCCACTGATTTACTTTTTTTTCTCCGTTGCACTGATATAGAGGTATAACGATAAAATAATCATCTTTAATGAAGTTAAATAGGTAACGTACCTAATCACTTGTATGTATGTTTGTTCGCTAATAATGAAACCCATGATCATTAGTAGCAATTTTATTTTTTATTCACTTAAATTATTGGGAAATAAGTAAAATTAAAAGGCGTTATATTAAACTGATCTAAGGAGTTTCTACTTACAAGTTACGAGTGTCTTATAAATTTAAAAATAGAATTGCAGAATTTGACATTTGACAATGAGAGACCGTTTTTTACAACGTCTATAACCCTTTATATGATATAAAGTCATTTAAATCATTTGAGATATCTAAAAGGGGCAATAAAAGGTTGTACATCTGTTATCAACGTTATAAATGTAATCATTCGAATTTATAGTCTACATACAATGTCGATTACTAAGTTTAAATCAAGGTACTTGCTATCTCCAATGTTCGGAAATTTGCAAATTATGATTAGCACTTAATGGCTACATCTGTCTTGATAAGATCGTCCGTGGGAACGGATCGAGGCAATAAATATATCACATTTAATTAGGTTTTAAATGTGAATTCAAAATTTTACTGAAAGAAAAATTAATTCCTAGGTGTTTTTCCTATAGGCATACTTTATAATTTTTACATAGTTTTCCTCATTTTGTTCTGGACTTTCCCTACATTGGGGTCAGTGAACCTGTAACTTTAATTATATGGTACTGGGATGACATTCTTTCATTTCGAAAATTACCATACAATGTGCTAGTAGCAGCGAGTTGACAGGGTTATGACACTGCGCAAATTATTCTCAACTTTAGCTTGGTGACAGGTGACACATTTTGACAAATCCTTTTTTATACCTTTAATATTTATTATCTTTTTAATTATAATCTGTAAGTTATGCGAAAAAGTAGTGTTTAAATTAATTTAAATTTGGAACGAAGGGTCCCCACTTGTGATTTGTCATAGGTGAAACTTCAGCTAATAATGTTAAAAATCGTCTTCCAAATCTTTCTCCCATCTCATGCTCACATGTGCCGTGTGAAAAGCGAGCAGTGTATCCGGGCTACCGAGATTGTCGATAGATCCCTCACGCCAAGTCGTGAGCTCGTGACGAGCCCGTGTCTTAACGGTTCTTAATAGCCCCTAATGCTTCCGAAACTGTGCGAACGCGGTAGCCCCACATGAGCATAATTTGCTACGTAGCAGCTCGATTACAGCTAGTTTCAGCACGATATGTACCGTAAACTTATCAACTTTTGATCGACCGGAACGATTGGCCATTAAAAGTGCCGTGTTTTAAAAGTATTTCGTTAATTGTGGTTAACAGTTCATCCTTTGTTTCTTATGTATGGTATGACTTTGAGGTTTCATAAACTAACACAGACACAGTGCACGATCATAACAACTTTCAGCTACACTCTTTAATACATGCGCAAACTCACCTATTCACACACTCACTCATTCACTTCATTTGTAACACTAAATTTATAACTTTTATTAGTATTTTTTTTTTAAACTAATTTTAACATGTACCACGAAATAATTGTTTTCTAGTTACCCGATAGCGATTTATGATTTCTGTCACAAACCCTTCTGTCATTAATAAAGTTTTTATTATTATTATTATTATTATTATAATCAGCACGGCTTAGTGGAAGACTATCCACACTTGTCTAGAAGCCAAACAAGTACATACTTCAACATATCCTTGTTCTTTAAAATTGTATTGTCAATCTTTTCTGTTTCGTAAATTCACCTGTCATTTAGCGCACTTTCCAGTTTAACCTGCTACCTCGATATATTAGGACGTACTTAGTTTCATACATCGTGTGAACTTCCATCCGTGACCGCCGAAGGCTCTCAGTACCGCTACTGATTATTTTGCTAAATAAGTGTGCATGAACTCCCCATACTGATCATTTACGCGGAAATAGTTAAACGTTTGGAGATGAAATGAGCAATTATTATCCAATTTTCATAAACTCTCGACTCTAGGGTCAAAACTATTAGGATTGTTTTTATTTGCAGGTTAAGCAATTTTACTGTAGGTATTGTGATTCTATTCAAAAATATCACAAGAGAATTGCGCTACGTACATGCGTAATAAAAAAAACACTTTTGCGCATCTTATGATGTCATCTATATAACTTATGACTCTATGCGTAACTATTAAATAGTCATCTCATGCCTCTTCTGTTATCAAAATTCTTTACTAAAGTTTGACAGAGTGTAACTATGAAAATGTTATGAAAACCGTCACAATTAGGAACTTTTTCAATGACATTACATTAAGGCGGTAATTTTAAGTCATTGTTTGCATACGCAATATATTTGTACGTGTTAGAATAACAGTCGGTGACATTTATAGTTAATTAAACGAACATCTTAGTCACGTATCGAAACCAGATATCGTAATTAAGTTAGCCTTTGACGTATCGATAACAAAGGGCTTTAGCTTAATTACAACTGAGATGGTCTACAAAGTTAGCGCACTAGGTCATCAGCGCGATGCCTATCTTAGGTCGACCGCGGGTGTGGCGCTTGCAGCTCAGATTTGCCTATGTCAAATTTATTTTTACCTGTAATAATATTCGGTTTACGCGAGAACGATATTAAATTAATGTTATTTAACGCGATTTTAGAGTAAATGTCGACGACGTGTGTCAGGCACTGAAGGCTACTTGTGTATTAGATTAAAAAATAATCATGAAACAGATTAAGAAATCTGAGGACCTAAAGAGGTTGTAGTGCCACTGATTATTATTATTATTATATTAACACGAGTTTATCACACTTAATTAATTTAACCTATAATAAGAAGATAAATTATCATTCAAGAACTTGCAATTGTTTTTATTTTCTGTTCTGTACAAGGCACTTCAGATATTGAAGTAAGACAGTAAAACATTATCTTAATATTGTATCATTCAAAGTAAGTTTATCCACATACTCGCTGAATTCTAAAATAATCTTATTAGTTTATTATAATCTATGTTTTCGTATTTGCTATATTATAAATACCATAGATAAATGCTCTGAGGGTATGTTTGTGAGTGTAATTGGCTATAATTGAAGTAGATCGGAGACAATGGGTGTTGGTACACAATCGTTTGCGACCGAGGTGGCAATGCGGTTAATTAGTTGACTCTAAGGAAATGAAGCTTATACAGGCTGTTGCACTTTGGTTCATTTTGATATAAAAAAATTATATCACCAATTGTTATCAATCTATGACCGTGAATAAAATTACGTAGAATTATCTTAAATAATTGATGAGACTGTGATAGTTATCTTTTTTTAATAAGTTGTCTCTGCACAATGACACAATTTACATTACGATTTAGCCATACTTAAGACTGATAAGTAATTAAAACCAACCTAATTTACTAAAAAGGAGATTTAACATAAGAAAGTGTCCAATAACACTATTTTTTGTACTATTTTTTTAATCCTTCTAAAGGCATATTTCCCTGTAGTTGTGTAATTTGTTATAAATACGCCAGTAATAAGAATAAAATATCAATTCAGTTTAGATATAAATAGAGGAAAAGTCGAATTTATTATCGCAACCAATTCTAAAACAACCTCGGTTCTACATTTGTATCCAATTATCAGAACCAATTCACCTAAATCTCTAAAGCCAGCTACGCTGAAAAATCAAGATTAAACGCCGGAGATTTCTAAGCCTTGGGAGCTTTAAAACCTTTTAGATAAATCAGGCTGTATATAAACCATTTCGTTCCCACAGTCCTACACAGGGTGTTCACGAAGTAACCCGTTGTATCGGGAAGTATTAGAGCTGTCACCTGCGCCCTTTAGCCGTAGTGTCGATTCGGATTCGATTTCTGCACGAATTACGTAAAACAATCTTTTAGTGTACGCTTAAAGAGAAATAGAATTGCTACTTTGTTTGAACAATATGTTACAGTTTTGTCGTAAACATTAGTATACTAATATACAAAGTAATATCGTACTTTTGTTATTTTATCAATTCCAGCGAAGATTGGACTAGTCGTTACGTGACATAGAATGTACTTTGTCATTTATTTTGTAGTGAAATTCAGGTTTTTGTTTAAATATATTCCGTATTTTACATACTTGTAAACTGCCATAGATACTAAACATTAGCTGACGAAATAATAGCAGTATATTAATTAATCGTAACAATACTTAAAGTCTATTCTGTCTCGATTTGACTTAAGTACAATTTCTTCCTGTCAGTGCGTTTTTTGTGAAGGTACAAATTATAGCGGTGCATTGATACTGATTTTTATAAGGTTTTTATTTAACAGTAAATTAAAAAACCAAGGTCTATTCTGACGTAAAGTTGCCACCGACTACTTAAAAATATTAGCGCTGCGGGTGACAGTGGAATTTAAATAAAACGTAATTAATATGAAGTCATTAACATTTCAACACGACATCTGTTTATCACTGGATTATTTTTCCCGGTTCACGGACTTTAATCTCTTCATCACGATTACACTTAATTACCGCTTGACAAGTTAAAAATGTCATTTCATTGCGTAACGCTAGCGAGATGTGTGTATGTATTTTTATAGTGAAACAACTTAAAAACCGTTGGAGCGTTTCGAAAATTCTTTTACCATTTAGCTACGATATCCCGAAGTAAACATATTGGGAAGCCGTGTTATTCCCGTATAGGTATAAATGCTATACATTTTTGACGAAAGGGAGTCATTTTCAATTTCAATTAGCGCTCAGTCTAGTTTCTGAATTAAAGTTCGTTAGAGCAGTGTTGGTCTAGTGGCTTCAGCATGCGACTCATACCTGAGGTCGTAGCTTCGATCCCCGGCTGTGCACTAATGGACTTTCTTTCTATGTGCGCATTTAACATTTGCTCGAACGGTGAAGGAAAACATCGTGAGGAAACCGACATGTCTTAGATTCAAAAAGTCTACACCTACATGCCTATTAAATTTAAAAATGATCATGAAACAGATTCAGAAATCTGAGGCCAAGATCTAAAGAGGTTGTAGCGCCAATGATTTGTTTTATATTTGTATTAATTTAAGATTCTTAGATTCAGAATGGAAACAGCTGAGTGACTTCCAGATGCTATAGTTTTTTGCGTTCAAGTTTCGGAGTTTGTCTACCATATTATGGTACAAATATTCATTATTAATATTTCTACAGTAATGGGTGTTTTTTTGTATATTAATACAACGGTTTCTTTTGTAAACATAGAATTAATAATTACAACAAAATGTTTTGACAAATTCTTAAGAATTTTGCTAAAAAGCTTGTTAAGACTTTCATATGTTTTACGGTAATCCTTTTGTTGTTCCTTAGCTTATGGAATAGGTTTAGAAGAAAATCCCTTTTTTGTTTTGGCAAAAATCTCATTTCGGGATTTAACGGTTTGCTTATTAATATATTTAGTAACTGTATAGTATTTTATTTTTAATCTGTGGTGACGTATGGTGACATTTTTAACTGTACATCTAAATTTCACTGTTATGTTTCACGTTTAAAGTACTTATAAGTTTTATAACAAGTATTTAGTCTATCCATTTTTGAATTGTAAACTTGGTATTTTAGGTTTAATTTGACAAGGTTCTATTAAATTAATCAAAATTCAAAAATGGAATATCGACTAACTTTAACCAAGAGCGGTAGTTTATAACATCTGTTGTTTTTTTTAAATAAAATAAAAAAGGTTTTATAACAAGAATTTAGTCATTCCATTTTTGAATTGTTAAAAATGGAACATTGACTAATTATAACCAAGAGCGATTGTTTATAACATCTGTTGTAATCAAATGTTAATAACATATTTTTCCCAATTGTTCTAGATGTAGTCAATGCTTGTGGCGGTGAAGGTGATGGAGTTAGCACGATCCAACTACAGCGGTCTCTTACACAATAGAGTAAGGTTCACATATACGTTCATAAGTCTAACAATTTGATATTTTGCCCATAAATCATTTTCAAAACACTAAATTGACCGCAGTCCAACCAAGATCGTGCTAATACATGTATTAGTTCGATAACGAATATCGGAAATAACTAACTTTTTTTTGTTACAGAGAAATCCATACATACAACAAGGAGACCGCGTGCTTGCGATGGTGATACCTACACCAGTTAAACGCTTTATATCGGATTTCAGTGTTTCAGTATTGTATCACCACATTTAAGGCGAAAGGTTTTGTTATTGAAACTTCATGTTCCAAACAGAAACTACCGTCAACCAATGTCACGTTTTCAGCCCTCTAACAAAAGCCTGTACAAGTGATCGTTCGACTTTTGCTTAGAGCGTACTAAGCGGCGACCATGTATATAGATTAAAATTATTCATTTTATTTAAATTGTGTTAATCGCAATGTTATCAGTTAACAATTACATTATAGAGCTTTGTTATTGAATTTAGACAAAGTTGTACATTTTGCTTGGAGAACTCAAATATATACTAGAAGTACGTTATGATAATGTTCATACAATTGCAATTTGACATGCAACCTTGTCTAAATAAATTCACATCGTAAAGTATTCTGGTGATTTGTAAATAGTATTTATTAGTTGTAATAGCATTTAAACTTAACTGCTTAGCTATTTTATGTAAATTAATATTTATGTTTTATTTTAGCTTCTTATACGTAGAACGTACGAATTGGTCTAGGATTTTTCTAAAGCGAAATGAGCTTGTGGAGCGTTCAAGTATTACGTAACGAATTTTGGGGGGGGGGGGGGGGTTCTTTTTTAAAACGTTACGATGCGGGGCGGGGATTGAATTTCTCGTTATTGTTAATATTATTTTCGACTTTCCAGTACCACCACAGAATGGTCACGAAACGTTTTACTATACTTAGTTACAGTACTGTACTTGGGTACAGAATAACGTTACGGCGCCTTACACGGGGGGGGGGGGTGTCAAAAATTGCGTGACGTATACTTGAACGCTCCCTAATAATGTAGGCTTTATATAACGCACGTTCCTAAACCATGCTTAATACCTGTCAAAACTACTACACTTCGCTGCAGTAGCAAAGTAGTAGGTAGTTTTTTAACTGTCTTAACACAGAGTATATAAATTATTGTTTATATATAGAATGTCATGAGACTTTATATTCTAAAGCTTAAGCAAATATTCGATGTGCCAATATTTGACAGATGTCATTTAGCCATATTAAACGAATTAGTTTGATAGTGTATAAAATTAATAATTCAGAATGTTACTATTTACATATGTATTCCATCGTGTAGATGTATAACAATAAATGATTAAAGTTTATTTATTTTTTTATTTATTATCCTTAAGACTGGTCCCAATTGAGGTCATAAATGGGCCAAAAAATACCCACAACCTTTCAGGTCGGGGCCTCAGATTTCTGCATCTGTTTCGTGATCTATATTTACTATAGGCAAGTAGGTGATCAGCCTTCTGTGCCTGACACATGCCGACTTTTTTTGCCTAAAACATGCCGGTTTTCTCACGATGCTTTCCTTCACCGTACGAGCAATTGTAATGGACATGGAAAGTCCAGTAGTGCCGGAGATCGAACCTACGACCTCAGGGATGAGAGTGGTACACTGAAGTCACTGTTCGTAATAAAAACTAAAAATTTTCACTGATAATACAAAATAATAATAGTATTTGGATTAAATATTATCATGAACTAAAAACCTTCGAGTTTTAAAGTCGGTTAAAAGGCATAATTAACCAAAAAACATTAATAACTAAATTTAAACCAAGCATAAATATGAATAATAGAATAAAACATCGAAAAAAACAAATCATATGCAATAATATTTTTAATGTTATTTGCGACAGTGGCAATAAAAATTGAATTCAAATTTGGAACCGAAATATTTCCGCCATTTTACCGCCAATAAATTGAATTCGAATTTCGAATAAATGAATTCCACGCAAATGTATCGCGTTATTTTTACCAAACTGGTTCCTCGCGTAACACAGTGGCGGTCTCGACCGGCGTTAGTCATCGCGTGTCCAACCACGTAATCTAGATTCACTCGTATCGAACTGCTTATTAAGATAAATGCTATTTAATATATCATACAGATGCGATAGTAACATTGTTTGTCACGTTTGTCAAATGTTTTAGTCAAATATAACTTAAAAAAGGGTGCGTGTACTTATGTACGCGCGTAAGAAGTTATACTTCTTTGGCATTATTAAAAATAGTTTTTGATTGCATGCAAATAATTAATTACAATTAAATAATCAAAGACGAAGAAGTCATTATAGTCAATAAAGTTAAGTTTACATTTGAAAAATTAAATAAATATTTATTATTAGTCTCTTACATTAAGTGTAACATAAATTCTATTATTATTCGAATGTTGTTTATAAATTAGGTCCAATGCCGTAGCGTCGTCCGTGGGCAACTTCATTCTGTTAATTTTGTGTAACGGTGCGCGCGCATCGTAAAATTTCACTCTCTTCAATTTTTCATAACGCGCCTAAAGAAGTATAACTTCAAAAAGGCTTAATATTTCTTTGTTTTCAGCAATGAGCAGAAAAGGTGGGACTTTACTTTACTATGGTATTTTGTGAACGGTGGTACTCAGAGACGTCCGTTAAGAGTTACTTAAGGCAGATTTGAATTCATAGATCCAACCGGATCCAAATTGTATTCGTAAGTTGATTACGAAATGTATTAATGATTATTTGTACTGAGTCACATCGCAATAGTTTTATCATATAATCGCAACGGAAGCGTGGCTTCTAGAAAGTTAAATTTTTACATGGTAAGTCACGCCGCATGCGCAGTCTTCCCACGGTGTGTTCTAATTGTGATGAAATTGTTTTGCAAGTCATCCGTCTACTATACATAATAAATCCATGTAGTTATGAGTAACAACCTACTAAGTTTGAAAACCGAACTTTTAAAAGTCAATGGCCAAGCTAGAATTAGATCTTTGAGTTTCAGTATGACATTACTTCATATAGATTTTAAAAGTCACACAGTCATGGAGAGCGCAGACATATATACTTTTTATCTAATATATAAAATTCTCGTGTCGCGGTGTTTGTTAGTTAAACTCCTCCGAAACGGCTTGACCGATTCTCATGAAATTTTGTGTGCATATTGAGTATGTCTGAGAATCGGACATCTATTTTTCATCCCCCTAAATGTTAAGGGTAGTCCACCCTTAAATTTTTTTTTTAATTTTTGGATAAAATTCTTATTTTTTTATGATACAATATTAAAAAATACATACAACCCCTGATGTTCACCCCTCTACGATCAACCCCTATTTTTTATTTTAAATGATATATTAGGTACATGGCAAAACGTCGTTTGCCTGGTCAGCTAGTATGATATATGATTCATAGTAGTTTTAGTATGTAAATATTTTATTTGGTAATAAACTAAATAACGTATATTTAGGATCGATTCCCGGAAAACCGCAGATGTGTCTTCCCAAAGACAACGCATTCGGGTTTTATTTCAAACAAAAATGTATTGTTACTTTATTATTATGAAATTTTGTTTCAATATGTCAAGTGACTCATGGCGTAATTGAATTTTGTTCGTCAAAACTTGAATAGAAACGAGTGGTGGAGAGTTTCTTGCCTGCCCCTTTAATTTTTATTTAATATTGACATTCAGATGTGTACATACCTAGATACAAAATAAAATTTTTGATGTGATTTTATTTACTTAGACTTTGTTCTTGTGCTGAGAAGTCAGCTAGAAATATAATATAAAAATAATCAAAGCTGTCTTCTTCAATTGAGAACAAATTTCCTTCCTCATATGAAATAACAGTATTTTATTTTACATTTGCTTCAATAGAACAAACATTGCTTACGGCGTTCCACTACAATGCACGGAAGTTTTCCTTCGTGAATTCGTGATCTTAAGAATACAATCGATTTATTCCCAATGAATTTATATATTTTATACACTTATAAACCGCCTCCAGTTGGCTTATCACGTTGGGTTTGAATCTGAGGAAAATGTTTCTAGTTGAAAGTCTAAAAAGGTATGAATTCAACTAGATTTTATTAATATTTTGTGTAATATACAAGTTTCCCACTTCTTCACAATCAACCTCTACATGGCGTGATGAATATCGGGAGCACGAGAATTGTCTTCGACTTTCAGTTGGCTTCAACATCCACACCTTATAGCAAATTTTAATATCGCATAGAGAAAATATGTTCACAGCCAAAGACAACGACAGAAATGTAACTAAAAAGAAACGTGACGAGTACTAAGTCTGACAAAAATGAATAGGTTTTGACAAGGTAAGGTATAGTTCGCGCCAATTCTCGTTTCTGAATCTTTTTATTAATAATTTAAATGTATACTCTCTCTCTAATAAAACAATTTTTTGGTCACCGTGACCACGCACGCGAAACGTCGGTTTAAATAATGATAAATAATTGTAAATACATAACTTAAATCCGGTTAAAAATTGTTTTATTATCAAATGTGTGAAAGTTACGTCAATAAAAGACAATACTACTCTCTCTCTCTTTAATCGGCAGCTTATGTCTGAATGTCATGGTCAGCAACGAAGCATCTGGAGTGTACTATCTGTTTACACTGCTTTCTGTCCAGCACGTCTCTTCTGACAGTGTACAGTTTTGAGGACGATGAGTCTTTCAGTTGATCGGTTGGTTATCGGCCACGTGATCTTTTCTTTCGGTGTTACCAACCACGATCAGTTTCTCCAAGTTCTGATCACCTCTGCGCATTGTATGGCCAAAATAAGATACGATTGACTGTAGGCATATGGTAGACAGTTGAGTCTGTATGCGGAGTTGGGTCATCGATATATTGGTGCGCTTCGCAGTCCACGGTATTCTGAGCATTCGCCGCCAACACCACATCTCAAAGGCACCGAAACCTTCCTCGAGCCTTGGCTCTAGTAGGAATGTCTTGATAGTCCACGTTTTTACTCCATACAGCCCTGCGATTCTGTAACTCACTTCACGAACTCACACAGCGGTTTTCGCATCGGCGGTCGCTCTCAAATCAGTCGTAAAGCAGTCATTTTATGATTTGGCATTCTGATAAACAATAAAGTACAAGCTCCCACCTTTTCAGAAAAATAACTATCTACAATAATAAAAATAGGGGTTGATCGTAAAGGGGCGAAAATCAGGGGTTGTATGTATTTTTGTATGCAGTATCATAAAAAAGATAGAAACTAAAAGTTTTGTCTAAAAAACAATAATAAAAATTTAGGGATGGCACCACCTTTAACACTTAGGGGGATGAAAAGTGGATGTCGTCCGATTCTCAGACTTACTGTATATGCAAAAAAAATTCATAAGAATCGGTCAAGCCATTTCGGAGGAGTATGGGAACGAACATTAAGACACGAGAATTTTATATATTAGATATACTATAGCTAAAATATATGAAAGAAGATTGTAATCTACAGCATAATGAAATTCAAAAAGCAAGGCCCTAAGCATTGTCAAGAGTATCGATAAAATTTATCATCTGATTGGTTTGTGTGGGTGGCGTAGGTGTGATGATGAGCCAGCATTATCACTTTAATTATTTTTTAATTGAAATATTGCTATAATTCTTGATATGCCAAAACATTTCTTGTTTAATTTATGGTTCTAAAATAATAAGTTAGGTACTTACGGATTTTAATTAAGGGCCAATACATATTCTAAATAAGTTTACCGTAGCTTTTATCGCCTAAAATTATCTTTATCATATTTAATTAGTTTATACACTAACGGTCTTACTAATAAAGATTTATGCACATTGTATAAGCCTGTTATAAGAAAAATGTTACTAATAATTCCTGAATTGACAAGGGTGATGAATACTGCTGTTATAACAAGTGTCTGGTTTGTATGAAGACTTGTACAATGCTTACCTATACGCAGAGGCCTAGTTTAACGGGTGTATAAGACAAAAATTGCGTAATTTTATCTGATTTCGCGTTTGACAGCATTTTTTGACTGTTTAGTTCAAGGAAAGATTTAAGTTATGTAGGTATTTGTGTTTGTTGAAAATAGATTTTATAGATCAAATGGAAGATTTAGAAAATATTGATACGATTGAAGATTTGCCGCCTCCAAGGAAAGTCAAAACATACCAAACTCGGTGCAATCCGTTTATACTTTTGGATGGCGATTTCAAAACAAAATACCGCTTTTCAAAGAAGTATGTTATGAAGATCTGTGACATAGTGCGAGCTGATGTCGAAAAGAGTAATAGAGGTGGAGGGTTTTCGATTTAGGTGTTTTCTTGATGGCTTCTCAGTGTCATTAGAAAATGCCAAATTATATATAGTAGCACTGGCAATCCTCCACAATATTGCTATTGATATCAAAGAAGACCTGGATGTTTCGTATGATGACACTGAGAATGCTCCAGAAGAACCAAGGCCAACCTAGACGCCCCCAAGCAATCAGGCTGGACAAGCTGCTAGAGCTGCTTTTATTGAAACATATTTTTAAGGCTGTTTTATTTACATAGGTGTGGATAGTTAAGGACTTGAAATAAATAAAAAGTTATATTTCATTTAAAACAGGGGTTTTATTTTTTTATAAGTATATAATTATTCATTTAATTGCTGCTGTAACAATTTGAGCCTTAGAAGATGCTCCTGTCTAGCCCTTTCGTGAGCTTCGGCAAGTTGCTTCTGTTTTAGCTCATGTGTTTCAGCCATCTGCCTTTGTTTTGTTTCGTGCTCTTCCTGGAAACACTGGAACACTACCGTGTTGCAGAGTTTGGTACTTTCCACTATTTGAGATGCCTAAAAAATTTAAGTATGATCGTTGAGGGGTTTTGAATGAAATAGTCCTTTCTCTATCACATTGATACTAACCTCTTCTAACTTTTGTACTGCAGAACGCGGCCTTTTATGCAAAATTCTAGTCCTCTTTGTCTGAGGTTTTGGAGTTTCTATTAGCTGCAAATAATAAAATGTTATTAGTATATTAAGTAAATGTGTATATAATTGCTTTGGTTGATAAAATAAATACAACTTACATTAGAATTATGAGTTGTATCAGAATTATTAAATCAAACGTCAATCAAACACGGCGGGTTGCCAGGGTAACAATAAATAAGGGTCGTTTTGTTATTCAACCAATACACATCGATTATTGGTCAAAGAGGTGTTTATGCCCTGTACAAGCTCTATTCACTGAATTACTATCACCTTGTTATAACGCATGTATAGTGATTTTTTATTAGTAAGACCGTAAAGATTTTATTATTGACTGTTACTCATATTATACTAACTAATATACAACCTTTGTAGTGTGACCAGCCGGCCGTATAACGCGCAATTCAAATCCCAGTGAAATAATAATTGCCTCGAGTTGGCTGGCGATTTCCGATCACATGTTCGCATTTTATCCTAGTATTTGTATCTAATAAAGAGTTCTATGCAACTCATTTACCAATAGACAAAATCAAGGTTGCTAATCTAGTCATATAGGTTTATATTTGCTTTTATTTTATTTATTTTTTTAAGAAATGTACTTATACGTAATTCACACACTAGTTGACTGTAAGGTAATAATTTTTAAGGAATTAAAATCTATAGTTACACATATGTGTAATTTCACAATAATTTAGTTATCTGCTGCATTGTTTTTTATAACACTATGCGCCTATTTTATGTTAGTATAGTAGTATTTATTATTCTAGGTCTTCACATATAATTATCAAATCTTTTATAAAATATTGTAAAAAGTATTTTAAAAGAGTAAGTATGGAGTGGAGTTTCTTGCCCATTCTTCTTTAATTTTTTTTAAATATTTTGAAAGTTGTAATTTTGATTTTCAAAAGTGTCTTTTTAATAACCCTAATATACCTTTTATTAACTTTTTACATTCTACTTAATAGCCTAGCACTCTAGTCGAATATCATTTTTTTAAATCATATTACCATTCAGTATTCACAACCTTCTTTGTATATCTCGTCATGATGTTTGAGCTCAGAAACATTTAAAAATAAGTATAACTCAGTGTTAATTTCCTTAGAAAGTTAAAATTACCGAAGAAAATCATCGGATTCATCAATTAACGTTTACAAATAATCCTTTAATAGCACCGACACAGAACAATTTAAACACCGAAAAATTTGTTTCAACACATAAAACTCCGTTTTAATTGTTTATTTAAATGTTACAAACGAATGCTTCGATAATCGATTCAAAAGTCCGATCGAATTTTTAATTGTTTTACGATCGAAATACATCAATGGAAAAACCATGAATGGACTAGATTTATGAAATTAAACGGTTCGCGTGCAAAATGTCTATTAGCGATGTTGTACGCTGAAAAAGGTCTGATTTTATTGAACAAAACGTACAAGCGATTTTAGCCGCAATTACTTTGATATTGGTATCCATTTCCCGTAAATAGATTATAGTTATATGGAATAACACACGTCATTTGACGCTATTAGTTCGTTCAAACACCTGTTCTTATGTAAATATGATCGATTAAACTCAATATTGGCTCTATCAAATTAATTACTTTTAAAGGACTTTTTAAATCTTTTAACACGCGACATCCGTCATTAGTTTAAGTTAAGCTAAAACGAAATACGAAATTTCAATGTGAACAGAACAGGGGTCAAACGGGAAGAAAGCTCATCTGATGTTAAGTGATACTTGGACACTCTCAATGTCAGAGGGCTCGCGCGTACGTTGCCGGCCTTTTATGAATGGCACGCTCTTTTGAAGGACCCTAACTCGAATTGTTTCGGACATACTTCAGTGCCTTTCCACAACCAGCTGCCCACTGAAGTATTTCCGAACCAATTCGACATAGGGTCCTTCAAGAAAAGAGCGTACCCATTCTTAAAAGGCCGGCAACGCACTCGCGAGCGCTCTGGCATTGAGAGTGTCCATGGGCAGCGGTATCACTTAACATCGGGTGAGTCTCCAGCCCGTTTGCCCCCTGTTCTATAAAAAAAGTGGGTAGCTGGTTTAAACCTTCTCTGGACTTCCACAAATAATTCAAGACCAAAATTAGCCAAATCGGTCCAGACGTTTTCGAGTTTTAGCGAGACTAACGATACTTTTTATATATAGATATATAGATGATATGAACCTACGATAGCAGTATTCTGCAGCACCAGTCTTACGTAAGTCACCACAATTCCATGATGAATACTACTCCTGTTGCTGACTCCTAGTAATATGAAATCAGAGATGCCTCGTCTTCATCTAGAACACGATGCCGTCCATATATTGTTATTCGAAATAACTAATTTGAATTAAATCATACTCCGCAATAACTCGTATACTCAATGTGAAATTGCGTATAATGTGTGACGGATGAGTTCAATCCTTGGTTGACATGATATCATGGGCTGCGGTTGCGGTGCCTACTCACTAAATGCCGCGAAATTAACTTTCCAAGAAGGTGACGCAACTGCGAACATGATATTAAAAGTGTGACAAAGTTTTTGAAACTGCCAAACAATACGAACAAAAGACTTGGTTTAAAAAGGTTATATGTACTTTACAGATATTTCTTTTAACGTATGCTTATGAAAATCTGATAGAAATTATTGAATGTTAACTCATTGAAATATAAACCTTAGAAAGCTCTGGAAAAGTCAACGCAAGTGCGAGTGTAAATGGGTGGTTTTATCACTTAACATCAGAATATAAGCCTCCTGTTCATTTAGGTCTGGGCCTCAGATTGGCAGGTCATCTTATAGGCAAGTAGGTCAGCCTCTTGTGCCTGACACACGCCGTTGACTTTTTGGGTTTTCCTTATGATGCATTCCGCACGAATGTTAAATGCGTTCTTAGAAAGAAAGTCGTTTGGTGGACAGCCCGGAATCGAACCTACGACCTTAGGGATGAGAGTCGCAGGCTGAAAAAAATAATTTTAAATTTAATAAAATTATCTACAATACAACTAATAATTTCTAATAAAGATTGCCCGTAGGATCATAAAAACATCCAAAACTTAACTATAGGTGTAGAAAATAAACAAACAGGTAAACATCGAAGCTATTAAACCAATTTTCGAATTAAGAATACAAACGTCGAGTACTCAATCCTGCTCGGTTGGGTAATTTTATGTCTGTACAAAAATGGTACAAAGAGCCCGTGACACATAAATAAAGGCAGAAGTGTAGACAAAGCTTGATGCACGGTCGGACCGCTACATCGTGTTTAACACGACGCATTCAACTCTTCGCCCATATTCAATGGCATTGAAGCTATAACAGGGCTGTATTTCATTTAGATGTAAAGTATGTATATCTGTTCATAGTTCTTGCAACGTCAATCTGTTATTTCTTTGTTTGTTCCGTCACAAGTAACTCAAAATCAAATATAATAAGATCCGCCACAAACGTCGGGTAGAAACAGCAGAGTACTGATTTTCCTAATGAGATTATAATTATGTACCTAAACTTTTGTCTATCTCTGAGGCATGATAAATAATAATAAAGCCCGTTTGTTGCCTATATATTGACAATATACAGTTTAGATTTGTTATAAACATTTTGTTCTTGTTACTCGATATCCTATCTTTTTTTCCTATTTTCTCTATATATTTTTTCCGGCTTTCTTCCTCCATTCGTCTCTCCCCCTTCTTTCCCTTGTTCCTTTCCATATAGTCTTTCAAGTCCATCTTTTATTTGTGTATCTTGCTATATGCCCCCGCACATTGCCATTTATGTTTTATCTCTGAGGCATAATGATAAATATTTTTTCATATATGTTTCATTAATGATAAATTATTTACGACTTGTATAGATCAAAGATTTTGTCTCATGTTTAGAGCGGAATTTTGAGTGGATATTTTTGACAATTTGCACTACAATTTTATACTGACAGCCCTGACTCAAAGAATGGTATCGATGGCTGCGGCGACTAAATCCATTGAATAAATCGTGAAACACTGTATCGGCCTGGCGGCGGAAGGCGGGCGATATTTTGAATGTCGCGTGCCAACGTTTTATAGACAGGAGTTGAGAACTATGCAATTTTAAGACTAACATTATCATTTTCTGAAAATGATCAAATAAACTTAGCTTAATTCTATAAAATTTTGAACAATATAACTAGTTAAATACTTAAAGAATTAAACCATAAATGTCTCAAACAATAATAATATGAATATGGCGACTTAAAATTTATGTTTCTTGAAACTTAACATAATTTTAAATTTATTAAAAACTTAGATTAATATTAATAACGTTCGTCTTAATATTAATTAATTTACTCACTCACTCCACTCTGGCAGCGCCAATCGCTGGCATTCAGTTGGAGCAATTAAATTGTATTAATTCAAATAAAAAGAACTAAATCAACGTGTAATAATGAATAATTGATCTCGTTTTAGAACTAAAGGCGTGGCATTTTACTTTTACCTAGAAAGTAAACAACCAATCAACACATCCGGTACATAAAGAAAAATTGACGCACGCGTTTACAATTAAAACAAATCATGGCTGTTAACAATTATATCATGCCTATTACCTTATAACGGACGGATCTCAAATTATAGTTTAGTTACGGTGGTTTTGCACCCACACATTTCCGCATTCGACTTTAATGATCTGATATCCCAGAGTTTTTCTAGTGGGTGTTGTGGTGAATAGTTTTTAAATGTACCAAAGGTTGTTGCGAAAGATTAAACGATGATGCTGTCTCGAACTTGGGGCGGTGCAAATATCGCATGCGACCCGCGTGGGCGGCGACCCTTAGAGATGGGGTCGTACGATGAAATCTGTAATTTGTATATTCATGTACCTAAGCATTCTATAGATCTTATATCTATACAAACACAACATTCTTCAATCGTGGCTTGTAAGAGAAATAAGGCTGTAAATTTCTAGGTGTTTCAAATTATGTATGTTGTCTGAATTGACATATATATAGCCACTAAAAGCATATTTCGGTTCATGGCATTAAAATATTATCACTTGGACTGTCCATATTGACTAACCTTTTAATAACTCATATGAAATTTTGGCCGTTCAAGTATTACGTAAGCAGACTTACTAAAAAAACCCCCCCCCCCCTCCCTCTCCTCTTGTCAGCAAAAGTAAGCAAAGCTCTCAATAATAATAGTACATAAACGTATTCAATTTTTGTAGGAATCCTCGAAAATTCATTTCGTTTTCAAGCATAGACAATGTGTGGGTAATATGTGTAAAAAAGTAAATAAAAAGACCCCCCTCCCCCTATAGTGCTTACGTAATACTAGAACGGCCCCCAACCTGTAAAATGCAATATAAAGAGAGAAATAACCATTATCATTTCACGATACGATTTAATAACGTTAAAACATCGATATACTGATCACAACACCAGTTTATTGAAGCGCAATCTTTCTTTAGCCCGTATCGGCTCAGCTCACATAAGGTCACCAACGGTCCTTGCATCTAATGTTCTTAAATGGCAGCGTATTCCTTTGCTATTTCTATTAAATACAAGACTGTTTTGAAAGATCTATAAATTGTAATGCTTTAATATACGCGAGTATCTAGTTCCGTAATCCATCAAATGGATTTCCGTGTCCGTTTTAATTTAATCTTTAAAAAAATCCCTTGATTTGCCTGTAGTCAGGCCTTTCAACCCGTCGTGCTCGTTGACGGAAGACATTATGAGCAAACCGATACGTTTGAAACATAAGAATGATCACCTATTTGATAGTGAAACAGACTAAAAGTGTTGACATATATTTTCTGTATCAAATGTAATAATTGCAAGGAATTCAACTCTGTCCTTTGTTGTTAATAATGCACATTTTTTATATTGCTATAAATTTTTAGATTTAAGACAAGATTATGTTTTCTTTAGGTACATTGATAAATCAGAATCAATTCTAGTGTTTAATGGATTACTTTATCTTATTTTTTTTTGTACAAAGTTAAATATACTATGCTACCATACTTCTATTGGCACTACATCACTATTTTGGATTTGATCTCACATTCGTTTATCTGTCTTTGTTTCTTAAACCTAACGGTTTTTCTTCACCATAAGAACACCATTAACTCAGCACGAGTGAAGATGGGGTTTTAACGCGAAATTTAAAATGAAAGAATCTATATTTATTTGAGTAACTAGTAATTTATTGAAACCCATTATTTTCACGAATTAACCTAAGCACATATCTAATAATAAACATAAAAAAATGTTTATTTTAATTTCAATAGCAGTTCTCGCTGTATTACTGCGGGCTAAGCTCCAGTTCTGGGGTCATCTGTTCTAGGCGCCAGCTTCTTAGATCAGCATCTGATCCTGCAACTGCTCGAGTCCACGGGATAAGAGTTTCTTCTTCAAAGGGAGCAAATAAAAGTTGGACCAAAGACTTGTAATTTTAATAATAGTTAAATTAGATAAGAATTATAAATAGAATTAAAAAAATGTGTGCGTGTACTAGGTGTACACACGTAAGAAGTGAAACTTCTTTATGACCTTATTTTTCGAAAAATGCAACTTTACAGAAATTGGTTAAATAAAGTTTAAAAAAAGGCTTTTATCATCATAGACATGAATACAAATACAATTATTTCATTTTACCTTATTACTAGTAAGATTATTACAGAATTTCATTAATTGTAATTATTACTATCATATTATCGTTATTATATATTTTTGTTATTAATGCCTTTTAATCACGTCGGATCAACCGTGGTAGGGACAAGAAAAAGATGGCGCGTAACCGAAAAATGTGACGGTAATTTTTCCAACGCCGATAAAGAAGTTTGACTTCAAAAAGCAACATGGCGCGTAACCGAAAAACGTGACGATTTGCTACAAAATTTCACCCATACGTCGATAAAGAAGTTTCACTTCAAAAGATGGCGCGTAACGGTAAAATGTGACGCGTAACGAAAAAATGTTACACTAAATTTTTTACCAACCCCGATAAAGAAGTTTCACTTCAAAAAAACATTTAATATTGTTCCATAGTGTCCCATAGTATTGTCCCACATTCTTCTTCGATCTGTTCCTTCAACTACTCGTATCCACGTGCAAAGCTTCTTCAAAGGGACCAAATCAAAGTTGGACCAAAGACTTGTAATTTTAATAATAGTTAAATTAGATAAGAATTATAAATAGAATAAAAAACTTTCTATACAATGTTCGCAGGTATTTGGAATACAAAATGCCATCATCATTCGAAGGGCTAAGTGATGCGCCGACGTTGTCATCGCTGCGTCCAAGCACCGCCCTCCATTGTCTCGCAAGAATCAAAACAATTATGGAACATCGCTGTATTATTACGACGAACGTGTATAAACTTTCTTTAGAATGTATCGTTTTGCTTTTAGTAAACACAAATTCACAATCATTCAATCTGTATAAGGAGTCAGAGTATTATTTACACCTTAATTCAAATAATTAATCTAAGTTTGGACGCGGTAAGCATTGGATAGATTGCGATGGGCAAGTGTGCTCGAGGAGGCTAAGGTAAAGGGCTGTATAACCATTGATGATTATATTAAAGTTAACGATTATCTAGTTGATAAAAGGGCCTGGGACTAGTGCTAGACAGGCTACTTCTAATTTGCGATATTTGTTTTAAAATAAGTGTTGTTTTTCTCTCGGCCTACACCCTCTGTCTTCTTTGCTGATGAGTGGGGATGCCTACAGATTCAAATTTAATGACGTGGAATAAGTGATACCTGTATCTTATGTTCCATAATAAACATATTTTATTTTTATGATAAATCTAAGATAATGAAACCGAGGTTAATTTAACTTCTATTTGTTTCAGCGTGAATTTCTCGGAAACCTCTATGCACATATAGTGATATCCGACGAACTAAATTTTAAGCTGTATCTAAGCGCTTGCCCTTCTTGGGGGTAACAGGAGGCTCGTCTAATGTTAAGTGATACCGCCGACGGACACTCTCAATACCAGAGGACTCCTTTCGTAAAGAACCCTAAGTCGAATTGGTTAGGAAATACTTCAGTGGGCAACTGGTTACATAGAAGTTCATAGTTGCAGAATCCCACTTCATTCTTTACTCAAATTCTTTACACCAATTTTTCGTTCTAATATTTTTTTTAAATACAATATGGATGATAACAAAAAGATGTTACATAAACAAATTTTCCAAATATTTTGAGTTCGCTTTGAAAAGAAGCCAATTTACACAAATCTTTGCATTATATTGTATTGTTGCATATAAGGCTTCCATTATAAGGTTAATGTTTCCTTCAAACATATCACCATCTCTAGAAGTACTGATGGATTTAAAAAATTATCTATATGCTTATTAATAAATAATTTAAAAAAATATAATCTATCTATATCAAAGATTTCTACTAGAAACATTAATCAAATTAAATAACGTGAATTGTTTCCCCCTGAAGGCATAGATAATATAACATTATACCTTCTCATTTTCGATCTAGCTATTTCATTACAAAAATTCACGGTCTAAGTATATTTTTAAGACCTGCTTAGTCCATTGAAACCTCAAAAATATCACGACGCTCCAGCTATATCACCCCAATACAAAATTACACAATACAAAACTAATTTATACACGCGTAATTCAGGTAGCCGTGTCTTGAACAAATTTCAAACGATTGAACTACATATCCAAATACGCAACTTTGTTCTTTGCTCCAATTCATTACGGACTGAAGTCGAATGATTATATGTATTACTTATGACGTTTTATTTTATTTGTGGGCAGGTAAGCCCGGTAGCCGGCGGACAATGAGCGATTCAGACATCGTTTTAGATAAGTGTGATTACTCCTTTTGTATGCCCTCGGGAGATTGATGTTTTATGCATTTTTCTGCTGTGTATAAGAAATGGACTGTATGAGACATACATATTGTTCACGTTTGACACTTTTATCAGCGGTAAGAATTATTGTGACATGTTCTATCTATCTCATATACAGGGTGACCCAGAAATAATGGATAATCCTTAAACCTCGCACGGGACAGCTTTTCAGCGCTCAGAAAAAAAAAATTAAAAAAATAATTCTTAGTGATACCCAAAAAATGTTTTTTTTAGAAAAACATAGGTTATTTTTTGTGCCCAACGGCCACAAAATAAAGAAATTTGTGGCGTTTTTGGTGTCATCTTATTCCTGATAGACTATACTACTAGAAATACATTAAATAATATAAGTATCTATGATAATTTTTTCAAAAACAATATAAGAACTTGAGTTTTTGACATGAAATTTGATACCAAAATAATTTTGGCATAGTTTGAGAGTGTTTTATGTAAAAAAAGTATGAAAACGTAAGTGGCCAGCTATTTAAAAAAAATACGCAGTTCATAAAGTTTACAAAATGGTATAATACATCACTTTATCTAATACCACTACGAAGTTATTGCTATATATAAAAATATATTGCCGTTTTTTAGTATGGCTGAAACTCGAGAATAGTTGGACTGATTTGGCTCATAATATCTTGAAATATTTTACTAAAAACATCAATTGAATTTTCCGATAAAACTGTTCCTTACGAAATATTTGATGTCATTGGCTTTTTAGAAATAAAAAAATTGTCACAATATGGTTGTTTTATATTTATAGACCTCCAAGGTCTGTCTTAAAATTTTTGCATTAAGAAGGAAAACATCGTGAGGAAACCGGCTTGCCTTAGATTCAAAAAGTCGACAGCGTTTGTCAGGCACAGGAGGCTGATCACCTAATTGCCTAATAGATTGACAATTTGCCAATCATGAAATAGATACAGAAATATGAGGCCCAGATCTAAAAAGGTTGTAGCGCCACTGATTTATATTATTTTATGTAGGCTAAGAATATTGTAAATGCTGTATTATTATTATTGTAAAAATATATACCTAATGGACTATATATTAATTTAATCCCCGAAACATAAATTCGTATACCGGGATTATGCAAATGACTTGTATAATATATATTTGACTATATATTATGCGACACAAAAACTAAAAAACGAAAGTACCGATTTCACTTGTATTTTTTACGTGTTCAAGAAGCCGCATAATTTATTAATCAAATTAATTCAGACAGAATTTACGCCTCTTTGCTGTTTTCAATAAAAAAACAAATTGGATAATGACAAAGAAAAATGAGTATCCAAAATGTATTGTTCAAATGTAGGAACGAATTAATTATAATGATCTAAAGTATTAGATTTTTCATTCGCGATAAAGTTGTAATCGATTATTATTAATTCAAACAATTTATGTCGTCGAAATAACTGTTAAAGCAAAGTACCATTATTGATTTATCTCTTTATGTTAAGCTTGAAAGAAAGACGTGTTAACTAGAGACTAGATTTATTTATTACTAAGTGCCTCCGCGAACTTCATTTCGTTAATATGATTTTTTACTTACATTTTTAGTAGCTACCAACATAGGGAATATATTGCTATGCTACCCCATGGAAACTGTTCACTTTTCCGAAACAAAATCTCACGTAATTTTCCATAGTTCAAGAAATAATTTAAAAAAACATAACTCGTATTAATTGGTCGGTCTTCAAGTTTTGCGCTTAGCAACATTTTGCGATTCATTTTTATTTATATAGATTTCAATTAGGCCGGCAACGCACTCGCGAGCCCTCTGGCATTGAGTGGCCATGGGCGGCGGTATCATTTAACATCGGATGAACCTGTTTGCCCATGTTCTATAAAAAAAACACTCGCAAACACCCTAATCTATTTCAGAGGCTACAAAACTTGACAATTTTCTACTACTAAAAATTAGAAGAAAAAAAATTGTATATCAATTACCTAAATATACCCTCTTTAGGTCTCACACTAAAACACAAGGTATGAATAAACGATTAAGCCTAACTTGCTCGCGGGGCCTTTTTTACGGCATTTTAGGGGACTCGTATATCACGCTAATGTTATCGGCTCTTTCGCTGTCGACTTGATGCATTGCGCCCGCGCTGCGTTTGATTAACGAAATTAATTTGTCCCAGCTGCGATTGAGACAGCATTCTTTTGGTCAGTCCTCACCTTGTTATATGTAGATGAAGAGTTAAGATGCATGGATTAGATTTCACTTAATATTTTCAACTTTACTTGGTATTTTAAATTTATTGGAGGTTTACGTCTTTATTAAATATATTGTCTATATCATTTGTGAATTATTTCCTTCTAACTTATTCATTATTACATACAAAATTAGTACGTTTATAAATATTATATTTTTCTGTTAGGGAGGGTTCAAGTATTACGTCACGCAATTTTTGGAGATTATTACCCCCCCCGGAACGCACCGTAACGTTTTTCTGTACCTCAGTATAGTAAAACGTTTCGTAACCACCCAGTGACTCTTTATACCTACCTACCTACCTATAGTACCTACTGGAAAGTCGAAAATAATAATAACAATAACGCGTAATTCAATCCCCACCTCCTATCGTAACGTTTTACAAAAAGACCCCCCCCTCCCAAATTCGTTACGTAATACTTCACTAAAATATAATGTGGCAATATATTATATACAAATTCATTTAAAATGTATTTAAGTATTGAACAACCAATTACTTCATCAGTAAGTTAAAGTAATAAAACCACTTATAAAAAGTAGTTAAAATTAAAACTTTGGCAAGATATGTTAAAAAGATTGATTTATAAAAAACCCTATTTGCTTAATGCCCCAGTATCGCGTCTTATCTCGAACACCAGTCCGTTTCATGTATTTTTATTACAAAGATAGATATTTTTAATGTGTATCAATTGACTCCGTTGTCTTATATAAAATCCATAAAAAAAGATAAACCTTTGTGAGGAACGAGGAGTCACAGGCATTCCTAATTGACTTTGGGGCTTAAATAGATATGTTTCAAGCTTCCAATGTCGTAATTTAGATAAAAATGCGTGTTCCCAACACCGCATAAATACGACGTGTCAAAACAAACTTATCAAATGACCACCTTGGTGTTAAAGATTTAATGGACCTTCAGGTATTCGTGGTTTTAAGGTTTTTGCATTGAATTTAATGTTAATTTAGAAAATGTTCAGACCTAATTTTATTTGATTTTTTTTCTTTAAGGCTGTTTAAAGAAATTTCAAAAAGGTTAGTCGACATCACAGGAGACCGAAGATCTGGCAGCTACCTCGGACAAAGAATTAGTCTAGCAATACAAAGGGGGAACGCTGCCAGTATCTTCGGAACCTTGCCTAAAGGGACTCCTTTTAATGATATATTTTAGTTTATGTTAAGTATAGTTATTTATTTCAATGTATATTATTTTATTATTATAAGTATTTAACTTTAATTAATAATTGAAACATTTGACTTAATATTATTGATACTTTGAAAACAAAACAATTTAAAAGGACTTTTTGTAATTTTATTTGCAAATTCATGTGTTTAACATTCTTTTTTACTTTTATAAAAATAAATCAGTGGCGCAACAACCTCTTCAGGTGGCCCTCAGATTTCTGAATCTGTTTCATGATAATTTTTCAATCTAATAGGCAAGTAGGTGATCAGCCTCCTGTGCTGACACACGCCGTCAACTTTTTGGGTCTAAGACATGTCGGTTTCCTCACGATGTTTTCCTTCATCGTTCAAGCGATTGTTACATGCGCACATTGAAATAATAATAATAATAAGTAATCTTTATCCCTTCTCTCACATATACATACAAGGTTATTATGATTAAACTAAGATGATAACATTTGGAAGTATATGTGAAAGACTGGTCACTGTAACAGGAGTCATGAGTGACCGATAGCCAGCCTCTCCACCACCGGACCGGAACACGTACAATCAGGTCATTGTCATAAGATATAAGAGAAGAAAATAAGTAAGTGCTAAAAGAAAACAGAAAACATTGCAAAGAGAAAGAAATTCCATTGGTGCACAGCCGGGGATCGAACCTACAACAGTCGCACGCCATCACTGCTCTATAAAAGTGATAATCTAATATATAAAATTCTCGTGTCACAGTTTTCGTTGCCATACTCCTCCGTAACGGCTTGACCGATTTTGATGAAATTTTTTGTGTTTATCCGGTATCTATGAGAATCGGCCAACATCTATTTTTCATCCCCCTAAATGTTAGGGGTAGTCCACCCCTAAATTTATTTTTTATTTTTTAGACAAAATTTTTAATTTCTATTTTTTTATGATACAACATTAAAAAATACATAAAATCCTCAATTTTCACCCATCTACGATCAACCCCTATTTTTTATTATTGTAGATAGTTATTTTTATTGAACTATAACAATGCTTCTTAGAAATAATATACATGGCAAAACAACGTTTGTCGGGTCAGCTAATTATAATAATAATCTTATTAAGGCAATTGAATTGCTTTTTCTAATACACTACTGTTAAAAGCGTCCAATAAACGTTATCAGTTAATAGAATCACTGTCAATAATGATTATTGACCTTATATAATCGTCAATAGAACCGATGGGGTTACAAAGGACTCCGTCTAAAGATTCCCATTGGAAAAAACAAAGCCAATTTGGTTTAATAAAGTGTAATTAAAAAAACAAATTTTATTGGCCGATCTCCCAGGTAACTAATTAGGAGGTTCAAACTTGGAAATCGGTAATGGCAATAGGGTAACATAGACCCAGTTTGCCGGCACCATTGTTTCAATTCGTTCCAAGAGCTTTTTAGGGTTAATTCGGTTTAATATACTTATATGGTTTTGAATTTCTCACGAACTGTGTTAGTAGTTTATTGTTTCATGTCTTTAGTATTTTTACTAAAACGGCCATAGAATTAAAGTAACCCTACCCTACCTTTCTAACAGGCAATTTTGGAGCCAAAATAGCTAATTGATATCTCAATAGGGATATCATAACTTAACCATTAAAAACTTAATTCATCAATCAAAGTAAGGTACCTACATTTTTCTATTTAGTTCTATGTTTTGTTGACGGATTAATATACATGAATCGTTAAAGAAATAGTTATCTATGAAAGTTTCCATGGGCGGTGGTACGTGGCCCGTGGCTAGAAGGCTCGCAAGTGCGTTGCTGGGCTTTTAAGAATTGGTTCTTTTCTTGAAGGACCCTAACCTATGTTTAAAAAGAACAAGTGAAATACCAAATTAATTTAGTTTCTTAAAAATTGTATCATATAATTATGAATGTGAATAAAAATTAGTTTTTGTATACATAATCTAAGATTGCATATTCAAAGCAATAATTATTAGGTTACAAAACACTCACCGGTTGTTAATAATAGGTTCTATGTCTCAAACGTTGTCATTTACTCATCTATGCCACTGGACGTTTTGACAGACCGACACATTTCTAATTACACGTTTTTTGATACCGTGTCTAATAGTGTTGCATGTAGACTAGAACTGTTTTTTGGAACTGTTTCCTGCCATATTTTTTGAGGAAATTCCGTTTCGTCTAGTGTCTAGGCATGTAACTCTCTGGGTTATTCAACGTTTGATGAACAACTCCCGTTAATACGACTCTTGTCAGATTCTGAATCTTGCCCTGTAGCCTGAGATTGCCCGTGCCGTAAAATCGTGGGGAGTTCATGCAAAAATCGCTTGTGTATGAGAAGCGGTTGAACACTTGGCTATTGCAATGCGTCTAGAATGTTTGCTTGTACAGGTGTGTACTGTTTTTACGCCAAGATGCGCAAGCAAGCTGTATCTCTGGTAGTTAGGCAGTTGCGGGCCTAACAGCATGCTGGCGGTAATAGAGCCTAGAGGGGAAGCTGGATTGCCTTTTTTTAATTTTATGATAATATATACTTTAAAGCTGAAAAAATAATATAATATTTAGGGCCATTTTGTAACTAACAGTATATTAGACTTTTGATTATCTGCTTATGAATTATTATTATATCTATTAAATTATTGAGAAAAATTATCGTGGAATCATTGTTAAAGTAATATTTTTTTGTGGTTTGTTGGGTACACCTATATGCCTTTATATCGTTACACGAACGGAGGTTTATTTTTAATAACATTTGTATTGTAATCGCTTAAGAGCAGTGTTGGCCTAGTGGTTTCAACGTTCGACTCTCATCCTTGGAGTCGTAGGTTCGATCCCCGGTTGTGCACCAATAGACTTTCTATATTAAACACTCGCTCGTACGGTGCAAAAAAGCATCGTGAGGAAACTCGAATTTTTTTAGAATTAAATGTCAACGGCGTGTGTATGAAATGTAAGTTTGATCATTTTCGTACCTATTAGAAATTATTACGGAATCGATATGAAAAACTGGAGTCCCAGACCATTGGTATATATGTATATGTTTATAGCTTAAATTATTGTCTTTATCATGACATATCTGAGAAATAGCGTAAGAAGTCAATAAAAATGATTGTTATCTAAAAAGTTTTCTTAAATAACAACTTTAACCTGACGAACCAAAATAGGTTTGGAAAGCTCCGGACTGTAACTAGTCCAATAATTCGATAATTTTTTTTTTTATAAAAGTCTTTATCTTGCAATCAGTCAGCTAGACTATGAGCAGATGTGTTGAGAGCTGTTAGGCGTTCAAAGCAAAATCTCCATCGAGACTGCTCCTCTCTTTCAACCGTGTCTATCAAGACTTAGTTAACTTTTAAATAACAAATTTGATTTAACCAGATCTATTCTGCGACAGGATTTGTCCTACCTTGAACCAATAATCTAATACAGCATGTTTTTACGTACCGCACTGATGCATGAAAGGCACTGAAAAAAGATTAGCAGCTAATTAGTGCTGTGCTCTGCTTACATGCCAAAAGCATTATGGCTGAACTAGTAATTGGCAAACGTTCGCTTTTTTGCCTGCACTCTATCTTGATTGACGCGATCACTACGTCTTTTTGACAGCTTGACGTATGCTATGAAACGTTTATATACAGGCCGTTCAAACTTCGGTATATTTTATTTTGATATTTGTAATGTGTTTTTACTGTATTATTATTGTACTTGGTTTTGCGTTACTTTCTTGTCCTTGTCATGTTTATATATATGGGGACTTATGTTAGAATGTATGTAGACTAATGCGCCTTCAAGAAAGGCGTGTACCAAACTTAAAAGGCAACGCTCTTGCGAGCTGAGCTCTATGGCATTGAGAGTGCCCATGGCCATCAGTTAACATCAGGTGAGCCTCCTGCCCGTTTGCCCCCTGTTCTATAAAAAAGAAGTACATTCTTGTTCACAAAAATATATTTAAGGCTAGCGAATCAATTATGGGTCCCTAACAATACCGTCTTCACCATAAGGGCACACGGGGCCCGTGCCCAGGGCCCAGAAGGACCGACAATTTCGACATTATGTATCATACTGTATTTAACCACCTTAGTAAAAAAAAATATTATAATTTTACTTTCCAAAAAGGCCCCAAATTTGTGCCCAATGGCCCCAGCCTAGTTTAAGACGGCCCTGGTTCCTGATCAAACCATAAATATTATTGACCAATTACTATAATAACACAATAGCGTATTAACGTCAAAGTAATTACTTTACATATATTTCCTGTTTCTACTCATTTTATGTATAAGCATATTCGTCCCTTTAGAATATATATTTGTAGGAACATCCTGTATACATCCCTGATGCGTATCGCTGCACCACGGGCAATCGGCTCAATCTCCTTATGACCGCAAAAAGGCGTAACAGAAGCCGGTGTGTCGGGGCCCTAATGACCACTGCTTAACTTTAATTTAAACCAGCGTTAACCATAACGATGTGGATAATTGCTAATTTGTTTTACAAATTGTTTTGAGCTGTTTTTGGCAGTTTTACTACTTGACATGTAACTAATTATGCCGTGTTCATGTAAACATTTTTGACTGCAAATCAGTCTAATATTATTGCAATATCTACTGTACGACAATTTAATATTATGACACTATCTGGTCATATATTCTTGAAGCTTTGTTCTATATACTAAAAATATAAACGATTTTAAAACAAATGGTTACTTTTACCAGTACTCGAAACAAAGCTAAGCGTACGACCAACCAGGCTCCAGAAGATAAACCACTCCTCATATGGAAATTGTATTCGTTTATACAACAAATTTGTAATAAGAAACATTATCTTGCCTTTCATGAAATTTTCGTATGAAACTTGATCTATGTATTGATTAGGTAATCAATTAACAAGTACATTTTAATTGTAATATTACAGTCTGACAATTCCTTCTATACAGAATTCATGACGTCTTTCACGAACACCAATACTATAAGCGCAACCGATTGTTTTTTTTTTCTTAATAGATTGATCAGTCTGCCGGACACTCATCCTTGATATTAGGGTCTTATGCATGCCAGTTTCCTTTACCGAGTAAGAGTGTCAAATGCGTTCATAGAAAATTTCTATGAAAGCACAGCGCACGAATCACGGTGTGGTATTCAAGCCAGGAGGCGAACACTAAATGAAAAAAATACCATACAACAAATACCATGATGACGTGCCAAACGTAAACATTGAACAAAGCTCACTTCACAATAGATTAGCCGAAATTTAACCTTTGGTTAATGCGCTGTCAGGCAAAACTAGTAATTAACCTATTGGCGCCAATACAGCTCCCACGATCGCTTCTAAGAAATCACGTTTAAAAGGTTTTCGACTTGATAATTACACGTTTATGGGGGATGCATTTTTAAGGGTTAGGTATTGTTTTGGTTGATGTATCCAATGATTATGCAGTAGCGTCTTTATTGAAGCTGAGAGGTTTTTTTAAATCAGCCGCTGGTACTTTAATTTTTAAATAACTTTATAGCAGGCATGTGCCTTACAAAAGCGTGTGATATGGTTGGGCGTTGACACAACTGTGATATAAAGAATTTTTTCAGCGCAACACTTGCTCGTAATGTGAAGGAAAACATCGCGAGAAGGCCTATATATGCCTCGTGTCTGTACCTTGCCCCATTTGGGACGAAAGTTCATTCAAATAATACTAAAATATCCGTAAATTGACAAGTGTTTTGAGATTTAACATGTTAAGATACTAAACAAAAAGTCGTGTCAAAAGACGCGCTGAAAAAGAATTTAAAATAAGTAATAACTTTTTTACTCAAAATAAAACATTTATAACCTTTATTTTGCACTCTAATTGAAATAAATTCACATAAACTAACTACTTGACATTTATAATCCGTTCTGAATCACGCAAATTATATTTTATTGAAAAATAAATTGTGTCATAAATTTCGCAATCAATTACCTTGTAAGATATGGGTTTTTTGTTAAGGGCAACACGTTTCTTGCTTATAATGTTTTACAACGTATATCCTTCGTAATATTATAAGGTATATATTTAAATAATATATTTAATAAGTTATTAAACAATTGAGAATCATCACTACATATTGTCATTCAAATAAATCTGAATGGCGCCAAAACTGACTGACAGCTGACTGACATATGACATGAAGTATAGACTAAAGAAATGGCGCGCTTTTCCGTGAACTTGTATTGTAATAAAATGTTTTGTTTGAGCAATGATTTTTTACTTTAGTATTATTAGTATTAAAATAATAGTGAGGTCCATATATAATATATATAAACACAAGATTAGTCAAAATCTAAATAGTATTTATTCGGCCTGAGATTTCGATTTCTTTTTCATTATGACACGTAACCACTAACGTCTTGTGACAACTACAAGCATTTTGGACCGATATAAGTACAGATTATAAAAGTTATATCTCGCAATTCAACAGACACTTCGCAACTTTTCAGATTCGCGATGACATAATTCAAGCATAAAACATGATCTCTAACGATCGTACATCGCGTGAAGATTTTAACCTCTCTGTGGGTCTTCTTGTTTCGGGCATGGTATAAATATATTAGGTATGCGGTATAAGTTACGAACTTAGTAAATATAAGTACATATAAAATTGTTTTAAAATTTTTTTTGTTTATTTGTAGAATCTGTTACTATATTAACGTCGTGTCAAACATTAATGTCGCGTACACTTCTTACAGCCAGGTATAATTTTAAATTCGAACAGCCCAAAAATTTCGCAAAATAATTAATTATCAAAAATTAATTTTCATATAAAACAGAATTATGTTTTTTTTATTCTGGCATCCCTTAAATTCTTTCACCATACCGTTGAATGTACATGAGTGCTTTTGAAAGTGTTATCGAGGCAGTACATTAGTGGCAAGTTGACACGGCCAGTCTTCTGTTAGGGCACGGCTTGTATTAGTGGCTCCTAATTTATTGGGAATGATACGGCGACGGACGCCGGCCACCCTGCGCAAGGGCCCATTCACAAAGGGGAGGTCGGGGAAAGTTGGGGATGTCAATTTAGGTTCAATTAACGACAGGGCAATAAAAAATTCTGTTAATAAATGCTGAATGCCTGTAGCTATCTATCGTTATCGTAGGTATGTTTAAAGTTGTAGAATAAGATAATATATCGATTTGCGATATCTTGGTACTTCTAATTAGCTAACTATACACATTGGTATAAACAATATCATCAAATAAATCATATTGAATTGTCCTTTAAAAAATACTCAAAAAATAGCAGTACTCATTTTTTAGTATTTTTTAAATTAGGCACAAACCTCTTCTGTTTTATTTATAATATTAAGACAAGTAAGTGTCCATACTGAATAATTTCGTCGACCACGGCCCGTAACCACGGCCACTGGCCTGGACAGACATAATATAATAAGGTGCGAAATAGAGCCTTTGTGGGGTTTTAGGTCGCTGCTATGCTAGATGTTTAGATATACTGACAAAACTTATCATAGTTCGATATGTCTTCAGTCAAGTAATTTTTTTTGTAAATTAATACCGCGTAGTAAATAAAAAAATTCAGTTCACACAACTGCCTATCCTCTTTTTTTTATAGAACAAGGGGGCAAATGTGCCAACAGACAACCGTTTTAGTGGGTACTTTTAAAATTTGTCTTTTCTTTTTTTCTTTCTACACCCAATCACGCCGTCTGTCCCCTACATTTTTATTAACACCAGAGAGGCGATAAACAGCATACAGGAAATATATTTATTAGTGCAATCATCGGTCGGGGTTCTCGGGTTACATGATTCCGGGACAGAAAACCCCCAGTGATTTGTTGTGATAATCTATACTAATAAATAACCCACTCCATACGATTGAGCTGCTTTTCATCTGTTATCTGACTCATTGAATTCTTTTCGCGAGAGGTCATCTTAATACATATTTTGGATGGTTACGGCAGAGTTAAATAATGTTTTAAGACAAGTAGGTGTTACCTTTTAAAAGACATCGATACCTCAAATTTTTTTAAATATTTTTTTTAATTTATAAAAAAAAATATTAAAAAGCCGATATATTTTTATAGAAGTTAAGAAAATTGTAAATACAAATTATACGTACAATACATAAAATAATATTTTATCAAAAGTCTAGATAATAAACTTAATTTATAAAAAATAATCCTTCACAACAAATGAATAAAATTTACACACGAAACAAAAAACAAACATTAATTCGGAAAATGAAAATTACATAATAAATGAATCATTTTAAAGCTTTCAAATCAATTTTATGAACGTCCAATTACACTATTTTTTTCGTAAGAAATTTGACATATTTGACACCGCTAAAGAGGAGATTGTGAGTTAAGATGCGTGATAGAATTAGCAGTTCTTAAAAGGACGCCAACGCACTTGCGAGCCCTCTGGTATTGGGAGAATCCATGGCCAGCGGTATCACTAAACATCAGGTCAGTGTCCTGCACGTGTTGTATAAAAAAATTGACTATATAGTTTTAACACTAAGAACAACCGTAATAAGACAAATTTCATTTGCACTAACAGCATTGTCGTTTAACTAAACCTAGTAAAGTGTACGATTGAAATGACTTATCTTTCTATAAAATTTTTACTAAAAAAAAGGTTTAATCTGTGTAAGCACCTACTGACTTAATTGCTTGGGCTCATTATTATCACATTTAAAAATATTTTGTTCGATTTAAGAAGAAACTTCATGATGGTGCTAAATTTATTAAAATACCTAAATTACGTTCTGTACTAGTACCGTTAAGAAAATTCTTATTGTTTCCTGCATTTGTCAAGACAACCCCCAAGTTGGTATGTCTAAAACGTATGGTTTCGTTTCACGCGATTACTAGATAAACCCATAGATAGCGTCACAGACTATTTAAAATTGAATACGAAATCGCTTGAAATGAAACAATATTTTATTCATTTTAAAACAATTGCCAACGAACAATGCTGTGTCGACGACCGAATTATGAAGTCGATAAAAATATTATGGTTTTAATATACAACGCTTAAGTGTTTGCTTTTAAAATATAAAATTTGGTTTTATAGCATACATATACTTAAAAAGAATATGAGTGTGTACAATGTATTTATTTACACTCAGAAGCAAACTCTTAGAAGGGTACAAAATATTTCCGTCGATAAAAATTAAAATAAACACAGTAATTGAATGGTTTTTATATTTCTGTGTTGTATGTTTAGTGAAACACGAACAACCTTTAAATATTTATTTACACTTCGTTACAAGCGATTTCTTCCAGGCAACCCTAGTATGGAATGATAAAAAAGAAACACCTACAGAGGGTAGTACAAGAAGTGCATAATTAATTAACAAAAACTCAAAATAACATGTAAGTATAACTAAAACTTAATAAAGTAAAATATAAAGAAAAAAAATGTATAAACAAAAATGTAAAAGCTAATCCAAAGGTTAATTGAGTCACAATTAATATATTATAGCTAATTACGAGGCAGAAGAAAAATGATCTAAAAGAAGATTTTTAAATAAATTTAATGACTGAGCTCGTCTAATATCTATTGGTTAGGAATTCCATAGCAGGATACTTTACTAAATATGTTAGTAAGCAGATAAAAATACAAATTTAAATTTTGATAATTATTTAGTTTGGTCCAGAAATAGAGAAAGATTTGAGAATAGGACTGATAACGACAGACATTGAGATATAACAGAAATAAATTACAGTCTTCTTTTTCATTACTGCCCTGCGATTCTGTAACTCACTTCTCGAACTCACACAGCGGTTTTTGCATCGGCGGTCGCTCTCAAATCAGTCGTGAAGCAGTCATTTAATGATTTGGCGTTCTGATAAACAATAAACTACAAGCTCCCACCTTATCAGCGAAAACCGCTGTGTGAGTTCGAAAAGTGAGTTACAGAATCGCAAGGCTGGATTCGGCACAATTTATATATATTTCAAGAAAAATTCTTGTCCTTACTTATTTCAATTCCTAACCTAAAAAATATTTATTAGCTTGATAAACCAATTTCTGGGTAACGGAGATCACATGCCTGATATGTCTAAATACCTCGGAAGCAACATTCCCACATTAGGATTGCTCATAACTCAACAATGTTAAAATATTCAAAGTCCTAATCCGACAAATATTTTATATCGGAGTATTTATCTAAGCAATAACAAATCTCTAATAGATACAACAAACAGTCACGTTAAGGAGCTTGCCCTTTTAATTTACGACTAATTTAAAATGGACCGATTATAGAAGATATTACCAGGATGAAGGGGTCTTTATATCTGGTTCCTGTATGGTCCATAGGGACAGGTAGGCGAGAGAAAAAATAAAGTAATAATCCAACCACAAGACTATGATAATCTAATGGTAACGCCATTTTGTCTTGTGTGGTTTTGGGTAAAAAAGTTGTGACATGATTATCGGTAACCCGTGACAAAAAATATAAAGGTTGGCCTACATAATAATTTTTTTTTATATAACTGCAAACGGAATTATTGCGGCTAACAGGCTCACCTGATGTTCAGTGATACCGCCCCGCCCATGGACACTCAAATTGCAGAAGACTCGCAAGTGCGTTGCCGGCCTTTTAAAAATTGCGTGACAAAAACTACCTTAAAAAACGCCCAGTTGTGGAGCGACGGACGTCGAGGTGATAGGAGTAGATAGAGTATTTCATATTCTGCCTCGACGTCCCATGATGAAACTCAGCTGCAGGTATTAAGAGTAAGATTTTCTTCACCGTACAAGGAAGGTACACCGTACACATAGGCAGAAAGTCCATAGATGCAAAGCCAGGGTCCGCACCTTCAGCTTCAGAGAGGACAACACTGCTTTAATTAAAGTACCTCAAATCATGTAAAGAAATTATTTCTGTTGTTGCTAGCGACATGCGCGTCACTATTTTATCAATTTTTTTTAAATCAACCTGGCGTCATGTAACCTAACCACTAATAATTATAAGGGCGCGATAAAGGATGAAAGTAATACACACGATAACATCAGGGTTCGCTTGTTAGCCGCAATAAATGTTTTGTGTGGAATTGGAGCAAATTTTTTTGTCGCTCCCGTCTCGCCTGGCGGCAATTTGTCGTGAGAATTTCCAAGCGTAAAGATTGATTTCATTAAGTGATAATAGAAATCTATACATCTTGTTTTGTGTCTCTCTTATTATGATGGAATTGAATAAGGATGGCTCTATACAAAAGGCACCACAGGGCCAGATTTGGAGGTCTGGAGGACAAGAGTGTGAAGGCTGGACACAAATTTATTTTCGAACGGACAATTTCTGAATGATAATGAATTTTATTTTGTACTTCCTTCATCTAATCCGCGGCTGTGCACTATTTGTGCAATTTAACTGTGAAGGAAAACATCGAGAGGAAAGTATGCTTTAGACCCAAAGTCAACGGCGTGTTAGGCACAGAAGGCCGATGACCTACTTGACTATTAAATAAATAAATGAGCTTGAAACAGGTACAGAAATCTGAGGCGCAAACCTAAAAAATTGTAGCGGCACTGGTATTAACAATACCTTTTTTTTCTGGTGATTGGCTTTGTATTGAGAGAGAATGAACTACTTAGTGTTAATTGGTTTATTTATAGGAAAAAATCATATTAGGCAATTTTATTGATTCCTCCAAATAGTAATAGAGGTAATTTGTATTATATAATTGTAATCGTTACATACCAGGTTACATACACGTAGAACCTCCTTCAGTTTATTAAAGTCGGTCATAAATCGATGAAAGAGACAAATTTTGGGCCAGCTGTAAATTGCAGGCATTGTTAAATGAGCCATATTTTTATAACAAATAATCGGTATTAATAATACTTTAAGCATCAGAGACCTAGGCCTTAGATACTGTGTAAAAATCTAGAACTCTAGACAAAGTAATTAAGCTGCTAAGCCTCCAGTAAAGTTACGTCCTATCCTTTATTAGAAAAAATATCTATTCAATAAATTCCCATCAGATATTACTGTAATATTCATAATTTTCAAGGCCATTGAGATTCTCGAATTATAAAAGGACATCAATAAATCATTGATTAGCAAGCATGTTGTTGGTGGACGCGACCCGCCCATTATTGCATATAATAACACATATTAATTGTTTATTCAAACATTGATCATTTAAAATAACAGAAATATTGCATTTCTTTGAAAGAACATAATTCATGACGACTCGATTAAGAAATTAAATCCAAGGGAATTACAGAAACAATTTCAAAAACAATCAGATTCCTTAGTTTTATTAAATCTTAATTAGTCTTATTAAGGGAGCGTTCAAGTATTACGTCACGCAATTTTTTTGACATAACGCGTACGTAACGTGCCGTAACGTTTTTCTACAGTACTGTACCGTATAGTAAAACGTTTCGTCACCACCCAGTGACACTGTATACCTAAAAGTTACCATTATGTAATATTAACAATAACGCGTAATAAATTTTTTACAAAAGGACCCCCCCCCCCAAATTCGTTACGTAATACTTGAACGATTAAAAGTTAAACTACATTTAAGAATAGAAAAATTACATGTAAACTGAATCGGCAATGAGGGGGACGATAAGAGAAGATAGGGAAAAATATACAGGGAAGGTAACAGAGTGGTATCCCAGGGATGGAAAGGAAGCAGGGAAGCCAGGTGAGGTGTTGGGAGAATGACATAAGAAGATAGCCGGGGTAAAATGGTATAGTAGAAGGACAGATAAAAATAGCGACCTTTGTTGTATTAGTGAACGGTTATTTTATTTATATTGTCTAAAAGGAATTGTCTCAAGACACCACGATATTTAGCTATTTTATTTGTTATTAATTTGGCTCGACTCAGAAATCTCGAAATCGTCATAAAGTCGCCGTCATATATTTTTTTACATATTTCCCTGCCTACTTCAATCAATCATTACAGTAAATTTTTATATTATTTTATCCCTACATCATCACATTAATAAAATAAACTATTACATTATCAAATTAATATTAATTATATTATTTCACTCAAATAATCTTTAATAGAATAATACATTTTCCCTAAAAGTACCTACTGAGTATATTAGTCGATTTTTAAAAACTACTAAAGAGGAAGATCTTTGAATGTTTTTGGTAAATCATTATAAATCTGTATTGCCATACAGAAAGTATTTTTCCTATACAATTCCTCCAAGATTAACTTTTGTTGTCCATTGTAAATTACCTATATATTACAGAGAACTGGCACAGGTCGACTAGGTAACCCTATAGGAGTGTAAAACAAATGAAAGTAGTAAACTATACCATTAATTAAACACCATTAATTTAAATTTATTCGCCGCATAATTTTGACGTCTTTATGCACGCACTAGCTTTTCTGCAATGCGATACATGCCTATATGTTTACGTCACATAATTTTCTTACTGAGGTAGCCATCCTTTGCGTTGAAATTTACACTCGCATTTAAATTATGGCATAATTTCTCTTGAATTATTATTATATCCCGTTTGTTTATTGTCTCTGTAATATGAGATCTTGCAAATAATTATTTGATAGTGCACGAGTGAGACGTTAACACTGGTTTATGGCGGAGTGGTAATTTAATCGGATAGTTAGGTATTACGATTGCTCTATATTGTATCTGATAAATACGCTAATTAAATAGATAGGCTTAACAAAAGCGCATAGTGTTTGTTTTAGCGTGCGATTCTCATCCATGAGAACGGAGTTACCACGAGTTTCTATATGCGCATTTAACATTTTCTCGGTGAAGGAAAATATAGTGAGGAAACCGTTGAAAGAAAAGAAGGCTAATCACCTACTAGCCTATTGCTATTAAGAATAATAAATTAAAAATTATGACGAAACAGAGACAGAAATTTGAGACCTAGACCTAAAAGGCGACATTGTTTTTTTTAATAGAAATAAAATAATTAAGTAAAGATTTTATTTATGAGAAAAAATGTGTAATTTTATATTACACTATAATTATCCAACGCGAGATATTACATTCTAGAAAACTAATTACCGTCTATTAAAACACGGAACTAAATTATTAGTATACGAAACAATATACGAACCGAATTCGAAGTAACAAACTCCCAACCCACTTATAAATATAAATATACGAAATATAACAGGAAATTGGCCATTGACCAATCTACGGCCTGCGGCCCGAAACCTAAATCAACAAAAATCGTACCGGAAGACAAAAGATCGTCACCGATAACATTACCTAATCGATAATTGTATCTAAGACACTTCGAGCCACACGTTGCGTCGTAAAAAGGTGAGAAAGTAGACTGAGATAAAAGATGTAAAAATATATAAAATACAATTGATTATAGTCTTTACGACATTGTGTTAAGATTGACACAATAATTGAACAATAAAGTTAAGGTGTCGCGAAGGCTAGAGCTATAAAAAAGGTGAAATGTCTTAGTAGAAGTGACATTGGACGCATTGGCGATAAGAGACCACCGAAGTGGTAATTTTAAAGCTTTTTTCCGGTCAACGTTATTGATACGTATTTTTGCAAGTTTTTATTCGTGGCTTGGAAATGGAATCTTTTAAATGTAGCAAAATGTTTGTATATTTTTGACAAAAGGATATTTATTTAAATTATTATCAATTCGACGTTCATTTGAGCATCGAACTAAAAAATTTCCTATTAGGATTTTCATATATTCAAATAATTTCAATATCTTAAAAGTATTTTTGTTAAACATTAACTGTTTCGCCGGGAATTGAACCCACAATGTTGTGCCTTTGTCCACTATGCCACTAAGTGACCACGGCGACAATATCCAAGAATGTAACACATTTATGTAAGTTCGTTCGTCACTAAGACATATTTAAAGTAAGTAGGTAGGTACTACAATAAATTGGTCACAAGATCCTTAGATTCCTATTCCTGAAAATATGTATAATATGGTAGTAATAAGTAGATTAATTTTAGAATTAAATAAGTTCATAATTAGGAATGTACCTATGTCCAAATGATTATATTATTTTTGTTCGACCGAACAAATTATACTAGCTTTAATTGTTTAAGAACTGTTATTAACTCGTTGTACCCTGCGGTTGCTTTAATTCGGTGTCTATAGTCAGCCTTCCTTGATAAATGCAATAAATAATAAATAATTCCTTTCTCTTAAAAGTGATACATATCACCTCGACGTCCACCGTTCCACAACTGAGCGTTTTTCAAGGCAGTTTTTGCCGCGCACCACCACTTTGTGGAACCAGCTGCCCACTGGTTCCTAGGGTTCTTCAAGAAAGGAGCGTACCAATTCTTAAAAGGCCGGCAACGCACCCGCGAGCTCTCTGGCATTGAGAGTGCCCATGGGCGGCGCTATCACTTACCATCAGGTGAGCCTCCTGCCCGTTTGCCCCCTGTTCTATAAAAAAAATATCATTTATTTATTTCGTAATACAGTACAGCTAACAAAAATTATATATTAAAACAAACAATTACACTAAAAATATTCACAAATAGGTTCAAACATTTACAAAAGGAAAAAAACTATTCAATACATTTAATTCTCTATTATTATAATTGTATTGTATTTAGTTATTTTAGCATTAATATTTAACTAGCTATTTCGCGAAATATCCAACAGAAATCAATCCCAACCAATAGTTTATACAGCTTTACTTTTTTGACGTTATTAATTAAAAAGAGTTGAAAATCCGTTAGATATTGTATTACACACATACAATAGACACCGTAACAATTTCTCTAAAACATTAACATTGAGATAAACTGTACATTTTTTGACTGTTTACAAAATTTTAATTAAATTTAAGAATTAACGTAAGTATAGGCTTATCCCAGCTCGACTACACTACAGTAGCTTAACGTAATAAATCATTCGATATTACGCCAGGCGAAACTGTTCTTTATCGTTATTATCAATTAAAAAAGAATGTCGTAAATCCATCAAATGCAGACCTGTTGCAGGGTGGCATTCTAAACAAAAGTGTGACAATGTGATGCCGATTTTGGCATTATCTTTGGGGACTTTTTACTTAGAGATTATAAAGACAATATTAGGAGTTTGTTTGCAAATTCTAGCAAATAGAGGATCAGGTGTTTTCACAGCACGTACCCTAAACGGATATTGGTAATGAGATTAGGATTCGTCTGTTTGCACGTTGACAGCTTTTGGGATAAATGCAAATTAAACAAATACAGTCAAATCAGCTTAGGATAGGTTTTCACAGTTTTGTAATTATAAACCATTTTTTCTGATTGTGTATTATTAAAAAATACAGCGTGAATGCGGGTGCCGATGAGTAAGTATATAATTAAATAAAATATAACTTTATTACAACAAATTATATATGACCGAATATTTAGAACATAAGTTTAACAATTACTCATAAATGACTTGACTTTTTATTATGACATTTGCATGCCTGTTTATGTATGGCTGATTGTGCGGACTTTTCTTGTTGTTCGATTTATTTTTTTATTTTGTACCACTATCTTGGCAAATAAAGGATTTATTTATTATTTATTTATTTAGATGAGGCTTTCCAGAAACTAACAAACATTGGGAAACCTCACTCTTACGTGAACACATTTTTTTAAGGTTGTGTGCATCTGGATGTGTGAATGGACTACGCATACATACTCATTTGTTTTGTGTCTATATACAATAGACATGTTTGATACATACAAGCTAATGTAAGCAAAATAGCTTGCACATCACCGATGCCAAGATTAGAACCCATTTGCATTGGGTAGATTATTTGGTTATTTTCTAACCTATATATAATAAAATAATAATCGCAATAAAATATTCTACTTAATAAGGCTTTATATTTTTGTAAAAAAGAACAATTGCTCTACATCCTTTTTAATTTAATAGGCAAATAGATCAGCCTCCTGTGCCTTACAGACGCTGTCGACTTTTTGGGTCTAAGGCAAGTCGGTTTCCTCGCGAAGTTTTTCTTCATCGTTCGAGCGAATGTTTTATGCGCACATACACAGAAAGTCCGTTGGTGCACAGCCGGGGATAGAACCGACGACCTCAGTAATTTGTAATGAAGGGAAAAGTATGAATTGAATCATGGTTATTACGATGATTTATGTAAACTCGTAATGCTTTGGTGCAATTGAGACATGGGGAAGACAATTCTGCTTCTATTTCATCATTTCTAATAGATTTGTAGTCTGTGACTCATTTGACACATACATACATTTTGGTTTTTTATTTGAAATATAAAGAAGATTGTTTGTTTGTACACTGCCGGGGTAAATCGTTCGCCTAACCAATGGGCTATCCTGTGTAGTTTAATGTTTATATAATATTAAAAAAAAAATCAGTGGCGCTACAACCTCTTTAGGTCTTGGCCTTATATTTCTTAATCTGTTTCATGATCATTTTAAATGTAATAGGGAAGTAGGTGATCAGCCTCCAGTGCCCGACACAGGCGGTCGACTTTTTGTGTCTAAGACATGTCGGTTTCCTCACGACGTTTTCCTTCACCGTTCGAGCAAATGTTAAATGCGCTCATAGAAAGTTCATTGATGCACAGCCGGGGATCGAACCTACGACCTTGGGTATGAGAGTCGAACGCTGGAGCCACTAGGCCAAAGCTGCTCATGTTGATATACCTAAAATAAAAAGTTTTGCGTACTAAATCATTCCAGTTCACAAGAAATACGACATTGTATTGGCATCGTATTTCTCTTGAGGATAAAAGAAGTATTTATACATTTAGGGCGTTGACACAATAAAATGATACTTATCTATCGGTAATCGTATATAAGACGTCATCATTATTGCCCATGGCCAGGCGGTCCCTCGTCTGGGGACAAATTATCGCTCAATTCCGATGAAATAAATTTGTAATGAAAACGAGAGATCTCATCTTGATCATTATCTACAGTTTATGCATGAACAGTGTTAGGGTGATACAAAGTGTTTTTCTAGGCACTTTGACAGATTGTTGCTTTACGTGTTTAAAAATGGAATTTGTGGAAGGTCTGAATCAGTTGTTGAAGGAGTTTATATTTATTATGCCTAGTATTTGTTAAGAATCAATAGTAGTTTATGCAACTGTCATATAATAGAGGATATTAAAACATGAGTGTAGTTTTAATAATTATTATATTATACGAGTGTTTTAATACCCAACACCAACCATATGCATTTGCATACACTACTTTATTTAATCTCATGGCTATAGGTTTCCAAGTCATAAAATCTTGGTAATATTTGTCGTACGCTTTTCTTGATATTTCTGGCAAAATACTATTCGTCAGTTTCTAGAATGTCAGGTGGAGTTACATTTTTATCGGTATCGTCGGTGTTGCTTGAAATTTTTGCTACTAAAGTTTTATCCAACAAAATATTACTCGAATAAGTATGTACAAAATAGCGCCAAAATGGAAAAAGTCTGTTATTGGTCTATTGGCTCGGAACCAGAGCGTTAGGCGCGCAGCGCGCTCACCACAGATAATGTGTACTACTAAAATTGAATTGAAACCTCCTTGGACACATTGTACTTTAATAATTAAAAAAATATTTTAAAGCATTGTTTTGTTACAAGAATAATACTTTAATTTAATTTTTAAATTTCCTTAAAGAAGTATGTAAATCATTTGTGTCATTTCATAATTAGAATATTACCAAATGAGATTATGAACACATCTTATTTTATTTAATAATTTATGACCAGTCACATATATTAGGATCTTCCGTCTTTACACAAAAATTGTAAGCCATTGGTGTAACAAAAATGTTATCTTAAATTAAACTGATTAAATATGTTTTTTTAAATACAAAGAACTCCGCCGTCATGATAATGTTAAAATATAATTTAAACCTAATAAAATTATTTAAATGTTTCCGACGTTTTTATACAATTAAAACTGCTAAAATGATGTCAATGAAAAATGTAAAGAATTTACGAATAGATAACATTTTTACAATTGGTAATTTTCCAGACAAGTAACATGATCTAAGGAGGGCCGATAAGCCTTAAAAGGCACCGAGTACCTGACGCAGGCGCCGACTCGTCCTCTCATGCAGAAAACAAGCGACTGATGAAACGAATAGTTAATACATACTGACGGTCACCTCTGACGCTAATTAAGATTTGGATGTTGGAAGACAATCACCAGTTCACCCTGACCCCCGTGCAATTGGTATTTGTATTGTAATGAGTGTCTTCCACGCTGGATAACGTTATCTTATGATTTTGAGATTTTCAATCGTGTGCGATCGATTTCTAGTTCCTTTTGTCGATTAAGTTATCTACGTAACTGATATTTTTAAGGGTATTTTATTTATATTTTGCAAATACTTTTTGGTTTTTCATTTCGAAGATATGACGGCAATACGTTTTACTAATATTTCAGCGTCTGATTTCGCTGATGTCTGATGTCTAGTGCATGATAGAACCAAGTTCTATGGCTAAGTAAAATCACATTAAGGGGAAAGAAATTCGCGGGGGCAGCTACTTTTGCTATAAAATAGAAAGGGCAATTGGCCTATCTGGTAATACCGTTGGTATTCGTAATTCTTAATTAATGTTCAAATTCGTAAACTAAATTGAATTAAACAAAAATAAAAGTTTAATTCGTTTCTGACATTAGCGCAATAGACTCTTCTGTATGGCAAAAAATTCTTAATTTTTCATATAAAATCATATTCAATGATTCAAGGTCTAAGGGTACAGAGAACAGCGACACTCGAACTAATGTCAAGAGAAGTACATTCAGGATGCGTAGGAGTGTTAGGGTGATGGGGACATACCAGAGTGAATTTTCGTTTTATATGAAACAAATACTGTTTTTGTGTACAGCACAGACTTAATAATAGTTTATTTAAGCATATATGATTAGTAACATATGGACCATATTACTAACTAAAAACTAAAGTTTTTTTATTGTTGTGTTTTATCATTTTGAAAGTGTAATATTTATTTTATTTTTTATAAATTTTTTGTTCACCGTAATTGTCGTGTATTTTAGAATAGATAGATTGTAACTTATATATTATAGAAAATTTATTATATATAATATAGTGTTATAAATAAATAAGTTACAATATTGTCCTATTTATTGTATTAGCTTTAAGGTGTTTTCAGTTATAAAAAATAATTTAATTATAGAATTACACACATATTATCGCAACAAATAATACAGTAACCTTGTAAGTACATTCAGTCCATTGCTATGAAAAAGCAATCCAGTCTTCCCGCTATTTATAATTTATTTATTTACTCGTTTCAATAATGTGTGTGCCTATAAAATAAAAGAAAATATGTCATCACAAATTTAATACACATACACATCAATTACCTACGTTAGAACATATGCAATCTAATAATCAAAGGAAAACATTAAACAAACAACCACAATTAAAATAAAATAAAACAAAAAAATAACCACCATTACGTCATAAGCCATTCTAAGCTTTTTTTTTATATCATGCAACATGCACATATAAAAATAGCAGTTGTACTAAAACTCTTATAAAAACGACTATAATAATGAACTCACGAGCAGAAGAAATTACAGAAATATATTTACTGACAAGTTAAAAAATCGTAGATAACTTTGTAGCAAACAATTTCTAAGTACAAAAGAAATATAAAGACGTAAGAAGATTACGATATAATCAATGTTATTCTATGAACTAAAGGTGCCATTATTATAGATACAATTATAGGCACGTAAAATGGGAAGGAAGCTGGAGAGGAACTTGGACCAGGGTGGTTCTAGAATGTTCAACTTAATAATGCCTTATAAATTTAGTTGACGCGCAACCACCTTTGGTGACATCAAAAGCATAGTGAGTGTTGGACAAGAGGAATGTCAATCAGCCGCGTTTATTTGTGATACTGTGCAATAATTATATAACTTAAAATGTATAGGTTTTTTTGTTTGTACTGTCGTGTGCGATCGATTTCTAGTTCCTTTTATCGATTAAGTTATCTACGTAACTGATATTTTTAAGGGTATTTTATTTATATTTTGCAAATACTTTTTGGTTTTCCATTTCGAAGATATGACTGCAATACGTTTTACTAATATTTCAGCGTCTGATTTCGCTGATGTCTGATGTGTGGTGCATGATAGAACCAAGTTTGATGTAGTAAGTAAAATCACATTAACTTACTACATCCACATGATAAATATATTAATCATGTCTATACAAATCGTACCCTAACCGCACTCACTCGGTAATTGAACGGCGATGTTAAAGGCATTGCGAAAAAATAAACGTATAATCGCGGGTCGCGGCGGCCCGCCCCGGTACGGTTATTGTGCGAAATAAAATGTACCCCATTGAATGGGTTACATTGTGTTGGGGTCAATTTGTTGAGAGTTTTGATACTATTACTAATGCACCATTCGGAATTTAAAATAAATGGGCATTTGTTGGTGAAACCTTTCTTTTAAGCCGATAGGTACATTCAATAAGAACTATTTTCTTTTGAACTGCTTTTGTTTGGGGTTTAGATTAAACAAACAAGGTTTTAGGACTGGTGTTTAGTTTTTTTTTATTTGTGCGTCTATAAACAATATATGTTTATAAATATGACACTATGGAAATATAACTAGAACATAGGAATTCTACGATTTCAAAAATCAAATGTAGAAATGTACGCATCAAGAAACATTAATATCTAGGTGAAACAGCAATAAACGCAATAATAATACTAAGCCTATATAAAAATTACTATAAAAGATTATTCTTACTGTAATAAAATCGAATTGATAGAAGAAGTTTTATTTAAAATACCAATTTTTGTTTAAGCCAAATACAACATCAGCAAATTTACAGAAAATTTTACGCCCGCTTTTGTTTTGTTTTTTGGATTGATTTCATGTTTTAACACTTACCCACTTAATATTATTAAGCTATTTTTTTAAACTATGACCAGACTAAAGTTTGAGTTTTTATCTCAAATTGTTCGTAATATAGGTATATCTACTAATTATTATAACCTTTGTTGAGGATAACACATGTTTTTTTAGAAAGCCTGATTGACTTTACATTCTTTTCTTAGGTTTTATTGTAACTGATATTTTCCAAATTTTACTTAATAATAATTGCGTGTGTTTTTTGTGAGTTTATCTTTTTGTGTTAACTAAGGCAAAGTATATATATATACTTACCTATATAAGGTTGGGGAAAAAGTCTTTTCGCATTATACTATGTATGAACTTGTAATAAAAATCTCTTTGGCTATACTATATGTATTTGCCTGTTTTTGTTATCATTGAAAGAAGATAATTCCAAATTAATATTAGGATATTGTGTGATTTTTTATTTATTTTTCGTACCTACCTATAAATATTATCAGTCTAACCTTTCCCATTGTTCCAGTGACTCAACAATGGTATGCCTTTATTCGTCTAATTGACTTCAAACAGCGATATATCGAAGTATATACTTAGACCTTATTTTTAATTCTTAATAGACTATGTATCCACCGAAGTGTCCCTTGTGGAACACCAACAATATTTTTAACACGTTCTCTGTGATTCGAAAGAAATATTAACCCTATTTGAATCACAAATAAAACTTATAAAAGTGGCGCCTCAGGTTATAGTCATCGATTTGTCAACTATGAAACCATGTACAAACATTGAATACATAATTGGCTTGAGATATTGTGATCGGAATTTTTAATAGAGAAGACTTTTTGAGGCTGATCGAGATGATTTTATAACCTCTATATCTTATAAGTTTAGAACTCTGAGCCTTGTTGCCCTAGTGGCTTCAGCGTGCAAGTTCCCTGAGGTAGTAGGTTCGATCCCCAGCTGTGCACCAATGGAATTTCTATGTGCATATTCGCTTGAACGGTGAAGGAAAATATTGGGAGGAAACCGGCTTTCCTTAGACACAAAAAGTCGACGGCGTGTGTCAGGCACAGGCTGATCACCTAAATACCTATTAGATTGACAAACGAAACAGGAAATCTGAGGCCTAAAAAAGGTGGTAGCGCCACTGATTTCTTTTTATTTAAGTTTAAAACTCTCAACTCTGGAAAAATACTTGGATTTTGATTTAACTAAAGATTCGTTATCTAAGATCTGTGATCTAATGGATCATACCTTTATGACATCACCAATAATCTATGCGGAACATTTGCTTCAATGTAAGTGCGTTCTTATAATTTTTTTAGTAGGAAAGTAAGCTTTCAGCTTCAGCTATCTCTGTCTGACGCGTTTGTGTTTATAACATTACTAGTTTGCTGCGCTATTAGGTATGCATGATTGATTACGGAAGTGAAAAAACACTCTAATAAAAAATGTTTTTTTATCTATTCGGATATTGAATCTACGACCTAGCGCTTAGGTCCGTTTGTCAAAAATTCTTATATCTGGATACAAGAGAAACGTTCAGAGAAATTCTAGTAGTTGTGAACAAATAAATTCTTTATCAAAGTCAAATCGAAAAATAAATATTTTGTTCGCGCTATCAAAAAACTTTTTCCATGAAAAAATAAAGGTCGCTGTAAGGCCACCTCTTTTGGAGGCAAAAAGCGTCAAAAAAAGATTTTAAGAGAAAAGGTACACAGTCCTATCAAAAAATAAACATACATAAATTTCTACTTAGTCGCGTTGTTCGCAGTTCTTTGGAAGACAGTTGTAAAATTTATGATTCGTCGAAATGCCATCTGTTTTATTAATATAGGTTTTTGTGTGTTTATAATGAGTAAGTACATATAAATACTTATAATAAAATATATAGATTGTTTTTGCATGTAATTTAGAAGAGAAAACTGCTATTTTCTATAAGATTGTTACATTTATATATTGCTTATACTTATATTTAGTTGCACACTGGCTGAATTCACAAGAATTGCATTATTTATATGCAATTAGTTATAAAATGGTTTAGGTTTTAAGTTTTTACTTGTTACGTATATATTATGTTTTTAGTTTAGTTTTCTATTGTATTAGTATTAAGTTACTCTTAAAATAGGAAATAAGGAAAATAAATAAAAATTCCATTACTTTGTGTTAATATACCTACTTCAAAAGTTATATATAAAAAAGATGAAAACATGACCCAAATGTGACCCGCTAAACATTAAGCTACAATTACGAGTATAAGTTTGATTAAAACTATTTTAATATAATTTTTTAATCAATTTAGTGCCAGAAAACAGTTAAATATAGAATTTATAGCGTCTTACATTATATATTTAACTGTGTTTAGCCTGTTTACCAACACTGTCCAACAATACCAACTATGTATTTGTTGCAGTGTTCACTGCTATGCCGCAGAACTGCCCTGCGATTCTGTAACTCACTTCACGAACTCACACAGCGGTTTTCGCATCGGCGGTCGCTCTCAAATCAGTCGTGAAGCAGTCATTTTATGATTTGGCATTCCGAAAAGGTGGGAGCTTGTACTTTATTGTTTATCAGAATGCCAAATCATAAAATGACTGCTTCACGACTGATTTGAGAGCGACCTCCGATGCGAAAACCGCTGTGTGAGTTTGTGAAGTGAGTTACAGAATCGCAGGGCTGCCGTGCGATTCTGTTCATCCGTGAGCTCACCTCGCACTAACAACGCTCCCTTCGACACTCACGTCATTTTTGGAATCTCATGGTATTCGGTTAAGCAATTTCACATTTCGTCTTGACAAGTGGAGGGAGCTTGTAGTTTATTGTTTATCAGAATACCAAATCGGAAAATGACTGCTTCACGACTGATTTGAGCGCGACCGCCGCTGCGACGGCTGTGAGAGTTCGAAAAGTGAGATACAGAATCGCAAGGTTCCGCGTTTTACACCAACCACTTCATGAAACCTGCTGCCGTGCTGTTACGACTAGGGGCATTCTAGACGTTAAAGGCCGTACATAATATAGTACATACGCCGTTATAAAAGCCTCCTTGTTTTGAAGATGTCCATGAGCGGCGGTAAGCATTTTTAATGACCAACTCTAAGAGACTCTTGTAAGAGACGCTTGTTTGCTTTCTGGTCCATTAAAAACAACTTATAGTCCCGCGCGTACTCTGAAACAAATATACCGAATTTTTTATATTAGCAGATAGATTTAGTATTACAACTTCTATCCCATAAAACGAAATGTGCGCAAGAGACGCATATAACATTAATAAACCCACTTAACTATATAATCATCCGATTAAATGAAGTAACCGTTTTGTCACAAAAAGCGCATCCATTTACCATAACCCACAATTTGGCTTACAAAGACCATAATAGCTTGTATAATGAAGCTATACTGAAAAAAAGACTAAGCTTATCATTATACAGACCTTTAGACATTATAAAATCATTATAAACACATCTACCCTTTAACAATGTTGGATTAAATGGTTCCCCAATAGTGGGGTAAATTTTAAAAATCAAAGTAAATTCCTATTACAATGAGTCAACAGCTTTTTTCTTAATTAAAGCTGTTGTTTTTTTAGAATTAAATTGGCGCCTGGCGATCACAGAGCTTTCCTAACTCAACAAATAAGTATCGCAATACAGAAGGAAATGCCAGCACTAAAGGTACATTGCCACAAGGACCAAGCTTTTAAAGCTGTTTTTGTTTATCCATTTTTAATATTACTACTGTGTAGGTTAAGAATATTGTAAATAAGAGTGTTTATAATAAATTTAAATACTATTAGTAATAGTTTCATAAATAAAATATATTTTCATTTAATTAAAATCAAAATAGTTCTAAAGAGTTCAATTTTTTTTCACATTTCGGTCCAATTAAAGAAATAAAACAGACTAAAATTTATATAATAATAAATTAGTAATTACTTTCAGTAGAATGCAGTAAATATTAAATTTAATAACTTCTGACTTAAATTTTAAAATAATATTATATGGTCTCGTTATAGTGTACCTACCTATTAGCCTATCGGTAAAGCATGCGTTCGCAATTGATAATTTCTTGTTGGTACGGTGTCTGAAAATTGTGAGAAAATCGCTAAATAACACAGGTCATTACTAAATAAAAAAATAGATTCACTAACTGATGCGGATGTGGCTTTATTGGAAATTTTAAATCTGTGAAGACTATTCGTATCAAATTAATTATAATTAATGAATTTCCATTATTCAATTAACGAATAAACAATATAATTATTAAATTTTAAAATTCGAAATTAGATTTTTGAATAGGCTGTCGAACGTGCGTTACGTTATAGAACGTCTCACTCTTATCGGCGTAAGCGACATAAATAATCGATGCACAATCACGGACATCCATAAACCACTCGGAATGCGCGGACAATCGTTCATTGAGGTACTTATTTATTTTAAATACAATCATCAGGGGCCTCCTGCCGCGTGACTCCCGGGGTGCTGTCGCGGCCCCCCGACTGCCTCGCTTTCGGCCCCTTTTAATCAACTGTCACGCCGGTACGATACCATTACATTACCCATTTGTTACACTAATTCACACAAAATTATCCTATCCGCTACGTAATAGAACTCACTTTTCCGCGTCGTGGAGTAGACGCCATCTTTATTTGATTGCATTCGAAAATCGAATGATGTTCGAAATTCGATCAATGACAACATTGTTTGTATACATTAATGTATTCTGATAGCACTGGTTTTTTGAGGCAGATGTCTAGGGTCACTTTTATTTACTTATCTTCTATATTGTATGGTTTCATATGAAAGCAATTTACGTATATTTGTATATGTTTTATTAGCCATAGTATTTCTATATTAACTCTGTTCATTAAGTGTGGACTTAGGTTCAAATGATTTAAGTGAGAAACAAAGTATTGTAACTTTAATAACCGAAACCAGCAAGCCAAAGATTTTATTTAAAACATCTTTACTGAAATCAGTGGTGAGACCAACTAGATATATATTGTATCGTCAAAACTAGGTCGTTGTTAGCTTCAGTAACTAATTGCGAGTCGCAGATAATTACAGATAAGTGAAACGTGGTTAGACATAAAGCAGTGATTTGTTTCAGTCTCATAATGGCCGCCGAGTGTTATATTCATACATCGGAATCCATAACCGCGCCGCGTTGATCTTACCGAATTTGTTATGGTCAGAAATGTGGTGATACACACGGCTACTGTGATTGGACAACATGTTCGATTTACTATGAAAATCTTATTCACTTAAAACATAAGCTGTTTATTTAAAATAATGTAGAATTTTATAAAAACAATTGACTATCGTTAATATATTTCTGCATAAACTCTCAAATTTACAAAGATTCTATGATCTTTGGAATTTTATTATATAACTTGTCAATCACGACCACTTATCTACAATCGCTTCGAATAAATAAATAAATCCTTAATGTCCCAATTGGTACAGAGATGGTGGAAATTAAAAAAAAAATAACAATCATCAATCAAATGTGTCGTTATTAAAACCAATTAAATTATGTGTAATTACATTCTGTTAGTAACTCAAAACTTGTAATCTAAGAAATATCTTACATTATAGAACCATTCCTTAATATTCCAATTATAATACTTTAAATTTTTAATCATTATGCTATATTAAATATTTTAATATGTCTACTGACATTGACTTGTACAACATTAAACACCATAAAGAAATCTTTTAATATCGTTCTCATGTCGACCTGTTTTCCCACTTTACTGCTTCATTTAAGAAACAATTGTGATACCTATATTATGCCTTGTATTGCTGTAATTATTTGTATTTTGCCTTCTTATGTTTGATTTTCTAAATATTGTATTGTCTACATGGCTCTCCCGTCTCCTATCATATTTGCATATATACTGTGAAACTGTTGTATGTAATAATTTATTCAGTTGCCTTTTTTGTTTCTATTAAACTGTACACGATTACTGATAAAAATAATATGTGTAATATTTATCTATAGCAAATGAATTAAGTGTCACCTCACACCTGAGGTCGTAGGTTCGATACCTTCTTAGATTCCTTCCCTATTAGATTGACAAAATCATGAAACAGATACAAGACCTGAAAAAGTTGTAGTGTCAGTGATTTTTAAAAGAATTCCTTATCTAACCATCACACCTGTGTGTTCGTATATAGCCATTTCTTTTTTCACATACTAAACGGGTCATAAGCACCGCTTTGTGAAGATTGGTAACAATAGGATATAATGGAGACCCGTCGATAGAGGGTACCCTTTCTTTAAATTTTAATTGTCTGATGAACGTTTAGAACCAACTGTGGTCATAATAAAGGGATTGAAACAGATGGATTATGAGCATATTGGCTTTTTTTATTTAAAGACACATTTGCTTTCATTAATGTATTATCAATAATAATTATAAAAAAATATTTGCTATGAAAACAGAACCTTAGTAAGTTAGATAAGCCCGTGGTGGTACCTTTTAGGTTAGTTACCTTAGAGATATGTATGTTTCGTTTGTTTTACGATGTTTTCCGTATGAGATATTATGCGCAGATAAAAATCCATTGGTGCATAGCCCAGAAAAAAGCTACCTACGAGCCACTCGCGAAAACCATCAGGCCATCACTGCCCATGTTAAAATAGCAGGCCTTTAACCTAAGAACAACTTATTTACTTTGTACAAATATTATTCATTATTACATATACCGTTCTGGCTTTTAATATTTTCTAAGTCATACTATCGTAAAACTTTATATTATCTTTATTAACCGCAACTCTTGTGACTTTAATAATAGGTACATATAAATAAGCTTTATAAGCTCTATTTAACTCACACTTCAGCATTTCTGTGGGGCCCACGCCCCAAAGGGGGCAATGGGATTGTAAAATTATATGGAATTTGAATTTCAGTTTTTCATTAATATGTTCTGAAAATTTTCTTATTGTGTTTCGTTACCTTTATAGTAATTTTCCCTAAAACCTATAAGTTAAGCTTCTTAAGTGAACAATTATTTTTTTTAATATTAAAAATTATGTATGTTACATAGGATTAAAAAAGCAAAGGCTAAGGTGGGCATGGTATAAAAACGGTTGGGAAACACTGGACTAGTCTATGAAAGAGGTGTACAATTTCAGATCGATAAGTATTAGTTAAATATAACTTAATAAATAAATCTTGTTGATAATTAGCTATGGAAATATTTTTTGTTTATTAGCTTTTACTCTTTTTCTCTTTCAGAGGCCATTTCATCTTAAACCAATTTCTTAAAATCGATCACTATCTATCAATCTAATATATAAAATTCTCGTGTCACAGTTTTCGTTGCCATACTGCTCCGAAACGGCTTGACCGATTTTGATGAAATTTTTTGTGCTTATCCGGTATCTATGAGAATCGGCCAACATCTATTTTTCATCCCCCTAAATGTTAGGGGTAGTCCACTAAATTTTAGTTTTTATTTTTTAGACAAAATTTTTAATTTCTATTTTTTTATGATACAGCATTGAAAAATACATACAACCCCTAATTTTCACCCCTCTACGATCAACCCCTATTTTTTATTATAAATGATAAACATGGCAAAACGACGTTTGCCGGATCAGCTAGTAATTTATAAATTCACTTACAATCTTAAAGACATCTTCTCTACTTTTCCTATTCTGAATCCGAAAGTATGTGCAATAATAGGTTTATTATATAAATTTATTAGGTCAAGCACCTACCTAAAATCATTAATATGTCAAGTGGCTAGCTGCACACGACACAGGGAAACCTGGGGGCTAGTGCACTATTTTTTATATTTTTTTTTATAGAACAGTGGGCAAACGTGTAAGTGATACCGCCGCCCATAGACACTCTTAATGTCAGAGGGCTCGCGAGTGCGTTGCCAGCCATTTAAGAATTGTTACGCTCGTTACTTAAGTAAAATTGTTTCGGAACTACTTCAGTTATACGTCCTTTTTTGTTATGTAATAAAGTATTTTCTTCTCTTTTTTCTTAAAAAAAACAGCATATTTTACAACGATAATGATCTATAATTCAAAACAAAACTACAATTAAAGCTACCATTGCAAATTAGTACAACGCAGTTCACATTAAATTGTAATTGATAACTTAATCTCACCTTCCTTATCACAATGGCATAGAGTTGAAAATCGCGAACAAATTACTCTTAATCGTGTTAAAAGCTGAATCGATTACCACCCGTCGATAAATTGATTTTCATTGTAATAAACTGTTGCAAATTATTTCATTACTACAACAATTTGATTCGGTTTTTATTGGTAATATACCGGACGTTAAAGACAGCACTGAGTGCTTACGTTACATCATTTATACTAAAAAGTTCATTTGGTTACGACATGTAGGTGTAAAGGCTGTCAGGGTGGTGAGGTGTCAGTTAAAACTTAAGTAGGGGTGCGTTCGTTGTGATCTACGGAGCGAACAGCGATTAATATACGGCAAGTGCGTCGCCATGGGTCCAAAAGAATCAAAAAATTCTTTAATTTGTCCAAAATATGTTTTACTGCTTAATATATCTTATTAGTTACAATGCTTATTTTATTATTTGTACAGTAATGACTTTCACTTCCTTTGTACAAATTATATTTTCCCATCTCTGTGCCTCTTTCTACTGGCTTCTACGAGTGCAAGGTAGCCAACTGAACGTACAATTTCGCATCAAGTGTTTCTTGGTATTGAACTGCATTTTACAAGACAACGGAACTTGGTTTGTAGAAGAAACTGCGATTCTAAGTTAGTTAAAAGTATATTCTGTATAATATTACTAATGTCATATCAAGTCAGCAAACCGACAACTATCAAAAGAGATAGATATTGTATCTTACGTAAAAGAAAAAACTCCGTAGTATTGTTTTTCATTTGTGTTTTAATATCACAATTTCAAAATGAGAGGCGAAATAGTACATTTAGACTGATTTGTTTTGAATAAACGCTTTCCGCTCCTCCTGAGCCGTGGTTGAGACCTCACAAATATGAATAAAACTTTTATACTGTATAAAGCGTGAAACTTATATTTACTTTATTTATAAAAAGAGACATTTATTGACGAAAGCTGTATCGAAAGACAATGATAAAATTTGGGACTACTTAAATATGTATTATCATTAAAGTTATTTATTTTTATTACGAAAATAAAATTAAAATATTTAGCTTATGACACCATTGACACGTGTACGATATTCAACTCTAATATCGTTATATCGAACCCCAGATGAATGGAGTTTTCTCCTTATCATCAATTTATGTATTTCTTGTATCGTCATATTGGTCATTAAAAACAAACTAGGCCTGAATATGAATAAAAGTAGTTAAGATAAATGAAACTGTTCTCAATTCCTCATCATTGAGGTGCTGCAGCCCATCAATGGTTGAGAAAGAACCGGAGAGCCGGCCTTTTAAGAGTTGGTATGCTCTTTTCTTGAAGGACCCTATGTCTAATTGGTTCGGAAATACTTCAGTGGGCAGCTGGTTCCACATAGCGGTAATGCGCCTGAGAAGCTGCCATTAAAAACGCTCAGTTGTGGACCGGCGGACATCGAGGTGATACGGGTGGAATATTCTGCCTCGACGTCCGATGATGAAACTCAGCTGCAGGTATTAATCCGAACAACTCCTCTGAACACTCCATGGTAAATGCGGTAGAAGATGCAAGGTGACCTCCACATCTCAACGCAACGCCATGATCCTGATTATTTTTGCTTCCAGTTCATCAATCCCATGATTTGGAGGTGGCAGAATTGAGCTCCTCAACACCATAATACAGCCATTATTATCAAGGCCTGTTGGCCTTTAGGGTTACCATCAATGATCCTCGTGAGTCGTGGCATCATCAATATTGACCTTATAAAGGTTATATTTCTTAAGTAGTGATCTGATTTTGATGTTACTTAGACTATTCCGTAACGTGAAGTATTTTGGGAGAAATTTGTGTGCAAACATAAAAACACATTTAGCAGCTTGGAACTCTAAATAGATATTCAATAACACATACAGGTAAAGCCTCTTTTGAAGGCTCTTTTTAAGCCTACCTAAATGTCACCTATTATTTTAAGTCGTGTCACAGTTATTATGAAATAATACGACAAAAAAACGCATATTCCGTGGATGGGATTACATTTAAATTTCAAAGTGGTATTAATTATTTTTTTAATTACACCAGCATAAACGTCATTTGTAAATTAAACAAATAGGGACCACTGAATTTAATTAGAAAAGTTTGGATCGTAAATTTCGATTTTAATTTTTAATTAGCTCTCGGGTAAGATTTCGGAAGACAAAATATGTGTAACGTGAAGAAAAGGAAAAAATATTAAAATGCCATAATAAAGAGTTGTTTATTGTTTAAAAATATTTGTAATTTTCATGGTAATACCAAGTTTTTTTATGATTAAAAAGCAGGAGCTTGAGTAATCTTTCGTCACATTCTGTCACATTACATTTACGCTGTGTTGAAAAAAGACGTATGAGTAGGTACTTAAACGGTAATGAGTTTTAGTTTTCTTAGTTATTATTAAAAGTATTGAAAAAATAATCTCGTTAAAACATCAACCAAAATTCATTTTATATTTTCTGTATATAGTTGGTATATATATATAGTAGTGCAAATCTTGGATATATTTCTATAATTAAACATATGTCTCAATCGAATTTGAAGGCGAAATTTGTTGAATTTCTTTGTTTAACTTAAGTTTAAAGTCATTCGTTTTATAATAACGATTTTATAACTTCTGAAGTAGCGTGATAACTTAAACTAATTAGCCGATAATGACCCTTATAAATAGTGTTTATTGCTTTTAATTATACCCATTTTAATTACCTTTATAATATATACTTATATATCTATATTGCTGATAGACAAGAAGTGGCATGTGATCTAATATAATTCTAATGTGTCATTTCATTTTGTATTTGTTAACTGTCAAAATAGGCAAACTGTAAAACGGTCTTGAACTACCAAATATTTCAAACTATAATTGCTTTTGAACTGCCAAATATATCAAATTATAAGACGTTCTTCAACTGCCAACTATGCCAAACTATAAAACGGTATCGTACTGTCAAATATACCAAGCTATACAACAATCTTGAACTGCCAAATATGCCGAACATTAAATCAGTTTTAAACTACCAAATATACTAAAGTAATAACGGTCCTGTACTGATGTAAAACAATCTTGAACTGCCAAATATGCCAAACTATAAAACGGTATCGTACTGTCAAATATGCCAAGCTACACAACAATCTTGAACTGCCAAATATGCCGAACTTTAAATCAGTTTTAAACTGCCAAATATACTAAAGTAATAATGGTCCTGTACTGATGTAAAACAATCTCGAACTGCCAAATATGCCAAACTATAAAACGGTATCGTACTGTCAAATATGCCAAGCTACACAACAATCTTGAACTGCCAAATATGCCGAACTTTAAATCAGTTTTAAACTGCCAAATATACTAAAGTACCTAATAATGGTCCTGTACTGATGTAAAACAATCTCGAACTGCCAAATATGCCAAACTTTAAATCAGTTTTGAACTGCCAACTCTGCCAAACTATAAAACGGTATCGTACTGTCAAATATGCCAAGCTATACAACAATCTTGAACTGCCAAATATGCCGAAATTTAAATCAGTTTTAAACTGCCAAATATACTAAAGTAATAATGGTCCTGTACTGATGTAAAACAATCTTGAATTGCCAAATATGCCAAACTTTAAATCAGTTTTGAACTGCCAAATATACCAAACTAATAACGGTCCTATACTAATGTAAAACAATCTTGAACTGCCAAATACGTCAAACTATAAAACAGTCTAGAACTACCAAATACTCTCTTTACACTAAATTTCAGTTTGGCATTCTAGATATCTTTTACTACTATTTTATCTAATACTTATTAGGTTTAAATAGAGTTGCATAATAACCCTTCTTAATGGGACCTTTATGGCACAATTAGCTTAATAAATGAACAAGTTTAAGGGTAGCCCAATAAAATTAAGACATTTTAACTACGCCCTATTTTGTCGGCCTATCCATTTTACCGATGGCCAATTCTTTAAATAAAGCTGTTAATTAAGGAGGCTGTTGCGTAATAAAGTAATAAAGAACTATGGTGCAAGAATATAAGGTATGCAATATAAGTTAGGAATGTATGATATTTTAAATAATCATATTTATGTTTGCTTTTTCATTTTTCTGTTTATTAATATTAAGATGTTATTGATTTTTTTTTTATAAATTGATTTCCACACTCTTGCACTTTTTTACTATTTTAATTAGCGTTGACTGATATGCATCGCTTAGTATCTATAAAGAAGATAGAGTGCGTTAATATGTATTAAAATTAATACGAATAAATACAACTAAATTAAACTCACGCGCAACATCCTCGGCCCACCTGAAACTCCTTGTTCCGTGCCCATCTCATAAAATGAACTATTGATGAACTGAATATGTTCGCAATTAAGACGTTAACCAGATTTTTTGCCATCGTACCATAAAAATAGTCCTTTTTATAAAGTGGCTAACGAGAATTTAAACCTATTATATAATTAATAATATCGTAGGTTCGATTCTTGACTGTGGACCAATGAACTTTCTACATCTAACACTCGCTAGTAAGGAGGAAGAAAACAAATAAAGAAAAAATCTGCGTTCACTCCACAAGACGCTATGCGACAGAATTGAATATACATCAACCAATAGCGTATATTTTTTCTCGATCTCCCTTTCTCACTCTCTCTCGATCAGTCTCAATCGCTGTCTCCCTTTTCTTCGACAAAAACGCTGCACATCTTTGTGACGCTAATATTATTATTATTGCGTTTCAAATTAATGATTTTCATTTCTTTAACTCAACACAGATTATTGTTTTATCTACAATAGTGTTATAAGGTTATCTGATAACATTTCTAAGTTACTTTGAAACAATAAAATAATCCAAAATTCTCCGAATACGATTCGATTACTCAAATAACGGATAAGACAATCGTACAGACATTCGAGCGCCTGTCACCAAACATAGGTGTTTGCGCACAAACGATAAGATAACCTTTAGGTGACGCCGACACAAAGGATGTCAAATATTTGTTAACTTGAATGCCTTAGCCCAGCGCGTGCGAGGGACTGACACGCCGGTATGTAACGCTTTATAGGTTAAACGTAAGTTTGTTTATGACAGAACCGTCTTAATCCAAATAAGGATGGATTCAGGGATCCATAGATCATCTCTTTCTCGTGGCCAGGGGAAGAAATGATTAGGCTGCTACAAATACCTACTCTTTCTTTATATGTTAAACGAAAGTAAGTTTATAAGCAGAACCTTCTTAAGTGGCCAGGGGAAGAAATGATTAAGCTACTTACTACAAATACCTATTCTTCCTGTATATGTTAAACGAAAGTAAGTTTATAACAGAACCTTCTTAATCTAAAAAAGGACGGATTCAGGGATCCATAGATCATTTCTTTCTCGTGGCCAGGGGAAGAAATGATTAGGCTGCTACAAATACCTACTCTTTCTTTATATGTTAAACGAAAGTAAGTTTATAACAGAACCTTCTTAATCTAAAAAAGGATGGATTCAGGGATCCATAGATCATCTCTTTCTCGTGGCCAGGGGAAGAAATGATTAGGCTGCTACAAATACCTACTCTTTCTTTATATGTTAAACGAAAGTAAGTTTATAAGCAGAACCTTCTTAAGTGGCCAGGGGATGAAATGATTAAGCTACTTACTACAAATACCTATTCTTCCTGTATATGTTAAACGAAAGTAAGTTTATAACAGAACCTTCTTAATCTAAAAAAGGACGGATTCAGGGATCCATAGATCATTTCTTTCTCGTGGCCAGGGGAAGAACTGGCCATTACTTACGCTGGATGCGCTTTTGAATAAAAATGTTATAAACAAAATCTTTCCACAGATTAACAAAAGAATTCATACACCATACTTGTAACAATATTAATTGCCAAAATATTGTATTTTATTTGATTCTGTTCTCTTCTGTTCTCTCTTTACATCAATACTTTAACCCTAGATGCGCTAAGAAGACCGTACCTACAACGTTTCATATGTCTTGATGTCTTTGATTTGCGTGCTTTTACACAAGTTTTAATTTCATGCACTTTATAGTGTCATTTCAATTCTTTAAGCCCAGCGCGTTCTATAATTCAATATGGTACATCAGATGAGCCAAGTATCAACATTTCGGCACGGTCAGGTTTTTAGTTTTATGAGCGCGGCGACTAACACAACTGACAATACGACCCGAAGGTTCGTCTAGCACTTTAATTAGCATTTAATTACGTATTAAATCACATATTGTGTGGTTACTTCGTCTCGACAATTAAAAGCATACCCGTGACCCGTACACTCTGATTAATTTATTAACAGGTGCTGCAAAGACAGTCTAAATATAGCAATATATCTACTTGTGAAATCTAATATATAAAATTCTCGTGTCGCGGTGTTTGTGGTTAAACTCCTCCGAAACGGCTCGACCGATTCCCATGAAATTTTGTTTGCATATTGGGTATGTCTTAGAATCGGACAACATCTATTTTTCATCCCCCTAAATGTTTAGGGTAGTCCAACCTAATTTTTTTTTTAATTTTTAGATACATTTTTTATGATACAGCATTAAAAAATACATACAACCCCTCTACGATCAACCCCTATTTTTATTATCAATGATATACATGGCAAGACGACGTTTGCCAGGTCACCTTGTTATTCTAGGTATAATATAAAAGTTTTCAGTGAAAATTCAAGGAATAGCACGGAAGGTCTTATTTGGAACTAAATTTACCGATAGGTACTAAGCTCGAACGAAGACACAGCCAATACCTAAGACATGTAACATTATCTATAATCCTTGTTCAGCTCCAACATTGAGGTCTAAATGCATGTAAACTGCTCCAGTCAACAGCTCAACCATAAGTTACAAAACCAGAACCAACATTACCACAATCTGTGGCATAATATCGTCAACGCGTTTGCAGATTGGAACAATTTGTCGAAACTAATCGTTCCTATTTCTCAATCGTTGTCTAACAATTTATTGGTACAGGCCTAAACGACTAGGTTTATCGTTAGTGGGGTAAATTTACTTAAGTATTTTGTCATGGAACTCTCTGGTTTACTTTATTTTAGTTTAGACTAGCGCTTTTGAGCGATGTAGCGGAATTCGTCAGTAAAACTCAATCTATGATTAAAAGCGCTTGAGATTTTGTGTGTACTGTTAGTGGTACAAAACAGGTAATTTAGCAATGTTAAAGTGTTAAAAATTAACACGTCTAGCGATTTAATCAGTGCGCTTGCACATATTAAGGGTCTGTTTCACAATGTATGGATAAAGTACCAAATAGCTATGCAACACATACCTAAATTATTTGGAAGATAAATTGTGCTATTTGACATTCATCGGACTCATAGCTTATGATGGACTTTATGTGACGAATAGCGCTGTCTGACATTCGTGAAACGCGACAATAGTGTTTATCCTACCAATAAGTAATAAATAGCTAATTTGGAACTTATGTAGAACTTATCCGTACATTGTGAAACAGACCCTAACAGTAGTATTTTATATCCAGCATATACTAAAACTATCATAAATTGTCTAGTGATTCGTATGAAATAACTGCTTTAATGTAAGTAATATTCTTAAAGTATCTAAGAGATGTAGAAGATAGGTAGGTACACTATAACATTGAACATATTTCTACAGATTTGTTGTGTGACCCACTGAACAGAATTTCTGCCCGTGACCGCAATCTTAATACCTCAATAAAAATACATAATTAAGGAGGAGTCCCAAATCAAACATATAGATGTTAGAATTTAATTGGTAGCATATATGATCATAGCATCTTAAATGACCGTATGGTAGCTTTAGTAGATTCTATAGAATTAAAAGTTAACACGGGTTCGATTCCAGACAGAATGCGTTGCATTAAAAGATTATGAGTTACCTATATTTAGTTTCAATGAAACTTACGCAGAATCTGTAAAATGCTGTATATATAAATATGATCCTAGGAATATGTATGCCGTATGGTAGGAACTAGCTCTAGTAAATTCTATAGAATTAAAATTTAACAAGGATTCCAGGCAGAATGCGTTTGCAGGTATTGAAAGATTTCCTATATTTAGTTACAATGAAACATACGCAGAATCTGTAAAACTGATTACTTCAAACACAAAAGGATTTTGTCAAAGACAAAAAGTGCAATGTGTAACCTTCTCTTCCGTAAAATATTTGTACAATATCCATACAACGTTCCCTTGAGACAGATCAATTCAGTTTGAATTTCAAAGGCGCGTACGCATTGAAGGCAACGCCCAATCACAGTCTAGTTTACGATTTAGGGCGGGGATACAGCTAGCCCCACCCACCGCCCTACGGCCGATATTTCAATGCGTTTGCGGAATTATCGTGAACAGTGACAGATGTTTTTGACATTTTTAGGAATTGATTAGACCTATTGTTGAAATTATGTCCGTGATACCAAGTAAGACATTTTTGATCGTATAAAACAATCATCATTTAAGTACTTCGTTAGGGTATTATACCTATAATAGCTGATTAGCATGTAACCTTGTGTTCATAAAAACAATAATCTTAACTGTGGCTAGTGGGTCTGTAAACTGAAAGCCCCTTAGGGAAACAGGGAATGTGTTATGGAAACAAACTCTCATTATTTGGTCATAGATTCGATGTCTAATAGTTTCGGTTTGAAAAAATATCAAATGATGGCACAATTATCGACAACAACAATTAACGACAAGTAAGCAAGGTCAAATCTGTCGTACACATTTAACAACTTAACTAAACGTATTATTTTTTGTTTTATAACTAGAATTCTAACATAACATTACGAAATTAAAGTCTTAACATCAGCGTCACACAAATCTTGTTACAGCGCCATCTAGTGACATAAAACATAAATCGTTTAAAGTGTGTCCACATCTTGCCCGTAATGTTACGAGCGAGCTTCAATATTATCATATCAGTGTGCGAATTAACGGTGACAATTGAGATTGTGGGTGCAGTGTCGTATGTTGTGGGTCAAAGAATGTACATATTTATTTAACACAGACGTCCTATAGACAGTAAAGGTCTTCCAGCCAAGTAATTTTATTATGTTTCCCTTCTTATTTCATCTCGTTAAGATATTCTTGATTAAAAATATATTTCTTATTACATTCCTTAGAAACTTGGTAGGTATAATATAAAAATTCCTTTCTTCCTTCCTTCAAAAAAAGGCCGTCATCGCACTCGTGAGCCCTTTGACCAGGCCAGAGCGAAAATTACTCCGGAAATGTCATCCCTGAGGCTATAGGTCTATCCCTGGATGTGCAGCAATGGAATGCTTTCTTTCTATGTGTCGCTCGAATGGTGAAGGAAAACATCGTGAGGAAACCGGTTTGTCAGGCACAGATCTTGTCTTTTACTTGCCTACTTGACAAATGATCATGAAACAGATACAGAAATCTGAGGCCCAGACCTAAAAAGGTTGTAGCGCCACTATTTTTTTTTATAACCCTTCATAATTAACAGTTAGGTTTTTCTGTGGTTAACAGTTGTTCATTTAAGTGTAGCAGTTCTGCGAATAATCTATGCCACGATATCCTACGTGCATCGTGTCGCGGACAGTAAGTGCGTCATCGCGATATCTAGAGCTGATACCGGCCGCACACGACGCACGACTTACCCTATCTATGTGACACGAACATTTCATAGCCAAGTTAACATATGTATAACAGTTGACTACACTTACCAAAAACTAACTGGTAAGTTTGTATAAATTCTATAAATTACCGTAATAGACTAAATTTAAAACCGGTGTCAGCAATAAAATATGTACCTATCAAGGAAGTAGTGAACAGCTTTTAACTCCCAGTTATATCTATAATATAGGTACTGGTTTATTAGTAAAATTGTAAGTTCACGTATTTACTGCAATTTATCCCCCCTTCCTTCATCTGCAAAAGAAAGTAAAGCTCTCAAAAATAATAGTACAAAAACGTATTCATTTTTTGTAGGAATCCTCGAAAGTGCATTTCGTTTTCAAGCATAGACAATGTGTGGGTAATAGGTATGCGTAAAAAAGTAAATAATTACTGTTGACGTAATCACCAAATAAAAACAATCAAAGCATTGATAATTTTGATTTCATAGACAAGCCTTCTATCTGATTCTGTCGTAGAGTTTTTCTATTTGAAATCCGGTTTCCTCACAATTTCTTTCACGAGCGAGTGTTAGACAAAGTCGGTGCACAGCTAGGGTTCAATCTTCATATAGTACGACCAAGTGCCCGGTTTAAAAGGCCTATAATAATATCATCTACATTCGAAAAGGGCGTGACGAAAGGCATTACAAAATAAAATCTCGAAATATCAAAACCTCTCAAGATAACAAAGAACAACTACCGAGCTTGAAAAATCGTTTTATTCAACACAAAACTATCAATGTTGAATCCGATTCAATGGCCCTGGAGTGCATCAAAAGGACATAAAATATTTTTTATAAAAGGCATTTCGTAGTTTTTTTAATTGATGATGTGTTAAAAAGGTTGTTGGGCGCGATTTTGTTTTTGCGTTCGATTTTGATTTTAAAAAAGGAATTTGAATTGTTATTTATGACATGAATTTATTCAATTTAGAATAGATTTAAATATATTAAGGGTCTGTTTCACAATGTACGGATAAGTTCTACATAAGTTCCAAATTAGCTATTTATTACTTATTGTTAGGTAAACACTATTGTTGCGTTTCACGACTGTCAGATAGCGCTATTCGTCACATAAAGTCAATCATAAGTTATGAGTCCGATGAAGTGTCAAATAGCCCAATTTATCTTCCAAATAATTTCTGTTGCAGAGCTATTTGATACTTTATCCATACATTTTGAAACAAACCCTTAGCGTACCTATTCTGAGTGGTTGTTTCGAAAAAATCTGGAGAATAAAATATCAAAATTATTCAGAAAACAATTGAACACTGTTATTTTTTCACAGCAAAGAATTGCTAAGAAATACTTACATCAAGTAGGTGTCCTTTTGTACTTTAAAAGCGCAGATAATCCCCTATCATTCAACAATAATAACATAATAGGAGCGAAAGTATAAAAATCACAAATTACATACCAATCACCCCTGATATCCCGCTGTTAGAACCTTTGACGTTTTTACACAATGACAATTGTCATCGAAACCGAAATTACAGTCAATTGTCGCAGGATTATTTACTTTGAATAATGTTTGCTTTTAGTTCTGAGTGTCGACCACACACGTAATATTTTTTTGCTCTTTTCGTTTGCGAAATGTACAATGTTTTGACAATTTACAATGCTTTGGGGACGTGACGCCGCGCCGTTTCGTATGTTATGCGTTTTAATGTTCTGTATTGTTTTTATTCTGTAGAAGCTCAAGAAACAATTATATAAGTTTAGCTGAAAATAACAGTTTTCGTCACTTAAATTGTGGGATATTCAATAGGTATTGTTTAATGTACATTGGATATATTTCTGTCTGATTTTTTCTCTTGACAAGTAAGTAGGTTCGCCTGGATAGAACCTTTCATTTTAACGAGGCTTCTTGCCTGTAGCATACAATTATATCGACGCAATAAATAAATTGCATGATCTAAACAAAACGTAACATTCTTGATCAATGGGAAAAGTTTCCTTTCAAAACTATTATTGATATAAACAGCACGTACAATAATTTCTTACGCAATTGTTGCACTTAATTATCTCTTCATTTGCAAACATGAGTGCAGCCGTGCGATTCTGTAACTCACTTTTCGAACTCACACAGCGGTTTTCGCATCGGCGGTCGCTCTCAAATCAGTCGTGAAGCAGTCATTCTATGATTTGGCATTCTGAAAAGGTGGGAGCTTGTAGTTTATTGTTTACCGCTGTGTGAGTTCGAAAAGTGAGTTACAGAATCGCAGGGCTGTGATAATATATGACAACTTGGATGATATTGACGTTGCAGACAAAACAAGACATACCTACTCTACGAAATAAGCAATAAGTTCGGTATATAGTTCTTTATGTTTAGGTTCAACACAAGGAGGCTTTTAAAGACTACGTATTATCCATTCAAAAAACTGCTGGGTATATTATCTAACAGTAATGCGTGAACTCACCTAGTACATTATATTGAAAATATAATATTGTAAAGACATGAGCTTAAGAATGGCTTCTTATTTGACCTTTTAGACCGGTTAACAAAGTTAATACCAACATTTATCAGGCAGGTGGACTCATAAATCAAATACTAATGAAGATATCTACATTAATGACGTCATTGGCCGATTCATCAAGGCGCAGACTATGGAAAACCTTGAAATTTTAGATAATTTTTGCTTAAATGCATATTTAAAGTGTTACCGCACTAAGCCAAAAGTTCGGTCATGATATATCGTATCCTAAATGGTCTAACAAAAGTAATTCCAGTATAGGTATGTTACCGCATTGAACAAACAATTATACAAATTATTCTTCTGTGCGTTCGTGTAATATAATTGTATTAGTTAAAAACCTATAATAATGTTTGACTTATAATCATTTGTAGTTGGACCACGAACCCTATTAAGAGATTTTGCAATGGCCCAATATCTCGTCCGGTTTACGCCCTTAATTTAAATGATATTAAGCGTAAGTTCTACGGAGATACTGTACATCAGGGGGTTAAGTCAAGATGCCTTAACAGTAGTGTATAAGATAGTAATAGTAGTAGATAGTGTGTAAAATTTGTCGACACGAACTGTCATTTTCATACAAATTTAGTTTCTACATAGTTTTGGCCTTGTGGCTTCAGCGTGCGATTCGCCACCTTGAGGTCTTAGGTTCGATCACCGGCTGTGTACCAATGGACTTTCTAGGTGCGCATTTAACAATTGCTCGAACTGTGAATGAAAAAATCGTGAAAAAACCGGCTTGCCTTAGACCCAAAAAGTCGACGGCGTGTGTCAGGCTCAGGAGGCTGATTTCTCACTTGCATATTAGATTGACTAATTATGATGAAACAGATACGGAAATCTGAGGCCCATACCGAAAAAGGTTGTAACGTCACTGATTTTTTATTTCTGGATGTAGGTAGGTACTACACAAATGATTTACATGAATCATAAATATTTGATAATTAATTAGTGTTTAAATAATTTTTCAGGTATACTTTACAGTAATAGAAGTCTTCCACGGTTTACAAGACATTTTCTTTTACGAACTAGCGAACCATGGAATCGACTCCCGGTGGTCGACTCCTCCAAAGGCCGGCAACGCACCCACTCAAATTGGTGTCCATGCGCATCCTTATTGGGCATCCTATCCTATGCCCTTAACTTACGACCTGGTAGTACAGTACCTAAATGTAAATTTAGAATCAATTTAACATCTTTTCTGTTGATGTTCATAAGTGTACTTGTTTACCTATACGAAGAAAGTTATATTCAGTTTGAGTTTATGTACACTTGTTTCTACGGTGAAGGAAAACGGAATGTCACACACCTAAACATCAGATATGTCAGACACAGAAGGCTAATGACTTGTCTATGGAATTAAATAGATCATAGAAACTAATGCAATTGGAAGCAAAGGCCCATATTGGGTTACAACCCACTACAGCGCCACTGAATTGTTCTTATTATTTCCTCTTTAAATAATTAAAGTTTTTCTAAATTTCCGTGGTACATACTGATAAATATTTTTTTTAAATATTTATCATAATTGTATTATAACCTCAAACAATAAGCTCTCTTTCTGGTTTTTTACCGACTTTTAAAAAGGTTATAATATGACCTTTGAGCAAGAAGTGGTTGTTTATATTTAAACTTGGGAACGATCGAAGTTTCATCAAAATCGGCCCAGTCGTTTTTTTATATTATATATGTATAATGTTGACTTTCAAAATTACTTTTATAGTAGTAAAAACAGCAGGTAAATTTCCAATATTTATTTTATGTACAATTATTTTAATAATACATTTTAATACAACTTATAGTAAATATAAACTAGGTATTATTTAATGGACGGACTTGACTAAGGCACATAAATTAACATACAAATGAGATCAGAAAATTTAGAAGAAGATTTAGGTACTACAGTAATACTTAATAAACGATACTTAAAATTAAAATTTATAATACACTTATAGAAGGAAATTGTAAAAATTGTTTGACGAATTTTAAAGGCCATAAAATGAATATTTATTTTGTTTAATAGAAAAAAAGGCCACTTCAGAAAAAGCATTGTAAAATCAAGATAAGTTGGGGAAAACGCAACAAAAACACTTTCCGTCTAAAAAGAAAAACATTTAAGACTGAAATAATCATAAAACAATATTTTTGTTACATGTTACAAGAAACAATTCAAGAGTATTTATAATTATTATTATATGAACCATATAAGGGAGCGTTCAAGTATTACGTAACGAATTTTGGGGGGAGGGGTTACTTTTGTAATACGTTACGGTGCGGGGCGGGCATAGAATTACGCGTTATTTTTAATATTATTTTCGACTTTCCAGTACTTTACACCACATAATGGTAACTTTTAGGTATAAAGAGGTGGTGTAGGTGGTCAGGAAACGTTTTACTATTGGGTACAGAAAAACGTTACGGCGCGTTATGTGGGGGAGGGGGGTTTAAGAATCTCCAAAAATTGTGTGACGTAATACTTGAACGCTCCCTAAGAAGCCATAAGCCGCGGTGGACGGAAATTACATAATTCTTAATTTTTTACCATGAGTTCAGCTCGCGAACAGCGTTAAAAGGTGAAGGTACAAATATTTCTCTAATCTCAATCTCTAATATAAAAAGTGGTCTATATAGGTACTACCATGGTTACGACGGTCAGTCCATGTTACTATAGTAACCATGGTAACAAATACTACATCCATGCCTTGTTTTATTAGAGTATTTAGACCATAAGTTTTGACAACAATATAAAACTTAACTGGTCTTATTATTATGACATTATGATAATTAATATGACATTTGCGATGTTTTTCAATCTGAATGTATCACTTTCTTTGCATAAACGATTTATTAAAGCAGGAACTTCAATTTTAGATTTCTTCAATTGGCTTAATATTTATTAAAATATTGCTGAAAAGCATTCAATAAGGTTTATGAACATGTTAACATAAAGGTAGTAGTAGATACTATCGTAAATCAAAGAATATGCCAAACTCATGGTATCGCTAAAATAATTTCACATTTCTTAACAATAGATTATTAAGGCACTTCAATCAGTCTTCTATTAAACTAATCATCTTCCGCATCTAAATTGTCAATTGGAAAATTGGGATTTAAAAGTGGACTCTTCCCATTACTCCCACTAGGCGAGGTACTCACAGGTGCCATACCAACAAGATTATGGGTGAGACTGTGACGTCGAAGGTCACAATTCCGTCTGAACACCTTTCCACAAGACGAGCAGTTGTACGGTTTTATGTCCGTGTGTGTGAGGAGGTGGGTCTTCAAGTTCGATCTCTGGTTGAAGCTTCTGCTGCAAACCGGACATTTGTGGGGTGACTCCTCCATGTGTAGGATTTTGTGGACCGCCAAAGTTCGGGATTGGCAGAATCCTTTACCGCATTCGAGACACTTGAAGGGCTTCTCTTTGGAATGTATGTACCTGTAACAATAATATATATAAATATACGTAGAATGTATAAACTCCTTCGTGTTAGTCTATTATAATAGGACGTAGCTTTACTATAGCTGAATTCACAAATGATGCACTCTTTTCATCGCATACAATACTATTTTATCTGATGGAGTCTTGTTATAAATAACATCATCGATTCATTAAAATGTTTGGTTGTTTGTTATCCTAATTTAAGGTTCAAATAACCACATTGTGAATATATATATAGTAGACCGAGGCGAATCGGATCACTTTTTCTTTGAGGTTGAGTAAATCATACTAAAGTGTTATATAATGTTATTTTTATTAATAAAATCGTAAGACGTATTAATAACCTATGAAACAAACATTTGAAAACTTAAATCATACATATATTCTCTTAATTACCTATTAAAAACTAAAAAAAGGAAAATATCCGAATCGCCCCAACTGTCGGGGTGAATCGGATCGTACACAACATATAACAAAATTTTAAGGTATAGTGTTAAATAACTTTGGAATCAGTAAAAATATATAATAATAAGATCAATTTTGATTATTGGCACATAATTCACATATATATGGTCCTTTTTTTCTGTAAGCTCGTGAACGGTACTGAAAAAATCTTAGCAGCTTTACGTAAGGTAAACTCTTTGTTCTGGACTTTATTTACAGCCTCTTTAATTTTTTCTTGTGACCATTCTCCGGCGGTCATGAAATAAATATGAATCAATAACCTCAAACATGTAATAAATCAGTTTAAAAGTATCATCCAATTCGCCCCTAAGGATATGATCCGATTAGCCCCATAATTAGGACTTTTGAAATACATATTTTAGACGTTAACCTCTAAGATTATACTTAAAAGCTAATTGGTTCTTTAATATAAACACCTTGCTTAACAATATAAGCCAATGTAGTTGAATTTTAAGACAAATCCGTCATATGACACAAAGAAATCGTAAGTACGCGTACCTTAGATGAGCGCCAAATTGCGACACACACAAAAATCCGAGTGGCTGACGATCGGCATTGCCACTGATCCACAAGCGCGATCGAAATACTGCTTATGTCGGGAGGTGCTCAGTAAATGAAGAGACATAAAACGCCAGTTGAGTGCGTTCTATGTGATTGTGATATTTGAATTATCAACAGATTTCTAATTTTGATCCGATTCGCCCTGTGATCCGATTCGCCTCGGTCTACCCTACATACACAATGTGGTTATGTTATGACATCGAGTATGTAAAGTGAATGTCTAATGTTTTAAAATGAACTAACTTTTTTTATCATTAAAACGTCAAATGTTAAACAAATCGCCTGCGTGAACGTTTTCTTAGGCACGAGAATGTTATCTTCCCTTATTCTTAAAAAGGTTCAAATTCAGTCGAATCTTGCAAATTCTGTCAGTAAAACCATTTCATTTTTCATTTCAGTTCAGGCATCCGAATTCTTCACGAATACAACTGAATAAACGCTACTTACTCAGAGTTTAATATTGGTAGTGGGTTAACCAATTAAAAAATAATAATTGTTAACAGCCTATCCTACCTAATTCGCATTGTTAAACGAATATGTATTTGTCAATAGGAAAGTACTAGTAAAAACTAAAATTTGTAGTTGGAAGTCTAATATCTTTGTAAAATTTATGTTCATTGTAATTGTCATGTATTTTAGAATAGATAGACAGTAACTTATACTATAGAAAATCCATTATATAAGATGTGGTGTACTTTAATAAATCAATTAAAAAATCTAATACATACTTTCTCTATTGTTATGTTTTATTACAAATAACTAGACATGTATTGAATAAAGTCGAAAAATTAAGTTAGTTATATTGCAATAAATGTATACAATGAAATAGGCAAGTCAGATGCGATCTACCTACACTTTTGTAAACAATATTGTACATATTCATATTTTAGTTGCTTTAGCGAATAGCAATTTGACGCAATACATATTACATTTTAATATTTGCAGAGGAACTAATGTTTTTATTTTATGTAGCTTATATTTTAACATTACGTTTTATTCTTGGAAATTGCAATATCTTTGAACACGCAAAATTCAAATAACGACTGATTTATTCGTATGAGAAAGAAGATTTAGGTTTCCTTGCATAGCTTTTCATTGCAATGGTGATCTTATTTTAATCTCTATAAAAAAAATTAAATAAATAACTAATCTCTTTACTATTACTGAGAAATGAAGTATCTTTGTACGCGCAAAATACAAATAACGACTGATTTATTCGTATGAGAAAGAAGATTTAGGTTTCCTTGCATAGCTTTTCATTGCAATGGTGATCTTATTTTAATCTCTATTAAAAGCTTTAAATAAATAACTTATCTCTTTACTATTACTGAGAAATGAAGCATCCTTGAACCCGCAAAATTCAAATAACGACTGATTTATTCGTATGAGAAAGAAGATTTAGGTTTCCTTGCATAGCTTTTCATTGCAATGGTGATCTTATTTTAATCTCTATAAAAAAAATTAAATAAATAACTAATCTCTTTACTATTACTGAGAAATGAAGTATCTTTGTACGCGCAAAATACAAATAACGACTGATTTATTCGTATGAGAAAGAAGATTTAGGTTTCCTTGCATAGCTTTTCATTGCAATGGTGATCTTATTTTAATCTCTATTAAAAGCTTTAAATAAATAACTTATCTCTTTACTATTACTGAGAAATGAAGCATCTTTGAACCCGCAAAATTCAAATAACGACTGATTTATTCGTATGAGAAAGAAGATTTAGGTTTCCTTGCATAGCTTTTCATTGCAATGGTGATCTTATTTTAATCTCTATTAAAAGCTTTAAATAAATAACTTATCTCTTTACTATTACTGAGAAATGAAGCATCTTTGAACCCGCAAAATTCAAATAACGACTGATTTATTCGTATGAGAAAGAAGATTTAGGTTTCCTAGCATAGCTTTTCATTGCAATGGTGATCTTATTTTAATCTCTATAAAAAAAATTAAATAAATAACTAATCTCTTTACTATTACTGAGAAATGAAGTATCTTTGTACGCGCAAAATACAAATAACGACTGATTTATTCGTATGAGAAAGAAGATTTAGGTTTCCTTGCATAGCTTTTCATTGCAATGGTGATCTTATTTTAATCTCTATTAAAAGCTTTAAATAAATAACTTATCTCTTTACTATTACTGAGAAATGAAGCATCTTTGAACCCGCAAAATTCAAATAACGACTGATTTATTCGTATGAGAAAGAAGATTTAGGTTTCCTAGCATAGCTTTTCATTGCAATGGTGATCTTATTTTAATCTCTATTAAAAGCTTTAAATAAATAACTTATCTCTTTACTATTACTGAGAAATGAAGCATCTTTGAACCCGCAAAATTCAAATAACGACTGATTTATTCGTATGAGAAAGAAGATTTAGGTTTCCTAGCATAGCTTTTCATTGCAATGGTGATCTTATTTTAATCTCTATTAAAAGCTTTAAATAAATAACTTATCTCTTTACTATTACTGAGAAATGAAGCATCTTTGAACCCGCAAAATTCAAATAACGACTGATTTATTCGTATGAGCAAGAAGATTTAAGTTTCCTTGCATAGCTTTTCATTACAATGGTGATCTTATTTTAATAGCAATTACACAAATTAAATAAATAACTTATCTCTTTACTATTACTGAGAAATGAAGCATCTTTGAACCCGCAAAATACAAATAACGACTGATTTATTCGTATGAGAAAGAAGATTTAGGTTTCCTTGCATAGCATTTCGTTGCAATGGTGATCTTATTTTAATCTCTATTAAAAAAAGGGTGCGTGTTATGTACGCGCGTAAGAAGTTATACTTCTTTGGCATTATTAAAAATAGTTTTTGATTGCATGCAAATAATTAATTACAATTAAATAATCAAAGACTAGAAGTTATTATAGTCAATAAAGTTCAGTTTACATTCCATTTCCAATGCCGTAGCATCTTCCGTGGGCAACTTCATTCTCTTAATTTTGTGTCACGGTGCGCGCGCATCGTAAAATTTTTCATAACGCGCCTAAAGAAGTATAACTTCAAAAATGTAAATAAATAACTTATCTCTACCGAGTCTTACTATTAAATGGTTAGTCTTATTCGTATCAAACATACTTTTAATGAGCTATCCAATCATTAACACCTCATGCGTAAAGTAATAATCATAAATAGCCATATAAGTATAATTTGTTAACAGGTACCGTATAAATACATCATGACTGCGGGCAATGTAAGTGAACACCTTGTTGGAGAGCCGAACAAGCCCCGGGGTATCAGTAATAAATTGGCCCACTAATATTATACATTTAGGGTGCGAATCGCTTTGTGGTAATGCTGTTTGTTTAATTTGATTTGGGGTGAGAAAGTAAAACATAAGACGATCGCGCATTGTTTTATTGAATGAATGTTTAGCAAAGGCGAACGAATAATCGCGTTTGTCGAACAATCACAAGTGAACGAAAAGATGGCGTATACAAAGGTACGTAAACAGTACCTATAGATTTGTATTATATGAAGTTGTACGATATTTAATTATTTCTAATTGCTAACAGTGATTATCCTGACTATAATTACATAGTAATTGTTGATTATAAGTATGTAATTGATCTATTCATTATATCACAATACGTAAAGAATGAAAATCAGATATGAAATTTTCCTGATTTCTTAACGCTTGATTCTAAATCAGATCGAAATAAGCATTAATTATTTAAATTCCTTTTCAGTTTGTTTTTTTGCTTTATTGGTTTTTTTTGCCAATATATAAGATAAAGTTTTATTTTGCGATGTACATAACAAGGTGACTAGACTAGTTTATCGTCTTAGTATTTTGTTTAAAATAAAAGATACATATTTCTTAACTGGAAATGAATAAAAACACGAAACGAAATTTTACAACCATTTTCGGTCTGTTTTTTTATATACTATGTTATAGTTTTCTTAAGAAACACGCCGTTTTTCGTTCCGTTTGAACAATTTGAACTGTTTGTTTAATAATAATATAAAAATAGACTTTTTTCTAACGCCGCTTACTCTGTTTAAATCTCATATCAAAACACCTGTGAACATCCAATTATTACGGTAACGGAATTTACAATTTCTATCCATTACACCATAAAACGCATACTAACTCAAACAAACCTGTAATCAATAACAATCGAGCGTGAAACACTGTACAAATAGAAAATTAGGCGTTTTTTAAACTGGCAATTAAATTTTAATAAAATAGTTTTTATCGTTATAAGGATCAATTTATGACTCGCGGAACTTCGCTGCTCTGATAGTGATAAAGGTTTTTTATTACAGAACAGGCAGAAGGCTCACCAGTTTTTTTTTATGTAATAGGAGGCAAACGGGCAGGAGGCTCACCTGATGTTAAGTGATACCGCCGCCCATGGACACCCACAATGCCAGAAGGCTCGCAAGTGCGTTGCCGGACTTTCAAGAATTGGTACGCTCTTTTCTTGAAGGTCGAATTGGTTCGGAAATACTTCTATGGTCAGCTGGTTCCACATAGTGGTGGTGCGCGGAAAAAACTGCCTTAGAAAACGCTCAGTTGTGGAACGACGGACGTCGAGGTGATACGGATGGTATTTTGCCTTGACGTCCGATGATGAAACTCAGATCAGACTCAACCTGATGTTAAGTGATACCGACCATATTTTGTATCTACGTTGTAACCTAGCTCGAGTGGTGGGTTCGAATCCAGGTGCACAAAGCTTTGTATATGTGCAATGAACTGGTACGATGAAAATATTGTGAGTATATAATACTTGCCTATAAAGCGAAACGTATCTATGTCACCCAAGAGATATATAATATAATTAATAGAAGATAAGTCATAAACTTATGTAGTTTAAAAGATGGTGTTAAATCATTTTAACTGTAGGTTAACACTTACATTTATCTTATTAATTTATTAGTAAGTTATATCTACTCATGTAATTTCGTACTAGTTTTTATATTTTGGTTTATATATTTGTCATTTTAATTAGTTTGTCATAAATTTCTTGGAAACTAAAGGTCACATCAGATTTTTGATTTGAATTTTTAGATAATAGTTGATGTTTCATCAAAACCAATTTTGAGATATCCACATTTCTGGACATATACAATTGATAGGTGTTTATCTAATAGATATATAAAATTCTCGTGTTTTTTTTTTGCAAAATGTTCCATGTTGGTAAATAAAAAGGTAGGCTAAGTAAAATCACATTAAGGAGAAACGAAGTTCGCGGGGGCAGCTAATTTTATTATAAACCTTTGGCAGAGCGCTAAGCTATTAGCATTATTTGTAATTACTCACTAATTTAAAATTAGTGATTAAATTAAAAACCGAAAAAAACCTGCAAATTTCAAATAATAATAATCGTTAAAGCTTGCTTTTATAATGGCAATTAGGTGGTAATCATTCGGGTACGTTGATTATACCGCGCATCGAACCGTAAGTTAGGCCTAGCGCATGCGACGAAAGTGATTAATTAAAGTATGATGGCTGTGAAAGCTATGCCTTATTAACTTTTAACCCAATACTAATTAAATAGATTATGTTTACTAACTTTTTTTATTGTATACGAAAACATATATGAACGTTCCTTTTTTCTTTTAGCTATTTCGTTTAACTATTTACGTTTTGAGATGACGCAGGATTATGACATTTTAAATAATGTTACTGTTTTTATTCTGACATTTGCATGCTGATTTGACATGGCGTGTGAGATGGCTTGTGACGTTTGATTTTGTTTACCACTTTCTTTACCAATGGATTTAGCATTAAAAACATATTCTATAATCTTTATTTTTTTCTCTGTCTCGAATTATATGATGGTCTGTACACTAATTAGTTTATAATATCAATAGAGTTTGTTATAAGTAAAGTTGTAATCATGAGGCAATTACTAAATATTACATGCCTAGATTATCTTAGTAAAATAATTGTTATGTTAGCTGTACAATAAGCTCACTATTGGCTAGTCATAGTTTTAAAACCATAGCGAATGTTTTGTCACGTTTATTTCTTAGTAAAGTGACACAAGAGCGATAAGGACAAAACATTCAATTGCTCTTTTAACCTAACACGTCGATGAAATTCTACATATCTTGTTAGGCCTTAAAGTACCAACTAAGTATATATAATATTATTCGAGTTTAAACATTTGAATTTTTACTAACGCATTCCTTCCAAATTTAAAACTTGTCATAATAGTAAGTCATCAAAGATATCAAATTATAATTTAAATAATATGTCCTAAAGATGCATTTAGATAGCTATCAGAACCATTTAAATAAAATCTGTCGTCAATATTAATCCCCACGTCAGGATTACCACGCGTTCTTTGTTAGCTTTGTAAAACCCGTCGAACCTTCCATTCCATTATAATGTACCGTGTCAGCGGACATTGAGTGAACATGGTCGCGACCCGATCGCCCTCCGGCGTCTACACGAAATTTATTTTATTACGACTGAGATACGGTGATTTGGGTTCAAATCGAGGAGACAGGTGTTAAAATCCCTCTTATATTGAATAGATAAGTCGAGAATAGAATCGAAATATTTGAATGAATACGGAATTTTGATTTCCACGAAGAGATACGATAAAATTAAAGCGGATTAGCGATTTTGTAAAATAATTTATGTGCGTCACGGATGATAACATCTCGGACCGTAATACTTTTTGTTTGAAACTACACCGCCATTATTCAAAAGTTCATAACGTTTTGCACGGCCCTTGAAGTCTTAAAATCTTTTATTGATATTGAAAAATGTGAATCGTGACCCCGCCTAATGTCAATGTTTTTATGTCATCCATTACGGCGTTTTAGAGTATACAATTTATATCTTTCATTGATTTAGCTATTAGTTTCATATGTTGAGATAAAGTTACCATCATCTATTACTGTTGAACCTTATCTTTTTAATCGTAAGTATTGGACGACGTAAATTAGTACAACATAAATTTGTGTAATTGGGATTTACATTATCAAACAAGCTGCGTTATGAAGACAAATGACACATTGTGTTCACAAGTTTTTAGCTATTTTAATTAGCTTTAAAATCAATGCTTCGTTGTAATACTGTTTTAATAAACAGTATTTTAGAGGTGAAAAAGCAATTTATTTTTACAATGTCGAGTTAAATTCTCGTTGTATATGAAATATGAACTGGTTGTCATACTAAGATATAATAAATTCATACCTGTGGTCTCTTAGGTGATCTTGCCGTCGGAATGCTTTCCCACAGATGTCACAGGAGTACGGCCGTTCATCAGTGTGTGTTCTTTCATGGATTAGTAAATTGTATGATTTTGTAAATTGTCGGTTACAAAATTTACATATAAATTGTTTTTTTGTTCTAGGTCCACTGCTCGTAGTTTTTTGTTTATTTGTTATACTACTGGTCGAAGATGTTGAACTATTTGTTGATTTTGAGCTAGAGTTAGGCGGTGGGGATACAGACTGAGGTGGGACATTCATTTGTTGTTGATACATAGCATTCATTAGCAAACTTGGGTAGCCATTATCTAGATTTGAGGAATTGTAGCTATAACTCTTTGAAGTGGCCTCTAAGTGTTGTTCTAAAGTAAATTCATCCTCATTATCTAGTAATGCTAGGTCTTCCTCCACTTCCTCAGACAAGTCGACGTCATCTGCAGCAATCGCATCGGGTAAAGGGTACTCTTCCGATGACTTCGGCGAGGCAACTTTCAAACTAGTGTCGGCGTCTATTTCGCTTATTTTAGCGCTGGCCGTCGCTATTCTCAAAATATCTTGCTTCGGCGAAGTGCTATCAGGTTGTTGAGGGTTGTTGACGGATGATACTGAAGTGAGACGTTGCAACGTCAAATAAGATTCTAAGGCTTGTAAATTAAGCGCTGCAGCAGCGGCCGAATTGGACGGCAACAGCGCTGCCTGCTGCAACGAGTTCATCATTGCGTTTTGAAGCGAAATAACAACACCTTGTAATGATCTTTGTAACATATTCTCTTGTAACAACGCAGCGGATGCTATCGATATATTTAAATTTGAACTGTTTGGTGAATTTGTCTTACTTGGTTTATCCTCGTGCGAATCGTTGGTAGGTCCATTCATATCAGTTTTGGTGTCTTGAATTTGGAGATTGTTTTTCAGTTTAATGATAGCACTTTCCAGCGAGTTGAGTGTTGTCTTGTTCTTCGAGGTGCTTTGTTCTTGCATTTTCTCGTGGGCGTCAGCGTATCATCAGGTGGTCACTGGAGCACGTGCGGTGCGCAGTGGGGGTTATCGCGTGCGCATGCGCTTCGTGTCACGTTACAGAGCGTGCGAGGCGAGCGTTCGGCGCGACGCAACTGAGCCGGCGGGCAGCCCGCGTCCGCCCCGCCCCCCGGCCCCGCGCTTCCCGCCTCACAAAAGCTCTCTATTTTAGGCAACTCTTTGTACAGTAATGGTCACCTCACGCTGGCCTAACGACAGACACGTCCATGAGAATAAAGCTGAACGAGATTTGTTGTGACTCTTTCAAGTGTAATGAGATTCTGAATGGAATCGTTCGCTATGGGAAAACAATTCTAGCGATCGGCCCATTTGTTTAGTTATTGGGTCATGTCACGCTCGAACGCTTACTTGTAATGCCATCTATAATCACAATAATGGCTACACGAATCCATAAAGCGTTTATAAGTTATAGTATCAATAACATGTTATGGAGAAACGTTTGTCTTGGTATCATCTCTAAGACAATGTAATTCAAACTGCCCGTAGTTAGCTACGTGAATTGTAGCTTTCTGTAATATTTTTGGTTAAAGATTGTAGGTAATATGTTGGAGATAATATTCATTTAGCAACTTTTCCTAGGTCTAGTTAGGAACACAGGCATTTTTTGGCGCTTGTTGCTTTGTTCTGTTGAAGTTCTATATTATAATTTATATAGTAATAAACTATTTAGGTTAGTTTACTTTTTCAAGCGTTGTTTATCTACTGGGATTAATCAAAACGTTTGGGGTATTACGGTCACATAATTTTACTTAAAAAAATCTTAGTTATATTATGAAATTCTTACCAACTTCGTACAATATTTTTAAATTATAATATCGTAAATATTAAAAAGCACAAATTTTATGAATTTTTCCAAACGTACCTTATTCAATGAATGGCTCCCTTCGAATAATTTTATAAACTTTGCAATCAGCCTGTGTGAATAAGACACGTCGGTTAGTCATAGACATGTTAGTTTATTTTGGTGTAAATTTAAATTGCGAATCATGAAAGATTCACTGGTGCCTAGTCGGGGTTCAAATACACGATCTCAGCTTTGAGATTCACTCACTTAAAAAAAGTAAGTTGAAAAACTACTTTTATATGCATTTGTCGCGATCCTAAACAAGACTGCTATGGTAACATTTATTCAAACCACAGCAGTTTTTTAATGTAAGATGTAAAATAATATATTTATTATTTTACTATATTATTCTGTAAAATAAATAAATTAAATGAGATCTAAAAAAATGCATCAAAGCCCATAAAAAAGAGATAAATCCAAATCGTTAGGAATTTTTTGCTCAACCGTACTTAATGTGTTATTTGCAAATATCGATGAGTCCTTTGTACACAATTCGTAATAATATTTATTTTGTCCTCGTTAATTAAATATAATTTAAATTTTATGCCCCTTTGTTTTACAATGTAAGGTGTGAAAATACAAAATAAATGTCAACAAAGCTTACAGATGTTTGTAAATATTTTGTCTGTACTTTTATTAGCCCGCGAAGTTATACGTATACAATATAATATATTTATATACTAGCAGACCGGCCAAGAGTTGCTGTGGCTAAGGTTTTTGTGCTATTACATAGTAGTAAACTATTCAAGGGAAACGGTAGGAGAACACCAGTCATGGGAACCACCATGCTTTATTGGTGGTTATGCCATTAAATTGTAGCTTATGTGAAACGTTGGTACTTTCAACACAGCGCCATCTGTTAGAATTGTGACTATCAAATAAAAAACAAATATATTTCAATAAAATAATATTACGGGTATTAATTGAGATGTTAGCTATCCTATCTTTTAAGTTAGATCAAACTGCACACGGTGTGCAAATTTCATTGATATCTGTTCGGTAGTTTTGGAGTCCATAGCAGACAAACAACGTGACACGTAATTTATGTATATTAAGATATATGTATATTTGGCCAAATTCATGAATATTTGTTTAGACAGTGAATTTCAAAGTGAATTGATTGATTAGTACTAATGAGTAAGAGTATTTCTTGGTACGTACGTATTTTATTTTTATTTTTACGAATAAATTAATAACAATACAATTAAAATAAACTATTTTAATAGTGACTTTAAATCTAAACTCTATATATAATAAAAAAAAATCAGTGGCGCTACAACAACCTTTTTATTTTTAGGTCTGGGCCTCAAATTTCTGTGTCTGTTTCATGATGATTTGTCAATCTAATAGGCAAGTAGGTGCTTATTAGTCTTAAGTTAGGCTAGATTGTAATGTTCCATGATGTCTTAGACACATGTATAAAAAAATAAAGTTGTATCGAGGTAGGTACTTCAATCGCAAACAATTCAGAATCTTTACTGTTATATTAAACTCGTTTAAGCAATCGTTCTAGTGTTAAGACCCAAATAGCCATAGGCATTTATTCCGACAGACCAATTGCAATAATTTAGCGAGAGGCGATGTCACGCTGACTAATCAGAAACAAAAGGGGCACGCTCCATTAGACCGTGGTAATTACATTGGATTGGCATGAGAAAACGTGAAAGCCGATTTTTATGGGCAAATATCAGGACCAAGGCAACACACTATAATGTTAATCTATCTATATATATAAAAAGAAAATGGTGTTCGTTTGAGGCTCTTTCACGCTTAAACCACTGATCGTATCGACATGAAACTACCACCATTCGATGCGAAATTTTTCCTAGATGGTTTATGGCTATTTATTTTTTCAATTCCAACGTTCCTTCATTTTTTTATTTCTGTTTTACTTTTATGAAAATTTATCCATACGGACTTCACCGCGGAAACATTCGGGGGGGCTTCCTAGAACCTCTAAACGTCAACATCTGTTAAAAACTCGATTTTCGAAATATTTCAATTTTCTTAGCGGGAAGTTAAAAAGAAGAATAATAAAAATATGAAAAAAAAAAATAATGAAACATAAAATTTATTTTAATTCGTCCAGCAAAGCGGGCGCGAAACGGCTAGTTTCATCTATAATACAAAGATATATACGTGACAATTACGGGCCACTGTCTTAATAAACATCTATTTGGCCTTATAGACAGTCCCTTGTACAGAGGATGTTTCAGCGCAGAGGAATCAGTCATCCACGTAGTCCTGAAATGCGTGAAAATGGCTTCCCAACGAGCAGAAATCCTCGGAGCAGTGAGGTGGTTCCGTGAAGACTGTGATGTGCGCAGGACACTTCAGAGCTCCACACACTACGTTCATACGAAAATATATGCAAACGTTCAAGACTAGTTTAGACTATTTCGAGTTAGACACCCTATATGTGGAACCAGCTGCCCACAGAAGTATTTCCGAACCAATTCGACTTAGGGTCCTTCAAGAAAAGAGCGTAACAATTCTTGAAAGGCCGGCAACGCACTTGCGAGCCTTCTGGCATTGTGAGTGTCCATGGGCGGGCGGTATCGCTTAACATCAAGTGAGCCTCCTGCCCGTTTGCCACCTATAACATAAAAAAAAAATAAAAAAAAATATACCTCCGACGAGGCTTTATTTGTACTCATATTGACCTTCTTGCTAAATTCTACTTTCTTTGTAATCCTAGAGTTACTAGAACTAAAAGTCTCCTATACGTTATACATACGGCTCGCTTATCTGCTCCTTTAAATGATCCAGATTCATATAATACAACATTCTTCACACTTACCGTAATTTTATGTATTACTTAATGACGTTTGAGTTTCTATTTAGCTTTTACTGTTTGTTTTTAATTTTTTTCCTTCATAGTTTGAAATTTTTATGTTCTAAAACAATTAATGTGTATATGTGTAAATGACGTCATATTTTTGAGTATCTTTTAAGCATGTCGTGTTAGGACTTAAACATGAAATAAATAAATATATACCGTCTAAGAAACAGCAATTCTCAAGGTGAATGTACCAGGCTAGGTGCTGCTCTTCTAAGTCGCAGGAGCTAGCTAGCTAGGTTTAGTGAAAAGGAATAACTTATATTTCCTATACTAGGAAATTAGGACAGAGGGAGTTCCATCTTGAGCTAAGCACTTAATTTCAGCACTATCGCTCGGTTTCATGCCACAACCGACTTCACCAGGACTGTTTGGGGCTGCCAAATTTCCTTATCTAAAACATATTAAAAAAAACAAGATATACAATATAGCTTCCAGCTTTAATGCATGAAGAGGCATCTCTGCTGCAGCACCTTATGACATAGAAGGCTGGTAAAGGTAATAATAAATCAGTTTAAAAGAATGATGGATATATTAATAAGGATAATGTTATTACTATCATGTGTTATACATTAAAAACCTACAAAAATTTTTGTCTAAGGTTACTGTTAACAATAAGCCTATAATATTGACTTCACACAATAGACTATAGAACATTAAAATATATAGTACCTTTTTAAAATATCCATAGCCAATTAGAACGTTTTTAGCTAACCATTTACGGCAAAAATGACAGATCTTGACATAGTGTTGACAGGAATGCTCCGAGAGCATTCTCACGCCGCTGCCGCCCGGGGGCTGCGCGCGCGCACGACTAGACGATATAAAATTAATTTATCTATAACTAATGTTGCCATAACAGCGAACGGAATTGTTAGGTTTAATGTGGGATAAATAAAGATTATCAGACATCAGCGATTTAGATAAATTATGTTGTTGTTTCGTGGAGCAACTTATGTGGGAGTTAGGGCTAATTAGTAATACTTACGTGTATTCGTAAAGTTCAAGGACAGCGTTGGCTAGGCTTGAGGTAAAGTACTGGGTTCGATTCCAAAAAACTAATTTGCTAATAAACTGGAAGGACGGCAGTTGTTTACTTATCCTACCTTTTTAGTAACTACAGACTAACATATGGAACATTTGTCTATTCTACCCCATAGAGACTTCACTTGGTTATTAAGGTTTTCCATGCAATTTTTCTCGCCATAAAAACCTGCACAGTTCTAGAAATACTGGAATTGGCCACCTTTGCGTTTAGTAACGTATTATTATTAATATAGATTTTTATTTTCGATGACGAGAATTAAACTTTCAAACAAACTTCTCAAATAGCGTTTAGATTGCAAATAAAATAAAAACGAATGTTTTTTTTTATATTAGGCAAACGGGCAGGATCCTCCCCTGATGTTATTACAGAGGGCAAACGGGCAGGATCCTCACCTGATGTTATTACAGAGGGCAAACGGGTAGGATCCTCATCTGATGTTATTACAGAGGGCAAACGGGCAAGAGCCTCACCTGATGTTATTACAGAGGGCAAACGGGCAAGAGCCTCACCTGATGTTATTACAGAGGGCAAACGGGCAGGATCCTCACCTGATGTTATTATAGAGGGCAAACGGGCAGGAGCCTCACCTGATGTTGAGTGATACCGGCACAACATGGACACTCCCACTGCTAAAACGCTTAGAAGTACGTTGCCAGCCTTTTAGGAGTAGATACGATCTTATTTTGAAGGACATGAAGTCGAATTGGTTCAGAAATATTTCAGTGAGCAGCTGGAATCACACTGTGGTGGTGCATGGCAAAAAGTGCATTTTCGCTCACCAACGACGGACGTCGAGGTGAAACCTGTAAGGTCCTGTATTGCTCTACTTGGTACCACAGGACTTCTATACACCTATTATAGGCACCAGACTCCCAAAGATGGTCAATCCTTGCAGCATATAGGTAAACCTGTAATTTTTTTTATTGCAGCATTTTAGAGCAGACGACCATACGGGACGCTTATAAAGGGCAGTCTTTGCCGCCCATAGACACCCATTTTAGTGGGTGCGTTGCCGACCTTTTGAGGGAGGAGTATACTCATCAATACAAGGACGCTCCCAGGAAAGATTCCCATTGCGAGTCGACGTTGGAAGACTTCCAGTCATCAAGTTGATGAAAAAATATTGTGAAGAGACAAATAAACTTTATTATGTAAACATTTCTATCATCACCTTTATATTGTGTCAATTTAGATAGAATTATGGCAATAAACGATCTATTATTGAAACAAAACGATAATATTAACATAAAAATAACTCAATCAAAAGTTAGGCATTACATAACATGACCGCGGATAACCTGCGCCCACGCACCTTGATTTGCCTGCCATCACTCAAAGATAATGTAACGGATCTAAGTTCTATTTAGTCTGTGGTTTTGTTTGCATGTATTTTTTAATAAATGTATTTTTATTATGAAACATTTGAAACGCTGTGATTGAGCGCAGCGTTTACACATTCTATAGAAAGTTATTTTTTTATAGCATAGAGGGGTAAACTAGCCTCACAGGATGCCGAAAAAGGGCAGATATGGCAGCCCATGCAAGCCGATTTTTAGTGGGTGCGTAGCCGGTCTTTGAGAGTAAACAGTTGGAGGTCGTGGGGAGTCAATCCCAGTTTTTGAAATAAAAGTGCAAAAAAATCTAAGCTCAAAATATGTTTAGTGAAAATGTTTAAAGTTATATATTTACATAAAAGTGAAATGGATGGGGGGTAATCCCCATGAACACCTTTTTCTTAGCTACCATTGGGAAGTCTTTACTTTTAAGTACTTCCTTAAGGGACCAAAATCTCTTCCAGGCGCAAGACACTCTTCTTTCTATCTCAAGATCTATTTGGTCACTAGCTGGCCTGGCGAACATCGTACCGCCTAACAGTCGATTCTTTATTTTTTTTAAATACTTATTCTACCAGTGCAGATAGCCTTTAAAAAAAAATAGTAGGATGAAACCTATTGGAAAGGGAGGATAATATTATAAAAATTAAAGGAAAAATAATTTACGGGCGATCTGAGGTCGGGAAGGGGGGTAGTTTTAAGGGTAAAAAACGGTTTATCTCGATTTCGGGCAAAACTAAAAGTCCTATCGAAGAAAGTTAAATGGCAAAGTTGTAGGTAATAAAAAGATCTAAAACTTTTGTATTCACACATTTTTCACATAACCTCAAAATTTATCTGAAAAATTCAAAAAACCAAGTTTTTGGTTTTTAATTTTTATCTTTCACAACAATTTTTTTTTTAAAGAAATTTATTTTAAAAATCGAAATTAAAACGATCGTTTTTTCGATATTAATTCAAAATAAGGTGAAAAAATAAATATTTTTAATCAAATAAATTTCAGCGTATTTGGGACATAGAAAGGTAAGTTTTTACCAAATTAATTAAAATTAATTATTATTTTGTTATTAATTTGTTATTCAGCTTGACTCCGGCTCACTTGCACATAGGTTCTCTTTTAAGTTTCATTTAGCGTCTTTCCTGCACCAGCTATTGTTCTGACCTCAAATCCAGAACTCTTTTACTAAGAGTTTACGGGCAATGAGCGGCTTATATTTAAATTTAATACCAAGATATTATTTATAGCAGTCAGTATCAATTAAACTTAGACATATTAATGACATAAACGTAATAAAACAAAGGTGTCAATCGAAATTGAAAATATGTAGTATAACTCCCAATTTTAAAGCATCATTTTGGATTTCATTACTAATAGTGTCGAATTTCATTAAACATTCAACGAATCGTATACCTATGTTTTAATTTATACACACATGGCGTGTACCAGTTCGTTTCCCGACAAAATAATCATTACTTACAAAACAATTAAAACATATGCAGAATTGGGCCATAATAATGTTAAAATTAGTTTAATACTACTAATTTAGAGTATTTACAATATTCTTATCCTACGTAATAATAATAATAATTATAAATTAATAAATAGAAAATTAAAACAAATTTAAAAAGTTCGGTCTCTGTAGCAGTGTAATGCTGGCAGCATTTCCTCGCTGTATTGCGATACTTATTCATTGAGCGAGGAAAGCACCAGACCGGTCACCGGTATTATCTGCCAGATGCTAACATATTTTTAACAAAATCAAATTGGAGGAAAGACTCTTATGCTTACTCTTACACTTGCGTGTTGTTCCCACGAGAATGGAAGTGCGTGCTCCTATTTCACCATGCCTCCTGCAGATAGAGGACAAGTCTTTGCTTTTTTTTTAAATATATGTTATTATTATTAATTACTTAATATGTAATGTGGAACATGGTGTAATGGTTGCAGCTCCTTACAAACGTTGTGTAAAAAAATGCGATTAAAAAGAGTGGTGGAGAGTTTATTGCCAGTTCTTCTCTTCCTCCCTTGATTTGAGAACTGGCAGTAAATGTAAAATTAGAAGCATTAATTTGTATTTCATTACTGACGAGTCATAAGTGTACATTATGTTACCTATATGATTAAATGATTTTTTACTTTACTTTACTTTATATTTGAGCCGTTTATAATACATATTACCAAAAATAAATTTATTTACAATATAACCTAAATTTCTTCTTCTTATAGTGCCATCTCCTTGCGAAGGTTGGCGATCATTATGGCTATTTTAATTTTGGATGCCGCGCTTCTAAAGAATAACTTGGTGCTTTAACCAAACCATTGTCTCAAGTTTTTCAACCAGCAGTTTTCCGCCTGCTCTCCGGCCGCGCCAGCTTTTGTCCTTGTCTGAGGTAGGTGAGACGGGGCTAAATTATATTTATTAGTAGTAGTTCAACTACTTTTCACCATTCGTCACTCGATACAGTCATTATGTTTTATTAATACAGTTAGTATAGTTAGTACACCTATGTAATGGAAGAGCGGGTTCTCCTAACACAAGTGCTTATGCGCTTAAAAGGAGGTCCCAATCACTTATCAGCTATTGTAAAATCTTTGAGATAACGAATAAAGATTATTTTATTTTTTATTTTATTATTTAATACCATTTACGATTGTCACATTTAATTATTTCATTGTTGCCATTAAAGTTTTGTGGAAAACGGTTTTTTGTGTTTTACAACCGTATTTGGGCAAATAAAACTTCACTGTTTGTTTTTTACCACACACGTTTACGAAATAGTGATGTGCGATACGTGTCGATGAATTTACAACGTTGATATGGGTTCAATAAAAATTCTGTACAATAAATTAGTTGCGACATAGCCATTGGAATGGTTGATGGCCTTTTAATGGTTTCTACGTTGTGACTTTTAAATCATCGCTTTACTAGGTAGTGTCCACAATTTTAAGTTAAAGACGGATAGAAACAGTTTTGTTGTTATATGGTTAAAAAATAATTATTAATTTAATTATGGGTTAATTGTAAAGTGTACCAATTGCTTTATGTTTCTAGCTATTATTTATTTATTTTATGAATACATATATTCGAAAACTAAAACGTATCTTTATGGTGGCAGCATTTCCTCGTTGTATTCCATACTTATTCGTTTTTTATTTATAACATAATTGCTAACTATTATTTAAAGTAGGTATACGTAAAAAAGTATATACTAGTAACGTTTTGCATTCATTATTGTTACGGGCTTATATTAGGAAAAAATTTAGGTGGTTTAAGCAAATAATAGAAAAATAATTCATCTTACCTGATGAAAAAAAGGCCGGCAACACACTCGCAAGCCTTCTGTAATTTAGAGTGTTCATGGGCGGTGGTATCACTTTACTTCAGGTGAGCCAAAAACTTACTTGACAGTTTGTTATTGTCTAAATATTATAGTTATAATTTTGAGAACACCGAGTCAAGGCATAAAACAGTGCTATTAATAAATCCCTAAATAAATCGATATTTGTAGATCGTATATCGATAATCGATATAAAACAGCAAAGCATTAGTAATAATTCCTTAACTGTTAAACTTGATACGCCATTAAAGCCGCAACATAAATATTTTAACGGGTGCTCATTTTATATCGATATAAAACATCGATACGTCGACATACCTTTCATGGTATTCATAAAAATTTATTAAATATATTTTAATCAATCTAGAATCGACTGCCAACTGGCAAAGAGATTTTTTCTAACTGTCACTTCGAGAGCTATAGTGTTCAGTGCATTGATATCAGTGGTACCAAAAACCTACAGTTTCTAATTATAACTTTTTCACGTGACAACGTCTTATAAATTGATGGAGCCGGCTGCACGCACGAAAAAACATGACTCATGCGGCGTTACCTCGCTCTGAGGCGTTCCATTTAAGGCTTGAAGTGCCAGCGTGAGCGCGAAGCGACAGAGAGGCACAATCGGACTCCGCGCTCTTCAGCGCTCGACATCTGTCTCTCTCCTACTTGATTGAGCGATTCGTGACGTTTCACGTTCAACTATCGTCAGTAAACCGACTTTACAGACAACCGATTTTTAACGAGGATAAGTTCGAATAGGAATAACTGAAAGAAAGAAGAAAGAAAGAAAAACTTTATTATACACAATATACAAGATATTTAGATAAAGTAAAGTGTACTGGCCCCCACACTAGGATTCCCTGTGTTGTTGGCAGCCAGTCTCTTCTTTTTGACAAGTAAACAGTATTTTAAAAATTATATTAATGATTTCTACACATTTATATTTAAACAATTTTTGCACAATAAGAATATTTTCAGTATCAGAATAGGACAGGTTAACAAGATATCGTTTAAGGTGTTTAGTAAATGTATGTAATGTGATTTTTGAAATGTTAGTGATTTTGTTTTTAATGAAGTGGTTAAAGATGAAAGGGCCTCGGAAGGAGAAAAAGCGTTGGGCGAAGAAAGTGCGATTTTTGGGTTGCTTATATATGGGTTTGCGTTTTGTTTGATGCGGTGTGGTGGGTGTTTGTTTCCAAAATAGTCTGCATATTGCTATTAAGTATAATTGTCTCACAGTTAAAAGTATAGCAATAGCAAAATATTTTCAATCCTTCTTCTTCTAGGCTGGGTGAATTAGCCAGGACGTAACGATGGACCAAATGGGCGTCTAAGTACATGTTTTAAATGGTTATCAATCTTCCTAGATTAATCTAGACCTGGGGTTATCAAAGCAAGAGGTAGTTTACTAGATCGTTTTATAGTACTGACTGACTCCCACAAATTCAGGCAAACGCGTTTTGTTTGATTTTTAACAAGTATAAGTCTTCTGTGATTAACTCTTGTTCTCCAGGGAATCGAACCAACAGTCTTGCTAATTTGGACATAAAAAATTTAAACAACGTGATTTCTATCTTTTAAAAAAAAATGGTATTCGATTTAAAAAAAAGGACTTTTCAATTAAAAAGATTTAAATATGACAGGAACAGTGGTATTATTCCATTCCCGATACTTTTAGTGCAGCCTATGTAATCTGGAATTCTATCGCATTGATCTTAGAACCGGCGCAGAAGTGTGATTGACTTCCATTGAAAGAGCGAATAACGCTGTTATTTTTTGTTCCACATCTACAGTTATAAGCATCCAATAAATTAAAGCTCTGTTTCTATTCCTACAAGTTTATAATAATTTACAAAAATTTTATGGTAAAAAGTTTATGGTAAAATTTTATCTAAAGTTCGCATATTCTGCCACAAATTATGGCGTGCAAATTTGTCTTCAAAGGTGACAAGTATTCAATAGTTTATAAAGAGGGCCTATTATAAGTACAACAAAACCTAAAAAAACTAAATGTAATCATCTAATATACCTATAAAATTCTCGTGTCGCGGTGTTTGGGTTAAACTCCTTCGAAACGGCTTAACCGATTCTCATGAAATTTTGTGTGCATATTGGGTATAACTGAGAATCGGACAACATCTATTTTTCATCCCTGTAAATGTTAAGGGTATTCCAACCCTAATTATTTTTTTTAATTTTTAGATAAATTTTTTAATTTTTATTTTTTTTATGATATAGCATTAAAAAATACATACACCCCTAACTTTCACCCCTCTACGATCAACCCCTATTTTTTTATTATAAATGATATACATGGCAAAACGACGTTTGCCTGGTCAGCTAGTTAACTTTATATAAATGAGTAGGTAATTATTATTTTGTGCCTGGACAGTAGGTACTGGTGACCAGAGTTGTTGCTTTCCTCGCTCAACAAATAAGTATCGAAATACAGCGAGAACGAGCATTAAAGGAACACTGCCACAGGGACTGAACTTCATAAATTTATTTAAGTGCTTTATTTAATGTTAATTATAACAGTATATGTTTAGTTTATAATTTAGTATCTATAAGTAGTTTATAATATAGTAATATATTCAAACCGTTCCGTTGTGTATCAGACTTTATTCGATGTTTGTTCCGCCTACGTCTCTGATTTGCGATTACAAACGCATTACTCGTCTTCATTTTTTGATACATATCTTTCAATATCTATATAAGTAAAATTGATGATGATCAATTCAGTGATTGCAGAATTCAGATTTATTCATTAGGCCGGCAACGCACTCGCGAGCCTTCTGGTTAGCCTCCTGCTTGTTTGAAAAAAAACAATCCGAACATGGCTGAACCAAATCGACTTGTGGTATGACCTGATTATAATATGTACGTTTCGCAATCTCCACACAGTAGGGAATACGGTTAATGTAATAAAAGAATTTAAATAAAACCATTAATAATGTCAGAGCTTCTTCTTATTTTACAAGGAAGCCAAGTCATAATGATTTTAGTTAATATAATTGTGTAAAAACACACCACGACCATAGAAACTGTCAATATATCTAGTACTAGGAAGGTTGTTAAAAATATAAGAAGAAAATAAAAAAATCGGTTTTGTTATGTACTCAGGTTCTCAGTGGTAATAATAATAATAAAAACAATATAAAACAAACTAATTGACAAAGAGTCATTCTAGTAGGTACCTACTTATGTGAAGGTATTACAGGCGATGGCTCCAAACATTCTTGCAATACCTACAATAGTATTTACAAGTACCTACTTAATAAACCTAATTACTTGATGAGTATATAAACTCAAACTCAAAATATCTTTATTCATGTAGGTAAACAAGTACACGTAAGAATTGTCAGAAAGAAGTTAAATTAATTGTATATTTACATTTACTACTAGTTCGCAAGTCAAGGGTAAGAGTAAGAAGAACTGGCAAGAAACTTTCCGTCACTCTTTTTAATCGCCAAGTATTGTCATACAAATTGTTTGAACTGGAGCAAATCAATCCCAAGGATTAGGATCATTTAAGTATTCCTCAAATTTATAAAAAGCTTTATTGATTAATTTTCGTTTAACGAGGGCTTTGAATTTATTTAGTGATCTTCTAATTTCGCTTGGGAGTTTATAGAGAGATAATAGACAGTTAATATAACCTAAATTTTCTTACATACAAATTAGAGAACCTTACAATTTAATTATATTTCTAGAAGAATTAAATTCTGGTATTTTAATTATAAAACACTAAACCATTTAAATCAAAACTTTAAAAACAAAATATATGTTAAAGTTTTTCAAATGAAATTTAAGTACCTAAGATTTTTTACATTAATAATTCTACAATACATCGCGCACAAAATCTAGTTACAAAGAAAAAACAGCACCGGAACCAATAACGAATCAAGTTTAATTATAAATTGACTTTGAATAAAGTCTTGGTGCCAATACAATTCATAAATTACACAGTCAAATGAATTAAGTACCATTATTCTTCATAAGACTCATCTAATGATTCCAAAAACTGACTACCGAACTAATAAACATCAATCAAACGCTAAAACCTTAATAAAAATTATCAATCATTTTGTCTATAACTAATTCGATTTTATGCAAGAAAAAGGAACGTTTGACGTTAACCTACTGTGCGAAGGAGGAATCGATTAGTCATTATTTGATTTAGTTTGGCTGGTTGGCCCCCGGAGAGCAGCGACGGGAGACTCCTTGAAGGCCGGCCTCAAACTATCCTGCTAGTACGAAATTTAAGTGTAATAATCATTTGCAGTATATTTAATAAAAGCACTGATCTGTCTCTCTTTATCATAACGTAAATACAATTAGATGGAAAGAGACAAATGTGTACTTTGGTTAAAACAGTTGAATAACGCGTTTTGGTTGTAGTACCAGAATATTTACTCTAGTCTAAGGATTTTACTTACCTACTTCGACAATTTTTTTACTATTTTTAATATCAATTAAATCGTTATAGTTTATCAGGCATTATAAGGCATAAGAAAATGTATTTGAATAAATAGTTAAATAATAAATAAAATAAATAGTAGAATTTTATGTCTTTTTTTTATATAATAGGGGGGCAAACGAGCTTGCGGGACGACCAAAAAGGGCAGTCCACGCAGCCCATAGACACCCATTTTTAGTGGGCGCGTTGCCGGCCTTTGAGGGAGGAGTAGACTCGCTTTTTAGTCTTAAAATAAATTGTGTAGTATATAAATCCATTTGCAATATTACATTAAAATTATCAAGATTATAATTCATCTTATTGAGCCTTTGTCCGTAATGCATTAGTGTAACAAAAAACTGAACATAAGATATATTGATTTGTTCACCTTCAAGTAACATTCGATAATTCAATGTTTAGTAAAAATTTGATAGACATTTCTCGGGATTACACCGAATCAAATCGAGCCACGGCATTCATTAACTCATACAGAAGTAATAATCTTCGAGGGGGGCTAATTATGAATAAGTGACCTTAACTTAATGCGTTTAAGAACACAAGACGAACTCAATGCAACATAATTTAAAGACTTCACATGCTTATTTGTGATTAGCTGGCGCGAAAGGGCAAATCCTATATTAAGATAGGTAATGAGGTTAAATTCTTTACCAAATATCAAAAGGTAACAAGTCAATACTGTACACAAGCTAATTCATATTCCAGTACAGAGGCATATGACATGTATTGATGGTAACACACTCAAAACTGCTGACGATAGTGCGGTAGAAAATTTAATACAATAAGGCACGAGTTTTAATGAGAATTAAACCAATAGGAACTGTATTATCTATAAATAGGGTCCATATTAAAAGCGATGACGTTAATGAAACGAAGAAAGAAGTTAACGATGGATTGTGTGGTAAGTCGGCACCCTGCTGCCGCGGACCCCAACCGCGCATATCACGGGCAAGACATCGATTAGTGATCGACTGAATTCAATTGCTTGGCGAGACATGAGTCGATATGGTCGAATCGAGACGGACCGATCAATGTGTATTGTTCGATTTTTCGAAAATTTGCATTTTAAGAACGTCATGTCAACGACAACGCTGAGTCATCTGACAAATGAAACGGACGGATCGTGTCAGATATCGAAACGCGTTGACCGTAAGCCCCGTTTTATTATTGTTGTAAAATGATTACTGTCAACTGTTACAGGGTTTTTAGCCGCGTGAGAGCAGCATGAAATTTAAATGACATCTTGTGTGATTTAACCTTCAAAATTCTTAACCTACATAGTCATAATAATTAAAGTGGATAAATAGAAAACAAGCAGAGCCTTTTGGTAAACGATTCAGAGGAAGAACGCTTACGAGATGGTCGGAGGACATTATCAAAACGGCTGGCTCGAGCTGGATGCTTGCCCTCGACAGAGATAGATGCCTGGAGATCTTTAGAGAAGACCCACACCAGCGAAGGGGTTCTTGAAAACTAATTAGAGAATATATATTACTTAGTGCGGGTAAAAATTAGTTAAACTTAGTGTAATTTATTTTCATTAAAAAAATTATAATAGGATTAAGTTTACTTTGATTTTGCCAAAAATAAAAGGGTTTTTATTTTATTTATTAATATTAAATAGAAAACTAAAACAAATTTCAAAAGTTGGGTAATTGTGGCAGTGTACCTTTAATGTTGGCAGCATTTCCTCGCTGCATTGCGCTATTTATGAGCAAGAAAATAAAATAATATTTTTTTCTAAATCAATCGAACAGCTTAGTACCTTTTTTACGATGGTAATGGTAGTTACTAGACAATGGTCTATAATATTTTATTTAGGTACAATATTAAATCCGCATTTGTATCTACGTTAATTACCTTATTTATCATAACATAAAGGATTTTGCGAGGAAGGAATTTTGCATGAATATTCTTTCCAGATATTATAAAATAATAAAAATCGAGAACTGGCATGAACAATAATTCCAAGATACTCGTAATAATTGTTATTACTGTTTTCGTCGTGTCACTGTTCATCTCCTTGATACGATCTCTGAATGAAGTATTCCTTATAAAATCTACATATTACAATGTCATCATAATTTTTATTTCTGTTATTATTTACAATTTTTACAGCTACAGTCAATACGCTTATGTTTATATATAAAAATATGCAGCTAAACTCTGGCAATCCTTGGCTTTCACCTGCTAAAGAGTGCTGCTTCAAGTTGTTAACTGCTACCATTTAATAACGGAACTAGAGGAAGAAGTAGATCTGATTGATTTTGTCTTACATCGTAAACTTTTGGATTACGACGTTTTCCTTGACGTAGTAGGTAAATACAATCAGTTTTTTTTCGTGGGGAAATGAGTTACGCATACCCTCCCTCGGCATGGTTGATAAGGTGGGGAAGGGTTATGTGGGACTCGCTGTTGTGCATACCCACTAAAACCCCACGGTGCCACCAGCAATCGCCCGGGGCAGGACACGGTAACAGCGTAGCCTTGTCCGCATCCAGCCACGCGATCAGCCGTTAATATTACGGTCCTCTACGGCCACGAATGATGTGGAATGGTCCTTGGCACAGCAAGGGCCTTTCACATCGGCCAATTCATCCTGTTTTATAGAGCTGGGGGAGGCCGGGTACAATGCTTGCAGGGATGCGTCAGCATCCCTTCTTTTGGACGCATGAGCCCCTGTTCCCCCGCTGGAGCTACTGCGTGCCCAGGATTACACACAGTGTTGCACGGTGCAATGGCGACGCTGTGGTCTAAGTTGGTGTACCTCAGGGTAGAACTCCTTGAACTTCAAGACGTACCTATAGAATGAATAACGATGTACCTATATTAAATTTTCTTTACGTACAATTCTCTTTAAGGAATGGTTTTATCTCAAAGTGGTTGATAATAATAAAAATAAGTTATGTGTTGTCACGAACCTGTCACTATTGAAGACTATATGAAGCTTTATTTACCGTAACACAATATAAAGAGGCATTAAAATCAATGTTTTTGTAATGTCTTTATGAATATGTTTTTAAGGAAACATAAAAGGAAAAGGATTGCGAATCCTCTAGGCTACCTGAGAACCCAAGTTATCTTTGTACCTATGTTAGCGAATATGGCGAAGGAAAACAAACGAAAATCGATGAATAGAAGGAATTCAAGAAGGCTGATCAACAATATCGCTATAGCAAACAAGGCCAAAGTGAAATTGAAAGTAATAAAAATAAAACTAATGTGGAGAGGCCAGGATGCTACAACTGTTATAATATCCATAATAAATATTGTTACCCGACAATTTAATATTAATCTCAATCCAATATTCAAATCCCCATTGAATCGCTTTAAACACTGGTTGAAAAAAATCCCCAAACATCGCAGTTTTCCTGGTACAAAGTCAGCATTCATGTGACGTTGGCCCATTAGTAATGTAATGGATTAAACTAAAAGTTTATGTGTAGCGGAGCACTTTCTCAGTGTTCATTCTTTTTAAATATATTTGTAATTAATAAAGCCTATAGGCTACTAAAACCTAATGTAGCCAAATGGTCAAAGATTGTTTGAAATCTTGAAGTATTTTTCCAAAGCATATAGTAATATCTTTAACATAGACAGAAATCCGGGGATCGAACCTACGACCTCAGGGATGAGAGTCGCACGCTGAAGTCACTAGGCCAACACTGCTCGTTAAAGCAAGTTTAAATAATTTAGAAAGCTTTGTTATCCAAAAATTTATTATCAAAAATGTACTTTGAAATCGGCTATTGCAAGCCATATCAAGAATACAATGTAACAAATTAATTATAATATTTATAAGTTCTAGTACCACGAAAATATGTTACAAATTTTATATTAGAACAGAAATTACAACACGCAACGAAAAAATACAAGCAAACCGCAAAAATACAAATCTCAACTAGAAATTAATAGAAACTTGAAGATATAATTATCCCTTTATCGATCTCAAGAAATTAACTATAACATAATGATGTGATTACTTAATTCCTTCTAAAATGACTCTATAAAACGTTATTTACATTTTAAATTGCTAAACCTATTTCGATGACTCCATTCGATTAATACAATATTTATCGTTTTTAAACAAATACGTTCTTATGATTAGAAATTAGGCAATAGAAGATATAGGTAATAATTTAGTTGATACCACGAAAGAATTTTAACTATTACAGAACATACACTATATTTGTAGTGATTTTCTTTTATCAATAGTGTTTTCCTTGAAGCTTTCGACTTTCTACGCTGATGTCCTGCGTTCAAATCCCCGCATGAGATTTTTTAGAAAATGACAAGCACATTCTAAATTTGAACTTAAGAACTAAGGCTGTACGTTTCTAACTTTAGATTGACACAGGCACGTCTTTACTCTATTAATATTTTTCTTAATTTAGAATCAAGATACAGAAACTTTAGGCCGTTTCATTGCAAAACATATCCTTGAACATTCGTCATTGCAATCAAGACCTTTTATATGAATTTATTATTAAAAAACGTTATAAATTGAATTATATATGCTGGCTGTTTAAGAATTCAAGCAATGCCTGTCAAATTGATTGCAAAGCGGTTAGAACAACATGGTACATTGCGAAAGAATAAATTTGTTCGCACATTTCGTTAATCGTAAGTACGGTAACATAATAAGGCAATAAAAACCCTATTAATATAAAAATAAAGTGTAATATTAAATAAATGATAGCGGTTTTGAGCCGTTGTTCAGGGGAATAGTGATGGGAATCAGCGGGACCGTACAGGAGTCGAGTACAGGTGACAAATAGTCACGGTATTCTGGAAAGGTCGGACGAAACGATACATCGATATTTTTATTTGTTTAAGTCGATGACTTAATACTAGTGGTGCAAATATCGATAAAATCTTTATAAAGCTTGTTCAAGACTCAATTATTATAATAGATTTTTTTGGTGACTTTCTTGAGTTAATATTGTTGAAAAGCACTAAAAATACATTAATATTTTTGAAGTGAAAATTTCTTTAGCGGCGTTGTACACTTTTTTTGGAATGGGTAAAAAATGTTTAACTCACGTCAGGACACGTGACCTGTTCGAAAATTCGTAAGACGGATGGAGAGTAGACAGCTGACGCGGCGTATTTAATGTAATATAAATTGTCATGTTTGTGTACGATAGCGCAATAAATAAATATTGTATTCTACCACATAAATAATAGTACTTTTATACTGATAATAATTAAAGCAATTCGTGCAAAATTCTTCCCTAACCATTGCAAAATATCAAAAATGCACAACGTTAATATTCAAGATTTCACTTCTGCTGGCACTCCCGGAGTGCAACCCGTCGTTTTTTTTTATACAGAACTAGTCACATTTGACAGCTATCCCACCATATGTTAAATGAGATGCGGCCTATTGGAGTAAAAGCCTATCCAGGAGATGCCTACGTGGCTGTCCCAAGAAATAAAATCATCAAGGATGTTTACGTCAATTTCACTAGAGAAGTAAGTGACAATTTATGTAGTGAAATTATAAATCTGAAAAAGTTATTAAATGATACTAAAATGATACCTTGACCTGATCTCCTATAGCCTCTAGATGGGAAGAGGGTGTCCACGGTGAGTATCCCTCGCATTCGGTCTTGAGCCTTCGTCTCGCTTCAAGTCTTTCCGGTTCTAATCAGTGATTACCTTAAAGGACAAAAGAATAGTTTTTATCGATAAAACATAAGCACATCACTTTATAGATTCATATCTTTTAAATGTATGCATTCAGCAGCACATAATTCAGGATTACAAATTGTTTGTTTTAGGTGGAGACACCAAATGTATCGGTGTGATTTCAACTTAAAAGGCTGGTGATAAATACATAAAAATTTCTGATGAGCGAAATGCGATTTTTTCAATGTCATTTTTCTTTTCTGACAAAGGTTTCTGGATATATTTCAATACAGTATTTATCGTGTTTGCTCGGCAAATGATTTAAATCCTGATTATTTACGAGCGTGTTGTAAGTAGTCGTATTATTGTATTGTTTCGTATTAAAAATACTTATGGTTGTAAATTTGTTCGGTTAATGAGATGATGAAACTCGTGTTTATGAGTCTCGCTTTGTTATTCGAGGATAAATTATTGGTTTTGTATTGAGTTTCGTTTACAATATAATTGCTGACTGCTATTATAACTGAAAACGATTTTAAATATATTTGTTATACTTAATAATACACATAGACTCGTAACCATAGTCAAACTATAACTATGCTTTAATTATTGTTTGTCTACAGATAATAATTAGATTTTAGTACCACAGATACAACAAAAACCTGACATTGTCATTGACATTTTTGAATTGTAAACATAATTGTATTATATATGGCAATTAAATTTACGAAAGAGTATTAACAATATGTTTAACATGATATTATGATAAATATAAAATAGATTTAAGTTGTTTGAAAAAAAACTAAACATTTGTGTGTTTAGTTTTTTTTCAAACAAACATACAACAGGCTATTACCGCTAGGTCATAAGTGTCCAGACAACTCTTAGTAAGAGACAACTTAGAGGAAGTAGGAACATAGACAAACAACTTTTACATAAATTTAAAAATTATTTTACATTTGGTGCTATGTTTGATTTATTGAACAACGCTAAAATAACAACGAACAATTTACTTAACTTGACCAACAAGTATAATGGCGCCATAAACATTCCTTTTTCAAAATAAATTCGATAAACAAACGATAGTTCGAATTTCAAACTTCACACCATTCCCACTTCCTTTATCACGTTGATTAGGCTTGTGACACCCGATAACCCTCTCAGACCGGTCCGGGGTCATTCGGGGTCACGCTCAACTCTGACCGATCTCAGCCAAAATCTTTCACAGGTCATCCGCATTTGGTATTGTGCTTTTGAAAAGCTTTGTTATGCACTTGTCATGTATAGAACATCTTGAACATTGGCTTCGCATTTATAGGAAGATAAGTTATTAAAATGAGGTTATTTTTATTATTATTTTTTTTTTTATGTAATAGGAGGCAAACGGGCAGGAGGCTCACCTGATGTTAAGTGATACCGCCGCCCATGGACACTCACAATGCCAGAAGGCTCGCAAGTGCGTTGCCGGCCTTTCAAGAATTGGTACGCTCTTTTCTTGAAGGACCCTAAGTCGCATTGGTTCGGAAATACTTCTGTGGGCAGCTGGTTCCACATAGTGGTGGTGCGCGGCAAAAACTGCCTTAAAAAACGCTCTGTTGTGGAACGACGGACGTCGAGGTGATACGGATGGTATTTTGTATTTTGCCTTGACGTCCGTTGATGAAACTCAGCTGCAGGTATTAGACCGAACAACTCCTCTGAACACTCTCCATGGTAAATGCGGTAGAAGATGCAGAGAGATCCCACATCTCTACGCAACGCCAAGGGATCAAGCCGCACGGAAAGTTACTGGTTGTCGACGATTGGAACCGCTCTTCGTTGAATATGGTCAAGTGGAAGGAGCTGGTGCTGGGGAGCTCCCGCCCAGAGGTGAGAGCAGTACTCCATATGGGGCCGAATTTGCGCTTTATATAGTTAAGAAACTTCCCAACTTAATAAAGCCATTATTATTACTTTTGTTGTTTAAACAAAAAGTGTCGTGACATGACTTTAATAAATGATATATGAGCCGAATTTTCTGTTTCTTTTTTATAGAACAACATGTAAAGGAGCAGCAAGCTCGTCTAACTTTGAGTGGTTCCCATGGACAGTCTCAGAGGGCTCGCGAATGCGGTGTCGGCCTTTTAAGAATCGGTACGCTCTTTTCTTGAAGGATCCTAAGTCGAATTGGTTCGGAAATACTTTAGTGGGCAGCTGGCTACACATAGTGGTGGAGCGCGGCAAAAACTGCCTTAGAAAACGCTCAGTTGAGGAATGACAAAGAATTCGAAATTTCACACACCACCTCGACGTCCGATAATGAAAATATAAAATGTAAAAAAATGTATGATATATATAGTTGAATAGATACTGATATAGATAGATGGAATCTAGATTTTCCGATATAGGTGAAATTAGAATAAGATATTTTTTACAGCGTATTTTAGTACCTACCGTTGCGCTATTTCTGTGCCTGTGGTACTAAACACAATTAAAAAATCAGAACAGAATAATTAATGTTATAACAATATTTTTTGCAATAATTGAAACTACTGCTAAGAGCATAAAGTAGTAAATACTCTTCACAACAAAAATAAAAGAAGCTTAAAAAGCATTCAATAAAATATGAAAATTAATAATATCATTTCGAGTTTGATTTCAAAAATATCTTTTATTTTGCATAATAATTACAAGATTCAAAATTTGATACGGCTACTTAATAACAATTTTCAATGACAGTTTTATTCATTTCAAGTACGTAATATTCCTCTAAACACACGTTTTGAAAAACACCGGAAACCCGATACACTTAAAGATTATTTAAGATCACCTTTTGACGTTAAATGTGTAGTGTAATAAGGTAAATGCGAGATTTTATGAGAAATCTGCGTGTCGTAATATTTTTGATATAAACAAGCGATTGCCCGACTTCGACTGGGAACTCTGATTTTTATATACTATACCTAGGTATACTAGCTGTACTCTACCATGCTTCGTTTGTGCACATTGTGATTGATTGGTTGAGAAATGAGAAACAAAACAAATAATACATTTCATATAAGTTTAATTTTTCAATATTTGTGGAAATACCATGATAAAAACAAAACATTTTTATATATATAGATATATAGAGGAATGCTATTGGGAAGAAGCCCATTAAAATCCAAATATAGAAGACCATAGAACACCTCATACCTCTTTAGAATGTGATCCATGTTTGTCTAACATATACCTACTATACGGGTAGTATGATTATAATCACATTTTTTGAAATAAACTGTACTGACTTAAAACGAACTTTAAGACTAGAGTCATACATATCGCCTTTATCAAAGTTTACTTGTGTTAATTAAATTTTAGTCTGATCAACGTTATATTTGAAACACCTATACGATTATCGCGTAAATAAATGTCAAAACATACTATGGAGTCATTATAATTAATAAGAAACATTCAAAAAATGGTATTCAGATTTATACCTATACGTAAAACATGATTTTATTTGTTTTTGACAGATTAAAATGGCCCAGAATTTGATGATTAATCTCGGTATTAGTATGTGTACGTTTTGTTCTATTTGTCGAGCGCAAACTGGTTAGGGACAAGCGTCCGTGTGACAGCTTTAATTAATAAAAACGAACAAGTTTTACACAGACACAAATTAGTCATTTTGACGTCATTATTGCTTTATGCTTAAACAGTAAACTCTCGTTGCTTTGACTAAAAATTTACAGTAGATTTTGGTTATGCACTTAAACAGTTTTTTTTATGTAATAGGAGGAAAACGGGCAGGAGGCTCACCTGATGTTAAGTGTTACCGCCGCCCATGGACACTCTCACTGCCAGAAGGCTCGCAAGTGCGTTGCCGGCCTTTCAAGAATTGGTAGTGTGTGTAAGGAGATAGATTAGCTAGTTGAATTTGTTTGTTCTAATTTTGATTTTAACACAAACATTTAAGTGTTTGAGAGAGATTCATAAAATTCCTCTGTTAAGGAGTGAAAGCACTTAATTCTATTTTGATTCTAGGTGACTATTACAAGTAAGCAACTGTATCCTATGAAAATAAACAGAGCCACAGTCTCCAAATATACCAGGACTAAATTATATCAAGAACATTGGGAATATTCAAATGAGGTCGTAATGAGCGGCGGCGGATGATTTCTGGAAAAATATGTCTGTTATTTAGATGCTCTGCCGACGCGGACGGCAGCCGCGGGCGACGCTAAATTAAAAACATGTCAAATGGTAAATTGGACCGAGACATCTATTAAGGCTTATAAGGGTGAGGTTGTATTGGTTTTTGAAACAACAGTTCATTTATATTTAAAGTTACGAAAAATAAATTATAATTCTACATGATTTTCACGGAAAACAAGATTTAAATATAACTCAACTCAAACTCAAAATATCTTTATTCATGTAGGTAAAAAATTAGAATTGTCAAGTTAAATTAATTGTAAATTTACATTTACTACCAGTTCGCAAGTCAAGGGCGTAGAGCGGGTAAGAAGTGGCAAGAAACTTTCCGCCACTCTTTTCAATCGCCAAGTATTTTCATACAAACTGTTTGAACTGGAGCAAATCAATCCCAAGGATTAGTATCATTTTAGTATTCCTCAAATTTATAAAAAGCTTTATTGATTAATTTTCGTTATATTACATATTCCCTGATACATAACAATAGATCCTTCTTCTAGGATAAATATGTAAGAATCTAGTAGACCAATCATCGTGGTGGACGCTACTGTCCCTTATAAGCCATGAACAGACGAAAAATAAATAATAGAAATAGAGCTTTGAAAGCTTCACTTATAAAACCTATCAAGTAAGTTCATTCGCTTTGAAAAACACTTTCTACAATTCTAAGTAACAATAGCTCCTTCTTCTAAGCCGAATATGTACCTAAGAGTCAAGTATAGGTAGCAATCTTCGTGGTGAACACTGTGTAGAGTACACACGTAAGGGACTTAGCTAAGCCTTAAATATATGAAAAACAGATAGTAAATATTGTCTTTGATTGACATAACCTTTACACATTTAAATAAAAAAACTTTTTAACCGGATTAAAGTTATGTATTATTATAAATTTACAATTATTTAACATAATTTTAAATTTATCGACGTTTCGCGTGCTATACAGCGTGCGTGGTCACGGTGACTGACCGTAATATATATATAATAATACATAACTTTAATCCGGTTAAAAAGTTTTTTCTTTAGATAGTAAATAGTTATATGTATTAATAAAAACTTACAAAACCTATTCAATCGATATGTTTTAAAAAAATACTAAACAATTAATCAATTTTAAAAATGCACCAAAAACGAGATCACCAATCTGTGCACATCCTAACTCCCTTGAGGTATCAAGAAACAAGAGCTCGAAGGCTTTTTCTTAATTCAGAAGCGCAGCGGGTGTTCCCAAACCATCGGCCCACTGTGAAATATTGTGCTGAGGATCGCCTAAGGCTCCCGCGTGTCTTAAATTCCTTACTGGACACAGTTTTCAATTGTTTTTGTAAAAACCTTAAATTGACCTTAGTATAACAAGACCAGACGTCCCGTTTTGAACGGGACTGTCCCTTTTTAGGAGTCCCAGTGTCCCCGAAATAACTGTGGGACGCAAAATTGTCCCGTTTTCAGAAAGCGCGAAAATTTAAGCAGCAGAATATAATAACCGCCAAGAGTTTCATTCTTATTTGAACTAGCTATATAAAAAACAAATTTGTTCCTCTGATATAACTAAATTTTGGGTACCTATCTTTTGTGATTCGTAACTTTAATGCCAAGTAACTTTTTCTAAATAAATAATAAAAAAAATAAAAAATTTCATTGACTACTTATTTGACCTAAATTAAACCAATGTACCGTTTTGAGTCAAAGAATAAATGGTCTAATAATTTACCTTAGTACTTAGTATTAAGTATTAACCTATTATTGTTTTATGTTGGGAACTATGAGTATATAATATGTATGTGTAATACCGTGGGCGTCAATTTAAGAAGCAATTCGATTTTTAAAATCAGTCACCAATCAACTGAATTGTGACTTAAAGATTTAAATTATCTATTATAAAACAAATAATAAAAACATATGTTCTATTTAAATTTTCTGTCATAAAAATTCCGTTACGCATTCTGCGCTTAAAATTTCAAATTAACTCACAAACCAGACAGTAAACTTAAACGAGTTTTAAAACTAAACAAAACGAAATCCATTATAAATCGATATTAATTTCGGAGCTCATAATCTTGAATGGTGCCATTAATACTTCAAATCGCCAAATCGTTGCCATGACGACAGCTTTGTCGGTCCTTTGTTAAAAATGCAATCTAACTTCGACAGACCAACATTTATCATAAAGCAAGTGACGTTTAGGAGTAGCAAAACAAATTGTTGGAGATAAAAAACTTAATTAAGTTTTAATAGAATTCAAAACGGGAGTGCTTTGGTAGCCAAAAATAGGCGGGGATGTTATAAAATTTAATTATTTTTCGTTGTTAATGATTTTTTTGTTCGGGCATGTGTACACAGGAGGCTGGTGCAGTTTGTTCATGAAATTGGAAGTTTATAAGGGAATTAGTTGTTATTAATTGAGTTGAGATGATTAATTATAACGGTGTCGTAACTCAGTCATGTATCGTATACCTTCAGATTATAACAGAAAATGCCAGCAAATAGATATATTTAATTTATCTAATAAATGCTTAAGAAATTATATAAAAACTCTAGTATCCATTATTAGATAGGATGGCTTTGTTATTCCTCCTTTATAATAAATATGTTGTAATGAACTATGAATCTTAGAATTTAGAATTGATTATAAATACATATATTTTTTGTATTTTTTGTATTTGTATAGGTGTAACTGTGGTTTGTGTATGTTTAAATGTGTATTCCGTTTTGGATTTGTGTATAGTGTAATTTTTTGAATATTGTATAGTACTCGTAAGTAGCTGTAGGAATACCGTTAAGCAAATAAATAAATAAAAAATAATTATAATCGGAATTTCACATTCGTGCAATGCTACATATGGATCAAAATTAAACACTTATTCAAAGCTTATAATAATAAAACTTTATTCATGATACAAATATTTATTCTAACGATAGATCCCGCAGGAGCCCTTGTGTTGTAGGTAACTAGATTACAATTATTCCGTGATACATGTTTAAAACAATTTAAAAGAAAAAAAAAATTATAATCAAAGTCAAGACTTTAAGTATGCGTGAATGTTTACTTTAATTGTCACACATTTTAAATGTAAAATAATTATTTTACAAAATCTAAATTATTTTATTAAAAAAATTAGTAGATTTAGTACTGTGTGTGATGTCGTAAGCTTAGTTATTAAGCTTACGACATCACACACAGTAAAATAACAAACTCTAAATGTTGTTTCTTAAAATACATATTTCAGCAACACATTTGAGTTTCATAATATACCTATATATATATATGAAGCTATATATTGTCTATATGAGTGAAATAATAGCAGAAATTAGTTCGCTGTAGTTTTTCAAAGACCCGACTCTGTCAAGCACTAATTAGATTGTGTTTGATGAACTGGTTTATTCATTATAATTTTACTCGCGCGTAGGAGAGTGTCGTACCTTCTCCTATTTTCCCATCCTCTTCGAACTCTTATAGTGATCATCGCGCGCCTTTATCTCTCTCAATAAATACTGCTCTACCTTAGCACTTTTATTGCAAACAAATGTAACATTGACAACATCAATGTTGGCTTGAAACCCAATTTTTCTATGAGCGCAATGAACGAATTTCGCTTACATGAAAACATTGTAAGAAAAATTCGTCTTTCAGGGACTCTTATATTTATTTTCCACATAAAATAAATATAGAGAAAACTGTCCATCCGTTAACTGTAAGGCCATAAACTAACATAATTATCACTCAACCTGTAACGTTCAATTGAATATTCGTTCTTTACTGCATTTTACGTCTGCTTAGTGAAATAGTTATGATAACATTGTCTAACTTAACTTGTTTGACGGACGTCGGTTTGTTTACACAGGAGTTTAGGATAACCAAGTCGACAATGCTCCGTAAATCGTTGGCAAGTTCTTGTGAGGCAACATTGACTAGTTTATGACTCCATACAAATTCACTAACCTCATTCCAGAGGGTCGCCTCAAACCATGATTTAAAGGCAATTGGCCAAAAATATTTTATGCGTGTCGAATCGATTTAATCCCATTCTGTCGCATTAATTTTATATGGCGAATGAGCACTGCTTATAATTGCTCAGAATAAATCATTACGGCTTGTTACGACTCCGGTGATTTACTTACTACTTTGACACGAGCGCATATCTTAAATCAAGTTGGTCGCACTGAGTTAAGATGCTGTATTGTCATTTCTTGGGACACGATTTTATGTGAGTTTTTAATGAGTTATTCAATAAAAATATGATTCACGTTTTCTTGGAGTGATTGCGAATTTCATGTAAGTAATAAATGAATTAATGAGGTTAATGCCATCTTTAGAAATGCATGGAGGTCAAATCTAGTCATTTCGATCGTGAAACTTCTGCTGCAGATGGTAACATATGTGTATAGTTTGGTTTTGTACAAATTTATATCAACGTGGATAGCGGTACGTTTATTATTTTTTTTGACAATATTAAATATTATCCTTTAAGGTCTCTGCAGTTAGGCAATGGCATTCGGGCCTGTGGTAGGTAATAGCCTTGCTTTGCCTTGTGTTGTACAAAAAATGGTCGGCAGTGACGAGGTATGGAATGCAGTGGTATCCTTCTGTGAGCATGTCATGCTACAGAAGGAGACAGCAGAACGAGAGAGCGCTTTAGGACGAATCCTAGGGGTAGAATACGGGGAGTAAATAGGAGAAGATATGCCCATCTCCTACCTCCTATGTAGTGTATACTGCACCGGAGGTTTTTGAGTGTAACATGCCGATGAGGTCCCGGTAGAATGCGACAGCGACCCCGGAGCCTCTGTAACGCGGCTTTGAACTACTCGAGGTGGTATTAGTGGTTTTGCTCACCCAGTCTCTGAATAGCAGAGGTTTTGGCGTGGGTCGAGTCCCACATACCCTTGTACAGGGGATGCGCAAATGCATTTCCACCTCGGATATAAAAAAAAACAAAAAAAGGCTATGGAATTCACTTCCCGTCCCTATTTGCTTAGCTCCTTCTCTATCTTCCTTTAAATTTCTTTTGTACAAACATTACCTGTCCACACCGTATCTCTAACTTTCTTACTATTTACTAACTGACGTGAGACTGATCTTCAATTAAATTATTATGATTCATGTTCACTTTTTACTTTTTATTTTTCATGTATCCTTAGTTTGTTTTTTGTTCCTGTTTAGTTTCTTAATAACTATATGTTATATGTATTTTTGCACGTCTTGCCTACCTCATCAAATTTAATACATTTTTTCTTTTCTCGGTGGTTACCTGGAAGAGATCGCTGGAAAGCGATAAGGTCCAGTTGAAATCCTTTATATTTAATTATGTTAAATTTTTATATTGTAATGCAACGAAGTGTAAATAAATAACTATTTTTTTCTTACGACATTAACATAGGCAGAACACAATATTTATTCAACATCCAGATGGACAAATTTCAAATCAAGTTCATATAACAATAATATTATATCAATGTATCTGATAATTATTGTCGTTTACATAAAACGCTCCGTTAACAGTAAATTATATAAACTTACATCTATCGATCGTTTGTCATTGTTAATACGTCCATAACCGATGTTTGCTTCTCAATTAACAACTGACATAAAGACAAAGAATTAATAGATGTTACAAATGGATATGTCTAATGAATGGACCGGAGTCATCACCACGAGATTTTAAATTATTATATGTTATAATACGTTTTCATGGCAGCAATGGTATAGTTTGAAGAGCATTTAGACTTTATTTTTAATGATCTTGTTAGATTTAAGAAAATATATGTACGGGTTTCGGAATGTTTAGTAAAGCATTACCAGAAAAAGATTACTTGTACCATTGTTTATTAGCATTGGTACAAGTAATATTTTTTTATAGTAGCTAGGTATCAGGTGTTATATTGCATCTATATGGACATTTTGTAATTGTAATGGAATGTAATGACTATTAAGTTTGTTATGGAAGAGCTGGGACACAGGTATTTTTTTCTTAAAAGGGTTACCAAGTCATTGTTAATACGTCCATAACCGATGTTTGCTTCTCAATTAACAACTGACATAAAGACAAAGAATTAATAGATGTTACAAATGGATATGTCTAATGAATGGACCGGAGTCATCACCACGAGATTTTAAATTATTATATGTTATAATACGTTTTCATGGCAGCAATGGTATAGTTTGAAGATAAAATGCATTTACACATTATGCATTGTTTATAATGGATAAACACAGTTCAAAAAAATATTTTTTTGTAGTGTAAAAATAATGGAGGAGCTACGCAATTGTATGTAATAGCAAGTCAATGTCGGTTATGAAGAATACAAACTAACTTTTTTTAGAAAAAAGTGAGTCATTAGACTACTTTGTGTAAGGTGTTTTGGTTTCAGGGTCTGTTTCATAGTTTGTGCTACAGCACTGATTCGAATTAAACCATTCTGTATATTCCATAGCTAATTAACAAATCTATACGACAATGCTATGCTCGAATAAACGCGAAACCGCGGGCTTACCTAGTTTAACTCCTCATCAATCAGAGTGTAGAGATGGACACTACATCAAAATTTTGCCTTAGGGCTGCGTCAACCGGCCTCCAAACTGCCCCGTATAATATATTATGTTTGCTTTTAATTATCTGACACTGTTCTAGTTGGCGTTAAGACAAATCGTTTAAGTCCTCAAGCTGCGTGGGAAATGATTTAGTGTTTACTAAATGCAATTGCATGTAATTTGTCCGTTTTACGAAAGCCGCCATAAATTTTGTGCTAGTAATTGTCTCCTGTTAGATAACCTTACGGGGGATAATTCTGTGATAGGATTTATATGTATTGCTGTTTATAGATTATTTTATCTGAGCGTCAAGGGAATATACGACAATGTAACGAAACAAAATGTTTATGTAAATGATATATATTTGTATTTATGATCACGTCAAAGCTCCATGGAATCACGTCGTAGTAGGTATAACGATGGTAAGGAATAAAACATAAAATGATTGAAAACTTAATTAAAGTAAGATATATATATAAAGGTATAGGTAATGAAATACGATGTTGTTTTATGTAACCGATACCGCCGCCTATATACATCCACACTAGGCAAGTGCGTTGCCAGCCTTTTAAGGACCCTAAGTCAATTAGTACATCGGTGGACAGCTGGTTCCACATAGTGGTACGAGTTGTGGAACGATGGCCGTCGAGGTGATACGGGTGGAATTTCGTATTCTGCCTCGACGTCCGATGATGAAACTCACCTGACGTATTAATCCGAACTCCTCTGAACAGTCTCCGTGGTAAATGTGGTAGAAGAAAGGCCTCAACTCAACGTCAGCAAAGTAAACATAGGCGCCTATCATGTAAAGTAACTAGACACGCTTTATAAGTAATTGTCTTAGCCATATCTTATCGTGAACCGCAGCATAAATCTGAGATTCAATATAATTCCTACGTAAAGCCATTTAAAAAGTGAAAACAATAAATATGCTCCCAAGCATTCATACAATTTTTCACTGTCAACACCGCGTAGGTAGTCAAAACTGTGATATACTGCCTGACCTAGAGGCTTTTATCTAATAGTTTAATATTTTCGTGTATTTTATTTTTATTGTAATAGAGTTGAATATCGCGTTAACACAGGTCAAATCGTGTTATGGCCATTTGAGGATCGTACGGTAGAAGTACCAGCAGGGAGTTCAGCCTTAATTGGTAAAGCAATACTTTACACCGACACTGCACGAATTTAATTGGATCGAATGTACCCAAATGGATTTAATCTTTTATGAAATTTATAAATGTTTACAACCATTTCGTGCTGTTTTTAATTTTTAACGCGTTATCGGTGTCCTGAGATTAAATTAAATTTTAATAAATTTATATAAACCTTCTTGAAACGCAAATTGATTTATTTACAAAACTGTTATGTTCTCAACACGGCTTCTGAAACCAGGTCAGTTTGCCCTTAAGTTGACAGAAAACATATGATATTATATAATGCAATAGCCCCATCTATTGACAAGAGCCTTGGATGTCGCGACGATGAAGATAGAATGTTATGGATGACTGTATGGATGAGTATATACATAGGACCCTCTCACAAAAACGCACACACACATACGTAAGCACACACCAATATTTATAAGTGTTATATTATAGCAACTCTTTGTTTATACATCTATATTTTTTAAATAGTTTTTTAAAAGCTAACCTAAATATAAATACATAAAGAAAATATTAAAAAGGTCACGTAAGATTATTGTTAACAACAATTACAATTACCTCAATTACACAGTCCGGTACATCCCTAAAACACAATAACTATTTCTAATTAATATCCCCTACTAAGGTTAAATTATATTAGAGAACAGAAGTGAGTTTTCCATGTCGAAAGACTACGGGACTCAAACCACTACCAATATCAAGTATCAAGCTCAGTTGTGGCCGAAGCACGAGACATGTTGAGTCTGAAGTTAAGAATGGCTCAAAGCAGAACGATGGCTAAGCGTTCACACGCACACTACCGTGTATAGGGAACTAAGTATTCTTAAGTAAGCCAGCACGGTTTTTGGAACGAAGTTCCTTATCGCGCGTTGTGAAAGGGGGCTAGACGGAAAAAATTCTTACGAAAAGTTGTCACGACACTTTTTTGCTATTTGCTAATGTTCTCGTCCGATCACCAAAGTTAAGCAACGCCGGGCGAGGTCAGTATTTGGATGGGTGACCGCCTGGAAACACCTCGTGATGTTGGCTTTTTTTTCTTTTCGTAGGGACAAGAAATTAAAATTATTTTTGGAATCTCTTAACTACTTTAAAAAATATTCATTGTAATTCTGCGAATTCAAAACTTAGTGAACTAATATAACAACGAGAACACCTTATACAAGGAGATGAACCAGATGAGACTGAATTAAAATATCTGAACCACGAAATACGAAATATGCTTATTAATTGTGCCACTTAATTTTATATTTAGGTTATTTTACTATTTAATCCCAGCGTAGCACAAGGACATCATACTTCTTCCGATTCCTGGTCTCTTAAAACTTTAATAGACGTTGAAATATAATATTGGTGTCGAGAAAATCTATCATACTGTTATGATACCATTTAAAATATAAATTAATCGAAAGGAACTTCGTTCCATCCGGGTGTCCCTTGACACCTCTCAAGTTTTTATTTACTTTATACATAATATTACATAGGTATATCTTAAATTTATACGGATATTGTGATACTGATTACAATATTCAATTATTAATTTTTATATTTGAATAAATATTAATTTAAATTGAAAGAAAAACTTTGTTTGTTTCCAAAAAAGTCTTCATATTGCTATTAAGTATATAGTGTCAAGTTTGTTTCATTGTACAATATTATATATTATATATTTTTTTGTAGCGACCATTATCGCGTCATATTATTTTAGAGTACGCAGGTTCTATGTTTCTAAATTCTTCAATATCTTAACTAAACCTAACATCACAAAGGTCATAAATGTTCTATTGTCTGTGTACTTCAATTAAATTAAGTTACCGATGGTATCAAAATGTTTTCAAATTGATTCGAACACATACAATGATTGAATAGATACATACATTAGTGATACATTCAATAAGATTTGAACTTTGACCCTGTCGACAGCTGGGGATGTCATAGTTCGTTTATTTATTAAACAGTATTTATTTATTTATTTATTTATTTATTTATTCTATACATGATTCTAAATACAAAGAAGTTGGCGTGGTGGAAACACAAACTGGACACAGTTTTTCCGTCCACCAGGTCGTCGTACATATTTAAATAATTAACCTATTACACACTCAGGCCAGTGACATATTATACAATATAACACCCCCACCAATAAACCATAAAATTGCACGAACAACATAAACCAATTGAAACAATGACGCTCCACAGCCGATGCAAGAAACACTACATACATTGGGTTCGTTTTTAGACTCATTATTGTTCTTCAAGGCTAGGTGAATAGGTGGGTCCACACAGAGCGAGCATTTGTAGGCATTTGTAGGCATCCCTACTCACCGGCAAAGAAGACAGAGAGTGTAGGCCGAGATAAAAACCGGCGTAAAAAACTCTCGGTACTCTTTTAAAATAGCAAATCATCAAGCAACTTATTTTAAAACAAATATCGCAAATTAATTAGAAGTAGCCTGTCTAGCACTAGTCCCAGGCCCTTTTATCAACTAGATAATCGTCATGTGTGGAAATAGAAAATTGTTGACTGCGAAATATTAAGTTTTTTCTACATGTCAAAAAGCTGTAAAGTATTCCCACGGCCACAAAAAAGATTTATTTATATCAAAGCCTCTGAAGACATTGTTACAAAAGACACCGCCAGGGTGGTAATTAGCAACAGGTGTTCGCATTTAATAATAAATTCAACGTTTTATCGGAATTTTTTGCCACTTCAGTTTTTCTAGCACCCTCTGTCAACGTCACATTCGCTACCATTTTGACAATGAGGATGACAGTCACGATGACCTTGACAAATTTGGGATTTTTCTGATATATTTCGGGTGTTTTTGGCGTCTTTTTGTCTACGATAATGAATATAGCAGTATGACCTAGTGGCTTCAGCGTGCGACTCATCCCTGATCGTAGGTTCGATCCATGGCTGTGCAACGGCTTTCTGTGATGCGCATTATCACTCGGTACGGTGAAGGAAAACATCGAGTGGAAACCGGCTTAAAAAGCCTAGACTTAAAAAGTCGACGGTGTGTGTCAAGCACAGAAGGTTGATCACCTATTAGAAATAACGGAACAGATGCTTACATCTAAGGCCCATACCTATATACTTTTAAAAATACATGAGATAAAGACATATAATATGCTTAAAGGCAGTATTAACCATACAACATACAACGACCACTATTTAAGGCGTTACTTGTTTAATCTATCGCGGATTATACTAAAAAGGAGTATTGAGAATATACCACACATACGTATATACCTCTCACTTTCACACCATCACTTAACACAGCCAAACTAGGTATTACTTAGTTAAATGTATTTAATATTTTATTGTTTTGTTCCTTTTATAAATGTTAGAACCTTTTTGTATGCATTATGTATTTCATCTTTCTTAATATATCTTTAGTATAATTATTTTTATAAGCTATAGGATTACGATAAATAAATAAATCGATATTAAAATATGGTTATTGACGAATAAATTCAAAGGCACCAATTATAAACAAATACTACTTAATATCAAAAGTCAACCTTATCTCAATAAATTTTCTATATTGTCAAACCAATTTGCATTTCATAACACCATTCACAGGTATAAATAGCCGGTGATAATCTACTCATAACTTTTCCAATAAAAATGCCGAATAAAACCGGGGCAGGACATTGTATAATGTTAATGTTCACGATTCTGTTTTGTTGATTTCTATAAAATAATATTATAAACGAGACGGCTACCACTAAGAAAATGACCAAATATTAATAAGGTATGGCGGCGAGAAAGGGTCTAACGTTTTATTAACGAAATACATTTTTACGTCCTTTTGGTGCGAGCTATCGATTTATAAATGAGACGGAATATTACATGAGTAAACTAAAGAAGGCGTAATGATATGGATTGATAAAAAAAGTTGTCAAAGTATAGTTCAATATTGTTAATACTGTTTTAAGTAATATAAGAGCAGTGTTCGCTAAGTAATTTCCGTGCTACGTACGATTCATCCCTGAGATCGTAAGTACGATCCCCAGCTTAGCACCTTCTTTCTGCACATTTAACACTCCCTCAACAGTGAAGGAAAACATCGCTAGGAAACCGCCATGCCTTATGGCCAAAAATCAACGACCCAAGGCTCAAAAGACTAGATAGATAGATAGATAACCTACGATGAGGAAAAACAAATGATGGCTAAACAGATACAGAATTCTGATGCCCAGACCTAAAAGGTTGTAGCGCTACTAGTTTTTTATGTAGATATTGTTTCATCTTTTTTTGTTTTGGTAATCTAAATTTTTACTTGTGACGTATAAAATCCTACAAAAAGCTTCACTGAGGTTTCTGTATTTACCAATAGAAGCAAATAATCACTTCAAACTTTCGTTAAGCCATACCTTACGCAACACGAATTCAGAAATATAGAATATTGTTAATATTTTATTCACGGTTGGGGCTCAACAGGTAAGCATGTATAAATTCTCTGTCCGATGACAAAGCCCGCTCGCGGCTGGATAGCCTTTTTCATATAGTGTCGGTCTGTTAAACATTTTTTATTTGACCATTTGCTACCAACTGCGTTATATGAAAAATGGATCGTAACATACCCTTTTCTGGTGTGTTTTTTTAACCGAATAAATCATGTCATTAAATTTTAATAGTCACTGTAAAGCAAGCTGGGTTAGTTAGGGCTTTTGTTGTGAGGATCGAGGATCTTTTGACTTGATTGTTACTATTTAAAGCTATTGTACGGGTTTGATGGTTAACCCGAATAAATGCCGACTTAATTTCATTAATCGACTTCTTTGTACGAATTAAGATTTAATTGAGTGAAGCTGACTTTGTTAGGCATTGTTGCTTGAATGCCTTTTAGAGAACAATGTTCGGAATTTGAATTATTTCAAAGGTGTAATGATGTTCTTTTTTTGAACACGTGCTCTTTAACTCAATGGCTTCACTCCAGTCAAGATTATTATTTATTAACACTTTGTTGCAAAAATATAATACAGTTGACATAATTAAATGAAAATGAGGGCAACTGGCGGCCTTATCGCTTTCGAAAGATCTCTTCCAGGCAACCACTATGGAAAAAAAATTAGGTAAGTAAGAAGTGTAAAAATACATAAAACTTAACTAAAAAGGACACATGAAAAAGAAAATGTGCACATGAATCACAATAATTTTAGATCAGTCTCACATCAGTTAGTACGAAAGTTAGGGATACAATGTGGATAGGTAATCTTTGTTCAGTAGAGATTTAAAGGAAGATAGAGAAGGAGATAAGCGAATAGGGACGGAAAGTGAATTCCATAGCCTCACTGCAGAGACCTTAAAGGATTCGCCAAGAAATTAAGAGTTATGAGATGGTATTTCAAGGATATAGTTTTCTTATAAAAATCTACATCAATGTACGATCAGTAGCTATTTCTGCTTCATCTGAATAGTATTAAGATCTGTTTAAAGTCCTATCTAAGGTTCCCAACTATATATTTTAGATACGCATATTCAAAGTTCATAATATTACCTTCATTAAGAAAAATCTGGCCAATTTTCAAACAACCACAAAAATGTTCTCTGCCGAGAATTAGCAAGATAGATACATCCGGCAGAGCATGTGCGAAATGACGTCACGAGATTATCGCTGAACTCAAATTAAAAACGTATGTCGAACTTAAAAAGATCCGGGCGTTTTTTGATACTAAAATATCGATTTTTTCTTTGATACCGAAAAGGTGCGGGGCGGACTTGCCTCGAGGTGACTTGTGTTTGTGTGTGTGATGCGCGGGCGAAGGGCAGAGGTCACGCGAGCTTTAGTGATGTACCGATTTATTACAACTGTCGATAGATGTTTATATTTTCTCAATAAATAACATTTGATTTGGATTTTGTGTAAGACGTAGCTTTAAATGATAAAGATTTATTTTGAGGTATTTAGAATATATTCCTTTGCTAAAACGTAATTTATATTTGCTAATAACCTTCTTGAAACCTACAATCTTAGCTCTCAACCTTAACTCTCTTAATAACTTAAAAGTTCTTAAGGTATCCTTCTAATTGAATTAAAGGAATAATCGAAAAAAATTATTTCAATTTTGAACAACGTTTTGCGTAACTCACAGCGGATTCACTGTTTGACAGTTAACGCACTATGTGCTCACTGTATTGTTGACAGTTAACGCAACTGTCAACCTCTTAACTGTCAACTGTCATAATGACCGCTTCCTCTTTCTCTTGTGGAAGTACAGTTTGACAGGGTTTTAAGTCTTAAAAAATTATTATAAAAACTAGTCGGCCACATCACTAGAGACCACACCTTGCTATCTTGTGGCGAAAATACAATTTAAATCTATCCAATCGGCAAGTCGTGTGTGGAAAATAGCAAAATCATTTTGAATTACGAATGTCGCTCTATATTTAATTTAAATATAAATTCTAAGAACAGTAACTTGCTTGTAGCTTTACTCACGTTATTTGTCAAATTGGTGAACAGCCTTCGATCCCTACCCTACCTGTATTATATGTTTAACGAGAAATGTGCCCCATGTAAGAGGACAAATAAAGTATAAGCTTTTAGATAAAATAAGCGTCTTGCCTAGCTTAGTTTCTTTAAATGTAATCGATGAAATATCTCGATGAGTTGTATGAGAAAGTTTTATTATAGTATCAGGGAGGAAAGAGCAGGAGGCACATCTGATGTTAAGTGAGACAGAAGGCTCGCAAGTGCGCTGTCGGGCTTTTAAGAAACAGTACAATCTTGATCCTAAGTCCAATTGGTTCGGAAATCTTGTAAGCTCAAATTGGTTGTCATCACTGGCTGAATGACCAGCAATGTGGAACACATCTGCTCCACAGCATAATGCTGAGCCAGGGCCAGTTACAACCACAACGCATACACATTAATTTAAAGATTATCTAGCTGATAAAAGGGCCTGGGACTAGTGCTAGACAGGCTACTTCTAATTAATTTGCGATATTTGTTTTAAAATAAGTGTTGTTTGATGATTTGCTATTTTAAAAGAGTACGAGAGTTTTTTATGCCGGCTTTTCCTCTCGGCCTACAACCTCTGTCTTCTTTGCCGATGAGTTGGGATGCCTATCTTTTCAAATTTAATGATATGGAATAAGTGATACCATCTTATATTCCATAATAAACATATTTTATTTTACACACTTAAAATGTAACTTATTTCTTTTCTTTCAATATTTTTTTTATTATTATTATTTTGTGTGTTTCTGTGTGTGTTTCGTCAGTAATAAATGTTATGTTAACATACACAGACCACACAACATTTATTTCAATGCATAAAAACACGATCTCCAGTCGATCAACAGATGAATATGCAAATACGTGAGGAACAATGAGGTTCCTGTGATAATCTTTCGACTGCATAATGTTAAGAAACACTTGCTGATAGTAATCTTACGCTGCTATGGAAGGCATACAATGGGCTTTATGTACTCAAATGTATATAAGTGATTTTAAAATTGATTTGTTTTAACGGTTTTTGCAAGGGATATATAGAATTCTGTTCATATATTAGTAACTAACACCTAATTGGCTGGACTAATACGAAATTTTGTTTGTTCAAGTGGGTTGGAGAATGTTTTAAATTTACAATTAGATGTTTCTATAGATTTGATAAAAAAATATTTAAAATATTTTTGGAATTAGTTTTTTTAAATTGAATAGGGGTCAAATGGGCCATGGATGGACACTCTTAATGCCAGAGGGAGACTCGCGAGTGCGTTGCCGGTCATTGAATCAAATTATTAAAAACAGTTTGAACTTTTTTCAGATGTCTCTCGGATCTAGTACCTTATAAATATAAGTTTGGTTGCCTATGTGGCTAAATTGGTTACGAGTGCCTAATAGGTATAACCCCTGGATATGGATACAAAGAAATAATATTAGGGTAGCCATAGAAAGCCCACTAACCTAGAACCCAAAAATAAAATATATTTTTAATAATAAAAAAAATTATGAATGTAACAGAAATGTCCTATTAACGAATTATAAGACTTTATACAAATACATATTTAGAATGCCAATCTCGAATATTTATTTTAAACTTATGTTTTTAACTGAATTATGACATTATAGCTATTACGTTGCAAAATACGTATACACGTTGAACAATAAAACATTTTACGATGGGAGTTTACCATTCTAATCGCGGAGAAACGTGAAAAAATCCACCCACAAGCGCGTGCGCACCGCGGCTCGATCAAAAAAAGCATCGATGGTTTTGTTGTAATTATATAGAGCTGTTATATAAATTGTACACGACAATGGACGTATTGAATAAGTATCTTGTTATGTTATTTATTTACACTTCGTTACCTTAAAAATACATATACAAAACAGGTTACATAAGTTATTATGCAACGGGCGGCTTTATCGCTAATCAGTGATTTCTAGTAATAAATAGGCAGTATCAAAAAATTCAATTCAGTTAATTCTATTTCATTACATCTTTAGAATTTAACGTCTGAACGAACTTAAATTAAGAACTCTTGAGCAAACTAGATAATTTGACATGCAATTCGTTTAAATTTCTAACTACACTTTCTTTAAGTATTTCCGAATTAGTTTAATTTAATTTAAGGATACTTAAAAGAAGTACTTATTATTAATAAAAAATAACGAGGTAGCGCTTCTATTGAAGAAATTGCAGAAGTATTTTCGTATCCAAAAGAATGCTAACTTCCCTACAAAACTATGATACTGGTACGCTGCTTAACTAACTAATTCAAGTCCAATCGTAAATGGCCGCTTCCTCTTTCTCTTATGCATTATTGTTTTTAACTCTTAGAAGAAGTTCAAATTCAAAAAATTCAAAATTTTTATTCATTTATTTAACACTATGTACACTTATGAACGTCAATCAAGGACGTAGTACGGACGAGAAGAACTGGCAATAAACGTGGGAACAATACGCTCTTACGATTAAGCAAAACATCGTAAGGAAACAAGCATATCTTCGATACAAAAATTCATATGACTATACTTGAATAAGGTGGATATGAGGACTATAGTCTAACACTCTTTACAATAGAACTAGTACTAGTTACTCTAAAATAGTAGTTACGGGAAGTATACCGTAATCATTATTTTGTGAAGTGAGAAAAAACCAGTGTAGCAGCTCCATATAAGTAGCGATCGTAATGATGCACCAAATATAATCGACATAGTACAAGCCACAAATGCCTGCACGATATTTATTTGGCTTTTTTAAATTTTTAACTGCAAAACTTTTTCCCACGCCAATCAGTCTGCAATATTTTAGATTTTTTATTAACCTCTAAAATTGAGACAAAATTAAGATGTTTAAGTCAGAAAAAAGCTTTCAAAAGTTTACGCCGTCTGACTATTTCGCTAATATATTTACGTATTCGATAGAAAACACTTATCATCAAAGGGAAGGGAGGAAGGGTAGGCAAATTAGCCTCTAAGAAGCTTGGTGGCACTCCGGGCCACCGCTTGCAACTCTAGCGCAAATTATAGCCCCATATTGAGAACTGTTCTCACCTCTGGGCGGAGGATCCCAAGTATCAGCTCCTTCCGCTTGGTCATATTGAACCAAGAGCGACTTGAATCGTCGACACCCACTCACTTTGTTCCGCATTTACCATGGAGAGTGTTCAGGGGAGTTATTTGGATTAATAACTGCAGCTGTGATTCATCTTAGTCGAGGCAGAATACGAAATTCCACCCGTATCACCTCGTTCTGTCGCTCCACAACTGAGCGTTTCTTAAGGCAGCAGCGCACCACCACTACGTGCAACCAGCTGCCCACTGAAGTATCTCTAACTAATTTGACTTGGGAAAAGAGCGCACCTATTCTTAAAAGGCTGGCAAAGCACTTGCGAGCCTTCTGGTAATGTCAGTGTCCATCGGCGGCGGTATCACTTAACATCAGGTGGGCCTCGTGCCCGTTATATAAAAAAAAGCTATGTCACGGAATAGTTTAATAAGGCTCTCATGGTCTTTAAGATTAGTTAGTTTCCATTCAAAGATTGGGCAAGGAAAAGTTTCATGTCACTGCTCAATCCTGTGATTAGTGATACTCGAAATTGTTAGGTTCACTTTATACTTTTACTATCAATAAGGTTGACACTTTCTTAATTATCAGGACTATATATAGAACTCATGCACTTACACTACAGTAAGTACTTATATGTATATTGTATATGTACATAGTTTATGGCAAACTCTTGCTGTGAACCATGGGAATCATAATTTAAGAATTTCGTTTAAATTAAAATTTATATAATCACGGAATTAATAGCTAGAGTAATGCAGACACCGCTAGTGTGTCCTTTTTTATAGTATAAACCAAAACAACGTTAAGTTACTGGTTGGACTGAAAATTAGTCAAGTTAATCATTTACTCAGTGGTGAAAGAGCCCCCAGTTTAATTTATATAGACTATACCTGGCTACCTTTAGAAAAACCACACAGCAGTTTAGCAGTTGTAAAATTTTTTATGTAAATAAAAATAGCCTGTATTCGACTACATAATCAGGAGTACATTGAGTCCATGTCATTCTGTTTAACATTAGTACACGACCTCCGACTCAGTGTGGACCTCCTCCTAATTCCCTTGTCTCTCATTCTCACCACCATTTCCCAATCCTTTCAAAAAAGAGAGGACGCCCACTAGAAACCTGGGAAGATAAGATAGAAGGGACAGAGAGGAATGATTGGACAATTTCGATATAGCCCTTTATCCAACTCAAACTCAAAATAACTTTATTCATATTACCTATACAGGGTGGCCAAAAAGTCGTGGATCAAACGCAAATAGGGGATAGATGAGGTCATCAGCGGCAAAAAATTGTTCTACGGGAGGTCTCTAAGGTCAACCCCTGCAGAGTTATGATTTATTTTGGTTTTTATATGAAAATTGACTTTTTTTTACTAATCCTTCTTAAAATTCGAAAATATCTACATCTTGTATCTTTCTCATAATATCCACTAGATTGGTACTGATGAGTTCTTGCGTTAGACATACTATTTATAGTTGTTTATTGAGTGTATTCAAGATAATATTAAGTGATACGATATAACATTTTTTCAAATCATAAATTTTTCTTTACTTTGGACCCCACTGTGAAAAAAAATTACCCCACCGAAAAGTGTCCCTGTACTACAAGTTTTGGCGCATTTAATAGGGATTCTGAAAAGGTACTACACGTGGCCATGAGTCGCTCTAATATCTTTCTAGGAAGAATTACAAACAACGATTGTGAAATAATAATTGTATTAAAACAATTATTTCTCAATGGTTGTTTGTAGGAAACAAAATATTTTACAATAAAATATGCTCAAAATTCCTGACTCTGACCATAATACTTAATCTGCACCGTCTAATCAAATTCCTACGTAACCCTCTAGCCATATGTCCAATTTTTTCAATCTAGTCCGATTCACACAGTACTGGTCACAGGTAGGTAAATAATCTATCATAAGTCCGAATCGTTGTTGTTTTTTCTTCCTAGAAAGATATTAGAGCGACTCATGGCCATGTGTAATACCTTTTCAGAATCCATATTAAATGCGCCAAAACTTGTAATACAGGGTCACTTTTCGGTAGAGTAATTATTTTTCACAGTGGGGTCCGAAATAAACAAAAAGTTTTGATTTGAAAAAATTTTATATCGTATAACTTAATATTATCTTCAATACACTCAATAAAAAACTATAAATAGTATGTCTAACGCAAGAACTCATCAGTACCAATCTAATGGATATTATGAAAAAGATACAGGATGAAAGTTTTTTATGAATTTTAATAAGAATTAGTAAAAAAAAGTCAATTTTCATATAAAAACCAAAATAAATCATAACTCTGCAGGGGTTGACCTTAGAGACCTCCCGTAGAACAATTTTTTGCCGCTGATGACCTCATCTATCTCCTATTTGCGTTTGATCCACGACTTTTTGGCCACCCTGTATGTACCGTACCAAGTACACTTGTGAACGTCAACAGAAAAGATGTTAAATTGATTCTAAATTTACATTTACTACCAGTTCGCAAGTGAAAGGCGTAGAGCGGGCAAGAAACTCTCCTCCACTGTTTTTAATCGCAATATTTGGAGTCAGGTGTTTGGCGTATTCGCTACAATGAAGAACTTTATAACATCCTAGACGACGCCAACATCGTCCAATTCATAAAGTGCAACAGGCTCAAGTGGCTGGGACATGTGCACTGAATGGAGAACGACAGAACCCCAAGGTCCTTACTGAACCCACAACGCGGTGAGAAAACCCGGTAGACCGAGGCTGCGTTGGTGGGATGGAGTTGTCAAGGACCTCGAAACAATAGGGATTGCGATGGCGAAGTGTAATTGAGGAGGCTAAAGCCCACAAGGGACTGTATAACCATTGATGATGAAGATTTTGGGTCATACAAATTGTTTGTAAGGCCGAGCATCCATAAATAATTGATCTGCAAATCAATCCTAAGAATTAGGATTATTCCCTGTAAAAGACAACAAAAATATATACACTTAAAGCATATATTTTCTTCAAACAGATAATATTAAGCATTGCGTGTCATCTGTACACAGCTTTCACCTTTAATAAATTACCCTAATTCTTTATATGCCACGACAAATAAGGTTCATGTTTCCAAACAGCCGCAGGGACGAAGTGACTTTTAAAACGCTTCGCGTGCAAACACAAGTAGCTTCGAAACACGCATCTAAGTGCGAAGTGATTTTATGTGGAGCTTCGAAAATAGAGTTACCACTACTTACAAGCGTAAGCGGTTTATAGTATACTTAGATATTCTGTACAGCAAAAATACCAGTTAATTTCACATAAATTTCTAGAAAAATGTTGAGTTAACATTAGATTATAATCCGTAATCGGGCTGTCTTTATGCGTAACATACGCTCTTAACGGGGGCACGGATTAAGAGAAGCTATGATGCCTCTCATCCAAAGCGAGCTGATGAGGCCGTTGAGTTTAAGTGGGTAGTGGTCCATTGTACCAAACCGACTGTTCGCAACACGATAACAAGATGCCCCACCCTGAGCAGGAGTCTGTAAATGGAAAAAAGTACATTATTATTGGTGTGGAAATGATGTAGGTGTGGACATTCCATTATACATTGACAATCTGATTATGACTATTTTTACACGCTTTATATTAGCTTCACCTGTATGTATGTATGTATGTAACCGACTCCTTCGGACTCGATTTTGACCCACTTTAAACGGACAGATTTTATTCAAATTTTGCGCACCTGTCAAAGATGTCTGTCTCTGTGCCATATTTTTCGTCTATAGAGCAACCCACGCTTTTTCACAATAATACCAGTATTTTTTGTTCATTACCATTTTCAGTCTAAATTAGGAATAATTTTTCACTTTTTAGTTTGATGTGCTTTAAAAGCGCGTTTTTTAGTTTTTTTAAACTATTATTTATTTAATGTTACAGTGGATTTTTTATGTTTCACTATTTATGTCTAACAAAAAATAAAGCTCACCATCGCCGGGGTTTGCCAACGCTTTTTTCTAAACTAGCGCCTGTTCTACTATGTTTATCCAGCAGGTCCATCGTTGGACTTTGAGTCTGCCTAAGTGACCTGCCCACTTCCATTTCAGATGTCAAGCGTTTGTAAGGCCGTCAGACACATGTCTTGTTCGTATAAAATTAACTAATTATTTTATGTTTTTCCCTTATTTCAGAAGGATTATTTCCATAGCTCTGAGTTATCCTAATTCTGCTTCTAACTTTGTTGTGTCAACCTTTGAGATACGTATAAGAGATATGGCAGAAGCGTGGTCTAAAAAACTAAAAAGGAAACTATGTATACACATACATCTCTGAAATGATTAGCCTTCTTACCTTTCAGGTATTTTATTGCGAATGAATTAATTTGTATATAAATCTGTCTGTAATTTAGTCGCATTAACTATACGATAATAAGAAAGGATAAGAGAATAAGAAAAATATTTTATTCCCGAAAACGCTGTGCTCGTGACCACAACGTACAATCGAACTAAACTGTTATAAAACCAACATTGTTTATTAAAGCAATCAATTTATTGAGTTCGATTGAGATATTCCTTAAGCTTGAGGTAGCGATTATTAAGTGATGAAAAACACGCAACCATTTTTGTGTTCATTTAATTTAATTTTCACTTCCAATGAGTAATCTTTCACTTAATAATATTATTAAAGATTGACTACTCAATTAAGATTTATTTTTAGTATTATATACCTACATAGTACTAATAAAATAAATAAATAATAATAAAAACTAAAATAAATTTTAAAAGCTTGGTCTCTGTGGCTGCTGGCATTTCTCCGCTGTATTACTAATTCGTTAAGCAAGGTAAGCTGTAAATTTTAAAGTTGTATTTAGGGAATTCTTGAATAATCTAGTAGAAAAATCCTTTCAGAAAATTCTAGATGATCAAGGCAAGAGTCAAAAACTCTCACTGGCATCGGTTATATGTAACCAACATTGATTGCGATTCCGACTTTAATGTTCAGTATTTATACCGTTTTCCAAGTTCATCATCGCTATGAATACTGGAAAAAGAATATTGAAATTGCAAGCCTTCCACTTGACCGTATACAACGAAGAGCGGTTCGAATCGTCCACGATCAATCCCTTTCAGCCTTGCGATTCTGTAACTCACACAGCGGTTTTCGCATCGGCGGTCGCTCTGAAATCAGTCGTGAAGCAGTCATTTTATGATTTGGCATTCTGATAAACAATAAACTACAAGCTCCCACCTTTTCAGAATGCCAAATCATAAAATGACTGCTTCACGACTGATTTGAGAGCGACCGCCGATGCGAAAATTGATGTGTGAGTTCGAAAAGTGAGTTACAGAATCCCAGGGCTGAGCGGCTTGATCCCTTGGCGTTGCACAGATATGTGGGGCCTCTCTGCATCTTCTACCGCATTTTCCACGGAGAGTATTTAGAAGAGTTGTTCGGTTGAATACCTGCAGATGAGTTTTAAGATCGGAGGTCGACGCAGAATACGAAATTCCCGTATAACCTCGACGTCCGTCGTTCCCCAACTAAGCATTTTTAAGGCAGTTTTTGCCGCGCACCACCTATGTGGAACCGGCTACCCACTGAAATATTATCGAATTAATTCGACTTCGGGTCCTGGAAGTAAAAAGAGCGTACCTATTCTTTAAAGGCCAGCAACGCACTCGCGAACCCTCTGGCATTGAGAGGATGTAGGTTCGATTCCTAGCTGTGCTTTCTATGTGCGCATTTAACATTCGCTCGACCGGTGAAGAAAAACATCGTAAGGAAACCGGCTTGCCTTAGACCCAAAAAGTCGACGGCGTGTGTCAGGTACAGGAGGCTGATCACCTGCTTGCCTATTAGATTGACAAATGGTCATGAAACAGATACAGAAATCTAAGGCCGCCAAAGGTTGTAGCGCCACTGATTTATTTATTAGATACCAGTGAACGTAAATCAATAAAACTCGACTAAACACATTGATATATACATATATACCTTACATAGCGTGAAGCAAGCAATTTGAATTTAGAATACGGAACTCGCCTACCACGCCTGCACATATCTGATTGTTATATAACACTGATTATGCACTCTATGACCCCACTGATGACGTCCAGTAGATATGCGTACTGCTAATGCATATTCAACGGTGTAATTTATTTGCAAGCCCGTTCCGCGGCTAGCCACCAGAGTACATAGATAATGCTACATGTTTAGTGTTCTCTACTTAAGCTTTCAAATTTCGAACGCTTAATACTGTGCATCGAATAAAATTGTGATAATGAATTATGGTTGTACTAAGCACGATTGATATAAAATATTTTATGTTTTCGACTATATACTACATAGTTAGTAAGTTTGTTACATAATAAATAGTACTTAAATATTATTTTTATGAGACAGATAGTTTTATTGAATACTTAGAAAATGTTAATTGAATTTGTACTGGTTTTTAATTGGCACAAATTAATTCATTTATTATGCGCCTGCGGTTTTCATCCCAGCAACCTTTCATATAAGGTATACCTTTATTTATAAACCTATTTGGATAATAGTTTGTGTGAATGATTAAGTTTTTATCAATATAGTTAGCACCTAATGAGAACCTGGAATATTTGAAGTTTAATTAAAATATATGATACTCCTTCTGAAGTCGGTTTAAAATTGGTGTGGTTTTTCATCATGAAGTTCTATTAATAATTTCTTGGTCATATGATATTTCTAAGTCCTTAAATATTCTATAGTTATAGTACCTATTGTGTATGTTGTTAAGTGGAGTAAACCCCAAAAAAGTATATAAATTCATTAATTTATATACAAATAAATAATGTTTAAAAACAATAGGTGGGCTTATGTAGTAGTTTAGGATTACGTATGAACTTTTACAACTAACTTTCGTGAATAGTGAAAAATCTTTTTTACGCATTTCCTCATTAGTCGAACACGTCTAAACCCATACTGACCATAGAGCAGTTAGACTTATCAACGAATTTCAAAATCGGAATATTGTAGTTTCTCAAACCGAGAGAGTAATGAGTATATACAGAGTGCGTGACCAGAAACAAAACAGGACATAGAATGTTATACGCCCAAGCTTTGTTACGAACAAATGAATCACAAAATTGTCCATGGATAGCGCACAATTACATGTCATATGATAAATCGCTGTCAAATCGATCACGTTCGTCGCCGACTTGTAATTTGCCCACAGAGGTCGCTAGTTTGACCCGAGTCTGGGATCTTCTCACGAACTTTTTGTGAAAAAAGAACTGCACCAGTTTCCTAAAAATTATTCTAAGAATCCAAATTAAAGACTTATTTGCTTAGTAACTTTACTGTAATATATCATTTACGCTTCAGCCAAGAAATATTTAAACAACTCCAAGTTCCTTCTGAAGTTTTTTGTAGATGTTTGTAGCGCTAGGAAGCAATAGAAAAGCTTTTGAAACTTGCATTTAAAATACTGTGAAAAAATTGTCATATGTAATACCACAAGAGCTTCTACAGTTAACAAATAAGAATTTCATAATGAATAAAACAACTACTTAATACTTTTCTTGAAGCAACGACCAGAGAAAATTTTCACAAAAAAATTTCAGTATAATACCATGTAGGTTGTACCACGTCACGTCGAATGGTGCAATTCTATTGGCCGACATTAGGGTCGGAAAAATAATCAAACGAATTTTATATTTTTTTGCAATCACAGGAATAATTGTCAACAATTATCACCCTACACTATTAATTATTGTCAACACGAAACAACGTAACAAAATCTACTAAAGCTCTTACCCCAAACTCGTATTACATTAAAATTCCAACCCCATCACTCATACCAAAAATATATTACTAGTTAATCGCTGCACATTATATAGAGGCAAAAGTCATATACCGTGAGAAAATCACCGCCGGCGCACAGTGACTCCATTTCGTATGATATATTGCCCTAAACGTGCCATTTAGCGCTTACGCATCCATCCCAAAGTATAGTGGAGTAAATTAGAAAAAAAATGTAAACACAACATTGTACGAATTCAATAATTAGATTAAGTTTATAATGAGGGGCTTGCGGCGACGGCGAGACGAAATTCACCTCCCCATGGCGCCTGGAGCGGGTCTTTTTGATCCTGTTTGTTTTAATTACCGTCCAGTGGTCTCCAGGACCTTTGAGCTAGCCGAAAATTGACCCTAATTGGCAGTAGGCTGAAACGAATCAAGCAAGGGGCGGGGCGATTTCCAATAAGTGTTTTAGGGACTCTGTTAAAAAGGTGATTGGGGGGAAATTTTAGTCGACAGAGCGATTTTTAAATTGATGTGTTGCTAATAAAGGGCAATTGTTTTTGTCTATAATGTAATCTATATTGTAGTGATAAGGTCATGTTAGTAACACCTTTTTAAACACTATTACGGATGGATTTCGATGATATTTTGTTGAATTCGTCTTTGGGACAATAAAATAATAAAATATTTAAAATAATTTACAAAACTCGATTTGAAGTACATAAATAATAGTATAAGATCCCGCTATACAACGACCTTCACCGAGATGCTTATTTAATGAAACTTATTTTATATTTAATTTAATATGTCAATAAATATAATCCATATGGGTTAATATTAAAAAAAAAAATTTTTTTTAATAATTTGCATGTAGTAAATTTTTTGAACTTTTTTCAATCAATATTTTTAATCAGGGTAGTATTATATATGTATCACTATAACCTTCCTTTATACTAAAGATGTATATATACTTTAGTGTCACATAAAAAATATACACATAAATAATTAATTGATTAAAAACAACCTAACTTTTGCATATTCTATGGGCTTCATACTTTCGATTGGTATAGAATTTATCTAATAATCATACCGGTGAAATGTTAAAAAAAATTTTTTTTTTTAAATTAATTAAACATACTCTGGACTGAAATTTGCTAGGCAACCCATATGGATTATATTTATTGACATATTAAATTATATATAAAATAAGTTTCATTAAATAAGCATCTCGGTGAAGGTCGTTGTATAGCGGGATCTTAGACCATAATGATATCTAATATATAAAATTCTCGTGTCGCGGTGTTTGTGGTTAAACTCCTCCGAAACGGCTTGATCAATTCTCATAAAATTTTGTGTGCATATTGGGTATAACTGAGAATCGGACATATATTTTTCATCCCCCTAAATGTTAAGGGTAGTCCAGCCCTAAATTTTTTTTTTTTAATTTTTAGATAAAACATTTTATTTTTATTTTTTTATGATACAGCATTAAAAAATACATACAACCCCTAATTTTCACCCCTCTACGATCAACCCCTATTTTTTATTATAAATGATAAACATGGCAAAACGACGTTTGCCGGATCAGCTAGTAATATATAAATAATTGGCACTTAATCTATGTAAATAAAAATGCAACGCTGAAATGTATGTCTGAAAATCTTTTTATTTGTGTTGGTTGCTGTCTGAATAAGGTATGGTTTTGTCAAGGTCAAGGTTTGACACAGAACACTATGAGAGATATCTTCAAAATTCTGGATTCAATATGAATAATGAGTACTTTTAAAACTACGACCAAATTAATGCGAGTAAAACGCAGAGCACAGCTAGCAATATTTGACATTTAAAATGCAATTACGAATTCTTTTAGACTAGTTTGACTTTTTATTTATACATACTGTTTTGTCTTATCTGTCTTCTTTTTAGAACAATTATAGACAAGAAGTAAATACAATAAAGCTATTTTAAATGTTTCGTAATCTTTTATAGTAAGTAATGATGTATCAATTTCAACAAGATTAAAGTACGGACAAAAGTACACGCTGTGAAGATATTTCTACAATTTTCTATTAACGCTCTAGGAATGTTAATCGTATGAATTTGAAAACCATTAACCGATGTACTTTAAACATTCTTTTCCATTAAGTACAATACTTATATTAAAATTCCACATCTTTCAGAGCAGACAGTATTATTACACCGTCTGACATTCCGGAGAAATTCCCGATACAACAGTGAGTGATCGAACCGAATAATTCGGTAAACGCCTGTAATCGCTCGGCTTAGCATAGTCATTACCAAGAGCTGCTATTACCAACTATTATAATAGTCTCAATAATCCTTCCTTAATAGCTTTTGAAAGGATCAATCAAAATGCGATTGCAAGTAGTACCATTCTTTAAATTATTTCATCACAAATAATCACCACCGTACGTGACCTATAGCCGTATCAAAAAAACATGATCCCACGGTAAAAGTCGAAGGTGAGAATGCCCGAAGCGAACAGTAGATCTACTGCAACAGCTAATCGAAAAGTCACAGACAAACGAAGTTTTTTTTTTTGTGTTCTTGTTCATCTGCAATCGGCTATCAGCCATAATCAGATATTTTCTGAGGTTAATTTTGGTTGGTTGCGATTCCATTGAAAGGCACCGTATGTGTTGGTAGAAATTGGATTTTTATTTTAGGTCAGTTTCTCTGGTCTAGGTCTAGTATTTGCCATCTTTTTAGGCGAGTTACATCATCTCAGTTCATTTGTATGTTTGGTTAACCTTTCCCTGTATCTACTACTGTTTTTGCGGATTACTTCCTTAATGGTTGGCATCTCCAGATATTCATGTATTTCCGTGTTTCTCACAAACCAGTAGACAAACGAAGTAGAATGAAATGAATATTTTTTTTTTTTTTAAGACAATTCACAACAATTGACCAAGTCCCACGCTAAGCTGGTGAAGCTTGTGTTATGAGTACGAGGCAACGGATATACATACATATTATAGATAGAGAGGCATATAAATACATATTTAAAGACCCAAGACCTAAGCACAACACCAAATGCTCATCACATCGATGTTCGTCTCAGCCGGGGATCGAACCCGAGACCCATGGATTCGCAGTCAGGGGTACTAACCACTAGACCAATGAGTCGTCCGTCCAGTAGAGAGGATAAAAGTGATGGTGCTGGTACTGTTGATGTTTACGATAATGATACAGATTTAGCGTTGGTCGTCTTGAGATTGGTGTAAGAGGTCGCACGCAATCCAAGCATTCGAAACACGTGGGAACCTGAACGCGAGGCGGGTAGCCCTCGGGCGAAGGTAGTTGACGATCGCTGCGATAAATATATTCGACATTAGTGGGCACAGAGCAAGCTTCGACCCTGGATTTATGTGGGACTGTCGGGGGAAATTGTTTTATGATTCGCGCATTTGTTATTAGGGCTAAGATTGATGCAGCTATTGTGGTGGTTTAATAGTTTTAACTCGACATTTTTATGTGGATTTTTTGCAATTTTTAATTATTGGTTAGTTGGTTTTGGACTAATCTAATTGTATCGAAACATTTGTAGCACATCTGTTGTTATTACTTGACGTTGCACATTTTAAACGATATAAAGAATTCTAAGTCAAACCGTTTGGTAATAGACCAGTGTCGATAATTTTTGAAACCTAAAAAATAATAGTAGGATGAAACCTATTGGAAAGGGAGGAGAATTTCTCGATTTCCAGCAAAACTAAAAGTCCTATCGAAGAAAGTTAAATGGCAAAGTTGTAGGTAATATAAAGATCTAAAACTTTTGGATTTACACTTTTTTCACATAACCTCAAAATTTATGTGAAAAATTCAAAAAAGCAAGTTTTTGGATTTTTCTTTTTATCTTTTACAAAAAAAAATTTTTTTAAACGAAACTTGGTAAAAACTTACCTTTCTATGTCCCAAATACGCTGTAATTTATTTGATTAAAAATATTTATTTGTTCACCTTATTTTGAATTAATATCGAAAAAACACCCTAATTTTCAATCGAAAATTCACCTAAACCTTAAATACTTTTAACTTAACACGACAATAACAAAATGAAGTTGATATATTATAGAAAAGTTTTTCATTAACTTTCTCTCGTTTTATATAATCTATGCAGTCTTGAGACTAATGAATCTACTCTTTAGACTTTCCCAAACCGAGACAGCCAGAGGGCGAATTCCAAAAAAAACTTAGGGTCAAATGTCGAACAATTTATTGCCTCCACAGTAAGGCTCAACCGTTTTGCTTTCGGCGTTCTTTGGGAACAACTGCAAACCTCTAATTAGAAGGATTATGAAAATATTCACACAGGTGCGTGGTTCAGCCCTAATAAGCATCTTTGCCCCGGGCAGGTCGTGAGCTTAATGCTTTGGGGGTTCGGGCCAGGTGATTTGAGAAACTTTTTCGGCTAGGATAATACAGGTGATCCTAAACGAATAATCCAAATTTGCAACAAGTACACATTCTTTAGGCTGTTATTAGACTTGCACGGAATAACAGGTATTCGATATTTGGTTATTTCGGCTATTATAAAATTAGGCTAGATAATTAAATCTTTAATCTATACTAATATTATAAAGAGGAAAGATTTGATTTTTTGTTTGTTTGAAATGGATAGGCTCTGAAACTACTGGACCGATTTCAAAAATTGTTTCACCGTTGGCAAGCTACACTATTCCCGAGTGACATAGGTTATGTTTTATTTAAAAAAAATAGGGATGCTTTGTAAAACTTGAATAATCTCACCCAAGGTGTAAAAAAATAAACAAAAAACTTCCTTCAATCGCGTGCGCTGCAAAAACTATTAATGATAGAACAAAATGATATATTACAATTTTCCAGGACACATCTTAGTTACGTCACAATAAGCGTCCTTTTATTAAAATACCACCACTAGAAAAGGCTTTTTATTCGTACCTAGGTATTTATCCATATCAAAATAAATACCAACGTTTCACATAAGCTACAATTTAATGGCATAACCACCAAAAAAGCATGGAGGATTGGCGATCTCCTGCCGTTTCTCTTGAATAGTTTCCTACTATGTAATATAACGAAAATCTTAGCCACAGCAACTCTTGGCCGAGTCTACTAGTACATTAATAAATATTAAAAGTTTATCAATTAAACCTCATTTTATTGTTTCAGTATTTTACAGATGCTATTCTGTTGGCTGGTGGCTGATCTATGTGGACGAACACATTTCTGTGTTGTGACCAGACTCTTTTGAGTTACCTACGAGAAAAGAACATACATAAGCAATTTAAATACAGTGAATTAAAAATTTGTGATACTAATGGGTGGATTTGTTGATTTTGATTAGTTAACATTATTTTTGGCGGAATCAAATCGTTATGAACATATGTAAAATAAATATTTTTTTTATAGAACAGGGGGCAAACGGGCAGGAGGCTCATCTGATGTTAAGTGCTACCGCACATGGACACTCAATGCCAGAGGGCTCGCGAGTGCGTTGCCGGCCTTTTAAGAATTGGTAGTCTATCAATTTTAAGTAAAATTAGTATTAGTAATTGAGTGTCTATGGACGGCATCACTAACATATCCATATCCATAGCTCGCCAGTGCGTTGCCGGCCTTTTAAAACATGAAATATAAGCTCCAATAGAAATAGATAAAAATATGAAACCGATTACTTTTCTAATATTCTCTATTTATTGCTGGAACAACCTTGTACCAAGGGTACCCTTTTGCTATCATAGTAAACCTTGACGGGAACAAAACATATATCACAATCTCCGCACGTGTTTACGTTATCATAATAAAAATAACTATGAACGGTAGTTTAAAGCACCTATGAGCGGTATCTCAGTCATTTATCGGGCACACTATATGTATGTCCGCATGTGTCTAATATAAAAATCGTGATGTGAATATCTCACGATTAAGGATGCGACAGTTTTGAACAGTGTGTTTACTCGAAACATCCAAGTTTAAGATTTATCAGAGTGTACACTGTACAGTCATAACCATTTGTCAATCTAATAGGCAATTAGGTGATCAGCCTCCTGTGCTTGACACACACACTTTTTGGATGTAAGGCAAGCTGGTTTCCTCACTATATTTTCCTTCACCGTTCGAGCGAATGTTAAATGCGCACATAGAAAGAAAGTCCATTGATGCAAGGCTGGGGATCGAACCTACGACCTCAGGCATGAGAGTCGCACGCTGAAGCCAACACTGCTCATACGGTTACAGTTCAAATACATCCTTCAAAAATATGGTCTACATTTCACCGTTTACGTGGCTAAGTGACTGACGCATGTGGTCTCAGCGCAAAGAATTTAACTGGAATGTCGTATTTGTGGCGTGTACTGTCCATTTCAAATACTGGATCATTGAAATAATGGAAAATGCGGAAAATATCACTGTATATAAATACTTGTCTTAGAAAACTATATGATAACTAGTAGACCGGCCAAGCGTTGCTGCTGCTAAGGTTTTTGTTATATTACATAGTAGTAAACTATTCAAGGGAAACGGTAGGCGAACACCAGTCATGGGGACCACCATGCTTTATGGTGGTTATGCCATTAAATTGTAGCTTATGAGAAACGTTGGTACTTTCAACACAGCGCCATCTGTTAGAATTGTGACTATTAAATAAGAAACAAATATTTTGCAATAAAATAATATTGCGGGTATAAATTAAGATGTAAGCTATCCTATCTTTTAAGTTGGATCAAACTGCACACGGTGTGCAAATTTAATTTAAAATCGGTTCAGTAGTTTAGGAGTCCATCGCGGACAAACAACGTGATACGTGATTTATATTAAGATAATAATAATAAAGCAAATCTTTACATATTTCTACATCGTTACATTTTTCTTTTCTTGTTCCTCGACATCGTAACTACCTTGAGTACCATTGATCGGAACCCCTTTACGGGTTTCCTCCAGCTTTTTCCAAATATCCATGTCTTTCTTTCTCCATTCGCTTCCTGCTAACGCTTTCTAAATCTTGTATCCACCTTTTACTGGGGCATATTAACTATACAATAGTTTGTTCTAATAGTTCTATGATTCCCTTTCAAACTAACTGCTCGAACGACTAAATGGCTATAGGAGACTAAAAATAATAGAAAAATCCAATACAATGAACCCAATAATTAAATAGCATTTGAACTAATATAAAAACCACTGCAAATATTTTGTATCGTAAAATACAAAGAAATAACAAAATCATTCATAAATGTTGCAAAAAATTAACGGTTGCCCTTGTTATAATGATAGGGGTGTGATACACAGTTGCATAATTACGGCTGAGCCGTGGGTTCGACACCATTCATAGAAATCATCAGTAAATATTAATCTTTAAGCTTCCAACGAGTTCTTTCAAAAACGTATAGCTTAAATAAATGAACATAACAAATTCATTTATTTTATTATTACGTTCATTTGTTTATTCAAAAGATTTTTTTATTGTTAAAAATTGGAAGTATTTATACATTTTTTACAGATCTATTTTCTTATTTAATAACATTAATTTTACACTTGTGGTAGTATAAAAGTATTAGTTAAGAATAATGTCATATTGGTTATGCTTGCGAGCCTTGATATCGGTAATACTACGTTTGAACTAAAGATTTTTTCTATATATCAGAAAGTAATATACCTACACTTGCTAGTACGATAAAAGAAATCCGCCGTCAAGTACCAAAATTCACAGAAATGAATATATATTTAGTATGAAAAGAAAAATATATAGAAAATTTTGTGTTTGTTTTACGATTTTATTTTTATAGATAGTTATTTTTATTGATCAAAGACGTCGACCTTTTCATCTTAGATACGGTTTTCACGCGACATTTTCCTTCACAGTATATTAAGAACATAGAAAGTAAAAACCATTGGTGCACTCCAGGTTTTCAAATGCCTCTGCCATGTCTTAGATCCAAAAAGTCGGTGTGTGTTAAGCACAGCAGGCTGATCACCTACTTAGTTATTAGATTCACAAATGATCATAAGACATATACAAAAATGAGGCTGAGACCTAAAAAGGTTGTAGCGCCACTGGTTTGTTTTTTCCGAGTAAGTCCCGTTTATAAATCTCAAACTAAGGTTCAGTCTTAAGGTCTAAATATAATACTAAATATAAACTTATAAAAACGCTCGCTATAAGACAAGACGTTCAATTACCAACTGTTTTAAGTGGTTATGATTTGAGAAATGGCGATATAATAGTTGGTTACATTTGATTAGTTGACGGCTGATCTAAGGACGAGTGGCGCCTACGAAATAGCCTGTCCCATTTTAAATTAAATTTTATCGAACTTTTTTGCGAATACGAATATTTCTGATAAAGTATTTCTAGTTATTTCAGTAGATCGATTAGAGTTATTTCATAAAAATAGTTAAAATAACGTAGGTATATATAATACGTACTCTTTTTTTGTGGAAATGGAAATAGAAAGACGCATAGGAAATGCATGGAAAAGATTCTGGAGTTTGAAGGAAATATTTAAAAATAAGGAAATTAGTAGGTATGGATATAAAAAGGAAACTACAACACGAGGATTCTGTCTATTGACTTACGGCTGTCAAACTTGGACCTTAAAATAACCAAAAAACTTGAAACATGTCAAAATGCAATGAATAGAAGCATGATGAGGAAAACATTTGCTGACAGAATAAACATATCAACAATAAAAAATCACACGAGAACAAAAGAAGTAACTATTACGATTAAAAACCAAAATGGAAGTGGGCATACCATCAGAGGACAGTCAAAATGGAGCAATAATGCTTTGGTACATAGGTCACATGAAGAGGAAAAGGGGTAGAGCATTCCTAAGGTGGGTTGATGAAATAAGAGCCATGGCAGGTGGCACATGGACCAGAACAGCCCAGGTCAGAAATTTATGGTGGCATTTGGAGGAGGCCTTTGCCAACAAAATGTAAACAGACAAGGTTGTTGAGGGAATGTAAATATTGAACTAGGTATATTTAAGTTATTTTTTTCAATACTAAACATGTATAATGTATATAATATTAGCTTAAGTAAAATTGTATCTTGTCTGAATAAAGGCTTATATTATTATTTATTTATTTATTTATTAACACTTCGTTGCATATACATTAATTATTGTTATTATATAATACTCTGGGTATTTAAACTAAGCAGGAGTCAAACCCGCTATATAAGTAAACCATTTCGCCGCGAAGACAGTTGAACTTCATCGTGATAATTTATTTAATATTAGTTAAATTTATCAGTTAGCACTTGTAAACAGATTTTGTCACACTTAATCCGCGCTTATAAGAATTATTTAAGCACTAATATAAGACTCAGATGGCCTAGTGGCTTCAGCCTGCGACTCTCATCCCTGAGGTCGCAGGTTCAATCCCCGGCTGTCCACCAATGGCCTTTCTTTCTATGTGCGCATTTAACATTCGCTCGAACGTTGACGGAAAACATCGTGAGGAAACCGGCTTGCCTTAGACCCTTAAAGTCAATGACGTGCACAGAAGACTGATCACCTACTTGCCGTTTAGATTACCAAATGATCATGAAACAGATACATAAATCTGAGGCCCAGACCAAAAAATGTTGTAGCGCCATTGATTTCTTTTTTAATAGACTCAAAGCCATGGTAAAAAGGGGATTTCAATGGAGACCCCATTGAAATCCCATTTTTGGATAAAAAAACTTATATTAAATTATAAAACTATCCACCGAACAAAGCAATCAAAAGACACGCCTAAATCGTCTCCCTAATAATTACAAACATTTCATTGTAACCAAATTGCTCTCATAAATCTCTATTGCACCATCAAAATGTCACAAAACCATTCATTATTTCTATTAAAATATCCATTTAAAATTGCTCACCCACAGAAGGCACGTTTGCCAAAAAAATACTGCACAAAGTCATAACACAATTATCTTGGACTGTATCATTCGCCGACCATTATAAGCACATTTGCCCGAAATTCTATTTAATAACATGAAAACCACAACGCATTTTGAATCCCCAATAATTATACGTTACACGACATAGAACCCTTTTCTATTTACCTGGTTTTAGTTAGAAACTGACAGGTTTAATTCCGATTAAGAACTCGGTCTAATTCTTCTAATTTCACGTTTAATTGCCGTATAGTGGAGTCTATTATTAAAGCAATTACAAATCAACTCTTTGGTGCTTATAGTATGTAAATGTTGGTGATTATGTGCACGCAACGTCAGTTAAGATAATAATAGAATCATTTGAAGATTTTCAGAATTGGTACGGTGAGCAAATATTGATTGTACTTGATTTGAAGTCCAAGTAACCACAGTTATAAATATAAAATTTCTGCTAAAATTTTTTACACAAAAATTAAATTAACATAGCAATGTTGCGACAATGCAAGGTTCTAACGAAAAATAAATTTGATAATTTATATATTTAGAAAAAAAATCTTAATAAATAATAAACTCTTGAATTTGTAAGGAAAACAGGATTTAATAAGAAAATATAGATCGATAATAGGATTTTATTTATAATGGCGACTTCTGTGTAATAAATATATATAAATATAAATAATAATAATAATAATATATAATATAAATCACAATTCCGCCAATGTCGCGTTCTAAGTCTTCACACGATGAGGATAGATTTGATAGATTGAATTTAATCTAAGCAGAGTTACCCAAAACAAAAATGACGTCACAATAAGACAACACACATAGACATCTAATAATATATACAAGAGGTTAACATTATACTACAAGGTATGGCTAGATAATGCAATGAAAACAAAATACTAATCAACAAGTTGACAAGTGTCAACTGTCAGATTATATACATGTGCTATTTGTCAATTGTCAAGAAGTTGCAAGTTTAAGTACCTATACACAGTCAGAAGTATAAAAGACAAAGTCAAAAGCACGAAGCTTGAAAAAATTATCGAATATAAAATAAATTTGCGGTATTGATACATATTTTAACTATGGTTAAGAGTGAATAAGTAACCAATAATATCAAAGGTTGACGTGAGACTAATCTCAGTTGTCGGCGTGTCAAGGGCTTGTCAATTTTTAACGCATTTTGACAGGAGGGTATCAACGTGTTTGAAAGTGTTACGTTTGGAAATAGCTGAAGGTTATTTGGATTGTTTCTTTCGACATAACGGCTATTTTAAATTACTCAATATTTGGAAGTGTGTTTAGTAAAGTTTATGTGTTAGATAATATTAGAATCGTATACTGTAACAGCGATATTAATTTTTTGTTTTAGTTTCTTTTTTTTATATAGGGCAGGAAACTGATGTTAAGTGATACCCCATCAACACTTATACCGCAAGGAGGCTCGCCAGTGTGTTGCCGGCCTTTTAAGATTTGGATAGCACTTTTCAAGAAACCTTAAGTAAATGGCTGCGAAGTACTCCGAGGCTGCGAAGTACAGATTTTATTTTATTGAGGTTATCAATGGCGTTTAAATTTGTATGTAACAAAGAGTACCTAAACAAGTACTTATGAGTATCTAATAATAACTAAGAACAACTCTTGTTTAGGATCCGAGTATTTGTGCCTTTTACATATGTCTACTAAATAGTATAAGGTATAAGAACAATTTAAATATCCTCACAATATACAAAGGATTCGACGACTCATTGGTCTAGTGGTTAGTACCCCTGACTGCGAATCCATGGGTCCCGGGTTCGATCCCCGGCTGAGACGAACATCGATGTGATGAGCATTTGGTGTTGTGCTTAGGTCTTGGGTGTTTAAATATGTATTTATATGTCTATCTATCTATAATATGTATGTATATCCGTTGCCTAGTACCCATAACACAAGCTTCACCAGCTTAGCATGGGACTCGGTCAATTGGTGCGAATTGCCTTTAAAAAAAAAATCTTAATAATTTGGTGCTACATTATTATCTTTCTTTAGTATATAAACATCTCAACTGAATCCATCCAAATTAAGTCATTCCAACTGTTCTCATCAAATGTATAATTTTACAAAGCTCAAAAGTTTTTTTGTTTATTTGAACGTTATAAACTCGAAATCGAATGGTTAGAATTGAACAATCTATTTTCAATTTGTCAATATACCGTTGAAAGCTATAAGAAGAATGATCTCAGTAGGAACCCGGTAGGTATACATCAATATTCCTAAGTAACTTTATCTTAATTCATAGAATATTCCACATTCCCAATGGTATGTCTTAGCTAATAAAAGGCTTTTACTAAAACCCTCGCCGCACGCGCCGGCCCACTCACGCAATCCTCGATTGATTGACAGCTGCCAATCCACAAATCATCGCTATAATAGGTTCATTTCGGCCAATTAGAGTCGCAGGCGCACCCACTGTGAAATATTAAACCACCTTATATGAATATTGAATATTAAAATGTGATAAATGTTGACCGGAGGCGATTATGACCCTTTAAACGAAAATAAAATTAATACCTATTTTATATTATTCTGGCAAAAGGCATACCTTAATAGTATGCAGTATATATGTTGTTCTATTGTAACATACAACATAGCTTTCGCGTTTCTAAAGGCCGTTTTTGCCGCGCACCACCACCATATGGAACCAGCTGCCCACTGAATTATTTCCGAACTAATTCGACTTAGGGTCCTTTAAGAAAAGAGCCTCTTAAAATGCCAGCAACGCACTTGCGAGCCTTCTGGCAATGTGAGTGTCCATGGGCGGCGGTGTCACTTAACATCAGGTGTGTCTCCTATTACATAAAAAAACATAACTTGGAACTTACCTATACAAAAAAATAATAAAAAAATCAGTGACGCTACAACCTTTTAAGGTCTGGGCCTCAGACTTCTGTATCTGTTTGATGATCATTTGTTAATCTAATAGGCAAGTATGTGATCAGCCTCCTGTGCCTGACGCACGCCGTCGACTTTTGGGGTCTCAGGCAACCCGGTTTCCTCACGATGTTTCACGTTCGAGCAAATGTTAAATGCGCACATAGAAAGAAAGTACATTGGTTCACAGCCAGGGATCGAACCTACGACCTCAGGGATGAGAATCGCACCCTGAAGTCACTAGACCAACCCACTAGGAACTTATAGATACACAACGAAAAAATGTTCGATATTTATTCGTTAAGAGTACACGGTTTTTTATACATCTTTAGAATAATCTATGTTTGTGTTATGTGACTTTCACATAGAAAATTTAAAATATTGGATATTATGGTTATATTGAAACTACATATACAATTACTAGCGTTCCAAGACAAATTATGTAAATCGTATATAGACATGCTTTTTAAATAAGAGAAAAAATTCTTATTGAAATAAGAATAGTTTGAAGCAAGATTTTCCCATATAAAATCTTTGGTAGAGAAAACGGTAGACCAGAAGCAAACAAAAGTTTCTGTATCAAAAGTCATAGGTGAACAATAAAATTACTTAATGAAGATTACTGGCCCGAGGCCTAAAGTTAGTAGCATTTCAAAACAAAGGAGCATTATTCGGAAATTTATTATACTTTAGATAATTATGACCGTTTTTACTGCTGTTTCTGATAGAGATTTATGTTACCTCTGAGCTATGCTTTTATGTGTAATCAAAAGGTGATGTGAATCAAACCTGAGTAGGCTTACCTCAGTTATATCGATGGTTTGAGTTACTACTAATTATAATTTTTTGACTATCATTGGTTTTAGTATATAAGTTTTAAACCTTCACGACGTCCACAAAAACTGTCAAGTTTATGTTTTTATTGTAAACTTCTTTTTTGCTGTTTGTGCTTTTATTTATTTATATTATTACTTGATGACCCCGTAAACTTTACCAACATATATTTGTGTCAAAACTTTTAAAACAAACCAAAGAGATCGGACCTCATACAGCAGACTACAAAGTAATACTATGAAACACATAATTCTGAAAGAATCTACAAATAAATGTGTCAATTCTTCATTTCTAAAGACGTAAAAAAGTTTTTATTGGAAAATTCAATTGTCGTTTTTAGTATTTTCTTTAATTGTTATTTACGTTTCCCTGATCTTTTCACAAATATTTCAAGATCATAATTAGCCAAATCGGTCCAATTCTTGAATTTAAGCAAGATTTGCTGTTCGTTAATCTTGCTTAAATTCAAGAATTCAAATCATATCTATATATATATATATAAGTAATATTATCAAGGATTTTTTCTAAATGAAAACACAAAATTGTTTCTCTGAAATACAAAGATTTTATTTTATTTATCACATTTTATAATATAATGCACTTATGATCTAACTATTATAATTATTCTTACCTGAAATACAAAGAAACGACATTTAATGTTCATTTATCCTTTAATCTATCTTTTTACACTATAATCCACTAAATTAATTTACACGTCATCCGCCATTTTATCGCGTGTCACTCCGACGCGTCAAATTCAAATTAATGAAATATCATTCCATTACATATATATAATATTTGTTGACGTCATTGCTGTTCTTAGTGATTGATACCATCCTAACTAACTTCTACTTCGTGAGAAAGAATTGAAAACGTTATTCAACTTCCGTACTAGGTATTACAGGTATTCGTGGATACAATCCATACTTGGTGTATTCGGAGAAAGATTAAGTGTATGAATAAGGCTTGCTAAGTAGTGAATTGTCTAGGTGTGCTACTTTTAAAGTACCTACGATCCAGGCCCGGCCAAAAGATACCTATGCCGCCGTCGAGAGGTCGAACCTTCGCTCTTACCAAAAAAAAAATATGTTGTACTGTTTATAGACAATAGGGAGTAGTTAATATAGCATTTTAGTAGTTTCTAAAAATGCTATATTTCGCACTTTCTTTAAAACACCAGCTAGTCAAATGTTGGAAATTATTGCATTAAAAAACAACCTATGTTTAACATAGCGAAACCTGTGATTGGGCCCTTATTAAAACAATAAATTAAATAGATAAAAACTCCTTGAATTAACGCCGATAAATCAGTCAGCAACGCGCACGTCAGTTAACATGACTTGAAATATGTTTTAGTCCTTCCAAATTCAAGTTTAATTCGGATCGGAATTAATTGGGATAAAAGGAAGAAATCGATGTTTTAGAAGCCCAATAGTCATGGGAAAATTGTTGGAATTCGCGAACCGCGATTATCCCTCAATTTCCATTGACTGGCAAATTGCTGATGCTAAATTGTTGCATCTGTCAAACTCGTGCGTGACTATGTAATCCAAACCAATTTTCTATCCATTTACTAAATCTAAATAATTGTTCTGGGAAGTTAGTTTTTTTTACGAATTAGTAAAAATCTGCTAAGCTCACGTTAATTTTAGTCTAAAAGGCTGTTTAAAAATATACCACTATAGGATTACGTACCTATTGAATTATATAGCGCACTAGCTGACCGGGCAAACGTCGTTTTGCCATGTATATCATTTATAATAAAAATAGGGGTTGATCGTGGAGGGGTGAAAATTAGGGGCTGTACGTATTTTTTAATGCTGTATCATAAAAAAATAGAAATTAAAAATTTTGTCTAAAAAATAATTTAAAAAAATTTAGGGGGATGAAAAATAGATTTTGGCCGATTCTCATAGATACTGGATAAGCACAAAAAATTTCATCAAAATCGGTCAAGCCGTTTCGGAGGAGTATGGCAACGAAAACTGTGACACGAGAATTTTATATATTAGATATTCCTGGCAAAATTGTTTCGGGTTTTTCGCACAATCTATAATGAAACGGACACAGAACAGTGTCTGTGTACCTGGGTTACGGAACATTACTACATTTGTGAAGCTAATATTGATTTTTGAAAATTAGCTTAGGTTACAAGTTGTAACATACAACACTTCTCACATATTAAACATAAAGGGACAGTTTCTTATTATTTAATAGCGCTCTGTAATATATCATTCTTAATATGAACAACATAAAAAACTCTAGTCAGTTTCTTAAGTTCGGCCACTGCCGGTTTAGGTGGAATTGTAACTAGTAGCGACATCCCTTGGTGACATGTGACATATCGTGGTTCAGTCAGCAGCAACTAGATGGCGCTGTTCGGCAATTATATAATTATATCTGAATTGAGCAATTTGTAAACCTCGCAGTCATTATAACAAATTTGTCCTAGTCAATTATAGTTTTTTGTTATAATGAAGTTGTCTTATTAAAACTGTGTTGTTAAGTTTCAGAATTCCTTAACAGATTACACACAGTATATTATTTTATATTTGTATTGTAGCTTAGACGTTTGGAGTTAATTGATTGAGACATAAGGCAAATAGAAATAGGAATAAAAAACGTCTTAAATTTACTAATAAAATAATGAATTTTACAAAATATAAAACATTTTCTTACATCATACATATATGATATTAAAATATCAATTATCAATTGTAGTACCCCCCTTTAAAAGTATAGGCAAAATAAGGAAAGTTAGTTTACACTTTTGGACCCCTAAACTGTTGAATGCTAAATGTATTACTCAGTTGTAATATACAGTTAAAATTTATCTGGACATTGTAATTAGGCAATGTTGGCCTAGTGGCTTCAGCGTGTGACTCTCATCCCTTAGATCGTGGGTTCGATCCCCGGCTGTGCACCAATGGACTATCTTTCGTGAAGGAAAAACTCGTAAGGAAACCCACATGTCTTAGACACAAAAAGTCGACGGCGTGTGTTAGGTACAGGCGGCAGATCACCTACTTGCCTATTAGATTGATCATGAAACAGATTCAGAAATCTAAGGCCCAGACTTAAGGAGGTTGTAGCGCCACTGATTATTATTATTATAATTAGGTTCTAATCCATTGTTTAATGTATGTGAATAGTATGGCTTGTTTTAATAAACTAAGAAGGTATTCGTTGGAAATGTTAGATTATTTAAATGTTAGAAGCGATAAATGTTTACAACTTCTCTTACCTCTATCAATTTAATAGATATATAATAATTGTCTTTAGGTAATCTAATTAGGTTTAGTTAAGTAATGTTTATATCTAAGAAGTCAATTAAGTCTCAATTAATTTAATAGTCGACATATTTGATTAAACGTTTTCAATTAATTATTTAATGTAAAAATGAAACAAAGTAATAATTTCATAATTCTTTTCTTAAATTTTATCATAGCCTCTTAAATTAACTTAACTACTTACAATGGAACGTTAATACTATAGTAATTTACAAGTCCGGTAATCTAACGGTAATATTTTTGGTAACTTTAGTTATCCACCTATCACAATAAATAAACATCTTAGAAACATAACAATAATTATAAACAATCAGTCTTTAGTAAAGATCAAACTTGAAATAATTGATGAGTACCGTTAACTAATAATACTGAAATTATAATACTATAAGTGATCACTTTGGTAGGTTAGGTACTCGGAATGGTTTGTACGAGGCTTTTTAGCGCTTCATTATATCTTCTATTGAAAAACCTAGAGGTCTCTTCGGTTGCTCTGGTGATGCCTGAGACACATGGTATGCTTGAGGGGGAGGTGATGGCTTGTGAGACAGATCCAGTAAGGGACTCTCTGACGCCTGACTCGTTGATGACACTTCCTGACATCCCTCGAGGTGCTCTATGTGATGCTTGTTCGCTTCACTATGAGTTAATAGATGCGTCTTCAAATTCGACCTTTGGTTAAAACTTTTGTTGCATACGGGACACTTGTGGGGTGACTCCTCCATATGCAGAATCTTGTGAACGGCCAACGTTCGTGACTGACAGAACCCTTTGCCGCACTCCGTGCATTTGAATGGCTTTTCTTTCGAATGAATGTACCTGAAATAATAGAATAACATTAGTAAACTTTCACTAAAAGTTCACGACATTAGATATTGATTCTAAAGGTCCAAAGATATAGCAGGTAATTTGTTCGACGGTGCGCGTTGAAAATGGTCATCGGATAGAACAAAAACTGGTTTGAACGCGTGCGCCTCGCGACCTCACAAAAAGGTTTTGTTTTTTTAACTTTCTTATCACCGCCTTAACATTCATCGCGTGACATTTATAATTAAGTATATAAGTTAAGGCATTGTACAAAACCTACCTGTGGTCTCTAAGATGATCTTGTCTTCTGAAAGCTTTGCCGCAGATATCGCATGAGTACGGCCTTTCATCCGTGTGTGTTCTTTCGTGAATTAACAAGTTGTAGGACTTTGTGAACTGGCGATTGCAGTATTTGCAAATAAATTGCTTCTTTGGTCTCGTTCCTGCGACTCCTGGTCCTCTCATTGGTGGTGGGTTTCTTCCGGGCATTCTCTGCGCCATAGACGGGTATCGTAGAGTGTGATGGTATAAGGCAGCGTTTCTTATCCACTGGTTGACTAGCATTGCGTGGTATGGAGCGGATGGTGGTAAGGTGGCGACTTGTGGTTGGACGTAAGGAGTGGGATAGTTGTATGGGACTTTTTCGTAGGAGTATGGGGCTTGCATTGCTCTGTAGTTGGGGTATTGGGGCGCGGGCCACGCCTGGTGTCTGGATACAACCACAGCGGGTGGTGTGTCGTCTGTCGGCGTGTGCGGCGGCGTCGGCAAAGGTGGAGACGGTCTCTCTAACTTCACAAGCGCTTCGATCGGAAAATCCGGCGGATAGCCTGTAAAAAAATTATATTTAGAAATTTGAAGTCGTAAACTAAACATTCAATTGATAAGCTTATCATGATTCACTTCTATTATCAAGATTAAATAACGCATATAAGCATAAATTATTACGAAATAATTAATATCTATTAATAACTGACCTACCTATATTAAACTCTATTTATTTGTGTAATCAAAAACTATGAAAACCACCTAGTAGTTTAATAACATTATATATAGTGAATGTATGGAAAAACCGAATAAAAGTACTCACTATGGTTATCCTCGATAATTTCTTCTTCCTCTTCCTCGATATTAATATCGTCTGAACTGTCAACACTGTACGCCTTATCTTCCATTGCGAGACAATCCATAAAACAAAACACTACACAACACTGATGTCCACAAACCGGGTATGACAGACAACCGGCTTGCGTGAGCGCGCAAAGTGTAATGAGCTTGTGTGCGTTCGCTGTCGACCTCTGTGTGAAGGTAGGGGGCGATCAAAGGCGCCGCCACCAGCGCCTGTGCCGGCTCCCGAAGCAGCCTAACCCCACCCAGTAGGCGTGGCCTACTGAGAACTGCCTTCGCAATCGATTACCGACTATCGCAAATAGATGCAACGGCCACTTTCCCTAAAATCACGGGGTTCCACATCGCTACGTTGGATGAAGAGAATAGAACTTTGTCACAGTAACTTTGGTGAATTTATTACGTTTTAGAATGGACGAATGCAAATTTTTGGTGACAGAACATCTCTGGTAAAGCTATTAGGAGCGAATTGCTGTCATAATTGCGTTTTGTAGGCAAGTCTTTGTATAGGCTTTGCATATTTTGTAGCCATTTTAAGTATGCAAAACAACTCTATTAAATTCTATTCTGAATAAGCATATCCTTTTTTATTTTATCTTTTTATAGTCTTTACTGTATAGTTGGTAATTTTACTATTCAGTAACAAAAGACGTCTTCACGTTTAGTATTAAATATTCATCAAGGACTTTAAAAATACTTAAATCTCTAACTTTAGAAAGCGTTCGACTCTAAGGGAATGTTAGTGCAACATAGGTAGGTATTTACTATGTATTTAACTTATTTTATTCCTAAAATAGTCGTACCAACATTAAAACTAATTTATAAATTAATAACTTTTAATTTAATTTCAACATTTCACACTTAAATACTTTACTTAATTACTTTGTAAGAAAAAAAATATTTTTTAAGTTTTTATCTTGATAATTGTTTGATTGCAATAATTAAATAGACCACGCAAGATTAAAATGCGTTATTATAACAATCTTACTATTTATCCGTTTTGGTATATTATATTAAACCGGATATACATAGTTCGGTTTTTTTATACAATTACTATATCTCTATTCTATATACGAAACTAAAAGTATCTTCAACGAATTTTGGATTATATTAAACCAATAATATTTAATCATTCCTATACTTTCCAACACGTAAGTTTATTATATATAATATGAATTATTACGTTTTTACGTAAAATTTCGTCTAACAGTTCGCGAAATTTTGCCCACACGTCAATATTTCCGATTTTATTAGGTACTAACATAATAAACCTTAAACAACTGAGCCACATACGTCATACAGAGTACATTTAGATGCGAATACACAAGCACCGGTCAGGTGAGACCCGACACGAGCGGCATTCTTTGAGAGCTGATCAAAAGGCCCGACGCAAACATTGACTAACCAGGAACGACTAGTAATGTCACGTGGCTGTACACGTTTAATAAAGAATCTATATTACACTAGCTGACCCGGCAAACGTTGTTTTGCCATGTTTTATTCTATGAAACATTTTTTAGTTCAATAAAAATAGCTATCAACAAAAAATAGAGGTTGATCGGCGAAAATTCAGAGTTGTATGTATGATGTATCATAAAAAAATAAAACCAAAAAAAAATCACGTAGGGGTTTGAAAGATAGATAGTCAGACTTACTGAATATGCAAAAAAAATCATAAGAATCGGTCAAGCCGTTTCGGAGGAGTCTGGGAACGAACGTTGTGACACGAGAATTTTATATATTAGATACTTATCGTACAATACTACGTTTTGTTAACTCAGATATTATTAGCGCTTCGATTAATTGAATAAAAAGAATAGTAGTGACGACAGTACGCAAGCACTCTTTATGCATTTTACTGAAGTAATTCCGATATATTACACCCTAAAGACCCAAAATTCCTTTAAGAAAATAGTGTACCAATTATTAAAAGACAGGCAACGCACTTGCGAGCCTTCTGGCAATGTGAGTGTCCATGGGCGGCGGTATTACTCAACATTAGATGAGCCGTTTGTTCCGCTATACATAATATATATATATAACCATTTTATTAGGATTTTAGCTCGGAGTTTCTGTTGTTAAAAATCATACTCTCTAAATTAAATGCGTCTAGTCCAAGGACCGAATCGGTATGTTTTGTATGAATATTATAGAACACAATGATTGAAGACTTCGTATTGAGTTAGACTCCATAGAATAGCGGTGTAGCAGCCAATATCACTCCACATGCAAGTAAAACTCCTAGTAAATTATTGAATTATATGCGAAAATACTTGATTGAGAAATTTATGAACATATTTCACTCTAACAATTTACAGATTGTGAGTGGAACACTGATATGAATCTATAAACATTTAAATTAAAGCACGTGCTATTAAAAAGAATACTGTGTACCTATGAGTCACTAGTACGGTGACGCATATAAAATAAATACAATTAGAATTACCATGATAAATATAATATTTAGTTTATAAGATAACTAACTGTATTTAATTTAATTTCCATGCTGTAAAGGTGCCAGGCGCTATTCTAAATAACAAAATGTAGATTAGGTATACCGTATGTGTGTACCTAGTCTGATGCAGAATTTAAATTTCTATAAAACATGTTTTAAGAGCAGTAGTGGCTTCAGAGTGCGACTCTCATACCTGAGGTCGTCGGTTCGACCCCGGCTGTCCACCAATGGACTTTCTTTCTATGTGCGCATTTAACATTTGCTCGAACGGTGAAGGAATACAGCGTGAGGAAACCGACATGTCCAAAAAGTTTTAGACCCAAAAAGGCGTGTGTCAGGCACTGGATCACCTACTAGCCTATTAGATGAAAGATCATGAAACAGAATCTGAGGCCAAGACCTAAATAGGTTGTAGCGCTACTGATTAATTTATTTTATAATACATGTTTAAGAAATAGGTAGTATCCACTATAAGTATAATAATATTCTAAAACTGCGATACACAAAATGCATTCGAAAGAAACAAAACTACAGACCAACAAACCCAACCTTTTTATGTGATAAGCCCCAGCTTTTGATCTTACAAGCGATTGACACATCAATCAGTTGGTAATACAGATCAATTTTCGTTGCGTAAACCGTTTAAGTACAGCTGCCAAGTAGACACCTTGTTGATTTGAAGTTGAAATTATTGCGACGAAAGAATTAAATTACAACAAGGCTTATTGTGTAAAAGATCCATTTATAAGTGCTACTATATTAAACGTTAGTTCTTAATTATAAATAAATATTCGTTTGTTACACCGACCGACGTATACGTCGAAAACCGATGAGGCCATTTTCCTGAGCTGGCCGGAGTTGGAAGAATAAAAATCCTTTAGAACTTCTAATACTAAAATTTAAACCTGCCTCTTCCTTATTTAAATTTTTTCAGGAAGCATCTGTTTCTTTGACCATTTTTATTTCACAGACTAGTAGGCGATCAGCTTCATGTCTGCCCTATTCTATAAAAAAAATTCTGACACATGTCGTAAATTTTTGGATTTGTGGCATCCCGTTTTCCTCCACTGTTACTACACCGTAAGAGCGAGTATTTATATAGTCAGAAAGTCATTGGAGTAGGTATAGTTGGAGATCGAACTTACGACCTCAGGGATGAGAGTGGCACGGTCAAGCCACTAGGCCTACACTGCTGACAGAATACTTTAAACATAATGTAAATATTGCCTGAAGGGCAAATTGTAGAAAATCAAAACGTAATTGAATTTTACGGATCAAAGACTGACATAAATTTGAATATTAATTCTTCAGAAAGGGACGTTGATTTATCTTAAATTAGAATCTAACCCCCTCAATGACAAAACCGAAAATAACTATAGATTATTTTATTTTAACATTCTCTGGTTTTAGGGTTTATAAGAAGATATTTACGCTTGGACATAGAGTCGCAACTTATCTCTTAGTTTGAATGCTGTATGTGTGCAATAAATACGAAAGACACACTTAGCTCTACCTTCGACTCTAAATCTTAAGAATTAGTCCAATGGTTCAGGGTTTCCCAACTGTTTTTGAGGTCGAACGCCAGTTGTGCGTCCAATTTTTACTTTCTAAATGCGCTATTCTTTCCCGTTGTAAAATAAACCATATTGAAAAACCGTCATGTCTTCCAGATTCTTGACTGTCAATGTTGAAATCGCGTTACATATTGAAGTTGAATCGTTGATTTTTTATTTTTTATTGGACAATTCACACCAATTGAGCTAGTCCCATGCTAAGCTGGTGAAGCTTGTGTTATGGGTACTAGGCAACGATACGAACGCATAGATAGATAGACTTATAAATATATATTTAAACACCAAAGACCTAAGCACAACACCAAATGCTCATCGCGTCGATGTTCGTCTCAGCCGGGGATCGAACCCGGGACCCAAAAATAAAACTTATAAATTATAGGTTGGTTCCATTCCAGCGACATCGTACAAACATTGAAATGTTACATATAACGTAAATAAACCTTTATGTTTCACACTACATTATTTTAGTTGCAAATTTGACAAGAACGTGATGATCAAATTAGTATTAATTCTTTTAACAACTCAATTTAGACTTAAAGAAATATTGAACACTTTATTAGTAAGTATATTTTAATCAGCTGACACTGGACTTTATAGTTGGAAATCGACAAAATGTGTCAAGAACAGAATGCCAAAATAGTATCAATTAAATAGTGGGAGAATGAAGGAAAATTTAATGAAAATTGAACATAATTAATAGAGAAACGTGAAAAGGCAATCTTTAACTAACTAACTGCATAATATGAATAAGATTATGTACATCATTTGGGTAAAGCGTTGCATACCTTTCTATGTATATGTGTATTAGGTGTAAAAGTCTAGACTTTCCAAGAATGACATTCGAATTGAGACGTGAGTGATAAAAACATAAACTTGATAGTAAAATTAAGATAACCATTCATTTGCTTGGCAAAATAGACTCATTTAAAATTAGATAACACTAGATTAAGATGACGTGTGAATGTTACGCAAGTATTACTGATATTAACATTTTCTTATGTAAGAATTATTTTACCTTAATACAAACCGTCGAACCTCCGCCTTTTACTAGAAGCTATATACGATACTAGCGGCCCAGCCCGGCTTCGTTTGGCTGGACATTTATTTTTCAAACATCTTTTGTAGGTATGATATGTTCTTTAATATTGTAGAAAATTTTTTTGTTCAATAGTTCCCGCAGCGCAAGCGATGAAATATATTTTATAAGCATTTTTTACACCTTGGCTAACATTATTGTAGTGTTAGTAGGGATCCTTTTTTTCTTGCAATTAAAATAGCCTATATTAATCAGTGATAATGTAGCATTCAAATGGTGAAAGAATTTTTATAATCGGTCCAGTAGGTACTCTTTGAGTTTGTATAAGTTCAGGAGTTAATAGTATAGTGGCAATTTTTTTTATAAACCAACGATGAAAACCAATTGATATTCTAAAATAGAGAGAAAGGTCTATACGCGACCTAATATTTTTTTAAACTCATTCACTATTTTTAGTGAATAATGATTTTGAAATATTTTGAGAATCGTTGATATATGGATATTAAATAACATTTCTGTTGGGATTGTATAGTTTCAAAATCATTACCTAAATCCTTCCGTGTGTAACAAGATAATGTTAAACCTACATATCTAATCACCTCCGACATCTTCAACAATTGACTCATAAAACCTTGGAAACAGGAAATACGTAGCAAAAAGCTAATAAAAACTCGAAAAATCTGCAATTAGGATAAATTTAGCTCAAGGTAAAATCTGTTTGCATAGGAACATGAAAGGCGCCGACAATGAATGGCCAAAGTACAAACTAAGTGCAAACATACCGACTTTATGATTGAAATAATGGTATTAGGCGCCCAGTCAGCCACCGTTTTCTTTCAAATGCCGGCAATACAAAGGATTTGAAAATGAAGAGATAAAAATTCTTGAAAGCGATAAGCTTAACCTGTATGACCTTTTGTTTAAAATCGTATTCAAGATAGAAAACAAAAACAATGGTTTTGAAAAAAGAACGCGAAATGAAATGAATTTTGCAATGTTCGAAATTTGAATTACCTAGGTGTGTTCAAAGTTCGGGCTTTGTACGGGGTATAAAGTGAAATTAGTACCTACTGAGAATTTTGATAAACGATTGAATCATGATCGTATGATTTCAAATGTGTAATGTTTTTAATCGTTTTAACATTGAAATGATTAATATAATCAACAGTTGCTTGTTGCAAATTATTATTTGTAATAAAACATCGAGTTTATTGGAAACTGTAACACATTTAAACGCATTTTTTATAACATTCCTCGTATATATAATCTTCATAACATATACATGCCTTATCACGGAAGTGATAAAGACAATATGATCTGTTATAAATACAGACGAACTAACTTTAAATAACATTCAAACGTATCTCTAAGTGACAGAGATGTTCTTAATGAGTCTTCACACATTTGCATTTTACTTTTTAACATTGTATGAAGACCATTCTTACTAACTTATCCCTATTTATTCTCCGCAGATAAAAAATCAGGCTAGTATGTAAAAATCATATATTTATAACCTCCTTGGTTTTGATCCCAAGGTTAACAGCAATTGTTTCGTATACCTAGGCATAGAGGTTCAGTCATACACCTGGGAATAAAAGATCGAAGAAGAATATTATTCGTAAGAAGAGAAGTTGATGAAGCGTTTACTACTGCGAAGATCGAAGAAAAATATTCTTCGTAAGAAGAGAAGTTGATGAAGCGTACATCAACCCTTCTCTTCTTCAAACTTATGGTGTACATAATATAATAAATACATATATCAAAATGAAAACGCCCGATGCGACAACCTAAGTTATATTTATTCCAACATTTATTTTAAACAAATGATAATTTATTTTCATAGTATGTCGGTACAGAATACAACAACTTGTATGCAATAACTCATTAATTAACTTGATTAATCGAATGCATTTAGATTTGAATTAAATCGTCAATTAGCCGATCATTATCTCTTACATGTATTTTAATGCATTGTAATGATTCACACAACTTAATTAATTAAAACGCGATGTAATGTAATGATTTAAGACTTACTTGTATTCGATATAATTGAAGACTTTATTTTGTTGATATATGTAAATATCTGTGATGCATTCTATACACAGAGAATAATTTCTAGGTTTGATAGTTTTGAATTTGGAGGAAGGCTTCGAAGGAAATTGTGGAGAATACAAACATAACTTATAAAAATAGAGATAGATGAAAGAGATTCTCATAGATATAATGTAACCTATATGTGACTATTGAACACAGTACCTATCTAAGGGTAATTAAAAGATCTGACACTTTGGCTACGCATTGGCCGCTATCGACTATTATATAGCCAATGTGAAAATAATAATGTATTTAAATTCTTTAGAAAGTTATTTTTATAAACATCTTTAGTATAATGTAATTTTTTTCCAACACACAAATATACAGTATTTACTTTAGAATAATATAATATTTAACTTAGAATAATAATAAGTGGATGACAGAGTGCACGATATCGTAGTTCACTGCAGCTCTATGAAATATCTCGCTGTTCCGTGTTGAGAACATCGACGGCCATCACATCGAACAGTCAAATCTGAAAAAAAACAAGGAAATTTAGAGAAAAGAGCGTCCATCTGCAACAAAATTATTCAGTTTCTATATATTAAATAATAAATATGTTCCTTGTACACCAAATAACCGCTTTCGGCTTATATGATTTTAAACTTTGCAATATTATCAAAAACTACGCTCTTGTCGCTAAAACGTATTATCATGACATCCATTATGTATTAATGGGACAATTCACAGGTAGTCGTTGATATGAGTTCAAAGTAGCCGATAAACGATGAAAGAGACCGCGACTGATAGCTGATAAGGGACATCAGAAAAGCCGGCCGTTACGGTAGCATATTTCCACTAATAATTTTATTGCAAAACTTTTGATCAGGCCGAAATTATTGCGTCACTTTGATATTGCTCGGTATTACCGACATCTTATGTCCTATTTATGTATGATACAATAATTAAATATGCAATAGGACAAGGGTGAAGTCAGGGGGTGGGGCTAAATGTTAATGAACCAAACAGGAAGAATAACATTACATTTTTACCTTCTATTAATTAATAGAAGTTTTTGTAGTTTGTTATTTTACTTAGTAATTTTAGCTGTTTGACTACTTTGACCTGAACGATAGATCTGGTGTATTATGATAGTTCTTCTTTAGGAAACCATTGGGAGCCCGCAGTGTAAGAATAACATTTAGTTCCCAAACACGCCTATGGACCCCTTTTTAGTGGGTGCGTTGCTTGCCTTTGAGGGAGGATTTTATTCCCCCAGAATACGCGCGCTGTCTGAGTGTGCCCATCTAGAGACGGATTCTTCAAGACCAGAAGTGTACATACCCTCCTTGGGTACCTGTACCTTTTAGTTTTATGAAGATTATCTCAATCATTATTATCATATTCAATAACAAAACAATTGACCTTCATAAGCGATTTAGATTTCAGATGAAAGCAAATTCTATAGAGGCAAATTTTATGATCTAAAATTCAGTAAATTGGAGTTTAGTATCATTTCTGGTTTTAGTTTTGAAAGATAATAAGTAATAATTTATTATTTTTAATTAATTCATATGGACAGGATACGCTCATATGCTGTCTTTTTATTGTATTTTAGTCTTCTATTTAGAAATATTGAATAGTAGTTGAGAGAAAACGAGAAAGGAGTTATTAAGAGTAATCAATGTCATAAGACTAGTTTTTTTGTATATAACAGGGACACGGGAAGAAGGTATAGATATATAGATAGGTTAACCAACCTAGTGTTAAGTGCCCATGGACACTCGCATTGCCAGACTCGCGATTTCGTAGCAAGCCTTTAAAAAATTAGTACGCTCTTTACTTGAAGGACCCTAAGTCGAATTGGTTCGAAAACTTAGTAGTTTTTCTGAATTATACGGAATAACAATTAAATATGTCGTATTTCCATTTACATTACCTTCTAAGTGGTAACTTAATGCATTCGATTTCACCGCAAAGCGAATTCTATCTTGTTTTATCATAATTAAGCTATAAATATAACAGCTCGCATGTCTATTGTGACAGTCATTATCGCTACGCCTATCAATGATTACCGTATTGTATGGTATAAGCCACAAAATTAAGCTGATTATAACAAATTGAAACTGGTCTACAAATGGTTTGTAGACTTTACATAGGATAATGTAAGACTCTGCCCGGTCCGGATACTTGCTGTGTCAAGAAGTATCTTCACAAATGGGCGTGGAGAGGCGGACGCAACCGCCGCATCGCATGTCCGGAAGCGGATAAGGCTCTGCTGTTACCACATCCCGCCTACGGCGATTGTTGGTGGCGCCTTGGGGTTTTAGTGGGTATGCACAATCGCGAGTCCCACATAACCCTCCCGCACTAAGCAGTCGCACCGCGGTAGGGGATGTATTTCCCCAAGTTAAAAAAAAAGACTGCGCATACTTGAAGTTTTCGCGGAAGTGGTAAGTCCGCACATGTATTTTTAACACTATAATAATTCTAATACCTCATCAATATCAAAAAATTAAACCTTGTAACCTAGAATTGTGTTTCTGTTTAATTGACAACATCAATTGATGAAAATCTTGTACCTCGTAAGTGAATAAGAGCTATAATTTTTAATATTAATTCATGAGCTTTTATCTAAGTAGCTAATTGTAGTTAACTCCATTGGCCTAGTTGCTTCAGCATGAGACATGTAGATCTCCGTTTGTGCACCAATGGACTCTGGTTGGTCTTAAATCCATGAATTGACATGTGACAGACTAAACTCTGATTAAATCAAGAAAACGGATGCAATCTGATGCCAAGGCCCAAAAAAGGTTGTAATTTTTCATTTAAGTATTATATCATACAAGCTGCAAATATGTAAGAAACTGTGTCTCCGTTTCTCATATTTGAAGTATTACTTTCACAAGTTACAATAAGATGCTTGACTTATAACGAGTAGGGCATGAAACATAGGTTAACATTGGTATTTTAAATTGCGTTTCATGAACTATGTTGTTATGTGAAATTATTTCTGTAAAAAATGTGCCTAATCCTGTACTCGATATTTGATGTTTTAGAATCCAAGATTTTGAATGAAAATTGGTCAAAGTTTATAAATTACACCGCACATGTTATAAGCAATGTGTCGGTGTTGTAATGTAATGGCCCAACATAATCAGCATTTAGTCAGAAGTGGCTCTCATTGCGTATCAAATGTATCTAGATATTCTCTACGTTTTTATTACTTTCATATACCATGCTAGCACTTTGCTTATAGTTCAGATGTATAAGCTGTATTGCTTTAGATCAGATTCTAAATTCAAAATACCAGTGGTATTTTTTAAATTCGGAGTAATGTAATGTAGACTGTACAGTAGACTATAGATTTGGTATAACGCGTCTGTCAATTGGTATATATGGTGTGTCAATTGTCAAACCTACAAGCTTTATGCTGTATTATGTCTTGGTTATACGTATGTCGTATATTATACCTTTTCATAGTTTATTGCTTCATTTTGCATTTATGTCTATGAGTAAGACATATTCAGTTAAGGTTAAAGAAGAGTAGATTTAAAAATCCATAGATTATTTCGAAACAAGATATTTCATAGCAAAATGCTCTATAATTTGAAGGGTGTTTATTTAAGACTGAATATATAAGACTATCCGTATTATTTTTTTCCCAAGACAAATAGTCATTGGGTCTAGAATTATTTTAAAGGGACACATCTGTCTCAAGAAATTAAACTCATCGACAGAAAGAGACGAAAACCTGCGTCAGTTAAAAGAGGCAACTACTGATTAAGTTTGAATAAGGTATATTGTACAAGTTAATTTACCACATAATTTAATGGACGACTATGAGTATCACGATGAACCAGTTTTCACAACAGTGCAAGTGAGTTGTATTTGTTCTGTGGAGTGTGGTGCGAAATCTGCCGTCTTGGGTGGTCTCAAGTGGCGTCTAACCGTGTAAAAATCTTACTTCAATAATCCTTGCTGACAACCTTATCTTAATGCAATAAAGTCCAAATTTGACTGGCAGCATTAAACAAATATTTATCTAAATTTATGAATGAAATTTCCAAACCGCAAAATATTTTAGATACACCATATTGATCCTTTGTTTTCATTATCCATTCATCTTTGTAGGTTGGCATAAAAAGTTAAACCAATAAACTTACAGAAATAGTGATTAATGTACCCAATCATATCATATGTGAGTTAGTCACACACACAACACTCGTCTTAAAATAAATACGGAGATATAATGACATCTTTGTTGTAACGCTTTTTCTTATACGGCAATCCGTATAAGAAAAAGCGTTACGTTACGTTAATTTAGATTAGGAACAGAAATGTATGTACCTACCACTTACACTGTACCTTCAGATACTGACAGATCTCTGTGGTTATTTCGCGTAGAGTCACATTTACCATGGAGAGTGTTCAGAGGAGTTGTTCGGACTAATACCTGCTGCTGAGTTTCATCATCGGACGTCAAGGCAGAATACAAAATACCATCCGTATCACCTCAACATCCGTCGATCCACAACTGAGCGTTTTTAAGCTGTCAGCTGCCCGCTGAAGAATTTCAGAACCAATTCGACTTAAGGTCCTTCAAGAAAAGAGCATACCATTTCTTAAAAGGCAGGCAACATACTTGCGAGCTTCCTGGCAATGGTATCACTTAACATCAGGTCAGTCTCCTGCCCGTTTGCCTCCTGTTACATAAAAAAATCGCGATTCTAAGATTAGCGGTATGGATATAAAAAGATGTACTTACATCGAAATTGCATACATCAATCAGGACATACCGCTATCACTATTGGAAGTTACTATATAGGTATATTAAGGACACAGTTCCGACGTTTTGCAAGCAATTCTTGCTTATCATCATCACCAACATCACATCACTTAGCCTCTATTTCACCTTCTATAGTACCTATATTTCACCATGGCAATCTATCTCGTGCTTCATGCATTCAACTTCGAATACCTATTTGAGATTCTTGACAACTTCCACCAACGCAGCCTTATGGATTTTCTCTGGGCCACCAGGTTGTGAATTCAGTAAGGTTTTAGGGATTCTGTCGTCTGCCATTCGGTGCACATGTCCCAACCATTTGAGCCTGTTGTGTATATGAATTGGACGATGTTCTATCGTGAAGGATGTTATTAAGTTCTGAAGCGAATACACCAAACACTGTCGCGTCGTCGCAAACAGGGCCAAAAGTTCTTCGAATAACACAGCTTATAATTTTAAATTCAAAATACATATCAAGTTGATTATCATAATGTTAACGAGATAAATTTAAGCCCGAAAGTCTCTGAATTATTTTTAATTGATTCTTTATTTGAAATTCAGACTTACAGACGGGGACTAGACGGACTACAGACACACAAAACCTGGGAATAAAAAATGGGGCATAGATAAACGAAAGTGTCATTCGATACATTAACAATACGTTTACAATCGATTACACTAAGCCCCTGCCGATTGTCAGTGTACTTGAAAGCGATCGCACTTCAAATATCGATTTAAGGTGACGCAATTTCATGCATTTTGACTTCGATTACACGGGTGCTACCCACATACGTAGACCACACAACACTATACACACAGTTCTATACAATTGGACAATTCACGCAGCCGTCGCCTTGATACGAATCAAAAGTGGAATTATAACACCGAACGATCGTCAATTGTTTACGCATTTTATTTAGGAAAAAAGATTAAAGTGAATTCCAAAATTAAATCTGGTATAACACCAAATTCAAATTTGGAATTCACTTATCATTTTGGTTGCCTTCGCATCTTGTTTTATCGACACTAATGTCACGGTGAAGGGTTGTTGTGAAAATATTTTAAAATCTCACTAAAGAACAAAATTAATTTAGGAGCTACTGATCATTGCCTTATCAAGGCGTGGTAGAGTTGGTAATATATATCACAAATAACATTAAATATGCACGTATATTGCCCAGATATGTCATTGTTTAGTTGCTTAGATTGGTGAGCATATAAAAACATTAATTGCTATGAAATGTTTGGTCCTTAACCGCAGTCGTTTTAAAAATCAAATCCCAAAGAAAGATTCAATTCTAAATTTAAAATTGATGCTCAACGATGTGTAAACAATGTTGCCATTGACTGAATGATTTCGCACACTCCTAAAAAAGTAGGCACTTTCTCGTACTTAGAAAAATAGTTCTCTATTTAAACAAAGCCATTCAACTGCCCTCCTTTGCTAAAACAATTAAATATTCAAATACGTTTCGCAAAAATATAACTGTCTAATAAAATAACTGTCGACTTTGACCCGTTTTTAGCTTTCTCCATACAAATGGCGCAAACGGGACCTTTGTCGGCCCATAAACAGTAGAAATAGAGTAACGGAAAGAAAGTAGCCGGTTATAAAATGGACCGTTGCATTTACTGCCCCAATATTGCTTCATGCACCGTTTTCTAACTGTACTGGAGCACTAGAAAAAAGGATAAATATTATTGTTACGTAAACAAGCTTTAGGTACCTACATACTAACGAATAAATATATGACGATATCGAGGATCTGGTAATATTAAGACGGGTATTTGAAAAATATACTTTTTAAGAATTGAAGGTTTAAAGAATTTAATGACCTATTCGATGTAGATACTGTAAAAGGCTGTTGATATGTTTTTATAAAACTAGTTTTTTTGTCGAATAGTCATTATTTGCGAAGTTAGAATTTATACGAATTCTAATTTAGAGATTTTAATCTAGATAATCTTAAACAATAGTATATTGGGGCATAGCATGGGGTTTCAATACCTACGTTGGATTCATCTTAGTCTACCAACTGATAACATATCTGGAGTCAAAACTACTACTGTGGCTACGATATCAAAATAAACAACTGAAAATCTATGCCCATCTTTTTGATTAATCTTTCCGTATAAATATTGCCTATCTATAATAATTAAATCACTATCACTACCTAAATAACGAAGTAATTTTTAGCAATCACTTAGCTAGCTTCGAAATCATTATAAAATTTCACCAAACTTTCTATTAAAAAGATGTTTTATGCAATTTTTAAGTTTGCAAAAACAAAGTGCACGAAGAAACTCAAAGGCACCGCTAATGTTACAAATTTTATTACTTTACTATTCGGAAGGTAGGCTATAGAACAGTAGGAAAGAATTAGTTTATTGTAGGCAAAATAGAATTTTATAACCTCCATTGTTTCTCTTTGTAATCACTATAGCTGAATTGTTTTAAAAGGACGCCGGCACAGTGCCTACACCATATAACATTGACTACAAAAAGTTCTAAAATTTGTAAGCTATTTAATTTGACGACATGTATGTGTTTGATACTAAGGGTGAGTGAATATGTTAACATTTCAAATAACATGGCCAATAATTAGATGCGCTGACGTTCTTCTTAGCTTTTTTACACGCTTTATATTAGCTTCACCTGTATGTATGTATGTATGTATGTAACCGACTCCTTCGGACTCGAATTTGACCCACTTTAAACGGACAGATTTTATTCAAATTTTGCGCACCTGTCAAAGATCGATGACAATGCTATAATCCGAAAAATATAAATAAAAAAAATTTAACTAAAAAATAAATAATAGTTTTAAAAAACTAAAAAACACGCTTTTAAAGCACATCAAACTAAAAAGTGATAAATAATTCCTAATTTAGGCTGAAAATGGTAATGAACAAAAAATACTGGTATTATTGTGAAAAAGCGTGGGTTGCTCTATAGACGAAAAATATGGTACAGAGCGCCCCACGTCCTTTAAATTACACGTAGTTTTAAATTACGTATTACCTTGAGCCTATTCCAAAATTCCCTATACGTCTATTATTAATTAATAATTTTGTATTAATTGTTTGAAGGTCCTTAACTAGAAATTTCTTGATTTGTCACAGATTTATAAGTCGGGTATTTTTTAAGTGTTTTTCCGGAGCCCCCTATATCTTATAACTATATAGGTGAGCATAAAAAGGCGTTAATGCCTGGCTCAGTTGTATCTTATAATCAGTATTAATAATGGACAGTGACTGAGAACTCTGTGAATGGTTTATTCAATATTAAAATAAGTGTTGTTTGATGATTTGATATTTTAAAAGAGTACCGAGAGTTTTTTACGCCGGCTTTTTCTCTCGGCCTACACCCTCTGTCTTCTTTGCCGATGAGTAGGGATGCCTACAAATTCAAATTTAATGACGTGGAATAAGTGATACATGTATCTTATGTTCCATAATAAACATATTTTATTTTATTTTTATTTTATGTTAGTCTCGATAGTTCTAGATTCGATGTCGTAAAATGTATTTCTTCGCTATGGTCAGTCAATGGCCTGACATCATTTATAATTTACTTGCTTTTTTCAGTATATTATGTGAGTTTAATGATGCTGTATTTTACTCTTGACGGTGTGCAAATAGTTGTTAAATTAATTTTCTTTTGTTTATGAATGTAAGATTTTATTTCAATATCAATTCTGTACAAATAATTAAATAAATAATTACTTTTTTGTCTGTCTAAAGACTTGTTATGCGTTTATGCTTTAATGTTAAGAGTATTTCATAATTTGTGTAATATTCAAATTCAAAATCATTTACTCATTTAGGTAACTAATGAACGTCATTAAAGAAATACATATTAAGTGCTTCTAATTTTATCGCCAAGTTTGTTTGTTTTACAAAATGTTAGTAAAACTGCAACCATTACACCATGATCCACACGACATCTTTAAGTATTTATCAATCATATTAAAAAATACATATACCACGAAAAAAAAAAGAAACAAAGATTTGTCCTCTGTCAGCAGTAGGCATGGAGGAATAGGAGCACGCACTTACATTCTCGTGGGAACAACACGCTTATACAAAGTCGAATAATGGATGTGAGTCTCTTCTATCTGCTAAATAACTAGAAATCTAAACAAAATTACATCATTAAACGTTTTATATACAAAGCACTGTAGGTAAAAATTAATTTTACCATTCATATTATAATAACACGTTTTATGACGTTCAAGATAATAAGACGTAAACGAGTATAAAATTAATCGTAAATAGCATTAATTTTAAGTATTCATTACACGCGCAAGTAATATTAGGCGTCAAAATCTCCCTTTACAAGCGTATAATGGAACTAATTTGTTGTTCAAACAGTGGACCCTAACGCAAACATCACTAACGCTATCTCAAAGTTAATAAACTATATATCTTATGGCCTTGAAACAAAGTTTATATTGCAATAGACATACCATTTCCTAGTTCGGTACAAAAAGTCGGTACAATTTGACACGTAGGCAATTTTACAAAGGGACATTATTGTTATTGAGTAGGCATGTCGTGATTTTTGCCTCATGTCCGGGATTTTGTTTAATTGTCTCGTTAATTATCGTAACGAATTTTATATATCTGTAGATGTGCCTTCTTTAATATCTATGTAAAGTTCTTTATAGGTTCTGCGCTAGTCATCTATAGAGAACTTTACATAGATGTTTTACGCCGCCGAGAGATTTTTACGCTGGCTTTTTCTCTCGACCTACACCCTGTGTTTTGCCGATGAGTAGCGATGTCTACCGATACAAAATACGACGCGGAATAAGTGATACCTGTATCTTATATTCCATAATAAATATAGTTTTTTTGTATTTCTATTTATTTTATCTTAGGTAAAAGACATTTGCATGGCTATTTATATATGTATGGCTGATTGTGCGGATTTTTATAATAAATCGATCTAATTGTACCACTTCGCAAATAAACGATTTCATTTCTAAGCTAAAGTAGCGTGCGTGATTTGGAAAATTTCGCGCTAAATCTGACATCCACCCCTTTGTCTAACACGTTTGACTTACGGTAGACATATTTAGCGCTAAGGTTGAGGCTCCAAAATGGCTGGAACATTGACAGAGGCAAGAGAGCGGCGAATAATGTCGTTGAGTGCGGCGTGGCGAGAATACCAACCTCTTTGGCATGGTGGAGACCATGGTGTCCAAGGCTTCTTACTTCAAAGCCACAGGGACACTTATGGGGCACTCCTAAGCGAATGCTGATGGCAATCCAGAGTGATTCAGGGTCCATAAGGGTGCCAGTGTTTGGCGAAGGATAAGCATTATGCCAATGATCGGCTACCCTAGATCCCACCGCCACCAGTCTTGCGCGGTCTGTAATAGAGGTGTGATATGTTTTGGAATCCAGATTTACAAATAGGATCATCCAGCTCATTTGATAGTTAACTCTAGAAGGCAGCCTCAAGCCTGGGCTGTATGCTAACCACGCATTACTCGCAATAGTTAAATCAGCAATTTTTCAGTTTGTAGAACAAGATCTAAGGATTTTACTAACCAGAAAGCTAGTTTTGTGAGCAGATGAGAGAAACGCTGGAAGATCGACACTTGTTATCCTGTGTACTCCTCCTCCGCCAAAGCAAATAGAGAGATGTTTCAACATTAATTTATAAAATACATAGATTGATAACGCTCCCCCGGGCACCAATGTAATGTAAATGTTTTTACTTAAGTATATTGTTATTAGCTCTCAACTTAACATTTTATTATGTAGTCAGTTATAATAGAAACTAATTAGTTACATAGTTTTGCAAAGAACACAGTAATAAAAAAACTATTATGTTTGCTGTCAATAACCCTAATAATAATTAACAATTTTCAATGCAAAAACCTCTGCTAAAAGGCTTTTTAAAAGGCAACCCTTTTTGCAATGTAACTGTTTTTTAAATAATAAAAAATCTAACGGGGCCCAACAAAACAAATTGCAAAAGGGTTGGCTATATTTCGCGAACATAAAACAATAAAAAACCATAGGCAAGATCACTGAAAAAAGTTGTTCGTAAAGTCTAAAATCCTTTGAATACAACATTCCAAAAACTAATTTTATTTACCCTTTTGCTTACCGTAACGAGGTCCGTTTCTTTTCAAACAACGGGCATTTGAAAAACACCGCTAGATGCGTCAAAAGAAAGAGTTGCATTTATTACGAACAGTTAGACAATGACATTGACAGCCATTTGTCGTTTGCGCGAAACGGTGCGACCATAAATCGTAGAGGGTAGTTGTGAAAGGGTAATTAGGATTTAAAAGTGAAATTCCGTTTGGAACAATTGTTAAATTAAAAGGAACTTTCACTGGACTATTTTTGAGTGTAACAAATTGATGTGTAAATCAAAGTTAGTCATACAGGCTAAGTAACTTTAAATTTTGAGTCCTATACAACAAATATTAAAGATAACTGTACTGTCCTTATTGAGAATAGTATTTATAAATAAGGATAGAAAGGTACCGCAATATAGGCGTGCAGCGTGATATCTTTCATACTTAAGATTTGGCATGTGTGAAAAGATAGGTACACACAACACACAAAGCGGCTAGTACACATGTGCTAATGACAAGATTTAAAAAAAACATTACAGGTTATTCATTAGTGACTCTGGAACCTATACAATTTTATATTTTAAATAATTTTATGTATTGGGTCTAAAAATTCAAATGAAATATTAATAATTTTTTAATGACAGTAGGATAGTATGAAAGCAAACGTCAAGTTTCAGTGCGTTAATTGTCATTGATTTTTTGATAAATTAATGATTATTTACAAGTAATTTTACGCTTTTTAAAGCAATTTTTTATACAGATTCCTCACACTTTATTTTTCATAATGTAAATTAGCCGATAGCGACCAAATACTTAGTTATGTATTTACATGTATTTAAGTTGGACACATAGAACTTATAATATATACAATTCAAATCTATATACTTTTTTTATTTTAGAGTATGTTTTTAGACATTATATTCCGACTCTTAAAAACCTTTCACTATGTTCATACGTTATCATAATATATTTATTAACAATTGAAGATACATACCACATTGAATAGAAAACAAAGCTATGGGTAAGGCAGGGGAACTGTAGGCAATCTTCATCTAAAAAAAGTGAGCAAATTCGTTATTTTTATATAGGTATGAGTGACCGAACTAAATAGACTTTATAACATCGCTCAGTGTGTGAAAATGTATGCTAATACTAAGTTAACCAAATTTCACATAACCACAAAGAAGCCATATTATAATTTATTTATAATTTAATAAAATATGGATGTTCATATTATAAGTAGTAATAAAACTAGGTTCTTATATTCATATTATAAGTAGATATAGTGTAATTATATTAGTGAATAGTGTGTGTGTGCTCTTTCCGAACAGTCATCTATGTAGGTATCTTGTAAGGGATAATTGTTTTAACTTACAATCTGTAAAATATTCAGACAAAACAAATTACAAAGAATTTAAAAAACGAAAGCCTTAGTCACACGCCAAGTAACCTATAAAAGCGAAACTTTTTATTGGATCACAAAAACAAACAAAACGTTGAAAGTGAACTATTGACTACTATGGAAGTTTGCTCTATAAACTAATCTAATTTTGAATATTTATTAGTTCTCATAAATTTTGAAGAGCAAAAAATCGTAACTGTCGCAGAGAACCGTAAGTTCGACAAGGCACTCGTTCTGAGAAGTGTAAACCGAAATTTTGACAAAATGCGGTGTGTTGACGGTTGGACAATAGCTCGTGGGGCGTAAGCGTGCCTGTTTTGACCAATTCATAGACAAGAAAGGAATTGTCACCATAGTAATTATATGAGGAATAGTTGTCCTAACTGTTGCCTAGCGGGGTATCGCATACAATGTAATGTGCGTGAATTTGTACAGTTTTAATTTCGACTTACAAAGTGTCCTTTGAAAATGAAATTACGCGGTTTTGTACGTTTCACTTTTTTGTGTTTGGGGATTTGCCACGCTTGAATGTTTCTACAAAAATATTTTAATTCTGCGCTTAGTAACTGTTTAATTTCCCGTACTCCTGGGACTAACACTGCCATTCTGTTGTGATTATTTTGACATAGTGTCGAGTCTCTTATTTTAATATTATAACAGAAAGACCTCCCACAGTTTGTTATAGTAGCGGTATCACTCAATCTTATGTGAAGATTATAAAAATTCTAACAACATACATAGTTTGACAATGATAACATAACAATAAGGCCGCCCTTTCCATTTAATTATTTTAATTGTACCTACTCGATTTCTTGCAATAAAGTGTAAATGCATAAATAAATAATGTATCTAACAATCTAGGATTATAAAGTGTAAACTTCCTTTTACAATAAGTATTATATATAGGTATAAGTAAGTTAAGTATCATATTATATAAATATGACATATTGACGGAGAAATATATATATTTTTATAATAGTTTATTTATTTATTCCACATCATTATTCTATCTTTACAGTTATTACCAATGCGATAGTTAACGTCCGTATTACAAAATTAGGTTTGGAGTAAGTTTTCAAACCTTGTGAAAATTATAAAACGTCATATACGATTTACCCATTTCGTGAAATATTTTTCATCTAAAGAAACATATTCCACTGCATTTTATTTAAGTAACAATCATACGTCAACATCGCGGACATTACGGACCGTATTCAAAAGAACCTGTCAACCAGATGTGAATTCAAATTGGCTTCTGGTATTGATCCCGCGTTTCGATGAAAGCCGATATTTTAGACAAATGACATGTGAAATTAGCCGTAACTGAAATATGAATTCGTGGATATGGATTATCTTAAAATCTTCGGTAAATTAGATAGTTTTTGTGTAACTTTTAAATTCGAATGTTTTCTATAAAATACACGTTTTTGCAAAATTTATGACTCATTAACGCTTTTTAGTACTACTGTTAAAGAAATAAAAGAAACGGAGTTTCAATTAGGCTCTAATAATATTATACCTACACTAGCTGACCCGGCAAACGTCGTTTTGCCATGTACCTACATTATTTCTAGGATTTTTTTTAGTTCAATAAAAATAACTATCTACTGTTATAAAAAATAGGGGTTGAACGTAGAGGGTTGACAACTAAGGGCTGTATGTATTTTTGTATGCTGTATTATAAAAAAAAAAAGAGTTTTATCAAAAAAATTAAAATTTAGGGGATGGACTACCCTTAACATTTAGGGGGATGAAAAATAGATGCTGTCCGATTCTCAGACATACCCAATATGCACACAAAATTTCATGAGAATCGGTCAAGCCGTTTCGGAGGAGTTTAATTATATCACAGCGACACGAGAATTTTATATATTAGATAACATTTGTATATGTGTTTAACAGTTCAAATACATGCATGACATAAGGTTGGTACTGAGTTTGGTTGAGCGTGCTATTCTCTGGAATTACTTCGATTCGATCGATTTTTGATAGTACATTGATCAAGGAATGCATCACGGAACACAATCAGTAAGATCTGAAGAAGCAGCACACAAAACACGTAAATATTTTAAAGGACTTGGTGAGTCTTTCGAAAGTTCGACAATATGACCTGATGGGCTCACAACCAACCTTTCTATAAAACAAGCGCAGCTATATTATTATTTATTTTTTAATATCAGTATGTAGTACCTATATGACATGGTATTAAAATATATCGTATTTATATGGCATTGACAAAAACAGTTTGATATAAAAAATGAGCTACACCTATCGCGATGCTATCAAGTAACACAATCGGTGGGCGGATGGTGCATCTGGCTGCCTATTAGCAGCCGCCCCATAGATTCATTATGATGCATCATTATGATAACGGAGTCATGGGAATTGATTGACGAATATATCTCATTGATTGCAGGGTCTTATATTATGTATACAAACACGTATAATCTGGATAATCTATATTTGTTCTGGTGAACGCAGTTAACACGTCACGTCAGTGGTCCGGTTATAACCGGACATGCTTTAAATAATAATTGTGACAAATTTTTACAAGTATTTGTCCTTTGAAAATCAAATTTATTTTCTTTAAACGCGCAACTGCCAAATGAGGGGCTGTAGTTTTTTTGCTGTTGCAGATATGCTTCGTGTAAGTGTCAAAAATAGTTATCGTCACTTAAAAATCGAACACCTTTACTGTGAACATTTTCACTCTACTATCAGCGAGAGGACTGAAGTGTAATAATACAATAAAGCGACATAAGCGCTTGATATTTCCGCTGAACTTATTAGACTAACAAACAAGAATAAGAATATTGAAACTACATCTTTTCTATAATTGTGAGGAGCCCTCGGTACGGTGTACGTTTTAGAATTGTTAGCATGGAAACAAGGCACTATCTTGCCACGTTTAATAAGACTATGAAACTTTAGATTACAATTCACTCATTTGTGTTGTACATCTGTTAATGTACAATTATTATTAATCAGCGACTATAGAGTATATATTTAACCTTACTTTAAAAATATCGTAATCAAGCGCTCTTTTGCAGTTCACCCGTAGGATACATTTTTCCGTAAGAAACAATACGTTAGAATTTTCAAGCGCTTTACAGCTGTTATATCTAAACCAAACGAACCCTCTTACAACGCATAAGTGCGTATCTTAACTCTAAGTTGTAAATGAGTAAAAAGATAACCGGAGACATGTGTTTCGCGTTTTTAAAGAATTTTAAGCACCAGTGATTATTGTCGAGCTACTTGAAATTTTGAGTGGTTTTTTTATGAGTGATGAATTATTGCATATGCTGTTATGAACAGTTGGTGCAGTGTTGGTTGAGCTACACTTGATCGTAAGTTCGCACCCCAGCTGTGTAAATTCAAAATCAAAATCATTTATTCATATAGGTAACAAATATGTACACGTATGAACGTCAATAATAAATATATATGAAATGCTTTTAATTTTACATTTACTACCAGTTCTCAAAGCAAGGGCGTAGAACAGAAGAGAACAAATGGCAATAAACTCTCCGCCATTCTTTTTAATCGACATTTTTTTGTTTTACACAATGTTTGTAAGAAGCTGCAACCATTACACCATGTTCCACATGACTCCTTAAGTAATTAATAATAATAAAATAAATTAAAAACAAAAATTTGTCCTCTATCAGCAGGAGGCATGGTAAATAGGAGCACGCACTTACATTCTCGTGGGAACAACACGCAAATATACTTTCTGTACATTTAACACTCGTACGGTGAAGGAAAACATCGCGAGGAAATGATATAGCAGCGTTATACTCGTAGATTTTAGGTTTTTTAGTAGAAAGCACTAACTGATAACCAAGATTTTTGATATGATTTTGAAAATCGTTTAATAGTGAACCCTTGAGTTTGTATTACGCGATTTTTAATTTGCGACATTAATGTTAATAGAAATCGAAATTGCAAAAACTTAATATGTTTGAGGTCTCTATTGATATTGGAAGTTACGTCAAACTACGGGGGCAGTTCAGTAAGACTCTATATTAAAAATATTAGATACACAATAGAAACGATCTCTGATCTATGTTCACAGAAAGTGTTCCAGAATCCAGATAATTTTCTTTTAATAGAACGTTTAAATTTTAAGCATGATATTTTTCCTCTTTGATATTTTTACGCGATTTGCAACTTGGACCGAGGTTAGTATTAAAAAAAATACCGTGTATATACCAAAATGTTAACTTGTTGATATTGCTGGAGGATTTCTGAAGGTCATCCTTTTTAAAATCATTTGACAATTGTCACTAAAAGGGCTGTAAGCAAAACATTCCGCGAATTGCCATCCCAATAACTTTTATTGGCTGCATCGTAAAGCATCTGTGAAATACTTTACTTTTAATTACATTTAAAAATCAACTTTACGCCACAGAAATAACGTCGCAAATTGTCCGATAGCACCTATTAAGTTTAATAGCAAATAACTAATTGTTATACGTTGGTTTTAATCGATTTATTATACGATAAATACTGAAGGGGTTTTAGTCGTAAAAACAGTAGGTCACATTTGAGAGACATAAATTAACTTAAATTTATGCGTTTTACATAAAAAGATTACCTTTATTGAAGTATGAGAAATTGTGACCATGCAGGTGACAAGAATAGTACGGAAATCTACAATTTTTTTACATATAACGATGGTGCAGTTCTGTTAACGATCAAGGCTTTTGGGCTAGTGTCGTTTTAACTACTAGTGTTAGTGTATACACTATACAGTGATCAGAAGTGTTAGCTTTATCAGATCTTTTAACCTATGAGTGGACTTTTCTTCTTTATTAGCTTATAGGCTATTTTATTTCTTAGATAATAGGCTAGGTTGCATGAGAGTTAAAGGAAACAATTTAAATACTGCGACAGTATCTAGCATTCTGGATTCTTGTTGGCATATAGTGAATTTTATTTATTTATTGAATAAGGAAACATGACAGACATTAAAGATATATAAAAAGAAATACAATTTATAATAGAAGTGTCCTTGAATTATTTGAGAAATTAAAATGAAAAAATATTATAAAAGTAAGAGAGAGACAAGTACAAGAACAGTGTTGGCCTAGTGGCTTCAGCCCTAATCCCTGTGGTCGTAAGTTCGATCCCCCTCTGTGCACCAATGGACTTTCTATGTGCGCATTTAACATTCGCACCGTAAAGAAAAACATCGTGAGGGAACCGGCTTGCTTTAGACCTAAAAAGTCGACAGCGTTTGTAAGGCACAGGAGGCTAATCACTTACCTGCCTATTAGATTGATCATGAAACAGATATAGAAGTCTGAGACCCAGACCTAAAGAGATTGTAGCGCCACTGATTTTAACACAATTAAAAAAACAGAAATAATAAAATATAAATACAGCAATTCAAGTAACGTTTTTTTAAATATAATATGACAAACCTTATAACTGTCTCTTTCTGTAAAGTTTTGTTAACCCCATGATGAAAAGGGACATAAGCATTCTAATTTAGCGAATATCAAACCAATTAGTTCACAAAAAATTAAGCAGACTTTTCTACATACAACACTACAAATATATGTAAACAATTAGTAATTTAAAAACCAAATTCTAAGTAACAATAACAACTTACAATATTAATGGTTTTCCTTTGTAAACAATAGATCAAATAAACGTTTCTTTGTCAACCATTGAAATTGTTCACGGTAATGAAGAATCGTGTATCGAGATTTTATTTCGTCCTTTTGTTAGTACTCCCTGCTGGTGTATATGTAAAGCTAATTATTAGTTCAGTACACATACAATAGAACTGTTACGGTGATATTAGGAACCATGAATGCTTGAAAATATTTTTAGTAGAACGTATTCATTCTTGTATCACAGGTTTGTTTTATATTATGAATTAAAATCGATACATAACAAACGGATTTTAATACAAAAGCAACATACATACAGATATCGATAGTAAAATATATCTAATATATAACATTCTCGTGTCGCGGTGTTTGTAGTTAAACTCCTCCGAAACGGTTAGACCGATTCTCATGAAATTTTGTGCGCATTTTGGGAATGTGTGAGATTCGGACAACACTAATTTTTCATCCCCCTAAATGTTAAGGGCAGTCCACCCCTAAATTATTATTTTTTTAAATTTTTATGATACAATATTAAAAAAATACATACAACCTAATTTTCACCCCTCTACGATCAACCCCTATTTTTATGATAAATGATATACATGGCAAAACGACATTTGCCAGGTCAGCTAGTATATATATAAAGATCTAAGGATTTTTATGTATCGTTTCTTGTTATAAATTATTAAATTATACGCTGTTCTAATTTTAAATTTTTAAAAGCCTAGACTTTTAAATTTAGAACACAGATTGTACTAACCTAAGCTGTTTTGACTTTTTATTCATCTTAGTTTTTTTAGTCTGTACCATAAAGCAATTTATCTTTTAGTAAGAAGGCGGCAATATAAATTTTTGACCTTCTGAAAATATTGTCCAACAATTATCATCCTTAAAGAATTCTTCATATTTTTGCTGTTCTTTGTTTATAAATTGTTTTACGACACCGGCGCGTGGATGGAACGCGACGCCAGAAAAAATACTACAAAAAGGCAAAAAACTTGGTAAAGCGCTCGAAAATAATCACTGTAAGTTAAATTTAGCAAAGCTCAGTATTGCATACGTTATGTATAGCCTATACTCGTAGTACCTACGAGTATCATAAGCCAATTATTATCTTTGGTTATTATCTTTTTATCTTTGATTAACTAGTTAGTTTCCTTGGAAAAGTATAATATTATTGTAATAAATGTCGACGGTGGATGGAGAAATTGTGACCAATTTGTGTTCCACTGTCACATAAATTTTAGTAATTAAAAAAAAAAGTTAAACTTTGCATCACGGCACATACATGTAGGGTTTAATGAAATAATATTAGACATTTCGGGTACAAAGGAGAAAGGGCATTCAATACCTGTCTGAGAGTAAATTAAAGCCATATATGTACTAACATACTAATGTTATTTGTGTGAACAAAGCTCACTTTGTTATACAAAAATCACCAATTTAAGTTGTAAGTTTCGTATGAATTTTGTCATATTTGACTGTAGTCAAGATGAGATTGTGACAATATTAATTAACGAACTTATACACAATTAAGGGAAATACATTTTATTTTTTTGGAAGTAAGTGTGGATTGGAAAAAACTCAACGTAATATATAAGCGTTATCAAATTCCCACGCACAATATTTACATATAAGCAATTAAAATACGATAGAAAATAAATATTGCTATCGCTAGACATCAATAGGCATGATAGCAAATTTTATAAGATAACCTGATTCCCTTGTAGCCATCGATTTCACAAGAAATAAATAAAGTTTTAAAGTAGGTAGGCTACACATGTACCTACTAGTACTGGGTATATAAGCTCATTATCAAAAGTATCTACTGGAGCGATTTAAACGATTATTTTATATAATCTCATTCGGTAATATTCTAATTATGAAATGAAATACAGACTTTTATTTGCATATTTTATGTAAGTACATACTGCTTCAAGAAAATTAAAAAATTTAATTAAAGCATTATTCTCCTAACAAAACAATGCTTAAAAATATTTTTTTAATTATTGAAGTACAATGAGTCCCGACCAAGGAGGTTTCAATTCAATTTAAGTTTACATAATCTGTGGTGAGCACGCTTCGCGCGCAACGCGCTGGTTCCGAGCCAATGGACCAATAACAGACTTTTTCCATTTTGGCGCTATTTTGTAATTTTTTTTACATACGAATTTGAGTAATATTTTGTTGCATAAAATTATAGTAGCAAAAATGTCAAGCAACACCGACGATACCGATGAAAATTGACATTCTAGATACAGCTACGAAACTGACGAATATTCTTTTGCCAGAAAAATCAATAAAAACGTACGACAAATGTTACCAAGACTTTTTGACTTGGAAACCTAGCATATAATGAGGTATTAAAACACTCGTGTAATCTTGTTTTAATACCCTCTATTATATGACAGTTGCATAAACTAATATTAACACACATATCATATTATCCTTGAGTGACATGTATTTCAAAAATATGTACAACATTTGTACATATTGGTAATGTGCAAAATTGTTACAGTTATAATGAAAATGTTTTGTCATGATAACTTTACAATAGTTATGTTAAGTTATCATATAGGTACGTCAATATGATAATGTCAGTTCTGACAGCTCGAGCGCTTAGAACGAATTATTACAAGGAAAGCTAAAGCGTAAGTGCTTCCGTTTAGTTCTTAATACGCTCATACAAAAATCAATTCTTATTTTATTACAATAATTATTTCATATTCTACAATGACGTAGCACGAATTAGTGGCGTAACTACACTAAGGGGCCCGTGGCAAATTCTTTTAATGGGGCCCTATCAGTAAAAACGTCAAGTTGTACTCAATTTTAATAAACTTCGAGATTTTCAGCGTACTCAATTACACGTTGTATATGTCCCACTAATGGCCATAGGCCTCTTAGGCGAGAGGGAATGGTCTGTAGTCCCCACGCTAGCTCAATGCGTATTGGAGACTGCACATTCATCCATAGAACATAATATCTCTTAGGCAGGGGCCCTCTTGGTTCGGGGGCCCGTGGCATTTTGCCAGCCATGCCATTCTATTGGAACGCCACTGGCACGAATGATATTTTTGCAACGCAGTTTGTGTTTCAGTTAAGTCAAGTTTTATATTAATATGTGAGTTATATTTATATTAAAGTTGGATTAATATAAGCCATTCTCTTGAACTATTACTTATTTATATTTTAAATAAAAGTTTATCCAGTGAAATGCCCGATAACCTAACGCTACTGAGTATGGGAATAATTCTTATCATGTGACGTCAATTTTGAGATGTCTACGATGATAAATATTAGTATGTATTGATGATTACTTGCGCGTTTTTAGAACTACAAGATTCTGTAGCTGTATTGGTGAAGAAATTGTTCGGAGTGAAGGTTGTTTTAAAATTGTACACAAGAATCTTACGGTACTTCACCTACTGTATGTTGTTTTACAAAAAAAATAAATTAATTTAACTTTTTTTATATAATAGGCGGCAAATGGACAGGCTCATTGAATGTTTAAAGATTATATTTGCCGCCGAATTTGACACTCACATTGCCAGAAGACTCGCAAGTGCGTTACTGGCCTTTTAAAATTGGTACGCTCTTTTCTTGAACTAAGTTGAATTGGTTTGGAAATGCTTCAGTAGGTAGCTGGTTTCATATAGTGGTGGTGCGAGGCAATCGTACCTATACGAAACGTTTATAAAATATGTATAAATAATGAAAATTATTATTATGACACACACATTTATTGTTTGTGTGTTGTTTATGTTTCTAACAAATCACTGATCACCTAGGTGATGTGTTAGAAACTAGGTGATCAATCTGAGGACTGATCTAGATCAGCGCCGGATTTCGCGACGGATTACCATCACACATCCCGGCATCCACCATCACCTTCCCTTCTAAAATTTTAATTACGCCCTTAAACGAGCTTTGCTTGGTAGACACAGGCTACCTGCCTTTAAAATGCTGGCTTGAAGACTACCTACTAGGGAACGACAAAATATTTCTTTCTTCATGAATATAATTTAGGAAAGTTTAGTAGGAACTGACCAATAGGTATATTATCAGCTTGAAATATTGAACATATACTTCTCTATAAATATAATAATTATCTATTTAGTCAAAAGTTAAAAGCATTTTACAAATTATTTACATTCCAATAGATCATTCAAATTATTTACTATTTACATATGATAAGATAAAAAGCGTGCGAATTTTTTCGCCGCCCGGATCTTTTATTTAGGTTGACATTTCTCCAGTGTATTTAATTGTCTGTAATAATTTAAAATCCGCTTTTAATTTAAGGTGTGCTTTTAACGATTTGTGCAATAACCAGCGTCAAGTATAGGATTTTTTATAATTCGTGCTTGTCTTTAGAAATTCGACCGTGTCCTCCATGTACGGTTTAAGCACTCGCCCGGTACCGCACAACCCTCCCAAAGGCCGAGAACAAATTTAAATTAAATTAAAACTTGCCCTCGAACCGGGAATCGAACCCGGTACATCTCACCTAGCTGCCATTTAATAAGACCGCTAGGCTATGAGGCCCCTGCTCTCTCTAACTTAAAATAAAAAATAAATGTATTTGTTCATTTACTTACGGCTTTACCCTTGTTCTACATAATTTCGCAAAGAGACAATTACAAACATTTCCTCTCAAATAACATTAAAATATCAAAGTTTTAAAGCCCTATTATATAATAGTTATTTTATATCTTAGTATGTTAGCCACGCGAAGCAATGCGAGATCAATGAAACACCGTGGGAACGAATCTAATGTAAATATTGACAGAAATTGACGATTTTGACAACAACTACTTGAACTGTCACCATGTTATACCGTAAGGTGCGTCTGAATTTCATCACGCTTATCAGTTATCTTTTTTCCGGATATTATTGTCCCAGTTTCCGTGTACTGCAGTAGGTAACCAATTTTTATATATATATTATAACTAGCTGACCGGGCAAACGTCGTTTTGCCATGTATATCATTTATAATAAAAAAATAGGGGTTGATCGTAGAGGGGTGAAAGTTAGGGGTTGTATGTATTTTTTAATGTTGTATCATAAAAAAATAAAAAAATATCTAAAAATAAAAAATATATATTTAGGGGTGGACTGACTACCCTTAACATTTAGGGGGTGAAAAATAGATGTCCGATTCTCAGACATACCCAAAATGCACACAAAATTTCATGAGAATAGGTCGAGCCGTTTAGGAGGAGTTTAACCACAAGCACCGCGACACCAGAATTTTATATATTAGAAGTACAGTCAACTCTAGATAAATCGAGACTCAAGGGACCAGATACAAATCAAATCACCAAGAGTTTAAAATAACAAGCGTTTAATAACCACGAGGGGGAGGGGGGACTCGAGTATATAAGAGTTTGATGAATAATTGTGATTTTTTAATTATATATAATTATTATGTATTAACAATTTCATACAATAATACAATTTTGATTTCGAAAAGAATTCCGTAATCTGTATTTGACTTCAGTCTCTGATTGGAAATTAAAAAAAAACAATTGCCAGGTTATATATAATTGTAAACACTTTAAATAATAGATAGCAGGGAAGCCCGACTTCAAATTATCTAATGTTGGCAAACATACATACTATTATTTCAACTTCAAATTACCGAACGGACCAATTAACATTGATTTTATTTTATTCAATTTATTAAGTATCAAGGGGCCGATAAAAATATTCAAATCCAGTCGACTGTACCTACGCAGATAGACCATTTGTTTTATGTTACGCCTATATAAGGGGCACTAACGTGTTTTTTATTTATACGTTTCAGTTTCATCAGCAGTGTTGGCCTAGTGGCTTCAGCGTGCGACTCTCATCCCTGAGGTCGTAGGTTATATCCCCGGCTGTGCACCAATGGACTTTCTTTCTATGCGCGCATTTAACATTTGCTCTAAAGTTGAAGGAAAACATCGTGAGTAAATGTCTTAGACCCAAAAAAGTCGACGGCGTGTGTCAGGCACTGGAGGCTGATCACCTACTTGCGTATTAAATTGAAAAATTATCATGAAACAGATTCAGAAATCTGAGGCCCAGACCTAAAGAGATTGTAGCGCCACTGATTATTTATTATTATTATTTCAGTTTCACATTTACCTTATCAGCCTCCTAAGATTCGATTTTAATAGAGAATAGCTTCAAGATATTTTTGCGCATATGAGCAAAAATTAAGAGAAAATTGGATATCATTGTTTTGATCATATAGTCTTCGTTTAATTTTCTTAGTTGTTCTTATAGATAGAAAACCTATAAAGATATATCTAAATGATAGTTTAATGTGTTCTATGTCAGAAAACAATTTTTTATACGCAGTAGTGGAGCAAACGCTCTGCAAATAGATTGATAAACAGATGCATTACTCGGCATGCTGCACGATATTGATAAAGATAACGATAACAATTTGACACCCGTGGTGCTCGTCACACCCATTGACATCAATCAAACTGCATATTACGTTGCTTTTTTTCTACATATAGACACATAATAAGACATAATTATATGGTATAATAAACTTACTTGTTTCTACTAGTTGTTTTTAGATTATGGGATATCTTTATATAGAATTCTTCTGTGAGTGTGTATGTCACTGAACTTCTCTCAAACGACTGGACCGATTTTTATGAAATTTTTTGTGTGTGTTCAAGGGGATCTGGGAATGGTTTAGATTCACAAATCAGCCCGCCAGATGGCGTTGCAGTCGGTACTTTCATACTTTGCTTTACTAATTGCTTGAAATATCATGCAGGACAACGTCTGTCGGGTCCACTAGTATTATATATATTATGTACCTACGTTTAAATATTATCTACCTATACACCTATACCCCTACCCTCATAATGGAGTGTGGAGAAAGGTACTGGTCCTCCCACCTGAAAGGAGGACCATCTTCCAGTCAAACCACTGTAGGCCTCAGAGGCAGATTTCTGTTATTTGGTCTGCCGTCGAAAACTCTTTGATAGCGCGATTCAGGTATAAAGCCCGTCACAGACTTAGCTATAATATATATTAATATACCGTACTATAATATATATTATAGCAAGCTACCACACACTGAGAAATATATATTTTGCCTTAATTTAATATAAATTATTAAAATATTATTTATATTAAAATTTAATATAAATAATATTATTAATTTTATTTTATTTAAATATGTCGGAATATGTCTTGCTATACCATAATATATAGTAATATGCAATAATGTATATTACGGTATCGCTTGGTGACGTCACAGAAATATATATTATAGCTGAGTGTGCGGTCACGCGAAAATTAGTAGGTATAGAAAATATATAGTAATATGCCTAGCCATAAAAATATTAATATATATTATAGCTAAGTCTGTGACGGGCTTAATAAATGATTTATTTTCTGTGAGTAATTTTGTACAAACACTTTTACAAATAGTATATTTTTTTTTAAAACTAGATGAGTTCGTCTAATGTCATTGAACCAATTGTAGCCGTAGATTATAGATGTTGCCAGGATATACACATAAGTACTTTCTTTATATTTTATTGATTGTTTTATTTCTATGTAGAATTAAGCACGCGTTGAATTAGCCAAGTCTGTACCAACTAAAACGGCACCAAGAACTTAACAAAGGCATTTGGAACGAAATTTATAAAGTAGAAATTATATAATATACATTTTCGAAGTAAATACCTCATCTAAAGCGGAATATAGCTGGCGGCTACCAAAACTCATTCAACAGTACAAAATTGTGTTATACCCTCACCAACTACGCTTTCAGTTGATGAACTTATCTGCATAAACTGAGTACTACAATGTCATACTTTACTCACAACTTTAATACGAAAATAATCTTTATTACTTTGAGTTAGAGTACACTTTCTGTTGGTAGAGAAAATGCCCGGGCTTAAAATCAAAGTTAGTCTTTCAAGGAATAAACGCAGAGAAATATGATCGTTATACGTTTGACATAGAGTCGATATTCATATGAATTTATTTAGCTTAGTGTGAGTTATCAACGGTTACCTTTGTAGCGGCGCTTCTGCATGCAAATTGTTCGTATGAAAAGAGATTTTCAATTTGCGGAGGACAAATCGGGGTTTCCATTTTCATAATATTTACGGATTGACAAGCCTATATTATGGAAAGAACATAATATGTTATACGGGGACTCAAAGACCTTTATAAATTATAGTATACTACTAGCTGACCGGGCAGACGTCGTTTTGCCATGTATATCATTTATAATATAAAAATAGGGGTTGATCGTAGAGGGGTGAAAGTAAACCGAAAAAATATCTAACCATAAAAAATATATTTAGTGGTGGACTACCCTTAACATTTAGGGGGATGAAAAATAGATGTTGTCCGATTCTCAGACATACCCAATATGCACACAAAATTTCATGAGAATCGGTCGAGCCGTTTCGGAGGAGTTTAACCACAAACACCGCGACACGAGAATTTTATATATTAGATTAAAATGTTGCTCTTGTATGCCAGCTTAATATAATTTTAGGCATAATTTTTCAATTCATTTTTAAATGTCAAATTGAAAAGTTCTTAACATTTTAAGTGCATCCATCTGTTGAGAATTTGATGCATTAAGACAATTTAAATTTTGCAAACAGATCGATAACGTTCTTGTTTTTTTCAGTTAGAGGGCGCTGTATATGTTAGAAAGCTATTTATTTCTATATATGTATATATATATATATATTATGCAACCCACAAGTGCATAATATACACCCCTACACCTAAAAATATGTTTATTTCGAAATAAATTCTTTAGTAATTTATAATAAAAGCAACAATTATTTTTTTATATATTATAAACTGTTCTTGTACAATGGTATGGTTTTGCTTTTACTTGACTAATATTTTCATCACGCTGTATATTAAATTAAGTGAAAACTAATTTTAACGCCAACTTATAATTTAACTCGAATAAAACGTGAAGCTATCTATTGAAACGTTGATGTACTAACTAAATATTGATTTAGTACGTCGATCGCTACCGTAGTGCTGTATAGCACGCATAGATGGCGCTGTACCATAAATTGAGTTAATAAATATATCGATTCACATATGACTACGAGAGATGGCACTTATATTAATCAATTAAAAAAAGGACTATTTATAATAAATATTATAATTTAATACAAATAAAGTACTCAGAATGAATAGAGTTTTAGATAAGGCTTGCCAATATTTTCTTTATAACAATAGTTCTTAGAATTGCGCTATCTAGTGAAATAAACGAACTCTAATAAAAAGATTATAAAATATGCGATTCATTAGTAATGTAAGATGTGTGAATAGTGTTATTGAAAAGTTATTGTCACAAATTTATATATAGTTATTTGTTGCTAATTCTAATAGATAGCTTCAGTCATCTTCACATCAGCTTTATCAAATATTTCAGCTTCAAAAGTGAAAGAGAAAAATGGTTTGACAGCCCTAGAAAATTTAAGATTGAGCGACATAGTTGAAAATTGAAATCAATAAGTAATAAATTTGGCAAGAGTAAATATGGATTAAAATCATTCTCCCAAATCGTGGATGATACTTAGTTGATACGTATCCCGCTTTCTCCTCATGATTTTGGTCAAGACAAGTTTGGATTACATTTTCATCGGTAAAATGGTACTTTGAGGATTTTAACAGCTAGGCTTTGAGCTTATTGAATTGTGAATCCTGTACTAAATGACAATAAAAAGTTCGATAGTTTAAATATGTTTACATCTTACAGTTAAAAGGATTATATAATATATTAAACTGTCGTAGTGATTTAATTAGTTGTAGTGTTTGCCATCCAGCGACTCAGTTTTATTAAAGGCAATAAACGCCGTGGATTCTGTCGTAAAAGGCCAAAAGGCTGCCATTTTGTCGCCTCATCATAAAATTACTGAAGGACAGAGTAATAACATGAAACTACAACACAGGGGTAACGTCCTACACCTCGTTTTATTAATTATTAGTAATTATGAACATCAATCACATATTTTATAAGCAACTAGCTGACCCGGCAAATGTTGTTTTGACATGTATAACTATCTATTATAAAAAAAGGAGTTGATCGTAGAAGGCTGAAAATTGAGGGTTGTATGTATGTCAATAAACTAAAAAATAAAATTTATCGGTGGTGGTCCACCTCTTAAAATTTATGAAAAATAGATGTTTTACGATTCGCAGACCTAGCTGATATGCACACAAAATTTCACTAAAATCGGTCGAGCCATTTCGAAGGAGTTTAATTACAAACACCATGACACAAGAATTGTATATATTAGATTTTATCAACATTCAACACACATTCTTTTTTATGGTTGTCAAACTATATTGACATAATATTTTTTAAGCACAAAAACGGGAACATTATTTTCCTAAAATGTATGTGTCCAGCAAGAGGCAGACTTAAAAATTATATTAGTGATAAACATAGTTGATTACCTCCACAACAGATGGCGCTTACATTAATTAATCTGAAATAGCTTCCCTCTATTTGAAATGTCAATAATACAAGATAATATTAAATGAATCCAACCCAATGTTTCAATCAATGCCAACCAATTTCCGTACGCAATTACGATTAACGCAAACATCAATATTTGAGCGGGGCTCTAATGAATCTGATTAAGTAGCATGGCCCTAACACGATTGCAAATAATTGGACGTGATAAACGCATTTATCGGAATTGTCGATATTGCAATACGTATTGTTTACTGTGTTGACAGTGATTGAAAACAGAGGTGGTCTACGTCTATGTCAGTAATATTTTGAACCGACCAACAATTCGTATTTTTTTTGTTGGCGCACCTGATATCCGCTTTTCGTTCGTGGATTGATCAATGATCGTGGTGTTAAATGGTTTCCAGCGATTTGGTCCCATATTGCAGATTGTACTCTGGCGGTGGCAGGCCGGTCCCAAATTGCAGCTTCCACTCTTGCACTTCACAATTCCTTTTTTTACTGTTTTCTTTAATTAGGGTTGCCTGGAAGTGATCGCCAAGTAGCGTTAAAGGCACCCATTGGATTTTTTTTAAATCTGTGGTAAATAGTATTATGGTATATTATTTAACTCTTGAGCAAAATAGTATAAATAAATAAATATACATAATATAGAATGATTGTTTGGCTCTTAAAACATTTAATTCTCCTAAGACAAGGTCAAAATGAACCATTGTTTTTTCAAGTGAAATATTGAGTAGGAGGTTATAATTTTAAAGAAATTAAACACACAATAATATATAGTTGATGTAATTTAGGGAAGGAACAAAAAATTTTAATTATCGAATGCCAATACCGATTTATAATAAGAATGCTGTGGTATTACTTTTGTATAACAGACTTTATAATGGTATCTACGTTCTATACGTATGATGATTTTTCATAGAGGAGTGTTGGTGTTTAGTGGTTTCAACGTACTAAACTCATCTCTGTGGCGGTTTGATTCCTGGCTGTTCACCAATGGACTTACAGCCCATGTGTGCACTCAACACTCGCACGTACGGTGAAGGAAAATATCGTGAGGAAACGGGCATGCCTTAGACCCAAAAAACGACTGTGGGTACCTACTTGCCTATTAGAAATGATCAGGAACAGATACAGCCTTGCGATTCTGTAAGTCACTTTTCGAACTCTCACAGCTAACTAAACAATGAACTACAAGCTCCCTCCTTATCAGAATGCCAAACCGTAAAATGACTGCTTCACGACTGATTTGAGCGCGACTGCCGCTGTGAAAACCACTGTGAGAGTTCGAAAAGTGAGTAACAGAATCGCAAGGCAGAAATCTGAGGCTCATAGCTAAAAAGGTTGTAGTTCCATTCGTAATAATGATAGACTAGAGTAAATGTTTTTACATTATCTAACACCCTCTCATCCAAAAACCGTACTCCTGAATAGTTTTGTGATTCTAGTTGGAACTCTTAAATAAAATAATAAATAAAAATCACTTTATTTGACGAAAAACATTTGGTAATATGCAACGAATCGTTGTGTTTTCACTATTAATTTTGTTCAACCTCGTACCTAAAATAATTCTATGTGCACTAGCGATTAAACTAGGCCTAGCCTGTATGTAGTAGTTTGATAATTCACAAATACAATTTGTGAATTATACCTACACTTTCCCATGACAAGACAAAGGGTAATTCCTGTCAGCATTTAATCTTGGAGGGCCTTTATCCCCCTAATTTGATCCCTGCAACCCTCTAATTTCACCCCCTGCGGGTGTGGCTTGTCAGGGGCGTGGCTCGCATGCGCATTGATTGTATAAAAAGATGGCAGATTTCAGTTAATCTGAGATTGAATTGAATTTCCGAAGCTTCACGCTTCCAATAATAACAGTGGGTTTGGTACATGTTATGTGTGTTATTTCGGCCATACAATGCACAGAGGCGATGAGAACTTGGACAAACCGGTTCTGGCTGGTTACAGAGAAGGCAAAAGAAGGAAGCAGATGGACTGATAAGTGAAAGACTCATCGTCCTCAAAACTGTACACTGTACTAAGAGAGTCACTGGACAGACACTGATGGAAACAGATAGTCCGCTCCAAGTGATCATTCATCTGAATGAGAATATGAGCTACCGACTGAAGAAACATATGTTTTGTTGACGGCTCATTGGTCTAGTGGCTAGTACCCCTGACTGCGAATCCATGGGTCCCGGGTTCGATCCCCGGCTGAGACAAACATCGATGTGATGAGCATTTGGTGTTGTGATTAGGTCTTGGGTGTTTAAATATGTATTTATATGTCTATCTATCTATAATATGTATGTATATCCGTTGCCTAGTACCTACCCATAACACAAGCTTCACCAGCTTAGCATGGGACTAGGTCAATTGGTGTGAATTGTCCAATAAAAAGAAAAGTTTTACATATATTTATATTATAGCTATAGCTAGGTAACAATAAAACAGTGATATGCAGGTTATACTGTTAATAATGATACGTCTAACATATACAAATCTTAATATTTTATACCACGAAACAAATGATCATGAATTTTCATCGTTTTTGTCACAGAACAAATGCAAATATAAGCGATACTTAATTGAAGAATTTAGTTTAATAGAGATTATTTTAAATTTTAAAAACAAGTGCGTGCGTACAAAGTACACAATATGTCAGAAGTGAAACTTGTTTGGAAAACTAATTTTTAAGTCTCGTTCATATTTATACAAATCTAAAACTTTAGAATTTCGAGACTTAAAGAGAAGGAAAAAGGAAGATATGTTGGTTAGAGTATTTTTAAGTTTTTTATACAACAATTTTTTACCGTAAAGTTTTAGTAACTTTTGAAAATCGAACAAAAGATAATTTTAAAAATATTCCGCTACTCAAGCGCACCTACTTCATGGACTTCAATATTTAAATCGTAGGACCTATTAAGAATAGAGTAGGCCTAAGCGAGGTCCGATGTGACAAAAAATACATTTCGTCTTCCCAAGACTCAAGTGACTTACCGGCCGCTTGGGTTTTTTATGTCCCGTGCTCGATAAAATATTTTTTGTGGCAGTAGCGCGAGGCGTGGGACGAATACTATCGACTGTCGATATAAAGATAAAAATTACTTTCACCAAAATTAAGGTACGGTAATTTGACTTATAAAATGACAATGACAATCATAACTTTATTTATTATTACCTTATTTTCTATTTTGTGCAGTTAACACTAATTCATATAATAATAAAATACTATGGATTTCATTACGACCTTGGTTGTAGCAACCATTTAACTGTAGCGACGTTAAATCTTGGTAAATGAATTTAAAACAAAGGACAATGGTTAAAACGACTTTGGGGGTAACCGTGAGTTCGGGTAAAGTGAAAGCTTTAAATGAATCATTTGTAACAAATTCCTATAAAGTCTATAAAGATATTGCGATCAGAGTCGGCAAAGACACATTCTTATCTTTCGTATTTAATCACACAATCTAAACAGGTGTACGTAAGCGTGTACGTTTTGGAGTTAAATTAATGATTCAGTTACAAAGTGATAATCTGAGTAGCTGTGTTTCTACTTAGAATATATGTTTGTATCTTTAGCCTGTAACAACATTCGGATGTAACAACGAAATTAAAGTGGCCTGGGCTCATAGCCTCGATCTTTTGATACTTATCTAAGTATGGATGGTAGGGATAATATGTGCGATAAGAAATGGAAACTTTAAGCTCGTCTTCGAATTGGTGGTTTGTGTATTGTGTTCTTTACTAAATATAAGCAACTATAAATATAATAATATTATTTTTCTGGTTATATATTATCGGGTTATATATAGTATATATTGTACTTTTAACATTCTATAATTAAATCATAACCAAGTTGCACATAAAATTTTTGATGATCATGATCGAGTTTCCCTCATAAAACTATCGACAATTCTTATCGACACAACACAACCCAACAGAAGCGTCGTTTTCTTTTTGTGGTAGACGATACCCCATTGTTTACTGACAAGGACAGATATACTGATTCCTTATCAGTAAAAAGCAGAAAGCAATATAAGAATTTAAACAGAAATTTTCTATAGTGGACAATTTTTCAATCCTATATTTATGAATATTTTAGAAATTAATATGTCAGATTAGTATCACGTTATATTAATTGTAATTTATTTAAGGGATTTAGTAAAATGCCTACACCGTTTAGGGAATGAAACTAATAAAAAAAAACAAAAAAAAAATACTAATATAAAGTAAACACGGTGTGGGAAAAAGGCTTCGTTTATGTAATCTATCTTTAACATCTAATATATAAAATTCTCGTGTCACAGTTTTCGTTGCCATACTCCTCCGAAACGGCTAGACCGATTTTGATGAAATTTTTTGTGCTTATCCGGTATCTATGAGAATCGGCCAACATCTATTTTTCATCCCCCTAAATGTTAGGGGTAGTCCACTCCTAAATTTTATTTTTTATTATTTAGACAAAATTTTTAATTTCAATTTTTTTATGATACAGCATTAAAAAATACATACAACCGTTACTTTTTTCACCCCTCTACGATCAACCCCTATTTTTTTTAAATATACATGGCAAAACGACGTTTGCCGGGTCAGCTAGTAATATATATATATATATCTTATAAGTTTAAAACTACATTATATTATATGAAAATACTTGGCGATTAAAAAGAGTGACGGAAAGTTTCTTGCCAGTTCTTCTTACCCGCTCTACGCCCTTGACTTGCGAACTGGTAGTAAATGTAAATTAACAACAAATTTAACTTCTTTCTGACAATTCATAAGTGTACTTGTTTACCTACATGAATAAAGATATTTTGAGTTCGAGTTTGAGTATAATGGCGTAGTAGAAGGGAAACTCGCTTCGATCTTCTCCGTGACCGTGATGGTGAAACCCCTATGGGTAGTCCCACCTCTCTACGGCCCTAGCCGATTCAGCTGATGTTACTCTCTATCTGGCAGTATCAAGAGACCTTTTACCGAATTGGCTTGATAACTGCCATTTTTAACTCCAGGTCAGGTTGTTGCAGTCTACCAAACCCCCATCTCAATGGACCATATAATTAATTTTCTTTATTTTTGGAATTAGTACGATATTGGCCATGGGCTGCTGTATCTACATACATTTATGGCACACGGCGGCTAGTAGTCCAGACATTAAAAACTATGTGTCCTGCTGTATGAAGGACCGGGTAAATTAAATATAATATACATCTTAATTTAATATAAATAAATTAATTGTTCTATAACCTACAAGTAAACTGTAACTCTAATCAATAAGTCGACAAAAATAGTGCATCTCCAAAGACATTGTTAAGCACCTGTACCAGCGTGACCTCCTTCCTACTTTGGGTCTCAGTATCATTATACTCACATAATCACTAGTCCAGCTGGAATTCTTAATTGACTTTGTTAACAAATCCATATAGAAAGATCTAACATTTGAAATAAAATTATTATTTATTTAACGCTACTTAGAGCAAATATTTTATAATATATAATAATAAATCAGTCCAGTTTCGTATAATAACAAAAAAAAATAAAAAAAAAACGTCTCGTGTCTCTTTTGTATCTTTTGATCGCAATGAAAAAAAAATTGATAAAAAAAACAGTGGCGCTACTACCTTGTTAGGCCTGGCACACCGATTTATATTTCTTCTTATCTGTTTCATGATCATTTGTCAATCTAATTGGCAAGTAGGTGACCAGCCTTCTGTGCCTGACACACGCCATCGACTTTTTGGGGTCTAAGACAAGCCGGTTTCCACACGAGGTTTTCATAATGCGCACATAGAAAGAAAGTCTATTGGTGCACAGTCGGGGATCGAACATACGACCTTAGGGATGAGAGTCGCACCCTGAAACTAAGCCAACATTACTTCTGTAAACATCTATCGCAATGTCAACAAAATATAAAAGAAAAAGAAACAGAAGTAAATCGTTACACCAATATAAACATAAATTACAAAATTACAATAGAATATCAAAAAAATATTTGATGTATTTCAATATAAAGAAATCAAATCAAATCAAATCAAAGCCACCCGTTTTAACATTAACTTAAAAATAATAAGCGAGGTTAAGAAACTGTTAATGTTGCGAAAACGTTTAATTAGACGATATTGCTCTAAATGCGGTCCAAGTAATGTCTTATGCAACTTAATAAGCTTTAATTAACATTTAAAAAACATTTAAAATCGACACAAGTGTAGATAACAAAAGTATATAAAATTGGGAAAAATATTAGACAACTCTTCTGTAATCTTTATTGTGTATTTCTTAAAGCGTTTCTGCCAGGTACTTTAGATATGCATACAGTTATCAAGCGATATAAAATATTTTTATGTACACTTATACTTACAGCAATACCCGCGAGTCTAATATATAAGGATGCAAGCGTAATGTAGACACCGGAAGTATAAAGCCAGCAATCAATCAGTCCTAATAATAATTAAATAATAAAGAGGGCAACGTAAACGTTTAAACGATGGCGCAAATTCTTATACAGGGCACGGAGCCTTTGCACATTACCTGCATAGGTTTAAAATTAGGACAAGCCCAACATGTGCCTGTAGTAATGAAGATCAAACAGTTGAACATGTGCTCCTACATTGCCCTATATTCGCATCGTCCAGGCACGACCTGGAGCAACAAATGTAGATGACTGTAGACCGTAACGGCCTACAGGACATGTTAATAAAGCACAGGTCGTGCCTGGAACGGTTCTGCGAAAAGATTGTTAAATATAATAAGGCGGCAAACAAAACTGAAAGTACGGTTCTCGCGAGGAATAGCGTCCCGGCTCGCCCATGAATATTGTAAACAAAAATATTACCGATGTGCGACTCAAATCAGTCGTGAAGCAGTCATTTTATGATTTGGCATTCTGAAAAGGTGGGAGCTTGTAGTTTATTGTTTATTAGAATGCCAAATCATAAAATGACTGCTTCACGACTGATTTGAGAGCGACCGCCGATGCGAAAACCGCTGTGTGAGTTCGAAAAGTGAGTTACAGAATCGCAGGGCAGATACAAAAATTAAATCATGTGTAGGACACATCAATCGTATAATTGCTAAATTATATATACTTCATAGATTCTGCATATGAAATGGTATCGAAGGACTCAAAGGAATACTAATACAACATAGGATCTAAAGTCCTTTAAACATTATATCTCTCAGCTTCCTCTGTACTCACTTGTAAAAGTGAATATTTTGTGTTCTTGTGTGCTCACCAGGTTGGATTGGTTATGGTCCGGAAATAATAAATGGTGAATGGAAAGAAGGCTAACCATTTGCTTGTACTGTTGTTTGTTTGCATTATATCACATACTAAGTTTAGGACTGGAATAAGTTTTTTTTAATTTACTTCCGGTAGCCTACCATGAGCTTTGATAAAAGGATCTAAATGCTGATGAGTTTGGGTTCCTGAATTGAATCGCATTTTTTCGTACCTCCTTTAAACTGAAACTTATTTGAATTGCAAGACCGAACGAAAGAACGATAATTTGGTTTGTGGTTTCTATTTGAGTGTTTTTACTATCAAACTAGCTTCAACATATTCTATTTTAATAAACTTGATAAAATAATTTTAAATAATACATAATTATTTAATATAATTATAATTGTTTAATAAAAAAATTATTACCTACTTAAAATACCGTCACATTATTTTAATTTAAAAATAATCTGCCTTTTGCTTATTGTACAGTACTGTTTTACATTTACTAATGTAATACACAATTAATTTATAAGCTAGCTAATGTATATCTACTATATAAAAATAAGTCGGGTTTTCCTTCCTGACGCTATAACTCCGAACCGATTTCCACGGTTTTGCATTCGTTGGAAAGGTCTCGGGCTCCGTGAGGTTTATAATAAAGAAAATGCAGGAAAAGTTTCAACAGAAAAGCGGGATCACCAAACGAAATGTTACATAAAACGAAGCCATCTGGTGGCGAAACGGAGTTCGCCGAGTTCGCTAGTTTTAGTATAATTACTTATGTAAGGGAATGTCAATTTTCTTAATGAGAAGTAAATAATTTAAACCAAAAAGGAACCGAAGAGAAAGTTCTCCGCCAAGTATTGTTTAAGAAGAGACTTGTAAATAGATGCAACGATAACACCTTGCTCCACATGACAATGAATAATGTATTCGCTTTAAATCGTCAGTAGATAGCCCCAATTTTGAGCTAAGAAACTATATTTATCTCGCTTTTGCCTACTGCTTTCGACCGGGTTCGAGATATTTTTGAAACAAAAGTTGTAATCCAATTTTATTCGCGTATAATTAAATGCAGTACTCTATTAAAGCTAGCACGAGAAAATAGCCAGGTTCGATTCGTAATACTAATCCATACGTGTAGGTATAGTCGTGTAGTGTTACCATACTTTCAATGTTTTGGTAATTTTTGGTGAAAAAACTGGCAACTATGCAAAGCTAATATAACATAAATGTTGACTTATTGCACATATGCGTGTTGTTTCCACGAGAATGTAAGGGCGTGCTCCTATTTCATGCCTAGTGCTGATAGAGGACAAATCTTTGTTTTTAATTATTATTAATTACTTAAGATGTCACGTGGAACATGGTGGAATGGATGTAGCTCCTTACAAACATTGTGTACCACAAAAAACTTGGCGATTTAAAAGGGCGGTGGAGAGTTTATTGCCAGTTCTTCTCTTCTGTTCTATGCCCTCCATTTGAGAACTGGCAGTAAATGTAAAATTAGAAGCATTTAATATGTATTTCTTTTTTGACGTTCTTAAGTGTAGGTACATTGTGTTACCTATAATGAATAAATGATTTTGACTTTGACGGCGCAAGCTCAAAGTTTCATGGTTATATGGAGAAAAGTATTTCAAAATGTGTACACGTAGGTTGTTTATTATTTGGGTGTGTAAACAACTTTTGCATAGTTACTTACTTTAAAATAAGGAAATGATATAAAGAACTGTATAGTCACGGCCATTTGTTCGCGTCATAGGTGCTATAAGGAAATTTAAAAAATGCTTACTGAGTTCTTTGAAAATTACAATGTCCTAAAGTATATTAAAAAAGTTGTATAAACCTTACAACTGTTCATTTTTATAAGTATATCAAATTCATTTTTATTTACTCACACTCACGTAACCACTTACACAAATAAACATATAAACAAAAAGATCTAAATTGACATTTACGACTAGTTCCCGAATCAAGGCCAAACATCAGACGAGAAGAACTGGCAAGAAACCCTTTTTAATCGCTAAGATTTGCCATATTGTAATATGTATCTCAAGTCACAATCTCGTCTTGAGCTGTCAAATATGTCAAACTTTATACAGAAAATTGGTTTAACAGCTTTTGAAACTAGATTTAAGTTTCATTGACATTTTAGTGTACGGTACAAGGAAACTGTAAAGAACTGCAACCATTATCACATGCTTCACTTGCAAATTAAATTTTCTAAAAAATATGTAAAGTTTACATATTGTACTTGGATATTCAATATTAAATCCAATCCACTAAGCAAAATACGCAACTTAATACAAAAATACCTAAAAGAGATAGCCAACAATATTGTTATAATTACGAGACAAGGTTAAAGTCCCAAAACATAGCAATATCATGGTGTCTGTAGGCAAGCTGCAGCGCAGGCGGTCCCGGCATAAAGCCACGGAAACTGGTTTCCAGTCGGGTCTGCCGAGTTGATACCCGAGTGCAATGCAGCGAGTTAACTGTGAGTTGGCCTTTTTCATATATTCTGAATAATTAACCCAGGTGAAGAAATCGGGAAAAATATTAGTCGTTTGACCATTCTATACATCTATAGTGTATGATTGTTTAATCTTGCTGCAAGATTATACTGTAAGCACTCAGTGCCTACATCAATATATATATAATTAATCCATTCCCTGAATAACGTAGTTTTAAAGTTTACGCACAAATTTATTGCTGTTCACGACGTTGTGTAGCTGTACTGGCAATTATTATAAAAATATTTTGTGAGAAGCATCATTGTTTTTTGATCTTGCTGCAAAAATATACAGAAATCTTATGTACAGCATTCTGTTTTTGAAGTTATCCTTCTTTAGGCGCGTTATGAAAAATTTATGAGAGTGAAATTTTACGATGCGCGCGCCCCGGGACACTAAATTAACAGAATGAGGTTGCCCACGGAAGATGCTACGGCATTGGACATAATTTAAAAACAACATTCGAATAATAATAGAATTTATCTTACACTTAATGTAAGAAAATAACAATAAATATTTATTAATTTAATTTTTCAAATGTAAACTGAACTTTATTGACTATAACGTCTCCTTTTCCAGTCTTTGATTATTTAATTGTAATTAATTATTTGCATGCAATTAAAAACTATTTTTAATAATGCCAAAGAAGTATAACTTCTAACGCGGGTCCATAAGTACACGCACCCTTTTTTTTATATACTAAGGTAAGTAAACCTACTTTTACCAGTTACTGTTTTCGCTCCACAACTAAGCGTTTTAAGGCAGTTTTGGCCGCGCACTACCACTACGTGGAACCGGCCCACTGAAGTATTTCCGAACCAATTCGACTTAGGGTCCTTCAAGAACCACGTACCAATTCTTAAAGGCTGGCATCGCACTCGCACGCCCTCTGGCGAGAGAGTCCAAGGGCGGCGGTTACACTTAACATCAGATAAGCCTCCAGCCTTTTTGCCTCCTGTTCTTTGAAACAAAAAACAACCCTGCTATCAACATAAAGTTGTGAGAGTCTTTGTAAGATTTAAATTTTGGTGACTCCTGCATAAACGCCAATATAAAGCGATGGCAGTATAAAGATTTTATCAAACGCTCCGAAGAAATATCATAAAACTATTAATATTTCGAAAGTTACTGCTTTTTGATTAAACTACGTTTAGTTTTCATCTCTTAATGAACTTACTATATAACTTATATATGTTTTTGTAGTTTCTTGGAGAAACTACAAAAATTATCTCATTCTTTTTCCCGTTTTTAATCAAAGATCCTTTACTTTCCATTAGAAGCCATTGGGTTTGAGTGGTTTTTCTTTGCTCGTGCGGCGTAGGAAAAGTTCCCTCGCGATGTTTGTACCGAAATAAATAATAACGTACGTGTACACAATTTTAATAAAGTTCTCTTATCTGTAGTATTAATATTGCAACTACGAGCTCGCGCAAAAACTCATAATTTATGTTTTTTTATGTAATAGGAGCAGGACGATCACCTGATGTTAAGTGATACCACCGCTCATGGACACTCACATTGCCAGGAGGATCGCAAGCGCGTTGCCGGCCTTTTAAAAATGGTACGCTCTTTTCTTGAAGGACCCTTAGTTGAATTAGTTCGGAAATACTTCAGTGGGCAGCTGGTTCCACATAGTGGTGGTGAGCGGCAAATTTTGTTCATAAACGCTCAGTTGTAAAAGACGGACGTCGAGGTGATACGGATGGTATTTTGTATTCTACCTTGACATCCGATGATAAAACTCAACTGCAGATATTAGTCCGAACAATTTCTCTGACTGTTATATTCGGTGCAGAAGCTTGATTTCCTACTTGACATGAAAATTGCCGCTTCATAAATGATTTTATGGAGCGGCTGATGAGTATGCATAGTTGAGTTATGAAACCCCTTTACGAAAATCACCGCTTGCTCGCGTGTCATTTCGCAGTTGGAATCGACATCTTCGCGACTGATAAGACCCTTGGTCGACCGTTTTAATTAGGCAGTTCAATATATCGACTGAATCGGGTTTTGATAGGGTTGTCGCTTGTTGGAAAATGTAAACAAAAAAATCAATCAAACACTAAACAGGTATTCGCCAGAAAAAAAAGTGTTATTACTTTTTTTTAAAGGAAGTAAAAACGGTAACGCAGCCACTAAAATTTGTGTTCATGGTCTGCGGTTGCTGCTTTGTATGACTGTTCCGCTCGTTTAATAAGTGAAACTTCTTTAGACGCATGAGGGTAAAATTTTTACGGATGAAACGTCACGAAGATGTGCAGGATTTTTGTTGAAGAAAAGGGAGAGAGCGATTGAGACCGATTTAGAGAGAGTGAAAAGGCTGAATTACCTTATAGAAATTCTTTTTTGAAAATTTAAATTTCGTAAAGAGAATTTATGAAATATTAGTATTTTATATTTTATATAAAATAATTTATTGAAATCTCAAACGACGAATTGTAAATTAAAATGCCACGTGTTTTTATTATCGAAGACATAAATTAAAAAAAAATATTATAATTAACATTCATTTTCAACACTTCATATTTTAATGACAATTATTATATCATTATCATTAAATTCTTAACATATCTTACCTTTTTCCCTCCCTCTAAGTCTCGGAAATCTAAAGTTTAAGATTTGTATAAATATGAACAAGACTTAAAAATTAGTTTGCCAAAGAAGTTTCAGTTCTGACATGTGTACTTTGTATGCACGCACTTTTTTACTAAAAATGTTACGTTTAAAATAACGTTCCCTTGCCACATAATCAAGAATTGAACCTACAGTGCTTTCCAATATAAAAGCGTTGTTTTATCGCCTGGATCGAACCTGTCCGTACAAGGCACAAGCATCATCATTGCACATTAAGGACAGAAAGCTACTATAGTTTTTTATAAATATAGTAGAGTAACCTCACTAGTTAAAGTTTTTTTCTTTTATAAGACGAAATAAAACACTTCGCATCGCAGTAATAAATGTCTTATATAGAATATCTTTATATAGTGAATTATTTGTCCTTTAAGTAATTGCCAACCCTATATTTTACAAGGCACCTAACCACTTACGATCCGCTGGTCTCCAGTTCTGATAATGTGTACAGGCTCTACACTTAATAGCAATAACGTATACAATAAACTTAGGGAAACTATTAATAACGTCCTAAAAGTTTCAATTTACTTTTATCGTAATCTTCTATGTTTTGATAGACTGAGATTTCTCTAGTATTGTCTTTGATTGACATAACCTTTACACATTTAAAGAAAAAACCTTTTACCGGATTAAAGTTATGTATTATTATAAATTAACAGCGTGCGTGGTCACGGTGACTGAAGACAAAAAGTGTTGAATGTCAAAAAGTATCACAGCTGTAGAGAAAGTTGCATTATCTGTATTTATTTCCCCGGAGTTGGTATCGACTAAAAGATGGAGGGTTTTGGCAAAAATGGCTCACGGTGTCCTCTATTTTCGCGGATTGTTTTTCTTTTTGAGATTTTAAAGCACGCGAAACGTCGGATAAATTTAAAATTATGTTAAATAATTGTAAATTTATAATAATACATAACTTTAATCCGGTAAAAGGTTTTTTTCTTTAAATGAGATTTCTCTACCAATTTCTTTGAGTATTTTTCGTAAGTTGGTACGCTTTCCACTGAAACACGACGGTTTTTGGGTGTTGACGCTATGATTTCTACATGAAGTTTTTCCCCATGTGTGCTATAAGTTTTAATTGCGAATAGATAGAAAATCTATTGGTACTAAACCTCAGGGTTTTCTAGTTTAATCATACAATTATTTTCCTGCAGAAATAATCGTATGTTCAAGATTATAGTGGTTGCATCATCATAGCCCAGTTGCAGGCGGACAATGCGACCAGTTCAGAATATCAGCAAACGAGTTCCGATAGAATTTCACTACCTTAATAACTTTCATATCTACTAAACCCTTTGTATGGATAATTCAAATTCTTAGAGTGTCTTCAGCAGAAAAAAAATAAAGCACTTTTTTATAAAATAAATATTTATTTTAAATTACTATTTATTTTTAATTACAGTAAATGTTTTTAATTACAATTAATCATACGTTTGACTGCTCTTAAATGAGATGCAGCCTATGGGAGGGAGTGCCTTCAACTAGACCAAGTCCCTGAGAAGCAGTCCCTGCGCAGTGTTGGCCTAGTGAATTCAGCGTGCGACTCTCATTCATGAGGTCGTAGGTTCGATTCCCGAGTATGCACCAATGGACTTTATTTGTATGTGCGCATTTAACATTTGCTCGAACGGTGAAGGAAAACATCGAGAGGAAACCGGTTTTTGGGTCTACCCATAAAGGCGACGGCGTATGTCAGTCACAGGAAGACCACCTATTTCCCTATTAGATTGACAAATAATCATGAAACAGACACAGAAATCTGAGCCCCTGACCTAAAAAAGTAGTAGCGCCATCGATATATTTAATTATTGAATCCCTGTGAAAAGTTTTAGGCAAAAGGTTTTTAGCAGATAATATTAACGATTTGATCAAAATTAAACTAAATTAAACTTAGTACTATTCAGATTTTAATCGGAAACGATGAACCAGGCTGTCTACAACATAAGAGTGAAACTCCTTCATGCGTTCTACTATGACAGTCTTGGCATTCCACATGACGAAGTAAACCGCAATGGCCATAGAATAGGACTGCCAATGATTTCGTAAATATTGCTCATAGTTAGTTAAAATTCAGAACGACGATCGCTACGTGACAGAACTCGCATAAAAAAGCAAAACACCTCTGGCTCACGACTTCGTTTGATGTTTTTGCGTAAATAAAAGTTTATTTTCTAAAAATTAATGTCAGTACTTCCATATCTTTAAGAACCAAGGTTAAATCCCTTAGAGGTTAATTGGCGTTTCTGTAGCTAAAGTTAATTTATTATACAATAAGTAAAAATATATAGTACTTATACTGAGCCAAATTCTATTGTATTAACTAAGTATTTTCTAATTCAATGAAAAATTCTTTACGACCCAAATTTATTCTAAAATCATTTACCCAAGATGATGTGTGAATAGACCGATGTTCTCTTTCGCTCTCCGCTCATGGATCTCTTACTAATAGCATTCTCTGTCGTACCCTAAGGGTCAAAGTCGAGACCTAGCGCTTAAATAGGGTAAATAAAGTTGAAGGAGGCTTTCTCCAAAATGGGGACCGAAACTTAGAATAACAAAATATACCTTTTGTATGTAAACTAGATGTGAATAAACAATATTATTGATTCCTGTATTTCATATTTTTGACATATTTTAACATAAATTCGATGGCAAAATATGCGAGTTATAAAAGCAATTACTACCAATTTAGACATTTCGAAAGCCTTCGATGACGTTACACCTAACGTACGTTCATTTTTCTCATCACGTACGGTTCAGTGGTTCGAATTACGGCGTTCCCACTGCAATGTAAAACAACTCATTACTTAAAAATCACATCACGTAAAGATTTACGATTAAGTACTTGAATCCGGGTACAGTGACTAAATTCAATAGAAATTACTATGGGTTACATTGAGGTTGTTATAAGGATAAAGTGTAACTTCATTGTATTAAAAATTTGTCATTCAATTTGGGCGTGGGGCAGTCATTTTGTTTCATTCATCTATACTAATATTATAAAGAGGAAAGATTTGTTTGTTTGAAATGAATAGGCTCCGAAACTACTGGACCGATTTCAAAAAATCTTTCACCGTTGGCAAGCTACACTATTCCCGAGTGACACAGGCTATGTATCATTATCAAAAAAAATAGGGATGCTTACTAAAACTTGAATAACCTGGTGTAAAAAAATTAACAAAAAACTTCCTTCAATCGCGTGCGCTGCGAAAACTATTAATGATAGAACAAAATAATGTACTACAATTTTTCAGGACACATCACTATCTATAAAAAATGTCCCAACAGTATGTCTCTATCTTTTATAGTTACGTCACAATAAGCGTCCTTTTATTATTTTTTTATTAAAATACCACCGCTAGAAAAGGCTCTTTATTCGTACCTAGGTATTGATCCTTATCAAAATAAATACCAACGTTTTTACGTTACAATTTAATGGCATAACCACCAAAAAAGCATGGTGGATTGGTGTTCTCCTGCCGTTTCTCTTGAATACTTTACTACTATGTAATATAACAAAAATCTTAGCCCCAGCAACGCTTGGCCGAGTCTACTAGTAATTTATATATATTTTTAATTCCTTTGTATACCAATGCGAAACAACTCTTATATACTTTGCCAGCGGTTTGATTGCATTGCGTAGAGATGGTGGGGTCTCTCTGCATCATCTACCGCATTTACTATGGAGAGTGTTAGGATTAATACCTACAGATGAGTTTCAATATCAGACGATATCAGAGAGAATATAAAATTCCGACTCTATCATCTTGATGCCCATCGGTTGTTCTGCAACTGAGCGTTTCTTCAAAGCTTCAAGTATTTTCAAAGCAATTCAACTTTGGGTCCAACAAGAAGAGCGTATATTTCAAAGGCCGGCAACACAATCGGGAGCCTTCTGGCATTGTGAGTGTTATGACTTAATGTCAGGTGATATGTTGATCTGTATTAATGGGAAATTGGACCATAGACAGCTTTAACAACGAGCTTAACGCTTAACGACGATTAATTTTCTATATTATACAATTTATGTTTGACAGGTATAAAAAAGTATGTCAAGTTTATATGACATCGTTAAAAAAGGTTGTGGTATTAATTTCATCGGTCGAACCACCAACGATGAAGGACAGTATTATCATTTATATTAATATTTTTTGGCTCGTCTCACATTGAAATCGTTAGACAATGAAATTTAGTTTCTTTTCTATTAATTTAATAAACACTTTAATATCACAATTTTACGTTGAGGTTAATATTATGTATATACATATAAAGGGTTAAGCTTATTGCTACAGAGATCAAACCTATAAATCCCCTACGCATCAATGGTTTTTGTATGTGCGTGACTGACAGGTCTCGGACCCAAAAATCGACCTGTCAGGCACAGAAGGCTGGTCCTACCTAAACAAAATGATTAATGATATAGACGCCAGTCCACATAGCCACGGATTAATATTATTTAAAACATAATTTAATATTAGTCTTAACTTAAGACTAATAAGTAATTCTTCTTATTCTTCAAGAATAAGAATAAGAAGACCAGATCAAGGAAAAAGCTGAGGTCGTGACCTCCTGCCCTGCGATTCTGTAACTCACTTTTCGAACTCACACAGCGGTTTTCGTATCGGCGGTCGCTCTCAAATCAGTCGTGAAGCAGTCATTTCATGATTTGGCATTCTGAAAAGGTGGGAACTTGTAGTTCGCTGTGTAAGCTATTCTCGGTCTTCCTCGATCTCTCCTGCCATCTATCTTCCCGTCCAAGATGGTCTTAAAGAAGTTGTCGAGTCGCACCAGGTGTCCAATCATCTTCCCTCTCCGGTTTTCTATGGTACTAATTTCATCCATCCATCACCACATCTCAAATGCTTCAAGTTTTTGTATTTTTTTTAGTAAGACTCCATGTTTCGCTACCGTAGAGAGAAATTTTGTTTTATATAATAAGTAATAACTAACCTGATTTACGAAAAAGGATATTTTATATAAGAGAGTTTCCAATAACACTACTTACAGCTTTGGGGAAGACTGTTCTGTTTTTGTGTACTAATTAAACATTTAAACTATTTCGAAATATTATTTTTTAATTGATTTCAGACAATTTTTGTATACGTATTGGTTCTATCGTTTCTTGTTCCACATTCAAATTCACACGTATTGTCGATGAAAAAGGTTTTTCTATCGAATTAGTGTTGCTGTTATGTTAGAAATTGACATTTAAATAAATAAATTTGACACATAAACGTCAAGTATTAACTAATCAATAACATTCTCAATCATAGCAAATATCTTAACGAGGCTCTACGGGTGAAATATCTCGTTTCTAAATATTAAAAATAACTTTAATATTAGTTATAATTTATGCATACAATTTTTATTATTCTTCATTTCTGCCAGACTACCATATAACTGGATTCGGGCTCGTTAAGTTTTTATTACGCGCATAAAACCTTGCCGCTATAGAAATCCTAATACAAGTGTTCGACGTGTTATTTAGCAAAATTCAAATTGCATGTTGCCAGTGGCGCTACAATTATACGTATTGCCTATTTTATCTATCTCTCTTATGTTTCATAGGCGAGATGGAGATAGCAATAAAGTCCTGTGTCCGGTGCACATAAATTTTGCAATCCAAGACATTATTTTTGTCATTTCTCTCGCGATTTCCATTACCATAAGTGTTAAATGGCGTAAAAAGAAAAAAGGGTTTGTTGCTGTTGAATTGTGAATTTAAAGCCTAGCCTTTAGGTTTCAGAGTCGCGTGACTTCGAGTAGTTGTTAGCCCAACACTGGATTAAAAATTTATTATTTAACGTAGGTTCAATGCTGGCTGTGCATCAATGGAATTGTCTTTCTATGAACGCATTCAATACTTCCTCGTACGTTGAAGAAAACCTTTATGGCGTGTGTCATACAAAAAAGTCTACTCTTCTACTTGCCTGTTAGAAAAATATCACGAAACAGATACAGAATTATTAGGCCAAGGGTTGCAGCTCTACTGGCTTTTTTTAATTTGTAAAACATAAAGATAATTTTAAGACCGTGGACCAATACATCGATTTTGACGCACTTCCGCATACGGACTCGGCTGTCTACCATATGCCGACAACGAATTATATCATATTTCGGCCATACAATGCACAGAGGCGATGAGAACTTAGAGAATTGTGGTTGGTAACATAGAAGGCAAAAGATCGCGTGGCCCTTCACCAACTAGATGGACCCATCAAGTGAAAGACTCAAAGACTCAACGGCCTCAACATTGCACACTGTAATAAGAGAGGCACTGGGCAGAAACCGGTGAAAACAGATTGTCCACTCTAGGTGTTTTCTTGCTGACCAGGACGCTCAGACATGAGCCGACTGAAGAGAGAGTTATAAGCACGCATGATGTATCCAGAGGTTTTGATTCAGGCTGTAAATACTTAAAGAAGACTTGCTTTTATATATTTAAAGAAACGATACTTCCGAATTTTATGTTGCTTACATTTTATCAAATAAGATTCGATCTCTCATTACCCGTTAAAAAAGGAGTTTCAATCTCTTTGCATTACATTTTTTTGAATTTTATAATATTTCAGTATAATCTATTAATTGTACTTTTTTAAGCAATTTGTAAGTGCGATTATATTTTTCCACATATTTTTCGAATTTCTCGGATACTAACCGTATTTTTGATTCAAATGAAGTTTATTCCAACTTAGGAAACAGTCGAAGTTTGATACAAATCAGTTAAGTAGTTATAGTAATTAATATAGGTAAAGAAATTGTTTCCTGTTTAGTGCATAGGTATTTTATTTTAATTACTTCATACATTAATCAGTTTTATAGAACTTGTATCACAAATGTAACGAAGTTAATAATGTACAAATAAATAATTTACTTTTGATGGTCTTAATTTTTTCCAATGTAAGTATGATAATCTTGATGGAGAAGTTAGTCCAAAAAACTACTTGAAATATTTGGAAGCTAATCAAGGCTAATTGTTTTATTTGATAGTATCGTCTTCAAACACGTCAGTTGTCTAATATTTATATTATTTGTTCAGTGACATGTTTTATGCAACTATAACCTAACTTATAAAAATCTATAAGAAAATGCAAAAGAAAACTTTTGATGCTGCGCTCATCAAAAAAATGTCGAATAAAACACGAAATTGTATTACATTGTATTTAATAACATAGAAAAGTTTACGTTATATTATGAGCACAAGAATTATGTTATTTTTAATTTTACGGCTTAATTTTTCTTCAGCGTCAAAACGTTCAAACTTTTATTAATTTATATTTAATTGCATAACGCTCATACGATTGACAGAAACAAAAGCCAACTATTAAATAAACATTTAACGTGAAATTGCATTAATTTTTAAAAATATTTTACATCATAAATTTAAAAAAAATCCTGCTCATTATAATAAAAAAAATAACTTATTAATAAGGCTAATTAGCATACGAAATCAATTTACAAATTAAAATGAAGTTACATAAAGTAATACTTTCTTCAATAAACTTAACATTATTTACGTATAATAATGAAATCACATAGCTAGGTACTTACACCTAATTAAACTAAAATTGCCTTCGTTATTTTAAAAACTAAATAATAAATAACACAATCATAATACCAGTCGCAAATTAGCATTAATATAATCTATAACATACAATGAATAATATTAACCTCGAAATTTCAAATAAAGTATAGATTTTGGTGACAATTCTGTACATTTTGGCAATAAAATTTAGCAATCATATAATTCTATTACATTACAATCATTATCTCTGAGTTATAAATTATATCTCATGACCAAAAATGTACTGGAATACATATTTTATTCATTATTATCTATTTACAGAATTGCCACCAATGTAATGTCTATAATATATGAATATTTTAATAAAATTTGGACGTAATCAAAACACTGCACAAACAAACCATATGAGATCTTTACGAAAACCCAATCACTTTCGAATACATACAATAGTTTCTAACGATCTTACTTAAGCTGAACTAATAATACTTTTTTCGTAAATATTTAAATACCTAAAGCCACCCCTTTTCATTATTGCATCAGCGTCTCATTATATCTTCTATGCTGAAACCTTTCTTGGGTCTATTTGCTCGACTTGTGCCTGCGGTAGCATTTGTATTAGGCTGTATGCCCACAATGTTCTTTATTCCATTAGCAATAGAGCTTGTACTCAAGTTGTCAGTTCCGTTTCCGTTGCTGTAGCCACCGTCTATGGAGCTTGAAACGTTTGTAGATGTACTTGGCGCAGTATCTTTCGGAGGCGTTGGTTTTACTATTAAGTCCTGAGCCACTGTTTGCTGTGGACCTAAAATTGTATGTGTCATTGAACCGTAAGCAACTTGCGGGTGTGGCGGGGGCAAAGGTATGCCATACTTATGATAAGGCATACCCATCATTGGCGCCATGCTGACCACCATATCATTATTACTTATTGTTTGACGAGGCATTGACAAATTTGTTGGTTCAGGCGATCGGGTCCTGTATATAGGAGCACATGTTCTAATGTTATCCCCTATATCAGGTGGATGACTTCTCTTTCTAAATGGGCTTAAAAACATACTAGAAGGTCCTGGGTCAATAGACGGGCTAGCCATTTGACCAATTTTAGATGGGTCAGGAGGTTGCACTTGATGCAAGTCTCTTCGAATCTGTAGCTGAGGGTGTCTGACTGGAGGTTCTGGTATATCAGGATAGCGCATTTCTTTTTCGATTATTTCCTCGGAGGAATATTTTCGATTCTCATAACCATCCATTGATGACATTCGATGTTTGTCTTGATGCTGAGGTCTCATAGTGTAGGGACTCGCTCTATTAGTCTGTTCATTGTGGTGACAATGGGTTCTTTCCACACTATGTGGTGGTGGAGACAACCGCCGCGGGCGTTCTTCACTCTGTTCCCTACTAATACTTTCGACTGAAGAAGATCTCGCACGACGCACAGGCGAATGTTCTGGAGAGGACAAATCAGGCTCATCGTCGTCGAAGCCAGGTTCAATTGGTGATCCAGGTCGGCCAACATCTTCTTCACCGACGTCAAGTACGTCTCCTGGAGGAATGTCACCAACAGCGTGAGTTAAAGCATGCCGTCGTAAATCACAATTTCTTCTAAATACCTTTCCGCATGAATTGCATTCGTAAGGTTTGTGATCGGTATGTGTAAGAAGATGTGTCTTGAGATTCGAACGTTGATTAAAGCTGCGGCTACACACTGGACATTTATGGGGAGATTCCTCCATATGCAATATCTTGTGAACCGCCAACGTCCTGGATTGACAGAAGCCTTTCCCGCATTCTGTGCATTTAAACGGCTTTTCCTTTGAATGAATGTATCTGAAAAGAAGAAAATATAATTTGAGTTATTGGCTATAATTTGCGTTTATAATGAACACCGTTATCTTGGCCCATAAGTAGTATTTATCAACAATAAAACACTTGAAGCAATAAAATTCCACGAGTTAATTAAAAGACTGGCAATGGGTGGAGTAGAAACATGCTTGAGTTTAACATGCTATAATGGCTATTAACGATATTGTTTTGCAAAATCTTGTTAGTCAGAAAATGAGTTACATTTATTTACAACATATTTTAAAGTTCATCGTACTTAAGAATAGTAAAAAAAATATCTCAGTTTATATATTTTTGTAAGATGTTATCAAGACAATGTCACTATGTAACATGTAACATTGTGCGACGTCATATATTAAATCCAGCGACCACTATTCTGCGCACACCTTGAACGTGATCCGAGTAATTTGAGACTCAAGGCAAGTCAGACGATGTATAGCAGTAAGCCAGTTTTGGTTGAGCTCACCAAAGCTTACTGGACCTTTAATTAACATATGGAAGAGGTTGAACCACAGGTCTCATTTATTTGGTTTCATTCTAAGTTCCAGTTCGTCCGAATCGAATTACGTTAAAAGCATTTTGTAGCCAATCGCTTCGATTAATATCGAGGCACCATCTACTAGACTTAGGAAAAAATTATTGCAAATGAGTGCTATGTTGATTAAATACGAATCAATCTAAATGTCTCTACAGCTTTATTTTTTCGCCATCAGCTTATCGTAAATATTTATGGTAAACATAATATTAATTATAATTCAGCACCACAACATTGAGAACACTTAAATTTTGTATCATCTAAAACCTGACACTTTACAGGTCTTGTTACTTAGCAAAAGCAGTTACATCAGGATCATTTAGCTTAATATCTTCAAGACTGACAATCTAAATTGTGTTAATGCAGCCTTAATTACTGAAATTATGTTTAAGATTTTCGAGTATGCAATAAAAATAAACACTGAGGTCGCCAAGCACACGTTTCATGTTAATGGATCTTAAAATTCTTGGTCGCCGTCCGAGGAATGCACCGTGTAAATAATATATCATTACTATCATGGACCACGCTTGAAGATAAATAAAATGGACCTAATGATCATATGTCTCAAATTACTGGCGTGGCTATCGTCAAACTATCGTTCGGACGTCTTGTCAGTTCAAATCCTTTTGAATCTCTTTTTACCGTAAGTAGCTAAAAGATTATGCTTATGAGTGATAGATTTAATTTAAACTTTTTTTCGTTAGCAGGTAAATCTAACCTATAAAGATTTATATATATTTGCTTGTTAATGTTCGCACCACAATTGGTTCTCTCTATTGGCGTGCAAACGTAGACTGCTCGTTAAACGGTGTGTGTTACTTTTGGATTTAAACACTAATACGAATTTGATTTTTTTCGTATACCTCCGTTATGTTTCTCGGCTTGCAATTTCCATAATTGAATAAGGTAATGGAATTAAAAAGCAATATTCATTTGAATCGCGAGAATCACGCGAATTTAAACGAATGAAATGACCGGTTCTAGACGTCCAGGAACCGGTGATTCTAATTTGAATGGTTTTAAGTCTCACGCTCGAGGATAAATATTAATATGACGATTATCGTGAACACTATTTTACAGATTAAGCTGGGAAAGGATGGTTAGTTATGGGTAATGGCTATAAATTTATGGATATAACTATAGTTAAGACTAGGAGCAAGAGAGTTTATCGACTTTTATACACCTTTACACCTAGGATGTAAAAAGTCTACATAATGAAAAATGAAGCGAGATAGACGAGTAGGTAGTGAGTAATATAATATTATATAGTATTAATGAATTTCAAGAACTAGCATTTTTGTTTTTTAGCATGTAAATCCTAAAATCCTTGGACTCGAGGCCAATATAATGGACAATTCAGATCTTAAAATCAAATTCTAATTGAAGACGATCCAATTAAATAAAATAGTTAATATTCGAATAGCCAATAAATTACGAAAATATAATGAACGACATCTCAATTCTAAAATGAATTAATTCGAAGGTGGGTTGTGGGTTTACTAGTCAGACAACTTAACATCAAAGCGACCGACAGATTTATATTAACAAGGCAATTACCAAGTTACTTTGAAAACGTAAGACAATTTCAACGCAAACATCCTGCGAGCTCAAACAAAAGAATTCTGATTAACATATATGTAATAATGAACATAAAGTATAAACAAATCTCTGTCAAAGTTATCTGGGATCTGAGACGTTAAAAATATAAGTAACGTCGCTTATACTTAGTGATAACGATCACGATGGACACTCATTCAGAATCCCATCAAGAGATTAAAAAAAGACTTAAAATTACACTCGATTCCAATCTCGCGCTAATGGCTTGCATTAAAAATATATCTGATAATGTTGGTATTATTTTTTGTGATTCATGGAAACTAGTTGCAAACGTATGCCAATCCAAATATGTGTTTCTAAAAAAATTCATAGTGGTTTAAATATAATAAGAACACTGATTCGAACTCAAAATTAAAAACGCCACGGGCCCCTGCCCTAAAGATATTATGTTCTATGGATGAATGTGAAGTTTTCAATACGCATTGGGCTAGCGTGAGGACTACAGACCATTCCCTCTCGCCTAAGAGAGGAGGCCTATGGCCATTAGTGGGACATATGTACAATGTGTAATTGAGTACGCTGAAAATTTTGAAGTTTATTTAAATAAAACTGAGTACAACGTGGCGATTTTTACTGATAGGGCACCATCAAAAGAATTTGCCACGGGCCCCAGATGGTATAGTTACGCCACTGTAGAGACCAGTAATATTAAAAATATAATACAGTTTTTAAGCGATATGCGTCTAGAGTTCGCCGCTCGAGGTGTTCAAAAAAGGTTTAGGTCACTTGTCTGATCTAAAAACTGTTCAAGTACAAACTCATTGAGACTTGGCATCGGAACTGGTTTGGTGTCCTCGTTTTACAATCTGTTTTGACAACGCAAATATCAAGTTTTTTAGGCTTAAGTAATCGGGATGGTCTAAGCAATTCATGTTTGACCCTTGGGTGTCACAAGGATATGATAGCCGTTCCTTTTTTATACTAAAGTGAGAAAATTGAGGCAGGTGGATTTGTACTTATCTAAACCAAGACATCTTTATTTGTTTTGTAATTAGACATATGTGGACGACATCATAGACCTTTTTAAATTTTTGTGTATCTTTTGTTTTTTAAAAAGAAATTGGAGTCGAATTGTCGCAAGTCTCAAAATAACTTCTTGTGTATGTATAGCACTAACTTCTTGTAATTGAAACATACAATGAAGTAAAACAAAATTAAAAAGTGATCATTTTTTAACATGTGTTGGATCCGGGTCAGGAATACTTTTTTCTAAAGTTGATCGTGAGGTTCGATTGCAAGTGATTGGTAAATTTATAGAACTACAAAGATCTAGAACTCTCTAGATACCTTTTGTTTGGATTCAAGAACAATTGAATTAACTTTAAAAATTATTTTTGTAAGCAACAATTCATTATATAAATATGATTCGTTAGAAAAGGAAATTTTTAATGCGAATATAGGCGCAGATAACATATACTTTTGATACGTATTGAAAACATAAAATAATTCTATCTATGAATAAATGGACTGATTTCAAAAATTATATCACATTAACAATACTATACAAAAATACACTAGACTGAAAATTTACAAGGAAAATTTGAAAACTACAAAAATAATGAGAAACCCTTTTTATAACTGATTTCGATAGGAAAAGGTTTACAAATTATTACACTATTAATTATAATTTTTTGTCTGTTTTAAAGTTTTATTTTAAAAAATTATAAAAAAATATACAATAAGAAAACTATATAATGCATGTAATGATACACTATTGTACATTTTCTTTCTTAGTAAAGAGAGCGATGCGGACGCTGTAAGGAATGTTCAAAGGTGAATGACCTCACCCTCCCCGCATCCACTCTATCTCATAGATTGATGCCGAAGCTCTTATCGACTCATACTGTAATTAGTTATTCTATTTGCATGTATACGGATTATTATTCAAATAAATAATACACCTGAAATTATGATGACCCAAAAAGCAGCGACGTGATGAAATTTAAGTTAGAACACACACAACGAAACGATTTGTTTGTTTACGTAAATTTAACATGTGATATGCATTGCCTCTGTACCAGACATCATTGATTTTTATATATTTTAAGCTTTTAAATTCAATTTTCATTGATTATAAATCATATAAGTCAACACATACAAGAAAAGTATTTCATAAAATTTAAATAATAAATCAATGGCGCCACAACCTTTTTTAGGTCTCGGCCTCAGATTTCTGTATCTGTTTCATGATCATTTGGTAATCTAATAGACAAGTAGGTGATCAGCCTTCTGTGCCTGACGCACGCCGTCGACTTTTTGGGTCTAAGGCAAGCCGGTTTCCTCACGATGTTTTCCTTATTCACTGTTCGAACGAATAGAACACATAAAAAGAAACTCCATTGGTGCACAGCCGGGGATCAAACCTACGACCTCAGGGTCGCACGCTGAAGCCTCTATGCCAACACTGCTCTTTCATAAAATTTAGTGATTATTAAATAAAGTACAATTGTGCCAAAACTGTCCCATGAAACCCGTTACCTTAAGATTTCCTCAAACTGTTTATTCACGCTTCCTTGAACGAAACACATTTAACACACGCAATAAATAATATATAATTTATTCAAATCCGACTTTAATTAAAAATGGAATTCCTTTGTCGGAATCTTTAGCCTCAATACATAAGATCGAGTAATATACGAATCAAGTTCAGGCAAATGTCAACTTCATTATGTAAATCAAACTGAATTTGAAAGCAGCGAAACAGTAGCAGCACGGCAAACATAAATTTATACTTTATCGTTTAATGAAGTTACCTAATACTTACTGACTTATTGTTGCTTTACTATTTCACACCCCTTCTTCATACAATACAAGCCAAACCCAACTATAAAATAAGTTTGGTACGATAACTTCATTGGATTTTCAGGAAAACGGACGCAGAGCGTGAAGAAAAAGTTTATATGTTATAATATATAATGTAGTGGGTTAATTCCTGGCAAATAAAGCGAGCTTAGATCCTTCCAAAAGCTCAGAAGCTTCCTGGGCAATTTGCAGGCTTCACGGAGCGATCTCTCTGCTCCGGTATGTTATACTGATGTAAATAAAATCTATTTAATTATGTTTTACCATAGTACGTATTCGTTTCTTTCCATCATGTAGTGTTTATAGTGTGATGGAAAGAGACAGTATACGGCTCTGTCTTTTTTTTAAATATCTATTTTATTAAAACCTACTTTAAAACTTTTTACGTGTTTTGTTATAGCCCTATTATATTTAAAATATTTTAAGGAGCTTAGTATAAAACAGGAGAAACGGCTTATGTTAATACTAAATAATGTATCCGACAACATAAAAGCCGTAAGCAACCGTCCAAACCCACGCAACGCTTTATCTACACAAGTGAGCTGTAAGTCGATTTGTTGTTATGCTACTAACACGACAAAAAGTCCGACTTTCTGTTAATTAGCATTAGAATGGACTTGAGCTGCCTGATGAATACTGGTGTCTGACTTATGCAAAATTTGATAGATTCGGGCTTTTGAAAGTTAAGGAAATTTGGGCTATTCGGTGTTTAAAAGCTTTTCTAAATGCTTGTTATTAATATATATGTACTGAGAACTTGTATCTATTGATTTAAGATCTCTTATAAAGGGATATTAATCTTAAATCAAGAAATCCTTTATCCTGCCTTGCGATTCTGTAACTCACTTTTGCACACGCGGTGGCGAAAACCGCTGTGTGAGTTCGAAAAGTGAGTTACAGAATCGCAAGGCTGTAATTCGTTTCATATACTTTTAGGAGCTAAGATATTGTACGACCTGGAGATAAATATAAACTTAAACATCGAAATTACCCTATCCAAAATACGCCTTTTTTTGCGACATTACTGACGGTTTCACACACAGACTCTAGCATAATTATCGAATGATTTGAAAAGAAAAATATTTGATTAAGAAAAATAATTTAAAATTGCAAAATTAAAAGGCCACATTTCAACATTCTATGTCTTATCTTAAAGCTTATTTATAGCTTCAATTATCATTTAAATGGACAAAAAAAAACTACGATTCTATCGTAAATAAAAGATTTTATACGACTTCTGAATAATTCTGTAATGTCTAAATAAGCCAAGTAGCAAACCGTTTACAAGTATATGACATATGCAAATGAGACAAAGCGAATATGAATATTATTCGCAACAACTTAGTAGCTTAACTCTAGGGTTATCACTTTTAAGACTCATTAAGAACTATTTTATGTTAAATAATGTATTTGTGATTCGCAAAACACATTACCATAATCATAAAGATTTAGACCGCACATTGTTTGAACGGTATATTGTGCTAATTAGTATTAATTGCCAACCCTGCACATACAGGTGTTTTATATGACGCTATTTTTTGCGCTTTAAAGTTTCAAAAGAATGTGACGTCAGGGAGCGTGTTTTTTGGTATAATGGCTTTACGTAAGCACTGTACATTTGATATAAAGTTTAGCATTTGTGTAGTTAACGGTATAACGATTTAACAGTATACACGGGGTTAAAACTAAATTCGTTGTAAAGTCCAGAACGAAAGTAGTCTATAAGGCTTTTAAGGTTGTATTGTTTGGCAATATACCGAAAGAGCGCCGTCATTACTTTCCATTTTCACCTCCAAAAAAGTTAATCGAAAAATGATAAGGTCCCAGAGTCGCATAGTTCGTTCCATCATTTATTTTGTGTTGTCATAAAGAAATTTTGTGTTCGTCGCGGCTTATAAAAAGTCGAACCCGAAGTCGGACAGGTACGTGGACAAAAAATAAATGGAAAATACTAATGGAGTGAGGCGAGCGTGTAGTGTTTTGTGATGGACGTTACTCGGTATTCGAAACTATGAATATGTGGTTCAAATAATTACAAAAGTACCATAATGGAGAAACCTAGCGAAGCATAGGTTTGAGGAAAGGTATTTGGAAGCTACGCTGACAAGTAATAAAGCAAATATGCAGTTCTCATCCAAAACGGGCCAAAAAGGACACAATATATTGTAGTTGTTTTTTTTTTTTTTTATATGATTGGACAATTCACACCAATTGACTTAGTCCCATGCTAAGCTGGTGAAGCTTGTGTTATGGGTACTGGGCAACGGATATACATACATATTATAGATAGATAGACATATAAATACATATTTAAACACCCAAGACCTAAGCACAACACCAAATGCTCATCACATCGATGTTTGTCTCAGCCGGGGATCGAACCCGGGACCCATGGATTCGCAGTCAGGGGTACTAACCACTAGACCAATGAGCCGTCGAAATAGTGAGTTGTGGGTAAATAGTATTTTTCTTTTCATACCCAGTTCAGTTAACAACTTCATTGGATTCTTACGGGACAGGAGAGTATAACAAACTACAGGAAAATATAATTTATAATGATTTTAATAAACCTATGTATTAATAAAGTTATTTTAAACTATTCATAACGAAAATGCAGGTATTAAAAGTGTTTTATACATCTCCGTAAAAAATGTTATGACCTGGCATTTGGTACTATGGCGCGACCAAGCCGGTTTGTCGGTGTGGTCGGCGTCCAAGTGACTTAATGGGAGCGACGGCTCGCCGCTGCCGCTTCACACTCAATTTCACCTCTGACTGACGCAAACATTCATTGCACTTACTTGACTCACCGTGATCAGGTGCGTTACTTCATGTAACCGAAAATCTCGGCTTAGCCAAATCACATACAGATAAACGTTTGACGTTTTAAGTGCTTCGATGCCTTAATTAAAAATAAATGCAAGCTTCGCGAGGAAAAAACGGTGGCGCCTCCTAACAAAAAATTCGATAGTTGATACCAAACTTGAGCGCGCACGACTGATTCCGAAACACAATCTAATTTTTCAATCTGCTTATGAAACCCGATATTAACATTTTGTTCCTTAGTTCTAATATTAAATGTTTGATACGCTCGACTCCCCCATCGAGACCTTGTTTTAACATTGAATGTTTCAACACCATTCCCACGTTGACAACTTGTTTTATTTCTCTTCCATAAACTCATTAGACGAGATAAGATTACTACGTAAAAATATCAACACGCCTTCATTCCAAAAACACCGCTGTACGTGACTAACTTAAAGTAGACAGCATTACATTGTCCGGTGTAAAGTAGTTTTGGAGTTACGGAGAGATTTTTACTATTAGATTGACCAAGCGAGCGCAGTTGATTCATGAGCGTCTCCACTGGTAATTATATCGAAACCTCTTGATACCATTAATCATGTATTGATGTATGGAACCAATTATACTCGGAATCCTTCATCCAATTTTATATCTTGAGTTGATGATTTATTACGAAGTAATTAGGCCAACGGAGTAGTGTTAATTTTTATAACAAATCCAGTTTCAAACCTATGTGATTGGATATAATCGTTGATCGGAACATTTATTTATTACAAGCAAACGTGTTGTTATGTTAATGGTCTATTTCTGATAAATACAGTGTAATAACTGCTGATTAATCTAAATACGAACTAACAAGAACGGTGAAGTACAAACTATAGTTTTTTTTTTTAAAGACAATTCACACCAATTGACCGAATCCCATGCTAAGCTGGTGAAGCTTGTGTTATGGGTACTAGGCAACGGATATACATACATAGATAGAGAGATATATAAATACATATTTAAACACCCAAGACCTAAGCACAACACCAAATGCTCATCACATCGATGTTCGTCTCAGCCGGGGATCGAACCCGGGACCCATGGATTCGCAGTCAGGGGTACTAACCACTAGACCAATGAGTCGTCAAATAGTATAATTTATGTAGGTATAAGTTAGATAAGTGTGTGTGTGTGTGTTTTAAATTAAAAGCAATTGCCCCATTTCAATTCGCAGCATCGTATTTCTTAAAACCTCGAATTCTAAATTTAAAATTCAAGTTCCATGACTATACTCACCTGTAGAATAGTAATTGATGAACTGGTTTCATACTAATTTAAAAAATGCTATTGAAAAGGTTATATTTTACTATTAAATATCCAATCTCCCATAATATCAGCTTGTACGTGCTTAGAAGAGATTAAAGGCTCTAGCAGGCAGCGGTAATAAATAACGCGATTATTTCTTTTCAAAACTGGCTTCGTCTAAGATGTTTTTGTGAGAATTTCAAATCTGGGAATTAAGCTTTACCGTTTAATTTTGTTGAATACTTTTTGTCTATTTAACTTTCTACCTGCGTATTAATGCTTATTTACCTAGATGATTTAATTTGTTATTGAAAACTAAAAATAATGAAACTCACGATTGTTTATTTAATTGTAAGTTGATTTTGACGAAATATTTCCGTGTACAGTGTTTAACACATAGTAATAACGAAATTATACATTGCCATTGTTAAATACAGTTGTTATATAAACAAGTAGTAATTCTAATTTTAAAATTATTCCAAATTTAAAAACTTAAAACCTTACAGATAATTCTTACTTGTGTACAAGGTCAACCAGTTGGGAGGGTTTAGTTTTAAAGCCATGGATGCCTCCAGATACCATCTTAAAGTTTTTTCTATGGTTCAAATATCTCTAAAAACGTTTCGATCTGATAACAGTTATTAATCTGGTATGTCATAAAATGAGAGAGACAAGTTGTTTTTTTTATGTAGTTGTTTAAGCTATTTATAATATTTTTTTTTCTATCCAGAACTAGATTGATATAATATCGTTAACTTGGCTAATTATTTAGTATTGTCTTTTATTGACATAACCTTTACACATTTAAAGAAAACACTTTTTACCGGATTGTAATTATGTATATGTTTATAAGGCTAATTATACATATGTCAGAGTTCAATATAAAATACTATTTGTGATTGCAACGAGTAGATATTCTACATTAATAGGAGGGACATTTCTCATTATTGTTTATAGTACTACCACACAAAAGATTTAAAGAAAACGCTGGAACTCAGAAAATTGATTGACAAAAAAAGGAATTCATCATCGATAAATATATAATTTTAATATTTAAATGTTAAATTTACTACCACTAGTATGTCATCAAAAAATATCATCTGACTGTTTTGATGAACATTAAATTTATATTAATTATATTATAGGATTTAAATTTATTTTTAATTAAACTTGATTATTTATAACATTAGGAAGATGAATATTCAAACTTTCTATCGTGTAAGCAATTATAATTTAATTAGTTAAAGTGAATGGATATTAATTGATTTTTTTGGATTTAAATTTCTATATTTCTCTCTCACGCAAATACATTATAGGATCTTAAGGTAATTTGGGATTACGTCTTATGTTTTCACTATTGTTCGCAACATATGCAGGGAAATCTATAAAAGCAAGTAGCGTATCCTTTCATTCATATTTAGAATTAATTTTTCTTTTCTGACTTTCAGAAGTGTACTTGTTTACCGATATGAATAAAGTTATTTTGACTTTGACTATGCTTTTATATGAGTGGTCACTGTGCCCAACAGACACGGTCGATTTGGGTCTAAGACATGCCGGTTTCCTCACTATGTTCACCCACCGTACGCGCAAGAATTCAATACAAAAAGAAAAGCCATTGGTTCGAAGGTTTTTTTTACAAATTTTAGTACTTTAAAAGTTTACATGAATAATATCTAATATGTACAGAATGTGAACAGCTCGATTAGAATTCTACAAGATTTTGTTACTTATATATACATATACAAACTCATAACACTTAAACATGTCATATGCCATATAACTGTATATATGTGTGTGTCCCCATGAAATATAAGACAACATTTATGATTAATGAACAGAAAAGTCGCTTGGGATACATTTCAACGTTTATAAATAACAATGGAGCGTTCGAATACTTTTAAACTTGTTTTTGAGGTTATGTTAAGAGACAAAATAAGGGCCTTGAAAGCCGTTACACTTGTATTTGTATGAAAAATGGTCAAGCGTCAGTTTCTAACTATTTAGTAAGTGTTATGTAAAAAGCCCTTCTAGGAAAAAACTTATGCAAGGAAAAATTTGGTAGATTTTGAATTTCGTTTTGCGCAAGCGGTTTTCATACACAAACTTTTTTCATGTTAGTGTGTTAGTGAAGGTTATGAAAGCTTATTAATTAGAACTTACTCCCAAGTCAGTTTAATATCCAGCTGTGGCTTATTGTCAATAACTCAATGCAACAAGTTCCCGTAAATTTTCCATAAAAAATTATTGCGGTAAGTGTAGTGAGTTTCGATTAGCAGTAATCACTTACCAGCAAGCTTTTGTTTTTAAAATAGTTTTTATCAACGCTACAAATATTGAAACATCGAAATCAGTTTTGTCGTTATTATTAGAATCCAATATAATAGCCAATTTTTGAACGTTCACTGAATATTGGTTATTCTTTCAATTTAGGCATATATTCTTTCCATTCCTCGTAGATCCATCTAATAATTACAATATTCATATACAAATACCGTGAGATGTTATGTCAATATAAATATTCTTGGGACGCAAAGTCGTATGTTTGTTCACGGACCGGTCACTGTTTGCAGAGCCTCTCGACACCACTCAGAAATATTTTGAACTGAGATCTCGAAGCACGGAAGAGTTTATGTTTTTTTATTTTGAAAGCTCTGTGCAATACATAGATTGAATATTCAAGTCAAGTCAAGACAGTCGATGTCTTCATTAAAATATTTTAGATAAATTGATGATCAAAAATGACAGTTTTTATCAATTTATACGTTAATACCCGCCAAGCACAAAGGCTACAGCGCTGAATCTTATTGAAGTAGTATTACCACAGAATATTCATAAATCTCATATACAGGAAGGCTATCTTAGTTACTGTTTTAAATTGTTTTGCTACTGAGCAACTTTACTGAATAGTGGTAGTGTTAGGTAGTGATAGTGTAACATTTTTTCTGAACCCAAAAACTGGTTGTTTTGGAGTAGATTTTTTTATGATAAGTCGACTCAGCGACTTCGTTTTTACGGTTTCTTCTTTGTATTTAATTAACTCAAAAGTTTCCTATTTCAAATCAGTTTAGGATATCAAAGAATTCGGCATAGTACATCTCGCAGTACAAGTTGTATGATTCGTTCGCACTATCCGTTTCACCATACCAGCTGTAAGTTTCGAAACTTATACAATGACACTTAACACCACAAACCACAAGTTTCATACCAACGTATCGCTACTACAAGCTTTATAGCTTAAAAACTAGATTAAGTAGCGGAGAAACGTTGAATCGTCGATAAGCATAAATTTCTACCCACGCGACTTGTTTGATTTGCTGAATCGTACCTAATACGGATGTTATTGAGGATATCAAATAGGATGGTTAAACTTTTAATAAAAAAATAAAAATAAATCTGTGGCGCTACAACCTCATTAGGTCTTGGCCTCAGATTTCTGAATCTGTTTCATGATAATTTTTAAATCTAATAGGCAAGTAGGTGATCAGCCTCCAGTGCCTGACACACGCCGGTCTAAGACATGTCGGTATCCTCACGATGTTTTCCTTCACCGTTCGAGCAAATGTTAAATGCGCACATAGAAAGAAAGTCCATTGGTGCACAGCCGGGGATCGAACCTACGACCTCAGGTATGAGAGTCGCACGCTGAAGCCACTAGGCCAACACTGCTCTTAAACTTTTAATAAAACAGCTAATATCTGAATGCAAAAATAACCAGAAGCATCAATGCAGTATATTTTTAGTAAAGAAAAGAAATTTTTTTGAAAAACTTTCGAAAAAGGTCGATATATTCTGAACCATAATGTAATATGAGATAAGAATATTTTACAAACATTGAGAAGAATATAGAAAAAGTTGTAGAAAATAACTTTTCGTAACACAAACAAAAGAAAGAAGATAGGACAAAAGGTGGACAAAATATGTCCGTCTTGATAAATAATCAAGACAACGTTTAAGGTTGTATAAGAATAAACACCGCGAAAACTTTCTGTTTTAACAAGTTCAGTTGATTAATGGTAGCGATCTTATCTAGAGAATGTTAATTGAAAGTTTATTTTATAAAAGTATTCTGTATCCACGGCCTTAATTAAAACAATTCACATTTAAAGTACGTTAAAGTTGTGTTACTAGCTCATAGAACCCCCAAATAAATTTATGAAGTGCCAATCTAGACTCAATCATCTAAAAAATTCAGCATCATTTTTTGTGTTTTCGTATCAGGTTTAGCGTTTCTGTATAATTTAAAAATCTCCGAATCAATATCACGCGAGAACCTAATTTGATTGCTTCGAATTTAGCAAAAAATTCAACACGCAACCAGCACAATAGAATATCCTTATATTGATATAAATTTAATCACTTCGCTTCACCAAGCTGGTTTGGTTCAATTTTCGAGCAATTTTAAGTTATAACATTTTTGCGATCTTTTTCTCTGATATCGGACCCGGCAATTTATTGACTTAGTACTTTTAAGCGATTTTTTAAGGCCGCGGGTGTAAATGGCAAAAATGGTGTTTTAGTTGCGCAAGAGAGAACTTTCAAAAGTCTCTATAAAATCAACGAGCATTCGCGCGATGTTTCAAGTTAATTATTCCACGAGTTTGGTCACGATTATTTCGAATGCAGGCTCATCTCTTCACGATATACATGTATGAGAAATTTTCTAATCAACGGATAGTAATTTGGAGGTTGTTGATCAACAATTTTAACGCAAATATTGCGTTGCCTAAGTGTTTTGTTTCATAATAATTGTAGGTATATATAGAATGTAAGTTATGAATGTATAAATAACGAAATTTAAAGGTTGTGTCGATTCAAACCAGTTGCGTGACAATTCGAATTTCGCTCGGAGGCGAAATTTCTGAAATCGTTTCGACTGTTTTGAATATCAGACATTCTTACAATCGATTTAGTATAAATAATTCGAATGGGACCAAAATGATAATTTCTCAAGATATCCGTAGGCGAAACAGTTCTTGCGACTCAGTCCACCTGCCCACTTTGATTTATTATGGATTCAGTATTAATTTGATATCCCTTTTTGCTCCAGCCCCTTGAGCGATCGAAACGAGTAGGTACGACCAGTCCCCATTATATATGCTCTCAGACGACTCATAATTGCATATGAGCCGAGATAAAATATCTCAAGCAAATATATACTCTATTTACATCGTGATTACATCTTTTAATTAATTTTTTATTTATTTATTGTTGTATTGTAATAAGATGTGCTTTTTTTAAAGCACTTATGGTGTGTTCGTGACTATATTAAATATTTTTTTATATACATAAACAAGTGTTGATTGAAATACTTATAAAAACACAAGTTATATACAAAGGTTTTTAATTCAGTCACAGCCGTATTATCAAAAAGGTTTTATTCACATGTAGGAAGTTTGCAGTCCCATGTGCCGTCCTTGAAGGGTCAAAAGCAGTCACGCATTTTATCTCCGCAGTTATTAATTATGCCTTAGTAATAACAGACATTATCTTGCGGTTTTTAAGGCAATCCGATACGAAAACAATGAAGCAAATGTCTCAGAACTTGACATCACTCGGGTTTTTTGCGTTATGATTGACGTTACCATTAAGGTGGACAAAATCGGAGGAATTGTTGACAAGTTTCAATATTCGAATAGCTAAATTCGAAATTCGAATTTTTGAGTTTTAGCTAATAATTTGCTTTAAAGCTTGATTTGAAAGTTACTTGAACAGAAAAGCATTTTAGTAATGTTTTATTCTGAAATAGTGTTTAGACATTTCCTAGAGAAATATAAATAATAGTTATACTGCATATTATAAAGGTGATAATGGATTTGACCTTGGTATATGATATTGATGTCTTGAAATTATTAAAAAATATATGTTGTAATAGACTTTAATTAACTTGCCTTTTAAGAACTAATTGTCTTATGAATGGTTTTAACTGAATACCTATAAAATGAGAGAGTAGAGTGAGAAAGAGAGTGGGTGGGGTACCCCAATGGTACCTATAGACAAAAGTGTATTTAAATACATAGTTTGTTAGTTTTGTCCAAAAATAATAATTTTTCGATTTTAATTTCGCAATACACAAAAAATAGTTAATCGTCTATTGAGCTGCAACAAAGGAGATCTCGATGTTTGTAAAAAATGATTTAGTTCGGTAATACAATCATATCAAGTAACGACAGTAAAAAACCTAAAACCCGAAATATGCAAACTCGTTTTATAATTTTATTAAATCTAGCTGACCCCGCGAACTTCGTTTCGCCTCAATATGATTTACTTTGCCTATCTTTTTAGTAGCTACGTATGGAACTAATTTTTACAGACTTCAAGGTATAAATTAAAAAAAAAATACCTCGTATTGGTCCAGCCGTCAAGTATTGAGCTTAGCAACATATTTTGCGATTCATTTGTACTGATATATATATAACTTATCTTTTTATGTCTAAACGCTTTGATAAAATGATGTACGTAGTAATTATATTCTACAAGCACCTTGTTCCATTTTCAAATCTATTATCATCGTAATATCGTTCTAAAGTGTTGTTAACCAATTTATGCCGACTGTACATAGTCGATTACCGCCGGGGCCTCCAATAGAAATGGATGAGTCATCATTTTTAAACTAATTACAGGTACGTAAAAAACTAAATGCGAGACGTAGCCACGAGTATTAGGAATCATCAAAAACTACTAAGCCCGGTTCCTCTACGCTTGATTTTTATTTTTTATCACTGATTGGAAACCAGAATTATTTTATTGGATGGCAATTTAACTTTATCGTAGACTTCTTGACAGCTCACACGGTTGCCCGGATTCGTTTTAAATATATAATTAGTGTTCTGTGCTTTGAAAATTAACATATAGATTAATTTTTTTTTCATCGCCCATGGACACTCTCAATGCCAGAGGGCTCACGAGTGCGTTGCCGGCCTTTTAAACGTGGTACGCTCTTGAACCCTAAGTCGAATTGATTCGGAAAAAAAAAACACTACTACTTATAAATAATATTGAAAAGTTACATGTAATACAAGCGTTTTATAACAGTTAATTTATGTTGTAAATAGTCTTGTTAAAAGTAATTCTTCAATAAGAAAATACGACCGTGAGTGTCCAGTTTTTATAGTATAATAAAATAATTTGAAACGGTCCCGAGTCAACGAACTAGCTTATGAAATGTTCTTGTCAGCCTCATTGCTAAACATTCCCGATATTATTAAATCAAATTTAAATAAACCAATATCTATTATCGAAAATAGTAACTCGTTGCTATCATGATGAAATTCTGAGAAGCCACATTTAAAAGCTTTATTAATGTTCTATTCCAAGTAGCGCAGCGGATGTGGCCACACTCGGCTTAACATCTGCAACTTGACTTACACAGACACCCAGTTACGTGCATGTTAATGTGCTTCTATGATCAGCGTTGTAGAAAATTAATACATGAATGGAATATAATTACCAGTATTTTAATTAAATATAACAAAAACGCGCATAATTAAGTAATGTATTAACGTTTTTGCAAAAATGCGATTGAGATACACTATCTTTATATCATTTTAAAAAAAGAACATTAATCTGTAGATATTTACAATAGTAGTAACTCACCTGTGATCACGCAGATGATCTTGCCTCCGGAACGCTTTGCCGCAGATGTCACAGGAGTAAGGACGTTCATCAGTGTGAGTTCTCTCGTGGATTAGCAAATTGTAGGACTTCGTAAATTGACGATTACAGAATTTACAAATGAATTGTTTCTTCGGCCTCGAAGCTCTTCCTGGAGCTCTAAGCAGTCTTCTATCTAGATGTGGGTGCATTTGATGGGGTCCCGCCCCAGGCGGAAATAAACCCGCACCCGGAAAATTAAAACTGTTGGCAGCTGTCGGTGAGGGTCCCGGAGCCCCAAGAAAAGCACCAGGTGGACCATACAAAGGAGGTTGCGATGATCCATCGGACATCATGCCGTCAATCGATGGAGTTCTATGGTGGGGTAAAAGCATCGCGGCTGCGGCCTCCCTAAGAGCAACCTCTTTTCTTTTTTCAACCATCATCGCCATTAAGTCGAATGAATTCCTTTTACTAAAATTACCGGGCGCTCTGTCCGGTGAACCCTTCGACTGTTCTGGCCTTTCTCGGTCCATCATTCTTTCCCTTTCTATAATTTCAGATGGTATTAATGCAGGATGCATTTCACTCGGGTACATAACTGGATGCATTGCTCTTGTAGGTACGACGGGAACAAATGCTGATGATTCACGATGGGTAGCAGTTAAAAGAGTACCAGATGGTATCTGTCGATGATATGGTAGAGGTGGCGAATCAAAATTTCCTGAATTACGTCCATTTGATGAAGATCTCTGTGCTCGATCCGCTGAGCTTGCAAGGAATTGGTCATGTCTCGATCGCAGGGGAGCGTTCACTGGACTATCAGGTACAGGGCGAGGTGTCGTAGCCCTTGTTACAACAGTTCCAGTGTTATCCGACATCACGTCTTCTAATCATCTGAAAATAAATAATACAGGGATGAATATTTAATCATACGCGTTATCTATTGATACCTTATTAAAATTTAGATTCAATGTAATTAAAATACAACTTTTGCAAGGCCGATGTGACAATATCTACTGCAATTTAATAGCCGATGTAGAAGCAAGCATATACGTCGATAAAACTATAGTTGTCTAACCGAATAGTCACGACACGCTTCAGCTACACTTGATGCTTATCTTTATGGCTTTCACTTATGGATCGTACAACTGGCGATACGAACCCAGCTCTTATTCCGCAGTTACTTGGCAGGTGTTGAGCATTTAGATTTATGGATCGAGAAACATGTTTAATTAGGTAGCTCTACATTGTTACTTCGTTATTAACATCAAAAGAGTCTCACGCGATCCACCTACGATCTTTCACAACCTGGCTATACTTTTAGCGGGTCTATAGCAATTTCTTTTGTTAGCCTTTCGAAAGTTTTATTATTCACAATTTGGATACTTTACACGCTTTCAGAGGCGATCGTAATAAAGTTTTAAAATCTGAGTTCATCATACAATATTCGTTCTATTTTTGTGCGGAGAGTGAGCACTTTTCATGTAATTCTAATATTTTAAGTTCGATAAAATCTTAATAAAGAAATATCCATTGTTTTGTTTATAACTTTATAATTATGTTACTTCTGATGCTCATGAATCATTCAACAGTTTATACAGAATAGTATCGTTTCTTAGCTTCTGGTGATATCGGGAAATGTTAATGACGACCGGATTTGGGCTCCAACAGATATATACGTCTATGTTTGATATCTATCGACAGTTTATACGATATGATTTATAAAAAAATAACTTGTATAAAATATAGCCCTGTCACATATTAATTGCTTATTTTTAAGTTTAGGAAATTTTTAATGAAAATAATTTATGTTTTAGCTTTTATTAGGGGCATTTAAAAGTGGGACAAATGTTTGTGTAAGAGTCATAACATCACTGAAAAGAATGCTATTCTGAGATTTACGAGTTACGGACTGAAATGAACATTATGGTCCGTGACAATAAAACATCACCCTTTGCTTAACATATGATGTTATTGTAAGGTTTCCGGTTTCCGTGTCCACTGTTTATTACCAAGTGAAGGCTTTTAAAATATAAAATTATACGAAATTGGCCCTTAATATGAGCGATAATGTAGATTTAGTATATGGAATGTCTTTGATTACAAAAATAGTAAAAAAACATGCAGCAAACAAAGATTAATCTTAGAATCAATTTATTCAAGCGAGATGTAAAAAGGCGCACGGAGTCCACATTTCACTGCATGTTGTCCATTCTACCGTAAAAGCCTTTTGATTCTCTATCCTTTTCACTCTTTTGGGTTCAATACACACCTCTCACTTTGCTTGATCGAGTTTCTACCATCTTACTTACTCTAAAGCTGTAAAACTACTTTTATCTCTTTTACTTTGGGTATTTCGAGATATATTATAACGTAAGTAATAGTAAACTGTAATGATGTTAAAGTAATCTAGTGTAAATGATGGATGGGAAATGATTTGAATTTTGTCTAATGACTGTAAGAATTATATTTTATTGTTATTAAACTTCAAAATTTATTACAGTTTGCAAATCAGGAACTTATATTCCATTCCTTTAATGAAATCTATTCCAAGACTTGCATAATGTCATCAACACTTCGACTAATTTAAAATGTTAATGAGTAAGCGACTAATTTAACATTGTAATAATTTATGAAATCTATAACAATTTATGGATCGAGATCTTTAAAGATAAACAGAATGGGTCGCAAAGAGCTGTTAATTCACACTGAATATTTCATTGTGAACTAAATATTATTCATAAGTCATAACGACTTTACAATGAAGTTAGGAAATAATCGTTTTTTTTTTTAATTTATTGAGTTTAGAGAACATACATCTATTCTTCGCTTTTATTTAAAGTGAAACGACAAAATCCATCACTTGATAACGTAAACAGTGCCATCTCCAGTGTAGTTCACTGGTTTAATACAAATAATCTTAAGTTAAACGAAAAGAAGACAAAATGTGTTAAATTTGTAACTACAAATGTAAAAAGTAGTCATTCTCAAATAATAATTAAAGACGAGGAAATAGACTTTGTTGATAATGCGGTGTTCTTGGGAATTACTTTAGATAGTAAACTCCAGTGGGGCCGACACATAGAAGGTCTTTCGAATAGGCTAAGTTCCGCAGCGTTCGCAGTTAAAAAGATACGCGATCTTACGGATGAGAACACAGCAAAGCTTGTTTATTTCAGCTATTTTCATAGTATAATGTCATATGGTGTTATTTTGTGGGGTAATGCAGCTGACATTAAATCGATATTTGTAGTGCAAAAGCGGGCTATAAGAGCGATCTGTGGGTTGTCCCCACGGGAGTCGGTCCGAAGCAAATTTAAGGAATTACATATTTTGACTCTGGCAAGTCAATACATTTATGAGAATATTTTGTATGTGCGGAAAAATATAGATATCTTTAAAAAGAATAGTAGCTTCCATAATTATAGTACTCGTAATAAAGACAAAATTTGCGCACCAACCAGAAGGCTGCATAAAACGAGTAATTCTTTCCAAGGCAATTGTATACGTTTTTTCAACAAAATCCCTAGTGAAATACAAGCGTTGTCAATAAATAAATTTAAATCGTACATTAAAGTAAAACTGCTTACTAAGGCTTATTATAATATAAATGAATATTTAAACGATCCTAGTGCTTGGATATGAGTTGCTCCAGTATATATTATAGGTAACACGACTGAATCTCTCGGCTGCATTTCCAGACTCTGGGGCGATCGTCAACATCCACGACTGTTTTAATGTAAAGTGGGAACAAACCGTGATCCATGTGGTATCCAATTATTTCAGTATTATTATTATTTTCTTATGTAGCCAAGTCCACATTTCAAGGATCGTCATGCTCGCTTAAATGTCATTGCTTGTGGCGGCGTCCATGCGTCGGGTTGTCTCTCTCCCTAAAATATGGCGAGGGGGCCGATGGCTGGCCATGCGTCATACTCGTGAACGGGTGCTGCTTGTGGTGACTGGTCGTACTTGAATTCGTGTATGCGGTGATGTTAATTATTTCGACTATGTGTTTGCGTGTTGTTCCCACGAGAATGTAAGTGCGTGCTCCTATTTCACCATGCCTCCTGCTGATAGGGGACAAGTCTTTGTTTTTATTTATGTTCTTATTATTAATTACTTAAAATGTCATGTGGAACATGGTGTAATGGTTGCAGCTCCTTACAACCGTTGTGTAAAAAAAAAAAAAAAAAACATGGCGATTAAAAAGAGTGGCGGAGAGTTTATTGCCAGTTCTTCTCTTCCGTTCTACGCCCTTGATTTGAGAACTGGCAGTAAATGTAAAATTAGAAGCATTAATATTTATATCTTTAATGACGAATCACAAGTGTACATTGTGTTACCTACGTGAATAAATGATTTTTGAATTTTGAATTTTGAATTTTATACCAGCCCTGCGATTCTGTAACTCACTTTTCGAACTCACACAGCGGTTTTCGCATCAGCGATCGCTCTCAAATCAGTCGTGAAGCAGTCATTTTATGATTTGGCATTTTGATAAACAATAAACTACAAGCTCCCACCTTTTCAGAATGCCAAATCATAAAATGACTGCTTCACGACTGATTTGAGAGCGACCGCCGATGCGAAAACCGCTCTGTGAGTTCGAAAAGTGAGTTACAGAATCGCAGGGTAGTTAATATAAAAGTTCATTTTATGACAATCAAAATTGTAGAAATCTCATTGCAATAAAAAAGTCTTCGAATTTATTAAGAATACATCTCTTAGTTTTATTAATTAAATTGGTTGAAAATATATGAGGTCAGAAATAAACAAAATCAGATAATCTGGGATTCTCGGATCTTGTTCAAGCACTAAATCAACGGAACCTGTCCATGCTCCACTTCGTTAATTCGTATTTAATGGTCAGGGGTTGTTGACTTTAGGTTTTGGAAACATTTTTGAATTTAGAATCTTGAAGGTATTGTTATTTTTTTCACAGGCAGAACTTATTACTTCGTATTTAATTAGATGCTTCTATAAAACAAGTGCTTGATTGTAAAATTTTATCTAATTTAAATTTGACAGGAAATAAACTGATTTAATCTTGCAATTCACGCAACATGGCCCTAGCTTCATAGTATAAAAACCTAAACTCTTCTGATTTCTTCTTTCCTTTGATTTATTACACAGTATACCTATTACTACTACCTACTTTGAATGTGTAATATGGTAGACTCAATGTGGAATAGTTTATGAAATTGTAAGTGAAGAAAATGTACAAAATGACATGGCGATTGTGACAGAAGGGAATTGTCTTGCTAACCAAATATAGGATGAGAAATATGATGATTGTAATATAAATTAAATTATAAAACACTTACACGTAGATATAGTATGCAACTTAGAAAGTACAGCACTTGTCTAACTGAAAATGCATTTCGCTACTAACGATTTTGTTTTTATCATTTTGACTGCAATCAACTTTAATGGTTGCGGCAAATATCAAAGAGATTTTAGGAGAAGTACTTCCCCACAATTATGATTATTGATTAGCTTATCTTTTAAATGCTTTATCGTTTATCGAAATCAGACGATGTACAAACAGTGAATTAGTATATGGGAGACAATTAGGTTTAATTTTTACGTGGAATTCCTTTTTTTATGCCGCAAGGTTGGTTTGATAAATTACAAAGGCATATGTCAGATTAGATTACATTATCTGTTAATGTACAGATTAACTACCATTTCTAGTAAAGAGCACGTTTCTACTGTTATATGAACGCAGATGTTGACTTAAACCTATTCATACATTTTGATAAGCAACAGCCTTCTATGGAGGATTTCTTAGATTTATATATGGGGAAGGTTATAGGTAGGTTTCTCTATAGGAAATAGTAGGTAGGTAGGGCTGGGACTAGATTATGTGACGTAAATAATAATTTAATTTCCATTTTTCCGTCAAAAACAAATGACAATTTAAAAATAGTATTGTTGTGTTTTTAATTTAGATTGGTAGGTAAGTAAATTTGTTTATTTGTTGTTATGAAGCCTTAGCAATTGAAAAAGAAAAGCTCTTTTAAAAAAAATTACATACTTAGAACATTAATAAGAACCACTAACTTCTAACTATTTAGAATGTTGTGAACTAACTGATAACTATTTAGAATGTTGTGTTTTGTAGAGTATGGGGTAGCAAACCTAAAGCAAAATGCAAGATGTAGTTAGAGATATAATTATCATAAAGCTAGATGAAACAAACTTAACAGAAGGCAACTTTCTACGTACTGATCTGCCATATTAACTTCAACAAGTAAATTAAAAAAATCATGCGCATACATTTTGTGCTACTCAATTGGCACCTGCTTCTACAGCTTGTTGGATGTTGTTTAACTATAATTTAGGCAATGCTACTGGGTTTTAGGGCAGATGTTAACATTAGAGTAATTTGTAAAACCTTCGAAACACCTGCATATTTTATTAGAGCATAAAATTCAGCTGCCTATTAAACTGTTTGATCTACAATGGTAGCAATTATGATTTTTGTATCCAGGAATTTATAATCAGTAATTCCTCAAATCAATTAGGTTCATTCAAATTGCATGTTTGTGTTACTTTGTTATATGTATCTTTTTTTTATAGAACAGGTGGAAAACGGACAGGAGGCTCACCAGCCGCCGCCCATAGACACCCTCAATACCTGAGGGCTCGCGAGTGCGTTGCCGGCCTTTTAAGATTTGGTACGCCCTTAGTCGAATTGGTTCGGACCAATTTATGGTTTAAATGCACATATACAATTTAATTGAGTCCTTCAAGAAAGGAGCGTACCAATTCTTTAAAGGTCGGCACCGCACTTGTGAGCCCTATGGCGCTGAGAGTTGTGTGTCCATGGGCGGCGGTATTACTTAGCATCACATGAGCCTCCTGCCCGTTTGGTGCAATCTTAGTCCGTCAGAAATAGTCTCTGAAAGAAAGCTTAAGCAGTAAAACCCGTAGAGGTATCTAAACATATTTTTGTTTATTTTTGGCTGTATTCGTACGTAGATAAAATTTATAGAGAATGTAGATAAATAAAAACCTACGCCATCTGGCGGTGACAAAGTACTTTATCCATGATGATTTAAATATATCCCTTACTGAAATTATTATAAAATATGCGTTATTGTCTTTCTCAGTGCCGTTCACCAGAGATACCATATCTTGGCCACCTTGTCATTGACGGTAGTACTACAAAACGCGGTCGTTAACCGCAAACTCGAAACTTGTCGGTGTCCAATGCAAGTTAACGAAAAGTAGCCTTGTTTTATACCTACGACTTACAGCCTTCACTTTAAGTTTCGCGACTAATATTCAGTAGGTTCTATACCCTATTTGGTACCTTAAGAGATGTTTCCGATGTTGATTTATGTGAAATATTTAATAAAAAAATAATCGCTAAGTATGTTTAATAAGCTATTACATTGTAATACAAATGAAGCCTCAACTCAGCAAATACTTTGAGCTATTAAATAAAAGATTAACATCTTATTTTTCTAAGAGATAATTATACAGATAATTATAATTACAGTAACACAGTGGCACGAGGCATTACAGAGAACAATAGTATTAAACCACAGACCGTTATTAAGGGTATCGTTTTCTTGGGTGGTTTAAAATTAATTGTTATTGTTCGGGTATGGAAGTCACATGCTCAAATAAAACAGGTAGCGACATAAAACGCACCCTGCCTACCCAATTTATTCCACATCCGCTGTATTAAATTACATATTCTATTAAAAAATGGACTCACAAGTCGACGGGTCGTCCGATCGATCACCAGACGTATCAACCCTCAGTAGTCAGGTAGTCGCCCACAAAGTTTACCAACCTAGGGTCCACACTAAACAAAGCTTTGCAATTTTTTGTCACATTTCACAGTCTAACCGCAGTTGACTTCAACAGGTGAATAGGATATTAGTAGATGTGCACACAACAATAGGCGCACTGCACGGCCCATAAAACAGTTAATACACACAAAGTTGTTTCGTATATCAATCACGGGTACACATAGTTAAATATCACATCACTGTTCGTGTATAGAGAGCACTGTAATCCACTCATAAAGTTATGTTATTGCACTAATAAGATATCGTGGAGATAAGGCTGCGCAGGCGGCGCGGCGCGCGCGTCGTTTGGGCAGAGTGCGCGTACTACTGTGCCTGCGTCGTCACTCGTCAGAGGCAGTAGCGCTCCTGTAGATCGCCCCGCCGCCCGCGGCCCGCTACCCGCGAAGCCTTCCAAGTTTTTACTTTGACATTAAAAAAAGGATACTTTTGGATTGTTTATTTTTCGTGTTAGTAGCTTATAAGTTGTGTAAATTAACGCCGCCCTCGAATGTTTGGTTCTGGATTTTGAATAAACGCTAATTGATATTCTATTAATAATAATAAAAAATAGTGAAACTAGGTTTTGGATTTAAATTTCAAAGCATATTTTTATGTATAAAACTCCAATCTTTGGTGTATGATTTTTTTTTGGGTCGAATATAAATACATATATAAATAATTTGAATACCCAAGCAATAATAGTCCGATGAAGCGGTTATTTAAATTATTAAAACACATTAAGATATTTTTTATAATTTATTTACAACGAAATCTATCTTTTTTACCCACATACATTTAAAAAATTTCATAGTAACATAACACCCAATAATAAATAACTATAAGCATTAAATTTTTGAATTTATCGAAACACCCATATAAACCTAACATTTATTAAAAAGCGGTGATTTACGCTTTTAAAAAGCGCTTTATGATAACGTGTTTTATAAGTAGCAATAATTTATACATAAAAATTTCATGAATAATAAAATTATCAATGTGATTCGTTATTTTTTTTTTATGAACACAATTACATAATACATCTATGAATTAATAAAATAATGTCTAATATTAACGTGCATTATAATTTCATTAACTATAATATATTCGATTTCTCACGTTCAGTAATATTTTAAAACACTCACTAATGTAAAAGGATTCTATTCTAAAAAGCATTTACGAAGTCTGTTAACAAGTCTTTTTATTTATATATTATATATATTTGAGCCTCACATATTACTATATACAGATATTAATTTACTTTCACCTATTATATAATCTTTTAATGCACTATTTAAAGTCACCTAAAATGGACCACATTCTAAAGGATGATATTCAAATACAAAACGAATGTAAATATATGAGACTATGAAACATCAATGTTAACGCTTAGCACAAACTTTTCGATAAGTATTCATACCGAATTTACTACACGAATACCTGACGATACGAAAACGATAGCTTTTGGCAGAAACGTTACGTACATACTTCTGGTAAATGAATAGTTAATATGAGTTTTCCAAATACGTCCACGGAGGGCTGATCCCATACATGTACTATTAAGTTACCTTTTCCATTGTACTATTTTATCGTAATGTATTAACATTAACATTATCATTAACATTATCATTTTGCATACTGTTAGATCTTTCCTTCAACATTCAGAATATTTCTCACGGTATTCTTCATTAAGATCAAAATGAGATAATAATGCACAAAAATCTGGCTAAGACATGAATTTAACTTAGTTAATTAATTATATAAAAACATAAGGGATGATTTAATTTATATTTATATATACTTTATATAATATTGGCACATGACTAAATTATTAAGCTTATCACTACTTTTCTTTACACATAATATTCGCTTTAGGAATATATTTGGATCGCACTGATTTGTCTAATTCTAAATAACCTCTACGAATTTTCATTCAATAAACTATCATAGTTTTTCGTTCTTTTAAAATGGTCGATTTTATATGTAATAGAGATTTTTCTGTTTAATTTTTTTATCATTCGAATCCTTTACTAGATATAAATTGATAAAAATAAATGAAATGGCATTTTTAAACATATTAAATATTTGTAATACCATTGTTTAAATATATTTTTTAAATAATCTTGGATATGATATATTTTTTATGTTTAACTGTAAATCAAAGATATTGAATTAAATATAATATCGTTGATTTAATAATATATTTGTCCTAAATTTGAAGCCTTTTCAGGACGGGTAGTATGTTTTATAATGTTCAAAATGTTTAACATTCCATAATATTTTTTTTCAAAAGAGCCATTGAACGTGAACTTTTCTCTCTGCAAAATTCATTTTACAATATTATTTGTTTCTTTAAAATAAAGCAAGCAAAATTATGGCAAACAGATCAACTTTAACCTTTGAATAAAAAACAAAAAAATTGTAATGGTTTATATAAATTCGAATGAGTCCGACATAAAATATGTTCGTCAACCGGCCTTCATCCACCTGTCTATCGAGTATTCTAAGGCTGCCATCCATCTGAAATCAAACAATATTTAACATTATTTTATATTTCACAGCGGTTTTCACTGAATTAGGTTTTTATAAAGCGTTTTAATAGGGCCTAAGGGGAAAACATTCAATTCGGTATTCTATTTTTTGACTTCAAAAAAGAAAGCTATCTGTTTGAGATATTAGATAATATTTGAGAATAATGAATTTTGGTTTCTAAGCATGAAATTTGTAAGTATGTATATCGGTATGCCCACAATTTTCACGAAAATTAGTTGTCATATTGTAATGTTTTAAATCAGATATATTTGAAAACTGTCATAATTTAAAACAAATTGGTGTTATGATTTTTGAGCTATATGTATAATATAGTATATATATAATGTTGATATATATCAGAAGTCGTTTTTTAATTACTTTTATTAAGCAGGTAGGTAAAAACGAAAAAAACTAATATCTAAAACACGTTATCATTTCGTTTATCGTTTTGCAAACTCGTGCTTACCGTTTCCTATCCATTTCGGACTCAGTGTGGAAGTAGAAGTGTCGTTGTTTAGGTTCCGTTGGCATCACCTCGAAGGCATATTTCTTGCCTCCCGCAGTACATGTCTGGACACGGTATCCATGGAGACAGGCCATACCTGAAAAATATTTTTTAAATGTTATTTAACTAAGTATATATAATTCAGTCCCTTGGATAATTTCAAGTATTTATCATGCACCGACTGTTTTTTTTAATTCTTTGAACAATGACAGACTGAAAAATAACTCTCTCAAACAAAAATTACGGACTTCTTTTCGAAATAACAATGTGTTAATAATTATATTATTGTATTTAATTGTTAATAAATAATCTCTAATATATAAAATTCTCGTTCCCATACTCCTCCGAAACTGCGAATCGGCTACTATCTATCTTTCAAACTTCTAAGTGATAAGGAGTACCCCAAAAAAAATATTTTTAGGAAGATTTTTTTTGTTTTTATTTTTTTATGATACAGCATATAAAATACATACAACCCTTAATTTTCATCGCCTCTACGACCAACCCCTATGTTTTATTTGTTCACATAACAATCACAGAAAAACCTAAAAAGTTTTCATTCCGGAAAACCGAACAGTCTCTGGGGTAGCATAACAAAATGTTTCATGTTGGTATGTACTAAAAAGGTAGGCTAAGTAAAATCACATTAAGGACAAACGAAGTTCGCGGAGGCAGCTAGTAATAATATAGAAATAATAAATCACGAATTTTGATCAAACACTTATTTACTAGACATACCCCTCCCCCCCTTTACCTCGTGGTTATTTAAACGCTTGTTATTTTAAACTCTTGGTAAATTAAAAGAAGAAATGATGAATGAAGAAATTAAATTAGAAATTTACCTCTGGTCCCTTGAGTTTCTTACTATCGGGAGTCGACTGTATGACTTACCAAAAGCACTCTTGCTGTTGCCGTCATTGTAGAAGTAAAGGCAGGCGTCCTTAAGCACGCAGTATCGCTTTGCCCACGACTTCCACTTGGAGCCGAGCTTCAGCAGATAACCGAAGCAGTCCGGCCGAGGTATGGACGACGGTGGCAGCTTCATGTTCCGTATCGTTACTTCGAGCCAGCCATCTCGCTGATATTCATAAATAATATTAACTCCATGACCAAAAGTCTATAAGATATCACCCTCTGTACCTACTACTATTTATTATTTAGAAAAGGGAAGACGCAAAAAAACTTCTTTATGTGTTAGACAGGAAAAAAAAAATCAGCCAGATTTCAATTCATATCTTTACATCTGAATTTTATTAATAAACATTAAATAAATATAACTTTGGCAATAATAATAATAATAATTAAAAAAAACTTTATTTATGACAAAAGGGTTGTGACAAAATTCTTATATTGCTAGTCCCCACACTAGGGAGTCACTGTAACTAGATAACAATTATTCCGTGGTTCATGTAAAAAAAAAAAATTAATAAGTAATTTTAGTGTTACGACTATAGGCGGAAACATACTACCAAAACGCGACGCTACACCACGCCATCCGACGCATGTCAGTACTTATCAATCCCATATATTTAATATGGTCAGATGCACATAGACAACACGCCATGTGATCACACGCGGTAACATCCAATCGATTTGGATCGGCGTGTTGTGGATGTTGTGATGATGACATCATGCGTCAGTCTTTCGAGTTTTTGACACGAATATCAATTTATATACTTAGATATTTTTGGATTTATTGGGCGAAATGAACGACGAACAATTAATTGAGTTGGTGAAACAATATTCTGTTTTATATGACATGACAATACAAATAACCTGCTAATCACTTCAGTTTATTAGAAAAATACAGGGTGGGTCAGAAAGATTAGCGAATTTGAAACAAATATAATAAAAAAACTAAAAACAATACACATACAATTTTTTATTTCAATTAAAATAGACATCTGGGAAATTTATTTCTTAAAAATAACATCATCCAGGTGTGCACCATTGCGCTGCAAACATTCCTCGAATCTGAACCTCAAATTGGTATAAACTTGCTGGCACATTGCGCAGGGAATAAATCACCTAAATGACTTCTGAATTTGCAAGCGTGTCGTTGTGTCGCGTGTTGGTAATGTGCACGATGGACATCGGGTGTCGACACGACACGTCGCGTCGCGTTTTAGTAGTATGTTTCCGCCTATGTCTTATAAGACATTAAGTATAAATGAGTGTGTGGGTGTGTTAATGGGTGTGTATGCGCATGCATTTGTGAGTGTAGCTGAGAGTAGTTAAGTGTAGTTGTTATGATCGTGCACTGTATCTGTTAGTTTTTAGAACCACAAAGTTATGCCAAGATACGCCTCTGTAGAATCGAAATCCAATTTGGCATAGTTTTAATGTGATTTGCGAGTTTGTATCTGGATAGGTCTCAGAATATATAGATGGGGAAATTTTATTATATAGGAAGGGGCCCCTAAATGAAAGTAAGCAAGAAATGTTAAATGAGGTAGGCACTCGATCATTTGCTGATTTTCAGAGCTCCACAATTTATTTAATTAATATTTTGAATTGCAATTGCGTCTATGAAACTTTATTTTGAAGTTTACTTAATAATGTGACTTGTTTATAAGTCCATTATATAGATTTGATCAATGTTAGTCATGAAACACTTAGAAAAACAGACTTATTACACCATTTAATGAAATTATTCCACCTCTTTTTATCACATTAAATAGATTTAGAGGTAAAAAAACAATTCAATTAAGTTAATCTCCGATTGATCATATTTGAATAATTGCGTGTAAAATAGTAGACTTTATTTGGGTAATAAAGCTACTAAAATTGTATTAATCTTACTTCGACGTGGTAAGACAAAGATTAAACAAGGCAATACACGTTGCCTAATTTAATTACAACGCCATCTAGTAAAATGAAGAGCAACTAACAAGGGTGAGGTCTACGTGTATCCCTTAATAATTTACGTAAATAATAAACAGATGGCGCCACAAAACTTTCGCAGTATGGCGGACACGCGATCTTTGATATGAAAGTATTGAATATATATTTGATAAACAATATATTTTGAAAGCAACTTTGTTGATGCCCGCCCCATACAGTATGTAACACACCTGATTACTGGCGTCAATAGCGTGGTCTAGAACAGCGCGCCATCTAGCGGAGGCTTCTGCAGTATCAGCAGCGAGTTGCAGCCTCGTACCACCGCCGCGTTGTAGTCTGAATCCGTGAGGCTTTCCCGAATCTTCCTCACTCAGCTGATAGTTTACCAGCATGAGTGCTCCCACAGGATGGATGCTCTGAAATTAATTTTGATATTATTTTCAGTAATTAAAAGTACATCTACCATTAACCAACAATGATATTTCTCATTTGGAACAGTATACAATACCTAGTTAACCGCTTGAAAAAAAGTTATACACAAAAAAACAATTTTATTTCCTAATATTTCTGGGCATATAATTTTAGTACAAACCTAACATAACTATACTGATGCTATATCTTTGTATAAGTATCTTTAATGGTACATTAACTTATTATATCGAACTCTGCAAATCAGTCGGATTAGTCGAACAGTTGATATTTATTAGGAATTTCAATGAAAGATCACGCATAATTTCTACTGTTGACCGATCTTGATGATTGATGTTTAATCGTTTAGATATTTAATGGCACTAAATTAATATTATAATATATACGTTCACTTATTTAAAGAGCAATATTACATGAAGATGTCAATACTTATTAGTAATCTATCTTTATATATATAAAAAGAAAATGGTGTTCGTTTGAGGCTCTTTCACAGGCTATTCGATGCGAATTACTTTTTAATTGCTTAATTTTTTTATTTCTGTTTTACTTTTATGAAAATTTTTCCCGCTAATAAAAACATAAGAGGCTTCCTAGAACCTCTAAACGTCAACATCTGTTAAAAACTCGATTTTCGAAATATTTCAATTTTCTTAGCGGGAAGTTAAAAAGAAGAATAATAAAAATATGAAAAAAAATAAAATAATGAAACATAAAATTTATTTTAATTCGTCCAGCAAAGCGGGCGCGAAACGGCTAGTTTTATATAACGGGGAAAACGGGCAGAAGGCTCTCCTGATGTTAAGTGATACCGCCATAGACACTTTCATTGCCTGAAGGCTCGCAAGTCCGTTGCCAGCCTATTAGGAATTGGTACGCTCATTTCTTGAAGAACCTTAATCGAATTGGAATGGAAAAACTTCAGTAGACAGCTGGTTCTACATAGTGCGCGGCGTAAAGAAACGCTGGAACAACGGACTTCGAGGTGATACTGTAATTCGTTATAGGAAAAAAAAAACTTACTGAATCCGTTTTATAATAGTACAAGCAGTTGTCCCGTTTAAGAACAAACCACCGTCGTGTCCATCGTGGTGGGTGATGGGGCCTTAAGGGCGCAGCCCGCCATAGGTAGCCTGAATAAAGGGCGGCTGGACCTCCCTCATGGGCTAATGTCGCTACTACCTCGCAAGTTCTGGCAACCTGGTACATTGGAAACATTATGAGTCCTATATCCCAAAGGGGCATTGGATTATAAGAAATAAACTCAGCTTTAAATAGCTGTCACCGGCAACACTTTGAGGCCCATATATTATATTATGATACGCACCAAACAAAAATGTAAATATTAAAAAACAATAAATTAGACACAAACTAAATTTGGTAGTTATCTTTGATCTCGGAGGAGTTGGAGCGCCTATAAAAGCAATTATTATCGGGAATCGATCCCGAGACAGTTGGTTACGTGTGTTAGCCAAGATGATCGTTTATTAATTAAAGACATATTAGTTTTCATATTTACGCAAACATCGTATATAATTATGCATATTTTTTGTTACAAAAGCTGGTTACAGGACGTGATTAATAAATATTTTTTAATTTAATATTTTTTATGTTATTTTAACGGAATATTTCTTGCTTTAAAATTAACGAGATTAAGTACTAACAATTTACATGATAATAGGACAATATGTGGCATAAATCACAAACAATAGATGAAACTAGGGAGGGATTAGAACCAGTTTTATCGCCATTACCGATCTCTTAACAACGGTAGAACGTACCCATTGCAGGTCAGTTTTATTCATATTTCACAGCAAACAATACAAAATAATTTGAAGTGGCAAAAGTTATCAAAAAATATCACAGAAATCATAACCCACCTCGTCCAGATTAATTAAATTGAGGAAACGTTAAGTTTGACAACTACGAATGTAAAAGGCTTGTAACTTGCCTCGTACGAACACGAGCTATCTGCGTAATTAGCCAATGTTTCGTGTTTTAACTAACTACTATACAATTTATGAAGATGTAGACATTTTCCAACTTATCAAAGTGTGAGTAAAGATTTTGGTAAGCGGGAAGACTGACTATTTTTAGCAGTGGCAACAATTTCGTTTTTCTTTCATTAATGTTTAATTTAAGTTTTATTTTTTTATCTATTGATGTACTTATGATTTCTGCTTTGTTGTTGTATGTGTTTTCTTTTATAATATGTATAATGTATAAATGTAGCTGTAAGATTACTTAAAATACTTTATTATAAACAAACTTAATAATTATCGTGACTCATTCTAAAGTTACTTACATCTAATTCAAGTATTTCAGAACCTGAATGAGCAATCTTCACCACCTCCGAATGCGTCTTGTCTAACACATTGATTCCTGGAATAAATTATGTTAATATAAACATTTTTTAATTTTATAATTTGATCTTAAAACCAGATATAGATTATACAACTAGATATCATCCAGAGAACATTTTTGTAGTCAGTGACCCTTAATAATAGCGGTACCAACAATTGTGATATCAAAGCTACAGACATTGAGGCACATTGAAATTGCGAACAAAAACCTCGGGCTCTATATCGTTGTCTATTGAAGATACAGTGCTGGCGCTGAACTCAACCAAAAAAAAATAACCTTTTTACCACGCTCCTATGAATAAATTCCAATTCCCACAACGATTCCCTGTTTCTACCAACACTTTCTACAACATGTGGCATTTTTCAAAATTATTTAATATATTTAAAACCGTTTAAAACTTAAAAGTCTTTATAATCGCTGTATCAAAGTATTTAATTTACAAGTGTCTATAATTGTTTACTTCTGTACTAAACATTTTTAACATCAATTAATAATATATAAAATTTTATTCTTACTGTTATTATATACAAAATGCCAACAGTAGTGAAAATACACACTCACCATTAACAGATATAATGATATCTCCCACTTCAAGTCCAGAAGTTTCAGCTGGAGTGTCAGGTTCGATGGCTGACACGACCACTGGTTTGCTTCCATGGATCCTAAACCCAAATTCTTCATTGCCACGGCGTACCACCACTGTTTTATCGCTTTCTGAAATTGGTTTACAAAGATTTAGCTTGACTAATAGTCCGTAACTTCGAAGGAACTTTTTAGAAGCTTACTTTTGTTATGAAGTCTCGATGGATTATGCATCAAATTGCACCAATATATCATGTAAGGGTACACATAGAATAATTAATAATAAATACTTAGTATTTTCTATTAATGTATGACATATTATAAACTTAATTACTTAAAGATTTCATGTGGAACATGGTCTAATAATGGTTGCAGCTCCTTACAAACCTTGGCGATTAAAAAGAGTGGCGGAGAGTTTATTGCCAGTTCTTCTTGTCCGTTCTACGCCCTTGATTTGAAACTGGCAGTGAATGTAAAATTAGAAGCATTTCATATATATTTTTTGACGTTAATAAGTGTACATAGTGTTACCTAAATGAGTAAATGATTTTTTATTTGAATGTGAACTTGAGATGTACGGTTCGATTGCCGGCGAAATAATGATTCTTTCATAGTAGGCAGACAGGGCTGATCGCTTACTTAAAAAACTCATTAATGTAACATGTTCCTTTAGTTATGGGGTTTTGAAATATTATATAGTAGAACTATTTTATGCCTAAAACGTAAATACTATTGCTTCGATTAATTATTAAATCATCAATAGGGAGTGGAGTTGAAATTTTCATCTGAAAATGAAGATGAAAATTTTGAAACATGGCCAAAACAAAATGCAACACAAGTAACCTAAGTATTTTTAAAGCCGATTTATATTATAATAATTTGTGTATAATCGTTATAATATACACTCGGCGTCAAAAAAATCGCACCTTTCCTAAAATTCGTGTCAAGCGATTATAACTCCGAAGATCCTTCCTGTACCCTATCATTATTAGTATCATTTGAAAGCTAATGAAATCCCTTATTTGAAAACGGTAGGAAATTGGCCACAACCCCCATAAAAAAATAAAATTCTGGGAAAATGTGAAACATTGTGTATTCTGATCAAAATTACAAATAAAAGGAACAATACAAAAATTAAAAATAAACAATGAAAATCCTTAAAAATTTGTCTTAAAACCTAGTGTTGCCTCCTCTAGCCCTCCGACCTGCTTCCAAGCGGTCAGTCATGGACCTGATGAGCGTCACGACGTGTTCCTGGGGAATGTTGTCCCACTCCTCGATGACGGCATCTCGAAGCTCATCGAGAGTGGCAGGAGCTGGATTACGGGCCTGAACTCGCCGTTTCAGCTCGTCCCAGAGGTGCTCGATATGATTGAGGTCAGGGCTTTTTGCTGGCCAGTCCATAACCTTGATGCCAACTCGACGTAGGTAGTCCTTGATAATCAAGGCTGTGTGGCACCGGGCGTTGTCGTGCATGAACTCGAAGTTGGCGCCGACAAAACCTGCACATGGGACCACATCCTCCTCCAAAACCTCGGTGATATACCGGTGGGCAGTCAGAGACCCCTGGTCGTGACCATCTCCAGCTCTGGAGACGCACACGAGGTCTGTCTTGCCGTCGATAGAAATGCCGCCTTAGAACATGCAGGATCCTCCTCCATACCCGACGGTTTCCACGGTGCAGGCTGGTGTGAAACGCTCCCCTGGTCACCTGTAGACTCTCTTACGCATGTTGTTGGTGTATAGGCACACTCGGGTTTCGTCAGAGAACAGGATATTCCTCCACTGGTCGAATGTCCACGGCACGTGCGTTTCATAAAATCGCTTCCTTTTCGTCCGGTGGATGGCAGTCAATTGGGGGCCTGCAGCAGCTCTCCGGGGCAGCAAATTCTTCTCTCACAGCCTTCTTCTGATAGTGGAGACGCTGTGAGCTGTCCTTCGAGTAGCTCAAAGCCGCTGCTGCAGCTCCACAGCGTTGGAGAAGCGGTTCCGCAAAGACGTCGACACAATGAAGCGATCACCTCTGACGGTAGTGCAGCGACGTCTCCCGGATCCAAGTCTCCTGATGTAACCTCCAGTCTCTTGGAACCGTTGGTTTACCCGTTGCACTCGAAATCGGCTGATTTTCAGTTGCCGAGCAACTTCAACCTGCCGTAGTCCGATTTGCAGTAGGACCACCACTTGAGCTGCTGCTTTGCCATGGTATCCATTTTCACTGGGTTTTTTCTTGTCGAAGCTCTTCAGGAATGACCTCTGTGACGTCTGGATAGCGAATAACCCATAATTGACTTTTACCCCCTCGTTTTATACGCGTCCAGGGTGGTACAATTAGTGAGCCTCCAAACGCGTACATCGCCACTTTTTAATAAAAGTGCTGGCGATTTGTGGTTTTTGATTTTCCGTAAACAAATGATTATTTTTTTGAAAGCTTATTAATTGAGCTTTTAAATGATACTAATAATGATAGGGTACAGGAAGGATCTTAGAAGTTATAATCGCTTGACACGAATTTTAAGAAAGGTGCGATTTTTTTGACGCCAAGTGTATATAAATAGATTAATAAAAATATTGCCGTATTGATTGTATTACTATAGAGAGTAATAATTACTTTTCTTTAATCGATAAAAGCTTTCACCGTTTCAATAACAATTCAAAAAACGCAGCTTAATAAATAATACTTGAAAAACTAAAGCAACATTAATCGCACAGATTGAGGTTATCACTGGTATATCCACATCGTTTAAATTCATATGGCCATGACACATATTCTTTTGAACCCAGACCTAATATCGAAAAAATCTAAAACCATATCAATAGAATTGGCATTTATCCAAAGACCGCATATCTCCATTCATGCTAGCGCCAGTCTCATAACATTTACACTAATTGTTCAAAAAATCATTCATGATACCTCAATGGAGGATTGGATGGAGATTGGATTTTTAGAGAAAGCATTGTCGAACCTAATTTCGCTGTTTTGCTGATGCTTTTTCTTTTTTTCTGCTCTAAGTGCCAACAAATTTCTACAATTTTATTGTATTTTATTGTGTGCTTGTATTATCGTATATGTTTTAATTTTTTTTTGTGAAACTTATGTTTACATTAATAGTCACACATTTTAGATGTAAGATTTTGTAAAATAATTAGTAGATTTAGTACTGTGTGATGTCGTAAGCTTAATAAATAAATAAATAAATGGTTAGTTCTGATGTGTGGTACCGGGCTCGCCATAGTATTCGTTGTTTATAAAGATATTACGCACCAAGTTTGAGCTATACGTATAGTTAGTACGAAAGAATGCTTGAAATTAATTACCACTCGGCTCCGGTGCAACAAGTCTGTTTACTTCACATTGTCGACACCATAATACCAGCATCAATTTGAAAATGTCTTCCAATTTCTGTCTTAAATTACCATAATCTGGATTAGATAAAACTCCTCGTACTAAAACGTAAAAGATTTAAAATAACTTCAACGATAAATAAACAAATGAATAAAAAATAAAATCATAATAAACTTACAGGTGTGCCCCATTTTACTTATTTATACACGGAACTAATCTAAATATTTGACTATTGATTGCGCGCACATTTCGATGACGTCACAGGCGTAATGTCAAAATCGATGGAAAATAAAACACCGAGAGACTAGGCGTGCCTCTACACTCGCGAGACTTCAGCAACTGAGAAGTGACGTTCGGCTGGCCATGTGAAATTAAATTTAGTGCGCATACATTCGTCCGACCTGAAACGATTTTTTATCGACTCTATTTAAACTATAGATGATTCAGAGTCATGGTTAACACATTTTTTGTATCACCTGTTATATTTCTACAGTCGAATGGTAAATTGACCCACGAGTTGTAAATTAAGATTATACGGCGCAGGTTTTAACTCATTACCGCAGACAATTAGAATACCTTTGTGTATTAAATTTGGCTTTATATTTCGTTTATATATAACGCTGGAAGTTGTAGGGTATAAATAATTTATATGCAATTTTTATACAGTTTTCTAAATCTCACAATATAAGATTATAGTAAAATAATAACGTTATTTCAAAAGACGTCCAAAAATTAGATTAATAGTATCATCGGTATGATGGATTTTTACTTAATACATTTCTTCTCCTACAAACAAGAGGCCAAATAATACAAATAAAACATATTGTTATCATACTTTTTTGAGTATTTTGTTGTGCTATATTTTTCTACATATATTATTTTATATAATTCATTTATAATGTAACTAGCTGACCGGGCAAACGTCGTTTTGCCATGTATATAATTTATAATAAAAATATAGGGGTTGATCATAGAGGGGTGAAAATTAGGGGTTGTATGTATTTTTTAATGCTGTATCATAAAAAAATAAAGAATAATCTTTTTATCTAAAATTAAAAAAAAAAATAGGGGAGGACTACCCTTAACATTTAGGAGGATGAAAAATAGATGTTGTCCGATTCTCAGATATACCCAATATGCACACAAAATTTCATGAGAATCTGTCGAGCCGTTTCGGAGGAGTTTAACCATAAACACCGCGACACGAGAATTTTATACATTAGATTAACACAGTTCCACATCAGAGCACCAGAACGCAACGAGAAGTTCAATTGTTTCATACATTACATAAACGAATATTATGTCATTTTTAAAAACGAAGCATAAAAAAGTATTTGAGGTCGTTCTTTAAATAGCGATACGAATTTAAATAAAGAGGTGACGAGAATAGAGTTAGCGTCATGTCGAACAGTTGCGATAATTTGCGGACAGCAAAAAGTGACGTCATTTTAATCTATTAATGACGTTTGATCTTTACAGAGCAAATAACGACTGTTCATTACGAGGCTAAACATCGGGTAATCTTTTACAATAGTAAGTATACAGGGAACAAGTACTGCGATTTTGAAAATTCTGTCACGAGTAGTTCCAAAATATTCCTTATAATAAGAATATAATTTAAGAAATATAAAATATTTTAGTTTCACTTCATATTAGATCGCTATTTACGTTGGTTAGACTAAATAAGATAAACAAATCTTGGGAACACTAATTTAATCAATAATAGATATACCGGGCGGATACTAATCTAATAAATAAAAGTCTCGTGTCTCGGTGTTTGTGGTTAAACTCCTCCGAAACGGCTTGACCGATTCTCATGAAATTTTGTGTGCATATTGGGTATGTCTGAGAATCGGACAACATCAATTTTTCATTCCCCTAAATGTTAAGATTAATTTAATTAAAAATAAATAAATTATTAAATTTAATTGAATTAACCCCTAATTTTTTTTTTTAAATTTTTAGATAAATTTTAAATTTTTACATACATACAACCCCTAATTTTCACCACTCTACGATCAACCCCTATTTTTTTATTATAAATGATATACATGGCAAAACGACGTTTGCCAGGTCAGCTAGTAATAATTTAAATATAGTAATTGTTTCTTATGAGTTTTAAATTTATTTATGTCATACATATCGGACGTGCAATCTAGTTTTTGGTTAAAAGGTATTTTTTATGATATTTGCTTTTTATAACTATCAAAGAGTTTGGAAATTATTAAGAACATAACTAAAACAAAACAATGTGGGTCATTTAGAACGAATCTTCGAGGTAGCATTAAATAAAAAAGGAAATTCCTTGTGTAAGGCTTATGAAATAGCATATTACATAATTATTATTCTCTACCAGTCTTTGATACATAAATTTAAATACACGTATACAATGGCATAGTTGCTGTAGTTTTGAGTGCGTTTTGTTTAGGCTACATATTTATTATGACTGTAACAGTTTTAACTACCATTCATCAACTACTACATACGGTAGTAGCACACTACATAATTATGAAAGTAAGTACTACAACTGAAAGAGTAGTGGCAGTCCTTTGCGGTCGGAACTTAGGTATAACATAATCACAGCGCAAGCGCAGGCAGCCTTGGAAGTTCAGAAAAATATATCTAGATATATGTATATTATTTATGTGAAAATCAAAAGCAATACTGGCAAATGCAAGTGGAACTTTGAGAGCTCTACTAGTGTATCCTTCGACGTTGTCAAGCTTAAATAACGTTGTAAGGAGGTTTACAGACGCCTCAACATTTGCACAAATTAAAACGGCCAAAACTCCTTTCAGAATTTGACGAATCGTACCCAAATATAATAGCTTCAATATAAAATCAAAATTATCAGAAAAACTATGGATGGGACGCTGCTTTCACTAAGCTTGAACTGAAATTGGCACATGCCCATTGCGTGCATGCACGTGTCTCAAGTACCAACGGTGGGTCCGTCGTTTAATAAAGCCCGGAAGGTCTTACGCAAGAGGAGTCAGGGGACTAAGGACTATTGACTCGTTTCTGGCCTGGAGGCTTTCACCTCGAAAGGGATTTCTCATCCTAGTATTAAGATAAAATTATGCTAACTAATTGTAACTATTTTTGGAGAAATTCAAGGCTCTATATTTTATTTAAATGTTAAATAAGGTATATAAATGGTGAATAGCATGCAAATACAGGGGTCTAGGCTCCAAATATGATTTTGTTCTATTCGGTGTCAAGGTCCGTGGGGTCCTAGCGCTATAAGGCTTTTTTAGAAAATGGTTAGTGGACATCACAGGAGACCAAAGACTCGGACAAAGATTTAGTCTAGCTATTCAAAGGGGGAACGCTGCTATTATCTTCGGAACCTTGCCTAAAGGGACTACTCTTAATAATCAATTTTAGTTATTATATTTTCAGGTTAGTTGTTATTCTCCTGTTATTTATTTATTTGTAATATATTATTGGTCAATTAAATTATAGTAAATATCACATCTCAAAACTTACCAAACGTATTGTTCGACTGTCGTCTATTCAGTTCGATGCAGGCCCGTCGATGTACGAGGCGATGCGTGAGCGCAACGTAGCGTTTGTTGAACTCGCTCTCAGACTCTGTCGGATCTTCCTGGCCTTCTGATGCTACGGTAACATCTGTTGATTTATAAGCTTAGTTTATTATTGAAAAGTTTAATAGTTTTAATAATAATCCATTAACTCTAAAACCCTTTTAAAAGGGTTGTTAAAGTATTAATAATAATCCATTAACAACCCTTTTATGGGCCTAGGTTTTGTCTTCGTATAGGTTTGTGCCTGTCATACAACAATGATTTTTGGCTTTCACGATAGAGACAGTATGATATGGGTTCATTTGAGCGGCGGTTGAATAAGCGTTGCCTGGACGTGCCCGCTAGTAGGCCATATCTCACTTAACAACAGATGGGATTGTGGCCAAACGGCCTGACATTCGCGCTCCGCGTGTCTATAAATAAATAAATCAGTGGTGCTACAACCCTTATTGGGTCTGGGCCTCAGATTTCTGAATATGTTTCATGATCAATAGGTGATCAGCCTCCTGTGCCTGACATACGCCGTCGTCTTTTTGAGTCTAAGGCAAGCCGGTTTCCTCACGATGTTTCCCTTCACCGTTCGAGCGAATGCTTAATGCGCACATAGAAAGTCCATTGGTGCACAGCCAGGGATCGAACCTACGACCTCAGGAATGAGAGTCGCACGCCGAAGCCACTAGGCCAACACTGCTCTGCTCCGCTTGCGTACTGCATATACAATAAATATTTGTGAATTAAAAAAAAACAAAAATGTTGACCTGGTGGAATCCTAGTCCAATGGTCATCAGTTTCAGAGAGTAGTATCCAGTTTCCACACCACCAGGGAGTTGCGTATACTCCGCGCTCGGTCCGACCTTCAGCACCCTCAGAACTTCCAGAATAGTCTTCTTGCTCTAAAAATATTAACAGTATTCATAGTTGCGGACATATAAAAACATTGACAGAGCTATAGAAATAAGACTGCGTCTAAAAGTCTATAAACGTACCTATAAAGATTTCTGCTTTGGAAAATACAACTCTTATATTCAAAATGGGGCTGCTGCTGCTGTACCATGCATTACGTGAACTCTAGAAAGATTTTTTTGCCTTCTTGACAACGTTGAGCGGGTATATTTGTGTAAATTTACATAGGTATAATATTAACAAATTATACACCTTTCTTAGGAATACCGACGTATCAGTTGGTAAAAACGGTATCGAAACGGTAACGAAATCGCGTTCATAGACACAGATAGACTCGGCTGGGGGATTCATTCAACAAAAATGCTTATATTTGAGTAAATTTACATATTGTGATAAGAACAAATTATACACGTAAACCTTTCTCAAAATACCCACTTATGAGTTGGTGAAAACAGTACTTTGAGTAATTCGTTAAGACAGATAGACTCGGCTGGGGGATTTCATTTAATAATAATAGAAGAGCGAAAAATATCAGTAGGAAATAGACATCATTAAAACAATTTGATGTTATCGCAAATCGCTAAACAAATCATATATACATAATAAGGTTTTAGTTTTAAACAAAGACTAGTTGTATAATCTGTGGCATAATCCAATTTGTTAAGATTTAAAATCGTCTTGACATCGGTTTACACGTGTAGACAGGCACAGTAATCATATAGCTTCAATGCGTTCTAGTTAATTATATCATATTTTATAGATATATTTTGTAGCTTTACTGTCTACTGTTTGTAGCTAGGAGCGCACGAACAAAGGCTCGACCAACACGTGAGTATCGAGGCTATTCAACTCCTTGACACGACGGGCCTAGTGAGAAGATTGAAATGGACAAAACAAAACAGTGATTTCCCCTTAATAGAGATTGTAAGTAGTGTTATTGGACATTGTCTTATGTTAAATATCCTTATAAGTAACTTAGGTTAGACTTAAATTACTTATTAGTCTTAAGTAAGGCGAGATTGTTCTGTTAAATAATGTCTGTGTGCAGAGACAATTTACAAATTAAACGAGAAAATAAAAGAGTAAAATAAAAACCGCATACCATCAGGATCTACACTGGCATTAGCAGCGAGCTTGTCCAAACTGTTGCCAGCGGAACGAGCTATACGGGAGTCCTGAGGTTTTTCACTAGTCGCATACTCTTCCTTGCCTCGTTCTTCCGACTATGGTAATATACATGTATATAACCAAACTTGTAAACATTTTGTATATATGAAGCATTAATTCAATGACAAGTGTCAACTAAAAATAACTTACTAAAACTTTGATCATTTGACAGATGGGAGTGTTATTTATTGCACTGTTCGTTCTTTGGTTGTTGAGAATTGACCCTAGTGGTCACTTCGCTATACTTCACTTCTATTTTTAGTGAGATGCCAAGAAAAAGTACTGGCCATGCCGTTTAACTAAATATTTGCTTGTAAAATATCATAAGGCGTTGAAGCGAATCTGAGTAAATTTAATAAATTACCTTTGCTCGAACATCCTGCCTATACCGATAGTTCCTAGATTTATCCTCGGATCTGTATCTTTTGTCTAACTTTTTGTAGAGTCGGACTCCACTGGCGTGTTTCTTCGTGGACATACAGGAAGGAGAGTCAGCAAAGCCCGCTGGGGCAGGTACTATGTCTGGTGTCGCGTCCGCATACGATTCCTATGATACAAAATGGGATTGTTTTTTTTTTTTTTTAAATGTTTGACTAAAAAAGCGTTATTTAAATTTTTGGTTGAAATACAATTTATTATCATATCCGACTTGACCGGGATGGTCAGATGTTTGTAGGTAAATTTGTAATCAACATGAGTAAATCCAACAACTATAGCTCATATGCACTTATTAAAAATTCCTGAAAGGTATTTAACGAATACTTTAAAAAAAAATAGCATTTAGTTAAATTATTATTAAAAGCTAACCAGTAATGAAGTTATTACATACAAGTAATAATTGTAGTATCGAAATTTTCGCCTACATTATGAAAAGTTAGCACAAGCCATAACGTCATTATATGTGAGAAATAAATTATTTAGATGTAATATTGTATTTTTTAACTCTGGTTACAGATACAATAACGTATATTATGTTACAATAAGTTATTTATAGTTCTTCAGTATTTTTAGAAGCATCATTGCATAAAACAAGGTCAAACTAAAATGGAGGTGGCCTAGCAGAAAAAAAAGCAAATAATAATTGACACATACCCATCTCCAAACTAAAATAAAAGTACAAACTTTATATATTTTGACAAATATTTAACAAAAACAATTGCACTGGAGACTTTGTTTGTTTGGTTGTATTCGCTAATTTCAGGAATTACTGGTTCGCATTGAGAAGAATAACAGAATAAACTTGTTTAACTAAAATAAAAAAATATTTTAATTCTGTAATACTTACATCAGTATGCGAAGTCTTAGAGGTCCTACTGTCGTCGTGCGAGGCTGTGACGATGTGGACCTCTTTGCCGCAGTGTAGGCAGTGGGCTCTCGCCTCGTCTTCCGCCCCAAGGCTGTGCTCAGTTTGCTCCGAATAGAAGACGGAGTCCGAGCCTGGTGAAACGGAACGGAGGGATTCTGCTGAGGCCGCCTTTGCAAACTTTCCGTCTGTTACAGAAACTTCGTTATCACTGTTTTTAAAATTCCTATTTTTGCCAATACAAATTTGGATTTAATCAATTATTGTGCCGATTATGTTAACAATTTTCAGTTTTGGAATCAAGGGGTTTGCGTAGGCCGCTGTATAAAAGTTGCTTGATTAAATACTATTGTAATATTAAAATTAAATTCTAAGATTGAATTTATATAAAATGTATATTTGATACAAATCGAATAGAGGTATCTTTAGATAATTTGGTAACTAATATAGCACGAATTTTCCGAAATGAAAGGGTATTGAAATTATTCATTATTAATTTGTTTCATTTGAGGGCAATTCATTTTGTATGGTAAATTACAATAAACCGTATAATTTACTAGACGCAATATAACTCTAACTCGTATTCGGGGATGATATAAACACTGGGGATAGGTAAAACCCATGTGACATAGTTCAAAAAAATGCAACTGACATATTCTATAAGGTGAAGAAATCGACTGACACTTATAAGTACTACAATCTACAAACCATTCTCCTGCTTACGATGCTGCGATGTTGGGCCTTTGACGTATCTTAATGGCGTCAATCTTGATCCATCATTAAGAGCACGAACAGTTTCAATATCTTCCGCTTCCAAAGAACTCATACAAGGCAATGTTGGTATGGACTGTTTCCTTCTAGGCAAACTTCCGGGGAGTGATATGCTTTCGTTGGACCCGCTTTTTCTTCTAGGTCTTGAACTAAATGGAATAGAAATTAATTATACTAAGAGATTGTATTGCGAGTGTACGTGTGGGTACAGCTACCGATTTATGCAAGACGGCAGTTAGGGCTTTCTTCTAAACAACCCTTTTGCCCATGCCCATTAAATTAAATAACATGTAGAAGCTTGAGATGAAAAATCAAGACTAGTATTTTATTTACTCATCAAACCTGTTCTTAAAATACATTTAAGTGAGTGAAAAGCTTACGAGTAACCGCAGTGGTTGTTATTCGAAGTAGGAGATTTTGTGGTTGAATTGGATCCAGTCTTCCTTCTTGGACTATCTCGTAAGCGTCTGTGTTTTCTTGGAGATATATTTCCATTACTTGCACCTGCAATACATATCAGTAAAATAAAAGCACCATCGTGTGAGTTATAATTAGTTATTCCAGCAAGAGGTAACGAACTCCAGCCCTCACACAGCGGTTTTCGTTTCGAAAAGTGAGTTACAGAATCGCAGGGCAGAACTGAGACTGAGATAAATGAAAGTTATTTTTACTTTTTGAGAAGAAATAAATTTTTGTTAGTAGTTTAAGGTAAGGTAAGGTGGGTTAGCAAAATTACCAGCGACATGTTTGTTTTATTTACACCCTGAAAGACTGTGCTAAATATGCGGATTAATATATAAAGTTCATTATATAAGTTCAACCTCGCATACCATTTTTCTTGTACTGCTCACTGGAATCATCAGAAGTAGGAATATTTAAATGCAGTTTCATATTAGACCCAATTGCTTCTCTTCTTTCATATTGCGTTCCCCTATAACTGACATCAACAGTTCTACTTTGTGTAGGACTCTTTGCTTTTAACTTTGTCCTTTTAACGTATCTTTCTCTTTCTACGGGCCTTCTATCTGAATCCTTTTCTTTTTGCATCTTTTCTTTTAAAGATTTTTCGACGTCTATTGTTTCTCTGGGCGATGATTGCAAACTCTTTGTCTTTTCTACGAAATGTGTTTTCTTTTTGCGAGTTTCTTGCTTTTCTTCTAAAGGTGATTTTGACATTGCAGACTTTAATGCGCTTCGTTCGTATCGGATTGAGGAGGTTTCTTTTTCTTTCTTCCCCCAGTCATCTCGAGATGTAGAAATAGAGTCATCGTATGATTTTGAAAATTCTAAAGTGAAGGCTTTCTTTTTTCTTCGTTTTTCCTCTGAAAGCCAAAGCCTTGGACGACTTGTTGATCTGTATTTTTGCGAGTGTTTATAAGCTGGAATAAACACTTTTTATTTACATAAAAAAATACGTTTAAAATATCATATTTAAGTAAAATGTATCATACTTAATCCACCGTCATCGTCATCCTCTATTGGACTTTCATAATATCCAGACGACGAATAATGAACACTTCGTTCATCGTCTGATAAAGATCCCTATAAATATAAAAAAATATAAGATTCCATATCAATAGATTTAAATATATTCAGTACCAAGAAATGTTACCATATTTTTGGGAACAAACTGTTCTTTTCCTTTGATTTTTTCCTTTTTTACTTTGACGACTTCAGGTTCGGGTTTCTCAGGTAAATCTTTCATTTTTTCACCGATTGTTTTATCAATTACACTTTCTAATAAATTTGAACTTGATCCACCTATGCTATAACTGCCACTTGAACTACTTTTCAGACTTCCTGTCTCTCGTTTTAAAGAAACCTAAAAAGAAAAAGAACAAATTTTTATTCCGGTTTTATATTCAAACATAAAAGCCACAATGCTGGATTTACTATTTTTTTTAAAGGTATGGGAGCAAACGAGCCTGCGGGACGCCCAAAAAAGGGCAGTCAGAGCCCACAGACACCCATTTTTAGTGGGTGCGTTGCCGGCCTTTGAGGGAGGAGTACACTCGAATTATAAATAGTTGGAGGTCGTATCTCTTAAGGAAGACCCCACCGGGAGTCGATTCCACAGTTCGCTAGTTCGTAAAAGAAAATGCCTTGTGAAACGGACTATGGAAGACTTTCAGGCATCAAGATGATGTTGATAAAAAGTAAGTAAAAGTAATAAATTAAAATATACCGTCTTCGCTGAAAGTTCTTCTTTAATTTTAATAAGTTCAGTCTTATTTTTCCTTATATAGTCTACACATTGATTGATTTCAGCTTTAACTTCAATTCTTTCTACCGAAGGCTTAGATTTCCTATCTGGTAATTGTGAAGGTGGTGAAGTTAAATTAGGTACTATAAAATCATCGCTTATCTCTAAGGGCGGTGAAAAACTTGGCAGAATTAAATCTTCTGTTATATTATCTGTTTTTGTAGACGAATACAAACTAGATGCGCTCTCAAATGATGACCCCTCTTGGGCCTTATTATTGTTTTCTGAACCTGTAATATTAATAAAAATAAAGTTAAGAGTATGAAACACAAAATAAATTACTTCCTAGTAATTCAACTTACTGAAGGCTGAATGTGTGCGATGTATTATATTTCAATGTTACTACATATAAAAATATTATTTTACTGGTAATGTTTTTTTATAAATATGATAAACACACTTACGAAGTTAACGTCTATGTGTTTATATATATTGAAGTAAATTTATTTATTTATTTAATTTTTTTATATGTATGTATGTTTTTACCTACATACATACGAAAACGAGAGGGTTTTGCTGGACGAGATATGTATATTGTTAAAATCTAATAAATTTGTTACTATGCATAAAAAATGAAATCGCGTGAAGGATTGTAAGAGATTTTACCGATCGATAAAGCGATACTTACTGTTATTTTGATTTTTACTATTGCTTCTCTTAGAGCTGTCCGAGTTAGCTGTTACATAGTCTTCTGTAGTTGTACTCTCTGATACATCTGTATTAACCTTTCCCGAGTCTGTTCTGGCGAGACTAGTCTCACTACTCCCAGTTTTTGCTAAAACGGGTTCTGGCGGAGACTGTACGGTATAGTTAGGTATTGTACCGTTTGGTTCCTTTTGCTGGGCTTTTCTTTGTAATTCCTGTCTTCTAGAAGGACTAAGTGCCCTCTCTCGCTTCTTGTTAATGAAACTTGGAGTACGCTTAAATGGGACATCGCTGAGGTCTAAGCTTGGATGAGTGATTGCAATGGCAGGAGTATGATTTGCCTTTGAGTGTTGTATTGGAGATGTTTTTGATATTGGTTGTTTTGTAATAGGCAACATGGGCAATGGAATGTTTGGCACTACGGCCGGAGGTGATAGAGATGGTCTGTGTTGAATGGAGCTTGAACCGGATGTATCCAATTTATTTCTTGGAGAGGTTGGTGATTGACTCTGAAAAAAGTAAGAGGTTAACGCTTTACTTAAAAAATATAGTACCTATCTTCTGTGGCTTCGGTCCATGCACTATTAAGATGGAGCAACAAAATCGATATTAAATCAGTGTGATATTGAAATTAACTAATCATATTTCTCCGTAAGCTTTCAATCTCAAAACCATTAAAACTTTGTCATTTATTGAGCCTATTATACGCAATGTGCCTAAACCAGGTAGACCAACACAGCAGCGATCTTACTTGGGAAGCATCAAATTCTTCATCCAAGGCATCAGTATCTAGCGAGGATCTTTGTTGATGCTGTAATAAAAGCAATTGTTTTCTTCGTGATGTTGGTGTTAATAATGCCAATGCTCCAGGAGAAGCTGCCAATGAGCTAAGGTCGGACGAACTGCAATAAACAATAAAATTTGATTCATTAAACATATAAGAAAATATTATAGGCCTAGTGATATTCACATGGGCAAAAGAATATTATTATTTTTATTTATTCAATACCTTTCAGTTATAGGGTTTGCGTAGAAACAACCGTCGTGAGATTTGAGGTCGCAACAGCATTAAAATACCTCAATAATTGTTATGTTGATAACACGGTTACGTCAGTATAATTTGACAGTAATCAAACTGTGTGACAAATGTGAACAAATGAAATGACGCGTTAGAATATTAGTTCGCATAAATGCTGCGTCGGTTGTTTTTACGTACAGACTTTATAATAGTTCTTGTAGTAAGGCCTTTTTAAGTACCATTCAGTGTTAGGGCGAGACATCATCCTCACACATCCGCTACAACTGACGTCACATGTATTAAATTTTTGAAAGGAATACGTAATGACAAGTATACAAAAAGCTACTATACTACTTACTTTGAATATTTTTTATACAGACCTGATGACTGTTCCGTTTTCTGTCCCAGAGTCTATTTGTAATATAGTCGTTTGAGATTCGTTCCATAACCCGTCAGAGTGGTCTCTGTAATTGTGAAACAACATTTTGATGATAAGGAGAAATATAAAAATGCGACACAATAAAAATCTAAGAAGTATTTACTAGAAAATGATCCATTATCGCAAGGTCCACTTATTATATTGCAATTATTCTAAAATCTCTAGTTTGGTTTAATGCTATTGTAAATACAGAAATATCAGTTCTTGTTTCGTCTCCTTATTTCTATGTGGTGTAATAATATTATTACCTGCTATGATCGACAGTCAACGATTCATTGGATGCTGAAGGTGATTTCTTTTCTAACGGTGCAAGAATTTTAGTTAGACTATTCGCTGACGGGATCTTTTTCTCTTTTTCTTCTTCATCTATCTCTTGTTTTTCTACTTCCGGTGAAGTAGGACTCGATTTCGCTGTACTGAAATTTTATGTGTTAAAGTTAAAATGCTGAATAACAAATTTACATTTTAAGGTGTTTTTAGAAAAATATGAAGATCATAATTTAATATCTATCGACTATTCGTAATATTTTTCTTAATCAAACGTTTTTACCTTACATAGTTTGAATTTAATACGATCTGGAGGGAATGCGTCTACTTGATTTAGCAAACTCATTTTTCATAAATCTGAATTTAAAAAAACAAAATAAATAATTCCTTTTTCAAATATCGAATTGACAAATTAAAGTCCCATATGGCATCTATTTTAATGAAAAACAATGAAATTATTTTAATAAAAAATCCTTAAAAAATATTTTAGCCAGTGTTATTTTTTTGAAGAAAAATGTTCTATCCTTACATTCTTCATCTCCAGATGGTATTAAATATACACTTAGTTGAAATGTAAAAGTTAAACCAAGCTATAAGCAAGCTTTAATAAGCCAAATAAAGCCAGCATTAAACACCAACCTGTCTTGGAGATTATCTTCTCGGTCAATACTTTCTGTTTTATCTTCAAAGCTAACGCTCCGAATTCTAAATGAATCATGCTTGTAACTAATATATTTTTCATGAAAGTCTTCATATGGAGCATTGCCTTCTGAAGAACTAAGAAGAGAATTACATGAATGAAACGTGAATTAGGCAAGCATTAATTTTATAGATCGAAAGAGATGGCTATGCTTATACTAAAGCCGAATAGTAACTTCATACACTTTATTGTTATTCCATGCTCGATATTGTAAGCCGTGAAGGGATACACGAGAAAAGTAATGTCTATAGAGATAAAAGCTTGCGCTACGAAGTGCTAGATAAATAATACTCATATTTAAAACAGTTTATAAGAAGATTGATCTTAAGTAATTTACATAATCCTTTTACGGCTCAAGAACGTAAAGCTTGGAATTAATCACGGAAAAGATAAATAAGGTTGGAATTTGAACGAGTTTTGTATTAGAACCAGTGTCATCAGTAGCTATTACTTCTACAGTTTCACTCGTATTGAAAACTTTAAATATGCCTACATTTATCTATTCCGTGAAAAAAATATTCGTGATTTCAAGTAAAATTACGTGCGTTATGTGCATTGAGGCGTCATATATAATATTAGCCATACCTAAAGGATCCATCGGGTTCAAATGGAAAGATGCCTTCATCCTTAATAGGTGTTTCGTCATAATTTTGAGCAATGTACTGTTTATATGTAGCTTCTCTTTCTCGATCTTCTCTAGTCATATTTTCTTGACTTGTGGACATAATTATTGGTGCATCCTTTCCACCATCGCTACATGAAATTTCATTTTTTCGCCTGTAAATACATATTTTTCTTGTATGTATCAAAACATTATTTTTGTAACTTTTATTTGTTCCAACACTTTTTGTACACATTACACCGAAAATAAGATTAAAATATGTCTTGTAAAATCGAAGAGAAATATACAAGTGCCAAAGAGCGATTTAAGTTTACAATAATTGTTAATTTTTAAAATCCAGTAAGTACGAATGAAGCAAAGGGAAGCAAAAAATATTTTTATATTCATATTAAGTATAAGTGGAAGAATATGTAAAAAAATTGGTACTAAGAAGCAGGATACGCAATCCTAAAGGAAAATATACAATAATTTCTGATAAGATAGAAACTCATAACGCACACAATGCTTGAATAATAAAAGCCAGTCTCGCATAAACCTTTTCAGGTTCAAAAAGTTGTTAATTATTTTCTAGTACAACATACTAAAGATACTCACGCATCTAGCAAAATTTCTCCTTCCGACAACGTTTTTTGGAGAATTCTCTTGTTTTTCCTTCGAAGTGTTGTGAAAGGAATGGCTTCATCATCAGGCCTTGGCTCAAAATCAATGATAATTTCCTTTTCATTTTTTTCACTATCGTCAGTAGTAGTCGCCGATGTTTCAGTGGATGGTTCTGATTGAAATGTCGATGTCTTAGATAATGGATGGGAATTTGTGGTCTTTTGCGAAGCGTCACTTGTGCTCTTTGATAATATCGATCTTAATGATTTATCGATTTTCGCCTGTTTAGCGATCTCTTGTTGTAAATATTCTAAATTCCGTCTGTTTAACGCCATACTTTTTTCTATGTTTTCAATGTCATCATCAATAGTGTCATCTCTATCGCTTTCGTGAATAAATTGGAAGTTTTGTTGGAAATATTCTTGCGCCTGTTTTTGGAGTGCACTAAGTTCTGAGGATTTGTCTATTTGAGAGGAAGCTACGGATTTGATAGAGCATGATGTGACGTCATCCGAGTCGCCTCTTTGTAATGGTGAAATAGGTGTGGGTGAATGAGGGGAACGAGGTGGTTCCTCTGATTGTGTTCTGTGTAGTTTTTCATGCTCACCCGCGATAATACTGAAATATTTAAAATAGTAAATGATACTAAAAATAAACAAAAAAATTTATTTCAGTTTTGGATCGTCGGTTAATTTATGTAATGTTTTGACCAAATCGTTAAAAATACGATTCCTATCTCACAATCACCTTAAGCTGAATAGAACATTAAGTAGTACTAGTACTTGTTTAGTAGTTTATGTAATTATTCTTCAAACTAAATTTTATTCACATTCTTTACACTTTTTTTTACTTACATTAGAAATACGATATATTTTTCGTTTCCATCTAGTATATATCTATATGTATAGGATAAAATATATCTTGACCGCAGAGTACGCAACGATAAAGAAGAACCTATGTAAAAGAAGCAAAATATACCTTTCTATAGCAGCAGCAACTTCATCGTGAGCGCCTGTCAGTCGATCACCTCCAACCTCAGAAAATGATTTTGTCAATCTTCGCGCACCTACTGTGATACCATTTGTTTGTACGCCAGCTGCAACCATTTTGACCTGAAACGTATTAATAATAATATTAGCAAGTTATCACGAATTTCAGATTTGTCTTCTTAAACTTTTAAAGGCCACTTTATTTTACCCAATCCATAAAAACTGTAAATTAAATTACTTTTTGACTGGGTTTTATTCATAATATCATTGGATAATCTAATGTCTAAGTGCCGTTTATTTTGTCATAGACAAAGGCCGTGTTTTATATGAAAAAAATCTTAGCTAACAATAATTGCGAATTCTGTTTTGATTTGGAATAGGATTTTTATTTGGCAAAATCTATAATTTTTAGCGTTATTTTTTATTTTAAGACTTAGTAATATAATAATTTTGTTTAGTTTTGTTTGGAAAGTATAATACGCACCCTCTTAATTGTTCTTGGACTGAGAGACAAATAATTCGTTGTTTTCTTTCCCAAACTTGCTTCAGTTTGTGTTGCTTGTGTTCTCATAACTCCTTTCTTTAATGTGTCTGAAATCGGGTATAAGTGAAAACCTGTACTTATAATATATAAAGATTTATGGTAAGGGCATATTCTTGTTTTATAAATTCGAACCTTGGATAAAACAAGAACACTTACCTAAGACAAGTACTTTGGCGGGTTCAGTCTGTGTCGGTCTCGGCAGTGAAGTGGCAGGAATAGGGGCAGACATTGGTGCAATTGGAGGGTAATGCACCGGAGCAGGCGCAACAAATTGCGGGTAGGGAGCGAATGGCTGGAACATTATTGGCAGCGTCGCGTATGCTTTGTTATCAGGCTGTAATTTCAAAGATTTCCGTAATTGTACCAACTACACACACAAAAACACATTGCAAATAAGCTAAATATAATATAGCAAGTATTCTGATATGAAATTTAATTGTTACGTACGTTACGTTCTCTACGTAAGAGAACTTAACATTTAGAACGAGCGTTAATAATGTGCAATATTGATAAATCAAATAAGGTACGAAGTAGATAATTATAGTAAACCGATTTTTTTTAAAATCGGTTTAACAAACAAACAAACTAACAAGTTTCAATAGGTATCTACGTATTTCGTAATCAGTACAATATTGATTAACTATACTCAGATTTTTAATTCCGTAGAATTCTGACATTTCATAAATGTTGCTACTAAAAAAGTTCTGCACCGAAAAAGGGACAAATTTGACCCATTCGGGTCAATAAAATAAAATGCTACGTATTTTTTATGTTTTACCTACAAAATGGTAAATCTATATATTTACTTACTCAAGTGATCTAATACAAAAATATTGCAATATCACGAAATATATATCGAAATAACTTTAATTACTTTATTTTATTCTTTAGCTGGCATTACTGCCTACCAATTCCAGGTTTCGTAAACCTTTTTAAAAAAAAAGTCATCTTTACTTTTTTTTTTTTTTTATATAACGGGGGGCAAACGGGCAGGAGGCTCACCTGATGTTAAGTGATACCGCCGCCCATGGACACTCTCAATGTCACTTGTGCGTTTTTTACCGTTTTATTTTTTTATGTTACAGGAGGCAGACGGGCAGGACTCAGGAGGCTCACCTGCCCGTCTGTGATGAAAAGGGACGTAATTATCAGTCGTAATTACCACTTTTAAGGTTTAGCACCGCACTTAATAAAATGGATACATTCACTAACAAATACCATGTTTATATAAAGTCAGATGTTCAGACTCGTATTGAAATTGAAAATGTGCCCGGCCCTGGTTTGTTATCTCCGACATGTCAAAAATTATAGCTGTCAGAATTCTACGAGATTAAAAATCAGAGTATAACATACTGTAGTGTCAATTTTGTAGATGTCTACGAAGTTAATACTTTTATTTATTTATACAGAAAGACGCTTATCGAAACCCATTTTTTATCTAGATGATAAGAAGCTATAATAAACAATACTTATGGCACCAAATGTCCCATGAAAAATTATTTATAGTTTGTTTACGAACCCTAACAACACGTCCATCGATCAGCCTCTCGCAGTTCCGGTAGCGGTTTCCGCTAACGGCTGCGGGCATCACTGAGTCGTCGAAGGTCGTCAGGGTGTGCGAGCGAGCGAAGGATACATGTTTTGTCCTGTAATAATAATAGATCGCAATTCGCAATACAGGAAGAGATTTTTTGAAGATTGTTCTTATTATGAAATATACGGCTGAGAGTTTAGTTGGTAGTTCAGAGTGGTTGAGTGGTCACGAAAAAAGGTATGATGATTGATGAAGCATGATAAGGTCCAAAATAACAACAAATTTGATCTTACAAAGACATCATATAACATGTTTCAATTTTATTTATAATAAATTGTTTACTTCCGAAGTAGATGAAGATCCTTAGTCATGTCAACGTTTTGACATAAGGGAGACTAAGTATTAAGCCTCGTGAATTCACATTACATTCTTATAATCACATTTCTACAAAGCTTGAATAGCTACTACGTAAGCTTAAAGCTTGAAGCGCTATCGTGTGTCTATAGAGCTGGTTAAAAAAAAATGTCAAATGTACTTACATACATCAAAAAAGAACCTTTTATGAGGTTCTTTTTTTTGTTTTTTTATTTTGTACTTGTAGAAAATTCAGAGATATTTGCAAAAGAAACTATATATAGTTAACATTATTGAGTCAAAACACAAAGTTCTGCTTCTGATAGTGCAACTGATTTTGTCGTTTGCCACAACTAAATTCACAGCTGACAGGCAGACATGAGATGTCAAGATAAATCCTACATTCTATTGAATTTTTGTTTATATTGCAAATTTCTCTACCAAACCAAGTAAAACAAAATGACTATTAGACGGTCTATCGTATCAGTCTTAACACATACTATTGTTACATTATATCGCGATATTTAGTATATGCGATACAACACGTTCTCTTTAATGTCTCATGCAGTTTACCCAAAGGCCCTAACTACGTAATTAATCTATGTGATATAATGATAGTGGCAGATGAGTTACGTTACCTGTGCGGTGGTATGGTGAGTGGTGGTGGCGGGGGAGGCGGTGGTATTGGTGTGTGGGCGGGACAGCTGGAACATTGCAATAATCCTTAATACTGTGCGCTTTAAGCTCTAAAAGCTTTGCGGCTATGGGTACAAAATGGTAAATTGATAGGTTTTAAAATTATGCTTGATTTATCAATGGTGATTCCTTATTATGTAACCTAGACAAATAAAAGAGAAAAAAATAAAGACGTAATTATTTTTTTATTGGAAATAATATAATATACCTAGTAAATCGACTTAGGGTCTTTCAAGAAAAGAGGGTACCAATTCTTAAAAGGCCGGCAACGCACTTGCGAGCCTTCTGGCAATGTGAGTGTACATGGGCGGTATCACTTAACATCAGGTGAGCCTCCAGTCCGTTTGCAATATTACATTAAAAAAAAGTTTTATCGTTAGGTGTCAGCACTTTGATGCACAAAGAGCTCATTTAGGCAGTAACGGTTTTGCACAATAGCACTGCTGTTCGTAGTTCGAAGCTGTAATGATACATGCTCATTATGTATTGTGAATAGAATATGTATGGGTAATGGAAGCATCATTAGCTTTGATTCGATTCGATTGGCAACATCGTAAAGGACATTGATGAATTGATCGATTTGTTTTCATAGACTAAATTCGGCGTTATGTTTGTAATGAAGCTCTGTAAGTTGGTAAAAACATCTACGGTTAATAGTTTGTTACATATTTTATGTGGAAATCCCAATAAAAGTACCAAGCTTATAGGAAAGCTAATTATATATTGTTATAGCCACTAGCCACCACTACTACTACTACTACTTTTTTTGTATGAGTTTTTCATATAACTCGGTGAAGATATTATATCTTACATATTAGGCTATTTGCGTTGAAGGGAAAATTCTTGTCAAAAAACAAAATGCATTCAATGACCTTTGCATATCCCCGATTACATATTCGGAATTATTGTAGCATTGGCGTCATTAACATTACACTTTGTTTAAATAACAAACAAGCTTGAAGCTTTGTAGAATGTCTCACGGAACTCGGCCTCTGAAGTTGCCTGTCCTTTAAATCAAGAGTATGTATGCTAATAATGTAGTATTAGGAATACAATATGGTTCGATACAATGCTCTTACGCTTCATTAGTTAGTAACAGGATTATCAGCTCAAAGGACAATGCATTATTGTTACGCAACGTGATTGTTATCACAAACATTACACGTATTAAAAGCGATAAAAGGATAATAATTCTTACAGACCCACCAACTTATCTGTGAAATGGAGAAAATGGGAACTACGGCCGCCATGTTGAATTTCGGCAGCTACAGGTTAGTGTTGTCTACTTTCTTTTTGTAAATTACCCGATATTTTTTTCATTGATTACTTTTTAACGTAATTGTAACTTAAAAAATATAAAGCTGAGTGATTCAACTAACTATAGTTCTCGTCACATAAAATATACTTATATTAATTACACTTAAATTAAATTAAATACACTTATATTACCATTTTATTATTATAAAACAATGTTAAGTATTGCTTAAAATAATAAAATTATGTTTATATGTTTACCTAGTTTCTTATCTGACATACCCAATCATGGGTAACTTTTATTAATTTGCAATACTAAAGTGACGGCGGCGCTACCACTCAGTTCACAGATTAGTTGGTGGGACTATAAGTGTAGTGAATTTTCATTATCATAATTTTAGATACGCCTACGTACCGTTCTTACGTCTTCTAAACGTATATTCGCTTCTTTTCTATTACAATAGCTATTCGATATTACATATTTTCGTGGTAAGGTTTTTGTGTCTGCTTAATCGATTTTATTCTTCACGATACATTCAGTACGAATAAATCAAGTGTGAATATCTGATTTAATTTTCAACTTCGCGGAATAAATGAACAGTAAATGGTATAACGTAGTTGATAACTCGCAAACGCAAAGTTTCTTGGAATCGAATAAATGCTGTTTAATCTTATTTTTAAAGACTTCTTTATTAATAAGCTTAACCTGTTTCTACGGGAATATAAAATAAACGCAAAATAAATATTACTTTAGTCTATAATTGTGATGAGTATTTATAATGAAATTTATTTATGGTTTGCATCAGTACATCTGTGAGCATTTTTGTATCAGCTTTTGGTTTTTAACTCGAAGTGATTAATTCAAAGAAGTTAATAAGATTAATTCGACTTAAAAAATTGCGTAACTGAGTTGAAATCTTTTTAAAATTGTCCATCTGACAGGTTGATTAAATTGTTAAGTAGGTATGTTGGTTTTTTTTTATTTAATCACACTTCGTTAGATTTATGGAAAAACAAATAACATAATACATAGAAATTATAAGCGATGCGATGTCTTCCAGGCAACCTTGGGTTTAATGTATACTGTATTCCTTAAAAACAATTTCTTTTGTTAGTGCGTATTACTATTTCCTCAATCCTAACTACTGCACAAAGGAGGATCTTATGTTATTATCAGCTTAAGAAAAAAAAGTTAATATTTTGAACATATTTTTTACTTATTTTATTCGAAAACGAAAATATTATGTTTACATTTAATTAACGGGAAAGAGGACGTATAAAATATTTTCATTTTGCTTTATTAATATTCTCATAAGTAATGTTTTTCATTTCATAATTAAATCCGTAGAAACCTTCAAAGGAAAATTTATTTGTGGAAACAGTAATAAAATTGAATTTCCCGATGTAGAGGAAAACTAAAAATACATTTTATTAAGCTTTTATGAGAGTTGAAGCTTGGTGGACGTTTCTAAGCTCGGATTATGTTAACATATGTATACAGATAGTTAGAGTATGTTTAATATCTTGAATTTGATTTAAAGCATTGTGTTCGTAGCAGTTTTGAAGATTTAAAGTACAACGTAACTTTGAATATGAATTTATTTCTCTGTAATATATGTCACGCGTCCATTAGGACACGACTTTTTAAAGAGATAAACATTCTATGTAAGAAAGAATTCTTAGCTTGCATAACCCTTCATATCACTGAACATGAACAAGACAAAACAGAATCATTGTTAAATCCTTCATTACAAATTTTTCCTTTATTTGTTTAATTTTCATCTTTTTAATGATTTTACTTAGATTTGTTTCGTCTTTCACACACACACCCACACATACAATTTCACATTCACATCATCATAACACAGTCATCATATTTTCATATATTTATTTATGTTTTTATTTTTTTACAGTACCCTCGTTTTAAAACCAATGGTGTTGGTTATTTTTGTTGAAACTTTTTTGATTTAATGAAGAGCGAGGCTTCCCTGTCACAGGTCTCTGACTTACTAGGAAGGCCTCAATCTGAATTCTATTGTAGATAGAAAAAAATATGTTTTTTTTTGATATTTCATGTATTTTTTTTTTTGGACAATTCACACCAATTGACCTAGTCCCATGCTAAGCTGGTGAAGCTTGTGTTATGGGTACTAGGCAACGGATATACATACATATTATAGATAGATAGACATATAAATACATATTTAAACACCCAAGCCCAAAGCACAACACCAAATGCTCATCACATCGATGTTCGTCTCAGCCGGGGATCGAACCCGGGACCCATGGATTCGCAGTCAGGGGTACTACACTAGACCAATGAGCCGCCAAAGCCGCCAAATGTGTGTAGGCTAGTTTTATACTTTACGAATAACACGGTGTATATAAAATATTAAAATACTTACGGTATAATAGAAGGTGGCCGGGGAAGCGAGCCGCCCCGACTTACAGAAGCGATTTGATCGACACTGTAATTTTGCGGCCAACCCGCGTTATCTTCTATTACCGATCTGAAAGAACAATTTATTGTTTGTTTAGGCTTCAACAAAGGTTTTGATTATATTTTTATCGCATATGTAAGATATTTTTACAAATAAATAACGTATTTTTTCTCGAGGGTCGCATCTAATGGAGACCAACATAGTTAAGAGATTTCGGCATAAACATAGATTGACAGAGAGTTTAGAAGCCTAGCCTAGCTCAGCCATCTACTAACGGGTTCGATCGGCTTAGATAAATACCTAGCATAAGGTATGAAATGGTATTAGCACTTTGTATATAGATATAGATATATCTAAGCATAAGATGTATTAATATTTTAGTATTACAATACAAATACAGTAGTGTTTCAACAATATTCTGTTATATCTAATATTAACGATTATTATCTTATTTAGAGACTAGTAGTGAGAGTAAGTGCGACTCTTATCCCTGAGGTCGTAGGTTGGAACTCCGGCTGTGCAATGGACTTTCGAAGTGCGCTACGCGTTTAACTCTCGTTCGAACGGTAAAGGAAAACATCGTGAGGGAACCGGCATAATTATAACACAAAACGTGGCGTGTGTCAGGGAGAGAAGGCTGATCACCTAATTGTCTTTTAGAAAAAAAAATACAGGCCCAGGGTAGCGCCACTGATTTTTAGTATGAGAATTTCTGCTTGACATGTGACAAAGACTTTTAGGTCTAAGACCGCGAGGATACTGGCATGGGTACCTCACGGTGTTTATCTGAGCGAAAATAATTGCATAAATACAACGAAAAAGTCTTTGTTGCACGGCCGAGGTTTTAACGTACGTGCCAGGATTGAGAAACGCACGCTTAAAGCTAATATAATATCTTATAACTTAATACATAATTGAGAAAATTTACTTCCAAAGTTAAAAACATTAAGTACAATTTGTGGTATCTAAAGTCTTTTATTAAGCTATTAAAGATCTCTTCGATATTGGACCATTGTTAATTGCCACTTAGGATCTTTTCATTAACAGAATTACATTCTGCTTAATTAATGTTACGGAATAATGTGGGCTATAATTAAAATAAAAGATGAAAATTTAATTAGAAAGTCGTTAAGATGTTTTATGATGGGAAATGGAGAATTTGTTTTCCGAGTTTCAAGTACTTTAGGTCTACATAAAGTATAGATTACGTATGACAATGGCCCGAGAAAGCGAAGGAGTTTTTAATATGTTTTAAAATATATATATTTGTGAATGTTGTGCTAGTTGGGCTGATCTGAATTTGAGGTGATTTTGTTAAGCTACAGATAGGCTCATAGAATCTTCAAGACCTTAATAAATTTTTAATATGTCAATTTCTTTTTAGTATAAGATAATTCAAATAAGTTCGATGTTCTCTCTTGACAGCGATGATGTTTGCAAATTCCTTACTGGTTGTAGGATATTACTAGCTCAAACCATTTCATTTAACTGAGGGAATTTAATTAAATAAATACTAGCCCTAGCGTATTGCACTGAAATGGTAACCCTGGGTTATCAAAAGCTGTAAGGCCTTTAATAGTTCGTCTCTCTCTGTCAAATTGAGTTCACGCCGTGACTAAAAAGGACAGATGAATGCTATAATTGAAATTTGCTATAAAAATATATACTGTGGCCACTCCATCCGAGTGAAGTCTTCATCCTCTGGCATCCAGGTGTAGCGTTTGGGGTCAGGTTGTGCGCACACGGAGCGTGGCCGCCGACGAAAGTATGAGCATTCCAAGTCGGCATCATGTGCACACACCTCGGCCGGGGGAGGTGCTGGTTGGCCGAACCTGTTATATTTTTTTATACATAATAGAAGACCCAGTATCAGCCCTGCGATTCTGTAACTCACTTCACGCACTCACACAGCGGTTTTCGCATCGGCGGTCGCTCTCAAATCAGTCGTGAAGCAGTCATTTTATGATTTGGCATTCTGAAAAGGTGGGAGCTTGTACTTTATTGTTTATCAGAATGCCAAATCATAAAATGACTGCTTCACGACTGATTTGAGAGAGACCGCCGATGCGAAAACCGCTGTGTGAGTGCGTGAAGTGAGTTACAGAATCGCAGGGCTGTTCACAAACTTTTCAAACTGAGTCAAAGAGGTGTAACTTAACGATTTATTAATGAAGATTGTATATCCTTTGTAATGTTTAAACCAGTGTTTCCCAACGTGGGGTCCACGCCCCACAGAGGGGCAATTTGATTGTTAAGGGTGGCTATTCGAAATATTATTAAAATTATTTGGAATTTGAATTTTGCCTTATGTTCTAAAATTTACTTACTGTGTTTCGTTAACAATTTCCTAGTAATGTCTTCCTAAAACCTATTGTTTACGTTTCTTAAGTGAAGAAGTGGGCATGGCAATTCTAGAGTCTCAGGTGGGGCAAAGCAGATCAAAGGTTGGAAAGCACTGGTTTAAACGGCGTTGATCCAATTAACCCAATAACAACTTAGTAAGACTTAGTTTCACGTTTCAGCAACTCATCTTTTTTGTCAAACGTGACACTTAATTAATGAACGTTGAAATTCTTAAGAACATAGAAACAATTAGTATTTCGCGTATTATTTTACCGTGTCACGCAAAGTTATACATGGATGGTACATTTATTTATATTAGAGCGCGGATGGAGCTTTTTGAAATACAAGGCAAAATTCATACATTGTAACTCTGTAGGACGCTTACGTCAAAAGAAATCAAGTTCTATAATCTTGATTATTGGTCAGTTCAGCAAATATCTTAAAATTCTATTCACGCACTTACATTGTACACAAATTTTAATATATTACTAGTAGACTAGGCCAAGCGTTGCTGTGGCTAAGATTTTTGTTATATGTATTACTATTCAAGAGAAACGGCAGGAGAACACCAATCCACCATGCTTTTTTGGTGGTTATACCATTAAATTGTAGCTTATGTGAAACGTTGGTAGTTATTTTGATAAGGATCAATACCTAGGTACGAATAAAGAGCCTTTTCTAGCGGTAGTATTTTAATTAAAAAAATAATAATAAAACGACGCTTATTGTGACGTAACTATAAAAGATAGAGACATGCTGTCGCGACATTTTTTATAGATAGTGATGTGTCCTGAAAAATTGATATACATCATTTTATTCTAACATTCATAGTTTTCGCAGCGCACGCGATTGAAGGCAGTTTTTTGTTTACGTTTTTACACCTTGGGTTAGATTATTCAAGTTTTAGTTAGCATCCCTAATTTTTTGAAAATGATACATAGCCTATGTCACTCGGGAATAGTGTAGCTTGCCAACGGTGAAATAATTTTTGAAATCGGTCCAGTAGTTTCGGAGCCTATTCATTTCAAACAAATAAAAAATCAAATCTTTCCTCTTTATAATATTAGTATAGAAGTATAGATAAGCAAAAGACTTATTTTGACGTACATATTACTAAGAATTAGAAATAAAAATCTCTATTTGAATAAAAGTATTGCATTTTTAAAAGGAAATCGTTTTACCTGGGATACCGCTGTATGGGCGCATAATCGGTGTTGAGATTCTCATCGGAGGGCACTCGCCGCCGGACACAAACGGATAGAAATGACGCTCTGTAATGGAAAATGTTTTTCAATTCGACGAAATCCCTGGTTGCTTTATATTTTTCATATTACGCCAATCTGACTTTGATATTTTAAGTAACAATTAATGTCGGAGCAATGGCCAATATTAATAGATCTACAAATTACCAGACTATTTGATAGTTTGTATTTATATTATAATCTTTTTTTTTCTAATGGCTTTTATTTGTGCCAACCGGGCACAAGGTACTTCGCCAGTGTCGTGTAGTTGGAGAAGGCACGAAGGCGATTCATCGGTGAAGTCTTTATTAATAATGTAGAAGCAATGGTGTTAGTGTTAGCTGCCATTGCTCCGACTTATAATTTTTGAGTGTAAGAATGTTTTTTTTTCTTTTCACCCATGGCGCAGGCGTTAGTCTTTCGACCATACCGTCTAGTCTTTCGTAGAAGTAAGAATGTTATGTTTTTGACAACATTTGAGAACAGAGATATCAAGTATAATATGTAATATTTTATCGGAGATATAAATGGCAGTGGTCTCTATTATAGTTAATAAATAGAATAACAAAATATATAAAAACGTTTACGACATACTGTTCTGACTTTAATATCTTCTTCAATTCTCCTCAATATGTATGACACGTTTGTATTACTATAAACAACAAATTTAATATTCTATGATTTTTGTATTATACTGTATATTAATTAAATGTTAAAAAATTATTACTCCATTTTTGAGGTATATAAGCTTCCTATCTTTTATCCATTATATTAGTTATCTATGACGAATATACTGGTTTATAATCCGGAATCCATATAAAGAAATACAATCCCTTAAAAAAACGTGTGTGTACTTATGAATTTTATCTTTCGCCTTATTCTACGTTTGTAGAAAAAACGACACTAACAATAGAAAAAAGGTATTTAATACATTGACAGTTTTATTATAACGCATTATCTAGACACAAAGTTTATTTAAATATCACAAAAGAATATTTATACATAATTAAAGAAATAGATATTTTTATTTTAAAATGTTGACTATGCTAACTTCCGGTGTCAGTTTTTTGTGACGGTGAGCGCGCGCATCGTAAAAATTTACTCTGATCATTTTTCCCTAACGCGCCAAAATAAGTATAACTTCAATAAAAATAAACGTAATGTTTATCCATGCATCATCAACACAGCTGCCCTGCGAGTCGTGAAGCAGTCATTTTATGATTTGGCATTCTAAAAAGGTGGGAGCTTGTAGTTTATTGTTTATCAGTATGCCAAATCATAAAATGACTGCTTCACGACTGATTTGAGAGCGACCGCCAATGCGAAAACCGCTGTGTGTGTTCGAAAAGTGAGTTACAGAATCGCAGGGCTGATATACAAAAATTACTTTTTCTTATAGGACCCATAATAGCCTACACACCACGCGATCAGGCAGATCTGTGGCCGAGAAGCTAAACAGCAGGGGAGTGTCTATTTTAGTAATAATCTATCAATAACACATAAAAAACATGAAAGTTATATCACCGGATATACTGAGCAATATTAATAGTACGATTGAATTTCTTTGCAACCGGAAGGATAAAGAAAAATGTTCTATTTTTCGTAAACCTATTATCATCCAACGAATGTTTGCTTACTCGGTTTATGTATCATTAGATATCCGTCCTAAGCTTCATTTGATCCATTTACGAACTAAAGATACAATGAATTGTCCTTTCACCCTGGGCAGGGCAACTAATACTGTTAATACTTAGGGAGGAGCATAATAAAATACTCAATTTATTAACGTAAACGGCGGCCTCTCGAGAAACGTTTATTAAGTTAAGCCGCTTAGATCGCGGAAGTGAAACTAATTCTAATTGACGATTATAAACAATTAATTATATAAATTCTTAAGAATAAAAATTAATAAATCAGTGGCGCTACAACCTCTTTAGGTCTTGGCCTCAGATTTCTGAATCTGTTTCATGATCATTTTATTGTATTGTATAAGACCTTCTGTCGATCCGAAGTGGTGGAGGCCTGATGATATATAAATATATATATTTTTTAAATTTAATAGGCAAGTACGTGATCAGCCTCCAGTGCCTGACACACGCCGTCGACGTTTTGGTCTAAGACATGTCGGTTTCCTCACGATGTTTTCCTTCACCGTTCGAGTAAATGTTAAATGCGCACATAGAAAGAAAGTCCATTGGTGCACAGCTGGGGATCGAACCTACGACCTCAGGTATGAGAGTCGCCCGTTGAAGCCACTAGGCCAACACTGCTTCACGTCATAATTTCTTATGACGTCATATTTTAATCACAAAATTTTTATAAGACGTACACATTATATCGAAATTGAAAGATATATAACAAAGGAATGTAACAGTTGCAAAAACTGATGGTTTCATAGCTTTATATGAAAAGATTTATAAAAGTGCCAATGTTGAGATTTCTAAAAATACTAATGTTGCCATCCATTAGACAATTGTTGAATTTAATTTATTAAAGTCCATATCTGTTTGTTATTCTGGCATTTTGTAATGCACTATATAATTTTTTTCATAATTGATTTGGAAGCTCTCGTGTTTGATTAACAGTCTTATTTCTTTATTTGCTGCAAATTACGCAAAATATGATGAGAATTTTATAATTCTAAATTCGAAAGAAACCTTTATTATAAAGTGACTAGCTGACCCGGCAAACGTTTGTTTATTTTTGCTATGTATATTTTTTCTAAGAAACATTTGTTTAGTTTAATAAAAATAACTATCTACAATTATAAAAAATAGGGGTTGATCGTAGAGGCGTGAAAATTAGGGATTGTATGAATTTTTGTATGCTAATGTAAAAAAAAATCTAAAAAAAAAAAAAAATGTTTTGGGTGGACATCCCTTATCACTTAGGGTTTGAATTATATATAGTAGCCGATGCTGAGATTTACTGAATATGCATAAAAAATTCATAAGAATCGGTCAAGCCGTTTCGGAGGAGTATGGGAACGAACACTGTGACACGAGAATTTTATATATATAGAGATAAAGACGCGTTATACTATAACTAAATTAAAAAAAAAACCGGTAGTTGCCACATATACGTTTATCCAATATGTTTGGTATAAATTCGGAAATAGCAATTAACGAAGTTTATTCATACTTAATTAAACAAAAGAATAGATAATTTATTTGTTACTTACGCTTTTCAAGTCTTATTTTCATTTGAGATTAAAATGAAACAGGATTGGTAGAAAGGCAATGAATAATTTATTGCAGGACTGTTATCTCGTGAGACTCGAAATCTTTTCTTTGTATTGTATTATAGAAAGTACCTAGTTGACAATGGACTATTTATTGTGCTTAGGGCGAAAGTTTTCAGCAAATAGGTTCGTCACAACTATATGCATATAATGAATGAAACTCTAATAAGTGTGTGAAAGATGTATTTTAAGAAACAACATTTAGAGTTTGCTATTTTACTTGAAATCAATCAATTCTATCCTATTTATTGTATAATCTAAAATGTTCGAACAAAAATCTTCGAATTAAAATTTAAATGACAAGCCAAAACTAGTGTCTATTCCACATACTAAAAAACAAATTAAATAAAACCAGTTAACACATAATAGATAATAAATAATCTAAAGAATCTAATCTACGACAACGAGTAAGCTATAATTATTTTTCTTAAGATATTATCGAATTATCTGTTTCGTCAACTAAATTATTTCGCCTAATTTAACAAATCTGATAAAAAATAAATAAATCACTGGCGCTACAACCTCTTTAGGTCTGGGCCTCAGATTTCTGAATCTGTTTCATGATCATTTTTCAATCTAATAGGCAAGTAGGTGATCAGCCTCCTGTGCCTGACACACGTCGACTTTTGGGGTCTATGACATGTCGGTTTCCTCACGATGTTTTCCCTCACCGTTCGAGCGAATGTTAAATGCGCACATAGAAAGAAAGTCCATTGGTGCACAGCCGGGGTTCGAACCTACGACCTCAGGGATTAGAGTCGCACGCTGAAGCCGCTTGGCCAACACTGCTCTTAACTAATCTGATACTTTACTTTATAATAGTTAAGTAATATTAAGTAGACTGTCATTAAGATAACGTTCATATTCATTTTTCAGATATTTGAAAATGGAATAATATGTTTGATTCATATCGATAAAAAAGAAATTTCTCATAGTGTTTTTATTGTTCAAAATACATTTAATTTTATATAACTATTGGTTTATACAGTATATATTTTAAAATACGTATGTAATGTCTTTTGGTATGTGTCTTTTGGTATGTGTCAGTGGTTTGGATTTGTTATTAGCTTGAGGGTAATAATTTTTGCCGGTACCCGAAACCCGAAGTGTAAGTTAGCTTATATGTTATGCATGGATAGAGCTTTGAAAGGGCACCAGGGAGCTCGTGAATTGAAATGAATTTGATCTTGTAGGTAACATTCGTGTGTTTTTTTCTATGAATATTACAGTTTTAGTTAACGCGTTTCCTTATTAAATATATCCTTGAGCTATGCGCGATACAGCTGAGACTGATGTGGTGAAATGGACTCGTAAGAAAAAAGGTTTATTGGGAAGACTACATCATTTAGTCATTGTTTGATATTTATTTAGAAGGGTTGTACGTATTTCTGTATGCTGTATCATAAAAATAAAAACAAAAAAATTGTCTTAAAAATAAAATTAGGGGTAAAAATCCTTAACCATTAGGGGGATGAAAAATAGATGAAAAATAGTCCAATTCACAGACCTAACCGACATGCACACAAAATTCCACGAAAATCGGTCGGGCCATTTCGGAGGAGTTTAATTACAAACACCGTGACACGAGAATTTTATATTTCAGATATCTACTAAATATAGATATAGTACTAAAAGTATTGTACTTTAGCTCGTGCGTCCATTACTTAAAAACAATGTATTTTCAGACCGCTATTTATTTTATTTTAAGTCTAAGCGCAGTAATTTCTACTGTGTGTTATTTATTATACACTTAGAATGGTTCTAACTCTATAATAACACAATAAAATGCATCAACTGCCAATGTAAAAAAACCCGTGATTTAGGTTCCGAGATAAATCAGGTCAGAAAGTTTAAATAGATTATTATATATAATCCTAATTGACGTTCAGAGCTAAAGGGTAGGGATAATAGGTCAAAATATATTTAGGGAAAGGCTGTAAATGGCAAAGCATCCATTATTTGTTTAACGAATTAATCTTGATCTCTCTGATTAGGCAATTTACGACGTACATAACTCTAGGCAGTTTTGGAACACAAATTAATGTCTTTAATTTGCTACGACTGCTTCGTTTGAGATTAATCAGTGTAAATGTCGTGCCAAACAAGTAGATACATATAAATAATATTCAATGTATAAAGCTATACAAAATTATATTAAAATATATAGAAGATATATTAGACTCATAAGGCCAGTTACTATATCAATTTATAATTATTTATTGAAGTGAAACTTCTTTATCGGGGTTGGAAAAAAATTTAGTGTATCATTTTTCAGTTACGCGCCATCTTTTGAAGTGAAACTTCTTTATCGACGTATGGGAGAAATTTTGTAGCAGGTTACGCGCCATGTTGCTTTTTGAAGTCAAACTTCTTTATCGGCGTTGGAAAAAAATTTACACACATTTGTCACATTTTTCGGTTACGCGCCATCTTTTTCTTGTCCCTACCACGGTTGATCCGAAGAGATTCGAAGCCATTAGTAACAAAAATATATAATAACGATAACAATGATAGTAATACTAATAATTCTATTACAATTAATGAAATTCTGTAATAATCTTAGTACTACATAGTAGTACAGTAATAAGTTAAAATGAAATAATTGTATTTGTATTCATGTCCATGATAATAAAAGCCTTTTGTTAAACTTTATCTAATTTAACTTTATTTAACCAATTTCTGGAAAGTTGCATATAGTAGATCATTTTTCGAAAAATAAGGTCATAAAGAAGTTTCACTTCTTACGTGTACTTACCTAGTACACGCACACATTTTTTTTCTTATTATTATAGACTTTATTACCGTACAAAAATTTATTATTTTAATTTATAAATAAAAAAAACTTTAGAGGTGTCAAGGGACACCCGGATGGAACGAAATTCCTTTCGATTAATTTATATGTTAATTGGTATCATAACAGTATGATAGATTTTCTCGACACCAATCTTACGACGAAAAAAAAGCCAACATCACGAGGTGTTCCCAGGCGGTCACCCATCAACTTTTCGTAAGAATTTTTTCCGTCTAGCCCCCTTTCACAACGCGCGATAAGGAACTTCGTTCCAATAAAAAATGACCTAAACCACACACAAGTCTTTGTACGACTTAAGTTTATCAAAATAATAAAAATATAATTTAGTCAACTGTTTGATAGTAATTTTACATTATGTATATACATATACATACTATAATAATAATAATAATATATAGTTTTATTTTATTTCAAAAATAAAAACACATACGACACAGAACAATAACAGTTGGTAACAAAAATAATAATTTATATTTATATGGGTTATATTTTACGGGTAAAAGCCTCCTTCAAGGAAATGTATTTTGTTTATGTTTTGCTATATAATAGGCTATATATAAAGCTATAGCTTTACTTAATACCTTTCCTATTTGGCAGATATGTCGAATACAATAATATTGATGAAGGATCTGATTTCAGTAACTATAGAAATTGAATGTCGAAGATTATGACCACTAATTGGCAGATATAATATAGACCTGATTTATGTACCAATTACTATAGAAATTGAATGTTGAAGATTGTGAGTAATTGTATTCATGTCTGCGAGGCTCGCAAAAGGGATGGTGACTCTATTCCTCAAATTTATTGAGGAAAAATATTTTAAAAACTGACGTCGAAAAACATGATATAACTCAAGTGACGGGTACCGATAATCAAGTATGGAAATTGATTTTATTAATCCTAACCAAAATGCAGATGATAATGAACAAGACCCAGTTTCTGGACAAATAATTTTTAAAACACTTATTGATATCATGTCAGTATTGTCCCAGTTTAAAAACCCAATAGTCTAGTCGACAAGTTGAAAATGGTACAAAATAGAGATACTGCTCTTAAAATGATGTGCGATAGCTCATTGGATCCGGAATGACGTCTAGAAAAATGTGCCAAAAGCGTGTATTAGGCACTTGTTAACTAACGAAATTTTCTCGAACTACCGTCTTAATTGTAAGTGAAAAAAAAATGTTTAAATAATGGTCGTAAAAAAAATTCGCTTCGTAAAGCCTTTCTTACATACACACTGAACAATATCGTGCCATAAAAGTTAATAGAATATTTATACTTCGTTTATAACAATATACAATTTTATATATATTATACAATTTTCCTCCTCTTTCAGAATCTTTTTTTGAAATTTCTTAAATATTAATAGTTTATTAAATATTGGCAAAAAACGAAATGCCATTTTTTTTTCATTGGCACATTTTTCTAGACGTCATTCCGGATCCAATGAGCTATCGCACATAATTTTAAGAGCAGTATCTCTATTTTGTACCATTTTCATTTTGTCGACTAGACTACAAGAGCTATCTATAAGGAACCAGTGTTTTGGGAACTGTATATGGATTTAAAAAAAAAAATCTCGGATTACATATTGTTTTTTGCTAAGCTTCTCTTATTCCAATCTTGGCAAAAAAAACAATTTGGTGCAGTTGTTCGGAAATTCTACGTGTACATACTATTTCTAAAGATATATGATCAATATACATACCGGTTGGTTCTGGAACACGGGCTTTCGATGTGGTACTGTGACAGGCATCCGAGAAATCTGTCCTTCTTGGACTTTTCCAATTCCAGCAGATCCAGTTGTTTGTTGTTGATACAGTACTGCTCTCGGAACTCCTGAAATATACCCAATATTTAAAAAAAAACATCAGATGACTCAAGTTTTCTTAATAATCTTAACGTAGGAAAAGTTGAAATACATATACTTTTACAACACGTGCGATCTTTAAGGTTAAAACACCTTAATCTTACGAATAAATTAACCACTTATAAACTAATTTGTATACCCTAGATTTCGCTACTACTAATAGTGTACTAACAAATTTTTAGACAAGAACATCACAACGGACAAGCTTGGGAAATATAATGAAATGTTCTAACTACATACGCTTAGCATAGCGCTTCTGTACACAAGTTTTTTTTGGAATGTAGCCTTTAAAATTATATTGTCTATTATTATTACACTAATATTCGAAAAAGTTTTCTTTTGAATTGGAAAATTGTCGATCAAAATGCGTTTATTTTTTATAATATTACACACTATTGCGACGTTGTCAACGGTTATTTTTACTCAATATTTAACTCGCACGTATAACAAAAGAATAGTGTTAATCAACTAAATGGGAATTGCTATAAAATGAATGTTGTGTAATGTAATGCAAAAGAATGTGCCAGCGTCTGGCTATACTCTCAGGGCGTAACTCCGACGTTTTTGGAAATCGCCACGCTTTTAAAAACTAACTTTTACAACCTTAGCTTGTACAATTATTTCAATATTTAAACGTTGGTTACATACTGTTTTGGTTGGGTCTTGGGTCAGAATCCTGCATAAAATATTAGGTTGAGAATTGCAATTGCCTTAAATAGTGGAATATCTATACTATGCCATTAATTTGATACTATATATATATTGTATATAGCAAAAGTCTGGCAAATATGTGTCAGCCCAACTTTTCCCGACTGAAACATACTTCATAAAACTAATCTCCGAAATACTCCATGCTAAAAACAAGTCTAAGTTACCTATGAACATCTACTTTGTTCTTTCTTTTATTATTTTACTTCACATCGATCAAACGTGATACCATCGCGACCTATTTGATGTCGAAGAAATTGCTTCGCTACAATAGTGATTGAGGACCGCTGAGAAACCCGAGTCTATTTATTTATATTAGTTTTACGATCTTGCCACTTATTTTGAAGCTATAAAATGCAATATTTGTTGCTGGTATTTATGTCTGTGCAGTAAATACTTAAAGTATTTTTATACATATTGTTACAAAGACGGGTGGATTTAAAATGTTTTTTCTACAACTTGAGACGATTTCAACAAGCTCTAATGTGGTTTATGACCGTTTTAACACGTTCACTGCGGCAAGTAAAATAATAATATTTCATCAGGTGCGGCGGCGGGCCAAAATGCGCCCCCAATGATATTTCCGCCGGTGCGTGGCAGGTCTTTCTAGACCCAACAGCACTAGGATAGATTTAATTGCTATAACTTTGTGGAAACATAATGTATAAATTTTTTTTATATATTGTTAGAATGACCTTGAACCCAACTTCCTAAGGTTTGATTCGCCCCCGGATCTGGCAAACAGGAAATGAGAAATAAAGCAGGAAAAGCGGCAGGCCGATATCGACCTGAACCGCACTAGAATATATTTTTAGTAGTGATGGGACAGTGAAATATCGAAAATAAAACAGAATTATCGTAAAGGAACTGAAAAATGTATTTATTTACTTATGTATGCCCGTCTTGGAAACAGAAATACTTTTTATTTTTCTTAGTGGAAAATATTTATTCACTGCTGACACTATCACTGTCAATAACTGCAAGGCGAATTACTCTATTTTCCAAAATTTGTATTTTTCTTGTATTGCTTGCCATCGTTGATAATATCGAACGCGATGTTAGATCAGTTAGATAGCACAACACTAACTGGTCGGGCGCGCGCTCTGTGCGGTATCGGGTCGCCAGCTGCCTGTTGGAAGGGCGGGCTGAAATAGGCCCACTGCCGCACTCAGCGGATGCAAAGCAGCGTCAGTGCGTGGTAGGTCGATAAAAGCCTGCCGTTATGTTTTGATGGGGAAAACCTACAATTTTGACTGCAAGATGAAATATATATTTGTCCCTGTCGAATTTTTACAAACACCTGAGATAATCGTTACGCACCAGCGAGAGGGACATAGATTTCTTCGTCCGTACCAGCGGAAATACCGCGGCAGGCTGATATCGGCCTGTTACGCAGTGAACGTGTTAAGAAGGGCTCTATGAAAAACTAAAAAAATTAAAAACGTTATGTTATTTAGTTAAGTTCAGGAATTTTATTCAGGATTTTCAGTCTATACAGTCTTGGACGCGATTTCAAGAGATAAAAGTCCGAAATGTAAAGACTAGTGATTAATTACTGAAAGAGTATTAAGTGTGCCTTAATTGACGGAAATAGGTATATAATAGGTAGAGTTTTTGTATATGTACAATGCTCATAGTATTGTCATACTGACAGAAATCCAGTAGAATAAAGTTATAAATCATATAGTTTCCTGATTGCCGATTTGTCCATGGTGGTATTTTGTGATTTTATAACTTTATAATAATTCGGTTCTTGAGGTGATGACGTTGTAGACGTTGTTTTAGGATCTATATCCTAAAATGAACCTCATTTAATTTGCATGTCTATGTGATATTATTACCTGTTTGGAGTACATTGTCGTCCGGCTGGTGGGGCGGTCGTCGCTGACCTTCGGTCTCTTTCTGCCCGCGTTTTCATCCTCTGATTCGTAGCCCTTCGCCGATTGTGCTATGTCTGCCTGTAACGACAACATAAATTAATAAGGGTTTAAGGAATAATGTCTGATTTAAATACTGAATCGCACATTTGTTCAGTTTACATACTTATATCTAAAATGTTTGTTGCTAAAAACAAAGCTACTCAATTTTTATTCTCCATGAGAAAACATTCATTATTTATTTATTTTATTTATTTACACTTCGTTGCAATGAACAAAGAATGAAACACAATACAAAAAAATTATAAGGGATGCAACGGGCGGCCTTATCGCTAATAAGCGATCTCTTCCAGGCAACCCTAGTTAAAGAGAAAAACTAAAAAAAAAAAAAGAAACATGATGCGTGCGAGAAGTGGGGAACCAAATGTTATATAAAAAATATATATAGGTATAATAAAAAAAAAATATCATAGTACCTTAATCTAAAGTAATACAAAAAAAAATATTGATCGACACGATTGATCAGGATAGGATAAGGTTAAGAAATGATTATACAGAAGAGTTTTAAAAGATGACAGAGAGGTAGCCAATCGTACGGAGTCGGGCAACGAATTCCACAACTTAATGGCGGAGATCGTGAATGAATTGCCTAAGAAGGATGAAGTGTGAGATGGAATTTCCAATAAACATATATTAGAAGAGCGTAACATATAGTTAGAAGGACCTAAGAATTTGAAGTGATATTTGAGATAAGAAGGGGTTTTCGGATTGAAAAGAATTGAGTATAGAAGTTGAAGAAGATGAGCGTGACGTCTGAATCGAATAGGTAGCCACCCCAGCTGCCTGTGGAATTTAGACACATGGTCATATTTTATCATTATGTTGTGGGTCTTGAGTGTGGTTGTGCAAAAGTGTTATTGTATAAAAAAGTGCGTTCGTACAAAGTTCACATGTCAGAAGTGAAACTTCTTTGTAAATTAATTTTTATAAAGTTAAAATCCCAATAGATGATGATCATGTACCAGTATATGATGTCTCCATGTATTTGTATATCTATATGCACTGTATACGTGCTAATGATAATATAAATAAACAAAAATCTGCGTTTACTGCACAAGACGATATGCGACAATATTGCCATAATATGTAACTACTAAACGAATACATCAACCTCTCTGTCAAAAGCTCTCTTGCTCCATGGCTATTTGCTTCATGCTACGATCGCCCTTTCTCACTCTCTCTCTCAATCGGTCTCAATCGCTCCCTCCCTTTTCTTCGTCAAAAACGCTGCACATCTTCGTGACGCTAATATTTTTATTATTGCGTTTCATCCGTATAAATTTACCCTCAAGAAAAAAAGAAGCGCGCCTAAAGAAGTTTTACTTCAAACATAAAAACGAATAAAGTATAAAATGCATTTATAGAGGCTATATTACAGAATGTTGATGAACTAAAATATACAACTATACTTGAAGTAAATATTTTATATCTACAAACCGAACAACCGCCTATGCCAGCTACGCCTCCAAACTTTATGATAGTTTTGTCACGTATTCATAAGCTACATACTTGTTCATTTCTGACAGCTCGAACGCATTGATTTTCCATACAAAATTCAGTTTACTACAAATTTGAATAATTCAATTTATGCTTAAACTACTGCTCAATCTATTAAATATGTAACATACATAGCGACAATCATGAATGATAATAATAAATAACGAGACACAATTAATTGAAAATTATTGAATTTATTCAAGGGAATGAATACTTTTAGATAGCGAGGTCTTTTAGAAATAAATATATTTGTCACCGTTAGATTGTAATCTATCTCGCGAGATTAAAAACTGTCGAAAGATTGTGAACCTCAACGAACTGCTTACAATTTAACGTATTATTATTCGGTAGTTATATGAAATTGTTGGAAAGTAAAATTAATCTGTAATTGACCAAAGAAGTTTGAATGATAACTAAGTTAGTGTAGTACAATCTACCGAATAATAATACGTTAAATTGTAAGCAGTAAGCTGAGGTTCACAATCTTTCGACAGTTTATAATCTCGCGAGATAGGTTACAATCTAACGGTGTTTACAATTTTACGTTAACATATTCATCAAGTAAGAGGAAAGTAAATTATATGTCATAACCGCTTAACGTTTCATAGTACGCTGTTATAACTTATCCATTTGTCACGGTCTGCCAATTTGCAAAGTTTGCTGCTTGAAATGAATAAAACATTTTCTTTTTAAACTTTAGTGCCGAATCATGGTTTTGTCTAACGAGAAACTACGAATATTAAAATACACAATTAGAATTTCACTCGACACAGTTATCAAATTTATCTTAACGAAGAAACGCTCATTATATTAATCAGTATGGCACCCTCCATAATGGAAAATGAATTTTGTGAAACGAACACAACGTGCGTTCGTGTCTTATTGGCTTAACTAAGAGAGCTTTGACAAACTTTATTTTCTTGCATATTCAGTATTTCAAAGATTTTATGTTCACACAGCCATTGCCAAAAAGTATGACGAAACAATGGCGAAATGTTTTATAAAAAAAGTGCATACAAGTGTACAAAGTAGGTACACATGTCAGAAGTGAAACTTCTTTGGCAAACTAATTTTTAACTCTACTTCATATTAAAACTTTTAGTCCATTGAAATGTTACATTTTTTAGGCCTTACCTTGCGTTTTTTAGAGGACGTAATTTTATTTTTTTGATGTGTAGAGGGGTCAGTGTAAAGCTAAAAACAAGTTTGTGGGGTCGCCACCCTTGTCCCACGGCCGCCATCTTGGAAAAAGGGGTCCAAAAACCAGGTTTTTGGCTATATCTCCTGAACTATCCATCGTACATAAAACTTGTGAAGACACATTTTGTAGCAAATCGCTGTGCCTACAATTATGTCTGCCGGGGGACAAGCACGCCAACCCCACAAACTTGGAGTTAAGCTTGTATTAACCCCCCCTACATGTTCCATAAATAAAGTTGCGTCCTCTAAAAAACACAACCCCAAATGTAACTTTTCAATGGACTATTTAGATTTCCGAGACTTAAGAGGGAGAGATTTTGCATCAAATATAAAATACTAATATTTAATAAATTATCTCTACAATTTTTTTTAAATAGAATTTCTAGAAGGTAATTTACTCTTCTAACTCTCTGTCAATCGGTCTCAATCGCTCTCTCCCTTTTCTTCGAAAAAAACGCTGCACATCTTCGTGACGTTCCGTAAAATTTTTACCCTCATGAGCCTAAAGAAGTTTCACTTCAAAAATTTGTTTGACGAAATAATTTTTAATTTATTTAGAAACTATTCAAATAAGACTTAAAGCCTCCATATATCCTAAATAAAATAATAAATATAATTTAAATAATATTTATATAATTCTACACTTCATTTATAAACCTTGATCCGAAAATACTAGTTTTTTAGTCGCTCCATTATAATAGAATTTCTATATTATAAATAGGTTCGATGATAAAATCCAAATACTACAAAACAAAATTAGATTAAACAATATAACTTAAAACGATCCTCTTTAAAATTCTTAACCATGCATTTTAACATATTTATTTACCAGCTCCAAAATTCTGCTAATCTTGAATACTTCAAACTTTACAAGTCTCTCAGTCTCTTCCACAAAGGGTGCATAAAATGGAAATTTTATTAGGAATAGAAAGCGTTTTGTTTTATTGGTTCTCTTGGAAAAAGCTTTATTGTCTGAAGCTACATTTGCAATTGAACGTCAGGTCACTGCCATCGGGATTAATTCTGTCTGTGAGCTTTGCTATTACCATTTTAATGTGAGTTTAGTTTGCTATTGTCAGATAGTCAAAGTTTATTGTATTTATTAAGGGATAAAAAATATTTATGTTGCCAATATTTCATTGGTTTATAGCTAATATTGAGTTTTTAATATGGCGGTATGGCATTTGATTTTGTATAGCACAAGGTTTTTGTTTTATTTTATGTTTCGTTGTTTAATTTAAAATTAAGTTCACACGATGTATGATGTATTATGATATTGATGTATTTACAATTTTCAATTAATAATCTTATTTAACAATGGATAAATAGAAAACCAAATGGATGACCATTTTTCTCATTCTGTTACACAAGATACATTTTAAAAATTGGTCCCTGTGGCAGTGTACCTTTATTATATTATTATTTATAATTAATTAATCATTACGGGAACCACAGTTTATTCATGTAATTTTTATGTTAAAAATAATCGATTGATATCTTCTATGAATATTTTTTTCGTTCTGCCCATAATTACGATAAATGCTTAATACAGAATCATTAGGTACGTTGTGCTCTGAATGGCAGTTTAAGACAGTCAATTGTTGTTAAATTATTAGTAGGTAAGTTTTTATTTATTAATAATTATATTCATAAAAATATGGTCGCCACCATGGCGTATTCCGTTCAACCAATCAGCGCGCGAGGTTCGTACCGTTTCACAATTTGACGATTTCACTTCGATAGATTATAATCTACCGATTAATAAAACGTTAAATTGTAAGCAGTACGTTGAGTTCACAATCTTTCGATAGTTTATAATCTCGCGAGATAGATTACAATCTAACGGTATTTACTATTTTACGTTAACAGATACATAAACTAGACCAAGATTCCACCAGAATGTCGAAGCAATGATATTATGTAATATAATAAAATTAAATTTCGCGCACTAAGACAGTACATTTAGAAATAAGCTCGTCATTTATACATAACAGGACATGTATAAATATAATTTTATAATATGAGTTGTGGGTGTTTTATCGGTAAGGGCGCATTTACTATTTGTATAGAGCAAAAAAACTAATATACACTTAAACAATAATTTCACAATCTTAAATCTAAGTAAGTAAACAAGAGTAATAATTAAGTTCATAAACACAAAACGAATCGGGAATTAAGTCAAGTTTTCCCCAAGAGACATGACCTCTATTTCCTGTGAACGTCCGTTTCATCGTTATGTTTCTACAGCTGGATTAAGGTATAATTTCTTGTTATTTGTATGTTGTTGGATGTTGCATTGTATCAGGCTTCTAAGGATTAGTACAGTATTACTAAAATACGAGTATCGTTCAAATAAGGCTGAACGTTAAATTACGTTTTACTATACATCAATATAATATTTGCACAGATTTTCCATGCAATTTGTAGACTACAAATTCGATTCAAACTATCTATGTTGGAGTTCGTTTAATTTCAGTTCGTTCCGAGCGCAGCTGATGCTTTCCATATAAACATTTTTACTATTCTAGTCGGATAAAAATCTTTCCTAAATCTATATATACAGGGTGGCCAAAAAGTCGTGGATCAAACGCAACTCGGGGTAAGATGGGGTCATCACCTGCAAAAAATTGTTCTACGGAAGGTCCTTCAGCTCAATCCCTGCAGAGTTATAATTTTGCGTTTTTATAAAAAATTGATCTAATTTGAAATCAAAAAAAATCTACATCTGTATCTTTTTCATAATATCCACTAGATTGGTAGGTAGTGACGAGTCCTTGCGCTAGACATGCTATTTATGGTTGTTTATTGGGTGTATAAAAGATAATATTAAGTTATACGATATAAAATTTTCTCAAATCATAACTTTTTGTTTACTTCGGACCCCACTGTGAAAAAAAGTACTCTACCGAAAAGTGACCCTGTATTACAATTGGCGCATTTAATGGGGATTCTGAAAAAGTATAACACGTGGCTATGAGTGGCTCTTATTTCTTCCTAGGACGAAAAAACAAAATTGAATTGAAATTTTAGCATGATATATAATCAGCATCAAGGATTGTTATATCTATTTTTTGTGTTGTTTTTTATTTTTCAATTTTTTTTCCACAAGTATTGCAAAATTAAACTCATATGAAATGTATTCTTTGTTTTGTTTCTCATTTCTCAACCATTCAATCACAATGTGCCACAGCGAAGCGTTGCTGGGTACAGCTAGTATCTTATAAAAGCTTTTAGGCAGTTTCGTATTTTAAGAAATGCTAAAAGAACTTTCTTTAATTAGCATACGCATTTATTTAACATACACTGGACAGATTTTAAATAAATTTTAAAAGGCCGTCAACGCACTTGCGATATGAGTGTCCATGGGCGGTATCACTTCAGATGAGCCTCCAGCCCGCTTGCCTCCTACATTAAAAAAAAAAAAACTCTTACCCCAACTAACGACTAATACTAGTATCTTATCGGTCACAGAAAATTGATTCAGAAGGAGTGCTCTTAAAAGTATTGAATATAAAAATTTATATATAAATTTCATATGATTACATATGTTTCTCCAATGGCAAAAAGCAATGTTGAGTTTCAAACTCAAATAAATAATATCTCTCCCAGCGGAGTATCTCAAATTGCAGTTTAAGTTTGGAACTTTCCTATTTCCCTCGTCCTTCAACCATTCTAGACATGATTACGCGTTTAATGTTTGCGATAATAGTTTTAGTTTACGGTACTAATTAAAACAAGACAGAACAGGACTGAGTTTGTTTGAAAGTTTAGTATATTTTTCCATTAGTTTTGAAGCACAGCCACAGAGCTTTTACAGAATGTATTTTAATTACACAAGACTGGTTTTATATTTTATAAAAGCTGCTATTCTAGAAGTTTTCTTCTTATAGACAGTAAGCTTTATAGGTTGCTGACATCCAGGGTCCGATTCCCGGTGAAAATGAATTCTTTTATGTTAAAAGGCAGTTCTTTCTTGAAAGAAATCATCAGATATCTGTTAAGATATACGCCATTCAAAAGTGTAGTGAATATAGCCACCACTTGGCTTCTAATCTAACTCCTGACAGTTCTATTTCCGTTTGAAAATTGTTAATATGAATGGTTGTTTTTTTTTTATTCTTGCCAGGAAGGCAATAGCCAGCCAGCAACACTTGTGTACATTGCTGGCTCAGATACCATTTTACATATTCGAAATTTGAATTGGAACCAAAAATATTTTTTTTACATGACCATGAATAATACAATACAAGTCCTTTAGCCAGAAATGGAAATAGAGTAATGTCAAAAAAATAAAGATAATTAAATTTTTACTTGAACTCAGAACAATATTGGAACAAATAAAGTAGATTTATTATAGAATTTGTTAGAGGTCGAATTCTGTGCTAGAGTGCTAGGTGTCAAACATATTTATAATTTAAAAAGCATCGAAGCAATAATAGTTAGCTTTATATATGGAACTTGCTAACGACAAAATGAGTGCTATTAGAAATAACAAGAATATGAAATGATAACTAAGTCCTCGCAAAGTATGCAGTTCCTTTGATATCCCGTAATATATGTAGAAAGTTTCACAGTATTTTACGGAGTTTTGAAAACGTATATAATATCAGCCGACCATAAATCATCATACATCCCAGACGTAGCATGAATTTGAACGACTTGCATTATTTTTCAATGAAACGGAAAATAGGATATGAAATGAATAATATAGTTTTTTTACATAACACATATTATTTTCTATATTTAATCTCCATAGAAAATTTTCTTCACGTAATCCAATTCAAATGAAAATTGTCAACAGAACACTCACGTCATTTATATATGTCACCGTAAAATTGTAAACACCCTTAGATTGTAATATATCTCGCGAGATTGTAAACTGTCGAAAGATTGTGAACCTCAACGAACTGCTTACAATTTAAGGTATTATTATTCGGTAGTTATATGAAATTGTTGGGAAGTAAAATTAATCTGTAATTGACCAAAGAAGTTTGAATGATAACTAAGTTAGTGTAGTACAATCTACCGAGTAATAATACGTTAAATTGTAAGCAGTACGCTGAGGTTCACAATCTTTCGACAGTTTATAATCTCGCGAGATAGATTACAATCTAACGGTGTTTACAATTTTACGTTAACATATACATAAGTTAGCTCAAAGGTGCCATTTTCCATAAATTATGCCTTCCATTGTCATTAGAAATCTAATAATACGAATATCTGTATAAAAATAATTATACATTTTGAAAAAATAATAATGTGTGGGTATGCTGAATAACATGCTGTGTCACGCGCCCCTGTACTGAGACAAAGCGCGATGTCTGACACGCAGGACGCATGTATGATTTAATTAAATTAAGTTGGTATTGGAAAATATTACTCACTTGAGTCGAAACTGAGACACCTTGCCCGGCCGAGCCACCTGTAACAATAAAATGTCTTAAATATCAGCCTCAATTATCGTGACCATGCAAATTGTACTATACTTTGGGCAATAACCATAACATGAAAATCCTTTTAATTGTAGTAATTAAAGAGTTAGTTAAATTTTTAACAGACCCAAAAAGCGTTCTTAGTTTCATACTTAGTTGTCGATTAAATTTACTGTAATGGCAGATCAACTAAAAATCGCTTAAACTAGAAGAATCGCAAAATAAGTTACCGGTCTTTCTACAAACAGTAGCTTCATATTGAATCTAATCTTTATATACTTTCTTAACTCATAATTAACGACTCTGACTATGGACCTTAACACACAGATATTCCAACACGTAGTGATTCTATATCATAGACTATAGAATTGGATTCTTCGTAGCCGTTATAGTCTGCTCAGTAATTATCGAGTCTAGAACTTTCTCCGATACCATCTTATAAGAGGTTTACAAGTTTCACAAGTACTTTCATGAAATTAATTGAACAAAGGCAATCGATATGAATAAATGGTACAGAGAATATAAATTGAAGGGGTTTTTCAGGAAAATATACAGAACTGACCTTATTTTCAATTGATCACATATGTTAATAAATAAACTATTGTATTTCGTGAATACATCATTACATCGTTTAAATGCATGTAAACACATGTCGAGCTGAACCTTATTAAAATCGAAAGAAGTAATGATCCAAAAACAATTCCAATCCAAAAATCATTAATAATCACTAATTACATTGCAACACGAGCAGTCTAATTCAGTTTACAATCCAACTGTCAAGTTACACTACGACGCATTAATAGAACGAAATAAATAAATAAACATTTTATAACACGCACACTTATTTACATAAAAGTAACCAAAATCTAAATAAATAATAAAAAAGTACATAGTGAGCAGTCTTAATTCGACACGGATTCGACAGATTCTATTTTCGAATTTGCCGCGCATTTCTGGCTGACACCACAGACAATAATTATTTCAATTGTCTTTGCTGATGACATTAAAAAATAGACTATCACAATCAAATGACGACATAAGAAATAAAAATTTTCTAATAAATATTTGAACCTAAAATATTAATATTAAAAAAGTTGAGTAAGCGTTATTATAAATGATTTAATATATGTTAATAATTATTTAGGTACTTGAGTATCATATAGAATATCATCTTTTATTTTCTTACTGGCCATTATTGTTATTACAACATACTTCTGTAGAAATTTTAAATACAGTTCGTACTCTGTGTTACTACTAATAATATTAAATCATCCTTGCAGTTTCTAATTATTGCATATGACGACACGAGGATGAACTAACACGAGATTAAATTATTATATTAATGTAGGGACTCTATATGAAATTAATATTTCAAACATGTCCTTACAGTGCGTTCAGGTTAATGTTGTGTTAATATGCAGCCTGAAAGCTAACTAATTTGCGCTAAGTAAATGTAACCGCCACTTCGATGCTATTACGTTGCACTCCACTGCGTAATTGGTTTTCTGTGGCATGATTTTTAATCTGTAAATTACAACTTTAATTCACAGGGATTTAATAATGTTAGTAAAATGTGAAAATCTTAAGAAATTTCAGAAAAGAGTTCATTGATCCTGCTTTTATGGTAAAATGAAATAAAAATTAGATACTAAGGCTCGCTTATCTCAAGTCACAATTTCGCCTTGAGTGATATCAAATAGGTCCAACATAATATACTGAATAAATGGTTTGGCAGATCTCAACTAGATTTAAGTTTGATACGCCATATTTCACAACAACGTTCCTAATTACTGTAATTTTGTGTATTACGCTCTTAATGAGGTATGATGTTCTATTAATTTTCAGTTATTACTTTGTCTGTATTTTCTTGCTTGTGATTTCTGATATAATGGGTGTGTAATTTGTGTGGTCATATTTTCTTGTACTTTTTAAGCATACATGTTGCTTTGGGACTAAATAAAAACTTCGGTTATAGATTTATAATGTGATGACCATTATTACTATAAAAACTTCCAAGCGGTTAATTTTTTTCAACATTTCTAACAATAATCCTTATAGTCACATAATCTTATAAATGGTATACCAAAACCCTCATTCATCTCTATCTTTCAGTGATAACTGAAATATACAAAAAATGCAGTAATTTTTGAGTACAATATATAATACATTTGTCGGAGGACTTTGTTTTATAATAGGTAGTATAAGATATTTCGTCACGGTGTAGGTACTCATTGATAATGTTACCGTATATTTGTAATACATACATTTTGTTAGAAAATTAATTTCCGTATTAATTTCCTGACAAAAACACGAATAAGCTAATAAAACCGAAAGTCTCAAGATGGCTTCCAAAGGAAATTCATCGCAGCAATAAGTTATTTTATAAACACAAATTGTCTCGTAATGGGATTCTTTTATATAAATTTTCTAACAATGTATCTTCTTCCCTTCATTTTGAAGATACATTTGCGTTACGAATAGGTGTTTCCGCTTTTATAGGGAGAAATTATTGTCAATTTTTTTTTTCTTATATGATACTGTTTTTTTGGCACAAATTAATTTATTTAACAGTTTATTTATAATTCACAGCTTTTTTAAAGATATTTATAACTTTTAAATTAAAAATATAGCCAACGGATTATACCACGTATACGAAGAAAATTATATACTAACAAGGTCAATTTACTAATAATTGATTGGTTGAGGTGTGTGTGGGAATGTGTAATTAGTGGGGTGTGTAAGTGTGTGTGCGTTTTTTGTATTTTTAATAATAATAGTCTAGTGATGCTATAACTCTATATGAGCAGCAGGTTGCATCTGTTTCTTCTATCATTATTTTAGATGTGATCAGCCTTCTGCCACTAACACATGTCGTCGATTCTCGGGTTTGGGACCGTTTCCTCACAATGTCAACTGTAAGTGCCGATTGCATTGATGATATGCACACAAAAAGAACATTCTATTGATGCTACGCCATGATTCTACACGACCTCGGGCTGTAGGGTCGCACGGACAACACTGCTGATTTAGCTGTGTTAAATTTCATTGTTCTAGAGATTCTTAGTGATCACTACGGCCTGTATAAGATAAATATAGGTGCTTAGCTATGTATAAATTTGTTCTAGCAGCATTTTATTTCTCACTTATAAACTAAATAATAGTTAAAAAAAACTAAAAAACACGCTTTTAAAGCACATCAAACTAAAAAGTGAAAAATAATTCCTAATTTAGGCTGAAAATGGTAATGAACAAAAAATACTGGTATTATTGTGAAAAAGCGTGGGGCGCTCTGTGCCATATATTTCGTGTATAGAGCAACCCATTTTTTATTTTTTAGTTAAATTTTTTAATTATTTTTTCGGATTATTGCATTGTCATCGATCTTTGACAGGTGCGAAAAATTTGAATAAAATCTGTCCGTTTAAAGTGGGTCAAAATCGAGTCCGAAGGAGTCGGTTACATACATACATACAGGTGAAGCTAAAATATAAAGCGTGTAATATCTTCAAATTATTAAATCGCGTGGCACAGTTTTAACTTATTATGCATACTAAAACTGTTGACAGTAAACTGTCCAGGACGTACCTATGCACTAAATACCTTTATGTTGATATTGATTAACTGAACATCTTGTACATTATTATTGGTAATATAAAAAGCACTGACTGTATAAAAGCGCTGGCAAATGTTGCATTTACTAGCAATAAGTTCAACCAGCTGCGCTCTCACGCGATAGTGGAAAACTGTATAAATGTGATTTTTCCAGTAATATTAAGAACATGTGTATCGCTAAAGAAAAATGATATTTACACCATGCAAAGAATTTTATAAATGATAATGAACTATATTATTTTATGTTTTATTAACTATCAATAACGAATGAAATCAAATCATATTAACACTGCTTAGAATAATAATATGGATAAATAAAAAACTTAAATTAATTTAAAACCTTTGGTCTGCTACATGGAGTGTACTTTTAATACTGGCAGCATTTCTCCTCTGTATTGCGATACTAATTCGTTAAGCAAGGAAAGTAACAGCTCTGGGGTCATCGTACTATCTATCAAGCGCCAACTCGAAATCTTTATTTAAAATTAACTGCTTAGTTACCTACTAAACAGATAAATAGTAGTAATTTGCACGGTGTTTAAAATTCCCTTTTCATTTCTGTAAAATTTGCTCCTCGTAATATACGAACATTTTTATAGCTTTGTCTTCGTTATTATATTTCAAATAATATCGCCTAAACGATATTCGCGCTCAATCCCAATTTCCAAATCCAAATAAGGATTTCTTTCGCCGGCGAAGCCTTAATAGCTCTCCCGAATCTCGTATCGTTATCATAACGTTAATATTTATAGAGCTGAGTCATGTAGAATCTAGATTAAAAAAAAACTTAAATATTCACTTATTTGTACCTTAAATATATTTAAAAGCTTTTCCATTTTTGTTTTAGCTGTCAAGTAGGTGACACAGATACAGCTGCTTTAAATTATTTCAATAAATTTAACCCCGTTTAATATTTTATTATAATTTTCAGAAACACCATTAATAGTGTAGGCATGAGCTAGTCAAAAATGTATCTTTTTAAGTTTGTATATGTTTACCAAACAAACCCCACAGAGCTTAATTAAAATTCCTGTAATAGGTCACACGAATAAATTCCATATTTGAAATTTCACTCATAAATTTAAAAAGAAAACTGAAATGTTTCACAAAAGCCCTTATTTTAGAGCGTACATGAAAAATGTTTTCAGAGGGTCTACGCTTCATTAGAGCGTTCTATTTTCTTACATTATTCCCATTTTTCCCTTGTCTCATTTAGACGTTTTTATTTGAGACTTGAACAAGTCGACTGTGAGAAGGTTCTGTCTATTTATCTACTTAATCATATTGTGTAGAGTGGTAAGTTGTTATTTTAGTAAGAATTTATTTTCTAACAAGTGTGTTAGGTTTATTCAATGCTACTCGAAATATAAATAAATGAGTATCATTAAATATAGTATAATTAGTTAAAACATTGAAAATTAGAAAGACAATTCAGTCTTTGAAGTGGTTCATCCACATCAGAGACTGAATTGTTCTGATGCCAACAGATAGGCCACCAGTCATCCCGGACGATAGGTTAGTTTTGGTTCTAGAACTTCTCGTAGACGATCTTATTAAAGGACTATCTTACACAGTGTGGAGCGTGGCAAGGTAATTTGATATTAGCCTGATAGCATTGCAAGAAAATTGAAGTAGTTGATCTCTGACATAAACTATCTACTGCACTTTACACCATTGAACTCCTTGCATGTAGAGCATTAAGGGCTCCCACACAAAACTGCGATGCGATGCGAAGCAGATCGGAAATTCTTGCGGTGCGTTCGTGCGAATTCCGCAGATATTTGAGATGCGATGCGAATTCGCGGTTTTGTGTGGGAGCCCTTATAAAAACATACAGCTTTATTGTCAATACAAATCGACAGATATAATTGACAAAATTTACTGTACTGTTTCAACGAAATTACTAATTCACCTCTCTCTGTCAAATTATGTTTACGCTGCGATGTGAATAGGTTAATTTGAATCAGTGATATTGCATTTTGTTTGATGAATGGATGTATTTAGCACCAATATTGCAAAATATGAAAGCAAACATGTTTTCATAGGTAAGTGATAACGTTTTATAGAATAACTAGCTGACCTGGCTAACTTCGTTCCGCCCTACAACCTTATAATATCGTTGTTACTTTAATTTAACTTATTTTAGGATTTCATTAATGTTAAATATTACATTAATACAACTTTTTTGCAAATACAGAAATGTTTTATTGCTTGCCATTGCGAAAGAAGAATGGCAGTTTTACTCATTAGGCATCTTCTCTCTAGCGTCAATATGGCGATACTGCATGTTAAGCACTTTCTGATATCCAACATCTTTTGATCAGGATCAAAGCATGGTTATGCATCTCCTAATTCACCTCAAGATCGGAATTTCTTGAACTGACACGAATTCGACGTAAAATGATGCGTAGTTTTGTCAACAGATGACACCATATGGTTTTTGCATTCGTAAAATTAATTAATTTATTTATTGTTATTCGATAACTTATTAACTTATTCTGCTATTCGGGACGGATACAAATCCAACAAATCAAAAACCATGGCAATCGGTCCAGCCGTTCTCGAGTTATAAGTGTTGTAACTAACACGACTTTCTTTTATATATATAAGATTGCAGGAAGAATTCCTATCTCCGTCTATCCGTAATTGAAAATCTATTTAACTGGATTGAATATGGAAATGTCTAAAGTTGGACTGCAGCTGCAAATTATCAAAGTAGAGCAGGATATTAGAAGCCTCATCGATCAGTCGTTACTTCGCTTGTCTAATCTAATGCATTTTAGCCGAAGACGTTGGCAATTTGAATTTCATGATGGATGTACGATAATTTCCTTTAGATGACTGGGTGATATAATTATTCATTTATTGCTTTTTCAGAATAACCATACAGCCTTGCGATTCTGTAACTATATAAACAATGAACTACAAGCTCCCACCTTTTTTAGAATGCCAAATCATAAAATGACTGCTTGACGACTGATTTGAGAGCGACCGCCGATGCGAAAACCGCTGTGTGAGTTCGAAAAGTGAGTTACAGAATCGCAAGGCAGTAGTCTTATTAAGTGACTCTACGTTCGAAGTTACTATGTCTATCGCGGAATATGCTTAAAAGTATTAATACCGCATACCGCTAAATCACCTGCATGATGAGCCCACCCCACATACACACCTGCACGTACGTATACTAATTTTCACACTATTACACAACTCAGCCGAATTAAATGTATTAAATATTTTTTATTGATTTGGTGTAAAACTTAAGTAGTACCAGAAGAGACTGCTTTCCTTAACGAATTAAATTATTATGTTCAATAACCACACTGCATAATAAATAAAATAAAAAGTCTTTTATTTCTTGCAAAATCAAAGTAAAGAAAAAACTTTTTAACCGGATTAAAGTTATGTATTATTATAAATTTACAATTATTTAACATCATTTTAAATTTAACCGACGTTTCGCGTGCTTTACAGCGAAATTGAAGTAAACTTAATCATATTATTTTTTAACTAATACTCCCTGTATTAAATTTCTATATCATATTACAAAAATATTTATTGCGAAAAGCCTATTGTCTTCCACAATCCAATAAGACAATATTTCCCCTCGCGTATCATATTTTGTGACACATGATAGACGTGCTATTTTATAACACAAGGTTGTTCCAGACGGTACAAGTGTTGTTAACATTATAACGTTATGTTTAAGACAGGTTTTGTGAATATGTTTAAGTGAATTATTCAGACTGCTACGTTTTCAAATGCATCATCATGTGATGTATAATATTTTTCAAAGTGTTGAATTATATGAGTGTTGAAAAATATGATCTGGTGACATTGTGTAAAATTTGTTAGGAATTGAATTTATCTATCTGTCTATGTAACCTTACAACATTCTTTATTTTACGGAATTATACAATCTAAATTCTTATGTTTCCTTTTCTTTTGCATTGCATCACTGTTCGCTGTTCATGAATCTGTAAGATTAGCTTTTAATTTTTAGGTTGTTATTAATATTAATATTTTTTTTTGTATTACTTTAGATTAAGGTTGTATATATTTTTTTTCTTATATAACATTTGTTTCTGCACTTCTCGCACGCATCATGTTTTTTTTTTTAGGTTTTCTCTTTAACTAGGGTTGCCTGGAAGAGATCGCTTATAAGCGATAAGGCCGCCCTTTGCATCCATATAATTTTTATGTATTGTGTTTTTTTTTACTTGCAACGAAGTGTTAATAAATAATTCATTATATAAGTAAGTGTTTTGTAAATGATTTAATTTTGGTACGTGGCGCTATTAATGGTTTTTATTTTACAGTGCAAGTAATATTACATTGCAAAACCAAACTTGGCGATTAAGAGTTGCCGAGTTTTTCTAGTTAGTTCTTCTCACCCTTTCTACGTAAGTAAATTTAGATGTTTTTTTTAATTGAAGTTAATAAGAGTACAACTGTCCACACTCAACTTTAAAACTAATCAAAACCAATCAAAATTTCTTAAATACTATAAGTATTGAAATTACTGAAAAAAAAACTGAAAATTAAGTCTAGCTATTTCCGTCGTTTAAACGATATTCGCAAAACAAATGCACAGCATACAAAAGATCATAGAAATGCATTAATAAGCAGTTACGTTGTCTATAACAGCATTGTTTAAAATGTTCTGTGAGAAATGCACAGAGAAATTCAAGCGGAAAATATTCAGCCCGCGGCGACTTGCACCCACGCTGTTTAGATTATAAAATAGCTGTATGAGTTTCATATAGAAAACCAGCCAATTACAGGGAGAATCAAGTAGGATTTATTCAAGCGTAAAAGACTGGCTTAAAGCGCAATTAGCATAAAAGTAATAGCACTTAATTTTAAGTCGCCGTATTGCAGCAGTTTACCGAAAACTTAAATTAAAATATACTTAATAAATTATTATTAGTTGTTAGGTTTTATTCTATGAGGTTTGATATTTTAATGTTCAGATTGTTATTTTTTTTTGGCCTGACGTTTTGGTATAGTAATATATCATAGATTATATTATTATGTAAAATAAATTAAAAAAATCATCTTTCTTTTTTTAGATATCGAACATTATAAAGTTTTGATTTCACAAAATTATTAAACTTTAATTACGATTTTAATCATAACAAAATTTAACAGCCTAAGACGAACCAATAAAGTTTTTACGAGTGGCACTAAAACTGTAATGAAAGTAAAAACGCATTTTATTGACACGCAAAATGCCTAGGTGATGTCAAATGTTTGGGAGATGAACTTAAAGTGATTGAATTAATATTTCAAAACCGACATCATTAAAACAAGAAACAAATCCCGGCTCATTGCATGTACAATAACCATACCATTTCATTATAGGTTTAAGAAGTTTAACAAGAACATATTCAGGTATTTTTAATATTTCCATCTACGTTCTACTGTGCACCAGCGCGTTCACCAGCCTTTTAGCATTAACAGCCCCTGTCCAATAAATACTACCACTGATTGAAAATTATAATGCGCTCTAGAAAATAATAAATTGTTTGAATATAGCACAACACACAATTAAAATAAACTAAATAAATCAGTGGCGTTACATCCTTTTTGCTACTACAGGTGCTATTTGTGTTGACTGGTAGAGTTTGAATTCGTGTATGGGGTGATGTTAATTATGTCGACTATATAATGCATACTGCTGATAGAGGACAATTTTTTTTTAACTATTAATTACTTACAAACATTGTGTAAAACAATAAACTTGGCGATAAAAAAGAGTGGCGGAGAGTTTATTACCATTCTTCTCAACCGTTCTACGCCCTTGATTTGAGAACTGGCATTAATTGTAAAATTAGAAGCATTTAGCATAGGCGTTATTAAGTGTACATTGTTTCCTAAATGAATAAATGATTTTGACTTTGACTTTAGATCCGGGCCTCAGATTTCTGTACCTGTTTCAGGATCATTTGTCAATCTAATAGGCAAGTAGGTGATCAGCCTCCTGTGCCTGAGACACGCTGCATTTTGAGTCTAAGGCCAGATGCTTTCCTCAGGATGTTTACCTTCACCGTTCGAGCGAATGTTAAATGCGCACATAGAAAGAAATTCCATTGGTGCACAGCTGGGGTTCGAACTACTACTTCAGGGATGAGAGTGCACGCTGAAGCCACTAGGATAACACTGCTGACGACCTACAATTACCATTGATCTCGGAAAATTCAAGATAGTTGCTTATAAAATTTACTCATATTAATTTATTGCATGATCCTTATTTGCACCATTTTCTTTAAAAAAAATAAAATAAAAAGCCTTTTATTTCTTGCAAAATCAAAGTTAACTAATGCATAAGTAATGAATAAAAATTTATTAGTTTAGTTTCTTTTTCTGAACAACTATATGTAATACGTGTATTTTTGCACTTCTTGCCTACCTTATGTAATTTAATACTTTTTTTTGTTTTCTCACGTTGGTTGCCTGGAAGAGATCGATCGAAAGCGATAAGGCCGCCAGTTGCTCTCCTCTTTATTTAATTATGTCAATTGTACTATATTAATGAATATGCAACGAAGTGTTAATAAATAATGATAGTCTACAAGTATTTCATACTAGTTGTTTGATTAAAATTTTATTATGAAACATCCGATACGCCTCAAAGTGATTAAAAGTACACGGTAGACTAAAATTTCATTATAACTAGGTCACCCTCATGCGGATAAATAGACTAGAAGCCTCACCATTATTACATTCCTTTATTATAGCTTTGATAGAGGTTTTCAAAAACAAAATTAAAAACATTATATATTAAGCTTACTTTGGATTATGCATGCGTAATAAATTTCTTAAAGACAAGGTCAATTCGAAACAGTTTTTGTTTCACCAGGATTATACATAACTAACCACGGAGTTGGCAAACAAAAGTCTATTTTTTATATAGTGAGCACCAACCCTAATGTCTAAGATGATCGTTAGGGTTGATCAATCTGTTGCACGTTGTCAATGTGGGATTACCTTGCTCACAAAAATCCTTAAGAAGCCAGGACTCGAACGCTGGACATCAGGTTTTAGAGTAAAGAAAGCCTCCAGGCTAATATAGCTTATTAAAATCATACACTTACTGTAACATATTCTAAGCATAGCAGAGCTTTGAGCAAAGACACACGTTTCAAGATTAAATCGAAGCCTTAATAGGAATCTTGTAATATCCGGGAAAACTCATTTCAACGGTCTCTATGCAAATAGTTCTTGATTATTGCTGTCACGTTGAGGATATTGGATCAAGCAAGAAAAGCATTGCTCAAAGCGATTGATGTTTTTCCTTAGAACTAAAACATAGAAACAGAGTAAAAAGTTAGAATTGACTATCATTTTGGTTTGAAGCGTTAAATGAGATTTTTCGTATGAATGAATCCGCTCCCCACATTTCTGAATTATTACAAGGCTATCTTTGAGTTCTATTTTTAGCGTTTATCGCTTTTTTAAAAGAGGTAAAGGTAATTGTTTAAAAATATCATTAGACCCACTTTCAAGCATTCTACTAATTTTGTTTTATTTGTTTTTTGATAATAATATTTTAATTTTTAAATGATGTATATAAAAGTGATTTACCAATACTACCGTATGTGATAAAGTTAACCCTAAACCCTAATTAATATATAAATTGATTGCGCTGATCGGCCTTCCATGACTCCACAAATAATCGTAAAATCTTGACAAAATTTTCACTAAGACAAATTCTAACGCTTGGTTCGATTCGATCAAATAATTGGTTTAGGACCTACAGACCGACCTTCATAAAATTATCTCTAGTCAATATTTTATAAGTATACAACTCAGCTACAAAATGTAATGCCCAATTAGTTCACGACTGATTAATTTAATTAAAAGGGCATTGAAAGATCTTTTGAGTGGTATTTTAGCTGTGATAAGCTTATTTAAATTTTATCTAAATTAATTTGGGAACCTTCAACACGCCGCTGCTAGACGACAAACCTACTTATAAAAACTAGAGGTTAGTTACAAAATGAAATAACTCAGATGAATATATTTCCTTTAATAGATTGTGAATTATCTAATTGGTATAATATAAATATTATTAATTGAACAGTTAATTTAAGTTTTCATGTATATAAGTTTTTTCCGCATAGTGCTTATGTAACTGGCAAAAGGCCAATTGGCTTACTAAAATATGTTATGTATCTATTTAGCTGATGTTAAGATATTGGCATATTATTAGATAAACAAAAGTTTCAACACATGAAGAATTGCCATACAAAGACACCCATCTTCATCATCTTTACCCATCCACCTTATCACTATTAAATAATGTTAGTCAGTGGAAAAATAATGAAAATAAAGGGTTTTAATTTTGTTATTTCATTTATGTATTGTTTAGTGCCAAACATAGTATAATTTTTTTTTAATGTATCCTTTATTAGTTTAGTTTTTTTTTTGTTTTTGTTCCTATTTAGTTTCTTTTACTTACAAGTATATGTAATACATGTATTTTTGCACTTTTTGCCTACCTTATGTAATTTAATACATTTTATTTTTTTTCTTTTCTTACACTGGTTGCCTGGAAGAGATCGCTCGAAAGCGATATGGCCGCCAGTTGCCTTTTCTTTACTTGTAATTTTGTTAAATTTTTATATCAAAAAGCAACAAAGTGTAAATAAATAAAATAAAAAAATTAATAAATAATTAAATTAAAATAAAAAATCCGATCCAATCAATAATTTCAGCGTGTGAACCCTTATCACTAAGGAAAAATAGAAACTACTAGTTACAATACCAATATTATTATTAATAAAATTAAAGGCTATATTTTATACACATACGTTTATACATATGTATATTGTATATGTACGTATATACATGTGTATACACACTACGACGTCCTTTACGTGGGACAGTGTTATATAGACTCGGGGCTTTTAACGTATATGGACATATGAGACGAGGGGATTTTGATTGATTGTGATTGATTTAACGAAACAACGGATTGTCTCTCTGCGAAGGCTATAAGAAATAAGTTTACATTAACGCGTTAGTTGTTTACCCCACCCAATATTATGTTCGTAACGCAATTTAATATAGTATTTGGATTTTACTTATTTTTGGAAAATAGATGGACTATGGGGGCGCAGACCAATACGACAACCGATCAAGTATCACAAAACCTAGGCACTGAATCTCTGGCGAAACTCACGAAACTGGAGATCGTCAGATATTGAAACAGCGGTATTGTAATCTACCAACGGGATTGGGAGCATCACGCCGCCTAGCAGTGAGCGATCGGAAGATTTAGGTAACATGCCTATTATAATGGATTTTTTAGTGCTTGGAAATGAGAATTTTGTATACAGATATAAAACCCGGTATAGTTGCTTGGTATGCTCTTTTCTGATTAGGGTGCGTTCTTAAACATGCATATTGACCCATGAGGTTCATCACAAATGATCTAAAATGAACAAGAACAATTATAACAATTTTTGTTTACTTTAATGTATTATTTTGGTAAATGTATTTTTTTTAACTGGCAATAATCGCAGCTCGAAACTTCAATGGTTATGCTTGTACAAAGTTTGTTAAGTGAGGATATTTATTTTCTGTTAGCACTATACATTTAGATGTGTGCTATGTAAATTGAAGTTCGCTCCAATGACGGTGTCTCACTGTCTGGTTAGCAAGTGATTCCTTTTTTATGTCTTTATATTTCGAATGTTAGTCTAGTCGACAAGTTGAAAATGGAACAAAATAGAGATACTACTCTTAAAATTATGTGCGATAGCTCATTGGATCCGGAATGAAGTCTAGAAAAATGTGCTTAAAGCGTGTATTAGCACATACAAAATTGCAAAAGTTATAGACCATTAAAGATGAAAAAATAATGGCATTTAGTTTTTTGCCAATATTTAATAAACTATTAATATTTAAGAAATTTCAATCATTCTGAAAGAGGAGGAAATTTCTAATAAAAAACTCCTGACTCCCAGAACTCTATCTCCATTATTTATAATGTTTATTTAACGCTGAAAATAGGTCTGCGGTTGACATTTTTAGGATTCGCGCGTGGCGTCAAAAGCGACTACGGCACATTAATTAATTTATTTAAGGTATTGAATATTTATTTTTAAATTTGAAAAAATTATGGTGTGTTCTGAACACTATAATTAATTTATTCCCGTTGAAAATTTTACTTAAAGTTAATTTTTCAACAAGTTAAATAATTGTTAACTAACGAATTTTTCTCGAACGACCGTCTTAATTGTAAGTGAAAAAAAATGTTTAAATAATGGTCGTAAAAATATTTCGCTTCGTAGAGCCTTTCTTACATACATACTTAACAAGATCGTGCCATAAAAGTTAAAAAAATATTTATACTTTGTTTATAACAATTTTTTTACTTAAACAAAAACTTAAAAATCCATGTAATGATGTTAAAAAAAATTTTTTTTTTCTAAATCATCATATAATCGTTTTTTTATTAATACAAGATATTTATTGATTTGCAAAAAAAAAATTCCCGCCATTTGTTGATAATTTTTTTTTAAACAAATTGATTAAATCAATATTTAAAAAAAAAAATTTAACACAACTTTATTACATTAAAAATTTTATGATTTTTTAAAAAAAATTTTTTACTTAATAACAATTTTTAATTGTTTATAATAGTTTTTTTTAATTTTCTATTGTTTAAATAATTAGTTAAGAAATTTTTTTTTTCCTAAAAATCATAATTGACAGTCTTCTATAAAGTAACAGAATTTTTTTTTTTTTTAATCAACAATTCTATTGTTTATTAACTTACCAATTTGTTATAAACAAATATTCAACTTTTGTTTTTTTTTTTTCTAAAATTTCTAAAATTAACAAAAACAACCATATATAACAAAGTATAGAAAAATTTATTTTGTAAATTTTTTGATTATCATGAATATTACTTTTATTTAAAATTAAAAAAAAATTTTTTCTATACTTTGTTATATATGGTTGTTTTTGTTAATTTTAGAAGTTTTAGAAAAAAAATAAACAAAAGTTGAATATTTGTTTATAACAAATTGGTAAGTTAATAAACAATAGAATTGTTGATTAAAACAAATTTTTTTTCTGTTACTTTATAGAAGACTGTCAATTATGATTTTTAGGAAAAAAAAATTTCTTAACTAATTATTTAAACAATAGAAAATTAAAAAAAAACGATTATAAACAATTAAAAATTGTTATTAAGGAAAAATTTTTTTTTAAAAAATCATAAAATTTTTAATGTAATAAAGTTGTGTTAAATTTTTTTTTAAAAATATTGATTTAATCAATTTGTTTAAAAAAAATTTATCAACAAATGGCGGGAATTTTTTTTTTGCAAATCAATAAATATCTTGTATTAATAAAAAAACGATTATATGATGATTTAGAAAAAAAAAATTTTTTTTAACATCATTACATGGATTTTTAAGTTTTTGTTTAAGTAAAAAAATTGTTATAAACAAAGTATAAATATTTTTTTAACTTTTATGGCACGATCTTGTTAAGTATGTATGTAAGAAAGGTTCTACGAAGCGAAATATTTTTACGACCATTATTTAAACATTTTTTTTCACTTACAATTAAGACGGTCGTTCGAGAAAATTTCGTTAGTTAACAATTATTTAACTTGTTGAAAAATTAACTTTAAGTAAAATTTTCAACGGGAATAAATTAATTATAGTGTTCAGAACACACCATAATTTTTTCAAATTTAAAAATAAATATTCAATACCTTAAATAAATTAATTAATGTGCCGTAGTCGCTTTTGACGCCACGCGCGAATCCTAAAAATGTCAACCGCAGACCTATTTTCAGCGTTAAATTAACATTATAAATAATGGAGATAGAGTTCTGGGAGTCAGGAGTTTTTTATTAGAAATTTCCTCCTCTTTCAGAATGATTGAAATTTCTTAAATATTAATAGTTTATTAAATATTGGCAAAAAACTAAATGCCATTATTTTTTAATCTTTAATGGTCTATAACGTTTGCAATTTTTTATGTGCTAATACACGCTTTTAGCACATTTTTCTAGACGTCATTCCGGATCCAATGAGCTATCGCACATAATTTTAAGAGTAGTATCTCTATTTCGTTCCATTTTCAACTTGTCGACTAGACTATGTATTCAATTTAATTTCAAACATTCTTTATTACGGTACACACAAATTTATAGTGGTACATATCCAGTGTAATATTTCGAAAGGTTAAATAAACTTAACTATGAGGTAAACTACCTGGGAACTATGCATTCTTTAGATTAGATTTGCATTTTTGACATACTAATGTATTAAACCCGGAACTGAAGCATTATTTAAATAAAATAGACGCCGAAATTTGTTAGCATTCTTTATGTTAAAGTTTTAAGTTTTAAACGTTAGAAGTTTTATGGAACTATATATAGTACAAGAGAGACATTGAAAACACAAGTAAAAATTGTTCTTTCTAATAAACAAGAGCAATTAATCTATAAAGGCACTAGCGAGGTTAACTTGAGACTCATTTCGTAATTAAGACTTTAGAAACTTAACTTGAAGTAGTATTTAAACTTGTTACAAAGTGTACTGTACCCAGTTAAAGCTCATCTTTCTTATCCTATTTATTTAAGATAGTACAGGGTCTTAACTAATCTTACCTTACCTACCTTAGTTAAAATATTAATAGTGTTGTAAAGAAGTACTCTATTATGAGTCACCGAAGAAATTTTTAGACAACTGAATTTCATTGACATTATTTCCACACCAGTAACAAGTATTTGATCCAGCCTTGCGATTCTGTAACTCACTTTTCGAACTTTTTGGCATCCTGATAAACAATAAACTACAAGCTCCTTATCAGAATGCCTAATCGTAAAATGACTGCTTCACGACTGATTAGAGCGCGACCGCCGCTGCGAAAACCGCTGTGTGAATTCGAATAGTGAGTTACAGAATCGCAAGGCAGTTCGGCTTAGGGTGTAAAATAAGAAAGGAGACTTAAAATACCGATAACGCAGTCGCAAGCTATCACGCATTATGAATATCTATAATTTCACAGCTGATTAGGAAGAGGATTAAGGCAAAGGTATAAATAACTTGGTCTGATTTTTGTCGGAATTTCTATTAAATCTTAAAATGTTTAAAAGTTATAGTGCTACACACACAGACATATGCTATCGCGAAGTGATTTTTTGTAGATATTGATATGTTCTTTAATATTCATGAACATTTTTTTTGCGATAAAAGATATTTAATAAGAATTTTTTACACCTTAGGTAACATTATTGTAGTTTTAGTAGGGATCCTTATTTTTTCTACATTATCACTGATTAATATACTTAATTAATCAGTGATAATGTAGTATTCAAATGGTGAAAGAATTATTAAAATCGGTCCAGTACAGCCTTGCGATTCTGTAACTCACTTTTCGAACTCACACAGCGGTTTTCACAGCGGCGGTTGCGCTCAAATCAGTTGTAAAGCAGCCATTTTACGATTTGGCATTCTGATATACAACAAACAACAAGCTCACTCCTTTTCAGAATGCCAAAAGTGAGTTACAGAATCGCAAGGCAGTACTAATCTTTTCTCTTTATAATATCAGTATAGACAGGTAAATGTTTGTACAAGATAAGAAATTTTAACATTATTCAATTAAATTCAGGCGATATGAGTGAATTCAACTCACGTCATAAGGTTTTGTATATTACATACATTTTATTTCCAATATAAAATCGTAAACTTCACAGTTCCTATTAACTTTCGGCTAGTTTATGTCGCAATGAATTGCATTTCGCCGAACTGAATGGAGGCTGTTGTTTGCAATTTTTATGTATTTTGCCGACATCGGACGTGATCTGAATTCAGTCGTATTTTTGCCTTTTGTATCTCTGCGTTCTCTTTGATGTACAATTCGGGAATAGCCACCTATTTTAATTCTTTCATAGATTTTCACTTTAATAAAACATATGTAGGAGGATTTTTTTACCAAAACCGTTTTTTTGCGTTGTATCTACGGATAGTTAATTTACAATTTATTTACTTTCTTTATAAAAACTCAACGGCCTAAAATAAAAAGGCCCTCTAACAAAAAAACTTAATTTATATCTAGCATCGCTCAGTACCAGGACTTAAGAATAACGCTATAATATTATTTTAATAAAAAGTCAATTACTTTTTAATCTTGTAATAGAGTAATTTATGGATTGCTCTTTTACATAAAAGCAATATTTATGATAGCTTAATTTAGATTGTATCGCACCACTTCCAGCCACATCTGGCCAAAAGATTACAGAAGAGAGCGGCAGGGATGAATAATAAAAAGACAATATTTCCAATTCAAAGTTGCGACAGTATTCTGTCATACACAATACTTCAATCAATCATTACGCAGACACCCCGTAGATTCTTATTTGTAAATAGCGGTACGACCATTAGCAAAACAATAGCACCCTACAAAATTAATTACCATTTCAAATGCGGGAACAAGAGTTGAAAATGTCATTTTGCTCTTACATTAATTGGTAGTCGTGATATCGATTGAGGTTAGTAATTATTACGTGCTAAGAAACTTCATCTAACTATCAGGCATATGTATGTTTTTATGACAGTAAAATTTCCTACTTTCCTAATAGAATATCATTGTCAATCACTTTAGATGGCTCTCTCGCTCTTGGAGGCCCTCTTTCTTACACACTCTGTTCACCCTTGTTGTGTCCAAGTATTAAATAAAAGCTTAATTAATTATATAAGCCCGCTTTATTTTAACAATTAGAATCCCCCAATGGAATATAAATAAATAAATAAAAATCACTTTATGTGAACGAAAAACAATTACACTTTGTACTTACATTCTAAAGGTTATAAACATACAATAGGCGACGAATCGTTGTGTTCTCACTATTAATTTTGGTTAACCTCGTACATGAAATAATTCTATGAGCACAATTCAAACTAGGCCTAGCCTGTTAAACGCTAGTTCCTTCCAGTGTCATCAACAAATTGGTTAAGTTGTTTGTCATTAGATGTTTATTCAGGTTATATTTATTTATTTATTAAGCTTACGACATCACACACAGTACTAAATCTACTAATTATTTTACAAAATCTTACATCTTAAATGTGTATATATATAATTTTTATTTTTTATAAAACTAAATGAGGGTAGAATCTAAAAAAGTTGTTGCAATTGTTTAGACCGTAGAAAATGTGAACTTCGACAAAGATTTTTAAATCTTGTGGATGAGAAACTTGAATTTGAGATATGAATTTATTGTCGTTATAATTTATATAATTATGGAAACTAATATTTAGTATTAAGATTTTATATTAAAATTAAAATCGATTGTTTGTTTTAATTATAGGATGTCCTTCTTCTTTGTTTTCCAACTCTAAATACCCATCTATAAAACTTTTCTAGTACAAATAAGTACCAGGATAAAATAATTAGTTTTTATATCGTTTTGAATTAAAATTTAGTCATGTACCTACGTATATTTGAGGAGTAAAAATATGCAAGGCAAGCCTCTATAGCTTAGAGAGTATTTACACCATAAGTTGACAACAGTTATAAATGTCTTAAATCTTCTTATTATTATGGCCTTATGACATTTGCATGCCTATTTAAATATGGCTGATTGTGCGATTTTTTCATTATAACTAATTAATCTGAAGTCGTGGCTCCGCAATGCTAGAGAATGGACGGGTGTGCTGCTGCGCGCGCTGATGCGCTTGGCGACAAATAAGAAGGAGTATGACGAGCTGACCGCCAACTTCCAGTAGTGGAGAGGCACTTCAAGAAGAAGAATGTACCGCTTTCTTTGCCAAAACGATTTATTATAATCAGATCCATGTAAAATTTCATAAAAAATCGTAACCCTGCGAATCAGTGTTTCGCTGGTATTCAAACGTAATGAGCTTACCATGCCAGAAGGCAAATAATATTCTTTATTTCTTTTACATTCGACGTTTGCAGTACAAAATACTTTGTGTAATAGAATTTCCTACTCCGTGAATCAAGCAATCTTCTACATGTTTGCTTCCACTGTAAGTTTATATTGAATTTACAAGGTTGAATGTAGACATCTAATTACATTATCGTCAACATTTCACTGTATTTTTCTTTCGAATTGTATTTACGCTGTGATGAAAAGAGTGTCGAGTACTTTGGTTAAAATTATTCAACCAAAGTACAAGTCTTCTTTATTATTATGAAAGGGAGCTAGATTAATTAAAAATCAAAATCAAAACACGTTTATTCAATTTAGATGCGTCTTAGGGCTTATGAATGTCAAAAACGTTTACAAAATTCGCGAAAGAGCAAGACTACGCCATCCGTTCGCAAAACTACCAGGAGGCCTTGTTCTGAGAAGAACGGGAAAGAAACTCAGCAAGTTTTACCCTCTACATTACAATTATTCAAAGGAAAATGTCATAAACCACAACGTTACATGGACATCATACTCCGATTTTCTTATCTAAAGGCATGGGTCTCTTACTTAAAAAAATATTTCTTAGCCAGGAATTGATCCAGTAACTATCCCCACGACGACGGAAATGTGAGAATTTAAACTATTTTAGTTAAATGTTAGTTTCTTCGGTATTTGTCTGTCATAAACTCATCCAGAAAATCACAAAAACAACGTTAAAGAACTTATTAAAAACACTTGTACATAGAAACTCAAGAAAAAACCTTATTCACGTAAATTAACCTAAATTTTATTGCAACGATTGTAACGTTGATCTGTTGGCAATGCATTATTTTTTATACCCTTCATAAGTCAAAGTCAAATCATTTATTTCAATTAGACCACCTAAAATGGCACTTTTGAACGTCAAACAAAATGCAAAGAAGATTCTAGTTGCCCCTTCCAAAAGGTAGTTTCGTGTGGAGAAGAATGGGCAAGAAACTCCACACTTAGAGACATGCCTCAATCATTTCATTTATGGAAAGTAAGTAGGTTAACTCTTTTATGGTTTTTCGTCGGGTATCTGTTCAGACCTCCATACTATGTGCTATATATGATTACAGAATTAAAAGACTGAATTCATAAGATTATAACATGAAAACTTAAATTTTACGTAACACAGCATAAGCAGCGTATTACTAATTCTGAAACTGAATATTTGGTTAAACTGCAAGTCTACCACTTCCTATAAAAACAATCATACAATATCGACGTTCGTCTTTAGATAATGTTATATATTACTAGCTGACCCGGCAAACATTTGTTTTGCCATGTATATTATTTCTAGGAAATGTTACGCGGTGTCCTGCGTAAGCGACGAATACGACGCGACGCGACGCTGTGAACGCGACCAAAGCAATCAAATCAACGGCATACCCTACTTACGGCCTATGTGGCAGTCTGCGGCGAGACGCGACGTCACGCGGACTTGTTTTGAGGGCGACCAGACGCGACACTACGAACTATGAAATGGTTGATTCTGAAGCTTTGATCGCCGCAGTGCGTGAGCAAAGATTGATGTGGGACAAAAAACATAAACATTATAGGAATCGTTTATTAGTAACACTCCACAATATTGTTTAAACATTTTAAAATCGTTTCTTAATTTTGGATATAAATGATGGAACTCGCCAAATGTGTTTCTTTGTAAAAATATTATATTTGTTTTTTTTCTGTGCTTTTTACGATATTTTTTTAAAGGTCTATATTTTAAGTATGAACTTTCGAGCAAAATTGTACTGTACTTCTACATGATTCGAGAAGTAATGACCAAATTACGTAGGACATTTGTCGCGTGTAGCATCGCGTCGCATTACGTCGCGTCGTGTTGCGTCGCGTCGCGTCGTATTCGTCGCTTACGCAGGACACCGCGTTAGATTCCCTCAGAGATACGACCTCCAAATGTTTAAAAAGCGAGTCTACTCCTCTCTCAAAGGCCGGCAACGCACCCACTTAAAATGGGTGTCTATGGGCTGCGTAGACTGCCCTTTTTGGTCGTCCCAGAAGCTCGTTTGCCCCCCTATAATATATATATATATATAAAGAAATAAAAAAATTTGGCTTACAGTAAAAGTTAGCTGGTTTGGTTGCTTTAATCCAATTTTCTTGGACGTATCCTAAGCTCATAAAGTAACGGTGTTCTCACCTAAAAACACTTTCCACAGATAACGTATTTAAAATTGCTGAAGGTAGTTTACGTGAATAACACAGCCAGGCGTCAGTGTTTGTTCTCCATTCGTCGTTCCTCTAGCAAAATCCCTTGTTATGCTTAATTGTCCCGAGTAAAGCCCTGCGCTGTGAAAAACAAGCTCTTGCAATGACCCCATTTGTTGAAATGTGTAGAACCTTTTAAATTGAGAGTTCGAAATTTTCTTAAGAGCATGCGTGAAGTAAAATAATTAAAAGACTTTTCTTATTGTTTTTCAGAAGTTGTACCTAAATAATGTTCATTCATAGTATTGTCTTTTATTGACATAACCTTTACACATTTAAAGAAAAAACTTTTTAACCGGATATTTACAATAATTGTAAATTTATAATAATACATGACTTTGATCCGGTTAAAAAGTATTTTCTTTAATGTTCATGCAATTAATTTTTATTATTAAAGTAAAATTATTTAAAATTAGATTAAATTTGGCATTATAGGGTTTAGAAAACCATTTCGTGGCGATGAGGCAAGTAAAATGTTGAGGTATTTAAAAACAATTTGTTTCTGGAAAAAAACCGATCGAGAAAAAGAAGTTATAGAACAAAATGAATGAAGCTGATGAAAGCTTGTTTCATGTAAATAAAAATATAATTAATATTTAATTATTAGTAACAAATAAGTTTTATACAATATATGCTAATGTAGTGAGAACTGTATGTCAGGCTTCCCATATATATATAGTAAAATAACATTTAAAAAATTTAAAATAAATTGTTTACTGGTACGACACTCAAACTAATACCCAGAGCAACCACATTCAAAAATCATTTATTCATATAGGTATCAAAATATACACTTATTAACATCAAAAAATAAATATATATATGAAATGCTTCTAATTTTACATTCCCAAATCAAAGGCGTAGAACGGAAGAGAAGAACTGGCACTAAACTCTCCGCCACTCTTTTTAATCGCCAAGTTTTTTGTTTTACACAATGTTTGTAAGGAGTTGCAATCATTACACCATGTTTCACATGACATCTTGAGTAATAATAATAAAATAATTTGAAAAAAAAAAAAAATTGTCCTCTATCAGCAGGAGGCATGATGAAATAGGAGTACGCATGCTATCGTGGGAACGTAAAACATAGTCAAAATAACTAACATCACCATTACACGAATTCAAGTCCAACCAGTCACCACAATTCATATATGTATATTCTCTATTGTTTTAATACACCAAAAGAACCCTTCAATTCACCTATCATATTTAATACCCAATGTAAGAAATCATAGTGGCGAGAAAGACCTTTTTAGCATTTGATACATTTGTTAAGATTATAAAACGTGACCATTCACTTTTTTTTTTACTTGGGGAATTGCATTGCGCATACCCTACCGCGGTGCGACACTAAGCAGTGCGGGAGGGCTATGTGGGACTCGAGATTGTGCACTAAAACCCCAAGGCGCCACCAACAATCACCTTATGCGGTAACAGCAGAGCCTTATCCGCTTCCCGACATGTGATGCGGGTGTTGCGTCCGCCTCTCCACGCCCATTGTTAATTTGTGAATATACTTGACACTGCTAGTATCTTTCACAGACCGGGCAATACGCTTTTAGGAATAGCTAGGGGATATCGGGTCCAGTGCTTGCAGGGATGAAAGGGATGGGGCCATCCCTTCTTTTGAACGCACGGACCCCTGCTTCCCCTCTTGGGCACTTTTTACGTGGCGAGGATTTGACGGACCTGCGGTACGACCATTCACTTTCACCAACTGATCACAAACTGGTCGAGGAAATAAAATGATCAAAGAATGTTGCAATCTGAAACCAAGACCCATATAGGGTTGTAGCGCCACTATTAAACATTACAAATAGTAATAATCACTTTCATTTACTTCAATTCAATTGCCATTTTACAATATAAGCCTTATCTCTGTTATTAATTACTATTTAGCAAAACAAATATTTTGCTTAATCCAATACCAATTATAATTTATTTATTCAAAAACCAGTTAACCGAGCTTGATATAGAATAAATTATATTTGGGAATCATTTTACAATTAAAGCTAAATTGTTATTGTTGTAAAATGTATTTTAAGTTAATACTATATACTAAGCGAAGGTGATGACAGACCAATGTATTGAGTCTATGGAATTTAAGGCGAGGCGAGATAGTTTATTCGATATTTTTGAGACTCAGTATTTTCGAGATCTCGAGTAGTTTTCGAACACAATTTCAAAAAATCCAACTCTTATGTTCTCAACAAAAACAAAAATCTCGAAACATATTCATTACTTATTTTAATACAAGCCTTTGCAGTGGTGAAGTTTTATTTCCAGAATTACTTCCATCTACCAATCCTAAATATATAGGAGAGATTTTAGAGAAACTTCTTAAGAAGCAAAGAGTATCGAGAGTACTGTCTCCCAACCTGTCTGCCAGTGTAAGTAAGCTGTTATAAGCAAACTGTAAAAAGCTACCACTATGGAGCAACACTTTTATAGATTCATCTCTTTTCTTATGAGTGGCTCTAATGTATGTTCACGCAGAAACACGGTAGGGACTTTTAGCTACTCTCAGAGTCTCTTCTAATTCCTCTTGAGGAGTTGATTTGTTTTTGATAGCAGCAGCATGTAAATACAAATCCTATGCAATAATTGAAAGTGGCAATTCATCTTAGTTTTCTGTTGCGATGTTAATCTCATTACCAGTAGTGGAGGCGCTTAAAAGGGAACTGACGATATAATCATTTGATTCTATTTTTAATTACATTTCGTACGATATATTTGCTTGTCAAATGAAACATTTCGTCGCCTTACAACTATTCCAAGTTATCTTTATAATTACAGGGATTTTCAAATATAACAAAGCTGCGGTTGGATTTATTCGACGCCCAGAGATACGCTGGTTCATCAAAGAGATTAACTTTTCTGATACTACTGCCACTACCAATCTTGTTAATTCTACGAGATCACGTCATGCTATGCTTCGGAATTGATGTCGCGGGATCTCTAGTATTGACACACGCCATGTTATTACGGATATAAGTCCAATTACAATAAAACGCATGGTATCGTCATTAATCTGGAGTTTAACATGGTCTACGCGTTTGTGTACGGAGTTGCTAGTACCTAATAACCCCAACGAAAGCAGACTCATTATAGTTATGATTTTTACAAAATATTTAAGTAATAATTATACATAATATATTATGTAGATTCTACATTTAAAGTTCAGCTCAGCTTGGTTCGAAATGTAAAATGATTATTTAATAATAAATCATTACGATAAGAATAATACATTTAGATAGCTACAGGTAACGGATATATTACTCTTTTTTATTCTGTGTAATTTGAGTCAAATACAATTAGTTTAATAGAAATTCAAGTGATTAAATAAAAATATTTGAACGGAGCCCTTTACGGAAATTCTAAAGCAAGAATTGAGGTCGCACCGCAAGAGCTGCTTTAATTTAGGAGAGGTTTTTTGCTCATACAGTTCCAAGACCCTGGGTAATTAAAATACTTGCCTTATGAAAGTGATAAATTAAAGGTAATGTTTTTGGGTTACGAATTTTGTATGAAGTTAATTTTAGGCTGTGTTAAAATGCTCGAAATATTTTGTAAGCACCCGTCTTTTGTTAACAGTCTGAAATTTTTTCAACACCGGAACACATTTTTCCGAATCACATTTTTTTTTTACTTTTACTTTGGCATTTTGTCGTGTTTTAAGTAAGATAGCTGTGATATTTTGGTTACCAAAATAGGTATCGATGAACTCGTGAAGAATGCCCACTGAAGTATTTCCGAACTTATTCGACTTTGGAACTTAAAGAAAAGAGCGTACCAATACTAAATAATAATAATATTAAAGGCCGGCAGCGCGCTTGCGAGCCTTCTGGCAGTGCGAGTGTCCATGGGCGGCGGTACCACTTTATGGGCAGACGGGCAGGAGGCTCAAACTCCTCCTGTAACATAAAAAAAAATAGCCTGAATCTTGAATCCCAATTAAATAGTTCGAGTAAATTAGGCTCAAGAGAGAGAGAGACAGATCTTAAACATGCATAATAATTATCATCAAATACAGAAATTTATCTGTGTCTAATTGAAAGGTTGCAGTACTTCGTATACAAATGGCAGATGTATTTATTTGGTTATTCATTGATATTTTTTCTTAATACTCAAGTACCTATTACCTATTAGCCTGTCTCCTTAATAATCACCTTTATGTCCTAGGCGCGACAGACAGCCTCATGTACAGAGGCTGTTTCAACGCAGAGGAATCAGTCACCCACGTAGTCCTGGAATGCGAGGCTGTGGCTAAACAACGTACAGAAATCCACGGAACAGTGAGGTCGCTCCGTGAAGCCTGCGAAGGTCCCAGGAAGCTTCTGTGCTTTTGGAAGGAGTTAGGCTGGCTTAGTTAGCCAGGACTTACGTACAACGGACCTAGTGAGCGTCTAAGTGCGGAAAACGAGTCCACAAACCATACCATACCATACATACCTATTAGCCTAACAATATTACTATCCGAAATAATTATAGCTTTACCATAAAAGAAGGTCATTACGGTGAACTACATTTTCGTTCATGTATGAAATCCATAAACTGAGTGACAAATGAGATATTGCAGGCTAAATTGAAGTAATATTCCGAAATGTATTTACATCTTTTACGTGAACCAAATGAGATTGTGCTTGTAACGACATACATAATTTAGAGTTTAGACGATAAATTACTCGTCGAATTTCTCTTCGAGTTTTCAAGATTTATACTCCTTCCATAAAATACATATAAGATATTTAAAATAGAGACTGGGATATAGGCAAATAAACAGGTGCTTCTTGGAGAACCTTAGATATCTTGATTATTTTCGCTATTCGCTATTTAAGTGATATTTTTAATAACGTTAAGCGATTAAAGTGAGATTTAGGCGTGGAAAGAATTTCATATTATTTATGTAGTTCGATTTTATATATAAGTATTTGTGAAACCAGCGGCTTTTAAAATTTATTGATGACGTCAACTGTATATTGGCTTTATAATAGTGGTTTAATATGACAGCTTTTCAAGATAACTAAAAAATATTTTAACTGCTATAATAACCAGGGTTATTGACGGAATAAGAACCCGAGCTTGGAGCGTAAAAAATGCTTACAATTCTGTGTATTTATATTCTAATATAAGTAGTGTATAGAAATAAATATTAGAACAATCTAATAAGTGTGCTGTGAAAGCGTTTTATAGTATACAGTAAAACCTGGGAGAAGTCGCTCAGTAGTGATAAACGTCTTCTAAAAAGTAAAAGTGTTGTTCATATTATTATATTAATACTAAATATGTTGGTGTTTAATTGCCTTATTTAATATAGAGTCTATCTTTCACTTAAATCCTGGTAAGATTTGTTTCGAAATCCCCTTTAATTTATGGCCTACAATTGTGTTCATTCAAGCGAAGCTACACTGTCGCTGCTCTACGAAAGATCTACGATCATTTTAAGTACATATACATTTTTATTTGTATTGTTCAAGTCACAGTTAAATTTGTCTAAAAGTACTAACGTTTTATTTTGATAGCATATTAAAGTACTTCATTCTTATACCCATAGAAACTTTGATTCGCAAAAATATCAACTTATAAAATAAGATTGAGGTTTCAAAAACTAACACAGACACTGCACGATCATAACAACATTCAGCTACACTCTCAAATACATGCGCATACACACCCATTCACACACTCACTCATACACTAAATTTTTTTTTTAAATCTTTTTTTAACTGTTTTAAACATGTACCACGTAATAATTGTTTTCTAGTTACCCACAACACAGGGCCTCCCTAGTGTGGGGACTAGCGATTATGAATTCTGTCACAACCCTTTAGTCATAAATAAAGTTTTTATTATTATTATTATCATATTACCGTCCACCGAAGTCCTTTTTTGTTCTAATTGTAAATCACAAAATTGTTAGATTATTTCCACAAAAAATTGTTTATTGCTATCTTAACGTTTGTGCAGTATTTATATTTGATAAATAGTTACTTGACGGATTTAAATGCGTACACACCTACAAACATAATACTATGTAAAATTTTAACTGCAATAGTTATAGTTAGGTTAGACTCAATGTTAACAATCAATCACCACACGATCCATTTGGTATTATTCATCATGACAGGTCGGAGGTTCTATTGTCCGAGTGATAACAAATACCTTTGAGGGATGATCTGGGTATATTTTTGTTCAGTGGCTGTAACATGAGTTTGACAATGTGTTGAAGATAAAAAACGTCAACTGTTTGTAAAAAAACAATAAAATAAATATAATAACATTAATATATTTTTACACTTAATATTATCACAAATACATAATCCGTTCCACAACTGAGCGTTTTTCAAGGCAGTTTTTGCCGCGCACCACCACTATGTGGAACTACTGAAGTATTTCCGAACCAATTCAACTTAGGGTCCTTCAAGAAAAGAGCGTACCAATTCTTAAAAGGCCGGCAACGCACTCGCGAGCCCTCTGGCTTTGAGAGTGTCCATGGGCGGCGGTATCACTTAACATCAGGTGAGCCTCCTGCCCGTTTGCCCCCCGTTCTATAAAAAAATAAAAATCTTTTTAAGCCAGCGCATTATTAATTGGTAGAATATTTGTTGTTTTCTATATTATGATATTTCTAAACCGTGCATGCGTAGGTTCGGAACGCCAGCCTAATTTTAAAATTATAAATACGTAATTAAAGCTGAAGAGGTGTTAACTTTCATATGAACCTGAGTTCATGTCGAAAAAATTAAATATTTAGTTACAAAGTAAACATTAATTATTCCTAAAAATAGAAGAATTAATTGTTGTTTTTTATTTCATTTGTAAATAATCTCAATTAATGAAATCAAACAATTAGTATTTGGCAACACAATGTCTCCGCTCTTAGTGTAATTCTTGGACAAAGCTAGAAACTTGAGCAAAAGACACGCGCCCTAAGTCCAATACAATTGTAGCGATTTAAAAGTACCCGGTTCTATTTCACGACATCGCGGGTAATGAGAAAATAGATTTTATAAATTGAAAGCTTTCGTGTATTTCAGTCTAAATTTACCTATTTTGGAGTGTTTTGAAGAGTTGTTTTATCAAATACGTATTCGTTTTAATCATAGCAGTAAAGCATTTGAATATGAACTCAGCTATGCAGCTATATATTTCTATCGATAGGCACAATTAGCCCATCATATTCTAAAAAAAACTTTTAAGTAAAACCGGCATGTATTACGTGAGTTACTCATAAAGGCAGTTCAGAGTGAAAAATAATTAATAATTCCAATGCACTTTATGGTTGCGAGGGACTTTTTTATTATTTCTTACTAGTGTCAAGACTAGCAATAGATAAATTTTTTCACAACCTATTTCGCATGAATAGAGTTTTTATTATTAATACTTAATACGTTTGTAAGTTTTTTAATCTTTATATATATAATTCTTCTGTGAGTGTGTATGTCACTGAACTTCTCTCAAACGACTGGACCGATTTTGATGACATTTTTTGTGTGTGTTCAACGGGATCTGGGAATGGTTTAGATTCACAAATCAGCCCGCCAGATGGCGCTGCAGTCGGTACTTTCATACTTTGCTTTACTTGAAATATCATGCAGGACAACGTCTGTCGGGTCCACTAGTAATATATAAAGTCATAAATAACCTATTGCCCTTGTTGGCGTATCGTAGTAGCTTTTGTAATTTCATGTGAAATAAAACGTAGTAATTAACAACAGTCTTGGCTAGCGTTCCAATCACAGCTCGTTTAATAAATTGTACTTTTATGATTATTTTACTAATAATTTTCAAGCAATAAATTTTAAGTCAAAAGGAAGTTATTTACACACAAGTAAATATATATAATGCAAAGAAATAAACCTCTTAGTAAGTAGCAGTTTTCCTCCTCGCAAGAGCTTGATTTATTACAGAAATCCTTTCTCATTTGTAGAAACTGAAACTTCGGTCTTTCTGAAAGTGGGACGTTGCATTACTTAAGTGGCCCAAGGTCTGGTTTTTGTCTACTTCCAACCGACCTTACAAAATGTTTTTTATTTACGAGGAACTGCCGTCAGACAGTTTCAAACATTTAGTTATCAGTCTACGTGGTATTGATTAATTTTAATACATAATAAACGTAAAAAAATACCAGTAAAGAGATACCAGAAAATTTAAAAATAGAATATAGCAGTAGAACTACAACATTATAGTTGAAGTAGACATATATTTTTTTCTGTTGTATAGTGTACATTTTGATCTGCTGTGCAGGTTGTTTAATAATACATTTCTAGTTAAATCTGCGATTATATAGGTATATTAATATTTAATTTTACTTCCGTTCGTAAGTTGATAGTACAAGACAGCTGGTACATACCTGTAACAAAAAATAATATTATAATATATATGTTTTATTTAAAAAAGCAATAAAAAAGTTGTGATGTAAAACTGTTACATAATTTACATACTTACTAAAATAAAAGGATCCCTTTGATAAGATTTGTATAAATTTAATAAAAAAATATATAATCAATCAAAGAATGTTTAAAATGTTTATGACACTGCTAAGTAACATTATAGAGTCACAAAATACTTTATACTTATTTGAATTATATAGAATTTATTAATTAAAAAATCAGCTTATTAGTGAAAACCACAAATTTGTGTTTATTCATTATAGCAATGTATAATAATGTGTAAGATTTGGGAACTCTTTTCAGTAAAAAATACTTGTTTCAGGGTTCCCAGCTCTTCCATAACAAACTTAATAGTTAATTCCAGAACCACAATTATTTGTTTGTTTTTTCCAATTACAATTTTGTGTTTTTTTAAACATACAACATCTTCTCCCAATCATTTTCTTAACAAAATGCATTTTGTGACGCGTAACTCACGTGAGTGCATAAGTGAGCGTGTGGGTGCATGTGAGTGAATGAGTATGTATGTGGGTGCATGTAAGTAAGTGAGTGTAATGTGTAACTACGTTTTCGGTCTCAGGAGCATCATCAACTTTGCGAAATGTGATCGGGTAAAACAAGCAAAAACAAGTAGTGTAATTAGGTACATTACGTGAAAAGTGTGAAATACTATGCAGTTAGCTATATAAACGGGTACATAAATGTATACCGGATATTGAAGCTCGGATATCTGATAATGCAAATCCGGCAATATTGTAGGCTGCATCCATTTCCTCTAACGGTCATTTGATAGTGCCTAATATCTGTTTACATTGATAACGTACACAACATGTAGCTTTTCTAAAGCTGTTATTAATGAAAAAATCGGTTGTCTGTAAAGTCGGTTTACTGACGATAGTTGAACGTGACAACGTCATAAGAAAGCACTGATGGAATGGTTGCATTTTTCAAAAGAAAATTTTAATTTTATTTGTTTGATAGGTATTTTGTATGGATATAGAAAAGGAGGTAAATGGAAATCGCAATTGAATTGATCAAGTTACATTTATTTGTACGCATAATACAATTATGTCAATTTTGCACATCAAGCCTTAAATGTAACGCCTCAGAGCGAGGTAACGCCGCATGAGTCATGTTTTTTCGTGTGTGCAGCCGGCTCCAATCGAATGATAAGACGTTGTCACGTCAAAAAATATCAAAAGGCTTTTGTTATTTTGTTAGATCTCTATATTAGATCCCAATAACTGATCAGCATGAAGGTATGCCAATTTCCTCACGACGTATTACTTCATCGTCTTAGTGCATAGCCGGGGCGCAACCTCAAGGAGCAGAGTCTGACTCTGAAGCCAATAGACCAACACAAGTACATACTTATACCCAGCGGTGTTAAATCTTTTTTACACGCTTTATATTAGCTTCACCTGTATGTATGTATGTATGTATGTAACCGACTCCTTCGGACTCGATTTTGACCCACTTTAAACGGACAGATTAAATTCAAACTTTGTACACTTATAAAGAATCAGCGACAATATAATAATTTCATAGGTTTATCTCGAAAAAACAAATTAGGAATAATTTTTCACTTTTTAGTTTGTTGTGCTTTAAAAGCGTGTTTTATAGTTTTTTCAAACTATATTTATTTGGGTTATGGCTTAAGACGGTTCACAACACGTCTTCATTCTACTAGATCCCTAAGCGGTTCAGATGTGATTTTGATACATAAAAGCGTATACGCAAACTGTAAACTCGCTTCGCTTCACGAGTAAGTTTGCAAATCTTCAGTATCAAGGTCAAAGTTTGTAAATCTTTAGTATCAAGCCACGCACCACGCGTACTTGAATACACTGAGAATCATTAATATGCGTATGCTCATTAGTATTTTCATCGCAGCAACAGAACCAACATTTCCATATTCACAAAGATAATTCACGTGCGTCCTTATGAAGTCATACTCCATGTCTGCGCCAAGGCAAGTAATGTTTAATGAACAGTTAGAAGGGTGCAAAAATCACAAGAAACTCATCTGCATTTTGTAAACGTGTTGGCGAATAATTTTGTTGTTACCGAAATAAAAGTACCGATCCATCAGTTACTATAATCTCAATATGTATAAGCGATCATGTTTCAGTAAAAAATATTTCACTTTTTTATCTGTAAATTTTTTTTTAATTTTAATTATCTGTTATTCATTTTTAAGCTTTTTGAAGTGAAAATTCTTAAGGCGCATGCGAAGAATTTTTTACGGATGAAACGCAATAATAATTATATTAGCGTCACGAAGATGTGCAGCGTTTTTGTCGAAGAAAAGGGAGATAGCAATTGAGACCGATTAAGAGAGTGACAAAGGGCGAACGTAGCATGGAGCAAATACGCATGAAGCGAGAGTAGGGAGCAAGCAAGTTAGAAAGATCGAGAAAGAAAGTGAGATAGAGCAAACGTCGCATCACGCAAAGTGCAGAGAAATTGAGAAAGACCTACGATACTTTAATTATTGTCTGAAATCTGTTTTTGGCTTTTAACATCTTTTGTCAACTTTTTATTATTACATGTTTTGTGATAATGTGTGATGTTAATGAAGTGTTTATATATGTCGGTTTTCAATTCACTACAGAAGGAATTACCTGAGCTTTTAGGGGGGTTATTTTAATCAATATGATCTTATTTTAATGTAAAAAAAATTGGTTGTCTGAAAAGTCGTTTTTTTATAAATAATAATTTCCTAATATACCCGACTATTGTGATGCGGGACCGTATTTTATACACATAATTTGTACTACTACTACTATTATATATTATTTCTTACTGCAGAAATCTTCCAGTTGCAATCTGAAGCTACTTAATATTTTGTACATAAGAAATCATTGATGAAAAATTACATACTTTTATGAATTGAATTGAATTGAATTATTATCACTAAATTATAATTATTTGGTATAATACAAAGGAGTTAATTGAAAATATTTTTTTTCTCGATTTATTAAATTGAATTATTAAATTAACATATATATATTTGCACTCAATGTGCTATTAACAACTTAAGATAAATGCGTCACAAGCCAAACGCTTAGGCAGATCGTGCCTCTCTATTGCTTATGCAAGCGCAACGTGACAATAAAGCTCGGCTCAGGCGGAACGTGACAACTGAGTCATGTTTTTCGTGCGTGCCGGCGTTCATCGATTAGAAGACGTTATCACGTCAAAAGCTCATTATCATAATTACTATTACCATTTACAATGTATAATGAACTAAAACTCGGGATTAATTTATTTAATAGGCATCATTAATTTCGGATCAAATAACAATTATATTGTTTTGGTGTATTACTGTTAATGCTATACTTTTCAAAACCAATGATATCATTTTATTCTGTTTATAAGCCAATTTACTTAAAAACTACGTACTGTTCAGTGATACTTACAATGACCGTAGTTGATAATTAAAACCATAGAAGAATATAAATAATAAAGTATGTTTTTTCTGGCTGACTTCTCTTAATATTAAATCATGGAAATCCTACACAAACTGTTTTCAAGTCAAAAAGCAATACTTATGTAAATAAGAGCTTCAAAAATAAGATTAAATATTCAAAAGATCTCATATAATTCATCAATCGTTTGTTTATAGTTTAAATGGTTAAATGTGGGTCAATGTTGCCGCATTTTCATTATTTAAACTCTGTTTTAATAATAAAGTAAATATTTCATATCGGCTGCAGTTTTGGTTTACATCAATGATTCATGTTTCGTACATTGTAATTAATTTATGTCAAACTAAGAAACGTTTAACAATTTATTAAATGTTTCTTTGTCTATGTATATATATTATTTTATGTAACTTCAATAACAAAAAACAATAAATAACCTTAAAATATAATAACTAAACTATATTATTAAAAGGAGTCCCTCTAGGCAAGGTTCCGAAGATATTGACAGCGTTCCCTCTTTGAATAGCTAGACTAATTCTTTGTTCGAGGTCCTGTCAGCTCTTCGGTCTCCTGTGATGTCGACTAACCTTTTTGCTATTTCCTTAAAAAATATTATTTATTATTTACTTATTTATGTCAAATATAAGTAAAACTGTTAACGTTACTATTTCACCAGTACATTCTATGGTTATAGCGTGCGTTTGATAATTGGCTGAGCACCGATAAATGTACCCAATCATTTCGTAAGGGCATGAAAACGTTGCGAGGAATTCAACAAAAGCGTCACCTGAATCAGTGGTGCTGTAACGTTTACCTCACCGTATATGTGTATACCTACTGAGAAAAGTACATTAGTTAGTTAGCATTAGTAGAGTATAGCCATGATTCGCTCAAGGTCAATGTATTGAAACAAATGACGAATTCTATGGGTGGTAGCCATGGCGGACCAAGCAAAATCTATATATTTAAAAATGAAACCCGTTTTCCGTTGTCACGACATAACATGAAAACGGCTTGACCGATTTGTCTGATTCTTTTTTTATAATATTCCTTAAAGTACGAGGATGGTTCTTACGGAGAGAAAAATTAAAAAAAAATAGTGAAAAAGTATACATACAAAATATTCGTAATAATATTTAAAGGCAATTTGAACTTTAATACCATATCATAAAGTTCAAGTGTTAGTGGAGGGGTTAAGGGAAGGTAAATTTTCATTTTTTGACATAATGTATTTGTTGTATCAACTTTCTTTTTTTTATCTTACTAGCTAGACCGGTGTCCCGAATAGCAGAATAAGTATTAAAAACAAATAAAGAATCGACTGTTAGGCGGTACGATGTTCGTCAGGCCAGCTAGTGCTTCATATAAATCCATTATTACTTTGCCATCACTAAATCACTGCATGACACCTGCAATATAAATGTAATTTATCGCACGCCACCACCAGTTGTGTGTGTGCCTTAAGATTATTTGGCAGTGTGCCAAACTGCCAAGGGAAGCCTACCATTTTGCACAGATGTCTACAGACCTGCGTTTTACATCACCGTTCGTTGGTTACGTAAAAAGTTCGCAAAGCTATTAGCGGCGTAATTATAGAACTTAGGTGAATTTACTGTAAAGTTGTTGTAAGTATATGCAACAGGTCACTGGGATATTCTTTAAGAATGATATGTAATAATTATCTATAACCTCTTTACTTACTATAGCGAAAGAAAACTGTATACAAACGACAAGAACATAGTCAGAAAAAATACAGGTGCCACTTTTGGGGAATAGACTGTATAAAATCCTGTTAAGGCAAAAATCTAAATTTTCTCGAAGAAATATTGTACAGTAGATAATTTCACTTAGAGCAGTGTTGACTTAGTGGCTTCAGCGTGCGACTGACATACCTGAGGTCGTAGGTTCGATCCCCAGCTGTGCACCAATGGACTTTCTCTCTATGTGCGCATTTAACATTTGCTCGAACGGTGAAGGAAAACATTGTGAGGAAACCGACATGTCTTAGAACCAAAAGTCGGCGTGTGTGCCTATTAGATTTAAAAATGATTCATGATTCAGAAATCTGAGGCCAAGACCTAAAGAGGTTGTAGCGCCGCTGATTAATTTATTTTAGATAATTTCATTTATAAAATATAGATATATATTCTTCATTTATTTATTTATTTATTGACACTTCGTTGCAAATAAAAGAAACACAATACATAAAAATTATAAGGGATGCAACGGGCGGCCTTATCGCTAATAAGCGATCTCTTCCAGGCAACCCAAGTTAAAGAGAAAAACTAAAAAAAAAAGAATTTACTCTTCTCTTCAGGTGCTACTAATAAAGTCCACCTGATATGATTCGCCCTCCGTAATTTAATTATTATAATACTGCTCAGTTTCAACTAAATATAAACTATGTCCTCTCATTATTATAAAATAAAAGGATAGACATTTATGACCTCTAAAATGAATTCACCAAATCGTACCATTCAGAGGATTTGAGAAATGAGCGACCTCGCTGAATATCAATCTAAGCTCATAACGATTTTCCAGTAGTGATTTTCCTTTTTCACGCGTTTATAGGCATTTTATTTTATTGCCATAAAATACAATAACTAAAGTGGAATATAGGAAAATTGAACGTCATAAATATAGACACACTATGTGTGTGGGCCTGGGTATCTATATCCAGTGGCGTAGCTAGGTAACCAAGGGCCCTGAGGCAAATTAAAAAATGGGGCCCGCTGCTGTGTAAACTGATTAGGTTTTATCAAATAAAAATATGAATATACAAATACTTTAAAAATGCTAAGCTCTTTTGTGCACTGCAGGGCACTCGACACTCAAACAACTGTCTTGCTTAATTCTTTCTGATAAATGCTTCCAATCTCGAATTCCAGAACGCACATATAACTATCCGTCAAACTTACGACACTGCCAACCTACAGAAAGAATTTAGGGGAATTCCCTAGGCATAACTTTTGAATTTCTCTCAACTGAGTTGTCATGACAAAAGTGGGGTTGCAACCTGTCATATTTATTTTGAAAATGGGAGAAATTTCCAAAAGTTCAGTTCGATCGAAATTTCTGGTAAGGATTCGAGGGCCCTCTGAGCTTGAGGGCCCAGGGCACTGCCCCGCCTAGCCCCTAGGTAGCTACGCCACTGTCTATATCCAAAATGCTTCTTTCCCTCGGTTAAATAATATGCGCCGGTTCGGCTGTCTCATGTCAGTATGATAAAAAAAGGAATCCAAGAGCCGATCAGACTAAGAGTAGCACTTACCATCAACGGTGGTATGTCCTACTTCATTGGATCCTTTAATAATGGTAAAAAGAAAATGCGACACGGTATTCGGTCTATTGTTAGTGCGCACGCGACATCGGTTAGTTTCCCACTACTCATCCTTGCGGCGGGATACCACCTGCCATTTCCGGTTCATGTCAAAGCCAAAATCAAGAATTGTCATCCTTCTTTGACTGACACCGATTTAGCGCAAACACTATGGTTAAAATGACTTATGTACTACAACATAATTCAATACGAACAATTCGAGGGTTCTCCCTTCCATTAAAAAAAAATCCTTGTGATTGCTATTTTGAGGAGATCTGAAATATTTTTAAGAAGGAATAACAATAAAATCTGACTGAAACTACTACTCCTATGATGTAGTATCATAATTTTGTTTCTTAATATGAATACGATACGATAATTTCGCACTCCACTCAATTTTACTGGACCCCTGCAGCTACTGGCCTACTTGACACTAACCCAGCTGTTTTAATGCGTGTCAAAGTGTAACTGACAACTGTCACTTTTTCATTGACAGCTATTTAGGACAAAAAGGTGTCATAAACTAGTGGTGAAGCAGATCTACGAATTTCGAGAATTAATGAAATCTTCTTCTTCTTTTAGTGCCTCTCCATTACTGGAGGTTGGCCGTCTACTGACGGCCGAAGATACTTCTTGAAACGTGTCTTATCCTGTGCTAGATGCAGCAACTCTTCCGCAGTTGCAATACCCGTCCACTCCCTAACGTTGCGAAGCCATGATTTCTTCCTTCTACCAACACGCCGTTTACCCTGGATTTTACCCATTATAATTAATTGAAGGAAGTGGTAGCTGTCATGGCGTGGCCCAGGTACGCAACTTTCCGTTGTTTAATGTTCTGCAAAAGCTTTCTCGACATTCCAACTCGTTTCAGAACCTTCTCGTTAGAGACGTTCTGGATCCATGAAATCTTAAATAGATGAATTAAAAATTAGTTAGCTAACGTATAGTCCATAATATATCTTTAGTATATATAAAAAAACATATTGATAGAGTGACAAATGAGGCATTGATTGATTAACGATAGGCGTGTAACGTACCCTGACATGGCACCTAATCTACTTTATTGCCCTCGTCAATCAATAAATAACAAAAAAATAAATATTTGTGTTTTCTATATGTCAGAGATAATGTAAAAACTAATAAGAGAACACGATGTCATTTGTTTTATTAGAATGGCAACACCACGCAATATCATACCCATCTTACAGGTTGTCAATGTCAATATATATACCAGACCAGATCAGGTCGAAAACTAAGATCTTAACCACGCTAACCCAGGCCTTACAGCTAAAATGAAAATAGGCAGGCCATATTGCTGGAAATAGAAACGTGGGAAGACCACAAACGCAATGGGCTGACGACATCATAAAGGTTTCTGGGGAGAAATGGATGGAGGCAGCAAAGAGCAGATCCAAATGGAAAGTTCAGGAGGAAGTCTTCTGCCAAAAGGGGTCCATATTGCAGAACAAGAAATAATGGAAATATGAATTAACGTAGACTGTGTTTAATTTCAAAACTAACACCAATCTAATTTGTACTTTTTATAGTACAGAATTAAAGTGTCTCACTTATTATTATATGTATATATAATAAATACGATGCGGAGCAAACAGTGTTGGCCTAGTGGCTTCAGCGTGCGACTCTCATCCCTGAGATCGCAGTTTCGATCCCCGGCTACGCACCAATGGACTTTCTTTCTATATGCGCATTTAACATTCGCTCGAACGGTGAAGGAAAACATCGTGTGGAAACCGACATGTCTTAGACCCAAAAAGTCGACGGCATGTGTCAGTTACTGGAGGCTGATCACCTACTTGCTTATTAGATTCAAAAATGATCATGAAACAGATTCAGAAATCTGAGTCCCAGACCCAAAGAGGTTGTAGGTGCCACTGATTTATTTTTATATATAAAACGGTAAAAACTTTAGTAAATGTCCTTAAGCTGCGGGTTTCCTTAATAATCAATTCCAAGTGACCTGCCGGCTCGTTTCTCTTCTGTCCCATAAATAAAACATATCTTACACAATAGAAGTACCGAATGTGGATAATCTTTAAGAAGCTGTAACGTATTTTTCATGTATATTTTAAGGAATTACATAACATCTTATGTATGCTTTCTTTCATAATAAAACAGTGACAAGAAGTGTGGTAAGTATTATGTGACTACTGTCTGTGACTACACACGCCGTAGATTTTTAGGTCTAAGGCATTTGTTGCTGGTTTCTTTACTGTTCAAGCGAGTGTTAATTGCGCTCGCTCTAGCCTCCTTTTTTTTAATGAGGTTAAAATGCGCTTACGCAGGCCCGCGCCATGGATGACCAGCTTGACGCGGGGACTATGTGGCTGGGTCTACACTCAAATCCCTCTGCTATTCAGATGGGTAGCGAGACCCCACCCACTAAAAACACCTCAGCCCTTCACATGCCCTTATGATAAAATCGATCGATTAAGGCATTCTACCCAAGGCGCTCTAGCATCCAGGCCAAAACTCCTTAGAAAACTCCTATTTTATTATGAATACCTTACAATATATATTATCAAGTCAAAGATAAATACTTGTATATTATAATGTATTAGTTAATACCGACCTTACATAAGGTTTCTGTTAAACTACTGGTAAACTAGAAACATTTCTAATTATTCCTGGAACTAAAGAGTATTGAATTTCGTACACGCTACAGTAATATTGATTAAACCTCGACCGAAGTCTCTGTTACAAATGAAAATAAATCAATCATGAATTTATCTTTAGACGTCTGAACTAACAGACCAGAAACCTTTAGATTAATTGTGAGTTGTTATTTGAATTTAGATCGAGGGATTTATCGGAAAGCATTCTTCGCTATGAAACGAAGCTTTTGAAAACTAGCTTTTAAAATGTATAACGTTTTTAAATTCAAAATGAAGTAGAAAGTCTTGCATTATAAACAATCTAACATGTTTTATAAGAAAAACTTATGAAAGCTGTATGTAAACTTTCCACTGAATACATAAAACCTTCAAGCTTGCATTTGCATTGTTTAAAGAGGTTTCATATTTATGAATTATTAAAATTCAAATATTCTTAAACGTTTGTCTAGATAAAAAACTTCTTGGTTTGTTTTGTTCAGGGTGTAAATATGTATGCATACTCGGTCTCATATAAACGCACCATAGCTTTGTTCTTTGGTTAATTTATTTGAAAAGGGACACGATAAAGACAATACACTTAAAAAGTTCATTACGTTTTTGAATATATTGCTATACAAATCCTTTTTCATGTGTTCTTCTTTATTGTTAACATATATTTTAATTACTTTGTTTTGTTCCAGTTATTGTTAAATATTATTTAGTGTTGCACGTCTTGCGCTCACCTTATTAGTTTATTGTTTTTCTTTACAGTGGTTGCCCAGAAGAGGTCGCTACAATTCGATAAGGTCGCCAGTTGCCCTCCCATTTTTAAATTATTTTCATTGTTCTGTACGAAGTTTAAAGAAATAAAATAAATAAATAAATGATAGCTAGAAAAATAGGTTAATCTTAGCCTCGTGGCCAGTGCCTATTTGAGAAATATTTCACGCGGTAAAACGCCAGTTGAATATTGTTATTTTGCGATATTTATGATATGTTTAAATGAAATTAAATGATATATCATTTCTTATTGTTTGTGCTTCAATAATAGCATCTATTGTCGAAGCTTAAGCTTCAGCGCAAATAACTTATACCTAAAATCATTGACTCTAACTTCCTAAACCACCTATTTTCAGCAATATGAAGAAAATTATACAAAACAGCCACATCAAAGTTGAATTAAATTGTCAGACAAATTGAAATATCGAATTAATTTAAATAAGACTACCATATTAAAACCCTGAATGTGAATACTCCACAAATTAAAATACTAATTACTATGCAATTCCACGAATTAAAATCATATTTGAAATTGCGTACTCGTGGCTCACGAAGCATAACTTTGTCCAGAATTTAGCGTATTTATTCAACCAGAATACCGTGAAAAACACTCGAAATTAATATAAGTTTTTTAAAATAGCTCACTGCTGTTTTGAAATAACATTGTGTTAGAATTTATAATTAAAATATTACTTACTTGGAAACCCGTCTCCGAGAAGGACTAAAGCTTAGGTTTCCTAGAAAAGCGGTGCCGTTAACTTACGGTTGTTAATAACGGCCGTCTTTACGGTGGCCAAATTGTGGTTTCCTAGAAAGTAGTGCGATCGTATTTTTGAAGTGTAATGCGAAAAACAATCATTTTCGCTCGTCCAAGTCACGTTTCCACTCATTGTAAAAATTAAATATGAGCACCGCTACACGCGAAAAACGTTGAACTAATGTTTATCACCGCTATGACGGCCGTCATGCAAATGACAGCACCACTATTTGACGTTACGGCCACACTCAACGTTCTCTAGAAAACTTACTCCGATGTTAGTTATAGACAACGTATGGTTGAAATATATAATCTCAGCATATAATCTTAAACATGACTTATTCATTTAGGTAATTCGATGTACACTTTTAGTCAAACATAAATAAATATTAGCATGTTTATGAAATTTATTTGTAGATAAGCAATACGTACTTATCTCGTAGTTCTCTAACAGCCATACTTCTTTTGGCGATATAAATGCACTAACAGATAGAAAATCATATGAATAGCGTCACATACTCATATTATATGATACTTTAAAAATTATCTAAATTCACAGACTTACAGGGAATTCACTTCCATTTGTGTGTTTACACTCACTCTTACACATACGGTACATATCTTACGTTAATTTGCATTTCAATGTGAATATTATAAATTATCATATCAACTAACCAAAATGTTTCATTTCCTTATATAGTATTGAATGTGAAATAATATTCTATAACCCAAACCCTTATTAAGCTTGTCGCAAAGTCGGAAATGAAGTTTCAAACAAATTTTCACCAATTTGCCACAACTTTACTTGACAGAAACTTTGTTAAGCTACAATTATATATACACGTGATGGAAAATGATTCGTATGTAATATTTTGATTTTAGACAACATTGCTAAAAAAACGTATCCTAGCCATTGTTTTATTAGCCTTTATATTACCTATATTTTTATAGGTATTTTATATTATGCACCAGACATCAAGTTAGGTTTTAGAATATTTGCTTATTTCAAGAGAGCAAATTTGTTTGTATTATTTTAAATTCTGTTATGAATGATACGATAAAGCAACGCTAAGTCCACACGTCAAAAAAAACTTTAACGATACTTTGCGCGTAGGAAATATCGTCGGTGCACAGTCGAGATTCGAACTCACGACTACAGCTGAGAGCTGCAAGCCCAACCACAAGGCTATACTGATCGAATACCAGAGCAAATATATAATCGAAATCGGGAGCGATTAAATAAAGTAGACAGAATAAGCAGTTTGTCTATTATTAAAGTCTATATTTTCAATACAAGAAAACAATAAGAGTGTTTAAAGAAAAACGCTTTTTACCGGATTAAAGTTATGTATTATTATAAATTTACAACTATTTGACATAATTTTAAATTTATGTCAAATAGTTGTAAATTTATAATAATACATAACTTTAATCCGGTAAAAAGCGTTTTTCTTTAAATGTTATGAGTTATGTTAATCAAAGACAATACAATAAGAGTGTTATTAAAAAGGATATTGTCCATGGAATGGAAAAATGAGAAAATATCGCACACATCCATGACATCTGGGAGTAATATTCGGCGTTATTACGACTTTTGGAAATTACGAGTTTTTCTCCACTTACGTGAATAATACGACGATAAATATTTTATCTCCGGAATAAATTATGACAACAGAGTTTTACGAGTATTTGGCGCTTTACTTACAGATATAATTTTTTAATGAAGATAGAAGAAGAGGCTTGAGCTCTTCTTTGATGTTATACGTATTTATCACTCGTTCAAGGAAAACACCGTAAGGCAACTGAAAATTAAAAGATAATTAAGTTTTTTGTCGTCTTACAACGTCTTACAACTCGCGCGAACAACGTCGCGTCGCGTCCGTCAACAATAAACTTTTATTATAGAATTGCGTGTGTAATTGCTCATAATCTTGTAATCAGTGATTGTACACTACGAGTTCGTTATTAAGTTATTAAAATAATCTATTGTTATACGTCTAAACGCAAGATCTTAGTCGAACATTAAAGTGAACACTTTTGAATCTACCCGCAAATTTTGCATTATTAATTAAAATGAATATTAACTAGTTTAATTCATCAAGATGCAGAATGGAGGTAGCTGAAAGTGTGAAATTGGCTACCGAAGACTCCACGAGGGTGGGTACCCAGGCCCCCGTGACAGTGAATGCTACTGGTCAAAGTAAGAAATATGTACAACAAGCCTTCCATCCAAGCCTGTTTATAAGACAGAGAAGTGTATCGGTTGGGAGTTTACTGCCTACCAGAAATGAGGAGAAGGAACCACAAAGCTCTCAAGAAGTAGCCTGCGACACCAACTTGCCTGAATGGCAAACGGCTCCAGTAAATAGAAAGCCGAATAAAAAAAGGAAACTCTCAAATCAGTCCCCCGAAAGTGTAGCTACTTCGAACATGTTCGATGGACTAACTCTCGTTGAAGAACCTACCCGACCCAAAGGAAAGAAGCCCAGCAATCCACCTCCAATCATACTATATGGAATCCAAGATGTCAATAAACTGACGGAATTTCTCGAATCTGCAACTGAAAGAACCACATTCAAGTTTAAGATAGTAAACAAAACACAAATAAGAATTATGAGTGAAGACATAGATGTTTACAAAAAACTTATTACAGCTGTAAGAGAGAAGGGTCTCATTGGCCATACATTCAATCGAAAAGAAGACAGAAACTACAGACTGGTAGTAAGAAACTTGCACCACACTACTCCACTTCATGTTATAAAAGCTGAATTTGAGAAAACGGGAAACATAGTAGTTGGAGAGATTATCAATGCCAGATTTGGGCCTGATAAAAAACCTACCTCAACTTTTTTTGTAAACCTGAAACCTAGTCAGCATAATAAAGCAGCCAAGGAAATCAGACATATTTTCCACCAAATTGTTACTATAGAAGACCCAAAAAAGAGGACCACTATAGTACAGTGTCAAAGATGCCAGCAGTATGGTCACACCAAAAACTACTGCATGAGACCAGGTCGATGCCTCAAATGCGCAGAATCACACTTAACCAAAGATTGTCCTAAAGTGGACCGCAGTACCCCAGCAAAATGTGCCTTATGTCTCGGCCCTCACCCTGCGAATTATAAAGGTTGCGAGGTATATAAAGAAATTCTAGCCAGAAAAACACAGCGCTCGTCTCTAAGCGCAAGAAAAGCTCCTACGTCAAGCTCTCCCAATAGTGGTATAAGCCCAAACCCCCAACCTACAAACCAACCCCCGAACCCACCCACAATAAATACGCCTAAGGGATATAATGAAGTGGCTAAAAGTAATCATTTAGTCCAAGGTACAAACCAACAATCTGTACCAGAAGCCAGTCAACAATCACTGAATAATAGAATTGAGGAAATATTTATAAAACAATCACAAAAAATTGATACAATCCTACAACAAATGAGCACCATTCTGGGGCTCTTGACTACACTAGTTAACAAATTACCATAAAAATGAATAAACTCAAAATTGCTACATGGAACATAGATGGTCTATCGCCTAAGAAAAATGAAGCTGAAATCCTGCTAAAAATGCATAATCTGGATGCCTTGCTTATTTCTGAGGCACACCTTACATCCAACAGCCAAATACATGTACAAAACTACAATGTGTACACAACAAATCATCCCGATGGCACTGCACATGGAGGCACAGCTATTATAATTAGATCCTCCATTGAACACTATGAACTTCCACAATTTCGATCGGAATCCATTCAAGCCACCTCAATAAATATCCAGGATGAAAATGGGAATTTCTGTATCTCCTCGGTTTATTGTCCTCCAAAGCACGTTATAACCGAGGAACACTTCACCACATATATTAACAGTCTGGGCCCACGCTTCATAGCAGGTGGAGATTGGAATTCAAAGCATCTGCAGTGGGGGTCGAGATTGATTACCACGCGTGGTAGAGAACTTAAAAAATGCGTTGATAAAAACCACTTAACAACAATCTCCACCCCCGAGCCAACTCACTGGCCAAGCGACCCTGGAAGATTGCCTGATGTCCTGGACTTCTTTTTAATGAAGGGTCTCTCACGACTGTTTTATCACATTGATGGCTTTCTCGATGGTTCTTCATCTCACATCCCGGTGATATTAACTATTAGTACCAATATTCTGGAGTGCCAACGGAAACCAAAACTGTATAGCAGGAGAACAAATTGGCAAATGTTTCGTGACCTCGTAGAGGACGCCCTACAATTACGGATTTCACTAAAGAGTAAGGAGGAAATAGATAGTGCAGTCTTGGCATTTACGAGAGTGGTGCAGGACGCATGCTGGAGGAGTTCTGAGGGAATGGCTCAGAAAAAGACCAGACAGCTTTCTGTACCCCACGAAATTCATGACATGATCCTGGAGAAGAGAAGATTACGTAGAGTGTGGCATAATAGTCGTCATCCCGATGATAAAACAGCACTAAACCGCTACGCTAAACACCTTAAACAGGCTATAAAAGAAAATCTAGATGCTACTATTGAGGAAAACCTGATGTCGTTAACAGCTACAACAGACACCGACTACTCTCTCTGGAAGGCATGCAAAAATCTGAATCAACCCACAAACCCTAAACCACCTATAAGACTAGATAGAAACAAGTGGGCTAGATCTAAACTAGAAAAAGCAAATGCTTTTGCTGACCATCTGGCTAAAGTATTTGTTCCAAATGAAGCCACTCCTGGGTCGGATGAGGCAGAAATAGATGACATTCTCCAGCAGGATTTCCAATTGCATTTGCCCTTGAAGATAGTAAAACCAAGGGAGGTACAAAGAACCATACTACAAATGGAGAATAGGAAGGCACCAGGTTTTGACCTCATTGACAAAAAGGTTCTCTCCGAATTACCTCGTAAGGCTATAACTTACTTGACGACCCTATTCAACCGGATTATAAGTGTTGGATACTTTCCAGCGCTATGGAAGGTCTCTCAGGTGATTATGGTCCATAAGCCCGGAAAATCGCCACATGACGTCTCATCTTACCGACCTATAAGTCTTCTCCCGATCGTCTCTAAAGTACTGGAGAAGGTACTACTACGACGGCTCTCGCAAACTATTCATGAAAATTCTATAATTCCAGATCACCAATTCGGGTTTAGAGCACAACATGGCACTATCGAACAAACTCACAGGGTGTGTAAATTCATAAGCAATAGCCTTGAGCTAAAAGAGTACTGCTCCTCAGCTTTTCTGGACGTTCAACAAGCATTCGATCGCGTATGGCACAAGGGGCTCTTATGCAAGATCAAGTCACTTCTGCCTCATACTTTCTATGGAATCCTAGAGTCTTATATCACCGATAGAATATTCCAAGTGAAAGAGATGGATTGTACATCAGGTTTTCATGATATACTTGCAGGGGTACCTCAAGGCTCTGTACTTGGCCCAGTGCTGTACACCATATATACCTCAGATCTACCGCGTACCTCTGAAGTCAACATTGCAACCTATGCAGACGATACGGCAATCCTAGCTTCAAGTAAACAACCCGAAGAAGCCACGTTAAAGCTGCAGCGAAGCCTAGATGAAATAAGCAACTGGTTCGATAGGTGGAGAATTAGGGTGAACACTAGCAAATCAGTACAGGTGACATTCACACTGCGAAGAAAGACATGCCCCCCTGTAAACCTAGGAGGAACGGAACTGCCTCAGAGTGACACAGTTAAATATCTTGGACTGCACTTGGACCGTAGATTGACATGGCAAAAACACATCGAAACAAAACGGCGTGAGATCAACATTAAATATAAGAGGCTGTACTGGTTACTGGGTAGAAACTCGAAATTGTCCATCGACAACAAACTCCTTATCTACAATTCTGTTATAAAACCGGTGTGGACCTACGGGATACAATTGTGGGGAGCTACATGTGACTCAAACAAAACTAAAATTCAAAGAACACAAAACTACATCCTTAAACAAATAAGCAACTCGCCTTGGTTCATAAGAAACGCTGAAGTACATGAACACCTAGGCATACCTACAGTCAAGGAGGAAATAAAAGTATACGCTCAGAAGTACAAGACTAGGCTGGAATATCATCCTAACCACCTAGCTGTTCAACTCACCCTACCGGAGTATATAAACCGACTCAAAAGACGAAGAACCTTGGAGCTCAGCCGCATTGACTGAGCTAATATTATTATGGTAGATATTCCTAATGAGGAATATCTCCACCCGCAAACCATCCTACAACTCATCTGCTCATAGTCAGAAGACTGATTGCACGATGCGCTTCATAAAAAAAAAAAAAAAAAAAAAAAAAGTTTTTTGTCGTTAAGGGCGCGATTTTCAATGATAACATACCTATGCTTGATCCCGATGTGTGCAGTAATATAATAAATTTCTTATCTTTCTTTTCTTTGCGTTGACTAGCCTACTACTACTGTAACCTACAAAAAAATCTAGAGCAGCGTATTTAGATCTTAGCGGAAAATCGATCACATAATGTTTTTATAAACCTGCGGAAAATGTATGCATTCGAGAAACTTATACAGTTATCTTAAAGTTTATGCAAGCAGTTCTGTAGTAGCTCCAGTAAAGACTCTACACTTTCTAATATTGCCTTTATTTAGTTTGTGAAAAGGTCTCATCAAAAACTTAGAAACATTTTATTGATATCGATTTTTTAAGACAGAGCCGTTATTGTAACAGTGTAAAACAATGAAGCGTATTGTCGGGTAAGCTAAGTTTACGCGATTGAATATAATGTAAGATTTAGTATAAGGTAAGATTTAGAATCTAGAATTAGGCACTTAGTTCTTAGTCTGACGTACGTCAAAATTGTATTGGATTTTGACCTCGCCAAGTCTCGTTTCTGAATATGGGTAATATTAGAAACATTGCCCTTGTCTGACTTAGGCTTCTTCTATTGTTCATGAAGCCTTTTTTATTCATATTTATAGTCAGATGAAAATGTAGCAAAATTAAAAACCTATTTAAACATACACTTCATTTGTAACTGTAAAAAATATTAGTATTAGAAAATACGTTGAAAATATATTTAAATCAAAGTTGAAATTAAAAGTAATGTGTTTTATTATTATCCCATATTGCATAGTAAAGCTTCAAGAAATATATTTTAAGTTAAGGTGCCATATTTGCAGCTTAGTTCGCTCAAATCCCCGATTTCCATCTCTTGGTATAAAGTTAAACTAAACCAAGCACGAACCAAACTTTTACTTTGAGCGTCTCTAAATACAAATATTAGTGATAGATGTTGACATTCGGAAGTGATAGTTCGCGCTCTCTCCACTCTGAATCTTACCTTTAGACGTGCCAGTTACTTAATATTTTACTTGACTGAATCTAGCAAATATTATGTGCGCGAACAAAAACTGAAAATTTATTCGTTTTATAATATTTGCTTGTGTGTTCAGTACTATTAAACTCATATGTAACTTTTTAACCTCTAAAAAAGGAATATACATTATAAAAAAGGGTGCATTACTTATGTACGCGCGTAAGAAGTTATACTTCTTTGGCATTATTAAAAATAGTTTTTGATTGCATGCAAATAATTAATTACAATTAAATAATCAAAAACTGGAAAAGGATATAGTCAATAAAGTTCAGTTTACATTTGAAAAATTAAATAAATATTTATTATTATTCTCTTACAGGTAAGTGTAACTTCTATTATTATTCGAATGTTGTTTTTAAATTATGTCCAATGCCGTAGCATCTTCCGTGGGCAACTTCATTCTGTTAATTTTGTGTCACGGTGCGCGCGCATCGTAAAATTTCACTCTCATCAATTTTTTATAACGCGCCTAAAGAAGTATAACTTCAAAAATCCTCATTAAATGTTTTAAAACTACTTGATTGTTCCTATGATAAGCGATACAAACGATTATCCTTGCCTAATCGATTGTCAAAATACGCTCAAATGGCTTGCTTCATTTAGGTACCTGTCAATGTTTATCTCCGTGTGAATGTATGATACAATTAAGTTCCTTGAAGTGAAAACTAGGCTAACCTAGATTATTATTTGAAACAAACAAGTTAAACTTAATAAATTATGGAAAAGCACTGATATTCTAGGAGTCTTAATCTAATTTTTTAAATAAATAAGTCATAAAACAGGTAATATACAAACTTGACGAAAGTAACATAGTGATATTTAAAAACGAAACACACTTTAAATTTAAGTGAGAAATCGTTTTTCTTTGTAGGTACTAATCACTTATGAAAAGCCAGATAAAAAAGTCACAATAATTTCACTTCATAACCGTAACTTACAAAGAGCTTTTTTTCAACTTGAGACTCCACGATGCATTTTCTACAAATTTGCTGACAAATCTATCCTATAGTATGAAATCAAATTACAAATTGTTTATTGCCATTTGTAAATATGGTAGACATTTGTATATGATAGCGAATCAAAGAAGATCGCATACATAAATATCACATTGCGCTCTTTTGAATGTGCAATAGTAATGAGATTCCTGAAACAAACTTTGGCTTACGGTAACATCATTAGCGAGCAAAGGAATCGTGACACTTCCTTTGTTGTTTGTTCTATACATATTATATGGAAATACTCTATTGTTTTAAAGAAGAAAAAAAAACTTTTTAACCGGTTAAAGGTTATGTTAATCAAAGACAATACTCTATTGTTTTGTTTATAAACATTTTTGTTTTATTTGGGATGGTAAAAATTCGAGAAATTGCAACGAAAGGCTCAAACCATAAAATATTTTACAGCCTACAACTAGTATGATGAACGGAGAGTTCAGATTAATGCACGACATTCAAAACTTTCCAAATCAATAACTCAAGATTATCCAAAGCCAAGAATATATATTGCAAGCACACATGCTCTCTTAGTTACCTAAGTCTCAGTATTACCCGTTGGGACGGCACTGACACGATCGGAAGATTATGGACCGGGATTCTAGCTACACCAAGTGTTACTTTACTTATATGATCGATCTATGTACTAACGAGCTCTTTATCGACACTATGCTATTTATTCTAACTTGACTTATCTTCGAATTTTTCGATTCCTCTGTCACTGCCATTGGATTGAGGAATTTTCCACTTGATGCCGTGCAGAGTCCGCAGATAAATTTATATTTAAGACAAACAACATCAAAATCAACATATATTTTTTTTTTAAACATTATGCCAATAAACCATTGATATTTATCCCTATATGGATTTTATATTGAGAAGTTTAGTATAGTTTTTAGTTCAGAATTGTGCTTTTAGCAGTAAGTCTGCTCATTTACATCATTTGTCTTCATTTTGACGTGACAACGTCTTATAATTCGATGGAGCCGGCTGCACACACGGAAAAACATGACTCATGCGGCGTTACCTCGCTCTGAGGCGTACCATTTAAGGCTTGAAGTGCAAGCGAGAGCGCGAAGCTACAGAGAGGCACAATCGGACTACTTGAGTGAGCGATTCGTGACGTTGTCACGTTCAACTATCGTCAGTAAACCGACTTTACTGACAACCGATTTTTTTTCATCTTATTATTCTCCTGTTTTGTGTAGTATGTCATGTTGTCAATAAAGTATTATTATTATTATGACATGCCTATGTTCAAATTTTCCAGGGCCCAGTATTGTTTTTAATATTTATAAACTATCGAAATACATACTCGGTATAATGTAGCAAATAGTGTTTTTAATGTCAGAATACTTTGAAGGTAAACGTTGTATGTTCGCTTGGAGCACACCTCTTGTTAAACATACTATTATTAAATATTATTTATTTTACATTTTAAGCACACCTACTTGTTAAAACCCACCAATAGTAAAATGGAGTTTAAACAATATTTTACCTAACACATTATAAAACCCTATAATATTATATAACATTTTCGTAATATTTTCGTAACATTTTCGTAACGTTTTCTGGTATCTTGAGATTTTCCCTACACTAATTGAAATTGGGCTTAAGCATTAAATTAACTTAAATTTTCATTTATAAGTAAAGTAGTAGCTACTTAGAGTGATTAAAAATTAATAAACCAAGCTATACACGATAATACCGTAAATATGTATACTCGTATTTATTCAATTTAAAAAAAGAATTTAAACGTTTACGCTGAAATAAGAAATGGTGAATGTTTTCAAGACATAGCCCAAGCTTAGTCCATATTAAAAGCCAATTAATCTGTTTCCATTAATATCAAAGATAATGTTTTCGGAAGATAAAAATGATTGTACGAACCAATATGAAAAAATACCTCAAGAAATTCCTATCCCGGCTTACGATACAACAATGTTAGGAATTGTGCATGACATATTCATTACGAGAAATTACGATTCATATTTATCAATGTCAAATTATAAAAATCTATTCACAAATCATTAATAATTATATAATTATTAAAAACAAATTTATTATCAATTGATACTACCGACGCCTTATATGTATGAATGTCCTGCACGAAGTAGGAACTATTCCACTATTACATGAGGTCGTATTAAATGTATTTTTATCCAACCAACTCCATAAGACTTTTTTAAAATAATTATTCATGCAAATAAATACGAAAAATTTGTTACGACATAAAAGATTTAGGCTTTCTCAAAGGAATTCCATTTTTCTCTTACTCAAGCCACTTGAAGCCAGTATAAGCCAGCGGTTTCGGAAAGGTCGTCCTACCATCGCAATTGGGGCCATCCTTACATTAAAAAAGGAAATAATAATTGATCTTTCATCGTGATTCTATCTAACTCGTATCGCTTTCATCAAGATGTTTGAAACCGTACACGTGTTTATTTCATCCATAGAAAGTAAAATACATTTGTCTTCAGCCGTTGAGAACTCACGATCTCGGGTTTAAGGGTCACACAATACCATTAATTGTCGAATTACTAGCGTGTTTATTAGGCAAATGGAATAAACAAGACCATCAATTAGGTTCCTCTAGAAGTCTACAGTCAGACACACGTCAGGCTTTAAATAAATCTAACTCTCTAATATACCGCAATTATGAAAACTCGTAGATATATTTTCTCTTCTTTCGTTCTTTACAATCATTTTTACAAATGACTTAATTACTTATATTTACCCTTTTCTACATACATATAAAAACAACATGAATTATTAGGCAAAGATCGGCCGTTTTTTTCCAGACAACCCTAAGGAAAAAATATCCACTGAATGCAATGCAAAAGTGAATTAAAAAAAATTAAGTACCTAACACTATAAATATACAATAGTAAACTAAAATCTAAATAAATAAAAACTAAAAGCTCAACTTCAGGTTTTATTTTATATAATTTTAATATTTTTATCTACTTTTTTATAATGCATGCTTTGTTTATATATAAAGTACAATTTATGTTAGGGGTACTTTTGTGTTTTAGCGATATCTTAGATAAATTATAAGTAACGTATGTTAGCTGATAAGTGAATAAATAACTAAATATATAAACAGCATAAGAATGTAGTCTATATTAAGATTTGACCTACTTTTCGAGACCGTTGAAGTCCGCAGTTGAATAAGGGACGTTACACTGGACAGCTTCTATTATGTCTAGTGTAGTATTAACTTTTCACATAACATTTCTTATAAGTTTTAATGTAGGTTGATTTTTATAAGTTTTCCAGTGTCCATACGGGGTCGAAATCATGTCACTTCAACGTAGTACTAGCGAATTCTTTGATAGAAAATAAACCTGTCCAATTTTAGCCACTCATCAGCGCTACAGATTTTTTTATAGAACAGACGGCGAATGGGCCGGCGACTCACCAGATGATAAGCACCAATATGAATGTACAGCCGCACAAGTACATTCACATTGCCTCAGACTCAAGTGTACTGCCGGCCTTTTAAGAATTGATACGCTCTTTACTTGAAGTCGACACTAAGTTGATTTGGTTTTGAAATACTGCAGTAGGTAGCTGATTTAACACAATGGTGGTGCGCATTTTAAAAAAAAATTGAGAATCCTAAAAAAATTTTCAAAGAAACAATTAATATTTTTATTAGGCAGTTATTCTAAACAAGCAAAATTTATTGTTTAATCACGCTTTATAGTTCTATCTTGTCAAAAGACGTAAAGTTTAATTTAAGTTAAACCTTTGATTAACCATCAACGGTATCAATTAAAATAGTTCTCGAAGTATTTACTTCACTAATACCTCAGACATTTTGTGGTGAGATCAAGTATATAATGAAATGTTTGGTGACTAAGAGCTTTTAGGTTTTCAACAACACAGCAATTAAAATTTATAATATTTTATGTTCGATAAAATAGTTAACAGAAAAAAACCTTTGATCTATTTCGTGATATTCTATTATTTTTATATATGAATATTTAGTTTTGCATTGTGTTAGCTATTTGAGGCTTACTACCTTCATATGTAATGCATACCCATAGTTAAGGATAATCAAATTTTATATTTAACCAAAAAAACTGCATCTATTTTCAATAGTTATTTTTACAGCAATTATCTATCCGCATCTTTCACACAAATCGACGGCCTCCACATATATTAAATTCAACAAATTTATTTATCATTGAGAAGTCACTCAGATTTTTTAGCAAAATTTTTTCAAAAGTTCATTTGATATATGTGAATTAATATTTGCTCAAAGATATTCAATTTGTGTATTAATAAGCGAGCCATGTTTATTAAAGCGATACAAGTTAATTTGATTATACAGTGTATTGAATTAACACAATTTTGTTTTTTTCTATAAAATGGTTTACGTGGTTCATGAAGTAATTAGTATCACGAAATTTTTACACTCGCGCGTACGGCGAAACACATCGTGACCATGCCTTAGAGTCTAAGGCATGGTCACGATGTGTCTAAGTCCAAGGCTTAGACTCAAAAATCGACGGCGCGGCCTGGTCACCTACTTCCCTATTAAGAACTGTAATAATGATTTAGGTAGAATCAACATCTTTCCGTAGCAATTCATTGTATGGATAGTATTTAGAACTAAATAAAGTGCAAATATAGTTGTTTGAATAGTTTTAATGTGGAAAGGTGAACGAAGTAACGGAGCTGAAACCCAAGTTACGCTTCAAAGGCAAACTAGATCGCTTCATGTAAGGTATACTATTGTGCTACTTTGAACATTTATCCAGCGCTTACAAATTGAAGATGATTCGTGGCAGGGTGACACCTATACTTATTATAAAGAGAAAAGATTTGTATTTTTATATGTTTCACCATAGTATTGTCTTTGATTTACATAACCTTTACACATTTAAAGAAAAAACTTTTTAACCGGATTGAAGTTATGTATTATTATAAATTTACAACTATTTAACATAATTTTAAATTTATCCGACGTTTCACGTGCTCTACAGCATGCGTTGCCACGGTGACTGAAGACAAAAGATGTTGGATGTCAAAAAGTATCACTGTTGTAGAGAAAGTTGCCTTTCTTCTTCTTTTTTATAATAATACATAACTTCAATCCGGTTAAAAAGTTTTTTTCTTTAAATGTTTCACCATGTTAGAAACATTAATTTGCTATCATAGTTTACTTACTAAGTAACAAAAGCCAATCTATACAAAAAAATGTATGTGATCAGGACGCTTATTATTATAATCTCTTCATAAACTTAATTGAAATACACCAATCTAATTTCTAACACCAGAAATATAATTGACTTTGCAAATCAAGTTTTATGAAACGTAAAATCGGTTAAAAGCTTCAATCTTTAAGCTTGGGCTTTATAATTGAAAAACTTTCACAAGGGTTGAAAGTCAAACTGACCTGAATTCGAGGCGAGAAACCGCCCTTTAATGAAGTCTCGGTGGTAATCCGTTGAAAGTTTTAATGATAGTTCTATTTCCCATGTCGCAATGAAGCAATTAGTATGGAGTTAAGTGGGGAATGACAGCTGGTGGAAATGCACCCAGCCATCGGTGTATTTATTTATTTATTGGAAACTAAACAGATACATCACTATATAGAAAAAAAAACTTTAGAGGTGTCAAGGGACACCCGGATGGAACGAAATTCCTTTCGATTAATTTATATGTTAATTGGTATCATAACAGTATGATAGATTTTCTCGACACCAATCTTATGACGAAAAAAAAAAGCCAACATCACGAGTTGTTCCCAGGCGGTCACCCATCCAAGTACTGACCTCGCCCGACCTTACTTAACTTCGGTGATCGGACGAGAACCGATGTATTACAATAGCAAATAGCAAAAAAGTGTCGTGACAACTTTTCGTAAGAATTTATTCCGTCTAGCCCCCTTTCACAACGCGCGATAAGGAACTTCGTTCCAATAAAAATAAATGTAAACATAAAATAAATAGACATATTGGAATAGGCTTTCGGAAAGTGTGATCAGTGCACCATCTGTGAACACCTTTAAAAATAGACTGGACAAGTTTCTCCAAATCCCTTAATACACGCGCATCAGCTTATTAAAAGCTGCCAGTGTGTTAATTAAATAATAATAATAAAAAAAATATCCTCGAAAAAAGTTTCACTAATAAAAAATACAATACAAAGTAAGACAAGACAAAACATGACAGCAAAATTTGACACTAAACTAGCAGCTACAAAAACAAAACAAAAACAAGGACGACACAAAGCTTAAGATAATAAGAGAAAACAAACATTAATATTAAGTAGTTTGGATATGATCTTTTTGGTTATTTTGTATTTTTGTGTTGCACCTGGCGGAATATTTGGCTAGTTCTTTTAGCGCGTCTAGAACATGCGTTGTTTCTCGTAGGTAAGGGAAGACAAGCTAAATATATTAACGCTCTTATTTTCTTATTTTTGAAATCGAAATCAGTCGTTCGTCTTTTTCTTCAAAATGAGTTTACGCTATGAATAAAAGAGATAGATACATTAATTAAAATGTTGCATTTAATCCGATTTGTTTTTTATGAAGTTTAGGTTTTAATACATACATAATTTAATCGACAAAGCAATCTATAAACAAAAGCATCGTTATTTTTACTACAAACAACTAAAGTCAAACCAGTAGTAAGTCTTAGTTCTCAGGAAATATATATTTAAATTTATTTTCGACCACGTATTAGTGGGACTGTCAAAAGAAATACACCATATGATGACATCGCAATTATCTAGTAGATTAAAGCCCTCTTAAAGAGGTTTGAAATGGAATATGGGAAAGAGGCTAACGACAGGAAATGTCTTTGAGGACAAGGGCTCTTTGCATTGAAATCTTTGATACTCATCTTTGAATAGGTACAAAATTGAAATCAACGACCTGTATTAGCGAATTTTCGACTTCCTCAAAGTAAAGTTCCCATAACAAAAAAAGTGCGTGCGTACACTCGGTCTCAATCGTTCTCTCCCTTTTCTTCGAAAACAACGCTGCACATCTTCGTGACCCTAATATTATTATTATTGCGTTTCATTCGTAAAAATGCGCCCTTATGCGCCTTAAGAAGTTTCACTTCTGAAGTAGATTTAAATATAGTACAAAATAAAAATATCGCTGGAGATTGGACTGGCATTGATGCAATGGATTAAAGATGCTGTTCGTTTTTCAAAAGCCCGCAATTTATACTTAGCTAGACCTCCTTGCCTATAAAATCATACATAGATCGAAATCCATAGATGAAAACGATAACATAAAGAATGACAATTGTCGGCTGATCGTGGCCTGTGATCCAGATTTCTAATGATCAGAATGATTTTACATATAATTGTTCAAAAGTTATAAATAAAATACAAAAGTCTGAAAAACAAATATTGGTCTATAAGGGTGGTTGTGCATGTCATTAAAGAAGTATGAAAATAACAATTACTACATTTAATTAAGACAGCGAGTGCGAGTGTAATTTCCAACAACCCCGTTCTATTGGACAGGCGCCTACGTGAATTTCCAATAAATTCCCCGGTTTAATGTTTGAACCACAAGTTGAAGCTAAATTATTCTAGCTTCAATTGTTTTTGGTGAAAATTGAACATGGGTGTAGCCAAATTCACGCTAATTACAAACTTCAGCCAGGGATTTCAGTTGAATTAATTTCACCTTATTAAAACCCTAATTGGAAAGTTCGTACATGTAGATATTAAATAATTTAATTAATATAGCTATTTTATTTAATGGTGTTAATATTGATATTACAATAGATGTTGCAACGGTGTTCTCTTCCACGTTTCGTGCAAACGGATATTAATCAAATGTCCTTTATTTTTTTTAATATCCCGGAAATAAATATATGAGCAATTAAATTATTTTTGAAAGTCGATCCAGCAGTTTCGTGACAAATATAAAAATATCCTCTTTATAATATTATCATAGATATTTATTTATTTATATTTTCACGCGTTTTCCGTAGTAGGCAGAGACGAAATTTCACTTGCTGCGGTACTGATATACCTCTTTCGCATCCACTTTCACAGTCAGTCGGACAGTCACCATACATGCTCTTCGGTTATGGGTGCTTTTAACTTGTCCTTTATTTAGTACCTCCTAGATTTAGTCCAGATATGTCCAAAAAGGCTTGTATAATGTATATCCTACTTATATGTTGCTTCTTATTCATACGTTCTACATGGCCAAAGCACCTAATCATTCCCTTTTGTAGCGTTGTCATTATGTTCTCTTTTAACCTACAATGCTCACATACTATTACTTAAGTAATAAACTAAGTAGTAGTGAGATTACCCAATGTATTTAATCCCAAATGCTGTTTTGATAAATAAAGTTCAGAAATTTCCGATGTTTAGAATATTAAATATGATAGCAAATTAAAATAAAATTTACTAAATTTCTTATAGCTTATTTATATGTTTGCGATATGTTATATAACTGTGAGCTTTTTACACGTGCGTTATTTATTATTAAATAAATTTAGTTTTAAAAATATAATGTATAAGAAATATATTACATTGTAAGACATTTTTCAATAAATGTACTGCATCAGGCTGTGTATTGTGTATGTGTGATATTATTTTCCAGGTAACCAGAATGAAGGAAATAAAAAAAATCTAGAGTAAGTATTTGCAATAACAAAACGGTTACTTTACTATAGCTGATTTTCTAAATAGAAAGAGTCTCTTGGGACAGTTGATTTGGAGGTTTTTCTAAAAACCTGGCCAAAAATAGTATCCCGGGAGATATTTCTTTAGATTGGAAATTTTGCCTTCGGCCAATGTATATTTAGTATATAACAATTTATTGTATTGCTTCACGTCATTCTTTCATATTTAAACCTAACCCAGAAATATTACTTGCGTATGTTTGATTAAATAAATGTAAATTGTTAAATTAAGTTTTTTTGTCTTACAACTGTTTGTAGAGGTTTTGTTTTAATGTTAAAATGTTTAAAATTATGTTAAATAATTGTAAATTTATAATAATACATAACTTCAATCCGGTATAAAAGTGTTTTCTTTAAATATTAAAACAACCGTGAAAAATGAACTCAATTCAATTCACAAATAATTAAAGTACATAATCTTATAAACATAGAACCACAAATTGCAAGCTAAGTGCGTTCTCATTACGTTAACAATAACACTTGACGAAGAACACTATTTTAATGATGTCACAATGGGAATTCACTTTTGTTCCTGACTATTTTAAATATGTTGTGAAACTGTGTAACGCATCGTTCTTCAATTGTTTTTTATCTAATTTTTTGTAAATATTTCACTAAACACTTTAAATATGTGTTAACAAAAAACAAATCTTGATCTTTGTTTTAAGATTTTTTTGTATTTTTGAAATAAATAGACAATATATTTATTTAATTAATTTTTTTTCTTTATATTTAAAGTACTTTTAAAGTTGCTATGTTTGCTTTTTATTTTAAACTTTTTACTGTATTATTCACGCATCAATCACTTTTTATAGTAATAGCTTTTCTTGCTAATGGAACATTTAACAAAGTACGCTTTTGTAGAATAATGGATTCTTTCAGGCTTACAATTCATGTTTTAAGAACATAATGGATTTCAAACAATTTAACTCTTTATTACACTCACCTTCTTGGGAAAGTCTTTGATAATATGTTTATTGGTTAAAGTCAAAGGAAGTTTTGCACAGGTTCAATGCCTTGGGTTGATAAAAAAGAACTTCTTGAAATAAAACGTTCTAATTATTAACACTATCTACGAGAACATACTTTTGAGTAAACTTCAAATCTCCGCATTATACGATAAAATTGATACGAAAATCTTGGATTTATTTTATTTATTAATATACTAAAACTTAATAATAATTTTGATTACTTTATGAAGATTATATCCGATATGTTAAAACTATAATTGAAAGTTACAGTACGAAATAAAAATCAAAATTTAATTAAAAAGTATCAATATTTTGAATAATTTTTACCTCGATTCACGTTCACTTTTAAAAGTCCAGTCACAAACACAGTGTTTCGATTTAACTATTCCATATTTAAATCTGCACAACACTTATACTGTCACACATTAAATCACCGAAGTTTAAATTCCGAGCGGAAGATGTTGTGTATGGTCGACCGTTGTGTTGCGACTGCCGCTATCACCGGGCCGGCAAACGTCGTTTTATGCTTTCACAGCTATAGACAGCCTATACATTACTATGGTTACAAATGCACTGAAACTAGGTTACAGTCTGAAAGAAAATTTAGTTAAGAATTCTCTATGGAGGAGTTCGCAGCGAATTTGTGAATGGGATTACAGATGTCCAAGATTTGATACTTACTTTTAATTAAAGTTGTTCTACTTTTGTATCAACACTGAATACGATTTACATTTATTTCGTTTGTTATATCGAGAATGTAATAAGGATTATTCAGGCCGAAAGCATGAAGACGCCCACGGACTGTGAAGGCATTATAATCATTAGTATCACCTCGACGTCCGCCGTTCCACAACTGAGCGTTTTTCAAGGCAGTTTTTGCCGCGCACCACCACTTTGTGGAACCAGCTGCCCACTGATGTACCGAACCAATTCGACTTAGGGTCCTTCAAGAAAAGAGCGTACCAATTCTTAAAAGACCGGCAACGCACTCGCGAGGCCTCTGGCATTGATAGTGTCCATGGGCGGCGGTATCACTAAACATCAGGTGAGCCTCCTGCCCGTTTGCCCCCTGTTGTATAGAAAAAAATAATATAATAATACTATATGCAATAGTGTTGTTGTTTCTCAGCCACCACTTTGAGAAATTAAATGACTTTATTTTTAGAAAGACTGTTATTGAAAGTTATTTAAAAAACATATTTTCTTTATCTTAAATACTACGTGGGTGGCGTAGGCAGAGATAAAAATATGATGCAAATACGCCCATGTTTGCCAGCTGTTTCAAACAAACTTCTACATCAAAAGGTCTCTTTAAAAGGCACAAATAGCTGTTTCGATTCTACTTTCTTTTCTCCTGAAATCGTTCAGCTGGAAGCGGATTAAAGCTATTTGTTCAAATAATAAGGCATCCGTTTCCTGAGGAACATGGACAGTTTTATTCACAACAAAACGATCGAGTGGCAGCCCTGGGGGTTTATTGTTATACCTCGTTGCTGGTTGTAACTGCACGGTGATTTAAGCGTTTGGACAATTGAAATTGTAATAGTGCCATAAAGCGTTCTGGTTATATGTTACGAAAAGTTATATTTATGAACAAATACTAGGGTTAGGTTAGGGTTAAAAGCGAAATATATAGTTTTAATAGTATCTGTACACTGTCATAAGAAAGGCGCTGGACAGAAACAGGTGGAAACAGATAGTCCGCTCCAGATGCTTCCTTGATGACCACGATACTCAGAGATGAGCTGCCGATTGAAGAGAGAGAGAGAGAGAGAGTATCTGCGACGCACAGCCAGAGGTGACGTGCCAATAAATGCTACTAAGAAAATATTGTCGAATGTATGGATGGGTAAAGTTTTAATGTATTTTTAATAAAATAATTATTAATATATAATTAAATATTATAAATATAAAAGTATAAATTATATACTTTGCATCGTATTAGAATGTAAAAATATTTGTGTATTTACGAAACTTGCTAATAGTAACACTATTAAGTCCAAAAATCACTACACGTTGAGAAGTCAAGTTTCATTCCCTACAAAAAAATCTAGAAAAAAATATTTACAACATTCTTAACTAACAAAGTAATAATAATAATTAAAAAGTAACAGTGTGCCTCGATAACGCAGGTTTGAAAAACCTTCACTTATATTTACCCACCCATAATCACACGACCCAACTTACATTCTCAGCAATGCGAAGGGGGAATCTATTCAACTTTTATTTACTCAGTATAAACATATAGATTTCCTATATAATAATTAATTTTTAAGTGATAACGCTATAATAAGATGAGGGTAGGGACCAAACGACTGATAAGAACAGTTATTGCCGTGTATTGGACGCTTTTGGGTTATAAATTGTTCCTTGTGTAATTTTTTTTTTCTTTTTTTAACTTTAGGCAAAATCCACCTGGCGCCTTAAGTAAAGTTAATTATAAGATTTAGTTTAGTATGTTTTAGTTATTGCTAGCAAACTTGATTGTGGTTCCATTTATAAATATCCTGTGCTAATTTTGTTTTATTTTACAATAATAACCCATGACAACGCAAAGCATCGCAAACTGCTACGCGTCTACGAAGTACAGCAGCTACGAAATTACTTAATTCTTCTATACAAAAACATTTAATATTATTTCGTGTAAAAATCAACATGAGAACAAGAATTTAATTACATTTCCTTACACGGCAAGGTAAACCGGATATTAAATATTTTAAAGAGATTTTTGTAGAACCCGTGTCACTTATAATGGTACAATACTTTCAGGTATTTCGTATATTAAATTCAGAAAAAATATTTTTTTTCATATTAAAAATACTTAATGAATTCAAATATTTTGTTTATGAAGTTTACATGATAAATGTTGTGTAATTAGAATATTATTACAACGAATTCCTTATGGTATGTTATAAAATATAAATATTTAGTCAAGTTCTTTATCGAACAAACCTACTAGTCGTTATTTTTACGCGCGTGTAGTACATATAAAAGCACGTTATTGCCAAAAAAATAATGTTGTAAATGCAACTGATGCTATGAATTTATGTAAATTATTTATCTGTATACATTATTTGTCTTATATATATAAAGCAAACTACACTTAAGGCATTAATTGAAGTGAAACTTCTTTAGAATCGTTGTGATTTCAAACCGGATACAACGGAAAAAGTGACAGTAAAAAGAGATAGACGCATAAATTCGTAGGATTTGGCGTGGGAGAGAATGAGATGGGAAGTATTGTGCAGTGTACCTATAAACTTTAAATTATGTGTATTTGATGATTTTCTGAATTAAAAAACATAGATGTGCAAAAAATTCAATAAGTAATAATCATCGAATTTCAATTTTTATTTTAGTTTTTACCAAATTATCAATATTAATAATATCAATATTTGATATTAAACTTATAAATTAAAATTTAACATAGTCCTGCATTTAGTTAGTGAAAAGTCTAATTTACATATTATTAATTATAAAAACTATTTGTCTGAAGGTTTCACTTCTACCATGTGTGAATTGCACACATGAGTTTTTTATTTATTATTAGAGCATTTCAAGGTTGCCACTGTTCCATTCTAAAGTTTATAGCGCATCATATAGACCTGATATTTTTGTGCCATGGTGAAAACAATTACCGTAGCGGCTGAATATATGAATACATAATTAGTTGAAAACGTAAACATGCGACATGTTGCCACATAAGCTTTTCACGTTGATGAATGATGCAAATCTTATGCCTGTTGGTGATAGAGAAACGAGTTATTTATTGTAGGTGATTAGCTCGCGATTAACCTAATTACGTAATCAAAAAGATTTCTGTATCTGTTTCTTGATCATTTGTCAATCTAATAGGCAAGTGATCAGCCTCCTGTGCCTGACCACACGCTGTCGACTTTCTCGGTCTAAGGCAAGCCGGTTTCCTCACGATGTTTTCCTTCATCGTTTGAGCGAATGTTAAATGTGCACTTAGAAAGAAAGTGCATTGATGCACATCTGGAGATCGACCCTACGACCTCAGAGATGAGAGTCGCACACAGCTCAGTTACACACACACATAAATACAAACCCACACCCTACACACACTCTCTCTCTCATATTATTGTTCCGTTCCTTGTGATTGGCGTTTCAATTAAAACATTATTTTGTTAAGTAAATTGTAAAGTTTTTCTAAATAAGTTGGCGCCTGGTAGATAGTACCGGTGACCCCAGAGCTGGCACTTTCCTGGCTCAACGAATAAGTCTTGCAATACAGCGCGGAAATGTTGCCAGCGTTAAAGGTACACTGCCACAGGGACCAAACTTTTTAAATTTGTTTTGATTTTAATTTTATTTAATAATTAATAAAATTGTAACGAAAAAACTAATATATTTTTTTGTTGTTATATTATTATAACTACATGTTACAATATTCTGTGATATTTTTTGTCTGTACTTGCAAGGGAAGGGAAGAAAGGGATCTTTTGGAACCAATACAACATAGCATCCTTGAAGCGTACCAATTCTTAAAAGGCTTTCTGGCATTGTGATTGTCACTGTACATCCGGTGAGCCCCTTTTCTTTTTGAACCCTGTACTATAATAAAACCCCTATTACATTTATAAATATAAAGCGCTCTGAATTATTTATATTCATTTCCGAAAGTAAAACTAGATTACGTAAATGTTTGATATTATTAAGTCGTTGTATACAGTTAACTTCATGGACTACACGATTTACGTGTAAAATTCGAGGCATTTTTTTAAATTGTTCTGTGAATGTCACACATTTTGCTGTCTATGGATATTGATGGATCGAGCCATTGGATAGTTTTCCGGATATAAACAAAAATGTCCCCTAAAAGCTCTGAAACACGATGCGAAAATCAGTGCTATGCGATCTTTATGTATTATATAAACTTATCGATACATATTTAATTCTCTTGTCTTTATTAATAGTACATTAAGATTATTCTAATCGGAAGCTTAGTTTTGGAAGAGAAATATATTAATAATAATTCATTAGTACAGCTCTAGGTGTTGGCTTTAGATTGTATCTGATTATTTCATATAAAATAAATAAATCAGTGGCGCTACAACCTCTATAGATTTTGGCCTCAGATTTTTGAATCTGTTTCATGATCATTTTTAAATTTAATAGGCAAGTAGGTTATCGGCCTCCAGTGCCTGACACACGCCGACTTTTTGGGTCTAAGACATGTCGGTTTCCTCACGATGTTTTCCTTCACCGTTCGAGCAAATGTTAAATGCGCAAAGAAATTCCATTGGTGCACAGCCGGGGATCGAACCTACGACCTCAGGTATGAGAGTCGCACGCTGAAGCCACTAGGCCAACACTGGTCATTATTATTTCTCAATATTGTAGATTTTTATGTCTCAGTTATGCCAAATTTTCACGATGTTATTCACAGGAAAAAAAAATAATTGGTTCACGGCCGTCATTCGATTGAAATATATATTCGACAGAGGGACCGTTATACTGTTAGAGATATTCTAATAATGCCAATTTTTGTCTGTTAGTGATTTGTGAAGTTATACATTTTTCTTTAGCTATTTGAAGTGAAACTTCTTTATCGGCGTTGGAAAAAAATTTACGTCACGTGACGTCGTCACATTTATCGGTTACGCGCCATCTTTGTTTTCTTGTCCTGCGATTTCGGATCCAGTTTATTGATTAGTTGCAAGATTTGTTGTTTGTGAAGTTTACCTACCTCTGAAAACTAACTTCAGGCTGACCGCTACTAAGATTATGAAATTCTGTAATAATCTTATTAAATAATTGTCTTGTATTCATATGATAAAAAAAGCCTTTTGTTAAACTTTATCTAATTTAACTTTATTTAACCAATTTCTGTAAAGTTGCATATAGTACATCATTTTTCGTAAAATAAGGTCATAAAGAAGTTTCACTTCTTACGTGTGTACACTAGTACACGCATACATTTTTTTTAACTACACGTGTATTATACTCTAGTAAATTTTACGTTTTAATAAGGAGTATAAGTGGCGTATATTGTTTGCTCGTAAATTATTAATAGCGCCCGTAAAAGTCGCTGAAAATAATTACAGCTTTTAATGAATCCCACGCTCCCATTCCCAACTAGCTGACGGAAAAGAGAAAATTACTGAAATGTAACACGTCTTATATTTACGAAAAATATTCAGCTGTTTTTAGCATTTAATGAATGATTTGTATTTTTGTAATAAACGAAATCCAAAATTACTGGATCGCTTTTACAAGTTTATTCACAATTGGAATGCTACATTATCCCTAACTAACATTATATCTAACACTAGCCGTTTCGCGCCCGCTTTGCTGGACGAATTAAAATAAATTTTATGTTTCATTATTTTATTTTTTTTTCATATTTTTATTATTCTTCTTTTTAACTTCCCGCTACATTGAAATATTTCGAAAATCGAGATTTTAACAGATGTTGATGTTTAGAGGAATTTAATAAATAAATAGCCATAAACCATCTAGGAAAAATTTCGCATCGAATGGTGGTAGTTTCATGTCGATACGATCAGTGGTTTAGACGTGATTGAGCCTCAAACGAAGACCATTTTCATTATATATATATATAGATTATAACTAACATTGTATATCTAATATATAAAATTCTCGTCTCACAATGTTCGGGCCCATACTCCTCCGAAACGGCTCAACCGATTCTTATGATTTTCTTTATGCATATTCAGTAAGTCTGAGAGAGGGTTGTTCACCCCTAAATTTTTATTTTTTACAATCAAAGAGGGGATTTTTATTTGTTAATAACAATCTTATGACTTGAACTCTGAGGTTTATATAGAGAAAATTACAGAAAAACCTAAAAAGTATTCATTCCGGAAAACCGAACAGTCTCTGGGGTAGCATAGCTAAGTAAAATCACATTAAGGACAAACGAATTTCGCAGGGGCAGCTAGTATTATATATATTTACACTCAGTAGTATACACGGGGCAATTTTATAAATGCTACGAAATATCAAACGAATGAGACTATTTATATTTAATTTGATGAGTATGGTATTTATAAATATGGCATATTATGCTGTTAATAAAATGCGTGGCGTCATCAAGTCTTTAGACACATCCTTAAAAATAAAACAACTTTAAAGAATTAAAATGTCCATAAATCTGACTGGTGCAGCTCAATAAATAGAGATTTTGCTGTAACTGTCTCGTAGTTTATAAGTGGCTTAAAATGTCCAAAAATCCCGATACGTAACGGAGCTATTTATTGGATTAAGAACTAGAAATCATACCTTTATTTATTAGTAATCATATCAACCAATACAGTATTTAGAGTTTTCTTAACCTACATAGTAATAATAAAAAAAATAAAAAGAAAATTAAAACAAATTTAAAAAGTTTACGTAGTAGGTACCTGTGGCCTGTGTGTACCTACCTTAAACGCTAGCAGCATTTCCTCACTGTATTGCGATACTTATTCATTGAGCTCTCGGGTCACCGGTACTATCTACCAGTCGCCAAATTAAATCTTAAATTCGCGCCTCTGCACTTGAATCAAATTGCAAATATATTGAGAAAATGTCTTAACCCCAAAATTTGTTTGTTTGAGACCTCCGTGCCAATTTTTAAAAATAAAACAACTTTAAAGAATTAAAATGTCCATAAATCTGACTGGTGCAGCTCAATAAATATAGATTTTGCTGAAACTGTCTCGTAGTTTATAAGTGGCTTAAAATGTCCAAAAATCCCGATACGTAACGGAGCTATTTATTGGATTGCAGTGAAGTCGGTTTATTTTGGTTTATCTTTTTATACTTTGCATAGATTTTTTTTATACGGATAACGAATCTTTAATTTTTAGTTTTAAGCTATGTGAGATATAATTATGGTTGTTTATAAATAATTATTCGTTAGTAGCCTTGAAGTATTTTTCAAATGAAAAATATCAGAAGGCAAAACAAAATATTATACAGGATTAATACGCGTTTAACTAGTTCTTTTGAAGTGAAATTTCTTATGGCGCATGAGGGTAAAATGTTTACGTATGAAACGTCACGAAGATGTGCAGCGTTTATGTCGAAGAAAAGGGAGAGAGCCATTGAGACTGATTGAGAAAGACTGAGAAGGGTGAATAACCTTATAGAAATTCTATTTTTAAAATTAAAATTTCGTAAAGAGAATTTATGACATATTAGTATTTTATATTTTATACAAAATAATTTATTGAAATCTCAAATGACGAATTGTAAATTAAAATGCCACGTATTTTTGTTATCGAAGAAATAAATTAAAAAAAATAAATGTATAATTTGTATTTATTTTTGACACTTTTAATATTTTAATGACAATTAAATTCTTTAAATTTCCTTTTTCACTCCCTCTAAACTTCTAAAGTTTTAGATTTGTGTAAATATGAACAACACTTAAAAATTAGTTAGCCAAAGAAGTTTCACTTCTGACATGTAGTACTTTGTACGCAAGCAGTTTTTTTTAATCTCTTTTATATTTTCATGGCATCAAACTCTAATGAACCTATTCATTATTATTTAAATAATAATAAAATAATCTTTTAACTACATTACAGCCAATACCTTTATAATGTTACACTTACGTTTTCTTAGTTCACGCTTGATAAATTTTGTCATTTCGATTACGGAAAAGGGAGAAGAGCTTTATTGCTACGACGTATAATAATTATACTATAATTGAATTAACTTAAATGTACTTTATCGTCAAAAAATCCAGTAAAAAGGTGCAATAGATCAAATGACTGTTATTGTGTTGAAATGGGAATTTAGAATTCAAACAAAACTAATCTAAAACAAACGTTACTAATCGCGTTGGATCCTTTCCATTGCTTATAATCTTCTCGAACAACCTCCTGTTACCAAACAAACCTTTAATGTATTAAAGTTATGTTAATGTATACAACTTTGCAGCTAAAACAATAAGTAAGTAACTTCTAATGGCGTTAAGTGATATTATCATTTGGTGTATGGTGTGAATGCTTTATATTAGAAGTTTCTATTTATTTACGAATATGAAATCTTGAAGTTGTAATGGTTGTGAATATAACACATTTTTGATTTACCAAGAAACACAGAATAAACGGATGGTTCACTAATTACTGTTAAAGATTTTTATTTACAAAAAAGTCTGCCAATTGGAATTACTGTAAAATCTTATCCAGAAACAAAATAGATAAATTAAGAACTAATAAGAAACCATACCTTTATTTATTAGTAATCATAACAATCAAATACAGTATGTAGAATTTTCTTAACGTACATAGTAATAATAAAAAAATAATAAAAAGAAAATTAGTGTACCTTTAACGCTAGCAGCATTTCCTCTCTGTATTGCGATACTTATTCATTGAGCGAGGAAAGCACCAGCTCTGGGGTCACCGGTACTATCTACCAGGTGCCAAATTAAATCTTAAATTAGCGCCTGTGCACTTGAACCTCACGCAGTACAAATTGCAAATATATTTAAGAAAATATTTTAAACCCAAAATTTGTTTGTTTGAGACCTCCGCGCCAATTTTTATTGCTTCGTCGGGAATCAAAACCATTAAGTCTTGAAAGCTGTTTTCATTAAAAATAGACATTCAACATTCCGTATTAAGAAACTATTATGAATAAACAATACTTTTTCATATAAAATAGCAAATAGTGAATTAAATTATGAAATCACAAAGTTACTTAATTACATCGGGGACGTACGACGAATTAACAGAATTCCCTTTTCTTGAATTTCGTGAAAGTAACGTTAATTTTCATAAAACTTTCCTCAAGATTTCGTTACGTTTTTCATTTGTTTCGAAAACAAAAAACTTGTTTTCAATTCGTTATTGAAATGGATTTATATAATTTCCAAGCCTTATAATTTATAAAGGAACTCTTTACTTTCGATTCCACCTATCTTCAATGTTCTTTAAATAGCAAGTTGGTTACAAAGTCAAAGTCAAAAATCATTTATTCATGTAGGTAACACAATGTACACTTATGAACGTCAAAAAATAAATAAACATTAAATGCTTCTAATTATACATTAACTGCCAGTTCTCAAATCAAGGGCGTAGAACGAAAGAGAAAAACTGGCAATAAACTCTCCGCCACTCTTTTTAATCGCCAAGTTTTTTGTTTTACACAACGTTTGTAAGGAGCTGCAACCATTACACCATGTTCCACATGACATATTAAGTAATAAATTAAAGAGAAAGATTTAGAAATAGAAGCACGCACTTAAATTATCGTGGGAACAACACGCATATACATAGTTTACTTATTATACTAAAGAAGAACAGTTATTAAATGTCTGCCATTCTAATGAGGCGTGGATAATGCGTTTGTATACCTACGTCATTAATACATTTTAAAGCATATCGGTAACTAATAGTAACTATCAGTAGTAAATAGAGTATTTATTGCTAAAAATTGTATTAGAGTAATTTGTGAAGCAAAATATCTTGATAGATACCTTACACTACCGTACCTTTGTTTAAGAAGCTTAAAATTTTATCTCTTCACTGTATGTGTATTTTAGAAATGTCAACGGGAATGGACAACTGCCCAAGTTGACATGGGGAGAAATTGGTTATCCCAAAAATAATCTGGATTTGTATAGGAAAAACACCTGATGTATGTCAATCAAGGTTCATAATAATTAACCAAAAACATTCAAAGATCTTCCTAGAGTTTTTAAAAATCAACTTAATATTAAAAAAAAACTATTAATAATTATTTGCGCGAAGCATAATTAATATTAATTTGATTACATAATAATAATATCAAAATAACTCATAATATAATTGTAACGTCTATATAAAATTCTACCTTTTAAGACAAATTTGCACGCCATTATGTGTGGCAGAATATGCGATATTTTGATTGTAACACAATAAAATTTTTGTTCCATATTCTTGCAAATAAATTATTATTATTGTTATTTATTATAACGTTTGCGTCTTCTAACACGACTTATTAATGTACACGAAAGTTTTAGAACGGAAATAAACCCGAAATATATTATTTACGTAACTCGTATTGAGTGCTTTTCATCAATTAGTTAGCGAGAGATTGCCACCAGAACTAGGTAGATAACTATTTGATATTATGATTCGATAATAATAGACCAAGTATTGATTTTATGCTATTGAAGATAGGAACTAAAAGTGCTACGGCGGCTGTATATACTAATTTACGATCGTTATCTATCGAATAAGTACGTAATTTAAAACAAACTTGACTTTCTCGGCTTGGAATGAAGTTATAAATTCAAAATAAATATTTTAAAGATTAAATTTATTGTTATAACTATTGGATATCTTCTTCTTTGTTTTCACATGTAAATAAAATGCACTATTTGAATATTAATTATGTATTAAATTTAATTTATTGTACCTTAATTACTTTGAAAATAGAGTATTCCCGTAGCATAATATTAAATATTACCTGAAACAAAGAGAGATATGAAATTAAAAATTGAACGGTCGCGTCCAGCTTTAGAAGTTTTTATTAAAATCCTGAGACCATCTTGGCATTTAATCTTTGTTCCCTATTACGTATTCTTTTATTTTGCGAGGTGTAGGATGTAAGATCTTTCTTTTAGTACTCTAGCTTTGTCTAACTTCGGTGATGCCCGTAAGGCTTTATTCATTTTTTATTTGACGGTAGGCAGGAGTTCGTAGGCTTGAATACCGTATTTAAAAACAGACTGAAGTAGTTCAGTTTTTTTACTTAGAGATTTTAGTTTTTGAGGAATTATGACATACATGCGAATGAAATATATTACTTAAGCTTTTAAGAGATACATTTTAGTGTTTGATAATATAAAAAAAAATTCACAGTAAATACAACGATGAAACATAGTTCCCTTGGCAATTACCATTTTTTCATAAATTTAACAATGTGTAAAAAAATTAAATTTAACGTCGGTTAAATTTAAAATTATGAAAAATAATTGTAAATACATAACTTCAATCCGGTAAAAAATTGTTTTATTAACAAATGTGTGAAAGTTATGTCAATAAAAGACAATATTATGTTTTTACAATTTATTTAATCTTTTAAAAATATACTTAAAATGGTTAAGGTATTAAGTTTGTGATGTGGTGGTCTGGGTGCGATTTCTTACGTAGAAAACTAGAAACCATTATTAAAATGAAATACATTGTTAAGTTAAACTAACTTCAAAATCTAAACATAATTACCTATATTATATTTGTACCATGTTCCAAAAATGCATGAATGCATGAAAACTTTTTTCACTCACGCCTAAAAGACTTGATAATAATTATTCAATGTTAACAAATTCTAACAAAATGTATATACAGTCTAAAATCATATTCTCGGAGTTGGTTAAAAATTACATAGCGACTAGAAACATCAGACGGTGGGTCACCTAAGCATAACTTAACCTGTGAATATTATATTACGCACTTGAAAGTTGGGAAGGCGACCTTTTCGAATTTTGACATATGGTATTAAAAGGTCCTTGTGGTTTTAATATTATTTTCGTTATACATTATCCTGATGTCCATTTTATAAGCGATATATACATTCAGACTTGTATACAATTAAGCGATCTCTAGTAGAATTAAACGAGGAGAGAAGATTAAACAAATGTTAAAATTCTATCTATCGTTATTATTAAACAATATGGAAAATAGTTCTAATCGGCTTTTATATTATAGTTCTAGTTAAACAAAGATTATTTTTAAGACTCAAAAATATTCATGAGACAATTTTTAGAATGATGGTAAAGAAGACTTGAAAAAATATGTTATTTAATTCAGAGTCCTACGATACAATTTCATCGGATAAACATGTTTAAACATTAATGAGAAATACCTAGCTATATATATATATATATATGTTAGAGTATATAAAATGTTAGTTAAATAAGTCGAAAATCTAATTCCATTTTGATTTCGCGATGAAAGAAACCTGAAAGCGATGAAGCTGTATTTAACATCGACAGTAATAACTTTTTTATTACGAGAAATAAATGTTAATAGAAAAACATTTTAATATTTAAAGGTTTCATAAAATATAAATAGGAGAGCCGTTTTCAATTTCAATTCATCCGATTTTCAATACCTTGTTGTAAAAATAAAACGATTTGATTGGAGAATTGGAAATCTCTTAACAATTTAGTGCCTTTTTATATCGTTTTTGGTGATTGAAGTCCGTAAGTTAATGGGGCCGGACTTTAAGATAAGTAGGTATACAATCTTTCAGTACCAATTGGTTATCGTACACTAAACTTTTTCGCCGGCTATCGAACCAAATACAATTTAGAAAGAAAAGACAAACAACTACCGTACTAAAGAAATTATTTCTTGTTCTATTAGTTTTAAATAATTAGGTATTAATTATAATACAATATAAATTTTTTTTTAAAGTTTACATTTTTATCGATTACAAATCAAGAACTTCGTACCTTCTCGGTAATATTATCTTGTTCTTTATTTATGTATTAAAAGTAACAAGAAACATTTACGAGACTGAAAAGTCGTATTTCATTTTGAGTTTTCCCAATTGAGTTCTTAATTCAAAACAATTCGTTCGAAATAGCAAACAGTTTTGTACCTTTCAAACACCGGCTCGTATTGACAGATCACTTGACTACCTTACTCCATTTTGTCCTTCTTTTAGCCCCTTTATTTAATGTCTTAGCAAATCGAAGGATATCTAAGATGTTTCTTAAATATATAAATAAACCTGTCATGAACGTTAATTCTCAAAACGTCTCGCGTTTATTCTTTAACATTAGCTATTACAAGGTTTTTGTACATTAATGAACAAGGAATATATTTGAATCATTTTTTTCAAATTATATTTGATTCATAAAAAAAACTATACGATTTTTATAGATGCAGTAGGGGCAATTACTGGTATTTAAGATAAAGAAACCAAGTTATATGTTTTTAAAAGTGAAAACGCATAACAAACATAAAGTAATTTTACATCTAATTAAGTTCTTTGCCAGGTTTCAGCTTCAAATTGCAGCTTCCTCAGACATCGAACCCAACTTCATTATACGCTTTCAGTAACGACGATCTACTACGAACAGGTCACTGACCCTTGGGTACTTTAACTTTAATTTATATACAAATACAGTGTAAACTCTTTATAACGCCTTCGCTATAACCAAAACTCTCTATAACATAAATTAGATATAATTCGTTTGGTTTAACACAAACCCATAGAACTACATAGACTATAATACAAAAATTCACTCTCTATAGCGCAGAAATATTTTCATATTTAGACATCAACAACATACTTAAGTGTAATTGGTTTTATAATCAGATTACAAAAGTAACCTATTGAGGTGCCGAAATATCTAAGAAGGTACCTGAGATCATAAACAACCGTCTCGCCTTTGTTATTGTTAATTGCATTAACACGTGTGCCATTATTCTTAGATTACATTGCCCACATTGTTTGTATATAAATTATTGTAATTGGTTAAATTTTGTGTGTTGTCTCTTCTCTTCCTATAACAAAAACTCTCTATAACGAAAGAAAATTCTCGTTCCCTTTTTTTATTTATATTATACATATATTTTTTTATCACATTTTTCAATTACGTTTTAAAGAAAAAAGTCTCAATTATTTACACGCTGTTAGCTCGACTTACAAACGTACAATACACAAAACGAAAAATACTCTAAAAGTTCGAGAAGAAAATATGTATAATGGAACAGTCACGTACATACTCAAGACTTAAGAGGTGACATTATGGCTCATCATACTAATGCATTACCATTTAGAGGACTTTACTCTTTGCTTTGATCCTCGTACAATAGCTTACCTATTAAAGGACATACATTGTTTTATTATGTAGGTAGTTATATAACCCCGTGTGTCACCACCATAATTATATTTTATATAAACAAAACCATTGCAACATAGTAGTACAAAGATCCTTTATATTTCAATAGCTGAAGTGCTGTTACATGATTTACGAACCACTCTTACATGATTTACGAACCACTCTTAGTTCTTACTAAGTAACGTTTCCTTGTAGAGCGTGAGAACAATGTGTCAGCACAACGGTCACGTAGGCCTTTAAGAATAGGATATAAATATAATAGAATACTTGTAATATTTAGTATTAAACGGACCTCAAATCGGACCGGTTGTATTCATTTTAACTTTAAGTTTTTAAAAACCCTTTTTTCGCGGACCCACTACTTGACTGGCGCTGAGGACAGGATAGTCGCTCTAGCTGCACGTACTTCTCAATTATCGGTTCGAGCATCAAATTCTGCTTACCTAAAAAGGGGAAACTACGTCGCGATTGCTAAAAACGGCTATTCAAAAGAACAAATAAATTTGTCAAGAACGCAAATCCAAAAGCGTTAAGGGTATTTTGTGCGAGTGTTGAGGCAGCGATGTACTGGTAAGTCACCTTTTCACCTTTCAAATCCAGCCCTCTCCACTTTTCTTTTGTTATTTTGAGATTGACATCTCTCATCTTAACGATAGTTTTAAGACTTTGTTAGAGTTAAATTGATATAAACGTAAATTGTAATAAGTTAATTAAAGAAACATAGAAGTAAGTAGGTTAGTGCATGAAATTCTGCAACCCCTAAAGTAAGTGTACCTAATTATAAGTTTAGATTCACATCAAATTCTGTGAACCATAATTATTGGGTAATTGTGTAATTGTTTAAAAAAAAAATGACGGAAATTAAGATACTGCCACGTGAATTCTCATGTGTTATCCCGCTCTTTAATGGAGACGGAAAATTACTTAACACCTTTATCGACAAATGTGAATATGTTATTACCGTTTACAATAGCGTTAACAACCCGGAGCAGGAATTTTACCTGTATCATTTATTAACTAGCAAGTTAGTAGGCAAGGCTGCAGTGTTAGTTAGTGAGAAACGGGACATTAAAACATGGCTAGAATTAAAATCATTATTGATTCAACATTTTGGCGATCCTCGCTCGGAGGAATGCATTGCTATTGAATTGGAAACTATGAGATTACAAAACAATGAAGACTACATCGATTTCTGTAATCGAATTCAACATGTTAAAAGTTCGTTAATTGCGAAAGTAAACTTACTTACAGACCAACATTTAAAAGCGAGTAAAATCACAATCTACTCAAACCTTGCGAAGAATGTATTCTTATACAATCTTCCCGAGGACTTAATTAGAATCGTACGATTAAAAGGATGTGATAGCCTTGAAGCTGCCCTCTCCATCGTATTAGAAGAGGTCAACTTCAAATACCAGTACCAAGCCCATAGCACTATGTTAAGGTCTAATATACAAAAACCATCCATATTGATGTCATCCCCAGAGCAATTAAATAACCAACATCTACGAAATAATTCATTTGTGAATCCATCCCAATTTAAACCGCAGATGCAACAAGCCCCACAAAGTAATTTTAAGTTTGGCATTCCCCAAAATACAGCATTAAAATCTAACTTTCAGCCCACTGGTTATAGACCACCATTTCAACCCTCAGGATACAAGCCAAATTTTCAACCTATAGGATATAAACCCAACTTTCAGCCCACAGGTTGGCATAGGCCACAATTTCAACCGACTGGATATAGGCCTAATTTCCAACAGAATCAATTCAAATTTGGAATCCCCAACCAAAACTTCCAGCGATTTCAAAATCCACCAAATCAATTTAAATTTGGCATTCAACCAACACAACAACCATATAGACTAAATAGTGCGTTAAAAACTGATGTTTCCATGAGGACAGCTCCTCCTCAAAGACCCAACTACAACACAACAACGACTAATATGAATCAACTATTTTATAATCAACTGCAGGACGATTATGTAAACTTCCCCGAATCAGAATACTACCCTGAAAACTACGACCATACCGTGTACCCTGAATATTACCCCGAGGTCGAATATGTACCCACAGAGGAAATCCCTGATACTTCACAGGAAACTGAAACCGAAAATTTTCAGACAGAAGCCTCGTCCATAAACCCGACATAGTTCAAATTAATACGGAAATGGTAAATAAATTACCACATATTTATATCCCCGAAATTGACGCAAAATTTATGATAGATACTGGCTCTACTAGATCATTTATGAGCCCTGATATGGCAAACTTTTATTTTTATGATTTTAAGTACGAAGAACCGTTCGAGGTGATAAGCACTCACTCACGAAGTAAACATAATGAAGTCATTCACATTCCCTTACTGAAAACGTTTCAGAGTCCGCTCAAACATAAATTTTATTTATATTCTATAGATAAAAATTATGACGGCTTAATTGGTTCCGACTTACTGACAGAATTACAGGCAAGTGTAGACATGAAAAATCAATTGTTAATAACACCTAACACAGTAATACCTATTATTTATAGCCCCTCTCGTCAAATCGTACTTGAACCACGTTCAGAAACCCGTGTTAAAATTCCAACTAATTTACAAAACGGTGAAGCCCTAATTGAATATACAGAATTCGGTGACGGCATCCGCATGCCTTCAGCTCTTGTGAAAGTCATAGATCATCAAGCTTCCACAGTTATTCAAAATCTAACTGACCAAACTGTCACAATTACATTTCAAAAACCATTTAATGTCCAGCCCTTTCAACAAAACGATATCATGTGTTACTCCAACACAGTTACAGACGACATTCAGGTTGACGAAATCCTAAAAGAAAATCTTAATAAAGTCCGCCTTGATCATATGAATGATGAAGAGCGAAAAGCCATATCACATTTATGTTACGAGTTTCGAGACATATTTTATACTGAAAAATTACCGTTGTCATTTACAAACCAAGTTAAACACGAGATACGTACGACAAATGAAGATCCGATATATGTAAAACCCTATAGATTACCCCCGATTTTAAACGACGAAATTAATCGACAAGTAGAAAAATTACTGCAGGATAACATAATACAGGAATCACACTCTCCCTGGAGTGCACCAGTTCACCTGGTTCCCAAGAAGTTAGATGCCTCTGGTGAGAGAAAGTATCGCATGGTAATCGACTATCGCCGCCTAAACGAGATCACTATCGATGACAAATTCCCCCTGCCAAACATAACAGATTTATTAGACAAACTAGGAAAAGCTATATATTTCAGTACAATTGATTTAGCTTCAGGTTACCATCAAATAGAAGTTTTAGAAAGAGACAGAAAGAAAACCGCGTTCAGTACACAGAACGGCCATTACGAATTTACGCGTATGCCGTTTGGTTTAAAAACTGCGCCTGCAACTTTTCAGCGCGCAATGAACAACGTTCTCAGAGGTCTCCACAACATTCATTGCATGGTGTATCTTGATGACGTCATCATATTTTCAGCCAGCTTACAGGAACACATACATAAATTAAGAACAGTTTTTCAGCGACTTAGAGACTCAAACTTAAAAGTACAATTGGACAAAACCGAGTTTTTATGTAAAGAAGTTCTCTACCTTGGCCACAAGATTACAGAAAATGGCTTGCAACCAAATGATGATAAAATTCAAGCAGTCTTGAAATATCCTTTACCGAAAACCACAACTGAAATCAAGAGTTTTCTTGGCCTTATCGGTTATTATCGCCGATTCATAAAAGACTTCGCTAAAATCACAAAGCCGCTGACAAATTGCTTAAAAAAACGTAATAAAATTGTAATAGATCAACAATATATTGACGCCTTTCAAAAGTGTAAGGAACTACAGTCAAAACCGTTTATAACGACATTGAAGGGACCGTATAGTTGCCGACGTTATATCCGATAGTCGTTATAAGCAATGTCATATACACAAGTACAGTACATATGTATGTACATAGTTATATTATCAAAGTTATCTATCTAGAATAGGTAGGTATGGGTTATAATATGGTATGTTAATATTATAATATGTAAAGGAGTCAAAAAAGAAACAAAAATATTTATTACGAAATAATTAGGTACAAAAGTAATCAGTCATTTTGGTCTGTTTTTTTTTAGCCCAGTCTCAAATATTTTTTGCATTTTATCCATATGACATGAGATTTTTATTCAAAAACACTTTTGTCTATTTTTGCGACATGATAACACATAAATGCACAATTGCACAGTCTAAACAACACCAACACTTTTAAATCAAACTGTTACTCACGCAGTCAATTAGCGAACTAAACATGTGAAAAGTATGCAAGCTCAAATGGCCGGGAAGAGGTTAGGATGAGGTGGGAGAAAGTGCGTAGGTAATAATGTGCCTAATATTCATTCAATGCTTATAAATAAGATTTAAAATCGTTTGTATTGTTTTGTTTTGCTGAGACAAGAAGCGGTTGGTCGTTATAGCCGATGAATATCGATAAAATTTCGTCGTTGTAAGCGATATGTCGCTGTATCCGATGTTGTTATAAGCGGTTTCTTTACTGAATAGTTTACTAGGGATTCGGACGGGACCATACAATCTGGTTGTAATAACCGATAGGCCGTTGTAAACGATGTCGTTATAAACGGTTTTGACTGTATTAACAAATGCACCTCTTCTACAATACCCAGATACAGAAAAAACCTTTATCCTAACGACCGATGCTTCACAAATAGCCTTAGGTGCTGTACTTTCTCAAGGCATAGTAGGCAACGACTTACCCGTTGCTTACGCGAGCAGAACCCTCACTGAAACTGAATCTAAATATAGCACGATTGAACGTGAGCTTCTAGCCATTGTGTGGGCTATCAAACATTTCCGCCCCTATCTTTATGGGAAGAAGTTCATTATTTACACAGATCACCGCCCTTTAGCGTGGCTGCATTCTCTTAAGGAACCCAGTAGTAAACTCACCCGTTGGCGGTTAAATCTCCTGGACTACGACTTCGAAGTAGTCTACAAAAAAGGGAAACAAAACTGTAATGCTGATGCTTTATCTCGTATTAAAATTAACGCATTATCCGATAAAGAATCCATGAAAGTAAACTGTGATAATAAGGAGATACAAAAACGATTGCGTCGCGATTCACAAGACTCAAGAACAATTTCAATTACTGACTCTGAACATACAATCACTATTTCAGACATAGATTCGCAAAAATCTAATGAATCTTTCGAAAAAGTTACAAACCCGATTCCATCTCTTTCGAGTAAATCTGAAACTATACATTCAGCACAAGACCTTGAGTCACACGGTATTCCTATTTTAAACGAAGCAATTGATTCGAAGCCTAACCAAATATTAGTTTTCCAATGGTATAAAAACAGCATTCAAGTTCGTGACGTGTCCCGTGAAAAACAAAGAATCTTAGAAGTTTTTCTACCCATAGATAATGAAAATTTAATCAAACAATTCCTGAAAGAATACATAAAACCCAAAAAGAAATATTTTATATATTTCGAAAATACGGAACATCGCAAACAATTCAGCAACATGGTAATTAGGCTTTTTAAAGGTGGATCAATTCAATTTTATGAGTGTACGGAAAGAATCGTTTTTATTGACGATGAAAATGAACAGAAAGCCGTTATTCTGAAATTTCATCTCGGAAAAACCTGCCACAGAGGTATTCAAGAAACTTTTACACACATCAGGCGACACTTCTTTTGGAATAACATGAAAGAAACTATATCAGCAGTAATTAATTCTTGTGAAGCCTGTAAACAAATGAAATATGACCGAAAGCCTTTGAAACCATATTTACAGTTAACTCAAACGCAAGATGCCCCATTCCAGGAATTATTTATAGATATATTTAGTATCGAAGGAAAAACATACCTCACCTTAGTTGACGCTTTTAGCAAACTAGGACAGGCGATTGAAATTCCTAGTAAAGGCACACCTGACGTTATCCGCGCACTAATAAAATACTTTTCATTTTACGGTATACCTAAGAAAATAAGCTGCGACCCTGGTACTGAATTCAACAACGATCTATTGAAAGAAATGATGTCACTCTATAAAATCCAAATACATATCGGCACGCCTAGGAACCCTAATTCAATGGGAATAGTTGAACGTTTTCATTCCACCTTAATCGAAATTTACAGACTGGCAAAATACGAACAACAATGTACCGACGCCGCATCTATTATGACCTACTCTATCATGGCATATAATAATGCGATTCATACTGTAACAACTTTAACACCGTTTGAAGTAGTGTTTGGCCATGTAGATTCTGAAAACCCATTCAATATAGACTTCGAGAAACAATACTTGCAAAAATTAATTAAAGACCACGCCAAAAGAATAAAAGTTTTATACAAATACATATCTGATAAAATGTTAACGTTTAAGGAAAACTCTAGAGAAAAACGCGGTGGCGAATCCGACGTCCCGTTACCAGAAGGGAAAACCATTTTCACAAAATTAATAAACACTCGCAGAAGTAAGGACAAACCTTGTTTTGAAAAGGCCATAGTTACAGGAAAACCTGAAAGAAACACCATCCCTATTACAATTAGAGGTAAACACAAAAAGGTACCAATTAAAAACATAAAACGACCTTCAAAGGTGGTGCTTAGTGATCATGATGACACTCACGAGCCCCAGTTTGGGCCTTCAACTTCAAAAGGTTGAAAACAATTCAGGGATCCGTAAGACAGGGAACAGCCTTCATCCAACAGGATAACTGGCTTATTTTTAAGGTATTAGATTTAAATGGCCTACTGATGGAATTAGAATAAATCAATAGGAAATATAGTAATTTTAGTAAGATAGTAAGTGATGATAAGCCTTAGTTTAAAGAATTTTTAGGAATTAGGGAACAAGTAGAGTATTTGGAAAGAATAACTACTGAAAAAAAAATTAGGCAAATAATCCCTTCACACCGAGTACGAAGAGGAATATTGAACCCTCTAGGCTCTATTATTAAAATTATAACTGGAAACTTAGATCAGGAAGATGCTCAACGATATGAACAGTTAATAAATCAATTAGGTAATCAACAAAATTTCCACAAACAAGCGTTTAACGGTTTCCAAAATGTTAGATGGACTCAACTAATTCATCAGAAATATTACACAATAACTCAAAATTATGGACGAATGACTAAAACATGTAAAAAATAAAAAAATTTAAAAGACATAAGTATAATGCAGTATACTCTACATATGTTTTAAGTTTATATAATCTTTTTGTAAGTAATTTTAGAACGCTTTATATAAAAATAAGCGAATTAGAAAGATACGATTAATGTTAAATCATACATGATAGACAGGAAAATAACGTTTGTATTAGAGGTAGCTTTAATAGCCAATTCAACTTATAGTTATAAAAGAATGTATCCTTTACCTATCTTTCATGACCCTAAAAACCTAACCTTAATAATCATTCCTAAATATCCCTATATCCTGGTGAAAGGTGTAACATACTTACCGCTTATACAGCCTTGCAAACAAATCTCTGAGGAAAATTTAATAATCTCTGCACACAAGAAAACAGGGCAACCGTATCCTGAAACGACATGCATTGAGGAGTTGATGACCTTCAAGGAAAACCCATCCAACTGTTACCAGAATACAGTAATTATAGAAGAGTGTTCATACAGAAAATATGTCATCAGAACGTATCCCATCCATTAAGATGCTGGAGTTACAGCCACCAGTGAACTCTAAGGAAAATCAGAATCCAGTAAACTTACAAGGAATGGACCTTAGTGACCTGCAACACATGTCTTACATGCTGAAACAACTTAACAGAGAAAGTGATAGTGAAATGGGCAATTCAGTGAAAGTGAAAATCATTAGTTTAGGCATTCTCTTATTGTATTTTTGATAATTGTTGTGTTTTTTTTTATTAAAAAAATAAGATTATTAATATGTTGCAGTGGCGAAATAATCAGAATTTACATGTGCAATCCCCTGATAATTTCGCTCTTCAGGAGGGAGGAGTTATATAACCCCGTGTGTCACCACCATAATTATATTTTATATAAACAAAACCATTGCAACATAGTAGTACAAAGATCCTTTATATTTCAATAGCTGAAGTGCTGTTACATGATTTACGAACCACTCTTAGTTCTTACTAAGTAACGTTTCCTTGTAGAGCGTGAGAACAATGTGTCAGCACAACGGTCACGTAGGCCTTTAAGAATAGGATATAAATATAATAGAATACTTGTAATATTTAGTATTAAACGGACCTCAAATCGGACCGGTTGTATTCATTTTAACTTTAAGTTTTTAAAAACCCTTTTTTCGCGGACCCACTACTTGACTAGGTTTTATTTCTGTTTATTTTATACGTGCATAGTTTACTAACGTAAGGTGACTTATGATATATTTTGAGGACAAATCTTTGTTTTTAACATATTTTATTATTATTTATTACTTAAGATGTCATGTGTAACATGGTGTAATGCTAGCAGCTCCTTCCAAACGTTGTGTAAAACAAAAAACTTGGCGATTAAAAAGAGTGTCGAAGAGTTTATCGCCAGTAATAACTCTTTCGTTCTACGCCCTTGATTTGAGAACTGGCAGTAAATGTAAAACTAGAAGCATTTAATGTATATTTCTTTTTTGACGTTCATAAGTGTATATTGTGTTTACCTACATGAATAAATGATTTTTGACTTTTGAACGAAAAGATAATAATTTTTTTAGGAAATAATTATGATTGCAATAAATAATGTTCTACTATATTTGGGGTAGCAGAGAACTTTCTTGGCTAAGCGGCTTAGACGCATAACCTGGATTTCATTTTAAAAAATTCTCCACTAAGCTCTAAATCAATTATAATACACGTATGTACTTTATCGAATTTTGCCAAAAATTATAGTCATGGGCAAATAACTTAGGGTCCTTCAAGAAAAGACCAATTCTTAAAAGGCCGGCAACGCACTCGCGAGCCTTCTGGCATTGAGAGTGTCCATGGGCGAAGGTATCAGTGAGCCTCCTGTCCGTTTGCCTCCTGTTCTATAAAAAAAATATTTTAGATTTCAAAATACATTATGTCAATAAAATACAATCTATCTAATAGTAAAAAAACTTAGATGCTCTTGTATATTTATATATCCAATAAAGTAATTATTAAAATAAAACGTTTTTATTGTTTCAACAATTTTGATACTTAACCCTTTCTTAAAACAAACAAGAGTAAACCCTTTAAGAAAATTTAATATTATCCAAAAGTCGATAGAAACCTGACTCGGATTGAGAGCTTATTTAAATATTAATTCAATCAATTGAATAAACCTGATTCTTCGAGGCTAATTCAATATAAGGGTATATTGTCACAGTTACGTTTCCAATTAAGTGGGATTTCCTGTTTATAAGATGAACAATTTGACTCTGAGTCTTCAAAGGGTTTTGGAATCCGTGAATGTGACTAAAGTCATTACACGTGTGTGAAATACCGCAAGATGGATCAATGTTGCAAATTATTTATTTATTTATTAATACCCGCGCCAACAAGACATAATAAAAAAACGGGATAAAAGCAAGAATCAAGTTTTACATTTTGCAACCAATGTTTGTCCTCGATAATAGGTGCGGCGTGCACAAACATAATGCTTATAACATACCAATGTTTACAATCAATAAGTCTATACAGACAAATATCACAAAACAAAAGACCTCAAATCAAAACAATCAGACATAACCTAGGAAAGTGATAACAGAATGCCCTTCTGTAATCGGATTGGCGGACCGAGAATATATCGAGATTGTTCGGGCCCTACAGACGATTGCAATCTAGCCTGTTAGTGGAGGGTAAACCCCCAATTAGAGCGTTCAAAAATGTATCCGCTCGCTTGCAATGTGTCAAACCCCTAGGAACAGAAATGATCAATTAAGACAAGATATGAGGTGAGTCCAGTGTATTGTTAAGGTGGGAACTGACCAAAGTTACGAGGTGTAATGTAGCATTCTCATCGAGCGTGTTACGCATCGAGCATGTTACGCTGTGTTCTAAAATCGGCGTAACATGCTCGTCAAAACTCTGTGCTCCACTTTCGCCGCCAGTGTTCACGAGATGTGATGGTGATAATGTTGATATCTTTCATTCTATTTAATTATTGTTTCATCCAAATTAAGAAGAAGAAAAAATGTTACTGGACATAAAACTTATTTAAAAACACAGGCGTATGAGGTGGTTTGTTATTGATTGCAATATTAAAAACCAAATGATTACTGGACAGTATAAAAACTTTGTACGCAGCTCTCGATTTTGAAGAACTGTTGAATTTAAATGGACCAAAAGTACTTAAAAAAGACACAATTTATTGAAAATCATATTCATGATCACTCGCGACGTGCGACGCGTAATTACTGAACCGCGTAACAGTCAAAGGATTCGCCAAAAAACCGACAGCCGGGTGGAGCACTCAAAGCGAGCAACGAGCGGCTCGTTGCTCGCTGTTTTCCCCGTAACACGACGTACTGACTGCACGAATGCTCGCTGTGTAACATTACATTACATGTTACATTACACCTCGTAACGTTGGTCAGTTCCCACCTTTAAAAAGAAAAAAACATAAGTTATTTTATGTTTTGATTACTAGTACGTTCTAACGTCATGTTATCTGCTTTGCTACATTTGTAACACCGCATCATAAAACAAGTACTAAAAAAAACAAAAAAAACAAAACTACTACTATATCTACCTGGGATCACGGGTCCTGGATAGAAACACAAATTCTTTAGAAATAACCGGCACATAAAAGGACAAAAAATTACACATGTCAGAAGTGAAACTTCTTTAGCAAACTACTTTTTAGTCTTGTTCATATTTATACAAATCTAAACTTTAGATTTCCAAGACTTAGAGGGAGGGAAAAAGGAAGATATGTTAGGAATTTAATGAATGTAACTGTCATTATAATATTAAAAGTGTCGAAAATAAATAAATATAAATTCTCTTTACAAAATTTTAATTAAAAATTGAATTTCTATAAGGTAATTCGCCCTTCTCACTCTCTATCAATTGGTCTTAATCGCTCTCTCCCTTTTCTTCGACAAAAACGCTGCACATTTTCGTGACGCTAATATTATTATTGCGTTTCATCCGTAAAAAATTACCCTCATGCGCCTAAAGAAGTTTCACTTCAAAAATATCGAATCCCAATGATTTTCATACTGCAAAGCGTTTTGCACTGACATGTCTTTCTATGAATATGCATATTCATAATATTCTAGTAAGGAGACCACATTTCATAGACATAGACATAACATTTATTACAAACGAAAACACCACACAAACATACAAAATAACAATACTTAAACAAAAAACAAAAGAAGACATCAAAAACAATAAAAATTAAAATTAAAAATTCCCTTTTGCCATTCGGTTCGCTTCCAGTGTGCAATGTGTGTGTACTGTGGTTGTAATTGGCCCTGGCTCAGCATTATGCTGAGGAGCAAAAGTTCCACAGCGCTGGTCATTCTGCCAGAGACCACCACATTGAGACATTTAACTTCCAAACATTTATCCTAACAAACAGATTTTAAAACAGCTAGGGCACTTAAAACCGTTTACAATTGGAAGTGAATTTAAGTAAAATGTGTCAAGTAATTTCGTGAGATTTTTTACTCAAATGGCTTCGTTTCATGTCGTTTGTTAAGTTCACTTGAACTGTTCTCTGCTGTTAAGCTGACTTAAGACGTTTGAGACACGATTCTGTCAGACAAAGATCGTACAGTCTCGATTTTATCTTCACCCGGAAATAGCTGTATTTGAATTTACTTAGCGTGAAATTCTTTAAATATTAATGCGTACTTTTGCGTACTTAGTCAGTCTTGGTTTGTGTTGTACTTTTTGGTTTAATTTTTAAATACTAATAACATTTACTGGTGACGTTGATTGCTTTACAGTACGCCAAATATCAACATTTTTATTGTTATAAACGAATTGATCTAATTTATAACGTTTTATTAACGTAGACATTTAGTTTTGTGAATTACGGATCATTTAAGTACTATTATATTAATTCTACATCGTGCATCATCCTGCATTGTGATGATCAACATCATCATTTATTCTGGCAATCTGTAATTTTCTACGTTTTGTTTTTTTTTTTTTAAAGACAATTCACACCAATTGACCGAGTCCCATGCTAAGCTGGTGAAGCTTGTGTTATGGGTACTAGGCAACGGATATATATACATATTATAGATAGATAGACATATAAATACATATTTAAACACCCAAGACCTAAGCACAACACCAAATGCTCATCACATCGATGTTCGTCTCAGCCGGGGATCGAACCCGGGACCCATGGATTCGCAGTCAGGGGTACTAACCACTAGACCAATGAATCGTGAGAGAAATTAATTTCTTGTATTATTTTATTTCTATGACTTTAGCACGTAACGTTAAGGAAAACGTTATATGGAATCGGCAATTTCGGGCCTAAAAATCGACATTAAGTGACAGATATTATTCCTTTGAATAAATATTATCGTAAAAGCAACCTCAATGTTTTCGCTAGTAGCCGGCCCCTTATAGTGAGGTACGATGAGGCTCGCATTTAAGGGCATTATTTTAACTACTTAATATTAAGCGCAACTTCTGCCAATATATACGTAGCATAGTGATTAAACCTACCATTCTAAAGCTCATTTAGACGTATCGATGCTTACTTTTGATTTAGGGGTAATTGCATATATTTAATATATTTCGAATAAGAATTATTCAGTGCCTACGAGGCGAACTTTCCCATTATGTCACGTTAACGCGTTACGAAGTCCAAAGCCCAAGTTACGAAACTACGAACCAGACTGTCAAACTGGACATCACTTCAGTTTCAAATAGAAATGAGTGGAAGTTCCAAGTTTGGTATTAGTTTTCGACGAGTATGTTATAGAGCTTTTCTGAATACGTTAATGTAATATTACTTTGAATTGAAGTTGGGGAGGTGTTTATATAATTACTGCCCCTAGTTCTACGGGGCGTAGCAGACGTCGACTGAATCTTTGATGTCGGCAAACTTAAGTTTTCATTATTAATCATAACTAATACACATGCAGTTTATTTGAATGTATAAATTAATAAAGTTCATAAGGCCATATTAGTTTATATTTTTTTTAATTCACAATAAACCAAGAAATATAGTATAGTTAGGTAATAAATGGGGATGTAAAAGTGATAGTGTTTGTGGGTTTGAGACCAATGTTCATTTGTCTCTTTCAGTCAAATTCAGCTTACACTTATAAAAAGAGATGGAAGCTTTTTAAATATAATTATGATTAGACGGATTGTTTAAATTAATGACGAAAAGAAAACAATCCAATGGCCCTTTTATGGCCGCCTAAACATTTATTAATAATTTATGTTACCCTTTCCCATAAACCAAACAGTTTTATTGTACTCTTTTAACTCAAGTACTCTCTCTTTTCTCTTTCTGTCATATAATATAATATTTAAGTTATGATAAAAAGATGCCATGTGTACCTCTGTACTGAGGTAATGAGTTTTTACGCAACGCTTTTTTCTATAGAATTTAATTTTTGGTAGAAAATTTCCACGCCATATATTTTCTGTATTTGAATAAAAGAGATTATCATTGCCAACTCTCAGCCGTTTAAGCAACTGTAATGTGGTTTAAAATTAATGGATCATAAAAGTTTTAACTACACAACCGCATACCCAACCCCAAACCCGTACTGTTGTGGCAATTTCCATACCATGGTACTTTTATTGAAATGAATTTAATAACTTAAATTACGCTTTTTAAGTTATTTATATAAAACCAATTTCAGAGCAATAAGAAAAGTTGATTTTACTTAGTAAAATTTACTTTTGCGTTTAATGAGGTCTATATTTTTGACATAATAAACATGTAAAGTTGCTTGATCGGTGCGCTCTTGACGGAGCGATGTAACTATTTTTACAATTTGGAATACCTATCATTATCAATATCATAATATATCTATACTAATATTATAAAGAGGAAAGATTTGATTTTTTGTTTGTTTGAATTGAATAGGCTCCGAAACTACAGGACCGATTTCAAAAATTCTTTCACCGTTGGCAAGCTACACTATTCCCGAGTGACAGGCTATGTTTCATTTTCAAAAAAATTAGGGATGTTTACTAAAACTTGAACTAACCTAACCCAATGTGTAAATAAAAAAAACAAAAACTTCCTTCGATCGCGTGCGCTGCGAAAACTATTAATGATTTTTATTTAGGTAACTATAAAATTTTTCAGGACACATTACTATCTATAAAAATATCGCGACACCATGTCTCTATCTTTTATAGTTACGTCACAATAAGCGTCCTTTAATTAATGAAAGTTATACTTCTATTTTTGATAAATATTACTATTTTAATTTCAAGATGTGTAGTTTTGCTTGCATTCATCGTTAATCCAGAGTCATGGCACAATTTCGGGAGACATGCTTTTTCGGGCAACATTCACCTGTAAAAGAGGACCCAGCACTGCACCTTGCGTCACACCACACTTCCATGTTTAACGATTTTTTTTTTTTTGTTAAGTAATGTTTGCGCCAAACCAAGAGGGGGCTTCTAACGCGAAATTTCATTATATGTACTTACAGTTTGGTGGTGATCGCGAGTATTAAAAGCATGAGAAATCAATGAACAAAGTTTTTAATATTAATAAAAGTTAACGTTTTATCTACTGTACTTCTATTTACTTCATTAGTAAATTATTGTCCGTGCTCTTTCCTGATTTGAATCGGATTCAAATTGAAATCTTGTCATTTACAATAACAGTCATTTGCTTGTCTGCATAAAGACTACTCCACAATTTTACCTATAGATAAAAAAAAATATTATTAGAAAACAAAAATTATCTGAGCGTAAAGCAAAAATTATTGCAAAGTGAAGACTGATCTCATGGTAAGTATAGACACCATACAAACTTTTCTTATTAAAGTTTTTTATTGCATTATTATAGCATGAAAAGGCGATCAAAACTTGAGCTTTACCAACAAAAGCTCTGCCATTAAGCGCAAACTTTAACCCGCATAAAAGTTCACAGACTGTCCTAATTATAAACGTATTGATAAAAATGTCTTGTTGCCTTTAATAATGACATTTGTAACGATAAAGCTCACAGTAAGCAAGCAAGTAAAGCTCTGCACTGACATATTTGTATAAAACGTTAACGCCTATTTGAGAAATGATCCATCAATTTCATTTAACTGATCTTAAATATTCACGAGGATATCAGTTTGACAGGTTTTTTTGCCGTACTGAACTGTGCTTGAAATTGAGTTAAATTTATTTTTAATTTGATTTTTTTTTATTAAATTAAAAAAATTTACTACATGCAAATTATTTTTTTTTTTTTATATTAATTAAACATACTCTGAACTGAAATTTGCTAGGCAACCCATATGGATTATATTTATTGACATATTAAATTAAATATAAAATACGTTTCATTAAATAAGCATCTCGGTGAAGGTCGATGTATATCGGGATCTTATACTATAATGGAATAAGAATATTCCACTAACACATTAAATCGCAAAGTGGTCCAGGTCGAACCCACAGAGGCTATGTACTCTATGGGTTCACAATTCCTAATTATGAATCTAAAAAAGAAACAGTAGCGCTACAAACTCTTTAAGTCTTGGCCTTAGATTTCTGAATCTGTTTCATGATCATTTTTTAAATCTAATAGGCAAGTAGTTGATCAGCCTTCAGTGCCTGACACACGCCGTCGACTTTTTAGGTCTAAGACATGTCGGTTTCCTCACGATGTTTTCCTTCTTTCTTTCATTATTAATCTACAAAAATTTAATAAATACAAATCTTTCCAACTACTTACAATCGTTCACTATAAAATAAGTCAAAAGAATAGGTGTCATGTGTTGTGAGTAAATGTCAAAAAAATAAGGTTGGATGGACTGACTTTTTTGATTTTGAGCCAATTTAAAAAAAAAATTGTCGCTGGAACTCAGCTGCGACGTATATTTTCATTAAAAAAAATTTTCGACTGTGATTATTGTAGTAACGTCTATTTTCTGAAGATTTAAATATTGTCCTCATATAATAAATTATGCTTAGCCGTAGGTGATCGTCTAAAAAACCTTTTATGCATAGTAAAATACTTAGTTTTGTAAATTTATATAATATATATATAAGAAGATATTTTATCCCCATACGGATTGAACCAAATCACCAAGGTATATCATTTGATATCACGTTATATCAGATATATTATATTTGGTGAATCTGACATCGACTTAATTTAACGGTGTTATAAGCCGCGAAAATCGTCTGCAAAACGTGCTGAACTCGAAATTGCTGACGCCATATTTTACGAACCGATTTTTTATTATAAAACATTTTTGCTTAATACGTTTATATTTTTAAAATGCGTCGCACAAAAATAATATCTATTCAAGAATTTATTGCAGAGAACATTTATAGTAAATTAAACATTGTTTTAAGTATTTAGTAATGAAATATAAATAATATTATAATTTATAATATCTTTTATTCTATTGAAAATGTTAAAACATTGATTAAAGAAATATGGTGTAAAATTTTATTGTAATATACTATTTTTCTTTTATCGTTATATATATTTATTTATTTACACTTCGTTGCAAATAAAAGGAACACAATACATAAAAATTATAAGGGATGCAACAGGCGGCCTTATCGCTAATAAGCGATCTCTTCCAGGCAACCCTAGTTAAGAGAAAAACTAAAAAAAAAGAAACATGATGCGTGCGAGAAGTCCTTAATCTAAAGTAATACAAAAAAAAATTAATAACAGACTAAATATAATATATTATATACAGTGTAAACTCTTTATAACGAATTTCAAGGGACCTTTCATTTTATACGTTATGGAAAGGGTTTGTAATAGGACGAGATGAATTAATGTATTATATATTAATGTACCAAATAAAATAAAATTAATTCTTACGTTATAGAGACTTATTCGTTATATCGAATGACATTATAAAGACATTAACACTGTATATATATATATTTAAATGTATAACGCTCCTTAGCGATAAATAAGGCTTACAGAGTATTTAACAGCATTAAGAGAGGATTCTATATATTTCCAAATTTAAACAACCTCGAAACTTGACAAACAAAATGGCGCTTGTTACTGATCAGCTGGTGAAATGGTTTCAGTATATTAATTTTTTAAACAAAAAAGAAGAAAACCTTTTCTATTAAAATGAGTGAGGGAGAGTTTATTGTCAGTTCTACGAACATGATTTAAAACCAATACCAATTTATAAGCATTTAATCGGTTTAAATAGTTTACCATATTTTTCTTCCATTTATCTTACCTACACGAATAAAATTATATTTTGATTAGATTTGATCAGCTTGTAGTTCGTTACACTATGATTAGTACTATGATTTCTGTGGAAATAATTTATAATGGCTGTCAAAACGTAAAAAAAAACAGATTATTAATATAGTTATTCATAATTCATCGGTTAGGGGGTAAATTACTGGCGAATTCTATTAGATCCTCTATAAAGTTTTATAAAAACAGCAGACTTTATCCTCTCAACAATGTGTCCGTTTAGGACCTCCCAGGATATTTGAGGACATAAAACGTACGTCCACTCGAACCAATGAGATTTTATGAGCGGGATGCCACGTGAAAATATCGCTTCGCCCGCGAGTTATTCCATAATATGACGCCCTGGAGCTCGATAAATTTATAAGTTCCGCCACGTGTCGAATTTATTTAAGATTAACGAGTGTCGTCATCAATTTCAGTTTGCCTCACAGTAATTAATGGAAGCGTGTTTGAATTTCGAATATATTTTGTACATTATACTTTTTGAATTAAAGTAAAGTAAAAATCATTTAATCACATAGGTAACATATATACATGTCAGTTAATAAATACATATAAATGCTTCTAATTTTACATTTATTGCCAGTTCTCAAATCAAGGGCGTAGAACGGGAGAGAAGAACTGGCAATAAACTCTCCGCCACTCTTTTTAATCGCCATTTTTTTGTTTTACAAAATGTTTGTAAGGAGCTGCAACCATTACACCATGTCCCATGTGACATTTTAAGAAATTAATAATAATAACATAAATTAAAAACAAAGATTTGTCCTCTATCAGCAGGAGGCATGGTGAAATAGGAGTACGCACTTAAATTTTCGTGGGAAAAACACGCAATTAAGAAGCCTCACGTTGTGTTTTGTTTATCATAAACCTTGGAATGTTCTTTGTCACGTTTATTGTTTTAGAAAGTGATAATCAATTATTTACTTCTCATTTTACAAACCAATGCAAATCCTGGGAAAAATTAGACTGTAGAGTGGAACTCAAGGATTTAAATATGTATTGAATCTACTACACAAGTCGAGCAAAAAATCAGTACGCCTTTTTCTCGAAACAGTTCAGGCCATTTTCGATCCCCTATAACTCGTTGTCATGGCCAAGTTATTTAAAACATAAAATATGTCTATTATTGATAGGGTAACTTAGGACAGAAATAAATTAATCGACATGGATCGCACAACTCTTTAGGGTGGAAGAACTTGCGTGTCTTGGTTTTTGATGGCATGGTATTTTAAAAGACAAGCCGCCATATTGTATTTTAGTTTCTTAAACAAAATCCTCCTCATTTACTAGTTCGAATTTCAAATCATATTGGCTCAAACACGGGTAACTAAGGCATCTGTCTATATATAAAGAAATGTGTCATCCCCATGTCACACACAGCTAGGGACTCATTTTTCTAAGTGCATTTGACATTTTATTTTCTGACGAAAACGAAAAGCGTTCACGCAACCTAAATTAAAAAGGCTTCGTGTATTACATCGCAGTTTGGCAAATGGATAACATGATATTCCACTTAAGTATATAGACCTAGGGTGCCTGAAGGCGATACTTATGATTTTAATAGTAGCAGGCTTACTCTAGCTGTGTTCTGCGATTACACCCGTGTTAATATGATCGGAGCGAAACAGTATTGGGGTGGGGATTCGGGGCATAGTATTAGTGGGGTTCGTTGATGGAGTAACCATCGGTTTTGTCATGTAGTGGACTAGTGTAAGTCATCAACCCTGGAACTTGCTGTAGCCACGCTCTCGCATGCCCACTACCTAGAACACTGCAGCTGAACTGAGGATGCAGGGAAAACAAACTGCGTCCTAAAACACTAGGGAGGAAGCCCTCGGAGCTTGTCTGGGAGCATTAAAGTGGCAGCCCCAGCTACCGGACAAGGGCACAGTGGGTTAATGTATGAAATGTGAGAAACTGGACCAACCATTTACCGATGACCTTTGTGATTAAAGAAAAAATAATAAATGCGTGGCCAGTGGCCACTCAAGCATGCGTGGCCGTCCCAAGCAAACTTGGCGTAAAGTTACAGGCAAACGGAGCCAGAAAGACTTGGAGCGAGGTGAAGTACGAGGCTTAAGACCGAACTTAGGATAATCAAAAAACATTATACTATACATATTATATGTAGGTCAGTATATAAACTAACATACTCTCACTCCTGAGGTCGTGGGTTTGATTCCCGGCTATGCACTGTGTTGATCACTCGTCTATGAAATTAAATAATAAGATACGAACCCATCCTGAAGCTAAGGCATTAAGGCTTTTATTTATTTAAGGTTGCATAACAGATAAATTTGGAATCGCTCGCGAAAAGTAATGCTCAGTAAAGTTAAAACACGATGGCGATTTCGTTTTTTTAAAAACTGTAATCAAAGAAGTTTCAATCCGGATAAAGTAACAAAGAGATAAAATTAGTGTAAACATGACGTAACAGCTGAAATAGGTCAGGCCAGCCAAAGGCCGGTCTCCAATTGTAGCTACTAATTATTATTGAGTTTAAAGACATTAATTTGAGATACAATTGTTTGTATACATGAAGCATTTATTAAACGTATGTTAGGTTAGATTTTTAACTCTTACATACATAAAAAAAAACCTAATAACTAGTGTGATCTCCTCCTGCCAAAATCACAGCTTACAATACACTCTCACTCTTATGCAATGACACTTTTTAGCTCTCTGATGGTTTGGGGAATTGCATCTTACTAATATCTTTAGAACATCCCAGACATGCTCAATTGGATTGAAGTCAAGACTTCGAGGTGTCCAATCTAAACGATCCCTTCTTGCATCCTTTCACGTCACCAGAATAGTGCGGGCGAGCATTGCCGTTCATAAGAATGGAACCATTTGTTTTGGGCACCAATTAATTCGATGGATCGTAGGAGCTACATTTCGTAGAAAATAAATCATTAAATGCACACCGATACATAACGGAAGTCCTAATTCCACTTGCACAACCTTCATTAGGGAAAAAAATTGAATATAAATACATATAGATATATATCTTCATTTCCTTTATAAATATTTAATGGACGAAAATGCCCGCCCGCACCGTTGTGGTGACGTGGAAGCGTGCAGCGTTTTGGATCAGTTACTTGACTTAAAAAATAACAATTAAAGAAATGTGAAAAATGACAACTTTTAAAGTATTATAAATTTATTTAAAAAGAAACAATTTATATGACGACGCCATCTTGCCCAGAGAAGCGTGTTGGCGGATTTTATTGAAATGATTATTGTTTAAATATATTTTTAAACCTTAAAAAAAATTAAAACCTTAAGTTGTATAGGGTCTAAAGTCACTAATACATAAACAAAAAGATTTTTTCAAATAGCCATCGCAGTGTTTTTTTAACTAAGATATATTAATAAATCCCGTGGTCTCATTATTTAAATATAGAATACGAATGATACATCTTGAGCACAGCTCTTTGTGATAAAACAATGTGGATTTAAATATGAGGGACCCTTGACTAACTTCACAAACGCTTTCGGGCTGAAATTAGGCCATATTGCGTCAGAGTTGTAGATTTCAGAACATTATTTTGAGACAAAGTCATACCAATAATTTTGTAGATGAATTATTTTTTCGGTACTCGACCTTTCAGTGACCGTGAATATAGACGAAGAATTTAGACATTACTGAACATTACTCAAACTTCACGTTACAAACATACCTCAATATTCACGCTTAGTACTGCAGCTGTAAATTCAATTATCAAAGAAATAACACTAATTTGATTTCAAATAATATATCGCTGCTGTAACTGGTACTGAGCGTGCGAGTATGGCGATTGCTAATCATAACCGTGTCAAATAATACTAAATGTTGACACCCTTAACTAAAAAAGACTATAGACCTGATATACAACAAATATTATTTGTCAGTTAAAATTTAACTTTTCTTTGTTTGTTTGTCATAATATCGGAAAAGTTAAGTAACTTTGCTATATATAGTTTCTTTTCAGTTAAATATATGTTTTTTCTAAATAAAATATGTTTTACCAAGTAGAGAGCCGAGGGTGGTAACTACTTATATAAAATCATATATCGTATATATTTAGGGCATTCCATAAATGAAAGGACAGACGTTGAATGTTGTTATAATTTCTGCTTACATTAAGTCAACATTTGTTCTTTTAGTATCGAATTTGATTTATTATTTGAATATATAAGGGAATAGTTTTATTTAATTCGTTAGCAAGCAAACATAGTTTCGGTTTAGTTTTAGGATGCAAAATGTAGATGATATAGCAACTTATATTAATTAGTATATTTGCAAGAAAGCCATAATTGTCCTCCTGGCGCCGGCTATTATTTTAAGTTTTAATAAAAAGGCACAGGCCATAAGGTTTGTCGGTTAGGATTACTCTTAATTTTGTTCATTAATTTAAAATAAATTATTACATAGATTATTTTAAAGCCTTTTTTACCCTAACAATTAATATTAATTATTTTGTCTAAATATCTAACATGAATCTCCTTAACAGTTTTACATTGTAATAAACGACCACGAATTAACAATTTCAGAAACAAACAGATAAACTAACTAAAAGAATATTCAACTTTGGCCGTTACATTTGACGAGATTTTTTCAGAAGTACATAAACATTTTCCAAATTATCTCAAGTTTCGTCGTAAACCGACAAACCTTGGTTACAATTGGGGGTGGCTGATGGTTGAAGTATCATTTCAACCATGGTATTACTTCGAAGTGAAAAGTATAAAATACTTAAATAACTATTTGATTTTAGTACGTTTAGAAATAGGTGGATTTTTCTTTAAATACATTTTATGGACCATATTTTACCATTAAATCACGCCACAGATTTGCTTGAATAATTACGGTAACATGTTTAAAGTTTCGTAACCGTAATAGGGCACACATTTCTACATTGGGTTCATTAATCATAGCATGTATTGAATGAGCTTTGTGTACCTTACATGATTATTAAGTACCAACCCACTTTAAATCTAAGCTGGATAAGGTTAATCTTTTTTAGGTCTGGACCTCAGATTTCTGTATCTGTTTCATCATGATTTAGTAATCTAATAGAAAGTAGATGATCAGCCTTCTGTGCCCGACGCTTGCCGTTGACTTTGTGGGTCTAAGGTAAGCCGGTTTCCTCACGATGTTTTCCTCCACCATTTGAGCGAATGTTAAATGCACACATAGAAAGAAAGTCCATTGGTGCACAGCCGGGGATCGAACATACGACCTCAGGGATGAAAGTCGCACGCTAAAGCCACTAGGCCAACACTGCTCACTATATAAAAAGAATATATATGCTTATTAAAATTCTTAGAAGCTTGGTGTTAGTGCAAATAAACCTGGTGAAATGATTGAAGTTTCTTCATCGTATCAGATATTTTGGACGCATTCTTTATAAATCAAGCAATGAGCATGTAGTAAAGTATAGTAATATTATTTTCATTGCATTAGCTTACTAGACCAGTGCCGATAATTTATGAAACCAAAAAAAATTACAGTAGGATGAAACCCATTAGAAAAGCAGGGGAATATGATCAAAATGAAAGGAAAAATAAATTACGGTCGATCTGAGGTCGGGAAGGGGAAGGGGGGGGAGGTTTAAGGGTAAAAAACGGTTTATCTCGATTTCCGGCAAAACTAAAAGTCCTATCGAAGAAAGTTAAACGGCAAAGTTGTAGGTAATAAAAAGATCTAAAATTTTTGTATTCACACATTTTTCACATAACCTCAAAATTGGTGTGAAAAATTCAAAAAACCAAGTTTTTGGTTTTTTATTTTTATCTTTTACAAAAATTTATTTTTTTAAACGAAATTTGGTGAAAACTTACCTTATTACGTCCCAAATATACTGTAATTTATTTGATTAAAAATATTTATTTTTTCACCTTATTTTGAATTAATATCGAAAAAACACCCTAATTTTCAATCGAAAATTCTGACGTCAAAATTTCAGCTTTTTTCAAAAAGTTGGTGTGCTTTCAGTTCGTTGAAATCTCTACTTTCCTATGGTAAAAAAATATATATATATTACCATAGTAAATCTTCTCAGAAAATGCAAAACATCGTATGCAGTAACGCCCAGACCCGTCATACCCTTCCCTACTTCTCTATGAAATACGAAAATTGTAGCTCATCTAAAGGCTAAAAAATTTTTTTAGGTCACTCAGGTATATATAAGTTATCTTAAAATAGTAATAAATAGGCATCTAATTATAATTTAAAGAAGATTCATAGAGAAGTAGGGAAGGGTATGACGGGTCTGGGCGTTACTGCATACGATGTTTTGCATTTTCTGAGAAGATTTACTATGGTAATATATATATATTTTTTTACCATAGGAAAGAAGAGATTTTAACGAACTGAAAGCACACCAACTTTTTGAAAAAAGCTGAAATTTTGACGTCAGAATTTTCGATTGAAAATTAGGGTGTTTTTTCGATATTAATTCAAAATAAGGTGAAAAAATAAATATTTTTAATCAAATAAATTACAGTATATTTGGGACATAATAAGGTAAGTTTTCACCAAATTTCGTTTAAAAAAATAAATTTTTGTAAAAGATAAAAATTAAAAACTAAAAACTTGGTTTTTTGAATTTTTCACACCAATTTTGAGGTTATGTGAAAAATGTGTGAATACAAAAATTTTAGATCTTTTTATTACCTACAACTTTGCCATTTAACTTTCTTCGATAGGACTTTTAGTTTTGCCGGAAATCGAGATAAACCGTTTTTTACCCTTAAACCTCCCCCCCCTGCCCCTTCCCGACCTCAGATCGACCGTAATTTATTTTTCCTTTCATTTTGATCATATTCCCCTGCTTTTCTAATGGGTTTCATCCTACTGTAATTTTTTTCACTTTTTATTTATTTTGAAGGCTATCTGCACTGGTCTATACGGTTTATATTTGAATTGTCGCAGTACTCATGCGTGTATTCGCTTTATACAAACGGGAACAATTCCCAAAATAATATTATAACGCTAACAAGTTTAGTTCATACAACAAATTAACACGGAATTGAAGTTAGGATACAAAAGCGTGTAATTTGTACTCTGAATGGCTTTGTTGCATGAATTATAATAATAAGATATCACAGAAACAATTGTATAGACGTCATATCTATAAATTCAACATTTCAGACTCATTAGAATAATGAATGTCTTATGCTAACCTTTTACGTAACAAGAAAACAGAGTTTAAATAATAAAAATGTACCTTTGGTAAAACTTTTTATAAGGCATTTTCAATAGTAGGTATCTACATGAATATTTTTGTTTAGTTTTGTATAATTTTTTATGTAGAATTTACAAATGGGCAGGAGACTCATCTAATGTAATGTGATGCCTATTGACACTGCAACTGCGTTGCCGGCCCTTTAAACGGTGGTAAGCTTTTTTGCCCTCTAAGTCGAGTTGGAAAAGAGTGGCGGAGAGTTTATTGCCAGTTCTTATCTTCCGTTCTACGCCCTTGATTTGAGAACTGGCAGTAAATGTAAAATTAAAATAAAATTTCTTTTTTGACGTTCATAAGTATAAATTGTGTTAAACATAATATGAATAAATTATTTTGTTCGTGTATTTGTTGTTTAGTGGGCAGCTGGCTCCACAGTTAGTGGTGGTGCACAGCATAAACTGCCTTAAAAACGCTAGGTTGTGGAACAGCGAACGACTAGATTATCGTAATTCATTTATGTTTTTACTTCTTAATAAATATGTTATTAATGTGATAAGATTGATTTTCGTTCTTATGTATAAGGATAGGCAAAGGAGTATATATTAATTATATACCTGATCCGCAAGTCTCAGCTTAGATGCAAGATTTAAACCGTTTATGAATCAATGGAACTTTCTGTCTATGTGCGTATTTAACACTCGTTCGCACGGAGAAGGAAAACTTCGTGACATCGCGACATTGCTTAGACCCATAAAGTTGACGGCGTGTGTTAGGCACTGAAGGCTGATCCTCTACTTGCTTATTAGAAAAAACAAATGATCACCAAACAGATTCAAAAATGTTTCCATACATAAATACAAATTTTTCCAATTCATCAAATCGGTATAGAGCAATAGTATACAGTAATAGTTCACACGAATTGCTTCGAAATGCATACCTATAAAACCAAATGGCGGACTCCACAAAACTTTTAACACATACAGATCTGTTTCGATTTGTAAACAAAAGTAGTGGCGCAGTTTGGTTCAAGTTTCGGCGATAACGCAATTGGGGATTTAACTTGAACTAAACTGTTTCTAATTTAGTGTGACTTTGAATGACTTAGTGTAAAGTGTTTATTTGTAAACATTATATTTATTATCAAAGACATGAATACAAATACAATAAAACTAATAATAAAATAATATACATTGAAATAAATAACTAAACTTAACATAAACTAAAATATATCATTAAAAGGAGTCCCTTTAGGCAAGGTTCCGAAGATACTGTTAGCGTTCCCCCTTTGAATAGCTAGACTAATTCTTTGTCCGAGGTAGCTGCCAGATCTTCGGTCTCCTGTGATGTCGACTAACCTTTTTTAAAGTTCTTTATTTGTATATATTTAAAGTGCCACGTGATGTATTATATGATATACGTTTTATACTGCGTACAACATAATGTTTTTATTATTTAAAAATAAATCAGATTTGAATATTGTTTTGTCTTATTCATTTCTCGCTTCCTCTCAAAGTGGCGAAGACTCCTTCAAGCCCTCAAATATCGTAGTGAGCCTGCCCGATAGCTTTAAGATAATCTTATCACCTTGAACCTTTGATCCTCCGTAGGACTCCGTCTGTTACCTTAGGTCTCTTGGTGAAGACATTACGTACTTAATTATATACTTATTTTATTAAATTTTTATCTGCTTAGGGATCTGTAGGGTTGTTAGGTTCTTACGTCTCACCCTCTCATATATTGCACGCCTTTGGCAGTGCTCTACTCTCGACATGTCAAAAAACCCAGTCTTTCGAAACTTGAATGACTTTTTTCTCACTTATATAACACTTACTGGAGTGCACTAAAATCGAGTTAAATAATCTATCAAGCACATATGGTATGTTTTATGAACAATTATTTTGTTTAACATAGTAAATAATAACATTAAAATCAATCATTCTTGGACGTCCGTCAGTCTGTGTTTATGGATCCATGTATGTGGCAGAGAAATTGGTCGAAAAATGTATCGTACCAGAATACTTTTTTTCTTATTATATAAAGTTATACCCTAGGCTGATTCCTAGTTAATATTAGCGTTCTAAGTACTGTCGTTTAATTATAATTTGTAAAAACTAAGATACGACTGTGTATTTTCCTCACCTTAGAGTTATGGCGCCACTATATATTTTTTTATTATATTATTGTTTTTTTTCAATCATTCATTTTCATTTTTTTTTTAATTTGTTTTAAAAAACTTGAGTTTTTGTTTTAGAAGTTTTTTTTAAAATGTGAATGACTGCTATGAGGCGTGCACTTTTGGATTATCCAAACTATTTAGTTATCTAGTGCAGCTTTCTAAAACATACACTACATAAACTATATAGATACACCTGACATTTTCTCTCTCTTTTATCGACAGCTCATGTCATGCAAAAAAGCGTCTGAAGCGGACTAACTGTTTCCACCGGTTTCTGTCCAGCGCGTCTCATACACGTTTCACAGTACAGCTGGCAAGATGTACATCGTCCAACATATTGATTACATCAAGAAGAGTGTCATTAGCTTTTAATTTTTTGCATATCATACAGCAGACTATATTTAATTGAATCAAATTAACACATACAGTAGAGTAGATTATCAATTATATAACTGATATTTGCAGAATTTAAAATAGGTCATACCGTTGTTAGAAATGTTTCAATTTAGATCATAATCGGTTTCAAATATTCGGAATATTATTGCCTACAGTTAGTTTATCAAAGTATAAATTATCATATTTATTATAACATAGTATTGTTTAGAAAAGAAGATATTATTAAACAATATTTCTTACTTTACTACGTGATTACATTTCATATGATTAAGAAGAATTAAAAAGAGGTTATGCGCGATTGCCGATATTTATTTTGGGGAAAGGTCTTTTAACTGAAAATTCAGGATAACGTTTATTAACAAAAACTAAATTTAATTTATTCAAAGTTTGCTTTTAACATAACATTGTACAAAATTATTAAGTATTCTTGTAAAATTACTATATTTTGTTCAAAGAGACATAAATAAAAGACCCAGTATTTTTAGTATGAAACTCATTTCCTTTTTATTGCGAGCCATCAAGAAGAGGCACATAGTTTATAGATTAACATAAAATCTCTAAAGCCTATTCTTAAGTGCTTAGAGTACAAATAAAAAGTTAAGAATATATAATTTCTAAAACCTGCTATTTGATTTGATATTTTAAAAACATTGTAGTTCTGATTATGTTCTGGGTTTTTATCTGATGCTGTAGTCTCAGAGGTTCGTACACCTTTCAAGGGCTTGAACGTCACTTTTATACAAGGCTATATCATGAGGATAAGGATCAGTTAGTTCCAGGGAAAATTTAACACGCCTGTATTGACCGTGCGTAGTAGTTTTTGCATTTTAATGGCATAATGAACATAGGGAAGATCATAGCTAAGATCCAGAGACAATTTTAAGTGGAAACTTAATATTCTAGCATTAGCGTCTCTAGTCTTCTAGCATTCTAGTAGTAGCGTTCATTCTACAATGAATTTAAAGAGGTACGGTTTCATTGTAAGTTATGGTATCAATCAATACTAAAATATTGATAATCAATTTTACTCAAATTCCTTGCCGTTTCACAATTTGACGGTTTCACTTCGATAGATTACAATCTACCGAATAATAATACGTTAAATTGTAAGCAGTTCGTTAAGGTTCACAATCTTTCGACAGTTTACAATCTCGCGAGATAGATTACAATCTAACGGTGTTTACAATTTCACGGTGACATATATAAAAGTCTTGTCTTTATTTTCTTTTACTTCTATCAAAAAATAGGGGAGTCCATTGCATTATCTGGATACAAAATGCATAGTAGGAGTTGTGTAAACCAGCCGTTAAGTTTATCTCTCAAGCCAATAAAAGGCGAAGTATTTATATATCACAGTAGTTCAAATAGAAATGAAAAATCTTTCCATTTCCACAACGCGAAAAGAACATTATAAAATATTCAAAGGAAATTCCATTGAAGTAACTAAATCGGATTACACACTTCGATGTTACGGGAAAACGTAAATGAAATAAACCGAGCATGTTTAATGTATGAGAAAATTGACGTCCAGACACTATGGCCCCTTGGTACCGAAGATTCAAAGAAATCTTTACCAATAGAAATTCTATTGTACCTCAAAAAAACGGGTGTCTACTTATGTACACGTGTTAGAAGTAATACTCCTTTGGAGTAACAAGAAAAAATCTTTTCAAAAAGTTTGTAAAAACGACACTAACAATAGAAAAAAGATATTTAATACATTGAAAGTTTTATTACAACGCATTATCTAGTTAAATAAAGTTTATTTAAATGTCACAAAATAAAATGTTGACTATAGCTAACTTCAGGGTGTCGGTTTTTTGTGACGGCGCGCGCATTGAAATAATTTACTCTCATCATTTTTCTCTAACGCGCTAAAAGAAGTATAACTTCAAAAAGTCATAGGAACGCTTCACGCTTATAACGGTTAACAGTACGATGTCTTTTTATAAGTTCTCAATCTGTAAATTGAGACTGCCCAATAGAAACAGCAATAGAAGTGCGGTTCAGCTGACAAAAATGTTAAAAATGGTTGTGTCATTTGGTATAGCTTTCAGTATATGAACTAAAATGTTCATATAATATACGATTCGTCAACAATTACTCTTAGGTGTTGTAAAGTTGTTTAAAAATATATAATTATTACCAAAGAAACATATAAAATAGAAGTCTGCTTATGATATCTTTTCATATTGAAATTAGAGAAACATATTTTGGATTCGTTTATAACTTGTTATTGTTTTCCCTATACGAAGAGAGACATGAAATAATTATAATCGATTTTTTTTTGGTAAATATTCCGTATCGCGGCACCAGCGATTTTGAGGCTGATTTTTTTTTACAGTCGCGTTTTGATCTGGTAAACATCATAACTAGTATTGTTTTGATGGCGCATGAAAAAAAATCAATTTATTAAAAAAAATATTAATATACTAACCGAACAATATTAATAATACGTTTTTTGGACAGTTCCGGCGCTGCGGGAAATGCAGCCCCTCCGTCCTTGCGTAACAAAGCACAGGCATTTTATTCAATCCTCCGCGCCTCAGAATTTTTATATACACTCTAGGGGTAAGGCAGACAAGACCACGATAGTGAGGTGCTCTGATTCGGTTTTGGGTACTTTTAATTTTTCTTTGGCAAAAATGGTCATGCGCCATCATAACAACACTAGTTATGGTCCTGAGAACTCATGACTTCGTCATAAAAAAAAAATCAGCCTCAAAATCAAAAACTTTGACGACTCATTGGTCTAGTGGTTAGTACCCCTGACTGCGAATCCATGGGTCCCGGGTTCGATCCCCGGCTGAGACGAACATCGATGTGATGAGCATTTGGTGTTGTGCTTAGGTCTTGGGTGTTTAAATATGTATTTATATATCTATCTATCTATAATATGTATGTATATCCGTTGCCTAGTACCCATGACACAAGCTTCAGCAGCTTAGCATGGGACTAGGTCAATTGGAGTGAAAATCGCTGTTGCCTAATCCAGCTGGTGCCTAATAAAAAAATATTTACCCTTTCATTAAATAAAATCCGAACTACAAGATTTTACACTACATAAAATATTACAACAAGTATTCAGGTTCGCACCCATGAATTCTGATGAAAATACTGCGAAGAAAAATATTTAAAATGCAGATTTATCGTCGCGCATTTACGACCACCTCTAATAAAATCACGGTGCGACGTTTAACGACATTTCATACTAAGTTTTTATAATGGATAGCGACTAAAATATCACATCATTGAAGTATATTTTTACAAGTATTTTTGTAAAGAATTTTCTGTTAGGACGTTTTAAATACGAATTTTAACGGTAAAAAATTTTAAGTTACAATTTTGAATTGTTGGAGCGCAAATGATATTCAAAGGAAACGTGTACGCTTTTAATATATATTTTTACATGAGACTTAAATTGATAGAAAATGTATGAGGGATGGGACATTTCATATATCACAGTTCTTACTTATTAATTTTAGAAATTATTACTTAGCCTACCTTTTTAGTACATACCAACATAGAACATTTTGCTATGCTACCCTAGAGACTGTTCGGTTTTCTGGAATGAAAACTTTTTACTGTGAATTTTTCTCTATTTAAACCTCAGAGTTCAAGTAATAAGATTTTAATTAACAATTAAAAAATAGGTGTTCATCGTAGAAGGGTGAAAATTAAGAGATTTATGTATTTTTGTATGCTGTACATATCATTTAAAAAATAAAAACAAAAAATTGTATCTAAAAAATTAAAATTTTAAATTTAGGGGGGACCACCCTTAACATTTAGGGGCTTAAAATATAGATAGAAGCCGATTCTCAGACTTACTGAATATACATAAAAAAATCATAAGAACCGGTCCAGCCGTTTCGGAGGAGTATGGGAACGAACATTGTGAAACGAGAATTTTATATATTAGATAAAAAACGTATGGTCGTTAAAATTAATATAACGTATACAGGAATAAGTCTGTCCCTCGGCCCTTGGGAGTAAATAATTAACACCCCAATGCTGCAATGGGTCAAGTTGATAGTTCCTCTTAGTTCTGCTAGACAAACAAGCTAAAAAGAACGAGGAAAATCTTTTATTAAAAGAAATTGTAGATGAGATAGTTTTTCACGGACTTGTGTCAACTTGTCTCGATTAAGGAAAATAATTTTCTTTTTTATCTTTTATCTAATTTGCGCTTTCGAGAGCTTTTCTTTCATACTCGCTCTCCAGTATAAAAAGTTATTCTTTTGCTGACGAAAAGATGAGAGATTTAATTTTAAACTTAATTTAATTTTGCCACCTGCGATGTTCGTACTTGGTAATCTTGTAACTAAAATGAAATCTCGTTGACCACTAGTAATTATTAAATAGAAAACCCAAATAGACGATAAGTTGTCTATGGGTTTCACTTTTCTGGTAACCGATTCCAGCCTTGCGATTCTTTAACTCACTTTTCGAACTCTTACAGCGGCAGTCGCGCTCAAATCAGTCGTATATCAGACATTATACGATTTGGTATTCTGATAAACAATAAACTTCAATCTCCCTCCTTATCAGAATGCCAAATCATAAAATGACTGCTTCACGACTGATTTGAGCGCGACCGCCGCTGTGAAAACCGCTGTGTGAGTTCGAACAGTGAGTTACAGAATCGCAAGGCTGATTACAAATCTCTTTACAGTATTAAAAAAAGTTGTTCCCTTTATTTAATGAATCGAAAATACTGCATAGGTTTTATAGCTAACTTAGAGCCATTTGAGACCAAGACACGTAAAAATATATTGGATAGGGGACGGGTACTATGTATAAATTGTGGTCGAATTTTTTTACGAATGTTTTGTCTCTTATTTAAGTAAAGTGCGACAAGGACAAAACTATTATTTTACAATTAAGTTTAACTTAAAATTATAAAACACGACGATTGCGTGGTACAGACGCAGGGAGTTGAAACGTGAAACATTAATCAATATACGCAAAATTATTGATAATTATTTTTAAATATTTGAATTCTAGAAAAGTGTATTTCTTAATTCTATGGGTTATTAATTTAACGACTCATTTGTCTAGTGGTAAGTACCCGTGACTGCGAATCCATGGGTCTCGGGTTCGATCTTCGGCTGAGACGAACATCGATGTGATGAGCATTTGGTGTTGTGCTTAGGTCTTGGGTGTTTAAATATGTATTTATATGTCTATCTATCTATAATATGTATGTATATCCGTTGCCTAGTACCCATAACACAAGCTTCACCAGCTTAGCATGGAACTAGGTCAATTGGTGTGAATTGTCTTAAAAAAAAAAAAAACAATATTTTTTACCTACGAAGAAATAAAATACTGTGTTAGTGTAAACGACGTAATCAGACAGTAAAATCTCATACTTAATGGTATTTTGTTAGTGGTGCTACATAATTTCCTCTACTCCTTTCTGTTTTCAGCAAGCCTCAGAGGGTAATGGTAAGACTTTTTCCACCAGGCTTCTTACCACTGTATCGATCCAGAGATCAGGGATCGGTTTCAAGGTCTAGTGCCTTTCAATGCAAGTCACAATAAGTTTTCTAAATTTTCTCGACCTCTACGTGTTGAATGTCTAAAAAAACTTGAAGGATCCGTTGGTAACAAACTTTGACCTGTAACCGACTTGTTATGTATGGACATGTTTGTTCTTTATAAGCTCTCCAGGGAATCCTAAGCATCTGCTTCTAATACCACATATCCAGAGCATCTTTTTTCCTACTTTCATATGTTATTGGTATTGCTGTTAAGTATAACTATAAGTGACAGTGATGGCTGGACGGTATTGACCAACATTCCCAAGCTATGGGAATCAAATACTGGAAGCAAGCAGCACATAATAGGACCGACTGTTCTTACGCGATCTGGTCAAGAACCAATGGGCGCTTTAATGTTACGCTAATTGATTACCATAATATAATATACTGTATAAGTGCCAACTTTATTAAGTTAAACTAAAATCATCGCAAAACATGTTACATAAGATACTCGAACATTGAAATTGATTAAATCTTAAATGGTTGCTCGGCTCCGATATTAATTGAAACTATGATAATAATAGTTTATTGACTTACGTAGATAGAACATAATATTCATAAGCAATGTATGCTAGGAATCCTTGAACTTCATATGTATTCTGTTTATCTCGATTGTCGCTTCACTAACGATTTCTCCACGCAGCGATTCGGTCGAATAGCGCAGGATGATTTCGAGTAGAAATTTGATCGAGTTCACTATTAGAATAGGCCTTCACTGGCTTTCGGGGCATAGCTACTACTATTATATATTCAATATAAGCACAGATATCCAGAAAGTTTAGAAAACCTTATCGTGACTGGCAGAGTTCATGGATGGGACCAGACTTCAAGGAACATCCGCTAGTTGCTAGACCGTTCAAGTAAATGCAGACAAGAGAAAACAGGTCTGACTATCACCCAGGCATAGAGCAGCAGGCACGGGAGAGTGGAGGAAGTAGTGCGGCGCTACTAACACGACCTTAAGAAATGAAGAGCGCGAGTGAAGAAGAATTAATAGAACTTACGCCAAATATTTCTTATTCACATAACAACTAAACGCAGAAGTAGAAAAGGCAAATTTTCACAAGGAAATCGTCGTTAAAATGTGCAAAAAAAAGTTACTTTATTTAGAAACATAAATTATAATTGTGTAATAAAAATTAAATTAAATTGCGGTAGTTAATTCCCACTTTTAGTTCTCTTTTGAAAAATTATATATTGTATATTTCCTACTAAACATTTAATTTCGTGATCCTATTTAACGTTCATATATTTTTTTTTTATTTGCGAGGCTAATTATATTTGTAAACCTAAATCTCAGATCACATCTTGAATTTAGTATCTTGCCGATACGACTACACTTTTATACTCTTATACACATCAATGTATAGTATCCTAGTAGGAACATATACTTGAAATTGTATGTGAATATTTTTAATTTAAAAAATCGGAATTTACATGGTTAATCTAAACTTGCAATAAAAACCGCTGATGTGGCACTAAAACTGAATGAGCGACCGAAACTACGAGTGTGTGACATTTGTATGAACACTTTCAATAGCACTCAATTTTTAACATTCGCATCAAAACATTTCGATTCACTGAAGCCAAACATTGAAATGAACACTCGAAATAAATATGAATAAAAAACACGTTTTAAAATAATTGGTAAAATATTGATAAAACTTTATCAAAAGCTTCAATTAATATTTTTATGGGCTTCAATTGGAGATAGAAGTGTTAAATTAAAGTCTTTGGGTATCACCTAATGACAGTAATACGGCGCCGGTACTTACTATTACTGCGTAAAATTATTTAAACAGTTTTATATCAATGCTTATCTTGAATTCGTGTCCGTAGATTTGTAGGTTGCCTATGTTCTTTCAAGTGTCCAGCTGTTAATCATAGCTAATAATCCTCAGAATCTAGCCTGCAATATTTACTATGGGAAGTCACCATATCAATCAAAGCGACCTCGTTCCCGCATCGTATAAAAAATAAATAAACGCAAATCATGAGGATTGAAAGTAATAATTAATAATAATCTATAAATGCAGAAGTTGCATATAACACTTATAAAGCACGCCGTCTTACTCAATACAAGATAACCCACTTTATAAAAATAATATCGCAAGCCTAATTATAATAAGCTGTAAATATAAGTCAAATTAAATGAAGTCATTAAGAGCATGGAATTTCAATGTTTTCCTACAAAGCAGCAAAACAGAGTTCCGAGAAACAAAGCCTTTGGAAAATGTTAAAAATGTAATAAGTCGTTTGTATTACATTTCTACCTATTCTCTAATAGACAAAATTATTATTAATGATATTAGATGTCAATTAAAGGGCTATTAATCACACTTGTTATTAAATAAGATATATTGTGTTACTAGAATACCGGAAGACATAATATTAATATAATTTTAAATGAAGTGGTATATTGATTTATTATGTCTTTGCCATTGAGACAAAAGCGCCTATAGCCTGAATCTAGTCTTGAATTCTTTATTTTGATTACGTGTCGTTGTTATAGGCAAGTAGGTGATTAGCATACTGTGCCTTCATCACGCCGTCAATGTATGAACAAATATTATTTCCAGGTATTGGTATTTCCTTCATAGTAAAGTTATTCGTGCACAGCCTCCAATAATGGGTACTTTAGTAAAGCAATAAGTGTTTAAGCTTCACCTTACAAACGGCTTACAAACTTGCATGAAAGTTAATTACGTAATTTTTTTTAATATCTCATGACAAAATTGTATTTATCTCCAATTGCGCAGTGATCAGTCAGTAAAAAATATTAAATTAATTAATTGTGTTTTAATCGAAATTATTTCTCTCGTAGGCGTAGAAGGTATAAAGTGCATCAAATTAAGTATAACTTGGCAGAAAGTGCGAGTGCAAACTCGGTAGCCTCCGATGTGATTTTTAAATATGTTTCATCTTTCATGACAAATAAAATCTTTATAGAAATTGTATACTTGTAAAATTCTCTTATTACAGCAAGTTTATTTTAGAGAATATTTCCAATAAAATTCATCTCAAAAAGCTTAGCGTGGATGAATAAAAAGCTCGGGAAAATCGCCAGCTGTGCAAAAAGAAAGCCTTTTCGCGGCATCCGTCAACTGAAAATCGATAGGCAATTAGTTCGTTAGGACGCGGTCAGGTTGCGGCAACACAGGGTGTTCAAAAACTTCACAAGGGATTTCAGTGCTTACAAATTGTGTAAAAAGTCTTGCCCCACCGCTGTTCGTTAGGTATTCAGAGAACGTTTGAAATTCTCGCTACGGACGCTTTCATGGAAGAAGTTGGTGAGTTGGTTCGTTTATGTACAGACTGTTCAAAGTTGGGTGAGTATTGTCTGGGGATATTATTTATAATACAGTTTAAAATACCAGAAACTTCTTGTAGAAATATTAGCTATGTTTAGTTGTTTTACTTTAACCCTTTTTGTATTAAATACGGCATAGATGTCGATCAAACTCTGAACATAAACACTTAATTTTAACTAAGGAAAACGTTTTTATAACGTTTTAACGGATATATATATATATAATATATATCGAATAATTTAAAGGATATTAAAAATAATATTGCCAATTCTGGAAACATAATATACATATTGTAACAAAAGCAAGAGGCTTGGCTTATAAAAATTCTAGATTTAATAATTTCGAATTAAACTTGAATGTGTAATACTGTGCTAATAAACGTATAGAAATTCGCTAAAACTGCTTCATATAAATGTGAAACTGCCCTAAACATTTGATTGTATGGTAAACTTAATGAAACATACCTTGCTGAAATATTTTTGAACTGTATTTAAAAAATATAAACCCTGTGGAAGGTTATGAAATTGATGACGTCATAACTTCCGGGTCACCTGCCACCCCGACCGTCGCCGTCCAACCGTGTATAATATGACAATGACGTCAAATGCCTTTTTAAACTTATACCTACCGCTCATCAATCCTTTACGGCCTGTATAAATAAACCTGAATAATAAATATATAAACTTTTTGGCCTCATTTATCTGAGAAGGAAGTTCTGAAATAAACAATAATGAACCAAAATTTGTATCTTTACTAATATTATAGGTGAGCAGTGTTGGCCTAGTGGCTTCAGCGTGCGACTCTCATACCTGAGGTCGTAGGTTCGATCCCCGGGTGTGCACCAATGGACTTTCTTTCTATGTGCGCATTTAACATTTGCTCGAACGGTGAAGGAAAACATCGTTAGGAAACCGACATGTCTTAGACCCAAAAAGTCGACGGCGTGTGTCAGGCACTGGAGGCTTGCCTATTAGATTTAAAAAATTATCATGAAACAGATTCAGACATCTGAGGCCAAGACCTAAAGAGGTCGCCACTGAGTTTTTTAAATATTATAGGTAGTTCGTATATGTGTAAGAAATAAACTGACAAGCTTCTGATTTCATAAATTCTGTCACCTTTCAATCGCAGTGTCCCTAAAAACAAAACACATCTTTATATTAGCTTGTCATCCATGTGAATCAGGGCCAGTACTTATATAAAGTACAGCGGTGTTTGACTAAACATGTATATTTTGCACATGTGAAAAATTATATGGGACTCAAAGTAGTGAGACTAGATACTTTATCAAGCTGTTATTCAATTCAATTCTAATCCCAAACCCAGCCAAACTATGTAGTCCATAGTTCGGCACATAATTGGACGATTACGTAATGAAGTTACATTTGGGTCACGGCATTTAGTCGCATAAAGCAATCGAAATCATTTGTTTATTAGATCGTAATTTTGAAGAGATTTTCTCTTCTTTTTTTTGCAAAGTTTTTCTTGTCGAAACATCTGACGAACGAAGTCATAAAAGGCTAATTACCATAAAGAAGATAACCAAAGAACACTAATTGTTTTTGCGTATAGCAAAGTTCAAACAAAAAATCAGTAAACATTAAATTATATCTTTTACTTTTAGATTTTTGATACAAATATTTACGCTGATATAAAATATTTGTAAATTGTCAAACTTATGTTTACTACGATTGTGATGTTCTATTACTAGTGTTCTTGATATATAGACATAGACATAACATTTATAACTAACAAAACATACAGAAACACACAAAATAATAATAATCAAAGAAGAAAAAAAAGAATGAGAGATTACAATTTTTTTTCTTTTAAAAAACAAGGTGCGTATTTATTTATTTACACTTCCTTACCTTATACAAAAAACATACATATAAATAAGCAAATTACATAAGTTATTAGGCAACGGGCGGCCATATCGCTAACAAGCGATTTCTTCCAGGCTACTCTTAACAATAAAAAAAACACCTAAAGAAGGTAAAGTACCTACAAGAAGTGCATAAATAATTAACAAAAACTCATACTCAAGATAACATATAACTAAAATAAAGTACGTAATGAATTTATTCAAAATATTTATCTCAATAATGCTTTTAAGAGCTGATGCGGTCGTAAATTACTAATTTTTCAAAGCCTCGTGTGTTTGATAGCATCTAACCCACCGAATATAACTCCTATAGTTTTGATATAGGTCAGCCTCGGGCCTGAAACCGATATAGCAATTTATTGATATATCAGCGATACATTTGGGAGCATCTTGTTTGCGATAAGCAATACGATATTATTACGTTTGTGTATGGATTTTTTAAATATTTAGCGCTTTCAAATATGTGTTTGGCTCATAAAAATCTTACAACCAGGCTTGTTATATATTCACCAAAGAAGCCACTAGTTTAGCATTGGTAGAACACGAACAAGCAAGACTCCACAAACCAGCCTTAACCGTGTGTAAGTACGGCCTTCTATAAGAATAGTTGATAACCAAAAATATCAACGTTTAATCATCGACAAAAATATGCATTGGAGTCATATGGAATACGTCTGCGATAAGCTCCGACAGTTTCTAGTACAAATAACAATACTCAAAAAGCGTATTCTGTTTAAAACCAAAGAGAACTTTACAACTCGCTTTGCGAATCAGTCATTAATTACGGTCTAAGTAACTACAGTAGAACTTACCCAACGTATCTAAAAATAAATAATTTGTCTATACATTTTTGAACCTTGACTTATATTCATTGCCATAATAAATTACTTTACGCTTCTAGTGTCGGAAATATAGAAAATGTTAAAAATGTTTACACATAAAGTACATAGATCTTCTAAATTTAAGGTGCATATTTCTTGTGATTACCACTTATTAACGACCTTATAAATTTACAACAAGCAGTGTCATCCACGGTGTAGATACATAAGGTGGAAATGGACTTTGATCAAACATACCCTTAAACAAATCACACTTTTTATACATGAAAACATTTCTATACCAATTAATATATTTATAACACCGTTTTAAATCTAAAATAGTGGGTAAAAATGTATCCTCGGATCGTATTACATTGTCTTTACAGCCTCCACATCTAATTGAATTCACCGTGTTTAGCATAAAAAGATTGTTATTGTCCCGAAGAAGGTTTCTATAAAATAAAGCGTTATTTTTATGCGTTAATATACGACATAATACAGAAATAATGCGTTTGCCTGCCTTGTCTAACCGTAAAGGGAGTTCTAGTAAAAGTATTTTTGGTTTATTTCTTAACTAAAAATACATTATGAATTTTTAAACTGCGGTGATAAGGTGCAAAGGATGTAGAAAATAATTGACCTTAAGGTGAGACTATGAACTTATCCCTTGAACATAGGTGTATTTATAAAATCTCTAGATCAAATTAAATGACAATAAAATAGATAAGTCTAGGCAACAGTCTAAGTAAGGTTAGTATTTAAGAACTAGAAAGGTAAGAATTAAATATGTATTCAGTTTAAAGAATGTAAAAAAAATCTTCATAAAATTATTTGTGAATACGATACAATAAATCTTTTTTATTTTCGAAAATGATGAATTAAAAAAACGAGCCATACCTACATGTGAGACAATAGTTTTATTGGTATACTGTACCAAATGTTGGGTATTAATTCAAGAAATATATTATTCAGGGCATTTTTCCAAGAAAAATGAATGCATACTCAGTCTATGTCATTAACTTAATATGTTATAAAATAAATTGATTTATTTAATATCGCGCTAACAATGGCCGCTAAAGAATAAAACTAACGTTTAACTTCGATAAATGGTGCGTGGCGTGTGTTATATTATTATTTAAAAAAAACACTGACGCTACAACCTTTTTAGGTCTGGGATTTTTGTATCTATTTCATGATTATATATGAATCTAACGGGGAAGTAGGTGATCAGCCTTCTGTGCCTGACAAAAGCCGTCGTCTTTATGGACTTTATGGGTCTAAGGCAAGCCGGTTTCCTCACGATGTTTTTTTACACCGTTCGAGCGAATGCGCACATAGAAAGAAAGTAATGGTGCATAGCCGGGAATCGATCCTACGACATCAGGGATGTAGGTCGCACGCTGAAGCCACTAGGCCAATAATGCTCGAAAATATTTTGATTGCACATTGCCCAAAGCTAGCAGATTGCCATTTCTAAACTAGAATGCGGTCAAAAAAAACATCCGTGTGGATAGAGCCCTCGCATTTAGTGGTAATACAAAATCTTCCTTAAATTCATGCACTTCACTTGTCAGTGACCAAGCAAAGATCCCCAAAACCCAACCTTAAGCTTACCTTATCCAACGAAATTAGCCCCATCGACCCTTTGTAGAATAATCAAATTACACGCTCGCGTCATCACGATATTGTTGGCGACGAATTAGCCCGAGAATAATGTTTACAAAGTTACCCGAGTCCCTAATTAGTGCCGTGAAATCGTGTTAAAATTGGCGTATTAAGTTTTATCTAACATTAATTGTATTAATTCGAGGCTATTTCTCTCAACAAATTGACATAGAAACTCTGATATTGATTTTTTTTATTATGAGGCTTTTTAGCAAAATTAACGTCATTCTAAACTTTTATTGCAAATAACTGTGATATCATTAAGTATTGAGAGTTGTTACTTGTTAAGAGTATACAACTTACCTAAAAAGACAAGCGACTTTCTGTAACTTTTTAACTTTTAGGTACAAAGAGTCACTGGGTGGTCACAAAACGTTTTACTATTGGGTACAGAAAAACGTTACGGCGCGTTACAGGGGGGGGGGGGGGTGTCAATAATCTCCAAAAATTGCGTGACGTAATACTTGAACGCTCCCTAATGCCTGTAGACGAATTAATTATATTCATAGATTATATAAAAATACAAGGTTAGTGTTATAAAATTGTAATAAAGTGGGATAATTTTTCATTCAAACCAGCTGTCTGCTTAGAAGTTGAAAGAAACCAATTTACATCTCCAAGGAGAAGATGTTCGCTATAAATCGTATTTCATGTAATAGAGCATAAGAAGTTATATTCTTAACCTATTAAGAGAAATAAGGGATGGTTGTTGTTGGTTGTGAACGTAGTTTTATTTGTGTATTTTTAATGTGGTTTAGTCAAAAAAGAGTGTGTGTACTTATGTACACCCGTTAGAAGTTATACTTCTTTGGCGTATGGAAAAATAAAAAAAAAATAAAAAAAAATATTTTTTAGATAATGTAATTTTTTTTAAATAACGATGTAAATAAATTATACATACCGACAATTAACCTCAAATCTGTAAATGCATATTTTTGGACTAAATTTTTCACAGCTAACCGAACCTATAACTTTCAGTTTATATGCCATGTTAACCTGTACGCTAAGTAACTATTAATTGATTAATTACCAGAAAATATCAAGGTTGTAAACAGAGTTGTATGATTAGTAAAGTCCCAAGTTTCCTCTCAAGCCTCAAACTTCCATAAAACAAAGGGAAGTATTTCGGGAAATTATTGTTTCCGCAATTAATTAACTTCAACAGTATGTAAATAAAGCCATTTTCCTGAATACAGTGTCGTGTATTACCAGAATGTAGAACGTTACGCTTGAGTAATTTAAGATTTAACAATTCTCCTTTTATGTATGTTTCCGAATACAATTTATTCATTACAGATCACAAACAGCGTAACAGAATTACCGAAATTCTGCTGTTCCAAAGTGTTGATACTAAGGGAGTTAAACTTAGAAGACTTGCTCAAAACCAATTTTAATTCATTGTTGTTGTTGCTTTGTATTGTTTTTTATTGTATTACTGTTAATAGTCGGTGCAAACAAATTAATTACATAAAAATGTTTTTTTTAATTTTGTTTAAAAAGTTGTATCATAAATAAAGATCACATCTTTATAGATATAATTCTTCTGTGAGTGTGTATGTCACTGAACTTCTCTCAAACGACTAGATCGATTTTGATGAAATTTGTGTTCAAGGGGATCTGGGAATGGTTTAGATTCACAAATCAGCCCGCCAGATGGCGCTGCAGTCGGTACTTTCATACTTTGCTTTACTAATCGCTTGAAATATCATGCAGGACAACGTCTGTCGGGTCCACTAGTATTCTATAAATATAAACGACAAATTTTAATGGGGGTTTAATAAAACACTTTTGAAAAAATATCTCGCTATTGCGTAGTCGATACCCTTTTGAATCGGCAAATATGATGTACAGAAGCGGGATACAGTGCGATGCAGTGAACCTTGATAATTGACTTGAAATTTTCACGCGAATCGAACTCTATTGTTTTGTGTAGAACGGTAATAAGGGCGCACGTAGGACACAGACACCGCAATTATACGTAATATACCCACTTATAAACAAACTATCGTCCTAATTATGTCATAATCAATATATATCATCCTGTGGCAGTAAAAAAGATTGATATGAATATGTTCTATACGAGTTTAGGTAGCGAAGCAGTACGAAGATCGCGCATTTTTGCGTTTAATGTATTTATTTAAAAAAGAAATTGACTTGAAATTGTGATTTTTTTATAATAGAATAAAATTACCATATTCCGGCGTCATATATATATATATATACACATAAAGTTTAGTCATCCACAGCACAGAATTACCACCAGCGTCAGTAAAATAATTGAATTGTTTAATTATTAAAGTTTTTTTTATTTGTTATTTTGTTCGAAGGCCCGTAATTCAATAGAGCAGACATATTATACTCTGAGTGTAAAAAAACGTATATCTAAATCGTAAATCCGTACCAGCGAAAAGGTAGGAGCTTGTAGTTTATTGTTTATCAGAATGCCAAATCATAAAATGACTGCTTCACGACTGATTTCAGAGCGACCGCCGATGCGAAAACCGCTGTGCGAGTTCGAAAAGTGAGTAACAGAATTGCAGGGCTGTTATATTTGAGTCAATTTACATAACACCATAATGATTATATACACCTTCCTCGGGAATCATAGAGAAGTCTGTACAAAAATCTGACCGTAGTAATTTAATAAACCAACACAGGTACTTCTTTTAATAATATTTAAAGATTCTTATGAATCTCTGTTCCTTAAATGCTTAATAATAAGTTCTCGGGTGAGTAAAAACTAAAAATACTATAACAAATGAAATACTTTTTGTAAAGTCCGCTGTCACAAATGCGGCAAAACCACGAAATATGCATTATGTAAATTAAAACTCGGCAAAGCTTTTAACTCTTTAGACCAGCACTTGCATAGAGCTTTATAGCTGTGTCAAAAAACAGATATCGCACCCGAATTGATTAAAGCTCATTGTTTTATTGCTGTGTTCGGCAGTATGAAAATATGTGTTAAGAATGTTTGTTTTTTATTAACATACGACCTTGTATGTATATTATTAGAATATTAGGTAATATTTTTATTTTATTTATTGAGAAAGATTTACAGCTTATTACTAACTTCCTTACTAAATACAATGTTCTTTTACGCCATTAAATAAATCTTTACAAATAGTTAAGTACTAATAATATTACCTGGATTGGTAACAATAAAATGATTTTATTCAACTATATAAATATATATCAAAGAAAGTAATAAACAAAGTAAAAATTGACACACTTGAGGCGAATAGGACAATATCACAAGTTAGACTTTTAAACTTACTCGCAGCCCTAACTATAGAGCTGTTCCTTCTGTAATTGTTGTGTAGTGTGTACAATAGGTTCATATTTTTTAGCGTCCTATTATACACACGGTGTCACACCTTACTTAGTAGCTCAGGACAGTCAACTTTACCTGTAGCTAAATTGATTAAATACGTAACATCTGCAATCTCACGTCTAACTGAGAGAGGATTTATATAACTATGATTGTTGGATTCTTAAGTCACTAAAGCCGCTTTTAGAGTTCGTAAAGTGTTGACAATAATAACATAGCGATATAAAAATATTTGTTAATTATGTTTCGGCTTCGATTATTACACAAGACAACTCTGAATAAATTTGTATACTAATCATTGGTGATACGACTGCGTTCTCAATAGTAACTAAACCAACTATTACTATACTTTTTATATGAAGCTGTTATGTGTTTATTTACTAGTTATCGGAGAAGTCAGATAAAGTATTGATATCTTACAATAACTTGTTTGATAACTTTACCACAACTTTTAATGAGAGTTTAAGAAATATTGCATTTATTTTTTGTTCTTCTTAGTAGCGTGGTACTTGTTAGCAAGGAACATGTCGACGCCTCCTACGCATAAAGTCGGAACACGTTTTTTGAGTAAAATTGTTTTTTTGTGCCATTAGAACACTATTAAACAGCAATACACAATCCTGAAACCCAAATTTTAATATTTTCTATAAATAATGAGTTTTTGAATTGATAATAGTCGTAACATTTGAACGCTCCCGCGCAAATCGTCGCGCTTATAGTTCCGACGATGCGCTCCGATCTATTGGACCTCAGCCGGCCAAACAGAGCGCAGTACCGACGTCGTATGACACGAACTAGCATGCACAAAGTCTCTCCAATTTAAATGTTGAAAATAATATTGATGTTGTGTTGTTTTTGATTACTTTTGTTTGTTAGGACGTGTGCAATTATAAATTAGTGAAATGAGCAACCTACGTTCGTCTAAGATTTTGAAATTAGTGTTAGATAAACCCAATCCAAACAGCGAAGTAATGACGGCCGACGAAAATTTTGGAAATGGTAAGTTTTACTTTATTTTCTTACATTATTATATAATTCACTTGTTTATATGTGAGATACCATCATACGAATAAATTATATTAATAAGTGTTAGTGTTTAATAGACCTCGACAAAAAAAATGTAGTCCCGGTGCATAACGTCGGAAGGTCTATGTTACGACTATATACGTCGGATTCAGTCGCTAGCAGTGGTCAGTTAAGACTTTATACTACGCAAAAAATTTATTCTAGGAGTCGTAACTTACACTTACGACCATACGCGTGGTTGTAGTATACAGATAAATAAACGTATAAAGACGGATCACAGACATAAGACTTTATGCTTTGTTATATAATGAAGATACGATTATCTGCTATTCAATTGTAGCTAAAATATCACTAAAATTGAACTTTTAATTCTATTTATAACGGCTTATGTATTTTTCTCTAGGTTTTTAACTAATTGGACTTCAATATTTTCAGAATAACCGGTGCCACTTGAAGCTGAAGACCAGTGGAATCTGTACAAGACGATGTTTGGGCACTCTTTTAATAAAAGAGCAGTGATATTGAAAACAGTTTTGTAACAAGTATTCACGAGGTAACGTCTAATACGGAAGCAAAGTCACTGTCGTCTGCTATGCCAAATGAAAAAACTATAAGATGTATGGATTCAGAGCTATGTGCTGAAGAGTTTTCTGCTGATATAATAGAACCTTCTTTAACACCAATGCCCTCCCCGAATAACGATTTTTTCGAGTACAGCGTGGCCACTTCAACTCCGTTATTTAGAAACTCATCTATTCGTGATGATAATAATTATGGTTCAACTAGTAGTGTTAGTAGAGGCAATACACCACAGCTTAGTAACGCTTCGAGTCAGGATTCTTCTGTATGTTCGTCAAATGAAAGTACACCGTCAGGCAGAGTTGGAAGAAAGCGTCACCGTCGCCGTGATGAGGGGAAAGACGTAAAAAGAAAATGTTTAAAAAATTTAGGGAAAGCCTATTTAAGAAGAAATGGAGTTCAAAGAGATGGAAAGATTTTGAAACAACCATGTCCAACTACTTGCTTTTACAAAATTTAATGCACAAGAACGGGAGCGTATATTTTGTTATTTTTGGCAAATTGGAGATCACTGTCGGCAATGGGATTACATCGTCAATCATACCGAAGTAGGCGACACTAAGTATCCTTCTACTTCTAGACGTAAGAAATCCATTAGGTATTGCTTGCCTCTTATTGAACCAAACTCTGACATACCTATTAGAGTGTTTGTCTGCAAAACGATGTTCCTAAACACACTTTCTGTAGGGGAGAGAACTGTTCAAACAGCATTGGCAAAATGGAGTTCAGGTGGTGGATCTGTTTCTCCTGATCGGCGTGGTGGTACCAGAACTGTTATTATTGACGACGAAATGAAACAGAGTGTTTTAAGGCATGTCAAAACGTTCCAGCCTATTGAATCTCATTATGTGCGTAAGGACACTACTAAAATTTACTTAGAGAGTGACCTAACATTTACAAAAAAGTTTTCATTATACAATGAGTAGTGTACGATTGAAAATATAACTAAAAAAGCAATGACAGCAAGACAGTATCGAGATATCATAAATCAAAATTTGAATATATCATTTCACAAACCAAAAAAAGACATCTGCAATGAGTGCCATATATACAATACAAACTTAAATACAATGACAGAAGAAGAAAAACAAAAACAAGAACTTCACATGCGAAACAAGACTAAAGCTAGAGAAGTGAAGGCAAATGATAAAAAGAAAGCTTTGGAAAGCAATGGAAAAATAGTTACGGCGTGTTTTGATTTCCAAAAAATTGTAAACTGTCCCCATGGCAATGTCGGTTTATTTTATTATAAAAGAAAATTGTCAATTTATAATTTTACTGTATTTGATCTAGCTAGTCAAGAAGGTCCGAGATTAATGGCAAACATGGGGCGTGTGAAGTAGCAAGTTGCTTGTCTAAATTTATTGAAACTAAAGTTAGTCAAGGTGCCAAAGATTTCAGGTTTTGGTCCGATAACTGTGCCGGCCAAAATAGAAACCGTATTGTGTTTGCATGTTATACCTATCTAGCAAAAAAGTATTGTATAACGATAGTTCAAAGGTTTTTAGAGCGCGGGCACACACAAAATGAAGCCGACCAGTTCATGCTTTGATTGAGAGAAATGCAAAAAATAAACTTATATATACTCCAGCACAGTGGTTTTCACGGAAAATAACATTATGAGTTTAATAACCAAAAAAAATTATTCATCAAGAAGGAAAAATAATAATTTATTACATACAGAAATTTTAGGTCCATGTTACTCTGATCATTTACCTATTACATTAGCAAAGTTTAATGATTTATTAAGTCTTTGTCAATGACGTATAATACCTCAAGAGTACCATAGTTTTTATCAACAGTTGTCACACAGCGGCAATGTTGCAGAACAGAACAGTAGTGATTCCTCTGAATAACCGTCAATTACATCACTGCTATTCTATCATAAATCTAAAGTTCTATTATGTATAAGATGATTCAATATCTAATTTAAAGTAATTTTCATTTTATTTTGAAGATTTAAACATTTTTTGTTTCCTTTAACTTGATTTATCAGTCTTATTTTTAATTTTTATTTGTAGTCATTTTTTATTTCATTAATCTATCTGTGCTCCAAAGACTCACTGGCCAGTTTTAATTTTATTAGTGAAGCTATTTTTTTTTTATTAAACGTTTATTATTCTGTTCATGGTAATGAGAGAAGACTGCATTATGTTCCTATACTTATAGATATTTTAATAAAGCTAGTTTTAGCCTACACTTTTTGTTGTTTTTATTCATGAAGTACCACCACCACATACGACCACCTTTTCGAGATACCTATATGGCAGTTTACACGTAGCATAATGTCGTAATTCAAACATACGACTTTATTCGCGTTGTTTATAACAACCTGATTAAAAGCATAAAGTCGTAACAATAAGATACGATGTTTCTCTAGTGAGTATAAGGTCGTATGTAACTAAAATTAGTAATTTTGCATAAATATAATTTTTTATAGCATCCAGCTTTGAGAGCAATGTTTTGTAACTAATAATTAATCGCATAGTGCAAAAATATCGGTTAAAAATGTTTAACAAATTAAGTTTATCATTAACGTACACAAAAATTGCTCTCCTGAAAAAATGCTTTTTTTGCCTTACGACTTTATGCGTAGGAGGCGTCGATGTATTGTTTGATATAATAAATGAATACTTAGTTGGTGATCTTAAATAAAACTTTTTAAGTCTGGGCCTCAGATTTCTGTATTTGCGTTGTGATTTTTATTTTTAATAGGCAACTAGATAACACGCCGTTGACGGTATGGGTCTAAGACATATCCGTCTCCTTACAATGTATTCTTTCGCTGTAAGTGTTAATTAGATAAGTGTTACACAACAAATGAGTACATTGACAAAGTCCATCGATACATAAGGTCGAACCTACGCTGTCAGGGATGAGAGTCTGAACTAGGCCAACTCTCAAACCCTTCATACACTTCAATTCGCACCACCACTTTGTGGAACCAGCTGCCCACAGAAGTATTTCCGAACCAATTCGACTTAGGGTCAAGAAAAGAGCGTACACATTCTTAAAAGGCTGACAACGCACTCGCGAGCGCTCTGGCATTGAGAGTGTCCATGGGCGGTGGTATCACTTAACATCAGGAGAGCCTCCTGACAGTTTGCCCCCTGTTCTATAAAAAAAAACAATTATTAAATAATGAATGTTATCAAGAAGTTTTTGATTAGAAAAAGCATATAACGTTATATGAAACGTTCGGAAGAAGTTATATTGCATGGTAATCATTGTCTCAATCTTTTCTAGTACTAGGCTGTCTATGTTTCAAGAGATAAGACTAACGTTGTCTATGGATTATATTATAAGGGTTAATTATACTATATATTTACTATGACATACAAAGCCTTACAAAATTGTACGGGATAAGAATTTTTGTAAGAAATAAGGCTTAAATTAAATAATACTTAAACACAAACTGGCATATTGTATTGTAACGCAAAGCGTGAGTTATGTAACCTAACATTAGTTAGGTTACATATATAATATATATTAAATTTTAGATAATAATTAGAAACGCAGTCCAAATGCCAGCAATCATCGCAAACTTGAAGCCAAAATGAGCCCTTTAGTTTTTCTCTCACTGTTAAATTGTAATATATCATTCTCGTTTTAGATAATGGCCAATAGATCGACTCCACTTATATTCTTTGTAACATAAGTGTCACTTAGATTTAAGAATCCTTAAATAAGTCAACTTAGTTTTTTTGTTAGTCGCTACTCCTAATTTTATGTTAGTTAGCTTATGGTTTAAATGATTAAAGCCAGTTGTCACCCAGCTCCTAACAAAGTGTTTCATTTATTTAAACATCCCTCTATCCACCGCCACCGGACTTAACTCGTGTCAAACAATTCTCTGTTTAAGTTAAGAGCATGAATATTGGATTAAAAAGTTATGTGTATTCTTATTACGTAAAAATCTCTTCCTTGCTCAAATCATCTTTCAGTTAAATAAAGCGTGGACACACTACACCACTTCTCTAAATGGACCAAACAGCTCGCTGCTAATGGTATTGAGGCGTTGACACAATCGCCCATAAACAACAAGATTGCTTTTTCTTATCCACTACTTATATGAACATTATATACTAGTATGTTAACATTTTTATCGGCTAGATTGAAAATCTATGTTATATACTAAATACCTAATATTTTCTAGGCCCTTTCAACCACAGTGTCTAACTCTATTGAGACTTGTCATTGACTTGGCATTTACGCGAAAGATATTACAAAGAACAAGTAACAATTAATATCCTTTATATTCCATAACTCTTATACCATGCCGAATAACACAACCATAGTATCACAAGTGCAGTCTCGATACTGACATATTTGTGCTCATCCGGGTCACCGGGGTGTTCAAAAACAAAAATGTTCTAATCTTAGGGCTACCAAAAATGCAATAAAAATTTGAGTTTGAGTTTGAATCACTTTTATTACAGATGATTACTTCTTATTGCACCCGTTCCATTAATATTTTCTGTATAATACGCATGCCGTCTTACACACGCCCATTTTTAGGTTATTTTAGACCTAAAAATGACGCTAAAAATGGGTTGGTTTCCTAACAGATAGCTCAAATTTGAACGCACACTTTAGCAAGCTAACACTGCTCACAGGCAACTTAATTACATTTAAATTGTACTACAAACAACTTAGACTTCTCGGACCGGTAACTTTTTAACTGCCTTTCGACATTTGGAGTTCCATGCAGTATTGTGCAATTTTGAAAGCCGAGAGCCGTGAAATTGGATTTTCTTTTCGACTCAATTTAGTAAGTTCTTAACTATTCTTAATTCGATATGCTTTTGGCATACAGGAGTCGTGTGGCAAACGGGCAGGATACCGTGGCAAACGGGCAGGATGTTCAGTGATACCGCCCATGGACACTCACATTGCCAGAAGGCTCACAAGTGCGTTGCCGGCCTTTTAAAAATTAGTACGCTCTTTTCTTGAAGGACCCTAAGTAAGTGCAATGGCCAACTGGTTCTACATGGTGGTGGAGCGTTACAAAAACTGCGTTGAGAAACGCTCACTTGTCTCTCTCTCTCTCTCTCTCTCGATATCTCTTTGTCTTAGTTCCTAATAGTACAAATTTTCAGTGCGTTTTCTGACTTCTTCGTCAGACCTAACGGACTTCAAACCGTGCATAAAGACTTAACTCAAAACAAAATTTAAAGCTATTCAGAATTATATTTAAAAATATATATGTTTGTATCATAATAAAATCCTCTTTAATAAAATTTCGAAATTAAAATATGCAATATCCAGTAGCGTAGGATGAACTCTGCTTTGTGTTATTCTGCTAGCAAACAATGCATCTTAACTCTATCACACATTGGATATAAAATTCCTAAGCTATAAAATTTTCTCTCTAATGCATGGTCCGCTGAAAATATTCTCCAGGAATTTTATAAGAAAGGAGTTAATTTAGCCGTATCAAGATCAGACAAGCGACAAGCTGAGCGCAGCATTAAATTCTAGGTGTGAAGCGTGAGAAAATATTACTAGCTTAAGCATTTAATATGCTCGGAGTTAATTATGAGCTATTAGTCTTAATTAAATAAAACTACGCAAGTTTATCGCAGACTTACCCTTACTAGAATATCAAATTTGCATTCCAAATTAGAACAAACAGATTTTGCAAATTACAGCTCAAGCTATCGATAGTATAATTATTGTTTATACACTACGAGACTGTTGATTGATAAATACATAAATGTTTATCCCTAGAATAGATAAGAATAGAAGAACTTTTATTCGAAGCTTATAGCAAACAATAACAAACAATAATAATATACAACGAGTTTGACGACTCATTGGTCTAGTGGTTAGTACCCCTGACTGCGAATCCATGGGTCCCGGGTTCGATCCCCGGCTGAGACGAACATCGATGTGATGAGACTTTGGTGTTGGTCTTAGGTCTTGGGTGTTTAAATATGTATTTATATGTATATCTATCTATAATATGTATGCATATCCGTTGCCTAGTACCCATAACACAAGCTTCACCAGCTTAGCATGGGACTAGGTCAATTGGGGTGAATTGTCTTTTAAAAAATAAAAAACAACATTTATGAAGAAGATATGATTACGCCTTTAATATGCCATTTTATTCAGACTTATCTCCTATCTATACTCTGTAGTTTTATCGAAACGAATACGCATGAGTGCTACGACAAATGGCTACGGCGTAGCGCTCTATCGACCGATAGGTTTTTTAAGTAGCGAATACGTTTCACAACGCACATTATGAATTAACCATATACAATCTTGAGGTTTTGTTTAGGTTTGCTTTGTTACCCACGTCAGTATCTTGAAGGCTACACGTCTACTACTGACAACGACAATACTCTTGCGAAAATTTTGCTTAGATTGGAAGTTTGGAACATAACTTTATTGTTCTAGGGAAAGAACCCTGAAATCCTAATGAGATCCTATCACAGAATGACAAAGTTTTAATTTGAGTTTTCGTTTCTAATTCAGAATTTTCGTACGTCAGTAATAATCAAGTAATAAAATACCGATTGTTTATTATTTGCAAATACAAGGATTTAAATCAGTTACTATTAAATAAATCAATAAATTATATAATAAGTATAATGTGTAGAAATTATTAACAAAGCAGTTTGCGGACGGTTGATTAACATTCTCAATTAAAACTTTTGGAGGTGTGGTTTGAGGTTACCCTAATTATTTAGTTTCAGCAATGCGTTGACATTATTATTAATCTGTACCTTTAATAGACACAGATTTGATATAATTGTCACAAAATGTATTCATTCCTTTTAATGCTTGCACTATTACGCTGCGGCTGAAACACCACCTACCATTTCAAGTTCGTGTGTTCAAGTCAAATTCGACAATTGTCATCCTTCTTTGTCTGTCGCCGATTTATATTATATATTGTACATTATCGTATCGGATGTAAAATATAGTATTTATAACTTTTATGCCTATGTAGTGCTTATGGATAGATATTAGAAGGAGAGCTACCGCCAGCACTATTTAATTTCTCTCATATTTTACGGATAACATACAACGAACAAAAGCGCTTAATAATAAGCAACAAATATAAAACCAACTATTTTCCATTAAAAAAAATGTGTACAATAACCAAACGCCATAGACTAAACCAAAAGGACAGATGATCACATTTACACTAAAAACAAATAAAATAAATTCCTTTTAAAAATAGTAAAACAGAATTACTTATTAACAATTCGCAATAAATAAACACACGGAATAATACATTAATTTAAATATATTTTATGTTACATTATACAATTCAATATAATATTTTTAAAGGTTATCCCTAACGGATACAAATGACTGAAATGAAATAAGTCGCTTATCATGTTAAACTTAAAATCATGGTGATTTCATGGTTCTAGTCCCGTGGGAGTGAAATTACAGAATTCATTTGAGATAATTCGGATAAGAGTAAATGGCCTCCGATTGATTTGTTAGTCAGCTCCGACTTACGTAAATACTTTCAAAGAAATTAAATTAAAAATTTAAAGTCGATGACAAGAATGTACAGTATAGGAAATATACAGGAAAAATATATGGCCTAAAGGATAGAAATTTACGTCCAATCACGACTGGAACTTGTAAGGGTTTTTGTGTAGTTAATAGCTGGTGCCAACTCGGCCGTGACCTCGCTTGCTATCGGAAGTATTTATATGGGAACAGTCGAGGAATGGTAATTCAGTTCTTCTGACCTAAAACGGTTTTAATACTGTGTATTATATACAATACTATATTTATAATATTATATATATTAAATATAGTATTGACATAAAGATGGACACCGTGAGCCATTTCTGCCAAAACCCGCCATATTTTAGTCGATACCAACTCCGGGGAAATAAATACAGATAATACAACTTTTTCTACAGCTGTGATACTTTTTGACATTCAACACCGTCTTCAGTCACCGTGACCACGCACGCTGTAAAGCACTCGAAACGTCGGTTAAATTTAAAATTATGTAAAATAATTGTAAATACATAACTTCAACCCGGTTAAAAATTGTTTTATTAAACAATAATATAGTTTTACTGGTTTAATAACTAATACAATTTACATCAAACGTGAACGTGATAAAGCACGCGACGTCAGGGTGGTTAAGTAATTTAATTGTAATAAATAAATAAATCTTTCATTTGCCTTAAAAATGTAACATATTGTCATGGATGAATTAATAAAACCACACCAGAGCCATATCAAACTTGCATATAAATTGTTATAATTGAATTAATAGCAATTAAGCAATTAAATTAATTGTTACGTCATATTCCGTTCGAACTTCAAAACTTATAATCTAAAAACTCCCTCACATTATACTCGTAGAAACACCGTGCCTTTAAAAATCTAATCACTTTCCCCTTAAAGCATTATTCGGATTTATATGTGGGAAGGTGATTAAATGCCCAATTATCACAAAACTGTATAAGTATAGTCTTTTTATCATTATTTAAAGATTTAAAAAAATTGCAGAGTTTCAAAAATCTTACACTATTAGTAATAAAGCGTTTAAATCGTTTTGTCAGTGAAGGAACGATACAACATTAAACGATTTGCGTATTAAAGCTCGTAGTAATAAAAACAAAGCGGTTGAACAAAATTTTAATTTGTCATCATTAATATCACAAAAATGTATATTTTTGTAACACTCAAACTACATTCCTATCACAGTACCAGCTCGTCTATTCCCACGAAAGATTCTATCGAATGAAATGGCTAGTTGGCAAGTTACCAAGCGCCTTTGTAAGAGAATGCTTTGGGCATTCCCCTTGCACAGTCGGTTATTCAATTTCAATGTACTTCAATATCATGCAAACTGGCGGAGGTAATTTCCCGTGCCTTATCATTTTAGTATTAAACTTTAGCTGGAATAGTTTAAATTGTATTTAGTTTTTCAAAGTGTGACTAGCACCATTTGTGACTTTTGGGTCGCTTGACGCGTTTAGATGGAGATTGAGATTGGTTTCTAGGTCAAGTAATTGTTTAAAGATGGTACTATGCATTGTTTAATAAAGAGAGCGAGATTCATAATATACACAAGTTGTTTAGTAACAATGTATAGGCCTTATATAGTAACTTATATAATGTGATAATTCGGCATTTAAGCAAATATTTTTAAAAGCACATGAAACAAAACGACGTCAAAGCTGTGAACATATATAAATTAGAACACCATTGCCTGTATAAACAATAATGAAAACGTTCGTACTAGTAACTTTTGACCTGTATCATAATAAACTATTATAACATTCCATCCCCATACTTTAAGCAAGGGTATTATAAAGTTTTATTACGATATATTATGTCTGGAAATACCTCATATTGAATAATTTTTACTGCACATTTTAAGTCAAAAGTCAAAAATCATTTATTCATGTAAGTAACACAATGTACACTTATGAACGTCAAAAAAACTTTAAACGTTACTTACTAAAAAAAAAATTCGTGGCGCCACATCCACTTTAGGTCTGGGCCTCAGATTTCTGTATCCGTTTCATGATCATTTTTTTAATCTAATAGGCAAGTAGGTGATCAGCCTGCAGTGCCTGACACACGCCGGCGACTTTTTGAGTCTAAGGCAAGCCGGTTTCCTCATGATGTTTACCAACACTGCTCCATCCTACTAACGTACTTAAGACGAATTATAGACGGCACTAAAAAGCATTAAAAGTAGTAAGATCGTCTCCAACTGAACTCACTATTTCACAAATAGTTTCGAAGAGCAATCGCCTTGTTTCAAAGCATTATTTGTTTGTTAGTCGACCACTATCTTTGCAAGTTTGCTATGCAATTGAAAGTGAGTACCCGTGCGTTACGTTTCTAAGTGTATCATACACAAGAATATCGTAGTACATTTCTAAAATATCAATCGTAATTGCAACGAGAAATAGGTTACTTATTTCAACAGCAATAAAAAATTTGACAGCTATTATCTATATATATATATATAAATGAAACCCGTTTTCCGTTGTCACGACATAACGTGAAAACGGCTTGATCGATTTGTCTGATTTTTTTTATAATATTCCTTGAAGTACGAGGATGGTTCTTACGGAGAGAAAAATTAAAAAAAAATTGAGTGAAAAAGTCTAAAAACAACACTTCTATATTCCCATACAAAATATTCGTAATAATATTTAAAGGCAATTTGAACTTTAATACCATATCATAAAGTTCAAGTGTTAGTGGAGGGGTTCCGGGAAGGTAAATTTTTATTTTTTGACATAATGTATTTGTTGTATTATCAACTTTCTTTTTTTTATCTTACTTGCTAAACCGGTGTCCCGAATAGCAGAATAAGTATTAAAAAAAATAAAGAATCGACTGTTAGGCAGTACGATGTTCGCCAGGGCAGCTAGTAACAAATAAAAATACGACTGGTAATTTGTGTAAAGGAAATTTTATGGCCGCTTTCTTTACTCGATCTATAATCTAAATGATTTCCAATCCAGACTTTTTGCTATCAATCAAGAATCTGCATCAATATGACAATCCCTTGAATTGAAATAGAAATTGAAATCCTTGTAAAAAAAGGATAGGCCGTAAATTATTATTATTATTTTATTAATAATTGGTATATGTCATAAGAGTATAATTAAATTAAACCAAAAGCATAATTACACAATTTGAATTTACCGAAAAGGCAGAAAACTTACCCAACATAACTAAACCGTATAAAATGTCAATTACTTACAATATACGTGTACAAAGAACAAACATTAAAGCATAATTAGTACGATAAATGTTACTTTGAAATTTTTCTTTGTGTTACGTAAAAAGCAATTTTCTATGAATTAAAATAGCAAGGAAACATTTTTCCCTGTAAGTTGTTGCTGAGCAGAGAATTAATGAAAACTGTCAAAAACAATAAAACAGAAAATATAAGGTTGAACATTTTTAAGCATGTTTGCGCGTGGAAAATAGTTTTGAGAATATTTTTATGAATTACTACTGCAACTTTTATTATAGCCGGAAAATTCTTCGTATACGTGCCTTTTTTCTGTTCTCAATACCGGAATGCTATTTAATATTTTGATGTATCGATATTTATGATGTACGTATATTATCATATATGTTTAAATTACAAAAGAGCAGTGGTTCTTTATCAAGGTCCTTTCAAATATATATGCGATATGTACAAATAAATAACAAAAACTCTGTGGTGCTACAACCTCTTTCTCAGTTTTCTGAATCTGTTTCATGATCATTTTTTTTAATCTAATAGGCAAGTAGGTGATCAGCCTCCAGTGCCTGACACACGCCGTCGACTTTTTGGGTCTAAGACGTGTCGGTTTCCTCACGATGTTATCCTTCAACTTTCGAGCAAATGTAAAATGCGCACATAGAAAGAAAGTCCGTTGGTGCACAGCCGAGGATCGAACCTTCGACCTCAGGAATGAGAGTCGCACGCTGAAGCCACTAGGCCAATAATGCGATACACACCTACACAAAAAATTTATAATGCATTCCTATTTTTTTTTAAATAACACACGTATGAACACATATTTTCACTTTGCAATCTCTATAGACCGCATAACCACTTCCAGGGCGGGCAAACGCTCTGTTGGGAACCACATTAACCACGAAAAACATCTAAGAACATAATTTATGTTCTGTAAATTTTATTAAGGAATAATGTATGTATATGTAGTGTAATTTAATGAAACATATCATATATCATTTAAGTTAAGATTAAGTATCGGTTAAGCCGACTATGTTTACAGAAAGTTCTTAGTTCTCGTTTTATCTTCTTTACAAACCTTCGATTTTTGAAATCAGAAACATAATCGTAACAAAGTTCTAACACGTTTTAACGTCACGTGTTGGAAGTTTTATTCGAGTCTAAAGGGTTTAAATGTCAAATAGTGGGCGAGATAAAAACCTTAAAAAGACCTTATGCCATCTCGTTATCATATACCCTTTGATCTTTGTTTACGTAATGAGAAAACATTAAAAGGGCAAATGTCCTTTTTCAATTTTCCAATGACGATAGTCACGCTTGGACGATAAAAGGCTCTTAACGATCTTTTTTATTAATCTCGGAAGTCTTATTTTGCCTTTTATAGAGTAAAATTTTATATCAAATCTTTTAACTTAAGTGTCGGAACTCAAACAATCTAAAATTATTTTAAAATTTGCATACAAACATTTAGCTTCTTTAACCAAACAAATGTACCTACTTCGTATGAGATCAATAATAATAATAAGACTAACTAAAATGTAGTAGAAGAATAGGAAGATGGTTAGTATATAGTAAATACATAAAGTTATTAATACAAATAGAGAGCAGAAGAAGAAGAGTAGAACAGCAGTGTTGGCCTAGTGGCTTCAGCGTGCGACTCTCATACCTGAGGTCGTAGTATCGATCCCCGGCTGTGCACGAACGGACTTTCTTTCTATGTGCGCATTTAACATTTGCTCGAACGGTGAAGGAAAACATCGTGAGGAAACCGACATGTCTTAGACCCAAACAGTCGACGGCGTGTGTCAGGCACTGGAGGCTGATCACCTACATGTCTATTAGATTTTAAAATGATCACGATACAGATTCAGAAATCTGAGGCCAAGACCTAAAGAGGTTGTAGCGCCACTGATTAATTTTTTAGTAACACTGATCTTTCAAAATTAGAACAATTATATAGGCTATAGTTATTTACAAATTCATTAGAATAGATTAATGTTTATTGCATTCATCTTTCAAAAATTATATCATAAATAAATGTCTACATAAATCGTATAACATAAGTGAGCAGCGTTCAACTAGACCATTTATAATAAAAAGCCAACAAAATCAATACTGAATAAATATTCATGAAAGGCTTTTTACAAGAGCCTTGCCGATTGCCAACTCCTATTAGAGCTCATTGACTATATATAACGATATTGCAATAAAAAAATAAATCTAATGTAAATCAAGAAAAAATAGTCACATAAAAGAGAATCTTAAAATCTTACTAAGCTTCTAGGATAGGATCTTTCTAAATACTCGTCTGTTTCATTTCATTACAGCGGCATTATTATAGTAAAAAGTGTGCAGTTTAACTGATTTTCACCATAATCATAGTTTATTGCAAATGACAACGATAAGTATGATTTATTTAAATAATTAATAATTATTGTTTCATACGATATCTTTTAATTTGATTTAAATGAAGCAACTAAAATGAAGTGTATTTATTTCTGAGTAATATAATATTACTAGCTGATCTGGCAAACGTCGCTTTGCCATGTATAATTTAAAATTACTCTAGTTAAAAATAGGGGTTGATCGTAGAGAGTTCGAAATTTAGGGTAATATGTATTTTTTAATGCAGTATCATAAAAAAATAAAAACAAAAAAAAACTCTAAAAAATAAAATTTAGGGGTGGGCTACCCTTAAAATTTAGGGGGATGAAAAATAGATGTTGTCCGATTCTCAGACATACCTAATATGCACACAAAATTTCATGAGAATCGGTCGAGCCGTTGCGGAGGAGTTTAACCACAAACACCGCGACACGAGAATTTTATATATTAGATTTTTCTAAACGAAAACTTCATAAATTATAAAGAGGAGTTAAAGAAATAAGACGACTTTTAACAAAGAAAACTTATCAATTGAGCATCGCTTAAATTTTATGATATTTATCACAGTTCTCTTCTAAACATATTCTTTCAAGATGTTTTCTTTACACATTGTTCACATTTCGATACAATCTAACTTATGTTGTATTAAAACTTTTACCTTTTAATCAATACATCATTTATTTATTGACTCTATCTATTGAGTTCTCTACTTATAGCTACAAATTTATAACTATATTATTTTGCATTCGTTTAAAATTGTATTTTCTGCCCGAACAAAGCGTAAAATTAAACAATAAATTTTGGTACAAGACAATCGAGCTAGTAAAAAATATATTAAGTGAAATTTCGAGTCGATTAATATTTTATAGACAAGAATAGACCATCTGGCTGTTGAAGAGATTACTATTGCAGACACATAAAATATGCCCCGTCTATGAGGTCGTAGAAGGTCATAGCCATGATAAAGCGCTATACCCTAGATACTAGAATTGCTTCTAGAATTTTTATCTAACCCGCATGTTAAAAGGTTAAATATTTTACATAATTTTCTTCTTCCCTTAGTGCCTCTCCATTACTGGAGGTTGGCCATCTCTTAAAGTGTTTCTTGTCCTGTGCCAGATGCACCAACTCTTCTGCAGTCGTTCATATATTTAAATAATCGTAATGACGGATGACTGAACTGAACTAAACTCTGAATGAATTAGAGGATATAATAAAGAAAGAAGCAATTATTATTGTAATACTTTCAGTTAAGTTCATTTTAATATCGAGTGTAGCTTTATATAAGATTTTTTTAAACATTTTAACGAAATTCACATTTTTTATTTATTTATTTATTTACACTTAGTTGCATAACAATATAAAATTGAACATAATCAAAATATGTTAAGGGCAACTGGCGGCCTTACCGCTTTCGGCAACTCTTCCAGGCAACCACTGTGAGAAAAGGAAAATTACCCACAAATATAATAAATATTACTTCTTTCAATTCATACAAATTTGAATCTTAGTGAATATGTTAGACAAAATTACTTTAATACATATTTCATTGGTTACTTTTAAGTTTATTGCATGTACTGCTTTTCTTTTTATTGTGATTAGGAACGACGATAATGAAATGCTAATCTTAAGTATTATTATTCTCATGTAAGTGAAATTTTTGTCTCTTTTGAGAAATAAAGTCCAAAACTTGAGAACCCAACAAAAAGTTTTGAAATAAAAATGCTTAAAATTCGTAAAAACCTTCCATAATAACATTGAAAATCATATTATTTTACTATTGTTTTAATAATTTTCTTTTTAAAATAGATATGTATTTATATGAACTGTATACAGGGTGGCCAAAAAGTCGTGGATCAAACGCAAATAGTGGATAGGTGAGGTCATCAGCTATAGACCACAAGCCCATGAACAAAAAATACCTGTGAAATGACCCAACCTGAATTACGCTTAGAAGGCTGTTACTATATCTGAAAATAGCTCTGAGCACTATGCCGTCATTTCTGAGCGGTACATGTGAGTACGTGAGTGAATGGACTTTCTCAGGTACAATGGGGGAATTTCGACTAATTATTAATGTACGGCTTTGTTATAAGTGTATAGATGATTAAAAATAAATGTCGAAAAACCTAGTGCCGTACAAAAGTGATGGTGCCGGAAGTCGGTGCAAATTTTTAATTCGACGACAGTTGCAGAAGCAATATAGGTCATTTATTACTGTACGGCATTTGTGTGATTCCTTTTGGACACATATACAGATACTTTACCCGTAAACGCCGTACATATTCCCAGCGGAGCGGTCGAAAGCCAAGGGTCGCAACATATGTCTGATCAGCATATAGGTGATGATGATATGAATCAACATAAAATTAAATGATCTTGAGAGTACTTCACAAATAGATAACATTTTCCAGCATGCCGTACATTTTTTGTGGAACACATAGGTGTATGGGGTAAATTACTTTTCTCAGAAAAGAGTCATTTTCCGGTGACTTTTATCTGTACGGCAATAACATAGGTTATTAATACTTTAGACAATCTTCAATAAAAGATAAATGCCGTACACTTTCGATAGTCCGCTACCACCGCCTACCAATACAGGGCGTCCCAAAGTTATGGGAAATGAAGGGAAAGTACCTTAAATATCGTAGATAGGGTATTTCACTAAAAGAAGACTTTATGTTATTTTTAAAAGTTATTAATTCTGCATTCAAAGATTTTTTTAAAATTACTTGCCTCGTCTGGGAATCGAACTGACTTAAATGTAAAAAAAAACACCCCTACTTTTATGATGCCAATCGAAAGAATCGCCAAAAACTAATAACTCTTCTTAAGTAACATAGTATTTTAAAAGAAAGGAACAGCGTGAATATATCTTTTTAATCAAATTAAAAACATTATCTATCGTATTCGGCCTAAAAAAATCCCCTACGAGTCTGTTACTTTAGAAAAGTTATTAGGTTTTGGCCATTCTTTCGATTGGCATCATAAAAGTAGGGGTGTTTTTTTTTTTAATTTAAGCCGGTTCGATTTCCAGACGAGGCAAGTAGTTTTTAAAAAATCTTTGAATGCAGAATTACTAACTTTTATAAATACCATAAAGTCTTCTTTTAGTAAAATACCCTATCTGCGATATTTAAGGTACTTTCCTTTCATGTCTCATAACTTTGGGACGCCCTGTATTATATATATTTTTGTTAAAAATATTTTTCCTTTACCTCTCTCTGCTGGTACGATAAGGCTGTAAATATACTTTACAGCCTTATGGTAGTATACTCAGATATGTACAGTTATTAATGACCTTAAGGGACACCTCAAACGTCGTCGAAGTTTTTATCAGCTGTAAAGAATAATCTGGAGTAAAATGTACGGAATCTGGTTTTTTTTGTTTATTTATATTTGTTACATATAAAATAACAATAATCTTTGAAAATATTACTCCCCATATTACTCTAGGAGCATTTGAAAAGTCATCTAAATTTCGGAAATTTCATATATTTTTTATCATAATATTTTTATTTGTTACCATTTATAATGAACGGCTATAATGTACAACGGTAATATTTAGTAACATTATGTAAAAAAATAAGTTGCCGTACATTATTCTCTGATCTTACAGCAGTAAGAACTTGGTAAATCCTGAAATTTCGATAAATATTTAATTACACAAATATTAACTATAATATTTGGACGGCATAATTATAAAACATAATTGTCCGTGTTAAATAATATTTTGAACATGTTGCCGTACATTTTACAATGACCTTAGGGTATATGGGTGTAGGGGTAGGGTTCCGACCCTTGGCTTTCGACCGCTCCGCTGGAAATATGTACGGCGTTTACGGGTAAAGTATCTGTATATGTGTCCAAAAGGAATGACACAAATGCCGTACAGTAATAAATGACCTATATTGCTCCTGCAACTATCGTCGAATTAAAAATTTGCACCGACTTCCGGCACCATCACTTTTGTACGGCACTAGGTTTTTCGGCATTTATTTTTAATCATCTATACACTTATAACAAAGCCGTACATTAATAATTAGTCGAAATTTCCCCATTGTACCTGAGAAAGTCCATTCACTCACGTACTCACATGTACCGCTCAGAAATGACGGCATAGTGCTCAGAGCTATTTTCAGATATAGTAACAGCCTTCTAAGCGTAATTCAGGTTGGGTCATTTCACAGGTATTTTTTGTTCGTGGGCTTGTGGTCTACTACAAAAAATTGTTCTATGGGATGTCTCTGAGTCTGAGCTCAACCCCTGCAGAGTTATAATTTATTTTGCGTTTTTATAAGAAAATTGACTTTTTTTACTAATTGTTATTAAAAATCGAAAAAATCTACACCTGTATCCTTTTCATAATATCCACTAGATTGGTACTTATGAGTTCTTGCGTTAGACATACTAGATATTTATAGTTTTTACTGAGTGTATTGAAGATAATATTACCTAAGTTATACGATACAAATTTTTTTGTTTGTTTACTTCGGACCCCACTGTGAAAAATAAAATACTCTACCGAAAAGTGACCCCGTATTACAAGTTTTGTCGCATTTAATAGGGATTCTGAAAAGGTATTACACATGGCCATGAGTCGCTCTAATATATTTCTAGGAATAATTACAAATAGCATTTTTAACCATAAGTTTAATCTAGGCCTACATCCCAATAATCAATATCGACATAATCTTAGACTGACAAACAATTTTTTGGCTTAATTTCTAATTATTATTGATATCAAATTTGTATACCTAACGGAATATGTAATTTTTAAGATTTTCTCAAAAAAATGATCATCCTCCAACTTTAATGAACCTAAATCCATTTTGTGGAACAAGGTATCATTATAACAAAACCCTCTCAACAGGGAATAAGATAAATTACCACTTTACTCTCAACGGCACAAGGCTTAACGCTACCATTGTCTAAAATAGCGCTAAATGTAAGCAATAAACTTGAGAGATGAAGCGAAATGAACATCTAAAAGAATCTTAAGAGTTGAATGTTGAAATGATACTGTAAAAGGAAAATTAAACACGATAATACGAGGAAGAAAACAAGATAAGCTTTGAGTAAGACGAGACAGTTGACGAAAACGTTATACAACTTCAGGTTTAAGTAAATTAAAGAATGGAAAATAAAGTATCTGATAAGCTACATTACCTGATCTCGATTCGAATGGCATGATTTGAAGCAATGCCCCTCCCTCGACTCGATCACAGTACCATCCTTTTTGTTTGCATAGCGTTTACATACACACACACAATCGACACTTATGCACAGGTTAACTGCTGTCAGAGGTTATACAGCATGACGCACTAATTGCTCTCGATACGTCAAAACGGGATGGTTAGAGACAGCATCCGCGTCGGCTGCGGGGTGACGTCTGCCGTTGGGATGCGGCGCGCGCCGACAGCGCACCCAGTTGCCATGGCAACGGTCCGGGCGATCCACCTAGTCCTCTATCGCATACAAAAACAAAAATAGCAAACTAATTGCGTAACCGTCTCTAGTAAATTACTAAGGGAAGAAATTTCTTTATTAGAAATAATCTTATGAACGGATTAAAAGAACTGCAACATTAGTGTGAAATAATAATCTGCAAATAAACATATCAACTACTTATAAATGTTACGTCATTACTGAATGTATATTGTTCATGATTGTAGCATATTATGCAAGAACGGAAAGTTTGAAAATTGGATGTCAGAGTGTTCTGAAAGGAATTGTGAGATACAAGTTGTATGTCTCTTTGAAACGTAATTGGATATCGCAAGCTTGATGCACTGCGATGCAGGAAATGAGACTCGGTTTTTGAATGCCACGAATCGACATTACGTCATACACATTGGTCTACCAGTCTACACGTCGAAGTGGACATTTTTGCGTGAATTTTAGGATAGTTTAGTCTAGTATACGTCAATAACAATGTACTTTTAAATACGCCCATGCTTAAATTATACTTATAAAATAATATATATCTATTTTTGTGCGTATAAAATCTACATTATATTTTTAAAATCGAGTAATAATCTATTGTATAGAAAGTAATATAGTAACATATTTTAATCGTGTCTATGAATTTCTATGTATAATAAAATAGTTTTTGTCTTCGATGAGGAAAATAAAAAAAAAATCTATGCAGTATTTTTAGATTTTTTTTTATTCGGAACACTATAAATACATTTTAATAAGTCTGGTCCTCTTGTGTTACCGCAATCCAAATAGACCATTGTTAAAATAAATTGAAAAATAGCCACCCAGTAGCAAAGACTGACGTACGTGAGGATTGACTCAGTCTTAGAAAGGATTGCCTGGCTCAAACCAAAATAATACTGAAGTGCTTTGGGAAGTACGGGATTTTCTATCAAGAACTCTAAGGAGACCGTATAATGGATATACACGCCAATGTTAGTCGTTTAGCGGGAGAAACTGTACCTTAATATTGCAGAAGAAAAATTATGTTTTACGAGTTTCCTTATTTATCTATATATATAAAAATGAAACCCGTTTTCCGTTGTCACGACTTAACATGAAAATGCCTTGACCTTATAAAAGAAAAAAATTGCGCGGAAAATTAGAAAATTTAAGAATACTTAACCACCATACAATTCGAACTTTTTGATGTAACCTTATGGCGTTTGACATAACATTGACAGAATGCGTGCTGCAAATATCGTCAAAGAGGATGTAAGAAAAATGAATATCGTTTAAAATAAATGCTTCGATCGGAGTTATTATATTGATTATATAATAATATGCGAGCCAGAAAAACAAACAAAGAATGTTGTATAACATAAAGCATTAGAATAATAAACACTTTGTTTCTGAAATATGGCGAGCCTGGCGAGCCGAAGGCATCCGTCAGGTTTTAGTGGGTAGGTGTGTAAATATTATGTCTGAGTCCCACATAATCCCTGCTGGAGTAAAATTCAGCAGGGATATGCGTAAAAGCATTTCCTGACGTTAAAAAAAAAAAAAAAGGACAACGTCTGTCCGCTAGTAATCTATATTAATCTATCACAATGTAGACACAATTTGACACAGAGATGAGTGACTATTTAAAATAGTGTAAATGTGAACCGCTACAACTACGTTACCTAATACAAAATCGCTTTTTATGTAACTCATGTTACATGCCGTCGATTTTGGCCAAATTTGTTTGCTTATATATGTCACCGTAAAATTATAAACACCGTTAGATTATAATCTATCTCGCGAGATTAAGAACTGTCGAAAGATTGTGAACCTCAACGTACTGCTTACAATTTAACCTATATATACGTACCTACTATGCAATGAATAAATAGTTGATTTCACAATTCTTGAAATGCATTCAGTTTATTTGACTGATACCCGTGTTTCATTCCTAATTCTATGTACATAGAACGGTCTACTATTAAGCCGACCAATCAGGGACAGCCTTCGGACAGTTAACAATTTTAAGATTGTAATTTGACGGTTTCACTTCGATAGATTACAATCTACCGAATAATAATACGTTAAATTGTAAGCAGTGCGTTGAGGTTCACAATCTTTCGACAGTTCACAATCTCGCGAAATAGATTACAATCTAACGGTGTTTACAATTTTACGGTGACATATATACTAAAAACCATTGGTACACAGACAGAAGCACTTTGTCAGAGTATGGCGCATTTGATTATATATTTTTGTAATGAATCCGCCCAAAACAAATTGGTCCACCGTGAATCGAACTCGTCTTGGGTTATGCGTAAAGCACTTAGGGTGAGATCTATAGTGCGCACTTGGACTTTGCTCAGACTTTACTTACGAAAAACACTAAGGGTGAGATCTATAGTGCGCACTTGGACTTTGCTCAGACTTTACTTACGAAAAACACTAAGGTTAAACTATGATTTAGTATTATTATAGACATTTTAACGGTGAGATTAAGCTAAGCTCAAGCTAAGACAGAAATTGATGTTTCATTTCATGCAATACCTTCTTTATTATCCTTTAAAAAAGTAAAGAATGGTTATAGTTAAGTCTGAGCAAAGTCTAAGTGCGCTCTATAGATCTCACCCTAAGGTTAAACTATGATTTAGTATATTTATAGACATTTTAACGGTGAGATTAAGCTAAGCTCAAGCTAAGACAGAAATTGATGTTTCATTTCATGCAATACCTTCTTTATTATCCTTTAAAAAAGTAAAGAATGGTTGTAGTTAAGTCTGAGCAAAGTCTAAGTGCGCACTATAGATCTCACCCTTAAGACACAATACATTCGAACGCAACGAAACTTTGAATCGTAAATTCAACTATTAATTATTAATTAAACGGGATTGTGGTGAAGGGTTGTATTGATTACAGAACTTAAGGTATTGGTTAACTTAAATAAGTGACTAGTCCAAGTTGTGTTAAACTTTGCAAAAGTTACTGAAGGGATGTAATAATTAATTGTAAGTTAGAACGTAGAATTAAGACTTAATCTATAAATATAAAAATGAAACCCGTTTTCCGGTCTCACGACATAACATGAATACGGCTTGACCGATTTGGCCATTTCTTTTTTTATAATATTCTTTGAAGTACGAGGATGGTTCTTACGGAGAGAAAAATTAAAAAAAATTGAGTGAAAAAGTCTAAAAACAACACTTTTCTATATTCCCATACATAATACTCGTTATAATACTTAAAAGTCAATTTGAACTTTAATACCATATCATAAAGTTCAAGTGTCAGTGGAGGGGTTCCGGGAAGGTAAATTTTTATTTTTTGACATACTTAATGTATTTGTTGTCTTATCACCTTTCTTTTTTTATCTTACTAGCTAGACCGGTGTCCCAAATAGCAGAATAAGTATTTAAAAAAAATAAAGAATCGACTGTTAGGCGGTACTGTGTTCGCCAGGCCAGCTAGTACATATTTAAATATCAATATTCAATCGTTAACCAATTGAACATTAAAACTCGTAAGTTATTACAGATCTTATCTTGCAAATCAATAGTTCAACATATTTTCTACTACTACTATACTTCTTTAGGCGCGTTATGAAAAATTGATGAGAGTGAGAGCGAGTTTTACGACGCGCGCACCGTGACACAAAATTAACAGAATGAAGATGATGACAACATTCGAATAATAATAGAATTTATGTTACACTTAATGTACACGCACCCTTTTTTTTGTAATAACAGGGGGTCAAATGCTCATCTGATGTTAAGGGACACCGTCGCCTACTACACTGACATTGCCAGAGCCTTTTAAGAATTTGTACGCTCTTTTCTTGAATGACCCTAAATTGAATAGGTTCCGATGTGAAACTCTACCTCAAAATAATAATCCAAACAATGATCACTCTCAATGGTAAATGCGGTAGAAGATCGGTGCGGTGAGAGAGACCCCCCGGTGAGAGAGAGATCTCTTCGCAACACCAAGAAAAGAGAAAGTGACTTCGTTGAATACGCTCAAGTGGAAGGAGCTAGTACTGGAGAGCTCCCGCCCAGAGTTGAGAACAGCCTTGCGATTCTGTTACTCACTTTTCGAACTCGCACAGCGGTTTTCGCAGCGGCGCGGCGGTCCCGCCAAATCAGTCGTGAAGCAGTCATTTTACGATTTGGCATTCTGATAAGGAGGGAGCTGGTAGTTTATTGTTTAAAAAGTGAGTTACAGAACCGCACAGCTGTACCCACTCCATGAGAGGCCTTTATTAGGCTAGCGGTGGCCCGGAGTAAAGTACCGTCTCGCCTTGCAAATCTACCAGTAGATATAGTAGTTAGTAAAATATAATCATGTTTAAAAATAGATTTTATATTATCGTTTAACTATATTTTTATATTGAAATAAGAGCGTCACTTTATTATTTCCAACAAAGGATTCGTTATAGACTTGTAAGTGATTAGACCGTAAATTTTCCTCTTATTAATTCAATTATTCAAATAGGTGCGACAGTCTCCTAGTTTTGAATTTATATGCAACAAAAATGTATATCTCAAGGTTAAACTGATATTTTTACGTTACATACGATAAAAAGAAAAAATTAAGGACGCAAGAACAACATGTAAAAGGGTGTCAGTTGGACGGGTCACATGGTAAGAGAAGAAAGGGAAAAGAATGTAACAGAGTGGAATCCTAGAAAGAGAAGCAAAGGTGAGGCTTTGGAAGGATGACATAAGAGGGTTAGCCGCGTTAAAAGAAAAGAAATAGCGAACGATATATCAAAATGGCAGCTAATTAGTGGAAATATTAGTAAATAATTAAATACCCTAGTAGTAGAAGTACAGCAACTAAAGCTTATTTTCTTTTATCGTTTTATTTCTATAATATACTCGGAACTCTGGAGTTTTGTGGTTCCAAATTAACTATATTTTTTGATAGAAACAGCCCCGGAGTTACTGTAAGCATGATGACAGGTTCGTTAAATTAATAAGAAAATCTTTTAAACATAATACTCGGGTAAAAAGAAATATTGTGAACCACTGAATGGATGTTTTTAATGAGGTAATTAGGCTTAAGCATACTTTCGATTTTGTGAAAGAAAAAAACATTTAATCATATAAAACTTTCTTAATCCGTTTCTTAAAAAATTAAGTTATAAATTTTATTTCACTATACCAAGAAAAATCTATATATTTTCGTTGCTGATTCAATAGTCTAGCTCTTTTCCATTCACTCCGCACCGCTGTTCGATTCGGACTCAGTTTGTGGAGAGTTCATTGCATTAGAATTGAAGAAATACCGAAATTGAAACGGAATTTTGCGCCTTGACAAAAATAAAGAGCAATATTGTGTATGCACAGGATTTCGAATAATTTGTTAAATCAAATCAAAACTTTTTATTCATTTCTACTAATAAAAATAAACTTCAAAATTGAGAAATAAATAAAGGAATATATTAATATTCATGTAGCACTGAATTCAGAACTGGCAAGAAACTAGCCGCCACTTAATTCTAATCGCCAAGTTTTGGTGTAAAAGTACAATTTTTTGTAAGGAACAACCATTACGCCATGCTTCAATTGACATATTGAAACAAAATGTCATAATAATAAAGTATTTATACTATAGCAAGAACAAAACACTTATATTTTTGCACTGTTATCAACTACTTCCACCTATTGTTTTTTGAACTATAAGCTATTCTTATATTGAAATCACAGGTTTTTATGAAATACTTATCATTTAGTAGGTTTCTGGCCTGTTTGAAAAGTGTTACGCTCTTTTCAAATTATATTAATGACTTCTCAAACTCAATTAATCCTTTAGATCGAGATTGTAATATCCTGGACTTTCGATGTTTTTTAGTTTAATTAGGCGTATTAATATTAGTTGATGAAATCACTATCAGAAGTCATGTCATGAAGTATGAACTATTAACTAAAATTAAGAATTGAAATATTGATATTCAAATTAAAGTTATAGCGATTTTCACATCCACACTTCGCTAAGGAAAATAATAAAAAAGTCTCATTTGTATGAAACTTGTTTTCAAGTCCAAGCATAAAACTTTTACCGTTCAAGCCTTCATCAAGCTCTGAGAGTTGGGACCACTTCGGAAATGAGCTTCGCATCCGCTAAGGAATATTCCCTTGTTTTTCCGATTTCAGGCATGGAAAATAATAATTAACGACGTATAATCCTAAAATTATATTTTACTTACCGTTTTTTCTTAACTATGGTATTATTATTGTGGATTTTTTTTTTTAAATTTTGGTGGTCATGGCGAAACACGTAGCCCAGGTACGGAGTTTTCATTGTATGGTATGGTAGCATTGGCCATCCATCACAGTTACATACCTTTAACTTACGGCCTATGTAGTTATTTCCACTGTGTGATATATATATATATCACATATCTACACTAATATTATAAAGAGGAAAACTTTGTTTGTTTGTTTGTTTGATTGTAATGAATAGGCTCATAAACTACTGGACCGATTTTAAAAATTCTTTCACCATTCGAAAGCTACATTATCCACGATTAATATAGGCTATATTTAATTTTGAACAAAAATAGGGTTCCGTAAGATATTAGGGTTTTTCGGACACAAGGTGTAAAAAATCAACCAAAAAAGTTACTTATTTTGCGTACCCTGCCTAAACTATTAAAGATAGAACCATAAAATGTTCTAAGTAATTGTAGATCTTATAAATATCTACAAAAAAGTCCGCGACACACTATACCTATCTATGTCGAGTTAGGCACAATAACCATAAATGATATAATGACATGGCAAAACGTCGTTTGCCGGATCAGCTAGTCATATATATATATTTCATCAGTGCTTCCCGCATCTAATTGCGAACCCCTATTGTTTCGAGGTCCTTGACAACTCCACCAACGCAGCCTCCATCTACCGGGTTTTCTCTTGCCACCGGGTTGTGAGTTCAGTAAAGAGGATTCTGTCGTTCGCAATTCGGTGCACATGTCCCAGCCACTTGAGCCTGTTGCACTTTATGAATTGGATGATGTTGGCGTCGTCTAGGATGTTATAAAGTTCTTCATTGTAGCGGATACGCCAAAGACCGTCGTCGCAAACAGAACCAAAGATTCTTCGAAGAATCTTCCGCTCGAAAATAAGGAGAGAGATCTCGTGTTTCTTGCTAAGGGGCCAGGTTTCAGAACCATTAGTGAGCACTGGTCGCAGCAGAGTTTTGTACAGAACAAGCTTGGTATACCTTCTGAGAAGTCACAATCAGAAATATCTACGAAGGCAAGTGGGATTATTATCACTAGTCACCATTGATCAAAGCTTACATCTTCCACGACAAAGGGATTTCTTGCTACTAATGGTGTTGTCGTCATATACTTTGTTTTTTTCCACAATTACTTACAGGCGCATAGAAGTGGCTGCTTTTCGGAAGCTTTTAAAACATTCCGCTAATTAGTTTTTGTTTCGCGTTGAGTAGATCCAGGTCGTCTGCATACCCCAGTAATTACCCAATTACGTCCACCCGGACGTATAAAATATATTGCTGACTTCTAGTTCGACATCTCTAATGCATTTCTCCAATGCTAAGTTGAACAGTTGGCATGCAAGCACGTCACCCTGTCTAAGGCCATTATACGTGGTAAATGCGGGGGAGATGTCACTTTGAATCTTTACACAATTAGTGGTATTAGCCATCGTCATTTTAGTCAGCCGTATAAGTTTTAAGGGAATATTGAATTCAGTTATATATAGTATACATTTATTAACGACAATTTTTTATATAAAATGTTCCTCCTGCTAAGACATCTGCGCAAAGTTGACTTCTTACACTTCTGAAAGCGAATTACAAATATTCGACAATTTTGAATTTAACTAGAAAAGTAAATAGGGTCTTGTTAGCAGCTGGATATTTATTTTTTAAATACAATTTGTAATGTATTTGAACATACATATGACACTTTTAGACAGTCGAGTAAATAATATATATGCCCAATTCTTTAGTATAACCACAATGGGCGACAGGGATTAATCTTTTTCAATGTATCTTCAATTCCCAGGAATTCCCTTTTGACCTTACCGGCCCTACACTTTGGATGAATGAGGCCATGATGGAACCAGGTAGATTTAAACCCCAGATATTATTTACACACCTTTTCCTCGGGATTGCGTTACAATATATGAAGATGGCTTGGGTGTGGTTGTTCGATAAATTAGTACAATCCAAGATTATATTAGAGAATAATCATATATTAATCGAAATATTTGTATGTTTTTAATAATAAGCTCAGACATCTTTCGATTGTTAGAATTAGAGTTGTTGTCCTTTGTCAGCCGTGCGTGCCGTGACAGAGTTAATAAATTTCTGTAATAGATATTTATTTTATAACGGAAAATTTCCTAAAATATATATGAAATATAAGAAGTGTGCAAGAACATTTTGTACCATCTGTAATAAGGCAACGCTTTGACACTTTTTTCTAGTGTTTTTTGATCTTCACTAATCAAACACAATTTAAAGGTATTTTTGCGTTAATATTCGCGTATGGCTGTAACTTTTTAATAATATAGTGGTATTTAATGTCACTTAACTCAAACGTTAAGTTCGATACAAGATTTTCTCGCGATATTTTTCTCTGGCAATCCGATAATATACTGTATTTAAAAATATATAGTATGACAGTCATGAATAGAACAATGGCGGAAATATATCTGCCCCAGATCTTAGTAACACCTAGAGTTTCAGGACTTCAATAAAACTTTGCGGAAAAGTCCTAAACTCGAAACGGGTCAAAGAATCCGAATTTAAAAAGCTTTCTTGCTTGTCAGTTTATTACTGTAGGTATTGTTATGAGCTCCAAATATGAAAGTGGAATGCAATATTATTCGGGCTACACTTGATGCATTAAGATTTCCTTCACATTTTATGTTTTATATTTTACTTGAAAACATCAACATCAACACAACAACCTTTAGATTTGAAACTAAAAAGGCTAAATGATTACGCTTGCGATTCTTAAGCCAGCAGCGTGTTCGTACGCTGGTATTCCATGTGTAAAATAAACACTTAGTATAGCAAATTAATGAGAAGAAACTGGTACCTGTCAAAGTACAGGATCAAAGTAGGATTCACCGTCAAAACTGGGCGCTAAGAATGATTTCTGTATGTCAAAAACATATTGGTTTTGACAATTCGGAGTCATTCTTAGCACTAAGTCTCGATTCTGAACCATACCCTCGTAATTACTTTAAAAATTATGTTTTTTAATTTAATTGTTTTTAATATATAATGAAAATGGTCTTCGTTTGAGGCTCAATCACGCCTAAACCACTGATCGTATCGACATGAAACTACCACCATTCGATGCGAAATTTTTCCTAGATGGTTTATGGCTATTTATTTATTAAATTCCAACGTTTTTTTTATTGCTGTTTTACTTTTATGAAAATTTATCCATACGGACTTCACCGCGGAAACATTCGGGGAGGCTTCCTAGAACCTCTAAACGTCAACATCTGTTAAAAACTCGATTTTCGAAATATTTCAATTTTCTTAGCGGGAAGTTAAAAAGAAGAATAATAAAAATATGAAAAAAAATAAAATTAAGAAACATAAAATTTATTTTAATTCGTCCAGCAAAGCGGGCGCGAAACGGCTAGTTGTTTTTATATACCTAATGTAAGATTTATGGAATCGCTCTAATAAACATCAAACAATAAAAAACACCGCACATTTATTAATCAAATAATAATCACCTTGTTTTTGTATTACGTTCTTATATACACTTCAACAAATTTATAAAACTCACAGAGAAAATACCATAATAAAAGAACAATAAATATCGAGTGGCAAACACAAAAAATTGTTTGGTTCCTAATAATTGCGTCTCGAGTGGACTCAGGATGTTTTTTTGAATCATTTGTTCGTTAAGGACCTTGTTTTTGTCTTATTATGGGTTGCTCTAACTCAGGGAATTCCGTAAAAGTTTCGATGAGGAAATTATTTTTATGAAACACGGCCTTAATTTTAATTGGTATTTTCTTTTAACTATGTAACGATATAGGATTTATACGTACATATAGGCAACGAGGCTCGTTTAAATTATATCCAACGGAATAATATATGTTAGTTTCAATAGCGAGTGTCGTCGTATTTAATTACTGTATTTTTTTTATCACGGAGAACATTTTTAGTGAAGCTTGATCCTTAGTTTTTATTTTATGACAACTCTTTAGACAAACATATTTTAAACGGATATAGGTATATAGTTTTGTTCTATCCAGCCAAAAGGTATACGCACCGTTTTCGAGAACACCTTTTCCCCAACACCGTTTCCAGCTTGTTTTATTAAGACATCTTGTACATATTTTTGAAGCTCTCGTTTTTTTAACAAAACATGTTTTTTTGCACAACCTTTTTTATGTTTTTCTTTATTACATACTAACGCCAACTATCTGTGTGGCATATTCGTAGGGAATATAAACTTCGCTTCGATAAATAAAATGTATCCCCGCTTAGTTCTGTTTATCTCACTATTTCTACGCGAACGAAACCGGTAGTAAGAACTAACTACGTAGTTTAGTTCGATAAAACTATAAAACATCTAACAAAAACTATGTAGATATAGCTAAATACCAGGTTATTTATATCCCACTTGTAATGCACGTGCTAGAAGGGTAGCTTTTTATAGCAGCACCTAATGAACCGTTCGGAAACTGGCATGGCTCCCTGCCCAGGATATCCTGTTTGAAAATAAAAGAATCCACACCTTTTCACAAACAATGCCGACAGTGAACTCAATAACAACCACTTAAAGTTCAATTTCCTTTCATATCACACGTTCGAGATCCTGACTTCGTAATCTTTAGGGGTTAACTTGCGCATGTACTGATATACGGAATATACTTATTTTGCAAGGTAATTGCTAAGCCATTTTAGCTATCTAAAAGAGCACACGCCCAGCTGCCGTATAGCTTGTTATAAATGTTACCACGTGTCACAATTTCCAGCAATTTAAGTTACAACTAATCCGTCCTTACATTTAGAATGTGAAATAGTATTTAATACAATTAGTATGAATTTGGAAATAATTAAATACAATTAAACAATACACAAGTGTTGGTCTTTTTATGCCATCTGAGCTCATTTACTTCCAGTAATCGAAAAATAATGTCAAAAAGAGATGTCAAAAGCTGAATTAGAAATTAAAGTGGTAAATAATAATAAAAGTGTTTGTAACAGAGTTTCACAGCTGCGGTACATTCTTCAGTAAGGAGATCAAGTAGGGATTATTTGAAAAAAATCCCGGGTGTAAATATAATTTTTAAATAATAACCAACATTCAATTTATTTTTTTGCATTTAATATGTTCTCTATTCATGGCAACATTTTACCCAGGATCGCCTCCATAGACCCAAACCGCACATGCCAGCCGGCTTTTCAAATTCCGTCCCCTCACGTCACTCGTCAGTCGAGCGCCGGTCGTCGATCCGAGCGAACTACGCATGCGCTGTGCGCCATTTCGAACTGTCAAAATCGAAGAAACGTAAATAAACAAGTGAATAGTTTGTGCTCAATTTAAAGTGTGTGGTACATTGTTAACATACTATTTGAAACCTATACGTGCCAATTAGTGCAACGAATTTGCAAGTAAGTGTCACTTCAGTCAATTCTTTTGTTGTTTTTTCGCACGATGCGCCCGCCGGCTTCCGTAGTGATTTAACTTATCATGTTTTTTGTTTTAAATCTAATAAGGGATTGGATTTGGAAGCGTTGCTCTTTGTGACTTAAGATGTGATTTATATGTTAGATATGTGTTGAAAAATGTAGTAATATTGTCCCAAACATAACCTATTGCTTTGGTCGTACGGCGCCGTGTTGTCGGAGACATTTTTTAGTCTTTTCAACGTGAATTTGTAGATTTATGTAATAAAAAGGCCTTAAAATATATTTTTTTTTGCGGTTAAGTAGTCTGTTGCTATAATTAGATTAAACAAGGGTGTAAAATGTATATTCTCAAATACAGTTATGTAACAATTTTAGATAGGTATCTTTTTACATATGAACATTCTGAACAGACAGAACACAGAACCTTCGTCAAGGTTCCTAAAGCACCTTTGAAGGTGATGTCGGCAGGTGTCAATTTTAATAGACTAAGATTGTGTCTGATAAAATGTGCCATCAGTATTTACTAATTTAAGTAATATTTTACATTTCGAGAACATGACGTGTCGACTATCGACATCCTGATATTTTTTCTTAAAATTAATTTAATGTACACATTAAATGAGCCTCGACATACTATTTATATGAAAAGACACCAAGTCAAAATCAATCACATAGGTTAATATGAATATTAACTAGATATCTCCACGAAATAGATATATTATTCTCATTTTTCTGTGAATATGTCAAAAATTTGAACACGGCGCTTTGCGCGTCTTTAAAACAAAACATAAAAATAAGTTACCTACCTACCTATGTAGTTATTGTTTATAGACCTATATCTTTAGATACGGAGTAATAATTGCAGAATAATACTCCAATGTCCCAGACTAATAGGAAGGAATAGGAACCGGATGGTCTTTGTCTTGTAAGTTTTCCTATCATCTTACGTAAGTGTTGTTTTATTGTATGGGACCGATTGTTCAAGACATCTTAGCTTGATACAATCATAAAAGCAGATGCCTTCGCGAACAATCGGTTCTTTACAATAAAACATTATCATCTGTCACCAATATTAGGTGATGTTCTCAAAAGAGATATTTTTAATGTTAAAAGAAAATATATTCACGTAACGGTAAATCTTACAATGTATTGTACGAAAGAATAGAGAAAAGTTCATCATAGCTATGTCATACGTATCATAGACCATACAGAACATATCTAGATATAACAAAATGTACAATATGTTTTCTTAGCAGTATAACATGACGTCTAGACTAAATAATAACTGAATATGAACACAAATATCAGTAAACATTAGACTAAAGCGCAATTAAACGGATGTTGAACTCAAGTCTTTGACTAGTGCCAAAGAAAGTCTATACCTAGACTTAACATGGCCAGACTCATTGACCTAACAGCTTATTACGCTTAAATTTCAAATAGAACATATTATTCTGTGTTATAAGAACACATTCACGTCATTCGCTACAACCCTTTTTGTCCAAGAAATCCGAAATATATTTTTATATACCAACCTTTTAAATTATTAATGATGAACAATAATAATTTTTCCGTGACTTAATCGCATATTCTTAAATCCTTAGTAAACTATGACGTGACGGCCATTCATTTGCCTGACTGATTCATCCATAAAATTTAGTTAGTAAGATGAAACATGTGTTTATATAACATAGAAAACAAATATGAAATTATCATATTTGATACCTGCATACTGTGTAACTTCCAATAGTGACAGCGATACTGATCCCGACGTTTTTGTATCTAATGTAGTTCTCTCAATATCCGTAAGGTTTATATATATAGCAACTTTGGAATCGCGTGGAACAAAAACTCATTAGGAATCGGGATCGCTGTCGGAATTGGAAGTTACCGAGTAACTACTGGTCAATTTACGCCATTAGCTAGCTTATAATTTTTTCTATGATGCTTCAATTCGCATGAGGTCATTGTATCATTAATGGCTAAATTATCTAATTAAAATACCAATTAGATGTAAGCGCCTCATAGTAAGGTAAAAATGGTATAATTTAAGCTTTGCGAATAAAACAACCAGGGATACGGATGTAAGAAACACAAGAGAATTATAAACAATAGAGTTTATGCATTAAATAAAAAATGTTTCATTGTTAAGAACTGTAATTACGTTGTTTTTACAAGATTATTTTCATTTTTATATTCTTTATTTTATGATCATAACATACGCTCTAAATATCTTAATTAAATTACATAAACTTATTTTATAAAAAATAACTTTTAGTTTTTATTGAAATAACCAAATCATATTTAAAAGTTCTGTATGTTCTATTTTTGAATTTCTTTATGTAAAGGGACCTATACGAATAATTAGATTTTACTATTATAAACCAACAAACAGCTTTGATTCTTAATTTAAGAACATTATCTAAGTTTTTATTTGTGATACACCTTTGCCGAGTTTATTCCATCAAAATTGTGAGTTCTTAAGAACCTCAAAGAATTTTTATTTTAAAATAAAGTTTAGTATACGTGAAATTTTCATTGGTCAAACCAAGGTCAAGATTTGGATTTCCTAGTTATCGCAAATAATTCATAGATTTATCCGATCAGGGTTGTTGGCGTGCTTCAAGGTTGCGTATGCACCTGGTACTTATTTGTTCGTTAATGCCACCCTTGAACAATTTAAAAATACTCCGCCGACCGCCCGCGTCGATTTCGTGTATTTTGGCGAGATTTTTTTCGACCTTTTCAATAAAAATCGTTATACAGTTAATTTACATACAACCATAATATCCCATTCATCTGAATTTGGTATGATTGTCAAGTGAACTTACCGATAATATTTACTTTGAATTATAAAATTTTATGAATGAATTTGCAATTGTGTTAAATTTTGCGACTAGTTTTATCTCAATTTGTTTGTATAGGAAAATAGGGTTTTTAGTTAATAACATGTTTCTTGTACTGTTACGAAAATATGCATATACATATACCATTGCACTATAAAATAAATGCCATAACGTTTTTTCTAAGTAGGTATACATTTCTCAGGAATCGTACTACTGTTAGTTTTGGAGTTTATCGCGTTCATATAGAGATGTTAACGTAAAATTGTAAAAACCGTTAGATTGTAATCTATCTCGCGAGATTATAAACTGTCGAAAGATTGTGAACCTCAGCGTACTGCTTACAATTTAACGTATTATTATTCGGTAGATTGTACTACACTAGCTTAGTTATCATTCAAACTTCTTTGGTCAATTACAGATTAATTTTACTTCCCAACAATTTCATATAACTACCGAAAAATAATACCTTAAATTGTAAGCAGTTCGTTGAGGTTCACAATCTTTCGACAGTTTACAATCTCGCGAGATATATTACAATCTAACGGTGTTTACAATTTTACGGTGACAGAGATACGTTATAAATAGAACAAAACATATCTTATACAAATATATACTATTCATATCTAAGCGCATTTGTCTTAACAATTTTCTGTCGCAATATGAAACTAATGCCGCATAAATGTCGATATTTCGATAGTTCAAAGTTGAGTATTGCAGAATGCCTTTCTCAAGGAGCGGCGAATATGCGCTCCAAAGTTTAAACATCCATATTTACTTAAGCATTCCTGTTTAATTAACATAATTAAGATGCTATGGGAAGTATATTTCGTCAGTTAAATCTGTTTCGGTAACGAATTGATGTAAATTGATAAACAAACGGTGGTTAACGGTTGAAAATCTACTTTGCATTAAGATCCGATCTTTAGTGCGTTTTTAATGATTGAATATTTATTAACTTGAGTTGATTTATTTAAATTTGATATGTTTATATAACCTTTTCGTATATAATAAAACTAATAACTAACATTAAAATATAATAACTTAAAAGGAGTCCCTTTAGGGAAGGTTCCGAAGATACTGGCAGAGTTCCCCTTTTGAATAGCTAGACTAATTCTTTGTCCGAGGTAGCTGCCAGCTCTTCGGTCTCCTGTGATGCCGACTAACCTTTTTGCTATTTCATTAAAAAGCTTTATAGCGCTAGGACCCCACGGACCAAGGGTCCCGACACCGAATGAAACAAAATCATATTCGAAGCCTAGACCCCTGTATTTGCAGGCTTTAGCTTTTTCAGCTGCATCACAAGCCGTACCAGCTCTGTTGTTGGTTCCATGTAGATGGAATGTTTATATTGTATTACGATGCTTTCAAAAGTAATATATGGCGTACAGATTTATTTCTGACAATTTTAAAGTTACGAGTGGTTATTGGCTTAAGCGTTTGACTCTTATCCCTGAGGTCGTAAGTTCCGTCCCCGACTGTGCACATATAGACATTCTGTCTATGTTCGCATTGAACACTCGTAAACTCGAACAGAGCTAAAAGGTTGTAGAGTCACTGATTTAAAAACAAAGAAGTTGGGAAGAAAAGTTTGAAAATCGCCTATTTTTAACTATCTTATTTTTTACTTTATTTCCTTATATGATGCTGTATTAAGAGAATATAGTCGAAGCTAATAAGAAATAATTGTGCAGTAATATCCAAGAGTCACTTAAGAAAGTGCTACAGCTATAAAGAGATTAATGGAAATCATTTGATACGAAATATGAAGAAAGCGGAACCGACAATCCATATAATTTTATAGTCTTTCGTATCAAATTTGTGCTTTTATTTTATAGTTACGAATAGTACTTTAAAGTAGAATGTTCATATCTTGTAATAATTGGTTATTATTAATATACTCGTAGTGAGTGAAAATACCAACAGTCTTAGGGTCTGTTTCACAATGTACGGATAAGTTCCAAATTAGCTATTTATTACTTATTGGTAGGATAAATACTATTGTTGCGTTCCACGACTGTCAGATAGCGCTATTCGTCACATAAAGTCCATCTAAAGTTATGAGTCCGATGAATGTCAAATAGCACAATTTATCTTCCAAATAATTTATGTGTTGCATAGCTATTTGGTACTTTATCCATACATTGTGAAACAGACCCTTATTATGCCTCTGTAGGAATATCTGCGACATGTTATAAAGCATAGAATAGAGAAATATATTTTTTTCAAAATGGTAATTCAGTCAAATTTGTTTGGAAACCGATGGCCACAATTCCTTACACAATTAAAAAAAATGAAACTTTATCGATAGACAAATAATGAACTTTAATGTTTTTTTTATAAATACGGCAATCTTAAATATTAAACAAGGATACATAATATATTAGGTATTGCTATCTAAAATCACAATGCCGTTGCGCATTGTCAAGTATGTCAAAGTTCAAAGAGAAAAACGATTTGACAGGTCCCTTATTTCTGTTTAGATAGTCTTGCTACTTTATATCGATGATTTATTGTCTATGTCTAACGAATTGACAATCGCCATTCCTTCTTTGTCTTAGGACAAAAAGTCTATCTAGAGTCTAGTTACTGAAATTGTCACAAAGGTATTATCGTTATAACTAATACCTTCAAAGTTTTATTGTAAAACATACCTTAATGTAATGTAATAAAGACACAATTAAAGTTGACAATAGGCCAAAACAATGATACAAGCTAGTTATAGACTGTGCCTAAAGGTTTTATTTTACGCACACGAAAAAGTATCAGTATATTACTAATGTAATATGAGCGAAAAACCCATTGCTCATAAATGTGTATTGTTAGTAAAAACGCGATATTCTCAAGCCTCAATTTACCTTTTGTGTGAAAATATCTAATAATGGACGTCTTAATTGATGGTTAGCGTGAACAAAGGCATCAAGTAGAAAAATATTCGTCCCTTTAGATGAGCTAAATGGGGACTTCCTGTTTGTCGGGGAAGATTAATTACGAAACTACTTACGAAGTCAGGTATAGCATGCTCTGAGTGTTACAAAATTGCATATTTTTATATGAAGCCCTTATATAACTTTGTACGTTGTAAATATATAGAGCACGTACCAAAACTTCATAAATACGTCTTGCTCCAGTCCCCCAATTGAAGAAACGGATATCACGAAAGGGCCGCCAACGCACGCGAACCGACCGGTATTGTAGTCAATTAACGGACGGCACTATAAAATTAATAGCTAGGTTACTACAGCAATAAAGAACTCACAGATTTCATAATTTTATAAGCTTCAATCAACCAAAAATATGCGTTTGCGCAAATTATACGATAACCCGAAAAGTATCTTTGTGGAATGTAGATCGTAAATTCCGTGAAAGCGTACTGAGTCACTGAATAAAGTATTTTATACTAGAACATAGTAAAACGAAAGAGTAGTTTAACTAAATCTTCTAATTGCAATTTTATTATTCATTAATATTGTCACGTGCGTGAGCAGTGGCAAGTAGGTAGTAATATTACTCATTTTAATTAATGGCGTAATAGAAACAACTTTATACTGATATTGAAAAGGTATATACTGATATTTTTCAATTTAATATCAATAAAGGGTTTTATTTAGTTGACGGAAATAATAAAGCTTTCTGTAGAAAATATAAAAGTACTAACTTAGGGGCGTTCAAGTTTTACGTCACGCAATTTTTGGACATTATTGCCCCCCTCCCCCCAATGTAACGCGCCGTAACGTTTTTCTGTACCCAAGTACAGTACTGTATTCAAGTGTAGTAAAACGTTTCGTGACCACCTAGTGACTCTTTATACCTGTTTAAAGTTACAATTATGTGGTGTAAAGTACTAGAAAGTTGAAAATAATATTAACAATAACGCGTAATTCAATCGTAACGTTTTACAAAAGGACCTCCCCCCCCCAAAATTCGTTACGAAAACTTGAACGCCCCCTTAAAGAGCTATTTTCAATGACTAGAGAAACGCTTGACAAAGCATTTCGATTTATTCGTTTATTTTTAGTTTAGAAACACAAACATTCATATAGTATTACATTTACTATGTTCTAAATACGCAAGAAATAAAAATATACAGAGGTCGAGGCCGAATGACTAGTCGAGTCAACGGCTTGCTAATGTGCTCACGAGTACCGGAAATAAAACGTGTTAAAACATTTTACTCAAATTCCCGCATCTCGTTTTCAGGTAAATTTATGTGTTTATTTATATAACGTTTATTCGTGTCTTTTGTGCTAATCGTTTCGGCAAATAAAGTTATAACGATAGGCCTAGTCGTTGGATTTGTATTTAACGCCCTTAATAATAAATTCTCACATCGCAAATGATCTTAAATTCCAATTCGCTTCCTCGAACTGAATTATAAGCTAGACTATTAGGACACTTTCCAAAGAATTAAATCAACGTTCATCAGTATAATGTCAAACATTGTTAAAATTTAGATTTTTTAATTTATTATTATGGTCTTTATATATATATAATAAACATTACAAAACCTCTAAAGAGTTAAACGTTAGTGCCTGAAGGGCTGTAGTAGCTGTAGTGTACTACAGCGGTCCTATATGTATATATTTTCTAGCTAATTCCCCGACTATGTTGTCGTCGGAGGTATTATATAACTTACGTATATATTTACAACTTAAGTAACCGCTATTGGTAAGCCGGATGATTAAGCACTATTATCTACTTCTCTTGTACCTATAGCTGTCCTTTACTTAGAAAGTAATGAGTTAGAAGAATAAAAAAGAAATACAATCAATTCAAAAACAAAACCATTTTTTAATAGTACAAGGGCAATCGGGCAGAAGGCTCATCTGATGTAAAGTGATACCGCCGCCGCCCATGTGCAGTCTCAATGCCACTCGCGAGCCTAGAATTAAGAATTTGTAAGTACGCTTTTTTCTTGAAGGAGCCTAAGGCGAATTGGATCGGAAAAATTGGATCGGAAGTACTTCAGTTAAACCAACAGAGTTGACAGACAATTATGTATCAATACCATAAGTAGGTACAGATAAAATGCAATGTATCCAAGGAATCACAGGTTGTCAAAAAAATGCCTTTTAATTATAAACCTGTCCACTTGCTTATATTACACATTCCCATCTGAAATTAAACCTGAAAGAGAAACATTAAACACCCAGACAATCAATTTAAGTCCATTTTGTATGGCAATTAGTGACTCAGGCAATCTCAGTGCTATGACGCGATGGACGTCACTGAGAGACACGACCACTGCCAATCACTGCTAATCACTAATGGATTGGAGTGAATTTTGATTTTGAGATATGCTTACTGAAGTTTCCGAACAACTTCTCGGCGTGTTTATCTTCTAACCGCTTCTGTTCCGAGCATAAAAAAACTAGTTTAAATAATAAAACAATTTTTTACCGGATTGAAGTTATGTATTTACAATTATTTTTCATAATTTTAAATTTAACCGACGTTTTGGCAGAAATGGCTCACGGTGTCCTCTTTTTACGCGGATTGTTTATCTTGAGATAATCAATCCGTGAAATTCAGAGCCATTTCTGCCAAAACCCTCCATCTTTTAGTCGATACCAACTCCGGGGAAACAAATACAGATAATACAACTTTTTCCACAGCTGTGACACTTTTTGACACTTTTTTCTTTTGTCTTTAGTCACCGTGACCACGCACGCTGTAAAGCACGCGAAACGTAGGTTAAATTTAAAATTATACATAAGTTCAATCCGGTAAATTTTTTTTTTTATTATCAAATGTGTGAAAGTTATGTCAATAAAAGACAACTAGTTTAAAGTTAAATCAATGATTATGCAGTTAATGAGACCTTTTTTTACTATAAAGTAAACAAGAGAATATTTGAAGCCGTGGGAGTGGCGGAGGTGCTAAATAAGGATCCGGCACCTTATAAGGACACCGGAATAGTTTTTGTGATAGCTAAAGGAAGTTGAATTAACAAAAAATGGAATGGAGAAAAGAAGCCAAACAATTGTGAAATGAAACTCGGTGGCGACTGTTTTATTGGAACGGAGTTCCTTATCGCGCGTTGTGAAAGGACACGGAATTTTTTTTTACGAAAAGTTGTCACGACACTTTTTTGCTATTTGCTATTGTAATACACCGGTTCTCGTCCGATCACCGAAGTTAAACAACGTCGGGCGAGGTCAGTACTTGGATGGGTGACCGCCTGGGAACACCTCGTGATTTTGGCTTTTTTTTTCGTCGTAAGATTGGTGTCGAGAAAATCTATCATACTGTTATGATACCAATTAACATATAAATTAATAGAAAGGAATTTCGTTCCATCCGGGTGTCCCTTGACACCTCTAAAGTTTTTTTTTTATGATTACACTTAACTTCTGCTGTTTTGGATCTAAAGTCAAAGGTCGTTGCTTCAACTATTCAATTTGTTCTTAATGGCCACTGTTGCGACACTTGTACAAACATATGTACCTAGAGTATTAAAATTAAGCACATCAATAAATCAACGAGATGATTGCTCAGATGTTATCATTTCTGAGTCATCTGTTATTTTATCACATTGAAGACATGTCGTGACCGGTCGGTTCGTGTCATGAACTTGACTGTCTTCAACATTTGTTATTTGTACGCTTCAGCGTAATTAGTTTCATTAGTCAAATGTACGTTGTTTGTAGTAATGTTATTATTCGAACGATTGTGAACTGATTATAATCTTTAATATATCTTTCATAAATATGCGACAAAGGGACGCCGACAAGCGTTTGCAAAATGTTAGCTGTAGGCTTAGTAATTAACTTTGTCGTTCGTGTAGTTTTGTTAGTCTACAACAGCTTATATACTTAATCATGTTAAAATTAATATCTGATTTTTTAACAGTGACTTCAGCGTCCCTGAGTCCGTAGGTTCGTTTCCCGGGTGTACTAATGGATGTTTTGTCCATCTTAACACTCGCTTGTATAGTGAACAATAACGTCGCGAGAAAACCGGCATGAACCAAAAGTAAGGCTCAAAATACTGATCACCTACTTGCCTATTAGATAAAAACAAATGATCACGAAACAGATATAGTAATCTGAGGCCCAGACCTAAAACTGGTTGAAGCGCACTGTTTATTAGACATTCAATTGTTTGCGTATGAAGTTTCTCTAAAACAAGTGATTGTTCTACTTGAACTAATTTACTTCGATATTTATCCTAAAAAATTGAGATTTTTAAATAACTTCTGAATTTAGAATATAACCACGGATGATTTGATATAAAAATTTTAAGATTTCGTCTGACTAACTGATTAAGTTAATTATTCATGTCTGGCCAATTTTGATTGAGCTGACGTTTCAAAGGAAACCTTATTCATTTTGCGTGACTCGTTCGTGATTCACCTTTAATAAATGAGATTTTTCAATATTTTGTATCAAAATTATCGCTCTTTACTTACGAAATCACCAAGTTCTAAACATTCACCACAAAGATGGGTAGGTACAAAATGTTGCTTCGAAAATAGCATCAGAACATCGTCGTTACGAGAACCGTTTCCTGCAATTTCCGCCTCAGCGTATTAATTAGTGATATTATCTATAATAAGATCGATCTCAACTTTATATTATGGAATTACGGTGCATTTTATATCGCCGCGGGCAATTTTCTGTATCATTGCTTTAAGCAAAAAGTATGGATTGCTTCGCATATAATGACCCCTTGTAAAACAGGATATCCTCCACAAATGTTTTAGAGGAAGCAAAAAGAGCGATGTTTTTCATCGTACGGCTACCGTTCACTTATTTTACCCGTTTGCCTTAAGGGGCTTCGCGTGCCGAAAATTACACTAAAAAGAAAATATTGTGAAATAGCTGGTACACCCTCAATTGCCGTAATGGCTGTATCGTTTTGGGAATATTCACTAATAAAATTTACAAATATTCTTTCAAAGGCGCCGTATACGAATATTTTCTTTGTGAGAATTTCACTTTAATAATGAAAGCGATATCAGCATACCAGCGAAGCAATTAGGCGCCACAGAATCTTAATCTATTCCAGGGTAAACAAAATATTGAAAAAAAAATTAGGTTTGGATAGAATTTAACTTAAATAAGTAGAACTCAACTAAAAACTTTTATATACGCAAATTATTACGACATTTTCGATGTTTGAACGGCTATAAAAGTGTTTGACATGTATGTCGATGAATGAGGGCTTAAGATTTTTACTTTATTATATTGGTAGATTACTTCGGGTAGTAATAAATTCAAACCACATTTTATACCTTGTTTTTATCATGCGCTCATAAAAAATCTGACGAAGCTAATTTTGATAATGCATCCATAACATCAGCGCGAGTTTAGGGATCACTAAACCTTTTTAAAGTTACCCAAAAATATTAATCACGCCTATCATTTCATGTTAATCTTAATAAAAACACAGCCGTACTCAGACTCGTTATTTAAGAGTTAAATAAACCGCTAAAATCGTACTTATCTGTACGTATGACATTAAGAAACATTTAAGTCAGTTGTTAACTGAGTTGCTCCGTATTGAGAATTGTTTATTGATTTATCATTAGAGAATGTTTAATTAAAAATAAATATAATATAGTGTTAGACATCAGATAGTATCAGATTTGATAATGGACTATCAATAACAAAAACAAACATTTTATTTCGAGTTCCTGAGATTTCCGGAAACAAGTTGTTTGTCCAGTTTTTTTGAAATATACATTCTGTCGTTACATAGTACTAATTGAATTATTGTGATCCTTTTTTTAGCACGGGACCCTCTTTTATGTTCTTGTTTAACCGGTTTAAACTACCTCAGGAGTCCGTGGCAGGTTAGCTGCTCAAATCACGTTGATGATGAATGATTGCTAAGATTTCGTTTAATGACGGACTGACGGCTTCCAACTGGCAACCCGTTTCATATAATCGTCTTATTATATTTTATGCGTTGGGAAATGTATAATTTTGTATCGATCTATACATATTAGATACAACGGCTCTTATTGCAACTATTTTTCAATATGCCTTGACTCTTTTTAATTTTAAGTGCGAAAATCATTGTTGTATGTTTGATGCATTTAAAGGAAATTATTGAGTTATTTTTTGTCTGGCATCGAATTTAGTGTATATTTCCTTTTCTTTAGAAATAGCGTGGAGATTTCTCTCATTCCTCGCAATTAAATGCGGCTTTATAAATCGTTGCTAAATCTTAACCCAGGAATTTCGTGGGATAGCCGCAACGCCAACGTGGTCCAGCGTTGTGGTTGCTTTTGCATACCGACCTTGGCTATACCTATAATTATCCAATCCTTACAATTAAATAATATATATAGTTTGGTTGTTTTCTATTTGATTTTGAGTTGAGTTGATTGGAATTATTGGTTAAAATTAAAATCAAATCAATAATCATTTATTCATGTAGGTAACACAATGTACACTTATGAACGTCAAAAAAAATAAATATACATTTAATGCTTCTAATTTTACATTTACTGCCAGTTCTCAAATCAAGGGTGTAGAACGAAAGAGAAGAACTGGCAATAAACTCTCCGCCACTCTTTTTAATCGCCAAGTTTTTGTTTTACACAACGTTTGTAAGGAGATGCAACCATTACACCATGTTCCACATGACATCTTAAGTAGTAAATAATAATAAAATAGATTAAAAACAAATGGTGTAATAGGAGCACGCACTTACATTCTCGTGAGGTAAAAAGAGTTGCAGAGAGTTTCTTGCTAGTTCTTGCCCGCTCCTGATTCGGCTAAATGTAAATATAGACATGATTTTCTTAATGTAGACGTTCATAAGTGTACATAGTTAATATGAATAAATTAATTTTGGTTTGATTGTAAAAAATAAGGTAGGTAGGTATATATATACAGGTGTGCTCATCACTTATCTGATAATGAGTGAAACGTTAATATTATAGGAGTATTTGGATTGTACCAATACTAATGCTTTCACGACGGTTAATAATTCTCACATATAGCGCGAAACTTCGCGCCGACTTCAATTAAGCCCTCAGAAACCAAGTCACATTATCCCATATTACGCGATCAATGCTTGAATTCACGAACTTACTTCAGCGCTTATCTGATTACGGATTCTCTACCATTCCCTAGCGAGCTTATGCAAATAAACTGAGTACGAATACAGAATACTAGCATTACATCACCCATGTACCCGCATTCCACAAAATGTCGGCTAATTTGAAGTAATCACCCGGGTTTCAACTAAAAGACAAATATATGGGCGACAAAGTAATTTATTAGTAATGGGTGGAGCACATGAAGCCTTTATTAATGTTTGACTAAATGGGCGCGTTAATGTTCGTGTTTTACGGATTATTCTTTATTTTTATTCAATCCTTTTTACACAGCTAAAAAAAGTTAACTCCGGTGACATAGTTTTACTATACTATACTATTACTAAGTCATGTTTCTTGGGTCTATGTCAAATTGGTCTCTGTCTCATTCATTCCTTAAACAATGAGACATGAGACTGTTTTCATATAATTTTGTTTTAGTAAAGTAGACGATCCTGTCGGCTGATACACCAATTTCCTAACGATGACTTCCTTCAGTGCATAAGTGAATGAAAATTCACTGGTTTAGCCAAGGCTCGAACGTACGACCTTGCTTTAACTGCCTAGTATAGATTTATTTCCTCTACATAAAAATAATCTGTCTAAATACACTCTTATAACTAAAGTACAAAGCGTTATTTAGTTCGTCTTACAGATACACAGATATAACACTTATGAGGTTAATATACTATCACTTACATTAAATAAAGAAACATTAATACATATTCAACAATAAAAGATATGAAAATGAAGAACTGTGCTCAGCCGTGTCTATATTTTTTTACAATTCAAATATTTGAGTTTAAAATTAAGAGCAATGAAACTTGGTGTTTTGGTATGCATAGTCGTGGGCGCATGAATGGGCTTTGTTCCTCTTGTTAACCATTTTTTCGGGTGATGTAATTGCGACTAAAACATAATTCATTATTCGCGTCAGGAATTCAATAGGTTGAAGGACTGGGAATACAATAAACTAACAATACTTTTAATTTTGGCGCACTAAATCTTCTTGTACTATGGATTTTATTTTTATGTGCGTATTTGACATTCGCTCGAGCGGTGAAGGAAAATATCGTGAGGAAATTGGCGTGCCTTAGACCCAAAAAAGTCGACGGTGTGTGTCAGATACAGGTGGTTGATCACCTACATGCCTTTTAGATTGACAAATGATCATGAAACAGATACAGATAACTGAGGCCCCTAAAAATGTTGTATTTATTTTATTTATTTATTTTATTATAAGTAATCTTACATCTAACATACATAATATTACAAAACAAACAATTAGTACAAAAAGCCAAAACAGATTACATAGATAAACAATATTATATACGAAAAATAAAACAAATAAGCGCATCAATAGACAAAACTATATACAGAAAACTGAAATTTAATATTTAATACAAAAAATAATACTAAATATAACCTAAACAAAATTAGAGTCTTCCCGCCTCTTCAAATATTTTCTCACATGTTCTTTGGTGAGGTGGAAAATATTAAGAGTATATATTGCCACTGATTTATTTATTTTATAACTTCTCTAATTTTGATGGACACGTGATTAAAAAACGGATATTCATCCCAATTTTAAATTGAATTGCACGCGGAATAATATAACTATTCAAAAAGTTTTTATATTTTTATAAAAGACAATTTATATTAAAACCTTCAAATGATATGAAATGTCCTTAACATCGACGAAATGTTTATTACGACATCGCCTACTATAAAGTATAAAAATTGCTGCTTTTCTTTATTTGTCTCTCGTAATGATGAGAACTTGACCCAAGTCGATGCCCATAAAAGAATAGTTAAACTGGCGCGCTGCAAAGTTTGTTGACTGATCGCTAAACTGGTTGTGATGTAACGAAATAGCCAGTTTCAGAATGACACATAGGAAATCCTATATTTATGTTATGATTTTTTAATGGAGCATTCTATTCATACGTGGGTCGAGTCCAATATTTATTGGTTTACACCTATTCATTTTGGAGCCAAATATTTGGTAACAATCAAGTTTTATTTGGAGTATATTTTGGCATGCATGCATTCAGATATCAACAACGCTATTGACATCGTAGTTTAGTACACCGTCTTAATTCGCGAGTTTAACCTTGGCATGGGTAGGACTCAAAAATATTCCAAATTTAAAAACTCAGTCGTTGCTGGTAAAATCTGAAAAACGTTAAGACTGTCGTGAATTAGAGCCTCGACTTCGATAGCAAAACAATTCTTCTAGTTTTAAAATAAACCTTGCGCATCAGTTACACCGTAAATAATAAATTCTGGAATGTGTATCCACTTCTATCATTCACTTGGAACAATAAGATTCGACACGGAACAAAATTCGAAAAAGTGTTCGAAATTCAAAATTCAAACAGCCCATTGTACAGGCCGCCATTCACCCGTCCTCTTCAAAAACTGGCAACACTACTGACAGGTGTGTTCCCGTCGTGCCCCTTTTTTCAACGTCCGTTCAGCTCAGATCTTTAACACAAAAGACCGTAACTTTAGTAAAACCGTCCATTCGATTTTTAATCCTGTCGTATAACCTATAAGGTCGCAAATTCTTAGAATGCTTCGTAAGTACGACACGATGGTAACAATGAATGGATCATTTCCCTTACAATGTTACAACGGTTAAAATTTAACGGACATTGTAAAACAGACCTTATTTTCGAAGGGTTATAAACTAAAGTTCGCGGAGTGTTTAAAATACTATAATTGGATAAAGTTTGGTTTAATTTATTTTCGGATTCAAAATCACACTGATATTAGAGTAGATTTTTTTGCAGTACACTTTTCAAGGATCAAATAACCTTAGTTTAATTAAAAACAACACAATTAGAGAACGAACATAGTGTTATACTATTGACTATACATTTTCCCAATCCCGTGTTTTATTTCATACATGGCGTATTCATTCTTACATTCAGAGTCCAGACATAAGGCTAAGGGTCTGTTTCACAATGTATGGATAAAGTACCAAATAGCTATGCAACACATAAATTATTTGGAAGATCAATTGTGATTGTCACTTCATCGGACTCATAACTCATGATGGACTTTATGTGACGTATAGCGCTATCTGACAGTCGTGAAATGCAACAATAGTGTTTATCCTACCAATAAGTAATAAATAGCTAATTTGGAACTTATGTAGAACTTATCCGCACATTGTGAAACAGACCCTTAGTATTAATTCTTGACATATAAGTGCCAACTCAGTCACTAATAATAATTGTATCGGATTGTTGAAGCACAGATTACCTACCCATAAACTTATTGATAGTTAAAAATTCAAATATGGAAAACTTCTCAAACCCGTAAAAATATGTCTGCCATTAAAAAGCTTAAAGCAAGGCCATTGTTGTCTTACTAAGGAACAAACTTTTAAAGGAAGTGTTCCCGTTATTAACAGACTACAAAAACCCCGAAGGCTTTAGTTTTTTTAGTTAGTTTTATTTCTGTGTCTAGAGGTTTTTGATTAAACCTAATCTAGTTTTACCGTGACATAAATCAATAGAGATGCATGGCTTTCAACCTGATTTTGAATCAATCGTCACTCCATATCTACTTCGATCTCATGATTTCTATCGATTCAATAACTATTGTTGTGTGTCCAACGCGGTAGAGTTCACACGGCTCGTTTCATCTGATTAATTTGAATCACATTGATGGATTCGTAGCATTATTGTGTTACGGGTTCGGATGTCTTAAAAATGTTAGAGAAAAACAACCATATTGTTTGAATTGACAAGTTTGAACGCTTTTGTAGCATTTTTGTTAACTTTAAACGTAGTCCTACAATGACAGCAAAATTTTTTTTCATCTAATATCTAATCTTAATTTATGAATATACATTAATAATAATAACGTAATAATTTGTTAAATCCATGACACACCTACTTCTATTGTACCATTTTGGTATAATGTTAAACCGGCCATCAACGATTATATAATTTTCTCTCCCCTCGAAGCCAGCCATAATACACAACAAGAAATATCTTACGTAAACCGTCGTATATTTGCTTAGATCAACTCATCAAAAGCTTTCAAATTATTTACCTAAGTAACTCCTGGATCATAAACTTAGCCAAATTTAATCCACTTAAACTTCTCACGCAATTCTAAGAGGTTTTAAGTTAAATTCATTTTGCAGGCCGCTCTCAGTCCGAGCTTAAATGCTTTAAAGACGTCTTTATTGCTTAAAATCATTAAACAACCAAGTAATAAAGGTATTAGGGTTCTGCTAAAGAACCTTTAATATACATGTATACTTTAAACCTTAGTTTTTGTTCTATAAAATATGGTAATACTCACGAAGTGCTTCTTGTTTGATTTAGGAGCTTTTAGGCATTTGAGAATGTAATACCCTTGCATGCAATTAAACGTAGACGTAGAACGAGTATTTGCGCTTTTTGGGGAACCAGTAATTCAATCAGACATCAAACGGAATGGGAAAATGCCTTTTGTTTCACAAACAGTCCGTGATTGCACGCGTCAATCTGCATTTCACCAACTCTCAAATGCATTGAAAACCGCAGAACTGATTTCAGTCGCTCCCTCGGTGTGGCAAATAAATGGCACTAGCCTTATCTGATTATAGCTGAATCAACATTTCAACTCCCAAAGGTTCAGCTAACAACTGAGAAATCAAGTTGTCTGAAAGTGCATTTTACACTTTTCCATCTATGAGAAGCTATGCTTCGAAATACGTTTAAACAAGTTTTTATAATAAAATATAATGTTAGTTGAGAAATGTCCTATCAATTTATAATGGTGTGGATTTTCCATTAGCAAATACCAGCCAATTACTGGAAGGCTTGTCGCCTGCGGCACGCTGCTACCGAGGCTTAGCGATAGTTCTCTCAGTGCACGAATTATTGTGAATTTTAAGAATGTTACGAATGAGGAATGTTTTAGCAATTTTATTAGATACTAGCTGATCCGGCAAACGTCGTTTTGCTATGTATATTAAAAAAAAAATAGGGGTTGATCGTAGAGAGGTGAAAAAGTAGGGGTTGTATGTATTTTTTAATGCTGTATCATAAAAAAATAGAAATTAAAAATTTTGTCTAAAAAATAAAAAATAAAATTTAGGGGTGGACTACCCCTAACATTTAGGGGGATGAAAAATAGATGTGGGCCGATTCTCATAGATACCGGATAAGCACAAAAAATTTCATCAAAATCGGTCAAGCCGTTTCGGAGGAGTATGGCAACGAAAACTGTGACACGAGAATTTTATATATTAGATTTAATGCGTTTTATAAATGTCTCTTTAAATAAGCATTGGTTAAACTTAACTAAACGAATACTTTTCGAACAGAAATTGACTTAATTATCCAATAGACGATATTGCTTACGATGCCAAAAACCATGTGGGCTTAAGTGGGTGTAAGAAAGTATTTAATTCGCTCTAAAAAAGAACTATATATTTATAAAGTCGATTAAACTGTAGTTTAAATTCAGTGACTACGTATTTTCTTGCTCAACTTTTTTAATAAAATTCATGAATAGTTGTATATTTCGCCCAAGGATATATTTTTAATACTTATTCGATGTTTCCTAGTCTCTCATGAGTCATCTAACAAAAAACTTAGAGTACTTTTTTAGGAGTTTCTACGAGTAAATAAGATTTCTATGTTTACTAAGAATATGTAAGTCATACTAGATACACTAAGATGTTTGAAATGTATGAGTCATTGTTTTTAAAACTAGACAAACCACTTTACATTGTTGATCTCGGAGTTCCTCAAGCAAACCATAGACAACAAACTAGCGCTGACCAAACGGCATAAATTAAAAGTTACGACTCTAGTTATGATTCATGTATTTCTTTGATAAAGTTTACTATCTAATGATTATTTATAGTTGCCTACAGATGCCTGATATTTAAATTTATTTAGTTTAATTCAAGCCACAATCAAACGTAGCTCATCAAAGATTATTAAAGTAAGTCAACAGATAGCCTCGCACATAGGATACACAATTAATATTTACACAACTTGAGTGATATGAGGCTCAAGCCGGTTGCAGACCGAAAACTAAGCTATGCCAAGCAAGCTAGGCTAAGCTAAGCTAGAAATAAATAGCGTGCACACCAACAGCTAAGCCAAAGCTCAGTCAGTGTGGCGAAGGATGTGCAAAGGGTGTGCGGGGTAGCGGGAGGGGCTTAGCTTAGCTCGTGTAGCTGCGCATCGGCATACACAACTAACTTAGCTTCGCATATTTTAGTTAGCTCACATAGCTTAGTTCGCATAGTTTGCGGTCTGCACACAAGTATGGAAAACTGCGTCAGCTATGCGAGCTAAGCTAAACTAACTTAGCTTAGCTCTTGGTCTGCAACCCGTATTATGCGTCGTTCCCCAGGGACATCAAAATGATTTTCCGATCGAGCGGTTATATTAAAACCGATGAATCTGGGGAGTATCGCTCTCGGTCTATTAACCGTAGAGTGATAAACGATTTAAAGCAAGCCGAATCGAAAACAAGGCCGTGTTTTGAATAGTTTTAATTACATAGCTTTGGTTACCATTTCCGTGCCGAATGAACGTTGATCTGACTGTTGACGGGCGTGGACGCAGCTGTTGCTCGTTTTGATTTCTTCGTATGTTGGTAGAATGTTATATTCCTTTTAACGTAGTATTTCTGCTGGATGGAGCTATATACTTATAACTATAAAGATACTAGCTGACCCGGCAAGCGTTGTTTTGCCATGTATATTATTTCTAGGGAAAAAATTAGTTTAATAAAAATAAATATCTACTATAATAAAATAGGGGTTAATCGTAGAGAGATGAAAATTTAGGGATAAAAATATATTAAAAAAATAAAAATTGGGGTGGACACCCCTTATCACTTAGGAAATATACTGAACATGAATAAAAAATTTCATATGAATCGGTCTAGCCGTTTCGGAGGAGTATAGGAATGAACATTGTGTCACGAGAATTTTATATAATATATTGTAGTAAAATATAGATTAAATAGATTTACGCGCTCATGGTAGCTAAGTGTATTAAAGCATTGCTTGAAAGTTTCTAGAATCCGGCAAATGATATTTTCTATCCGGCGCGAGATTAATCGCTTTTCCATATTAAGAAATAGCTTCAAATGCAATCGGAAGTATTTTTTACTTCGTTACTCTACTTATTTATGTTTAACTAGGTACGTCTCTTAAGAGATAAAATCGTGTTATGCCTTCTTAAATACACTCAACTGCTTTAATTGGTTATAGACTCGTTATAGATAACTGTCTCTAATTTAATGATTTTAATTACCAAACTTACAGTTAACGGAATTCATAAATGGGATTTTATCAACTTACGGTTTTAAGTGAGAAATTTGTAGCTTTTAATGACGTTTTTGACAGAATAAGTAACAAGTTTTTGTTGATATATTTATTCACACTTTGTTGCTTTTTAATATTAAAATTTAACATGTTAAGGAAATGCAACTGGCGGCCTTATCGCTTTCGAGCGATCTCATCCAGGCAACCACTGTAAGAAAAGAAAAAAATTTTTATTAAATTACATAAGGTAGGCAAGAAGTGCAAAAAAAAATACATGTATTACTTATAGTTGTTACGAAAAAGAAACTAAACAGGAACAAAAAAGAAACTAAACTAATAAAGGGTACATGAAAAAAAAGACGTAAAAAGTGCACATGAATCATTATAATTTAATTTAAGATCAGTCTCACGTCAGTTAGTAGGTATTATTAAAGTGAGGATTACGATGTGGACAGGTAATGTTTGTACAGAAGAAATTTAAAGGAAGGTTTTTGTTGATATATTTTTAGTTACTTCAAAGTAAAATCAGAACTATGGAATTAAAATGGTAATCATTTATAATAGTTGGTTGTAAACTATTTTAGGTACTGTTATCTGTAAAAAAGAGTTTATAGATGTTTTTGTTGGCCGCTCCTGCCCACTGGGCAGAGGAATGTTCACGGTTGGTGGCACCTTTCGTAACAGTCTCGAGTGTGCTATTGCAAATGTTTTTGTTTGCTTTAATGGCTCTGTAATTATCGCTTGATCGCCATCTTGAATTTGATTCAAAGTAAAAAATAAATGTCAACTTCAATTAATGATAATGTCATTTATTTATGCTTTATTACCTTACAAACATACACATAACAAAACTCCAAAAAAAACATGTTACAAAAGTTATAAGGCAACGGGCGGCCTTATCGCTAACAAGCGATTTCTTCCAGGCAACCCTAATGTGGAACAATAAAAAGTCATTGGTCTTGGACAAATACAATTTTCATATTATAACCCGATGTCTTTTTATATGAAGAATACCTTAAAATAGCAAGAGATTATGAGCTCTTAAATCTCTTGAAGTCTTATCTCATGGGTATTGTCTTTGTAATTATCATTAAATAAATTCAAAGCCCTCGTTAAACGAAAATTAATCAATAAAGCTTTTTATAAATTTGAAGAATACTTAAATGGTCCTAATCCTTGGGATAGATTTGCTCCAGTTTAAAAAAATTGTATGACACAATACTTAGCGACTAAAAAGAGTGGCGGAAAGTTTCTTGCCAGTTCTTCTTACCCGCTCTACGCCCTTGACTAGCGAACCGGTAGTAAATGTAAATTTACAATTAATTTAACTTCATTCTGACAATTCATAAGTGTACTTGTTTATCTACATGAATAAAGATATTTTCAGTTTGAGTTAATTCTCAAAAGGTACAGGAGCCTAAATCGACTAACTCATAAATTACTGTTTTATTTTTAAATATGTAAATTAAATATTTAGTATAGTATCAGTATTCAGTAGGTATTATTTATATAAATACGCTTGCGTTCCATTGCGATAACTTTGAACAAAGACAACAAATGTAATTTTAATGCCATTCTTTGAAAGGCCAAGCTTTGAGTTTTGACTGTTGACAGGGTCTTAGATCAATACACTATTTCTCACGATGAACACACATGAATTGATCGTGTGAACGAACATTGAATAGGGCATCCAATACTTCAATAGCCTCAATATTACAATTGTGAAATTAAAACGGGCAGCATTGTGATTAATTCATCAATTAACCACATTGTTATTGGTACACGAAATTAATATCAAAATTATTTATTTATTTAGGTAACACAACGTACTCGAATGAACATCAAAAAGAAATACACATTAAATGCTTCTAATTTTACACTTACTGCCAGTTCCCAAATCAAGGGCGTAGAACGGAAAAGGAGAACTGGCAATAAACTCTCCGCCGCTCTTTTTAATCTTTATTTAAATATTAACTTTTCCGGCCATAATCCAAGAAGATAAGAGCCATAAGAGAAAATTAGATTTGTATCCTAAAACAAGTTAAACAAACAAGGGTTCTAAAAACGCAATCCAAACTAAATTTACCCATTATACATCTCGCCACGCTGGGTATCGCTTAACTTCTCTGATCGATCAATTACTGTTTCACCCACTTAGCCACGAAAGCCTCAATAATATCGCGTGTTTATTATTGAGTCGAAATATATGCATGCATGTTGCATGCAAAGGGCGAAGTGACCTTTATTAATGTTGCTTACCCCAGGTTATGCCTCTTATATATATACAAATTATTTTGAATATTATTAGAATTATTTATATTTTACATAGTCAAGCAACAAGCTCAGTAAAATGAAATATTGAGGAAATTGGCTCCATAAAAGACAACATTTACAAAGCGATGTTTGCAAGTGAAGATTTTAAATGCGAGTGTTATACATTTAAATAATGAATTGAAGTCTTAAATCGTTATTCATATTTCCCGTCTTCTATCCTTCGAATAACATTCTCAAGACCAAAGCACACTGCAGCTAATTTCAATGGAGCCCTACCATTTAACTAAAATAAATCAGTGGCGCTACAACCTCTTTAGGTCTTGGCCTCAGATTTCTCAGCCTCCAGTGACACACGCCGTCGACTTTTTGAGTCTAAGACATGTCGGTTTCCTCACGATGTTTTCCTTCACCATTAGAGCAAATGTTAAATGCGCACATAGAAAGAAAGTCCGTTGGTGCATAGCCGGGGATCGAACCTACGACCTCACAAGTTGTGCAGAACTTTCTATTCTAAATATCGCACCCCAGAACGGGTGTCTGACACAACCAGAATCACGTTAGAACAGGTGCTGGATGACAGCTTTACTTGCTCATGCTTCATACTAGGCGTGGGGGTACAATTTCCTAAATACTTCAGAGAAATAAGATATCGTCACTGTAAAATGATGTATAAAACTTCGTATGTCAAAAAAACATTTTTTTTTCGTTTCCTGTAATGTTCTCTGAACATACAAGGTTATCATTCTACAGCGACGATATAATGTTAGCACTTTTTGATTATTTTAACGTGACAGTTATTCATTCGAAATTTAAATCCTAATTTATTTAAAATAGATATGAACATTCTACGACATTATGTGAAGAACTTGACAAATATCAAAATCAAATTAATACGTGAAATTACTTTAAGATAAATATTATTATTAAAATATTTAATTTGAATTTCGAAGCCACATTTAATCCACAATGAAGAGGAACGAATGGATTTCGTGGATCGAAAAGCGATTCGCAAGAAGCGTTCTGGAATGTCACGTTCAGGTGCAGGGCGTTGATCTCCAGCGCGTGCTAAGGTTTTGTGGACGATAGTTTCATGACCGATGAATGAATGGAAATGAATGAACAAGAATGAATGTGATCTACATCGCCAAGATCCGTATAGTCGTTAGTAGAACAATAGTTATAGTCGTGTATTGTGAAAGTAAAGTAAAAAATCATTTAATCATATAGGTAACATAATGTACACTTATGACTCGTCAGTAAAGAAATACATATTAATGCTTCTAATTTTACATTTACTGCCAGTTCTCAAATCAAGGGCGTAGAACGGGAGAGAAGAACTGGCAATAAACTCTCCGCCACTCTTTTTAATCGCCATTGTTTTAAAGAAAAGTGTAGGTAGATACATACATAAATAACTATTAATTTAAATTGAGAACATTCTTAATACTATTACTAATTGCACACTGATTCTATTAATGCACAAATGGTGTTCGAACGGACGACCTTTGTTTCACAATTAGTCAACATTACCTTGCTATTGCGTGTAAAGTTAAAAACTGACGAAATTTTTATCATGGCGAATTGAAAGAGACTAGTTCTCTCTACTATACCGGATTTTAAATATTTTCTCTTAAATCTAAACTTATAAAGAAGAAAAATTTATGTTTGTATAATTCCAAAACTGGGCTGATTTCAAAAATATGTTTTTTTTCGAGATCATATAAAAAAACGAGTGGAGCATGATGTACAGACCCGAGCGGTAACGCAAGTTCGGGTCTGTACATCGAGAGCAAACAACGTTACATACGGAGAGAGAACGAGGTATTTGCTACCGCGGCTAATAAATGGTCTACCCAATCACATATTAGATTGCCTAACGCCAACCAATATAAACAGCAAACTAAAAAACTACTTTTATATGCATTTGTCGCGCTCCTAAACAAGACTGTTATGGTTACATCAATACAAACCACAGCGGTTTGCTAATGTAACTTATTATGATTGTTTTATATTTTTGTGTAAAATAAAGAAATTAAAAAAAAAAATATTTCAAAGTTTTAAAAAAATTAAATGTGCGGCCGGGGCAGCTAGTAACATAGGTCTGTAAATAAATTAAACCCTTAAACACAACAGATGCTACCCTTAAATGGACGTGTATGGGAATGTCACCTGTAAGCTGCACGTCAGCTGTTCATAAGTACATTGATCCTAACACGTGCTAGAGATGGCACTGAACACCTCTTCTCCAATACTTGTTGTCAAGTGGAATTTGTATTAAGTCATGTACAACAATTATTTGCTTGATTAAGCGCTTATATATTTTTTATTAGTTTCAATGACGGTACAGAAATCTCAGCTTTAAAAAATATTACCGTATCTATGCGTGAGGTTTTCGGATTATTTTGTGTTCAATTAAAAATTGAAATGTGATCTTTGAGTGATATTATATAATGGTTCATCTATAAATAAATGAAAATAAAAATTAAATGTGACTGATCTTAAATTAAATTATCTTGATTCATGTGCACTTTTTATTTTTCATGTATCCTTTATTAGTTTAGTTTGATTTTTGTTCCTGTTTAGTTTTTTTCTTAACAACTTGCACTTCTTGCCTACCTTATGTGATTTAAATTTTTCTTTTCTCACAGTGGTTGCCAGGAAGAGATCGCTCGAAAGTGATAAGGCCGCCAGTTGCCCTCCTTTTCATTTAATTATGTACCATTTTATACTGTAATGCAACGAAGTTAATAAATAAAAAATAATAATAAAATTTAAGGCGAGCAAAAAAGGTACACTGCCACAGGAACTAACTTTTTAAATTTGTTTTAATTTTTAATTTATAAATTTTTATTATTTTTATTACTACGTAGGTTAAGAATATATTAAATAGTATATTGGAAATAAATTATAGTTGATAGAATTTATGTATTTCAATAAATTGTACTTCTATATAGTAGAATTGCATTTCTATTTGTTAAATAGTGCTTCTCTGCAATTATCGCTAGTTTCAAATGACTAAAATATTAAAACGTACTTTGAGTTACCAATTTGAATATTGTTATTTAAGCATTTCGAGGAAAACTAAATGAAACCGTCACCTGTGTCTGACAATGCACAAACTAGGCACAAACTAACACGTACGATCAAGGAATTCAGAATGAGGGCGAACTACACACATGACTTTATCAATATATTTGAATTATTATGGTTTTTGAAGTGAAACTTTTGTACGGAACGTCACGAAGATAAGATGTGCATCGTTTTTGTCGAAGAAAAGGGAGAGAACGATTGAGACCGATTGAGAGAGAAGGGAGAATTACCTTAAATTAAAATTTCGTAAAGAGAATTTATAATGGAAAATAATTTATTGAAATCTCAAATGACGAATTTATTATCAAAGAAATAAATTTAATGGTTTAAATTAATTTATTAATTAATTTTAAATTAATTAAAATTTTAAATTAAAAGTTTAATTATTTGTATTAATTTTCGACACTTCATATTTTAATGACAATTAAATTCATTAAATTCCTTACATATCTTCCTTTTTCCCTCCCTCTAAGTCTCGGAAATCTAAAGTTTTAGATTGGTATAAATATGAACAAGAGTTAAAAATTAGTATGTCAAAGAAGTTTCACTTGACATGTGTACTTTGTACGCACGCACTTTTGTTTTAGTTGTAGCGCCACTAGATCATTAGTAACGCTCAACTCGCGAGTGCTACCTATATATAAAGCTTACAATTAAATAGATCTATTGTACTCTCATGAAACTCATAAGCCCTGAACAATATGAGGCTATGTAAGATGATGCCTCGTTATTCACTTCAGTATATGTCAGTTATTACTTTCCAAGAGTTGTGCATTAAGCTTACCCGCTTCTTGGTATGAATATATTGTTAATATGAAGGACTGGCAACGTCATACAATTTTCAATCCGTATACGAGAGCATGTAGGTTTGATGAAATTCTTATTATAATGTCATCTGAGAATAGTAATAATATATGTTGTCGTCCGCTATTCAATCAAAAAGATTCGTATGCGGAATGAGCTGCGTTTTGATTTGAGTCTCGACGGTATATATTTTTCCTTTGTGCAATAATCTTAATATATATAAATTACGTGTCACGTTGTTTGTCCGCGATGGACTCCTAAACTACCGAACCGATATCAATCAAATTTGCACACCGTGTGGAGTTTGATCCAACTTAAAAGATAGGATAGCTTACATCTCAATTTATACCCGCAATATTATTTTATTGCAAAATATTTGTTTATTATTTGATAGTCACAATTCTAACAGATGGCGCTGTGTTGAAAGCACCAACGTTTCACATAAGCTACAATTAAATGGCATAACCACCAAAAAAGCATGGTGGTCCACATGGCTGGTGTTCTCCTACCGTTTCCCTATAGTTTGCTACTATGTAATATAACAAAAACCTTAGCCACAGCAACGCATGGCCGGTCTGCTAGTACATATATATATATATATTTTTCATATTATAACTTTATTCGTACCTAGTATATAGTAACATAATTATTGCGATACAAAATTTCGAGGTTAAATTGGAGTCCAAAGGTTTTCTTTTAAACGTAAGGAACAAAACTTTTTGTTTATTGAAAATAATTTGATCTTTAATGTACAGTTCATATCGCTCTATGCCGAATTAAAATTCTTACAAAATACAATAACATTACAAATATACACGAAATTAAAAATGAATATTTTGTTATCAAAAGCTTTAACTTAACTCTATCATACATCCAATCTATTGAATTGCGATTTTACAAGATTCGTGTCTGGAATATCAAATTCATTTTCTTGAATCCTTTAGAGTACAAGGTCTTTGAGTGACTTCGCCCTTAACATTCATAAAAGCTTTTAAAATCTATTTAAGATTCGAATTTAAATTGAACTACTCTATTGTATTTCTCTGTTTTAAGTCTTCTGCCTATACTTTTGAGTATATAAGATAATTTGATAACGATATAATATCTTTTAATAATGTGATAAAATAATATAAGAAGACTTATAATGAATTTGTAACTTCTATGTAAAATTCTACATTTTAAGACAATTTTGCACGCCATTATGTGTGACGAACTTTAGATTGTACCACCATAACATTTTTCTACCATATTCTTACTATTAAATTATTATTATTAATCATCTTTAGGCGTCAATAATCTTGAAAAATTAATTGTTACGTCCAAATGTATCAATGATTCTTAGATAAACGGTGAATAACCTGTGTTATTCAGGCCACGAAGCCACGTATACATACATACATATAAATAAGTAGGTAGGCATTATCAAAGTATACTTTGTATATACGTTTCAAAAGCTTCTATCACTGAGAGTGTCTGATATATTATTCTTTATGAATTCTTTCCGCTTATTGCGATAAACATTCACGTCACATGAATTGAATATAATGAATATATGTGAATTATTGTAATTTTTTTCGATATTGCATGTAACTGGGAAGTCACAAGTTCCTGAAATACAATTCGCACTACATACATGTAAACTTTTTTTGCATTAATAAAATGTTAATTATCATTTATAAATTTGAATAAGAAAGTAAACAAACTTACTTGGGCACGTTCATGCCCACTATTGACAGAGTTTTTGAATCAGCGCTACGGATATTGAGAGAACTACAAGTGGATACAACCGTTCGGATCGGTCTTGTAACAGTGTTAAGTTGCAGAGTCAGGTTTCTTCTTCTTCTTAAAGTGCCTCTCCACTACTGGAGGTTGGCAGTCAGCTCGTCAAACTCCTTCTTATTTTTCGCCAAGCGCATCAGCTGTTCTACGCTGGCCACTCCCGTCCATTCTCTAATATTGCGGAGCCACGACTTCCTCCTTCTGCCAGCGCGTCTTTTCCCCTCGACCTTGCCCATCATGATTACTTGAAGAAGTCGGTACCGTTCGTGTCGAAACACATGTCCCAAGTATCTTATCTTCTTCTTTTTAATGTTCAACGTGAGTTCTCGGGATCGTTTGACGCGCCGTAGAACTTCTTCGTTCGTGACTCTATGGACCCAGCTTATCCTCAGCATTCTTCGGTAACACCACATTTCAAAGGCGTCAAGTTTCTTAATGGTTGCCTCCTTCAAGGTACAAGCCTCGCAACCATACATTACAACTGGCCAGATGTAACATTGAAGCATCCTACTTCGGAGGTGCAGACTGATGTCCTTGTTGCAGAGTACCTTTCTCATTTTGTTGAAGGAAGCACGAGCAACTTCTATTCGAGTCTTCACTTCATTTTCAGACTCCCATGCTTCAGTCAGCCATGTGCCTAGGTACTTGTATTTATTAACTCTCTCTAAAGTCGTACAGTCAGGTTTCAGATAGGGTGTAATGATACAACTAAACGTAATAATAGAGCAGTAATAGAGCAGTAATAGAGCAGTGTTGGTCGCTCCCCGGCTGTGCACCAATGGACTTTCTTTCTATGTGCGCATATATCATTTGCTCGAACGGTGAATTGTGATGAAACCGACATGTCTTAGACCTAAAAAGTCGACGGCGTGTGTCAGTCACTGTAGGCTGATCACCTACTTGCCTATTAGATTTAAAAACGATCATGAAACAGGTTCAGAAATCTGAGGCCAAGACCTAAAGAGGTTGTAGCACTACTGATTTATTAATTTACATATAATAATAGTCAATAATTAGACAACGTTAAAGTAATTCAATATACCTATATATAATGTATTTAAATGAGTGACAAAGAGTGTTGGCAATGGGATTTATCACGACAAAAACCTGCTTGCGAAAATTGTATAGCTATAGTTATGAATGTTAAAATAAAAGCGACAATTTTATAACGGAAATAATAATGTTCTTGATTTCTTTCGGAAATCATGTTATCTGGAAGATATTTATCTAATGTCTAGTCTGGTTTTGTTCCAAATATTGACAAATATATAAATAACACTGATTTATATATCCTTTTTGATTTCCCTCACAAGCCACGTTTCAAATAAATATGTGACAAAATATTTTATTAGGTAGATAATTAATTCTTCTTCCCATCCGGTGTACTCTTGACAGAGGGGTCGTGATCGCTATGAAGTAGTGGTAATAGAAGGGGCAGATGTGATGCGCTTCACGACGTTTCGCCATCGTTGCCTATTAGAGGTCACCCTGCTGCACTGATTGAGTGAATCTCCTACAGCATACTTGATTTGGTCAGTCCAATTGGTGATAATTAGTACCAATGTAAAAAAAACTAGTGGCGCTGCAACCCTCAGTCTTTGCCTCACATTTCTGTATCTGTTTTATGATCAGTTTATTCTAATAGGTTATCAGCTTTATGTACCTCACACATGCTGAGTTTTTGGTTCTATGGCATGTACGCGTTTCCTCACGATGTTCTCTTTCGTGTTAAATGCGCACATAGACAGAAAAGTGATGCACAGAGCTGCGAACCTACGACCTCAGGTACATATGGGTATTTATTTCCTTTAAATTCTCTATTACTTCTATGCCCATAGCTTGCTCAGTGTTATACCTGTCGTATCCATACATTGGACATTCGCGTCGTTAAGAACATGCAACACTGTCTCTTCAGCTGTATCGCCACTAGGACAGGCAGCACTTTGTCTAATCCTGAACCTGTAAAGATACGACAACAAGCCACCGTGACCTGTCAACATCTGAGTAATCAATCCCGTTGGTTTCATTTGTTTAATACATATGGGTTTTAGCCAGCACTGCTCTTTAAAACTAATGTAATTAATTTTTTAAACTCTGATATAAACATTCCAATTACCAAAATGATCCCCGCCAAATTATAAAATATGTTCTATCAATACAGTTATTTGTTTAGTGTTACTTATAAATAATAACGTTCACTTAAGATGACCTCATAAGTCTATATGTCAGAAGATAGGGGATGCATTAATTAGGAGTAGCGTGTTACTGGACCATTGATATAGGCCATAAATGGTCATATCCGTTAACCGACTGGTATGACCATTAGGCGAATTAATCGCAAGGTAGTGTTTTGAATGTATATAGGTGTGGATTTTCAAATGATGAATTCTCAAAGCATTAATTTCTAACACACAAATATACAGTATTTACAATATTCTTTACCTATATAGTAATTATAACAATAATTAAAAATTGATTTAAAAAATAGTCAATTAAAACAAATTTAAAAAGTGTTGCAGTGAAACGGTGCAATTAGAGTTACTATTTTTATTAATGAAAAGGTATGTCTGGACTTGCTCATAACAGATGAAAATTGTGTCTCTGTAGATTAAAAAAAATTTAAACATCATAAAAATATGCTTAAAAAGATATCCGAATATTATATTATTCGTAAGTTGCATAAATTGTTTTCACATCACAACAAAACTAAATTTAAAACGTCTTTCGTAACCTATATATCTTTCGTACACAATATACATACAGTTTTGTATCAAATACTTTGAGCTTGAATAATAGTAATTACGTTAGCAATGCTTTTAATTTTTAGTAAAGAAAAATTGCATACACCATACATACACCCGGTATTCTGCATTAAAACGACCTCTAACGGAACGCAAATTATACATTATTTAAAAAACATGACATTTCGAATACTACTACTACTAGCAATCGTGGTCAGCGACAGGCTGCCACATAAATATTGATTGATTAAGATTTGATTTGAATTTGAATTTTTTTTTTTAAGTAAGAATTATTTGCTTATATTAAAACGGCTTTACTTGCTAACAACAGATACAAAATTACGTCTCTATATTATAAAGAACAATTTAAACAAAATAAAATTAAGCTTGAAAATATATCCGAATATTATATAAGTAACTTGGTACGTATCGTGAAGTAACATAAATTGTTTCACTTCAAAAATACATTAATGTGACACATAAATATTACTTTTACTCATATTTAAATTGTTATAGTAATTTATTTAAATTATTCTTGTTATCTTAAGATTTTAAACACGATATATATAGACCTTGTATTTGTAACAAAACAACTGACGATCTACATAGCTTTAACAAAACATATAAAGTACACACACTACAGCTGTATGTTAAATATGTGATTCCTCGAGAATCTCAGCTACAACTGTTGTATTTCGATAAATGTATGTCTTCAGTGTTTCATATACCTGTATCGGAAATGCTCTTTAAGTATTAAACGACCATTTGTTATTGCTATTCATAATAAAACCTAATATCTTATGATTATTAGGCTATTCTTTATGATTCGTTTGTATATCTTCTAAGTAAGATTCTCGGGAACTTACCTTAAATATACCAACTATGACCTTTTACACTATTTTTGCTGGAATTGATATAATAATAATAAAAACTTATGTAATAAATGTAGAGCAGTGTTGGGCTTAGTGGCTACAACGTGTGACTGTCGTCCCTGAGGTCGTATGTTCGATCCCCTGTGCACCAATGAATGCTTGTTTATGTATGCTTTTAGCACTCACTCGTACGGTGAATGAAAAAACCGCGAATAAACCAGCCTTAGACCAAAAAAATCGACGGCGTGTCTCAAGCTGACTACTTACCTATTAAAAAAATAATAATCGCAAAAAAGATACAGAAATCTGAGGCCCCGACCCTAAAAGGGTTTTTTGATTCTAAATAAACAAATAAGACTGTTTATAGGATATTCTTTTTGTAGGTAATTCATCCGAGGTTCAATAAAGTACAAAAAAAACTGTTAATACTACAATTACAGAAACGGTATGAAAACTAATACAATTATGAACGAAATTAATTCTAGTAAGCGTGTATATATGCGTGATCTGCTTTTGGATCTTCAATCACAAGAAACAATTCTTCTGTAGCACCCTAAACAAGTTGTAATATGCTTTTATGTTGCTTGTATAATTAAATTTTTACTATGCTATTGCATTATTTTTCTGTGCATACATGTGATATCTAAACGGTCTTAAAGTTTCCGTCTATGTAAAAATATTTGAGCAAGCTTTCGTGTTGGACACACAACCGTGGCAAATCAACAATCGCCCAAACAGTTATTAAATCAGCAGCAGTTATTACCATCTGTTCCGCGTAAATAATTCGTGAGAATATTCGCTAGACAATCGTGTCTTAAGTGTTGTTTACACCTTTCCATTCGATACGTTAAAAATGCTGGTTAAAAACGAGTTTAAAATTACTAGTAATTATACCTTTGTCTGGTTAAAATACATTGACATTAATTAACGTGCTTTTTGATGTCGTTTTAAATTTGTGACGTTTCTAACGTTAACTTATATCGAGCTTCTAATAAACTGCCAAAAAACGGGCACCTAAAGAAAATTATATTCTTTGGTCGATTTAAGTTAATTAAATGAAATGTAACTGTCTGACGTAGCCTGTATACTGATAATTTTGTAAATTATACGTGAAGTAAATTCTATCACCTTTTTGAAGTTATACTTCTTTAGGCGCGGTATAAGAAATTGATGAGAGTGAAATTTTACGATGCGCGCGCACCGTGACACAAAATTAACAGAATTAAGTTGCCCGCGGAAGATGCTACGGCATTGGACATAATTTAAAAAACAACATTCGAATAATAATAGAATTTATGTTACACTTAATGTAAGAGAATAATAATAAATATTTATTTATTTAATTTTTCAAATGTTAACTGAACTTTAATGACTATAATGACTCCTTTTTCAGTCTTTGATTATTTAATTGTAATTAATTATTTGCATGCAATCAAAAACTATTTTTAATAATGCCAAAGAAGTACCTATAACTTCTTACGCGCGTACATAAGTACACGCGCCCTTTTTTTTATTTATTTTCGATGAATTCTTTAAAATGTACACGGCCGTACAATAAGAAGCGGTCGGCAATAAAGACAAAATATTTTTACTTTTTTTTAATTTAATAAAACCTAATAACGATTGTGACCTCCTCTTGCGTATTAATTTACACGATTATAAGTATAAAGACTACGTCAGACAATAAAAAGCATTTAATTAACTGACATGGACCTTAGGATGTAAATTTCTTTAGGTGAATGTTTTTTTTGCAATATTTGTTACATTAACATGTTTATTTAGTAGTCTTTTATTACCATAACTTTTACACATAAAAAGAAAACACTTTTTTACCGGATTGAAGTTTTGTATTATTATAAATTATTTTACATAATTAAAAAAACGCGAAGCTATTGAAATCAAAAAACACTCCAATTTCAATACAGAAGACGGCTTAAAATTGTCAAACACCTGGGATTCATTAATATCCAAATTAAAATCTCAAGATAAACAATCCGCGAAAATAGAGGACACCGTGAGTCATTTCTGCCAAAACCCTCCATCTTTTAGTCGATATCAACTCCGGGGAAATAAATACAGATAATACAACATTTTCTACAGCTGTGATACTTTTTGACATTCAACACCTTTTGTCTTGAGTCACAGAGACCACGCACGCTGTAAAGCATGCGAATCGTCGGATTATTTTAATTATGTAAAATAATTATAAGTTTATAATAATACATAACTTCAATCCGGTATCAAAGTGTTTACTTTAAATGTTTATTTAGGGCAGAAAGTTAATATCAACTAGTTAAAACAAACCCCTAACTATTTCTCTGAAATTATTAATTTATCATGCACTTATCAAGTTTAAATAATGTACCAAAACTTTAAATTATTTTTCACACAGAAATGCTCTGTTCGTTCAAAAAGTTTATAATCATGTCTTCTGTCAAATAAGCTTTGACAATTCTCGAGATGCGAATCTCATAATTAAACTATGCACCAAGTTTGTCGCTAAGACGAAGCGTTTTCGCTTTGTTAATTTTCTCATTAGGTTTAATAATGCCATACTAACCAATCGTATGTGGAATTTAGGATAAAACCAAATCTGACGGTTTCTATAAAACTTCGCTGCAACCGTGCGTAATTAACATTAAATAAAGAACTTCATTACATAAAGGTATTATTTTAAATACGAATTCAATGTTATTTTAAATTGCTATAGTTTATATTTACCTTTTAGTTCTAGGATAATAATAGAGCGATGCGTCAACATCACCTCGCATCTTACACAATTGTTGTGTGCGTAGGCGGCCTATTTATCATTCCACTTACCATTAGATTGTAGAAATCTAGATATTGCAAAATTGTGCATGATTAATAGAAATAATGATCTATTAAATGAAATATTTTTAACTGTTACCTTAACGAAAAAATACTTTCGACAATATTTTTAATAATTTAAAACTAGCAATTATCGAGTACCTACCGAAGAAAATACAGTTAACTAACCACAACAGTGATTTACTTTACATAATAGGTATACATAAAAATACTCATTAAAAATACTATTACTATACATATATACTTTATGTAACTATAAAAATAATAGCTAAAAACTTAAGAAAAGCCTTATTGATATGCAACGTATAATAAATTGCTTTGACTTGATGATGAAATCTTTTGTTTTTGTTAACAATATTCTAATAATAAAATATATAATAAATGCCACATTATCTCTTAAGTTACGTAAAATTTGTAAATCTCTATATATATAAAATTCTCGTGTCACAATTTTCGTTATCATACTCCTCCGAAACGGCTTGACGGATTCTTGTGAAATTTTTTATGCATATTCAGTAAGTCTGAGAATCTGCTACTATCTATCTTTCAAACCTCCAAGTGATAAGGGGTGTCCACCCAAAAAAAAAAAAAAAATTTCGACAAAATTTTATGTTTTTATTTTTTTATGATACATCATAGAAAACTACATACAACCCTTAAGTTTTAGCCCTCTACGATCAACTCCTATGTTTTACGCTTGATAGTTATTTTTATTGAACTAAAAATTATATGTTTCCTAGAAATTATATAGATGGCAAAGCAAACGTTTGCCGGGTCAGCTAGTTTCCTATATAAATATTTAATTAATTAATTATCCGGTTATTTTATATGTAAGTTCTCACGCAAAAAAAATATTTTTGCGCAAATTTACTTATCATTTAAGGACGACGTTTCCTTTTATTCTGTTTGACGTATTGATAAGATTAATATTAAAATAATTGGTTTAAAACGTACCAATGGACCTTACCTTTGTTGCTCCATTCCAGACGTCTTTTGGGGTTGGTTCTTGGTATATTATAATTACTCAAAATAAAAAAAGGATGCTCCACCTCATACCTAATAATTAAAAAGCACTTTCTACGTATGATCATCAAAACAAGACAATTAGATCTGATCAATCCATTGCGAAAAATCAGAGAAAAAAGATAAATAATATAGAGGAGACTTTTACCCTATAAGGGGCCATACAATACTAGACCGCTAAAAAAAACATAAATTGTTACAACTTATACTAACACAACTAATACTCATATTAATAAATGTTAACTAACCTTGTTTTGTTTGTATTCATTAATAAAGGTCTATGATAATAATAATATTATAATTATTTCTTATTCGAGGGCCATCAATTCTTTATTTTCCTTTAATGAGTATTAAAATGATGTGCGTTATTTTTAATATATACATTATACAGTGTAAACTCTTTATAACGAAGTTTAAACCGACCGGGCATATTTATTCGTTATAGAGAAATTTCGTTATAGGGAGGTAAGAATTAATGTATTGGTATTGGGTTAAACCAAATGAATTTAAGTCATTTTTACATTATAGAGCGTTTATCGTTATAACGAGTGTCGTTACAAAGAATTTACACTGTATATAATAAGGGTTCAAACGAGTGTACTGGTCGCCCAAGGGCAGTCATAGCAGCCCATAAATATATATTAAGTAAAAGATATTATAATTAGGCTTTGTTAAGGAAGGTACTGAACAATCTATAAAGTAGTAAGAACCGAATAAACGAATATGGGTAGACGTATTGAGTTTCAACAGGAATTTACTAAATAATAAACACGTTCTAATATTCACACTGAACTCATATCGATAATGTTTGATGGTTTATTAGACATTTTAGTGTACTTTGAAAGGTACTACAAATTAGGTAAATACATAAGAACCGTTGTCACATCCGGTGAGAGATTCATATCCGGTTATTGAATGTAATCGATAACCATGACACTTCCTGTGAAATCGAAACGGGGCAAATATTATGGTATACGCGTATGAAATATCATACTAGTTTAGGTTAGTACTTATCATAATCGAAATATTTGACACTTTTAATAATAGTTTTATCTTAATTAATAAATAAAAATGTTATTTTATTTCCGACATGCTATAAGGAATTTTCCACAAGTTCAGTAAGTCCCCGATATCCCGACTAAACACTCTTCAAGCCTACGACATCTTTCCATTCTGCCCTTACTCACACACTTTCATAGAACATTTGAAATTATTCTATCTGTCTATAACATGCACAATTCACTCTATACAATTGCAAATCGCAATCGTAAGCTAAATTCACTATCAAGTTCACAAGCATCTTTACAAAGAAATATGCTCGCCGTTATATTAAACAGAGCTCGGAATCACGGAAACGTTTTTGCATTGCAGTCGGTTCGTTTTTGTAATTATGAGAAATATTAATATCCGCTCCGTAACGGGATTTGAAGTTAAATTTTATTTGTAGTTCGTGCTTAATTGTAATTTTTATTACTAATATTATCATCTTTAATATATGTTTAAGTCAAAATTAAAATCATTTATTCATTTAGGTAACACAATGTACACTTATGAACGTCAATAAAGAAATATATATTAAATGCTAAATGTTTCTAATTTTACATTTATTGCCAGTTATCAAATTAAGAGCGTAGAACGGACGAGAACAGGCAATAAACTCTCCGGCACTCTTTTTAATCGGCAAGTTTTTTTGTTTTACACAATGTTTGTAAGGAGCTGCAACCATTACACCATTTTCCACATGATATCTTAAGAAATTTATAGTTTATTAATAATAAAAACAAAGATTTCGCCGTTAAACGCTCTATAGGTAATGAAATATAATATGAGGTTTTGGAAGCGTATTACAATTTTATTGTTATACACTCCACGTCTTGCCCGTTATATTCAAGACTAAGTTTTACTTTTAGGGTGAAATTCAGAAAAGAGACTTAGCACTAAGTTTGACTCCTATACGTCAAAAATTTATTGGATTTGACATTCGAGAGTGATAGCTTTCGATAAGACGCCGCGCACAACCACTATGTGGAACCAGCTGCCCACTGAAGTATTTCCGAACCAATTCGACTTAGGGTCCTTCAAGAAAAGAGCGTACCTATTCTTAAAAGGCCGGCAACGCACTCGCGAGCCCTCTGGCATTGAGAGTGTCCATGGGCGGCGGTATCACTTAACATCAGGTGAGCCTCCTGCCCGTTTGCCCCCCGTTCTATAAAAAAAAAAAAAAAAAGACTCGGATCTCACATTTAGTATAAATTTGTCATTAAAGTTTCTACCGCGTTTAGAAGAGGTTGCTACCAATTAGTAGGTTGGCCTATTAGTTGTTAGTTGTTTTGATATACAACTCATCAAATTAAAGTATAGTAATATGCATCATGTATGAAGTTAATGTTTTGATTTATAGCCGTTTATTAAGCTTTATAAACATTGGTGTATTTTGATATTCGCGTTTCGTTCGTGAAATTGTGATTTTATAAATTCATGCTGCATACAATCTGCATATAACAATGACTTTTGAAAGTTCGGAGCGCGTTCTTCAATATCAAATTAAAGTTTACACAAATGCATATTTCATGGAAAATAAGTATGTTATTACAAGTTGCTTACACATGAATCATGTTCAGTAGTTGTAAGTTAGACGTATTTGCTATCGTAAGTACCTACTATATATTTTTATACTAGTTCTTAATAAACCATGTTTTTTTCTCATATTTCTTTATTTTACAAAATTATATAATATAATCAGTGGTTTGTATTAATGTAACCATAGCAGTCTTGTTTAGGAGTGCGACATCTTAATATATATAAATTATGTGTCACGTTGTTTGTCCGCTATGGACTCCTAAACTACCGAACCCGATATCAATCAAATTTGCACACCGTGTGTAGATTGATCCAACTTAAAAGATAGGATACATCTCAATTTATACCCGCAATATTATTTTATTGCAAAATATTTGTTTATTATTTGATAGCCAAAATTCTAACAGATGGCGCTGTGTTGAAAGTACCAATGTTTCACATAAGCTACAATTTAATGGCATAACCACCAAAAAAGCATGGTGTTCTCCTACCGTTTCCCTTGAATAGTTTGCTACTATGTAATATAACAAAAACCTTAGCCACAGCAACGCTTGGCCGGTCTGCTAGTATGTATATAAAAATAGTTTTTTAATTTACTGTTTATGTTGGTTAGCGTTAGGCTATCTAATATCTGACTGGGTAGACCATTTTTTAGCCGCGGTAGCTAATACCTCAACATCGCCGTACACGTTGTTTGCTCTCGATATACAGAGCCGATCTTGAAGTCTCTTCGTTACAGCGTTAATAAAATTTGATAGAAATTCATAGGTAAGTCTTGCGAGTCACCCGACCCGCTAGCATACGATTGTGTTTAATGCTTAGGCGAACTCTTGGCAACAGAGTTTGTATCAAAACTTTATTGTTTTAATAAGGCGTTTGTAGTAAAAAAACACTGTTTTAATGTAAGATGTAAATATATTTTATAGTCCTTTCTAATGTGGATATTAATGAATAAAAGCATCCGAAAGTCGTTGACTTTCCATCGCACAGGAAACCAATACAATTTGTCATGGCTCGCTTAAAATCCTTTATATTTTTGACCATAACAAGCTCCGCGGTTTACACTTCCGTCCAATAAGTGGATAATCGCCTTATCTTAAGATGCAATTGTTTTTTGTCCTTCCGTTCCGCTTAAAACGCACGCAAAAACTGGATTGAAACCAGAGACATTAGCGGCATGATTTTTTGTTAAAGAGTAAAAACATCAACGCTTTTATGCAATGATAGGCAAAAAATATTTATTAATCCCAAGTTCAATTACCTTTTAATCTAAAGACTTCGCTGGTTATTTCAGTTGTGAAAATTATTAGTATTTAGTACGGATGCATCGATACACCTTTTTGCCGATACGATACCGATACTCTTATAGAAATATCGTCGATACCGATACCGATAATAACGCTTATTGAATTAAAATTAAATCAAGGTAAAATGTATCAAGTTTGGATAAAGTCACAAATCTCGATAAGATTAAAGGTTTAGTTATTAAAATTAAGAATTAAGAGTAATATTATATTAAAATAAAATAAATAATTGTTAATAATTAAAATTAACATTGATAAGATTTTTGTAATTTTGTATTTTATTTAATTTGGTATCGAATGCATCCCTAGTCTATAGTGACTAGTTAGCGTGTCAAGTCTTTGACTCTTTTGGAACCCAACCGCTATCAAATTCAAATTTCAAATTCAAAAATCATTTATTCACGTAGGTAACACAATGTACACTTGTGATTCGTCATTAAAGAAATAAATATTAATGCTTCTAATTTTACATTTACTGCCAGTTCTCAAATCAAGGGCGTAGAACGGAAGAGAAGAACTGGCAATAAACTCTCCGCCACTCTTTTTAATCGCCATTGTTTTTTTTTTTTACACAACGTTTGTAAGGAGCTGCCACCATTACACCATGTTCCACATGACATTTTAAGCAATTAATAATAATAACATAAATACAAACAAAGACTTGTCCCCCATCAGCAGGAGGCATGGTGAAATAGGAGCACGAACTTACATTCTCGTGGGAACAACACGCAAACTCATAGTCGAAATAATTAACATCACCGCATACACGAATTCAAGTACGACCAGTCACCACAAGTAGCACCCGTTCACGAGTATGACGCATGGCCAGCCATCGGCCCCCTCGCCATATTTTAGGGAGAGAGACAACCCGACGCATGGACGCCGCCACAAGCAATGACATTTAAGCGAGCATGACGATCCTTGAAATGTGGACTTGGCTACATCGTTATATCGCTATATCGTTATTGGACCTTTCTGAGTGTCGGCGTATGATTCTTTATAGGCCTTAGACTTTAGGGTTACCACTAATGTTTGTGGTATGGGACACTGCTTATAGTGATTTCTTACCAAGTGGTAAAGGTGACGCGAGGTCTGTATAATCGACCTATAAAGCTAGTGATTTATACAGCTTTACAGAACCGAAAAATTCTACAAAATTGCTTGTAGCTTTTATGTTTGGCAAAATAATTTACAAAAACGGAACTTATAAAATATTGAATAATTTAAAACTTTCAATCACGAAGTGTAATTATAAAAGCTATCTATATGCTTCACGTTGAATCCTCGTGGAACGATATTTCAATTAATATTTTTAAAAAGCTTAACGGTGTATTTCGTAACAGGAGAAGCGGGTCAATTGTGGGTCAAAGTTTAAACTATTAGTTAACAGGAAAATAATGTAAAAATACCGGATTTATGCACTGTTTTGAACGTTTTAACTTCGGATTTTTCTAAGCGCAATTAACACTTACGTACTGTAAAGTGCATCAATCACCTACACACAAAAATCAATGACGTTCCATACAGATGATTGAATAAATGAAAAAACCTTAAGTATAGTTACAGTATGACTAAATGTTTATTGTATACCCGACAGACGTTGTCCTGTCTTAACTATGAATATTGATTTCAAATTGGTATAATGAATTATTATATATATTATATTAAAAATACTTCAGAAACAAAGTGTTTATTATTCTAATGCTTTATGTTATACAACATTCTTTGTTTGTTTTTCTGGCTCGCATATTATTATATTATCAATATAATAACTCCGATCGAAGCATTTATTTTGAACGATATTCATTTTTCTTACATCCTCTGACGATATTTGCAGCACGCATTCTGTCAATGTTGTGTTATGTCAAACGCCATAAGGTTACACCAAAAAGTTCGAATTGTATGGTGGTTAAGTATTCTTGAATTTTCTAATTTTCCGCGCAAAGTTTTTCTTTTTTTCTTTTATAAGAACCTTCTCCTGACAATTACAAACACAACAAAAAAAAAATCAGACAAATCGGTCGAGCCGTTTTCTTGTGATGTCGTGACAAAGGAAAACGGGTTTCATTTTTATATATATAGATTGTACCTTGCTAAATATAACTTAGCTAATCTATACTATAGTTTTGATGGCTATATATAACCTATTTTGCAAAAAAATACAACACATCATATTCACCTGTAACAAAATCAAATATTCAGTGATTTGGTCATAAATTCTTCACGCTAAGGTCCCGGTCACAGATGTGTACAAAGGTTGCTTCAAAGTCATATTCTTTCTTATATTTCCCGTGCACTGAATATATATTGGGTTCTTTATGAAACAGACTTGCGAATAGCGAATATTATCGTCATTATTTAAAATAAATACTTGGAATATACCTGTATTATCTATAGCCTTATTGATAAAAACTTTTATATGATCTTTTGTAAGACTGATTTTTTATTTTGGTTTCAGCTGAGGCTTGGAAGGCACATACAAAATAAAAAAAACGAATTAAAACCCACATAAACAGTTACACACTTAATTAATAACGAAATTAAAGCAAGATATTGCGCGCTCACTAATGTGAATAATTTATATTAAAAATAAAAAGTTCTTATTTCAAATTAACATCTGAGTTCATAAAAGTACAGAAGATATTTATATTTCTTAGTTTTTCTGACAAAATCAGTCATGATACAATCACGACTATTTCTTGAAGTTGATGTGAAAAATTTAAATTGCATTTGGTAATTTTCAGTAAGTAATAATGTTGTATGAATTATATGATTTGCAGAAACAAAATTAATTATAATTAGTATTAAGTTTAACAAAAATAAAACAAATAAAGGCTTTATTTATTACCATAGTTTTTTTGGCCTGAAAAAGAAAACAAAAGAACTGTGATTGTGTAGATCTACGTATCTACTTATAAATCTTTAAAAAATAAAAACTTTTCAGGTCTGCCCTTTAGATTTCTGTATCTGTTTCATAATCATTTATCTATCTAAAAAGCAAGTAGATATAATCAACCACCTGTGCCCAACACACGCCGTCGACTTTTTGGGTCTAGGGCAAGCCGATTTCTTCAAGATGTTTTCCTTCACCGTTCGAGTGAATGTTAAATGCGCACATAGAAATAAAGACCATTGGTGCACAACCGGGGATCGAACCTACGACCTCAGGAACGAGTGTTACACGCTGAAGCCACCTGATTTTTTATGGAGTTAATAATTGGGTTTTTATTTGGTTCTTAAAGGAATGTAAAAAATGCAAGTCAATAACTATTTCAACAAGCTTGTTATGTGGGACTTTAAGTATAGGAAAATATAGGTTATATTCGGTGTATATAATGTTTTATTAAACACTTTAAAATCTTCAGTTTCTTTTTAAATTTTCAACCAGTAAACTTGAGTAATTTCTTTTTTACAGGTACTTCAAAGTGATGTGCAGATAAGACTGAAGATAAAATGAATGCACTAGCACTTTTTATTTTAAGCGTCTCACTTTTATGTGATGCTAAACTACCAAGACACAGGCAGACCCAGCCGAATGATTTATCGGCAAATCAGAACCAGACATTGCGGATACAGACAGAGAAAAAGAACGAGAGAACGACTCGGATAGTGAACGAATATAGAACGCGGCATCGACGGGAATCATTCGATTCGAGATCGTATGAATCGAGTTTAATATGGGCGCACTCAGAACGATTGGATGAGAACGGCGATGTTTTATTGCGATGGGTGAACAGTGATTCGAGTATCACGTTTAGACTGGAGGCGAGAACTCGTGGTTATGTTGGTTTGGGGTTTAATTCTGGAAGGAATATGCGAGGCGCCGACTTGATTGTTGCATGGGTGGATGACCGGCATGGCAATGCTCAATTACTGGTAAGTCATTATTTATATAAAAACTAGATATAGGTACCTCTTATTGCTTAAAACTAGCCTGAAAGCTAACATCTACAAAACTAAAGTATCACAACAGCTGTCTAGGCCCTATCCCAGCATGAATTGCTGTGTCAGTGTCTCGGGGTGGACTGCGGTGAGCAGTGGAGAGCTGGAGCACTGAGGCGCGCCGGCCCGTATTAACAATTAATTATGTAACACATTAAATTAGTGTAATTTTATCATTTTTTTTCTGAAATGGATTACTTGGCTTGCGATAAAATATACCGTGTAAATTTCAAAATCATGTTCTTAGATATACATTTTCGTCATAAAATGAATACAAAGTGTCATAAATTGGCTGTTTTTTTTTTATTGAGCGAAGTTATTTAAATCATGTATCGATCTTTTGAAATGGATACATAAATTACTCAACCATATATTTTTTCCATTCGCCCTACTTCAAGTAGATGAAAATGGTAAGAAACAATGTACTTTTTTGAAGTTTAGCGACCAGATAGGTTCTTAAAAATACGTTTCGAACAGATAACGTATTTCAAAAGTACATTTATGCCTTTGTATAAAAACATCTAAATGTTATAAAAGTTTTATCGGAACAGTAATTCCCATCCGCGATCTTTCTTTTAAGATTGGGTATGAAGATTGAAAAGGAAGATCGAAGATCTTTAGCGTTCCAAATTCAAAACTGCGGTGGGCCGGTACACCTGTTGTTGCCTTCTCACGATACACGTTTTTGGTGGTCGCGGCAAGGTTTTCTAAACATGTTTTATACGCGATATCTTTTAAACTTTAACTTATTATATTTCGGCCCTTCTTTGCTGCTAATAAATCCTTTTTTATTTTTAGGTACTTTTTAAATCTGTAGGTCAAGTCTCTATTATTTCTGTATATATACCTATACTAAATGACAAAATTATATGGTGATACAGAGACGCTAGTCCCCACACTTGGGACGTCCATGTGTTGTGGGTGACCAGATACTCTTTCGTAGTTCATATGTGGAACAATAAAATGTATATCTATGACTACTGTATAACACAACTTTTCCACTAAATGTAAAAGTAAGACTTTAAAATCACTCATTTTTACACAATATTTTTCTCATACACACAAGGCGTTTTAAATATTACAATAGTTAGCTTGTTCATATAATCTGACCTTGTAGATCTGTAGAAACAGTGTCCGCTTTGTAATCTTAATCAAGATAAGTCATATACGGCTTCAATTGCTTGAGCTTAATGAGTTTAGGCTAGACGAAAAGGCTGTTTCTAAAATATTTACCCACTAAAAACAGTTGAAATAACAGACACTATGTATCTTGGTGCGATAAAATGTTACTGCGGGTAATTTCCTTCACGCTGCGCCGTTGGATTTCCATTACATAAAGTCGGCTGTACGCACACTAACTCGCAATTATTAAAAATATATCCTTTTTGGATTATCACTTTTTACTGATTTGTTACTGATGTAATTTTGTCTAGTTTTTGACTCGTAAGTCTCGGGATTAATCAAAGAAAGTCAAAATAAGCTAAATCAATATTACAGGTGCGTTACACTTAAGTAAAGCCTGACTGAATCATGTTCAAAAAACAAAAGAACTCAGTACCGAAGTTAATTTTAATATCACAGTTAGCTTAAAAGATTTTTAAAATGTCACTAATGAAAACAATAAAATAATAATGTCCGCGAATCGTTCACTATGTTCATGTGTGTTGGGGATCTTCTTTAAAAATCCTGATTAGAAATCTAAAATACAATCCTTCTTTTTGTTTAAACAAAAATCACACTGTTTATTAACCACAGAGGTTTGATAAATGGCGGTCGAGCTAAAATTTATGCTCCCAAGAGCTCCGATATCAAATTAACTGCTTTTAATGTTACAGTAATCCAATATGTTCAATTTTCTACAAAATAAAATAAAAGCGACTAAAGGGTGCACTGAACAAATGAATTCACTTTTTATACTCGACTCGAGTGAGCTAAACGTGTTTTATGAATGAAGAACCATTTTAGATTTTTTAATATTGATACTGATTCGTGAATTAGGTGTTTTTGATATCGGTTAGTATGTTTAATGCTTCGAACTCAAACAGATAAGCAGATATATTGGCTTGTACATAGATGACGTATTGACTATAAAACAAATGAAAAACGCCTCTAACTCTCCCAGAAGTTGAGTGCTTAACTCATGACATATATGAAGGGCTAAATAATTTGTATTGTTAAAAATTAAGTTATACAATTATTTTAACCAAAGCGGTACTTTTCATCCCAGTGTACGAAAATTGCACATTCACAGTAATAAATTCAAACATCTCGGTGCGGCATTGTAAATAAAAAGCGTGTTTCTCACGGGGCAAATATTTAAGGCTGTATATGAACCAGCGATTCGAGCTTGGTGTCGCATTAGTTACAGAAAGTTTTACAAAAGGACAAAATGAATGTAACTGTATACTTAATAGAAGATCGCTGAGATTCTTATTACTATTGTTACAATAGTTACATAATGTTTGAACAATGGCGTGGTGTTAACGTCCACGCACCAGTCCATGACGGTTGTCACATGTCATCTCATACTTGTCATTGTTGCGAGAAAAAGTACAATAAACTAGTATCTAAGTGCTTAGGCGGCTAATTTTCCTGGAAATAAGACTAACATTTGCCGTGCCTCGTTCGAGTAGAAACATTGGGGATATTAAAGATTTAATCGGAAGTAGTATACTACGTAATAATGTGTGTTTATTATGGTTAGATCTATATATATATATACTAGCTGACCCGAAAAACCTTGTTTTGCCATGTATTTTATTTTTAGGAAACATTTTTTTGGTTCAATAAAAATAACTATCTACTATAATATAAAAAAGGGGTGAAAATTAAGGGTTGTATGTATTTTTTAATTCCACATAATAAAACAAAATATCCAATTTTTTTTTGTGGTGGACACCCATTATCACTTAGGGGTTTGAAAGATAATCTCTCTAACAAAAATCTCAAAAAAAAACAATGTTTCTCTTTTCATCTGTTTAAAGGTCTAAATAATAAATGAAAGAGTAAGAACGATTCCATAAATATCAACTAAAACTGTATTTCTGCTAAGCATTATTTTACATTTATTAACATTTTAAAGTATGCTTCGAATCATCTTACCATATTAACAACTACCATAATTCATAAGTTTTTTGTTATCAAATCTATTTTACATGCAAATAATAAATGACCGTGTTTTTTGTTTCATACAGTTATGAAAATTATTTAGATTAATAATTATCTAACGAGATTTTAAATTAATGCATAGTCTTAGACCTACAACGCACTAGCGGCTGGCCGCAATGCGGTGTGCCGCTGCGGCGGGCCGCACATCGATTATTATATGAAACCGCACGATAACAACGCACTGACTTGCGGTCAACCGTCAACCGCTCCGGTTGATCTGGAGCTCCGGCGAGCCGCACCGGTTGAATGATGCGGCGCGCCGCGTCCCCTCCACGCACTCGGCGCGGTTAGCCGTCCTACCTACGTCATCACATATAATTATTTAACAAATGTAAACAAAATATTGTAAACCTATTTTAAAAGAGTAAAAAATAAAAAAATAAAATATGTTTATTATGGAACATAAGATACATGTATCACTTATTCCACGTCATTAAATTTGAATTTGTAATATTTCAAGAAGCACTGACGAGTGACGATTGCGGCAGACCGCAATAGGACCGCAATAGGGACGGTTAGCCGAAATACGGCAGGCCGCTACGGCGGACCGTATATACCGCGGCCCGCCGCAGCGGCACACCGCATTGCGGCCAGCCGCTAGTGCGTTGTAGGCCTTACATTGGTTGTTAGCAAGAAGGCTTCGATTGCTCTAATTTCGGCTTATATGTAAAAAATAACTACCTTGTTTACATTGCCTTTATGCTTATTTGGAACAGCAGACATTTAATTTGCAGGTCGACATTTGAGTTGTCGAGAAAAAAATTCAAGTCAATTTTTGTATTACTTTCTTATTAGTAAATTCAAAATTAAAATGTAAATTTTAACACAATATTATTAAAAAAACACTTTTTTAACGGATTTGAAGTTATGTTTTATTATAAATTTACAATTATTTTAAATAATTTTAAATTTACCCGACGTTTCGTGTGCTTTACAGCGTGCGTGGTCACGGTGACTAAAGTCAAAAGGTGTTGAATGTCAAAAAGTATCACAGCTGTAGAAAAAGTTGTATTATCTCTATTTTTCCCCCGGAGTTGGTATCGACTAAAAGATGGAGGGTTTTGGCAGAAATGGCTCACGGTGTCCTCTATTTTCGCGGATTGTTTACCTTGAATAAAACATAACTTCAAATCCGTTAAAAAAGTGTTTTTCTATGTCTAAAAGTTATGTCCAAGAAAGACAATACAATGTTATTATTAGCAACTGCTAAAAGCGTTTTATAAGTAAAATACTTAAAAGATACAATTTAAAAATCCCATATTAAAATTAAATGTTATTTGAAACGCTATATTCTTTTGTTACAGTTATGTGTAATTTACGCGAATAATTCTTGTTAAAAAACAAAGGGTAATAAAATTATCATTACTCGTTGGAATTCTTTAAAAAATTCTCACGTATAATAATTACAGTCTTTTGTTATTTGTGAACTGTACTTATGACATTTCTATTCTCACCTTACATTAAAGGCATATGCAAAAATTAAAACACATCTTTGCCTTCTTAATTGCTCTTCGCTTTTGAATTAGTTCTTCTAAACTGGTTATTACAATTGAACACAGCTTACAATTGCACACCTCGGTGCAAAATATCTGTCTATCTAGTAGGTGATCATCCTCTGACAGTCACTTAGTCTCAGCCTAGTCAAATTTGTTGTCTAAGACATTCCGGTCTCCCCATGATGCTTTTCTTCCCAATACGCGTTCTTATTGCGCACATCGTAATAAAAATCCATAGGTACAGCCGAACGCATGACCACAACAATGAAAAGCAAGTTTAACCATTGTTTTAAAGAAGTATCATCATTGATACTTTTTATAAATCTATACTAATATTTCAAAGAGGAAAGATTTGTATGGAAGTATGTTTGTAACGTTTTTTGTAACGAAAAAATTCTTTCACCATTCGAATGCTACATTATCACTGATTAATATAGGCTAAAATAAGGACCCCTACTAAAACTGCAATAATATTACCCAATGTGTAAGAAATGCCTATAAAATATCTTTCATTGTATGCTCTGCAAAAACTATTGATGGTACAAAAAAAAAATGTTCCACAGTATTAAACAATACTGTACACAACATTAATATCTACAAGAGATTATTAAAAAATTAATGTTCTCCTCGTGCGAAGCCTAGTATTATACATATAAATAACACAGTCGGTGTACGTGATACGTCAAAATCAGTCAAATTCTAAATTCATAATTGTTAGATTTGTTTAAATTAAGAAACCTTTTTGTCATTCTCATCATAGATTACTGTAAATTGTACTGAATAATGTTTACTTTGTGCGAAGCCACTACAATGTAACTAAATTATTTATACTGCAATTGCGCAGAAGATAATTATATGTTCTGGTTTAAATCCCGCATCTTCTGTTTTCTCTTGTATAGTTTACACAGCATTGAATCACTCATCTGAAATACGTTATGAATTTGTAGCAATGGTCTATAACAAGCTTAAAATACCCCAAAAACCCATCATAATATTTCCTATCAGTAAAAACTCAGTCCGATTCCATCAGATATTGGGCCATAATTTTTTTTAAATAATATTCAACAGATTTATTTATTTAATTAAAATAGATTAGCTATAAATTACTGTTGTGATAATTAGATCTTTATAAAATATACATATAGTTTTTTTTAAATACCGTATTTAGTGATACACTGCATCTTACGTATGGTAATGATTATTATTTCGTACAAACGGGAAAATTTAATTTCCTAATTGCCTTGAAAATTTTCAATACAACAAACACAATACATCTGCTCCATGACCAATTACAGGACATCAAACAACACTGCTTTTAGAGAATCAGAGATTTCCTATCATATGTTATTATGCCTACATAATATTGTGAACGTAAATTCTGTAATCCCTACTGATTAAGCGCATATATATTGCGTGCATATGTCGTGATGATGTTCCTTAAGATTATTTAAGTTCATGACATAATTTTACTATAATTAACGGCTTAGATTAAAAAAAATAAACCATTTTGTTACATTAACTACAAGTTGAATAGCAGTGTCGGCCTAGTGGCTTCAGCGTGTGAATCTCATCCCTGAGGTCGTAGGTTCGAGCCCCGGCTGTGCACCAATGTTTCTTTCTTTGTGCGCATTTAACATTCGCTCGAAGGGTGAAGAGAAACATCGTGAAGAAACCGGCTTGATCAAGAAACAGATTCGGAGACACAGACCTAAAAAGCTGGCGGCGCCATTGATTCATTATATTTTTATAACTTTAAGCAAAGTTATACTTAGAGAGATTACAAATGATTTCCATTAATAATATTGCAAAAATTTTCTCCCGCCGTGATCAGTCGGTTCTTTTCATCAAATTTAGACAATTTTTCTTATAAAGCTACTATTGTCTAAGAGGTTGTGCGTTCGAATCACCGCTGTTAGCCAATGGTATTGTATTTGTATGCAATTACCACTTGCTCCTACTACAAAGTCAAGTTCTTTTCATCTCAAAATGTTCGACGAAATTTATTTATATTATTATTATTATCGAAGTATCTGATAGATCTATATTTGAGGAGTACCTACATACGTTGAAAACACGTTGTACAGTTCCCAAGAAAAGTAGTTAGTATTCACGTTATGTGTCAGTACTGGAAATTCCCAAAGCTATCAATTGAATTCGCGAGTGTACAAAGTTTACGTGTTTGTACAATCACGTACAAGATATGTCGATAGAGAATCAAATGTCATATTATTTTATGCAGTATCGATTTGTAACGTGTTGGTGTTATTCTGCGCTTTTTATATAGAAGAACTTGGGTTTTTTTAAGTGTTTGTTGTTAAGTATTTGTATATTAATTTTAATAAATACATTTTAATCTACGTAAGTTGATCAAGTACAGAATGATTTTTGTTATGCAGTTTGAATTTGCTTAGATATTTTTAGAGCTTTTGGAGAATTTCGTATCAGAGATTTCAGATGTATTTTTGTGTGAATTATTTATAAAATTCAAAACGTCTTTCTAACTCAATCTTCCTTTTCTGTCAAACTATGGTAACATACAGTGTAAACTGTTTATAACGAATTTCAAGGGACCGATCATTTTTATTAGTTATAGGGAGGGAAGAATTAATGTATGGGTATTGGGTTAAATAAAATAAATTTAACTAATTTTTTACGTTATAGAGAGTTTTTCGTTATAAAGAATAACGTCGTGTAAAGAGGTTACACTGTATTTAAAAATAACTTTAGCAAAAAAATAATAATTTTATTCTGAAGGAGTTTTTTTTTTAGGGAGAAGGTTATACTATTTACACTACATATATATAATAAATACAATGAACTTAAGATGTAGAATCTGATATGGAAATAAATAATACTTCTTAATTGTTAAGATACCATTAAGACAAAGGAAACTATGATCTAATTTACCCAGACAAACTGGTAAACTTTGAAATAATTAAAATCTAACGCATGCAGGAAACGGTAACAAATTTAATTTGAATCGATTTTATTTATAGCCATCGAAGCCTACGCTCAAATTGTTTAAAGTGGTCATAAAAATTCTTTGACCATCATTTGTCATAGAAAATTGGTGCTCCACCCTATTAATTTTGAAGCCTTAAATTACAGTAGAAAATCATTTTTATTACTAGCTGCCCCGCGTTTTAAGCCCCATTTATTCGATTGTACCCTGTTTCTCAATGAATGAATGAACTGCAAAAAAAATTGTTCTAAATTTGAATTTGAAATTTCTCAAAATTATGTATCCCATTTTGGCAACATTTTCAATGTTGCTATGTGATTATTATAAATTAGTAATAATTCATAGCCTGCATAGGATGTCTCCAAGGGCATCTAGACTAGAACACCAGTCTGATTAATCTAGCTGATAATGTAGCTTTGATTGAGGAAAGAACTTAAAAATCAGTTCATTAATTAAAGTTTTTAAAAAATTACTTCAAACATTTTTGGATTTTATTAATGCTTCCAATTACTTCAAGTAAGTAATCATAAGTATGGCAAAATGTCGACGAGCTCGCCACCACACAGGAAAACGCTTACTAATGTGTAAGGGAGCGTTCAAGTATTACGTAACGAATTTGGGGGGGGGGGGGTCTTTTTGTAAAACGTTACGAAGCGGGGATTCAATTACGCGTTATTGTTAATATTATTTTCGACTTTCCAGTACTTTACACCACATAATGGTAACTTTTAGGTATAAAGAGTCACTAGGTGGTCACGAAACGTTTTACTATACTTGGGTACAGAAAAACGTTACGGCGCGTTACATGGGGGGGGAGGTCAATAATCTCCAAAAATTGCGTGACGTCATACTTGAATGCTCCCAATGCTGTTTTTTTATTATTTGAAAATATATTACAGTTTTTTGTTAAGTACAAAATAGCATAGGAAAACTTCAACGGTAGGTACGTTAGCGTTACATATTTCTTTTTCCATATTCCGCAAGCATTCAAATATTAATAAGTTACGGTGAAACTCAAACTGGACCCCCAAGATGCTTTCATCCCTTTAAAAATTATGTATTTTCTTTTTGCATCAACAAATATTTTAATTTACATTTTCTCACGTTCCAAAACTGCTTAGCATTCTGTCTCAGGTTATTTACATTTTAATGCGGAATTTATAATATATTCTGAACTAGATTTGGTTTATACAAATTAAACGTTTTCGATTTTGTAACAAAATTACGCATTGCCTTCATTAGATAGGTCTTCAGCTATTTAATTATTTACTTACAGGCTATGTATTATAAAATACCTTTATACAATAAAATTAATTTTTGAAGTTATACTTCTTTAGGCGCGTTATGAAAAATTTAAGAGAGTGAAATTTTACGATGCGCGCGCACCGTGAGTCGTGACACAAAATTAACAGAATGAAGTTGCCCACGGAAGATGCTATGGCATTGGACATAATTTAAAAACAACATTCGAATAATAATAGAATTTATGTTACACTTAATGTAAGAGAATAATAATAAATATTTATTTATTTAATTTTTCAAATGTAAACTGAACTTTATTGACTCCTTTTCCAGTCTTTGATTAATTAATTGTTATTAATTATTTGCATGCAATCAAAAACTATTTTTAATAATGCCAAAGAAGTATAACTTCTTACGCGCGTACATGTAGTACACGCACCCTTTTTTTAAGTCTAATTCCAGCAGACAAATTTATGCATGTACATAAGGATTTTGATTGAAACTTTTTATCATTAACTGACTTGGAAGCTTAATGTTAAAAATACTTAAATATACCTACTAACTAATACAGAAATATCAAAAAGAAGAAAATATGACAACTAAACACTACTTAAATACTTGACAAAGGAAAACGTCGCTCCCATTACATGAATACCAAAGTTTGTATGATGGATCCTCTATGAAATTTTCTTTCCTATATCATTCATAAAAATAACTATTTCAAACTTTCGTGAAGCGCAAATATTTCTCCAGAAGTTCTTGCCATGAAGTTTATTTTGAACGACTCATAAAAAGGATCAATTGTAAGAGGTTATGGTACTTTTTGGTATATGAGTACCATACTTAGCGCGAATCCTCGAATCTGAAACCGTTAGGAACTTTGCATTATTTGCATATCGGCACGAAATTACAACAAGAAGTTCAGTCGGAGGTAAAGATGAAACTGTGACAAGTAAAAGGTCTCACTATAACTCAAGTAGTAGACTGAAACAACTATATATTGCTCAGTTTCTAATATTAAAATCAGTTAGAGACAATCCGCTATATTATCGACGTTCTTCTCATTAGCTACGTTATATTTCTAAAATGTGCTCTATTTATTTCGTCATCAAATAACTTTAGTATCAAATACAAAATTATCCAAAATAAGTACTTAAGGCCCAAGTCCTCTATAGATTAAATCAAAAGGTTTTATATAATTTTCGGACACTAGATTTAAATGAAGGTCGGGTGACCTTTCAAAGGTTACCCAAAAGATTATCCAGATCACGTTATTACTTAATATTCCGTGTGTTACAACATTTTAAATGTGTCCAGTCGACACGTAGTTGCTTATATTAGGTGAGACGCTTACTGAATCGGTAATGCTAGACGTTTCCCTATAAATAGATCCAATCATTCCTTCCTGTAATGGATTCCCACGGTAATAGACTACCAGTTAGAAAGGGATGGTGGAATATCATAGGCATGAGGTCACTGTAGATACTGTCTCATTGCATTGGTGCAAATTATCTTTTAATTCAAAACTGTGGGTAGGGTCGAACTATCTTGACGCCTAGTGTTCCACGAAGCACGTATTTTTTATGCTAGTAGTTTGGCTTCGAAGCGATGCGAGCTAAGAAAAAAGGAAAAGCATCTTCATAAACCGATGTTGACGAATTAGTGTAGACGTGAATGAAAGCGTAGAATCTCTTAGAGTGAGACAAAGAGCGAGACGCGACTCTGGCCAAGTCAGTTCTCGTTTGAATCTTATCCTTAGAGTCAAGACTGATTACGAACTAGGACTCGCGTAATATATCAAAATCCCAGGTGTCCATGGGTAGCTAAAGCTTCAATTCAAAGGATCCAGCCTGCGCGTCTGCGTGCCACAGTCGCCGCAGGCTGAATGAGCCCGGGAACTTGATTACTTAGACTATACGCAACTTCTTCGGGAACGTAATTATACATGATGAATTAGGATTGTTTGTTATAGTTCCAAGTTTAATATGCGGTAATTCTTCTTTAAAGTGTAATGTTTGAATTATATATAGCACAAAAATACACATAACTAAACCACACGAATGAAGCCATAGCTGTCAAAAGTTTTAAACCACAGCGAAACCTTAGAACTATGAATAATACATACTAAAAGCTTATTAAATCATGAAGCTTTGCTTATAATGTAAGTTTATTATAACGAATAATTTATATGCATGTAAATTTTAAACATTTCCATACTTGCGGTTATATTTAACTGGCCGGGTGAAAGAATCGATATTATTTTATGTTTCTGATAATATTGCGTATTGGGAATACAGTACGATTTTAATCCGATGTGCAGTTTTATTTATTCTATTGATATCTATTATTTATCGTTTTATAATGCTAAATAAAGATATATATGGTGACAAATATCGATACTTTAATATTCTTATGTTTAGAAGATAATTGGTTGAAGCGCGTTCTAAAAATTTTGTACACGCATTGTGACTATTTGACATGGATCCAAGGCTATCTACATGGTAAACCCATGTCCGTAAATAAATAACCCTAAACCTCATTACAATTAACGTTAGAGCAAAAAACATTTACAAATCTATGGGCTCACCTCATAGTGGGTCGCAAAAGATAAAGTATGTACTAGACACGTCATCTACAAAACGATGAAGTAATTTTTTTATGTTGTATGTATACTAACTGTAGCGAATATCGATGAAATATAATATATATATAACATAATATATAATATAATATATATAATATCTTCTTAATATATATAAATTACGTGTCACGTTGTTTGTCCGCGATGGACTCCTAAACTACCGAACCGATATCAATCAAATTTGCACACCGTGTGTAGTTTGATCCAACTTAAAAGATAGGATAGCTTACATCTAAATTTATACCCGCAATATTATTTTATTGCAAAATATTCGTTTATTATTTGATACTCACAATTCTAACAGATGGCGCTGTTGAAAGTAGGTACCAACGTTTCACATAAGCTACAGCATGGTGGATTGGTGTTCTCCTGCCGTTTCTCTTGAATAGTTTACTACTATATAATACAACAAAAATCTTAGCCACAGCAACGCTTGGCCGAGTCTACTAGTAATATATATAATATAATATATATCAAATAACTTTTTATTACTATTATTATACCATTAAATGTTCTATAATGCCAAACGTAAGTCAAAGGACACAAAACATACAATTCGTGATAGTAATAATGTCAGTCAACCTGTTTTGGGTTACATAATTCAAAACATGAGCCATTTACTGGCTTAATTGTAATGCAAGGTGCATGCGGGCAGACAGACACCTGCTTTGTAACACAGTATAAGAATAATCGTTTGTTATAATATGTAGCAAGTTTTATGGCAATCAAATGGTGTTATAATATAAATTGTTATTAATAAATTCGAAAATTTGGAACGTTTAGTGAATTAAGTCTCGATTAGTGGTTTCTGTTTCGTATTCGTATAATTTGGAATATTTGTTTTTTTTAAGTCCTGACCATAAACTTATATTTATGGAATATTGTACTCCAGCACTACTAAAAAAAACAATTTTAAATTCGTTTTTTAAAAAGATCATATAACATATTTAATATTGTGCATGACTTATAAGTTATCAAAGATATTTCCTGTATTATACATTAAAATATAAAATGAACAAATAAAATGAAAATAAACATACCAAAATGTCAAGAGTCATTCGTCCAACGGAAATGTCACGTTTTCGAATTGCTAATTAATTTTCATTCAATGGAATTTTGTTAATCAAATTCTTGATTAGCATTCGTGTCAAAACGCGCGTATAATGTTGCATTTGTATTTAATGTATTGATCTTCGATATTGGACTAATGTATTAAGAAGTTGACATTAAGTTTTTGATATAAATGCAAATGCGTGTTGCTTTCAGATAATAAAAATATTTAAAATAACTCAGCCTGAGAGCCTAATATCCTAATAACTTAAAGACACTTAAGATAGATAAAAGTATGTGTGAAATACATTTAGCAAAGTATGTTTTAGAATTTAACGGCATACTTCATAGAAAGCTTTGGCGAAATGCAGGTATAACATTACTGGGAACGATCATATCAATGGTATTGTACGCGCATTACACAATTCTAAGTCTTCCTTTGTAAGAAAGAATGTTAATACGTCCGCCTGAAGTTCGCGCAAAATTGCACAAAGAAAATGTTGTACAATTCATTGATAGTCAGTTTTACCTGACGTAGTCATGAAATCTTGGAACTATGTGTGAATGTACCTTCACGTGTTCCGTATATCGTCATATCAAGCTAAGGTAAACAGCAATCGATAATTTTTAAATCACTGGAAAGGACTGCATCAAAAAGAAATTTAATTTGATATTTTCGAATGGAAATTTCAATTCGTAAATAGATTAAGAGATAGAATAAATAATAGTTAAAAAAACTAAAAAATACGCTTTTAAAGCACATCAAACTAAAAAGTGAAAAATAATTCCTAATTTAGGCTGAAAATGATAATGAACAAAAAATACTGGTATTATTGTGAAAAAGCGTGGGTTGCTCGATAGACGAAAAATATGGCACAGAGCGCCCCACGCTTCTTTTTTTTCGGATTATTGCATTGTCATCGATCTTTGACAGGTGCGCAAAGTTTGAATTAAATCTGTCCGTTAAAAGTGGGTCAAAATCGAGTCCGAAGGAGTCGGTTACATACATACATACAGGTAAAGTTAATATAAAGCGTGTAAAAATAAAAGTTAAGACAGGAGCTATCCGGTAATCTATAAACAGCCTTTTGATTTAGAATTCAGCCTCTGCAGCTAATTATCCATTCACAAACTACTCGACCCATTTCTCTTGTCATTATAAATCATAACCGTATCAGACATGGTTTTGATATCATTTCGGAGTATTAGCTTACTATGAAAACCAATACGGATTTAAATTATAACCTGATTGGCATTCCCTAAGAGCGCTAATTTGTTTCCTTCTATTTACAAAGTTGCCAACGCTTGGCACACTGATGCATTGTACTTAAAAAATAAAATACACGATTTAATGTGCACTTATAAGTAAATACCAACACAAAGAGAGAAAAAAAAGTGCGTGCGTACAAAGTAGGTACACATTGTCAGAAGTGAAACTTCTTTAGCAAACTAATTTTTAAGTCTTGTTCATATTTATACAAATCTAAAACTTTGGATTTCCGATAGTTAGAGGGAGGGAAAAAGGAAGATATCTTAGGAATTTAATGAATTTAATTGTCATTAAGTGTTGAAAATTAATACAAATTATAAATTTAATTTTTTAAAATTTATTTCTTCACAATAGGTACGTCATTTGAAATTTCAATCAATTATCTTGCATAAAATATAACTAATTTTTCATAAATTCTCTTTACGAAATTTTAATTTTAAAAATAGAAATTCTGTAAGGTAATTCGCCCTTCTCTCTCTCTCAATCGCTCTCTCACTTTTCTTCGACAAAAACGCGGCACATCTTCGTGACACTAATAATAAAGAAGTTTTGATTTAAAAAATCTTTTAAATCAAAGTGTGATAGATAATATGGATATCCAGACTTAGCTCTTTTATCAGAATGCTCGATCTGGAGTTTTGGTAAAAATGCGTTCTTCTGATACAAATGTGAGGATGGGATGGGGTATATAGGGTACAAAATTTAAATTTAGATTAAAGGTTGGGGAAATCAACCTAATATGTATTTCTCTATTGTGTTCATAAGTGTACATTGTGTAACCTAAATGAATAAATGATTTTGAATTTTGATAAAAAAACCTGATTCACAGATATCTTAAACGCAAACAATATAAATTAATTTTCTACGTTTCGCCAAAGACAACATCTTAAAGTGCTCTAAGCTGATTTTGTATGTTGGCAACTCTTTTTTCGAGATACCACTGGAGAAAAGTATCCACAATAATCTTTTTTGGAAAGCTTGAGTGGCAACATTTGCATCTACGTAACTAGTGACATAAACGTGATTTTCCCAACTTAGTGGAAAAACACGATATGGCTTTTAAAATTCGACTTAGGGTCCTTCAAGAAAAGAGCGTACCTATTCTTAAAAGGCCGGCAACGCACTCGCGAGCCCTCTGGCATTGAGAGTGTCCATGGGCGGCGGTATCACTTAACATCAGGTGAGCCTGCTGCCCGTTTGCCCCCCGTTCTATAAAAAAAAAAAAAAATCACATAGCCTTAGCATCCAACAAACGCACCAGATAAACCTCGATTTCTTATATCAGTAAATCAATTTTTACATTGCGAATGGTAAAATATGGTAAAGGATTCGGAGTATCGTGATAGAAATGTAAATGATATCAACGATTCATGTTCAATATTATACCATTTAGGGTTGTCTCAATTCGTTAGACAAATGGTTTTGTTTTTATCCTATCCAATCGAAAGAGGTAAGTTTACAAATCACCTAAATAAACCTAACGAATCACCAGCCCTGTTCGGGCTTGATTTGTTTGGAGCGACCCAAACTATTAATGTTAATAATATTTATTAATTACTAGCTGGCCTGGCGAACATCGTACCGCCTAACAGTCGATTTTTTATTTTTCTTTTTAATACTGCTATTCGGGACACCGGTCTAGCTAGTAAGATAAAAAAAATAAAGTTGATAATACAACAAATACATTATGTCAAAAAATAAAAATTTACCTTCCCGTAACCCCTCCACTAACACTTGAACTTTATGATATGGTATTAAAGTTCAAATTGCCTTTAAATATTATTACGAATATTTTGTATGGGAATATAGAAAAGTGTTGTTTTTAGACGTTTACACTCAATTTTTTTTAATTTTTCTCTCCGTAAGAACCATCCTCGTACTTCAAGGAATATTATAAAAAAAGAATCAGACAAATCGGTCAAGCCGTTTTCATGTTATGTCGTGACAATGGAAAACGGGTTACATTTTTATATAATATAACAAAAATAATCTATATATTATATAGATTATTTTTGTAATCAAAAGAGGTTTTATACATCTAAATAAACATCTACAAATCCGTTTAAAATGGAGCAATTCGATTGGCGAGCCAAACATGTTTAAGTGTATTCTACGTTATTACCTATTTACGAGACAAGGCCCGTTCAAGTACCACGTAAGCACCATAGGGGCTTTCTTTGATTTTCTTATTTAGTGATTACGTCAACGGTAATTATTTACTTTTTTACATATACAACCCACACATTGCATCTATGCTTGCAAACGAATTGCATTTTCTATATATATACTAATATTTTTTAAAGTTTTGCTTACTTTTGCTGACAAAAGGAAAGAGGGGGGATAAATTGCAGTAAATCTGCTAAAGAAATGCCTTTGATTTCGGCACGATTCTGTGTGCCTACGGGACACAGAATCGTTTGTTGTAGATTAAGAAAAACAATAACTATAATGTATATATTTTGTATTTCTGATATAAGGCTATAAATAAGAGCATCATTCCCATGCCCTAGTAGGAAAATGCTCATTTCTTGACAATATCTTATTGACGATATATTTAAGACATAATCCCTATTGAAAAGATCACTGTTAACGATAACGAATGTTTTGTAACGAAAAGCCCACTGCTCAAACCCGCTTTTGAACACTAAAAACCGCATTTTATGACCGCTTTAACATTGTATCATCAAACAATGTCCCCATGTCTCGTTTTATAACCAATAAAACACTTCCGCTATCGTATTTAATTTTAGCAACGATTTTATCGACCCTATAAAAACAGGCTTCGCGATCCGCCTAAAGTTCTCACGGGAGCTTTGAACGTGAGCTTAATTCTGATTTTAAATTTTTAGCAAAATTATATAGAGATTTGTTAATCGTCAAAGATATCTTTGTTTGTATTTGGTTTACTTTTTCTTGCTTTGCTATACTAAAACTTTTAATTTGATTCCAGATTTGACAGTTTCAATGTTGCAACGTTATGACAAGTACTAAATAGTGACGTTGCGAAATTATTTGGATACGGAAATGGAATATTTCCAGATCGATTCCTCTGGTTTGTAGTAGTATATCTAAACAACTACTACTTTAATAGAAACTAAGTATATCTGGAAATTAAATATTTCTGAACGGATAATTTAGTTATGACGATAAATTTTATAAGGATCTGAGAGTTTTCTTTAATAATTATGTGTGAAATGAATAAAAAAATGTGATCATGTAGGAACATGAAAAATATTAACTTTTTATAAAATAAAGCAGCGGTTACTAATTAGTAATAAATATGTATTTATTTAAATAAAAATCAATAATTTAGTCTTTAATTGGCACACCATTATTATGATTTTGTGTTCATTACTACATTATTATATGTGGTATCACTATTTTACAAAATGGCAGTAGCTAATGTCAATATGGAATCGAAATATAAGTCGTGGTATAGTGACTGCTTTTATAAACATTGAATCGATTTTATTGCACTCTTCTTTCCTACTTCTGTAAAAATATAACACTGCGCTGTTCAAGAGCAGAGCAAATTGGCTCATTTTAGGCAAGCGTGACTTACCACCTTAGCCTGAATCTCACATTACATTACAGAGTAAGGTGCTAACTTTTGTCTTTCATTGATAAAAAAACTCTTCTTAAGTAGAACCACTTCCAAACAGAAAGAGACCATTGAGCCTCGAGTCAAAAGTTACCGTCATAGCTAAAACAGTGAAATTAAACTGATTTAGTTTTGGTAAATGAGGTCATCTTCTGATTGAATTCTCCTAGCTGGACTAATATTATAAAGCTGACGGTATCTTCTTGAACGTACTGGTTTGAATTGAAAAGGTATTTTGCATGGACATGCCCATTGATTGTGGAAGACTTTATAACGTCACGCTACCATATAATTAACTCAGATGATCGCGTAGTACAGCTGATTATCTTATATAGAACAGAACCATATAGCATACGAGAAACCATTTTCTTAACAACGTTTTTTGTTCTCGACACATACAAATGGTAGTTTAAGTAGAACAGGCGGCCTTATCAGTAATAAGCGATCTCTTCCAAATAACGTTATAAGATAAACGATGTAAAGAAAACTTTTCTGAAATATAGTAGTTAGATAAAAACTCAATAACATATAGCATTCTCTTGACAAATGCGCACTGCATTTGCCAAGGCTATTTTTCTTTTCATATAAGTATAGCGTAGGTTACCTTATACTTTCCGTACTTCTCAACAGAAACAATGGAAGCACATCTTTATTGACAATGATTTATGTTATTTTAGAAGCTTTTCCTGCAGGTTCACCGCGTGGCTTTTGTCTATTTTGGTAACATTTTTGCGACCACTTCAACAATAATCGTTACATTTCTTGGTCTGAAGGTAAAAATACATAGAATCACTTATATAAGATAATTTATAATGTGTTCCTTGGTACGATCTTATACGTACTAACTGTACGTGTAACTAAAACTGATGGTAAAATCAACTGGAACGGGCGTCGGAGATTTGCATACGGAGAGTTTTTAAGTAGGTATATTAATGCAAAAAATTTCGATGATACTGTAAAATTGTAATCAAGTTGTGTTTCACCATCTCATGATCATTTTTTTAATTTGTGTATGTTTTCATATTATTATTAATTAACTATTAATTACTTAAGATGTCTTGTGGAACATGGTGTAATGGTTGCAGCTCCTTACAAACATTGTGTAAAACAAACAACTTGGCGATTAAAAAGAGTGGCGGAGAGTTTATTGCATTATCTTCCGTTCTACACCCTTGATTTGAGAACAGAAAATTTGAAATTTTAAGCATTTAACATTTAATATGTATTTATTTTTGACGTTCATATGTGTACATTGTGTTACCTAAATTAATACATTTTTGATTTGATTTGATAAAGATTACAAAATTTTGATATTTACTAAATATCTTTAATTAAAGTCGTCAAATTATTTCGAAAAACAAAGTTATTAAATTATTGACGGTCATTAACCTATTATAATTGTACAATTACGTAAATTATATAAAGTGGTCTTTAATAAAAATTCCGTTTAATAAAGTTATAATTATGACTTTGTTTAGAGTTTTATACGTTTATATAGTTTAATGTATATTAATACTTTTGAGTGGAAAATTACTTAATTAATTTTTGTAAATAAATAAATCAGTGGCGCTACTTTAGGTTAGGTCTTGGCCTCAGATTTCTCAATCTGCTTCATGATCATTTTTTAAATCTTATAGGCAAGTAGGTGATCAGCCTCCAGTGTCGTAGACGCCGTCGACTTTTTGGGTCTAAGACATATCGGTTTCCTCACGATGTTTCCCTTCACCATTCGAGCAAATGTTAAATGCGCACATAGAAAGAATGTCCATTGGTGCACAGCCGGGGATCGAACCTACGACCTCAGGTATGAGAGTCGCACGCTGAAGCCACTAGGCCAACACTGCTCACTAATTAATTAATTTTTATAGTAAAGTCTATTTACGAATTGGCATATTAAGAACATAATAATGCATTTATTGGCATTTAAGGCCCTATCCCAGCACGAATTGCTGTGTCAGTGTCTCGGGGTGGACTGCGGTGCGCAGTGGAGAGGCGCGTCGCGTCGGCCCGTAATAACAATAAGTTATGTAAAACATTAAATTAATGTAATTTTATAATTTTTTTTCTGAAATGGATTACTTGGCTTGCGATTAAATATATCGTGTAAATTTCAAAATTATGTTCTATATAGATTTTCGTCATAAAAAAAAGTGTTAAAAATTGGCTATGTTTGGATTTTTTTTTCTATCGAGCGAAGTTATTTAAATCGTGTATCGATCTTTCAAAATGGGTACATAAACTACTCAACTCCATCATATATTTTTTCCATTCCATACTTCAAGAAACGATGACGAAAAATGGAAAGAAACAATGTACTTTTTTGGAGTTTAGCGATAGGATAGGTCCTTAAATTTGTCACGTCAGGCACAGAAGAGCTTGCCTCCCTCTTTTGTTTTGTAAAGTTGGTCGAAAAAGAGTGATCAATGAAAGATGCAATAAACACCCATTTAGGGTTCTAACGCCACTAAATTGTTTTATAACACACTAATATAATTTACGTATTAATTAAAAATATATACGTGTTATTCTTCTACGCGTTTACGTAAAAACGCTCTGAATGCTTTGAATTCTAGGTATTTTAATAACATGAACCTGACAAAGGTGAACTGGGTCAGAGGACACGAGTTATTTACGGCTGACAAAACATCTCTATGAATAAATAAATTCTATATTTACTGAATGTTTGTAAACATTTTGAATAATTATTTATGTTTGGATTATTTTAATGATTTATATGTTTGTTAGGAGATCCTGAATTTGACAGTAATTAGTTTGAAATGGCATATGGTCTATACTTAAAATATGTCAGTGAAACACAGAACAAGGTAAGGTTCATAGAATATTGAACAACGTAATATGTCATGTTAATTTAGAATTGCCAGTTTTATTTTTAAATCTTTCTAAACGGCAACATTGTTTAGCCCCTTTTTGAATTTGGAATTAAAAGTTCGTTTATAAAATACTTTACTTTTTTCAATTGTCATGTGCCTACTTTTATTAATCACTGAAGAGGTTTTAAAGTATAAAATTAACTATTAATTTGAACTAAGACAATTCAAGTTCTCAAAGCATAAATCATTTCTGAAGCAAAAGCCGTCTAAAGGTAACATTGTCTCCAAACAGCTCGGAGATAAAAACATTTTATCCTTATTTTATCGTGCCTTTATATCGTTCGCAAAAGTAAAGCCTCCAACGACTTACAAATTTATTCGTGGCACCTAACATTTTTATTTTGATAATTTTGACGAGATATTTTAACATAAAAAATAATAGTGTTTTTGTGCATTGACATGGGTTGAACGTAATTAAAAATAAAATTATTTTGACCATTATTAAAAGAAATCTGCCCATTATGCGAATGTGTTCTGTATAAACAGTTTATCAGACATCAAATTAGTGACTAAATTAGATGTCAAATTCCAGAGTTTATCTTACCATCGCTTAAAATATTATCCAATAAGCATTTTTGCATTATATATTAATAATAATATAACATAAATATATTTCAATCTAATATATAAAATTCTCGTGTCACAGTTTTCGTTGCCATGCTCCTCCGAAACGGCTCGACCGATTCTCATGAAATTTTGTGTGCTTATTGGGTATGTCTGAGAATCGGACAACATCTATTTTTCATCCCCCTAAATGTTAAGGGTAGTCCCCTAATTTTACCCCTAATTTTTTTTTTTTTTAGATATTTTTTTCTGTCTTTATTTTTTTATGATACAACATTAAAAATTACATACAACTCCTAACTTTCACCCCTCTACGATCAACCCCTATTTTTTTATTATACATGATATATATGGCAAAACGACGTTTTCCCGGTCAGCTAGTAATTCTATATAATTCAAATATTATATTATATATATATATATTGTAATATTTTTACAATATTGAAGAAATTTCCTTGAAATCCTATTTAATTTTAAAGCTTAAAACTCGGCATAACATACACGTATTCTAGCTTCTAGAATAATCTATTCGTAACTGTTATAAAGGTGATCATTAAAGGAAGTGCATATCAAACTTATATTTAACACGCGCCCAGTCTGGTACGTATGGCTTTTAACCGATAAAATAAATTGATATGATACACATTTTTTGTTTCTACTTTCTCTTTACATATACCATTATAAGGTTGCGTATAATATTTCATGATCACTTACGTACAGGAGATGACAGTATCGTAAAAAACGTCACGCGATTAAAAATTACACAAAAAACTAGTAACACTAGAACCCTTTTTTGGCCTCAGATTTCTGTATCTGTTGATAATATAGGCAGGTACCTGATAATATGTGACTGACAAACATCGTCCCGTTTCTTAGACATCATTTCCTTCACCATGTGAGCCTGTATTAAATGCGCATGTACGTAGAAAAATGCATTATAACCAGGGTACAATGGCGTCACACACACATTGCTTTTAAGTTATTTTTCTGAGTTGAAACTTAACGCTAAACATCACTTCCGTTTGCCAAAAGGTGTTGCACCCTTAGGATGTATAAACACATTGCGGTAGAAGTCAAAATTGATTGACTAAGAGACAAGAAGCCCAAACTCACAAAGTCCAAATCTGATGTACATTTGATGGATGGAAGTTAAATTGTAGTTTGCACTTCGTCGAATTGATAATCACTTGATCCTATTGCGAACTTGTGTTCTAATGTGTGGTTACATATCGGATAGGACACATATCAGAGATATAGAATATATGCCGCAGTAAACTAATCGATATTGTATTATGTAATATATAAAATTCTCGTGCCGCGGTGTTTGTAGTTAAACTCCTCCGAAACGGCTTGACCGATTCTCATGAAATTTTGTGTGCATATTGGGTATGTCTGAGAATCGGACCACACCTATTTTTCATCTCATTAAATGTTAAGGGTAGTCCGTCCACCCCTAAATTATTATTATTTTAATTTTTAGATAAATTTTATTTTTTATTTTTTTATGATACAGCCTTAATAAATACATAAAACCCCTAATTTTCACCCCTCTACGATCAATCCCTATTTTTTATTATAAATGATATACATGGCAAAACGACGTTTGCCGGATCAGCTAGTATTTATATATATTTTTATATAACTATACAAAAGAACCATTCAAATGGCGAGACAATCCAACTTCTTGATACAACAGGATCAAGACGTCTAAAGAAAACTTAAAATTTTGAGTTAATAAAACTAGTGTAGTATTTAGCAGGACCTGTTTGTTGGACATACATACTGTCAAAACATTATAGAGCACTAGAGTCTGGCTAATGAAAGAAGATACGAAAAAGCGCGGCAAATTCAAAGTTTCTTAATGTTAAGTATGGTATCCCTAAAAGTTTGATATATTTTGTGGATTAAACTTACTTGATACTTGATTTTACTTTATTATTTTTTACATTGATTGTAACTGTTTTTCTATGAAATTAAATACTATACGTATTTAGTATTTTACTATTTATACTTAAAATTACTAGCATTGCATAAAAACTAAAACTATATTTATTATAAAACACAACTTTATTCGTAATTATCAAATCCTGCGATAGAAACGAAATATTCTATCAAATAAAACAAAGTTTAGGCTATTATACCTGTTAACTATTCGGAAAAATTATATAATAGAAATAAAAATTGCATGAAGTATCAAGACAATAAATCATACTAACCTAAGAAATTCAATGACATACTGTGTTGCCATCCGAAAGTTTTCAAATAATTGAATTATCTTCTTTCATTAGTTCGTTCGTTAGTATTGTAGAAAATAAAGTCATATTATACTTATTAGCAATAATTATTGTATAGGCTAGATTGTAATTCATGTAGGCGCACTCTCTTTTTTGAACTTTATTGTAAGAAAAAAAATCTACACTGCATTACAAGAACACTTTCCCTGCCCTATGAAGCTATAAAAATTAAAAATTCCAGTTTACAAAAGGTTAAGTTTGAATGACATATGCACATCGACATGCTTAATAATCAATCGTTGCAACTACCTTTAAATGTTATTACTTTAAATTATACACCAGGTGCTAGGACATGTGGCACGTGCGAGACATCTGCCTAAAAGAAACGGATAATAACTTATCTTTATTGCACACTTCTGCCATCTGCTCACTATCGAATGCATCAGCTGTTCTACGAGAATAAGGATCAAAATCTAAGGGGTTGCTTTAATAGATGAAGACACAAAAAATGATTTATGGTTAGAATCTCGCCTTAAATCCCGGAAAACAGAACAGCTGTTTTCATTGAAGACGCATGTGGTCTGTGTACGTTGTTATTTGTATGAGAGAGACGGTAAATGTACTAAAGGGTGACATTACAGACGTTAGAGAAGGATGAATAAATAAAAATTGTGCCACAAATAATGGCCTATTGTAGAAAGACTTGAAACTACTAAAGTTTTGGGATACGATGTATCCCGAATATTCTGTGTTTTAATGGTATATGTATTGATAAATTTAGAGGTTTATTAAAAACCAATGTTAAATATGCTGTAGCCATTAAGTAAATTAATTGTATTAGTGTGACCTAATTTAGTGATTTAGAAGTTAGAAGTGTTAGTTAGTTTAGTTTACCTGCAGTTAAACTGCGTAAGCATATAATAGCAATAAAGCATAGAATAATATTTAAAAAAAAATTAAGTCAAGTACGTTTTCGTCTAACTTAACTTAATTTGACAGAAATCGAACTTCTCCGGTTTCTGAATGTCACCTAACAACTCAATCGTAGGCATTGTATTAGGTTACATATGTTTACTAAAAGGTATAAAATAATTTATTTTGCCTTTTCTAGGACTGCCACGGCCTGACCTTCGAAGATAGAGCGGTAACTGACGAAGTGCAGAACTACGAGTTGATCTCGGGCTATCAAAATGATACTCACACCACACTCGAGTTCAGAAGACAACTGGATACATGCGACAAACAGGACTTCATTATTGGCGTAAGTATTAATGGAAAGACCCTACTACCGACAAGTACTAGTCTAGTGTAATCTTTAGTAGATTCATAATACAAAATCTCGAATGAAGAATCGACTCCCGGTGGGCCCTCAGAGATACGACCTCCAAATGTTTAAAAAGCGAGTCTACTCCTCCCTCAAAGGCCGGCAACGCACCCGCTAAAAATGGGTGTCTATGGGCTGCGTAGACTGCCCTTTTTGGTCGTCCCGCAAGTTCGTTTGCCCCCCTATTATATAAAAAAAAATATTAAAAACGCAACCCAACTGCAATATTGGTATTACCTTCACGAATTTGTTTTTAATTTTGTTTTTACCGTTATTGCTAAGCAAAAATATTTGTATATTAGATTAAACTTGAGTAGCTTTAGACTTAGTCATATAGAATTCTGAAGAATAATACAACAGGAAATTTAATTATTAGGTCACTTCAAGAAAAAGTATAAAATAGGAAAAAAAGTCTGCCAGTCATAGGAGCCATAAATTCAAAAATACTTTAACGTTATAATTTGTAAAAGAGGGAACATTTTTATACGTAATAAAAATACATAAAGGAACATATCTTTGATTTATTCGCAGGAGGACACAACTCAAATCCTATGGGCTCTCGGTTCAGAAGGCTCTGACGGAGAGCTTCCAAGGCACATGCACAGTGGTATACGACCGTTAAGGCTTTTGCAACCCTTGTCAAAGCCGGACACGGTTCCACTAAAACATTGGGATGTTAGGATCGCTAATGTAAGTATTTTATTGAAATAAAACATCTTTAAGGAAAATAAACGCGATTTTATTCACATAATATAAACTTTTTCACTTCGATTCGTAATTTTTACTTCTATAATGCACTCCAAATGTAGAACAAAGACCCTTATTCTGTAACTTCAATAGCAATATCGACAGCGAACCCAATCTCAATAATGAGTTTTTGTTCCGCGCAATCGAAATACGACATCAGCGCTATTGATATTGAAAGAACTACATCGAACTTGCATACAAAAACGTCGGGATCGGTATCGCAAGTTACATGGTACAGGCGCTGGACCGGGATGAACTTTTACATAAATTTTAAATAGTTTTTGCTTTGCTTTTACCTACTAAAATCGAATTATTTAGATAATATACTCCGCTATAAGACAGAACATATAAATTTAGAAGCACCCATTTTGAAGTGAAAACTTCTTTAGCGGCGTTGTACACTTTTTTGGAATGGGTAAAAAATGTTAAACTCGCGTCAGGACACGTGACCTGATTGAAAGTTCGTAAGACGGATGGATAGTAGATAGCTGGCGCGGCGTATTTAATGTAATATAAATTGTCATGTTTGTGTACGACAGCGCAATAAATAAATATTGTATTCTACCATATAAATGATAGTACTTTTATGCTGATTATTAAAGCAATTCGTGCAAAATTATTCCCTAACAATTCCAAATTCAAGTTTTCACTTCTGCCGGCACTCCCGGAGTGCAACCCGTCGTTTTTTTTTCTGACGTTCATAAGTGTCCATTAAGGTACCTACATGAGTAGCTGCATAGATATCTAATATTTTGATATTGATTGCACACTAATTGCTCTCATTTAACTCTTTCTTCTCTTTCTGTTAAATTGTGTTCACACTATGATAAACAGAGATACATGAGTACTGAAAACTGTGCAAATAGGCTTTTTTTAAAGTGCCTGTGGCAATTTAAATTTCACAATCTTCTCACTATCTGTTGTTTGTTAGGAGACATATTTTTAATCTATACTCGTATAATTAAATTAGAGAAACGTATTTATTGCATCCTGTCATTAATGTTTCACAGTTTTAATAGTTCATTAATGCTAATGTTAATTCGTTACTGTAGCGAAATAAAACTAAATCAAAACTTAATATTTTTTAGGTGTCAAATTAATGCCTCTAACTTACTGCGGTGATTAAAATGTTATTATTATGTGTCGCTGCCTGTGAAATTTAGCAGCGTTTAGAAGCAAATAATATGTTTTCTAAACGCTGTACCTACTTAAACAACTCTCAATGGACTTATTCAATTATCTCTAATTTTAATTATAATTAAGTATTTAAAAAACGGTGCTACCCATTTGATTGTAACGACTATTAACGACAGATTTTAGTTAAATATATATACACACTAGCAGACCGGCCAAGCGTTGCTAAGGTTTTTGTTATATTACATAGTAGCAAACTATTCATGGGAAACGGTAGGAGAACACCAGTCATGGGGACCACCATGCTTTATGGTGGTTATGCCATTAAATTGCAGCTTATGGGAAACGTTGGTCCTTCTGTTAGAATTGTAATAATTGTAATAATAAAAACAAATATTTTGCAATAAAATAATATTGCGGGTATAAATTGAGATGTAAGCTATCCTATCTTTTAAGTTAGATTAAACTACACACGGTGTGCAAATTTGATTGATATCGGTTCGGTAGTTTAGGAGTCCATTGCGGACAAACAACGTGACACGTAATTTATATATATTAAGATTAACGTTGTAGCTTTTTTAAAGAAAATGTTAAAAACAATGAAAGTTAAACAATATGCATTAACACAAACAAATTAGAGAACGCGTAACTGGATTTTTAAGAATTTCATTAAGAACCACGCGCAAGAGTTGCTATTTAATTAAATAACATGCTTGTACTAATTAAATATATAAAATTTCTTGTTTAATTTTTTATTAGGTATGTAATATTATTGGCAGATATGTTAAATGATTGCTTAAGTTTTTATAGTCAAACGTAGTACCTACTTGATTTAAAACAAATAAAAAACCTATTTGGAGTATTTCAAAGTCAAAGTCAAATCATTTATTTCAATTAGACCATCTAAAATGGCACTTTTGAACGTCAAAAAAAAATATATATGAAGAAGATTCTAGTTGCCCCTTCCAAAAGGTAGTTTCGTGTGGAGAAGAATGGGCAAGAAACTCCACACTTACTCTTTTAAAATAGGTTTACAATATTTTGTTACATTTGTTAAATAATTATATGTGAAGACAATGTACTCTTAGAATAAACTACTATACTAAAAAAGTTAGTATACATGTTCCTCACATATTTACAAATATCGAAACCGTAGAATATTAACATTAAAGAGTAATTAAAATATTAAAAAACACAACAAAACAGTGTGTGAGATACAAAAAAAATAATTACATTTGTAGCATTTATAAATTAAAAATAATAATAATAATAACAAAAATATGTTAAAGCAAAAAATCAGCAACCAATTTGATTTTGTCCAGGCTCTATGATTGTCCTATGGAGCAGGACCAGCATGTTTCCAAGCATTCTTATCTTGCAGTCTTGATGAGTCTAAATTAATTTCAGCTGACCATACCCCACGTCATGGCTACCCTGTTCTGGTGCAAAGTTTTCAAAGCACCCGATCTACTGAAGAAGCATCATATTGTCGGATACCAGCCACTGATAGATAGTAGACCGATTCGTAACAAAATTCCGGTCGTAGAAAAGGATAGCCTATCACCAGTACATCATATGGTTTTGTACGAGTGCGCTGGGGATCACGATAAGAGAATGTGGACGGAATGGGCGGAAGGTGAAGGTTTCTTTGGGCCCAGTCGACCGGGTGAATTGGCTACCTGTGTTACACCCATTGCTGCTTGGGCTATGGGATCAAAAGGTAGGTGCTTCTTATTTCAATTATATAGATGATATCGTCTTTTACCGTTTATTTTATCAAATATTCGCTGTACATCTAATATATAAAATTCTCGTGTCGCGGTGTTTGTGGTTAAACTCCTCCGAAACGGCTTGAACGATTCTCATGAAATTTTGTGTGCATATTGGGTATAACTGAGAATCGGACAACCCCTAATTTTCACCCCTCTACGCTCAACCCCAATTTTTTTATTATAAATGACATACATGTGCAAAACGACGTTTGTCGGATCAGCTAGTAGAAGTATAAAAGAGATATTTTAGTTCTATATAAAGATTATATACCAAGCCGCGAAGAATAATTAACACATAGAATATTTGCTAGTTCGTAATTGTTTTTGAATATCGTGCTAAAAGATCGACATAATACTGTCTGAAATTACGGGTACCGCTAGGTAAAGTAAATACTCTTTAGTCTTTATGTTAAACTTGAAAAAATTAATATTCAAAGCTCCGTTGAAAGCTTTAAACTAATTAACATTTAATGTCCAATTCTGTTCTTCAAAGAAGTAATTTAAAAATATTTATATTGTTTTATAAATGCTAATTCGTTTGTTTTTTGAATCTTTAATTATATCTACTAAACTTAAAAGCAGCAATCACGATCTTACAGTCGCATTATGAATCGTTCAGAATAACGGTAACTTAATTTAGTAAAGATTAGTTCACTCTATACTTGAACCCATTACCGATGTAAAAGGTTTTTACTAATACCTTTCTGCCTAAACTAATCGGGAATAATATTAAGAAGATGATATCGACCATATTGTCATAATAATTATTTTATCGTAGTACCTACTTGTATATTTGTAGGTCCCATGCCTAAATATTTTAACTGTACGCCCTTACATTTACGCATTTACTATGTAATGTTAATATATTGTACATTATACTTGTATAAGAGCTGTATGGTGACTGTAATAAGTGACCAGCTTTAACCTTCATAAGGTCTTTAAATTTACAAATGTTGCTATCCTTATTGATTTATTTAGCATATACGTATATTTATTTCTATAGAAATACTTTTTATTTTTGTATAATTTTATACATCTAATACAAAAATAAATATTCAATTTTGTTAAATAATATTATAAGAGACTGAGTAGTAAACAAAAAAATATAAATGAAATGATATCTTATTACATTGGGTGCGTAGAACAACTGTATTAGAATGTTTATTTTACAGACGAATTTGTACAATCTATACCGATCATATATGTTTAATATTGTAATAATTTTGGATAAACGTATTCCAATAATAAGGAAATTGAAGCGAATTAATATAAGTCATACAATATCAAACTCCTGTGATGCTTATTTTCTGAGAAAATTAATTTTGTATCCCAAAATGGCTCAAAATTTACCCGAAGACCTTATGAGTTACAAAGACAGCTGACAGCAACGACAAAGCCATTGCTCCGACATAATAAAGTAATGTTAATAATAATATTGTATAACTATTAATAGACGTTAATTTGTAGATCTATTAATATTGGAAAATCAAATAAACAACAAGGTTTTAAACTGACTTTGACATATAATGACAATGGCAGCTGACAGTAATGCTTTTGCTGTGACATTTATTTCTTTGTTATTTTTTTGTTCCTAGTTATAAAAATACAAAAAGGCTTTGAAAATAAATTGTTTCCTATCGAAAAGGCTCCGCATTTCGACTTGTATGAGATTCAAACACTTTGATAAATTATTACTGAATGAATGGTCAGTCTGATCGATTGATTATATCCGCGATTCCTGCGTTTCGGATTCTTTTCGCCTTCTCCGTATTTGATTGTCATTGTTTAGTTCTACTAAACGATCTTAATTGGTATTTTAGAGCAATATAAGACTAAAGATACTGGTATTGATTTTTTGTGTATAACATTAATATTTTTATGTACTCTACTAGTTGTATTATTCTATTATAAATATTATTTTTACGGTTCTGATTAGTTCTTTCGTTCCTGGTTTCTGGGTTATATGCTCAACATGAGTTTATATAAATGGTATATTATATACATACATACGTAGGAAATATAAAAAAATATTCAAAGTAAATTGTTCTCTTCGCCAGATTTCTAACTAGATAACAGTATGTGTGAATGAAAACACTTGCAAATAGTAATATTCAAGTTCTTCAAAACTTGACACTTATCCGCAATTATCACTTAATTACATAAACAATGCTTTAAACCGCGTCATCATTTGAGCTGTTCTGCTACCAACTTAGAAATTAATACTATCATCGCATTTGAATGTGTACTCTAATATCTCAGGATAAGGTTTGATTTTGTCCAACAGGTGAATTTTTGCCTGAAAACGTCGGAATCCCACTAGGCGAGAGGGGAGGTGTCTCCTACTATATGTTGGAGGTTCATTATGATAACCAGGCGTTACATGAAGGTAAGTGATTAATTCAAGCAATTTCCTGGTAATTACTACAGACGCAAATATATCATTTAAGCCTTGATTAAGTTTTAATTAAATTATATTTATTACTTAACCAATCTCAGTACTGTAGTTCACACTACGTTGTTAGAAATCCTATTTCTATTTCGGGCAAAACAATGTTTGTCTTTTAACCTTTTGTAAAAAAACTAAACAGATGCAGAAATGTATCAACCCCATGCCCCTTTATGGACGGGACTTTAAAAACCAAATAATGTATAAATTATATATAACTTTTAAAATATAATTGTACAGAAGCTTATTTATATTCAGCTTTTATTCATATATTAATAAAAAGCGTAAATAAAGATTTTTTATTGCATTCCAGTACTAGATAACTCCGGTATTCGAATCCATTATACACCGCAACTCCGAGCCCACGACGCCGCCCTGCTAGGCGCCGGAATCGGTGTTTCCGCCCTACACGTCATTCCGCCCAAACAACGTGCCTATAGAACTGTGGGCATATGCAGTCCTGAGTGTACTAATAATGTAAGTTTAAGTAAACATTATTTGTTGTGTTCTATATGTACTCATAGTCGATTATTAAGCAGTAACGCCTACTTTAAAAAGAGAAGTCCACAATAGGTCCCAAAGCTGAAAAAGGTTTTTTATCGCATTACGGAGAAGAAATTCCAGAAAGTAGATATAATTATAATATGTCATACATACATACTATAGACATCGAATACAAAGGAAAACAATCCCATTGACCTTATTATTTACTAACGTCCATTTGGTAACTAAAATAAAATAAAACTAATCACAATTATCAGCTACAACGACATATATTACACCTCTTTTTGTCGTAACATAAACCAAAACAGTGTAATGTTCAATTACGTGTTTCGAAATGATAACTGAAGTTTGTTACAAATTGCTTTTCCGCAAATAATCCGTACTCATATTAATTTGAAATCAATGATTGGCTGCCTCTTGAATGGGTTTTATACAAATGAGAACGTTCACGTTATATTTCCATCGGGAATTAAATATTTTATTCGTAACTAGACATGGGTCCCGTCTTCGACTTGTGATGATTATAATAGGTGTTTTAGTTTTATGGTATTTTCACCAATTCAACTTTGGGTCCTTCAAAAAAAGAGCGTACCAATTCTTAAAAGGCCGGCAACGTACTCGCGAGCCCTCTGGCATTGAGGGTGTCAATAGTATCATTTAACCAGATGAGCCAATGAGAAAAAAAAATGATTTTTACGAAGATTTTATTAAGAATTCATTCGCAATACTCTTTATATTCAGTAAAATCCTAAATATTTAAATAAGCAAAGAAATCCAATAGTAGATTCTGTGCCAGCTCCTCGCTCACATTCTGCATATTAATAACAGAGCATTTGCGCAGAGACCAGCGTTCACTACACTTTTTATGTTAATTTACTAACGATAAAGTCGCTGGTAATCATCAAGCTTTTTAACAAATTGCGTTGCACGACATATAGGAATTGCATATAGGAATTATATCTACCTAATATATAAAATTCTCGTGTCGCGGTGTTTGTGGTTAAACTCCTCCGAAACGGCTCGACCGATTCTCATGAAATTGTGTGTGCATTTTGGGAATGTCTGAGAATCGGACAACATCTATTTTTCATCCCCCTAAATGTTAAGGGTAGTCCAACCCTAAATATTTTTTTTTTAATTTTAGATAAAAATTTTATTCTTTATTTTTTTATGATACAGCATTAAACAATACATACAACCCCTAATTTTCACCCCTCTCCGATCAATCCCTATTTTTTATTATGAAATAATGTAATGTTAATTTAAAATTGTCTATTATAAGCATCCAAATCAATATTGGATTTAAACTTAGTGTTATTTATAGTGTATTCAGATCAGTCATAATTTTTTATCTTTATTAAATCATAAATTAATTTTCAGACTATGCCCGAAGAAGGAATAAACATTGTCTCCGTTTTGCTGCACGCTCATGGAACAGCTCGCAAAATAACATTAAAACATATTAGGGGAAACGAAGAACTGCCAAAAATATCAGAAGTATGTGTTGTTTAAAAATAGGATGCGCCACCTAGTGAGCATTTTTAGTACTACGGCATTTGTCGCCGAACTTAAAAATGGTCACATATTGCCTTGGTAGTTTCATAAAAGTCTACTAGATGGCGCTATTTAAGATTTTACATATTTATGATAGCGCTTTATAGTGAGCATCTAAAGTACTACAACAATTTTTGGCGCGGTCATAAAATTGCGAGTGATGTTAAATTAATTAATTATTTTATACAGGTGGCGCTTTAATACATTTTTCGTCAAACGGTTTTACCTTTTTAATTGAACCAGTCATAATATACAAGATTGTAAATAAATATTTATTTATTATGCTGAAATGTTAAGGTATTATTATTTTGAGGTAGTCAATAATTACCTTATGTATATGAAAACGCAAACGTGCTACTTCGATACTACTGTATATTAAGTTAAAGGAAGAATATAACAATTATCTTTTATAATGGTGTATGCCGTAACAATATAATACAACTAACTAATTAATATTATTCAGAAACAATATTTCTTAACACCTTTATATTATTTTCAGGAAAACGTTTACGATGCCCGATACCAACAATCCCGAATTGTTCCCGGGGGAAGAAAGTTTTACCGAAGAGATACTTTGATCACAGAATGTACTTACGACAGTACAATGCGAAATAAACCTATTTTGGGTGGATATTCAGCGACTCAGGTAAAAAATATTACTAACAAGAATTAAATTCCGCTTACCATATCTAGTGTTAGACTAGTGTGTCGACGCACAATTCTCAAGCAGAGGTCGTGTGTTCGAACGCCTGTCGTAAACTGTTGGATTTTTACCTATTTGCGAATACCTCCTTGTACGTTGAAGAAAAATATTGCGAGGAAACTAGTACGATTAAGACCCAAAAAGTTCTTCTTCTCCAACTCTGGGTTTACTAATTCCTTACCAAGCAAAGTCTTATTCAAAATATATTTATTAATTAAGGTACCTTTTTAAACTTAGGAATGACAAACATTGTGAAATTAGATTTACTCAGTTCTTAAATCAAAGACAAGAACAGACACAGAAAGAAATGAAATAACTCTGATTGTTATTAATAAAGTTTTCGTCCAATGCGTAGTTATCTACATTACAGAGATTTTAATTACGCTAGTAAAATGTTGTTTATATATAAAATATTAATGCAATAGTTACTATCAAATGTTATCTTCCGTGAGGTCATCAGTTCATGTATAGTTTGACTTTATAGGTATATCTATAACGTAATGTATCTGATCATATCTCTATACCAGATATTTCCTTTTTACAAATTTGCTCCAGGAAAATTATGATTTATATTTCTTTTAGTAAATTATATGTACCTAATGGTTGCATTATTTACATTATATAAGCAAAACTTCTTTTTCTAGAGCTTGTATGTTTCTGATTAACTAGACTTGACAAATGACGACTCATTGGTCTAGTGGTTAGTACCCCTGACTGCGAATCCATGGGTCCCGGGTTCGATCCCCGGCTGAGACAAACATCGATGTGATGAGCATTTGGTGTTGTGCTTAGGTCTTGGGTGTTTAAATATGTATTTATATGTCTATCTATCTATAATATGTATATCCGTTGCCTAGTACCCATAACACAAGCTTCACCAGCTTAGCATGGAACTAGGTCAATTGGTGTGAATTGTCCAATAATAAAAAAAATGGGAGTAAATTTAGAAGCATCATTTAACCGTCGGTCATATGTTGCCTATATGAATATATCTTTTTTAGTTTTAACACTGGAAATATTCAGCTATTATAATCGTTTGTATATACTTTTCAGGAAATGTGTCTATCTTTCATATTATACTACCCACGAACTCAGCTTGCTGGTTGCTACTCCATGACGCCTGTGGTAGAATTCTTCGAGACCTTTGGAGTGAAGGAGTTTTATGGACTCAGTATGATGCAAGTGGAGAAAATATTTTTATCATCAGGGTAAGTTGACCAGCTTAACATACGCTCGAACGGTGAACGAAAACATCGTGAGGAAACCGGCTTGCCTTAGACCCAAAAAGTCAACGGCGTACGTCACCTATTTGCCTATTAGATTACCAAATGGTCATGAAACAGGTACAGAAATCTGAGGCCCAGACCTAAAAAGGTTGTAGCGCCATTGATTATTATTAAGTTAACCTGCTATTATTGGATCTTATAGATATGCATTTAGGTTAATAGAACCCACCATGCCAAGTCCGATGTGCGTTTTTAAAAATAAAAAAAGTATTACTTATTTTACGTACTAGCGTTACATCATCATTTTTGGGTTTCAATTATTTTGAAATTAATCCATTTTTATTTTGCAGAAATGTAGAGAGCTTGCCACAAGAAATCGAAAGTGAACTCACAGCTGTGCAGGGAGATGACCAAGGCGTTGGTTTAATGAGTAAGTATGATTTTCCAATGTTTTTATATCTTTCTCACATTTGACATTGAGGTTAGACCCTTCAAACTTATAAAATGCGTATAGTTTATGTGGCCTTCCTTGGAGAGTAGGATGAACGGTAGACTCACCGATCAAATCAGCACAATCATTTGTGTTTCAAGATTTTTAATATGTTCAAGTTAGCAGATTATGATTTTTTTTGTAGGAATCCTCGAAAATGCATTTCTTTAAGCATAGACAATCTGTGGGTAATATGTGTAAAAAGTAAATAATTACTGTTGTCATATTCAAAATAAGAAAATCAATAATCAAATAGTGCTTACGTAATACTTGAACAGCCCCTAATAGCTGAAGCAATACATAGATTAATCCCTGTATTACCAACGCCGATGTTGCATTAAGAATATGAAAATTATTATTTCTAATATTCCTCACATTTTTATTATAATTATCATATATGTATCAAACAATCTAAACAATACTCGGTTTTCTTTCAGAAGGACTAGTCATCAAGGAGCCTCCAGAGTTCCGCAATAAAACCTTCATGGCCCATCTCAATGAGATGCCATGGTCCGAGTCACTACTGACAGAGCAGATTGAGAAAACTCTTTACCATGGATGGCACATGACCTTCTGCAAGAAGAGAGACGACTCTTGGGGAGCGGTAAGCTAAAAATAAATTATTTTTTAAGTAGTGGCTTGTTATTTTACAAACTTAAATTGAAAGTTACATTAAGTGTGTGTTAAAACTACAATTTATAATATTAGATTATAGATATAAATTGTAATCAAAATCAACCGTAATTATATAATAGCCATAATAATTCTCCGTTTATACAAGAACACTAAGTTTATTACAAGACACCAACATTAACCAAGACAATATCATCCTACTAATATTATAAACGCGAAAGTTTGTAAGTATGGATGGATAATTGTTACTCTTTCGTAAAACTACTAAATGGATTTTATTGAAACTTTACAATAATATAGCTTTTACATCAGAATAACACATAGGCTACAATTAATAAAGATATTGTGTTAATTGTCCAAAATATTAAGTAGGAAAAAATCTACCATCTGCGAGCTATTCTGGCGTGCGCTGTCAAAATCGCTAGAGTTACACATATGGAATGTTTGATGGAGATGTTTTAAATCTTAAATAGCCCACAGTATATATCTATATCTTATGTGTAAGCCATTATAACCAAAATAGTGAACAATAACCATTAACTACAATAAAAATTGATAATTTATTTCAAATGCACATTTGGTAGTAATAAATCGATTCCTAAATGAAAATAGATACATTTATCGCTTCTCGTATTTAAAGTAGATAAAATATGTCTTAAACGCTACATCATTTGGATAAATATTATTTTAAACCTGCGCAGACGAAGTCGCGGGCACCAGCTAGTAGATATGAATACAATCTAAAACCCGCACCATCTTTTACACAAGTTACCTGTTCTTTAGTGTTACATTTCTCTTCCAGCCTATACAAATTCAAAATTATCCCAACTACACGAAGCTTTCGAACAACGACGCATCTGAAAACTCCTGCCACTACAAAAGCATGCGTCTGCCATCCGTCACAACGACCGCAGGTTCAGCATCGACGAACAGTTGGTCGGCGATTTTAGTCTTAAGCATTCTGATTGTTGCTCGGTAATTTTTGATTGTTGGTTTTTGGGCTTTATAAACCGGTTGCTTCGGAGATAATCACCAAAGCGGTCAACTGCGATGTGTGAGGATTTTCTGTTTGTCTTTGTACAACTATCAAAACTTAAGCGGAATATTAAAGTTTATTACCGCAACTACTGACCATGCTTTTTGGTGAGCACTGCTACAGCTTTTAAATTATTTTTTTTTATTTTTTAATAAGGTATGATACCCATCAAAGTAAATATTGATACGCATATGACCGTTTCGGGTATTTATCAAATTCTTGTAATCTTAAAGCCCATTTGTTTTTGCTGTTTGAGTTTTTTGTAGAGCTTATATGTTTCCAAGTGTCAGGGAGCGTTCAAGTATTACGTAACGTATTTGGGGGGGGGGGTCCTTTTGTAAAACGTTACGATGCGGGGATTAAATTACGCGTTATTGTTAATATTTTTTTCGACTTACACCACATAATAGTAACTAAAGAGTCACTAGATGGTCACGAAACGTTTTACTATACTTGGGTACTGAAAAACGTTACGGCGAGTGACATGGGGGGGGGGGTCAATAATCTCCAAAAATTGCGTTACGTAATACTTGAACGCTGAACAAGTGTAAAGTATTATTAGTTTTGAAATAGGCTATGGTTTTAATAAAATCGCGGTAACTTCAACCTTACAGCGATTTCAATTCCGATTTTACAATTGAGTTCTACGCTGGTACAATATATTTCCAATGCAATTTCGATGTAGTTTCCTTGGGGAATATTATTTGACAAGCGCTGATGTTGAGTTCGTGCTATACATATATATGTATATTTAAAGTACGACATAAGGTGTCATTAAGATTTTGTTGCTAATAATATCAATTGAAATCGGTATTGGTTTATAGAGTAGCGGGGCTGCTTTGGAGCTATGACAATAAATGCATAATATTTATTTTTACTATGTAAACGTCTTTTCTTATTTTTTGATACAATGTTAAAACGCGACAATGCAGTAATATAGCAATAAATTGATGTCTTAGAATATGAATGTATGTGATTTTTGTACTTATGTGACTTGCTCATTGAAACTTCGTCTGATCGCAAATACTTACACAATTCGATTCATATTCAACCTTTTTGCTCAAAACAAACCTTATATTATAAATCACAGATCAGAGTTTTACAAAACCTTTACATGCAAGCGTTCTTGCCAGCTACTATTGAACTTTCCTAATTAATGAATAATATTAATATCGTACCTAACATATTTGCGGTCAGTCAACGTTTATGTATGTATGAGTGTCGTTTTATAGGTGATAATCGATACCAAATAGTGGTATATTATATTTGTATTGACTGAAATTTCTTCCTGATCAACGACTTCATACGAGCCAATAAGATACTATGTTAGACTATTTAGGCGTTCAAAACCACGGTTATTATCAGTTTTATTGTTATGTGTGTGACTAGAATAACTTAGTAATTAATAATTATGCAAGGAAAGGATTTAAGTTCTCTCTAAGAAGTCTCTTTATAAGATGATTGAAAAAAATAACTTGAAATGGCTTTTTTTATAACACGATCAATGTTTATTTAATAGTAGTAAATAGTAGTCATACTTAAATTTTTATTTTAATTAACTTTCCAATGATTATAATGATTATGAAATACTATGCAAGGATATCGTATCGGTTCGTTTGACGTTTACATTATTTCTATAGAAATAATTTTTCATAGTAATATTCCCTATCATTCAATTCATTCAATTGTTTCCGTTTATTATGATGATTTTATTAATCTATTAGGAATGTTGAGTTGTTAAGATTAATTGCATTCCTACAACTACATAGTTAATAATTAGCATTTGTAACTATTATATAAATGTTTTATTGGTTTGCTATACATTGGGTCATACAAAGGAACATGACTGCTCACCCATTTTTTAGAAACGTTGCCAAGGGAAAAACCTTAATATAGATTGGTACGTAGCTCAATTGGCCATTGGTATACGATTAATGCACTGTCGAGTTCATATTCGACAAAACTATTAACACAAACGGTAACTTCTTAAAAAAAAAAAATTTGTCTATGTCTATGCAATTACGTATAATAATGATGTCTTATACACAGGAAAATGTATTATTTATTTTTTAAAGATCTTTTATGTGCCCCAATTTACCTAAAAAGGCTTCGCTTCGACAGAATCAGCCTAGAACAAATGATGGCCCCAATCGGGGACACGCCCCCGGCCCCAATTGGGGGTAAGTAATGAATATATATTAATAAGATTTTACATACATAAGGGCTGTGCTATTTAGACTCTGGTTACAAAACTGAACTTTCCTCAACTATTTTATAAATTTTACACGTTCGGGTATTTGAATACGTCCCAAACAATAATTTGAGTCATTTAGAACTATTGTATTTTGCTATAATGTAAGACTAGTTTTAAGAATACGCTTAGTAATTAAGGTTTATTTATTAAAAGTCAATATAATGTGTTTTATTACTTGAACATTGTTTTATTTCCGTTACAAATTACGACAACTATGTTAACTGTCATGTTCATTTGAGACAGTAATCATTCGTTTATATTTTAAAGCAGCGTTACTGACAGCGTGCGACTGTCATTCCTGAGGTCGTTGGTTCGATCCCTGGCTGTGCACCGATGGACTTGTCTACGTGTGCATTTAACACTCGCACTTTTCGTTTCAAATCCAAAAATCGCCGACATGTATCAGACATGATCATCATTTTAAAATTGTCTATGAAATAAAGGTGATCAGAGAAATTTATAGCGCCGTTGGATTATTAATAATTATCCTTTCAAGTCAATGTTTAGCCAGAGACTTGAAACTCATTAGTAATGTTTATTTTTCGGAAAGAAAAATAATGTGACTTTTACAGTAAATAAAGAATGCGATATATATAAAAATATATTTTTATTAACACGGATTTGGCATGTAACATTCAAATTTATATATTGAAATATACCTTTACATAAAATCTTTTAAGTATCATACGTGAGTATATAATGTCTGAGGAAAATTTTTAGACAGATTTATCTGTATTTTTTGTTAGAATTATATTAAAAACGTTGCCTGTAGATCCTTCTTCGCTCAACAATTCTATCATTGACTGGCGCTTGAGTTGGCGCTGGAGGTTGAGTTTGTTCGGTATTAAATATTGAAGTCAAATTACTCTGAACACTCTGTTCTCTATTTAAATTTGTATTTTGGTTTGTATTCGACGACTGGTCAATAAATACGTTAGGCCTTTGATCGTATTTCTGTGGGTTTTGCCTGTTTGCCTCCAAAGCCTTCCAGTTGATGTACCAGAAAGGTTGTTTGTCCAACGGAAGTTTGCTGACCCTGTTCACAAGATCTCTATCGCCATTCGCTTCTATGGGCAGTGGAAGCGGTTCTCCATCATCACCGAATCTATAAAAGGGAAAGTAAAGGTTATTAGGGAGAGACATATGTACCGTTGACCAGGTCTTTGATTCCAGGTTTTTGTCTTTCACCGTAAAGCGGAAAATTCAGGTGCACGTTTTATTTACTTGCGTTGACTTGCGTTGCATATTTTTAATGTACAACTTGCTTTGTTGCTGCTTAAACTAAAGGTCAAATTATTTGATACAATTCATGACGTGTTTGCTAAGAAATAGTGCATGTAAAGCTAGTTAGCAGAATATCATTGTTGGGACCGGTCCCGAACTTGCACGGCTGGACCAACTATTAGATTTTTTTTTAATTTAGAATATGTATATAGCCTTTTAAACTCAGGAATAATAAAGCATTCTAAGAGTAAATTGTCCAGTACTTTCTGAGTTTTATTAGTAACAATCATACAAAAATACTAATCTCTTAGTTTGATATGTATTTTATAGCGGTCAAGACGAAGTTGTGACTTGTGATATTAACAATGTGGACCTCAGAGTCGAAACTTAACGCTTACTAAGACTAGCGTATGTCGGTTATCATACCGTAGTTCTGTGGAATATATCGCATTAGGTACATCTAAACAAATTCTACAACAAAGATTTGTTCGAGTGTCGATATAGAAATAGAAAATTAACTGTATCTAAAGGTACGATTCCACCAAAATAGGGTGCAGCACATTTGTTTACAAACATTTTGTGCAAAACTACAGCAGAACACGTACTAAGCAGGTATCGCGTTCGGCTTCTGTCTCCACCGGAAATGCTGTGTGTAAAGGCCGATTTACATTATCTTAGTGTTTAGGAGAGTGCTTTAGGATAGTACTTTAGTTGAAACATGTAAACGCTACTTGCTTTAGTAAACGCTACGCTAAAGAACTTGCCTTTCAAGTTGTACTAAAGCACTCTCCTAAACACTAAGATAATGTAAATCGGCCCTAACGCCAAGTCGAGAAAAAAGGGGCACGGTCTCACAAATATAAGTGATAAATGTCTTACGTACATTTTTTCAGGTAGGTAAAATTTAGATTTCTATACAACATAAAGTAAAATTTATTAGTAAACTAATTATTATTTTTCATAGCATTGTGTGTGATTCCAATATATTGTATAAAAATTAACTAAATTTTAGTACTAAAATCAACACTTTCGTATTTGAATTTATCAAATCTATTGAGTTTGGAGATTAGTGTGCCGAACAATTGGCTTGTCAAAATCGCATCAATCCTTTATTACAGTGATCAATCAATGAGATTTTTTGTCCCATTTTTTGTTCTATAACTCACCTATTTCCAAGATCATCATTCGTTTTATTTTGCAACTCTGGATAACCAATGGGGCGGAAACCCGCGAATGAAGGTCGTTGACCGGTAATCAAATACGCTGACATCAGCAAAATCACCATTTGCGATAGCAATGCCTAAAATAAACATTTGATGAAATTAATATCGATAATTATTAATTATTATTGTCTTTGAAGCACTATATTTCCGAAAATCTTTTGATCCTCATTTCCTTTCAATAATATATGGCGGCGTGTTCTACGTATTTATTTTTAAGTAAATCAATATATATGCATGTGTAAGTGGTAAAAGAATTTTGGATCGATTCAGTACTTTACGAGTTAATTTGATGCAATCATACAAAAATACAAATATGTTTTTCTTATATAACTTAATAACATTAATGTTATTCACATATAACCTTTACGTTTGGTATTGTTATAATCCCAACAAAAAATGTTAGTCAAACTATATTCTAAAAAAATATGAACATTTAGCTTATTTATTTTTTATAATTTTATATATTATCAAAGTCCGCGGCAATCAAACAACAATAATAAACAGAACAATAACATATTACTCACCATTGTTGGATATTTTTCCTTATAAATGATTAATACATGTGCTTAATAGCAAGATTTAAAGCCAACTGACGGCTTTGAATGCAAAAACAACTGATTTTAATTTTCCCGTTAGTCATAATACTTGAAGATGGGAAACCCAGAGTATTTTAAACGAGTTTAAGTATAACGAATTTAATCAACACTAAATTGTGATCCATTACCCAAATAATAAAAGACAGGCGTCTGGACTTGGCTGAACTTCTTCTATACAGCTGTTATTAGAAGCCTAATGAGACCAGAACCTAGACAACCTGTTATCAGACAAGGAGTCCCGGTCGTAGAGTTTCTAGGTATATGAAGTGGCGACGAACCGAAATGGGCGCTAGTTTAATTGGACCACGATTTCAACGACTTGAAAGTTGAGCTTTTAACTACTTCCCATTTTCACTGATATGTTGTAAAAAGTGTTTTTGGATAATATATTTTTTCAAGAATCCGTTAGTTTTCGATTTGTAGAACAGTTCTTGGTTTATCATTTTTAAAATATCTAAATAAACAACAGGCCAAAGAGCCCTTAAAAATATTATTTTATATGCGGTACATTTTTATTTAAAAAAAACATTTTTAAGCATTGTTTAATAATGATTATATGTAAAGTAACTGTGGCGGTGTTCTATTCAAAGGGTAAACGATTATTGGTTCTTTTATTTTCTTGTTATTTAGTTAATTAAATTACCTCTTTCATTTCATTTCAAATTAATTAATTATGCCATGAGATTATAGTTATAATTGAATTATATTTATGTTATATTAAAAACAATTATTGGTTATGCGAGGTTTTAGTAAATGGTTTTAAATCAAATCATTATAATACAGCTGAAGTGAAATAACCTTTGCATGAAAAACATATTGACATTCCGGAGTCACACTTAGAGTTAAGTCTCGACTCTGAGGGTGCGATTCGAAACTAAGCGCTGACCAAAACTTAATCCTAGTTCGCGGTAAATCTCGTTTCTGAATCTCACTTATCTTAAGACATACCTGGGGTTTGAACCCATGGAGATGAGTAGACTCACTCACACACTCTCCGCTAGCTCTGCGATCCAAAATGTGTAAGAGTGGAGGATCTGCTGCAGCTGAAAGCGAGCAATTGAAGTGGCACAGTACAGTGAGCGCTGGAAGTTTCTGGATTCGGAGAATCACATATAAACAAGTGCACAACTTGTTTTGACGCACGTCATACTTTTTATTTTTTGCTTAACTTGTCTTTGATAATTTTAAACAAGCGTATAATTGGAATAACCTGTTTTAATCTTAGTCGGGATCGTTCTATTACTTTTTTTAATAATAAAGTCATGACCTATTAGCGAGTTATTAATATTTCGTCTTTACAATTAAACTGGTTTAACTTTAAGTAAAAAGTGAAAGTAGTAAACATACTTGACAAACTCAAATATCAGTTTCTAGGTAATCCATAAATACCTATTAAGTGTCATCGGTCACACACAATATAAATAAGGAAAATGACTTCGGGTTATCTTCCATTGCTAACCGGTTAACTAAAACAGTAATTCCGATTTTGATATCGAATTCTGTACGACGTAATAAGAGTTAGGGATATTCAAAGAATTCATAACTAGGGCTCGTATTTAGATTTATTTTTTTAATTTAATAGGAGGCAAACGGGCAGGAGGCTCACCTGATGTTAAGTGATACCGCCGCCCATGGACACAATGCCAGAAGGCTCGCAAGTGCGTTGCCGGCCTTTCAAGAATTGGTACGCTCTTTTCTTGAAGGACCCTAAGTCGAATTGGTTCGGAAATACTTCTGATGATGACATAAAGTTCATTTGATAGTGCCAGTTAATTATTTATAGATTATAAATCGCTATCCATGTATATTTAACTTGCATTAAATTATTTAAAATGTTTATATTTTATTTAATTTACATTATTGGTTTATTATTTAATGTTTGCTAGTAAAGATTTATTAGCAAATATTCTGCTTTGTCAACATGGTCTTCGAAATAGGTTTGAAATAGTTTGTGTAAGTGATTGTATAAAGTTTATACACCGAAGTTCACACAAAGCGTTACATCGTTAGCGCAATAACGCTTCATTGGGTATGTAGCAGACATATTTCATTATTATTAAATGTTATGTTAGAATATGTTTTTAACTGTAATAAATAATGTCTTGCCCAGAATAAAACCCACAACATAATACATATAATAGCATTGAACCGGAGGTTTACAATATATAGACTATGTATACCTATGCGTGTTGTTCCCACGAGAATGTAAGTGCGTGCTCCTATTTCAGCATGCCTCCTGCTGATAGAGGACAAATCTTTGTTTTTAATTTATTTTATTATTCGTTATTATTTAAGATGTCATATGGAACATGGTGTAATGGTTGCAGCACCTTACAAACGTTGTGTAAAACAAAAAACTTGGCGATTAAAAAGAGTGGCGGAGAGTTTATTTCCAGTTATTTTCTTCTGTTTTACGCCCTTGATTTGAGAACTGGCAGTAAATGTAAAATTAGAAGCATTTAATCCATATTTCTTTTTGTAGTACATTGTGTTACCTACATGAATGAATGATTTTTGACTTTTTGATAGGCCCATTGGATAATGTTATTTTATGAAACTGAATTGGTGAGATATAAAGCCAGTATTTTCTTTTCTTTAAAAGTCTCCTCTATTCAAAAGCTATGCCGAGTCATTTGCGGTAATTAGTGGAAATATCTTACAAAACCCAAGAACTTGTAATTAATTTAATGGTATAAATAAAATTAAATATTCAGCTAAATATATTTCCAAATAAGTAATATGTACATAACTTAAATAATGTGTTATACTTATCTTTATCAAATAGACTACTTACAAAAATAATATATAAGATATCTTGCATCCTTAATTATGTGAAAATATTAAACAAAATAAAGAAATAACCATCAATTGTAAAACATATTCTAATGTATTAATGCTAGCTCCTGAATCTTCTTGAATTTCTTTACAACATTTCGTTCCAATTTCCACAACTTTTGGATAAAAATCTGTCCAAAACTCAAACGCTTTATAATTCACTGTATCTGGAGTGCTCATTGTAAAATTTTTCCTATCAATTATAAAGAAACCGGGTTTCTCCACTTCAAAAGCATTCCATTGTATGATTACTCCAGAGTTCGTCGGATTCGAATACCATGCAAAATTGGTCCACATTTTCATTATTATATCCGATATGCTCTTATCTCTATAGTCCCATTTATTCAAGTCTTCAGGTAGTGGTAAATATGGCATCCCAAATGTAAAAATCAAATCAAAATTGTGCGGAACTGCCACCCAATCAGGGATACCTTCGTTAGCTATATCAGAAAATGGTTTTAAGTCAAACCGATATAAATAAATAGGAGCGTGCTTACTTATATACTTTGCAAGTTGATATGTCGTTGCTCCATAAACTTTATCCGTATAAAAATCGAGAAATTGTTTTCGTAAGACAGTCTCGTTCGTTGTCGGTGGTATAGGTTTATAGAAAAATGCAACTGCATCTTGAATATGATGTTGGTTTGTAAAACATGAACTATTGTCCACTGTGATATCTGAAAGAACTACTTCTTCACGCATAACATCGAACTCCCTCTGACTTATACCCGAATCTTCTCTTCCATCCTTATCAAGTAACAGAGCATCTTCCATATTGGTGAAGCCAGTCAAAATTGGGACGGGACTAAATATTTCATTTTCAAACATTTTGCTTGGCAAATCGGTTAGGAATGGAACTGAAATATTGCTGAAACCGTTATCGACAAGAGGTTTCCATTCAGCTAGCGGTTCACCGATATCCAAAAGCGCTTGATAATTGACTCTTCTAAGACAATCTAGCAGTTGGTAGGTAGGCTTTCTAAAACAGCTGAATGCAGTTGCAACTTTATCAACTGTAACGATTTCTTTTCGCGCTATATTCACTGTATCCGGCGAGAGAACGTTTCCACTCATAGCAATTGCTTTTTGAAAGAGCCCTGATGAGTATGAAGAGAGCAAATGAAGACCCACGCTCACAGCCCCTGCGTCGTGCCCGAATATACAAACATTGTCAGGATCGCCTCCAAAACTTTCGATGTTATTTTTAACCCAATTTAAAGCGGCGACTTGGTCTAATAAGCCAAAATTACCGGGTGCTTCGTTGTCAAGTGTTGAGAAAAATCCAAATATATTCAGACGGTAAGCCACAGAGACAAATATAACCTGGAAATGTGAATACTTAATTAAATTTTGCCCAACTTTTCTGATTGCAAGAACTGTGTTAGCATAATGTTACAAGTTAAGCTCTGTTTACAAACCTTTTTGAATTCTGAATTTGTTATTAGAATTGAGAAAATATTTTAGAGAAAAAGGTAATTTAATATATAAGTTATTAGTTACCTTTTGTTTTAGCACAAGTTGAAATGGATTGATAGAATTTGGGCTCCCCCGCACGAAATTTCCGCCATGAAACCACACCATAGTTGGATAACCTTCAACCTTTAAATCTGAAAAAAAAAATGAAACCTGTACCAGTTAAATTCTCAGAAAGGGCGTTATTGCAATATAGTCTAATGCCCTATGGCACATATTTCTGCATCACTAACCAGCCAGTGTCTTCAAAAGCCAAAAATTCAAAAATCGAATTACTGCCCTGCGATTCTGTAACTCACTTCACGCACTCACACAGCGGTTTTCGCATCGGCGGTCTCTCTCAAATCAGTCATGAAGCAGTCATTTTATGATTTGGCATTCTGAAAAGGTGGGAGCTTGTACTTTATTGTTTATCAGAATGCCAAATCATAATATGACTGCTTCACGACTGATTTGAGAGAGACCGCCGATGCGAAAACCGCTGTGTGAGTTCGTGAAGTGAGTTACAGAATCGCAGGGCAGGGCTTAATTTCTTTAGGCTAGAGGCTCTCATACTTAACACTAATTAGCCCTGAGTATTACTGACTGAGTTTTTCATTCGAATTGATTTGTATCCGATTTCCAATAACCATCTCAATACTGCAGTTTCAAAGCCATTCACAACTTTGTGAGAATTTCAATCGCTTTTCGACTGCAACTTGATCTCTTAAGGAAGTACTTTATAGCTTTTCCCTTGAGCAAAACTTGTTAGATGTGTTCACTGTTTTGGCAATACCCTATTACACAGTACACCCTAGAGATTGCTAATTAAGCCATTACACCTATCCTTAGTAATTAAACTTTTCTCGTTATGTAATTTTGCCTACTTAATATTAATAGGTGGTCTGTAGTTCCTTTAATATTTTATATATACTCGTAGTATGTTGTTGAAGAACAAACATAAAAAACACGTGACTTAAAATAAATCGTATGAATCGGTTAGCACCGTTTTAACTCAAGTACTAATCTGACTGTTTTCATCTCAGCGTAAACATAATTTAATAGAATGAGTCCAAACTTTGCTTTAGTTAGAAAAAAAAAACAACTCAGTGAACGCCTCAGTGTAGTGTATTTGGACTAGGACTTATAAAATTCTTCTAAAAACTAAAAAATGTCAAAGCCCGGTTATGTTATATATATAATTTTTGAAGTTATACTTCTTTAGGCGCGTTATGAAAAATTGATGAGAGTGAAATTTTACGATGCGCCGTTACACAAAATTATCAGAATGAAGTTGCCCACAGAAGATGCTACGGCATTGGACATAATTTAAAAACAAAATTCTAATGATAATAGAATTTATGTTACACTTAATGTAAGAGAATAATAATAAATATCTATTTATTTAATTTTTCAAATGTAAACTGAACTTTATTTACTATAATGACTCCTTTTCCAGTCTTTGATTATTTAATTGGAATTAATTATTTGCATGCAATCAAAAACTATTTTTAATAATGCCAAAAAAGTATAACTTCTTACGCGCGTACATAAGTACACGCACCCTTTTTTTATATAATTTGATATCAAAGCACAACTTCAGTTCTAACAGCTGAATTAAAACGGATACAGTTAAAAAACGAAGCAAAAAAACTCTATAACAGTCGATGAATGTTTGCTACCAACTGCATTCCATAATTATTTTAAAAAAGCAAATCTAAAAGCTTAAAAATATCACAACTAAAATTGCAGAAATAATCGCTATTTACACAACAATTATTATGTAAATTCCACATACATTTCCCTTTCTATGATGCATGTCAAATTTAGGTCAGAAATGAGAGGGTGGATTAAGGTTAGTCCGAGTTAACGTACACTATTGGCACGGAATTCTTGCATTAATGACTCAAATTTATTCAAAGGTCTGCATTGTTTGGCTATATTTATCGCGTACCAATGATATTTGGGTCAATTTTGAGCACTTAACCTACTTTGGGTGACAAGAAATTGGTATGATTTAAGTGTAAATAGTAACGAACATTATTCAACTTCTTGTATTGAGCAATTCACATAGAAATGTTTTTAGCCGATCTATTTGAGGTAGTTTCTTTTATTTCACTTATATAATTTCTTATTAAGTTTTTAAAACCATATTTAAAGTAATTTTAATGGTTTCATCAAAGTTACTATAAGATAGACTTGTAATTTTACAAGATAAAACGATGACGGTACCAATTAAAATCCAATTTGCCGTCAAGATATTAAAACAAAATTTATTGAAAATATTGAAACCGGGCTTCTTGTAGCCAAATATTGAAGCTGCGGTAAACGATACTTTAAAGCTATATTATTTTGTCTTTAACCAATACAATCCCTAAAAGGGTCATGAAAAAATTGCTATGTCTTCTTTACGAGAAATCATTTTCTTTAGGAACTAAGTGTTAATTCAAACCAGAAATAAAATTTTGTCACATCAGAAATCGAACAAGAAATCCTGGTTATAGTGATTTTTTAACCAAAAAGTTAATATAAGCAGTCTTCTAACAAAAATATACAATCAAAATTAAATTGATGCCGTCCCTATAATATACGTGGACACGATAACAACGATGATTGCTATAGTATTTTTATCAGGCGTTTCAATGTAGAATAATATCATTTAATTGCTAAAATTAATGACTAGAAACACAAACACGTATATTATTTTAGATTTACATCTCACGGAGTAGCTTTTTCTTATTTAACCATCGTTATAGAGGTATTTTCGTTCAATAAAAATTAACGTTTATTTGCGAAAGTTAAAATTGTTTTCATAATCATTAAAGTATTGGGGACACTTAAATTTTACAGCTTAAGACCCTAAAACTCTTAGACATTTTTTAATGCAAATTGTTAAGTAAGCAATATAATTAGTATTTAGGGAGAGAGCTTTAAAATAGTTTAAGATTGATTTAGTTTTTATACAAAATTAGATTACGAGTACGATAACCTTTGAAAGGTTATGTTGTCGGTAAACGAAGCAAAATGGAACGGCAATTTTTTTTCTATATAAGCAAACATTATGCTATCCTCAAAGACAAAGTACCAAGACCAGTAGATGTCTATAGGTACAACAAACAATGATCAAAGCACCAGATACAATCTGAAGCCATAAACAATACTTAAATTTTTTATGGTTGAAAACAAGATACTGTAAATTAGCCTAGCCTAATGTAAGCCTTTCTTTACGCATCAGCAGTGTTCAAATGTATCTAAAAATAAATTCCGTTTTAATATAAAATAAAACTGAGGCTAAACCGAAAAGTATTAAGGAACAAGTTTCTTTATTGTATTGATTAGCCTGGTCTAAGAGTGGCGGAGAGTTTATTGCCAGTTCCTCTCCTGTTCTACGCCCTTGATTTGAGAACTGGCAGTAAATGTAAAATTAGAAGCATTAATATGTACTGACGAGTCATAAGTGTAAATTATGTTACCTATATGATTAAATGATTTTTTACTTTACTTTACTAAGAGAATTAAATGTATAAGTGTTAATTGGTTTATTTATATAAATAAACTGGAATGCTATTAGGTTGGAAAGTCGCAGTGAATAAAATAAACAATAAATTTAAATAATTTGACACTTTCATCATCACACAAAAACACGCACGTCCTTCCTTCACCTTCACCCTACTTTCTCCATTGCTTTATTAAAGTGTTTTAATAAATATAATACTTGAAATTAACTAAGGAGTTAATAATGTCTTAATAACGGGTTAAGTTTTGAATTGTACATTCGCTATTAAATAAGAAAGTGTGCAGAAACATGGGTTGGTTCCCATAATGATATTTAAATAATTGATAAAGTTAATAATTGGCTAGACCACAGTTTACTAAAACAATACAATGGGACACACCATGGGTATTAAATGTCTCACAACCAAACATATAATTTTGTAAAAAGCCTGCAGTAAAAAATAGGTGTTCAATTAACAATGCTGTATGAATATCGAATAATAATTGGAGCCCTCGAAATACATTTATAGCGAAATTATTGTTAAGGATAGAATTAAAAACCCGACGGAAAATAAAGAAACATTATTTCCGAAAAACAGTTGCCATGCCACTCGTGAATGTGTTTGTAACTTATTATTGACATAAAAACAAATTTCAAACATATCGTGATAATATGCCATACAACATATACAGAGGGTGGCTTTATGCAAAACACGGCAAATCTTTATAATGATCGCATTAAAGCATGTAAGTTTATACATTTGCATACATTTTATGCATTTCAGCAACCTTTTAGCGCCTATGTATTTGCCAAGATAAGCTTACAATCTATCATAAATTTTAACATAACATTCAATAGGCTTTATAAATAGTTATTTGTTAATTTCGTATGGTCAGTCTCTCACAGGCTTCAATTGCCGAAGCGTAGCTTTATTTAGAACTTTTATTATATTTGGAGTTATATAACTGAAGAAAGCCGCTATAAGAGGTCCTTGAAAAAATAAATATGTGTGTGTATATTGTGTAAATGTTTCAAGGAATAACTGGACAAACATTTGGCCACAATCCCACCTGATGTTAAGTTAGTTGCGGCCTATTGGTGGGCACGCCTGTCCAGGAGATGCCTATTTAACCGCCACTTAAATAAACCCATATTAAACTGTCTAGGGAAGATAGAGGCAAGGAGTTCTACTACTTTGCTGTTTTTAAAAGAAACGGCGATCAAATTCGTGCTGGGGATATCAACAACGATGGGGTGAAACTCCATATTACTCAGATTCCACCGCTTATTTCCGTGATTATAATATGACTTTTTACTTTCAAAAGGCCGTTTTAAGGTCTAATTGAAATAAATGATTTGACTTTAACAATTTACGTAGCACACGCAGAAATGTATATATAATACTAAGACCACGAGGGAAATATCTTTCATTGTTACCCCGGGAATCAAAATTTCGTTGCTATTATAAGTCATTTTAAGGCTGTATGAGACATGCAAAATCGATTTTCCATCACCTTTGAACCAAAAGAAAATAATAATAATTAATTTCTATTTTAGGGTAGGGGTTTTGTGCGTGCGTAATTCTCAATTAACAAACGGAATAGCAATTAATATATGCGTACAAAAACATGGGATATTTTCATATGAAATTATACAGAATACTTGGCCGAAATTAGTATGTAGGAAATCTTGGGGTTATCGTTCCTTTGTATTCATAGGTACTTTACCGTTTATTTTTTTATGCTAGAACATAGTATACTGAGCAGTGCCTAGTGGCTTCAGCGTGCGACTCCAATTCCTGAGGTCGTAGGTTCGATCCCCGGCTTTAACATTTGCTTGAACGTTAAAGGAAAACATCGTGAGGAAACCCGGCTTGCCTTAGACCCAAAAACCAACGGCGTAGTCAGGCACAGAAGGCCGATCGCCTACTTGCCTATTAGATTGGCAAATGATCATTAAAAAGATACAGAAATCTGAGGCCCAGACCTAAAATCCACGCGCCACTGATTTATTTATTTTAATATTGAAGTGGAAAATGCACACAATATGTACCAAAAGCCTTGGATGTATTTTCTGAAATATTTGATTGATAGACAAATAATCACAATCAAATTAAACATGTGTTAGAAGTAGGAAAATTATAAACAAATCGTCTATCGCGAGAAAGTGTTATAAGTGAAGAAAAAGAGTAACAAAAAGTGCTCATGTATCCAATATACCATTAATTCATATAACATTATTTTGTATAATTAAAAACATTTTATTAGAAGTATTTTCTTAAAGATTTTGTAGAAATGTTATAAACGTTCTATAATGGATTAGGCCTTAATACATTTTTAATACAATGTGAAGATGGGATTACTTTCAATTTAAGATTTCCCAAGAGCTTTACAACGGGACTTGTGAAAATAGAAAAGTACAACCTTCAACGAAAACAAAGTTTCAAAATTATTGTTTAACCCTTTTTTTTGGTTTTCATAGGTTTCTCGTATCATGGTTTATAAATTTGCCAATGTTTTTAAAAATCATTATATGGAGCAAAATATAAATCATTATAGTAATTCGTAGTAAAGTATGTCCTAAATAGTTTATTAAACAGGAACCAATTCGACATAGGGTCCTTTAAGAGAAGAGCGTACCAAATCTTAAAAGGCCGGTAACGCACTCGCGAGCCCTCTGGTATTGAGAGTTTCCATGGGCGGCGGTATCACTTATCATCATATGAGCCTCCTGCCCGTTTGCCTCCTGTTCTATAAAAAAAAACAAAGCCGGTAAAAAGGTAACTAATGCAGACCGTGAACTCCTTTATTGAAGTTATACTTCTTTAGACGCGTTATGAAAAGTTGATGAGAGTGAAATTACATAGCATAGAGGGACATAATTTAAAAACAACATTCGAATAATAATATAATTTATGTTACACTTTATGTAAGAGAATAATAATAAATATTTATTTATTTAATTTTTCAAATGTAAACTGAACTTTATTGACTATAATGACTCCTTTTCCAGTCTTTGATTATTTAATTGTAATTAATTATTTGCATGCAATCAAAAACTATTTTTAATAATACCAAAGAAGTATAACTTCTTACACATTACACACACTTACTTACTGCGTACATAAGTACACGCACCCTTTTTTTATTCACAGATTAGTAGTTCTAAATATAATCAAAACGAAATTCGGTTGAGATTTGTCACAATAATTTCTGGAGTTCGAATTTCGAATACACCTTCAAAGTCGTAACTTCCGAACGTATATAAACTTTAAATGCAAAACGCATCGCTTTTAGCCGAGATTAGGGTCTGATCCCAAAATAATGTATTCATCGATACTTCAAAAGGACTGGAAAGGCTGAGTTGGGTTTTAATGTGACGTAGCCCTCACCTTTAGGCACATTTGTAAGGTATCAATCCACTCAACGGTTAACTTAGATACCTATCTGTGTTTTTGATACGCAAAATCTGCTACTTTCTATGTCGGGATTAAATTTCTTAGTAAATCCTTTTTTCATTTGAGCCTTCCAATTATTTTGATTCTTGAATGCCTAAACAAATATTAAGAACTATCTGGCCTGGCGAACATCGTACCGCCTAACAGTCGATTCTTTATTTTTTTTAATACTTATTCTGCTATTCGGGACACCAGTCTAGCTAAGATAAAAAAAAGAAAGTTAATAAGACAACAAATACATTATGTAAAAAATAAAAATTTACCTTCCCGGAACCCCTCCACTAATAATAATTGAACTTTATGATATGGTATTAAAGTTCAAATTGACTTTTAAGTATTATTACGAATATTATGTATGGGAATATAGAAAAGAGTTGTTTTTAGACTTTTTCACTCAATTTTTTTAATTTTTCTCTCCGTAAGAACCATCCTCGTACTTCAAAGAATATTATAAAAAAAGAATTGGTCAAATCGGCCAAGCCGTTTTCATGTTATGTCGTGACAACGGAAAACGGGTTTCATTTTTATATATATAGATAATATCGGCATGTTGAAGTATAAAACGCGCCAACGAAGCTATGCCAGCCGCTAAGGATATATACAACTCGACTTGCTACTGGGGCTTGGGGCCAGTAAGTGGTTAGACTGGTTGAGGATCGTCCCATTTGGTCGGAGAAAGAGCACCACCATCCTTCTAAGATTAAAATACTATACAAGTTCGTTTCTTTATGTGATCCATGTGTAATATGCTGTATTAAATGGATCACAATTTTTAATGGACTATAAATCTAAGTTTGAGGTTTTTTAAATACATGTGTTTTACTAAGACATCATGGCAAATTACATTCTAGAAGTTAAGACCAATAAGTAATTTAAGTCTAACCTAATTTACTTACAAGGATACTAGCTGAATTGGCAAACGTCGTTTTGCCATGTATATCATTTATAATAAAAAATAGGGGTTGATCGTAGAGGGTGGATAATTAGGGCTTGTATGTATTTTTGTATGTTGTATCATAAAAAAATAAAATTTAAAATTTATCTAAAAATTAAAAAAAAAAAATTAGGGGTGGACTATCCTTAACATTTAGGGGGATGAAAAATAGATGTTCTCCGATTCTCAGACATACCCAATATGCACACAAAATTTCATGAGAATCGGTCAAGCCGTTTCGGAGGAGTTTAACTACAAACACCTACATGAGAATTTTATATATTAGATTTTACATAAGCAAGTGTCCAATAACACTTCTTACAGTCTCTAATAAATAGAAGACACTCTGTTCTTGTGTTTTATTTTAAGTTTGAGGTTAAACATAAAAACAACCGACTTACAAGATTGAGTTATTAAAGAGTTTCTTTTTTTGTCACATCTGTCTCGTGTTTACAAAATATATAAAGAAAAGGTTACTTATTATTTCTGCCTTGTAAGGTAAGAAAGAAAACTATTTATAGCTTTTTTCTTGCGGTGTGATTCTTCTTCTTTTAGTGCTCTCCATTACTGGACGTTGGCCGTCCGTCTCTTGAAGCGTGTCTTGCACTGTACCAGGTGCAGCAACTCATCCGCAGTAGCAATACCCGTCCACTCCCTAACGTTGCCAAGCCATAATTTCTTCCTTCTACCAACACACCGTTTACCCAAGATTTCACCCATTAAAATTAATTGAAGGTGGTAGCGGTCAGGGTGCAACGTGGCCCAGGTACGCAACTTTCCTTTGTTTAATGTTCTCCATAAGTTTTTTCGACATATCGGTGTGAATAAATTATATTAAATGTATAATTTTTGTGTTAAGGAAGATGTAAACGTATTCAAAATAGCCATAATACTATTGAAATTAAAACTACATTTGTTGAAGAAATACCTTTGTCATTTAACTCAACGTTGAGCTAACTATCGTAACTGAATTTAGCTACTTATAACTTTAGGCACTTTAATATTGTTTCGGATCTCATATTAATTAAAGCTTTCCAGGATAAAACTTTGAAATTTGTTGCATATGAGAGTAACCAAAGTGGTTTTAATATAAAGGAACGCTTATAAAGCTGAAGTTGAGAAAGAAAATTCGTATGCTATTAAGTACTTACCACTAAGTTGGGCGAGCCTCTGTTCTTATGACGTACCTAGTGTTATTTCTAACGCTATGCAATGTAATATTTCTGTACAAGGAAATATTGACAAGCAATGACTTTTTATGGGTTGAGAATTTCTGTAGAGGATCAAAGACTATAGACTGTCATCAACATTTCATATAAAGTAATTTACAAACCGATTTCACGTACGTACCTACTACATTAGGGATATTTTATATATCCCCTCCGGAAATGTGTGGTTAGAAAAATCGACTATAATATACAGTTCCTAATATATTGTCTTAGATTTAAAATCTAATTTTATTTTAATCAAAACATGCGAGTACTTTTACTCTTTTTGAAAATATATTACGCCGTAAGGAAGATGACTATACTACTACGACTACGACTAGTTTTACTTTAAATAAAATATATTTTTTCGAAAATATATAACGCTGTAACTTAAAATTTTCTTAAAGGCAAGAATATGAGACACTTTATTGAAATATGTTACGATGGAATTTTATTTTTCATGTTGGGAAAAATTGAATTCGAGAGGCGTCTTATATACGATGTATATTCCTTATATGATACTCTATTATTAACCGATTTCAAATAAGAGGGTTGTAATTTGCTGTTTGTATATTATTGGATTAGGATAATAATGGCCTCCAAAATCTAAAAGTCATATTGACATTTAATTTCATTAATTTACGTGAATATTAGCTTTTACTTTTTTATTTTTTAGATTTTAGTTTAGTTTTGTGTCTAGCATTAGACAATACTAAACTTAAATCAAAATGTTACATGTAATTTTATTTTTTGTTAACTTAATGCACTTCTTACAGTTTACCCCCTGTAGGTATTTCTTCTTCTTACTAGGGTTGCATGGAAGAAATCACCTGTAAGCGATAAGGCCACCCGTTGTCTTGATAGGTTTGTTACCTTTAACGAAGTGTAAAATATTCTAAACAAGAGAACTGTTTCATGTTTCATCAAAATCAGTAGTTTTTGTAATAAGTACACCTTTAGAAGTGCTTGGATTGGGTATCCGTTTAGCTAGGTAAATAATCTTCCAAATATTAAAGTTGGTTACATTTTTCTAAATAAATTTTATAACAAATGTGTCGTACTCGTGTATACACAAATATGTACCAGCATGGTTAATGACCATTTAAAAATATTCCTATGTATAGTGTACATTACATATATATTGCGTAAAAAATATTTAAATAATCCGAATTGATAGAAGTAACTAAGAATTAAAAAAAACGCTAATTAACCGATATTAATATTACAACCGCTTTCGTAGCTAAATTCCTATTCTGTGTTCAGTGGTATACGAAACATTTGTGATACGGGATTGAAATAGATACAACCAGTAAAAGCTTTTTACAATGATTAAAGTACTAATCTCCAACTTAGTATTTTGAAATGCAAATAGCAAAATACCGAATCTCCAGTCGTTTGTGTAATTAAGGCGATGCTATCAAATGCCTCAAAGCTATTACAAGATTAATTATCACGTTTGACTTGTCTGCAGAAGTCATTTGGAGTGCATTGTAAGAAGCTTTTTAAATTACTGACTGACCGAACATTTTTACTAAAATATGTTTAGGTATATTATTGCCTAGTCTATGAACATTGTCGTAACCTAAAAGCCGCAGCAGGTGGTACTTGGTAGAGAGTAGCACAGTGCAGAGAGGAATGGTGGGATTTGGAGGAGACCTTTGCCAAAAAAAAAGGCACACGTACCTAAAAGAAGATTGAAATAGAGACTATTGAAGTGAAACTTCTTTAGGCGCATGAGGGTAAAATTTTTACGCAACGTCACGCAGCGTTTTTGTCCAAGAAATGGGAGAGAGCGATTGAGACCGATTGAGAGAGAGTGAGAAGGGCGAATTACAGAAATTCTATTTTTAAAATTAAAATTTCGTAATGAGAATTTATGAAATAATAGTATCTCAAATGACGAATTGAAAATTAAAATGCCACGTGTTTTTATTACCGAAGAAATAAATTAAAAAAATGAAATGTATAATTTGTATTAATTTCGACACTTTTAATATTTAAACGACAATTAAATTCCTTAACTTTCTAACATATCTTATATAATCTACAGTTTTAGATTTATAAACAAGACTTAATTAGTTTGCCAAAGAAGTTTCACTTCTGACATGTGTACTTTGTACGATCGGACTTTTTTTATTACTATTAGGTATTCAGTTATTTCGTATTACGCACTTGGAAATGAGTCATTTGAGAATCGACTTAACCGCAAAACAACAATCCAAACTGAATTGAGGCTCTTATCAGATCGTTACTGCCACGTGTATTTGGAAAACAAGGCTAATAAATGACTGTGTAGCCTATTTTCCTGGCGGTTTTCCCTTCTATATGAAACACATAAATCTCTTCAATCTTCTGTGGTAACGGATTTTCTTATACGTAATAGGGTCTTTGTTTTGCTTATTAGAACTTATGATGAATAAAAGCACCTTTTCCTTATCTCTATATATTTTTAAATAGTCACTTATAAACCTGATTTTTGAAAAAAATCTGTCTTAGTAAAAGAAGTAAATACTATTTTGTTATTATCTTTAACCATTTTGCTTTTAAGAGGTGTCAAAAGTTAATTTGAGTAAGATTCCGAGTAGGGACTCAGCGCTTTGTATGACTTTCGTATGACAATATATATATATATATATATTGTCTATTGTATAATATATTTTTGATCTTAGCAAGTAAAAAAGATGATTTATGCTTTGTTAATAATAGTATATGGCTTGGGCATTAAATTTAAAACTTTGTGTCGTTTTTATATTTTTTAATTCACATATCCTACCATAATAAAATAAAATTAGATATATTTTGTATGATTTAACATTTAAAGTTTTATAGAAATGTTTTTTTTATAAAATAATTCAATCTAAAACATAATATATTACATTTGAAAACCAATGTTGTTTGTAGTAATATAACAATACAGTCTTGTCATGAGCGCGTCAAATGCATACGAAAAAATAATTCTTCAACTTTTCTTATGTTGCCTCATTTTAAACCAATTAATTAGACCGAGGGGTAAATAAAAAAGTTTTTTGGGAAGAAATTAGCTGTCCAATTTCTTAAACGATAGTTTATTGATACTTTCTAAAGAACGTGAAAGTTACAGACAAAAGCTTTTATAACATAATCAATAATTAATATTTATTAGCATTATTATACTGATTATAAGAAGGGCAGTTAGCACTTAACTCTTAGGTTTTTTTTAACTTATGGTATTTTTTTTCATCTTTCATTTATGTAAACTTATTAATTATAAGCATTATGTTTCTGCACACCGACCGTATCTGCTATCTAGACTTCACAGTGGTTCTAATTAGTATAACTCGTGTTACGGTTACAAATTAATAACTAAAAAATATGTATAAAAAAAAATCTGGTATTATATATATAAAGTATTTGTGACGTTATTTACATAATGTAATAATTTAGTTTTTTAATAAATCAACCAATCAAAGGGAGCAAACGGGCGCGATGCTCACTTGATGTTAAGTCGACATTCAAATTGCCAGAAGCCTCACAAGTGCGTTGCCGGCTTTTAAAATAATGTTAGCTTGATAGCTTGTGAGTGCAAAATATATTATTTATATATTTTATAAAAAAATGAACGTAACAAAAATTTGTCACTGAATAATTACTGAATAGTTATAAAACTCACCATCGGGCACATACACATTCAAGAACAAGCAATCTTCTGAAAACTCTTTCTTCCGCGGTTCCTCCATTTGGCCCTCCAACAATTTTGTAAATAGCTCATCGTGTCGGTTCAGTGGATTCAGGACGTCCTCTTTCTTAGGACCACTCTGCATACAGTCCGGCGCGAAAGCTGTCGCGTTTCTCACACCTTCCCACTGTGGCAAATCCGTGTACTCTGGTGGGCTGAATCTCCTAAATTCAACTGGAGGCTGTGCATACGGGATTCCGAGATACGCTGCGATCCTCCGCGTCCGAAATCGCGTGATATACATTCCAGATATTGTGCCTTGGTTAGCTATAGTGACCTGTTTGGGTTCCCGCGCTGAAAGAACAGTTGATAACAACGATAATACGATGAAAAACAGCATTTCGATTACGTCATAATTGAGACCCGAACAGTTTGGAAGGTGGTGCGTTACTGTTTCTCGTGCTGAGTTTGGGTCATAAACAGTGGGGTTGTCCGTCGTTATAGAAACCAAGGAATCGCTTTTGCGAGCTTAAAGTGGGCAGAAGTGCCACGATATATTTTGATATTCGTAGTTTTTTTTAGACTTGAATTGATTTGGATATTATGTCAAGGACCTAAATATATATTTAACCTTAATACTATTGATTTTTTCAATTCACTAGTATATTATTTATAGCATATTGTTATTAATTATATCATACACACACCCAAAACATATTTAAACAGATTTAAAAAGATTGGCGGAGAGTTTATTGCCAGTTCTTCTCTTGCGTTCTTCGCCCTTGATTTGAGAACTGGCAGTAAATGTAAATTTAGAAGAATTTCATATATATTTATTTTTTGACGTTCATAAGTGTACATTTTGTTACCTATAAATGATTTTGAATTTGATTGATTAATTTTATTTGTTTAAATACATATATTGTTTAAAACTTGTGCATACACCATAAGAACATAAGATGCATCTTTACTTAGAATAAATCATATTTGTTGGAGTTGCAATTTTTTTTAACACAATTTCTTTAAAATAAAGTGTCTTAATATAAAAGACAGAAGCTCACACAGCTCTTCAGCAATTATATTTTAAAGAATTTCCTCAAACCTACCTACCTACATAATATGTTGTCGAATTTGGCTTCAAAAAGTGTCCTTTCACTATGCAAATATCATTATAATGGCGTCCTTTGTCCACGGTACTCAACCAGATTGACGTTTCATATCCTCTTAATTATAAGCTGAATAATGGGTCTTTGTTTGCTTAGTACTTAATATAATTAATATGAAGTTAATTCATATTCCAGGTGACAACTTTATAATCTCATATTTCTAATATTTATATCTGTAAGTTCAAAGTAAGTTCTAAGTAACTGGTTCACATTATCAAAACTTTTGAAGTAACATACAGTTTTGAACTATACGGAGTCAAATAGATTATGTTAAAGTATGCAGTGTGTGCTTCTGCTTTGAATTTCATATTGACATAAGCTTGTGAATTTCTAATTAGCAGCTGGCCTTGCATAAGAAAACATTAAAATGTCATTCATAGGAAATCTTAATGGCATTTTATTTAACATTCATAGTCTTGCATCAATTAGTTCAATAATTTGTACAAATTTCAATCATAAACCCTACGGATTTTTGTAAGAATATATGTATTTCAAAAACGTTTGCAACTTCGTAGGAATTCAAATTCAAAAATCATTTATTGGTAACAAAACGAAGACTTATGAACGTCAAAGTTTTGAAATGCTTCTTATTTTATATTTACTGCCAGTTCTCAAATCAAGGACGTAGAACGGAAGAGAAGAACTGACAATAAACTCTCCGCCACTCTTTTTTCAAGTGATTAAACTCTTAGTATTTTTTCAACCGTTTAACATATATATAATTTACACACAAAATCTGACCGATTGAGTCAACTGATATTGTAAAAATTATAAATAAAATGGCAATTCTAAATGTTATTAAGTCTATGAGGTAAGCTTGCGACGCGAGGGGATCGCGTGACGGGCTAAGTATTGGAGTCATTGCATTCCGGCTTCGAATCCACTCCAGCAATCTCGTCTATATAGGTCAATGCGACCATACCATCGATTTTTTAAAGGGCTTTAAAACGCACATTTTCACAACTACTCTGCTATTTAATTTGACAGCTATTGATGCCCTTAGCCAGGCCAGCCAGGTCTTGCGTTTCTTCCCGACTAATCGACTTTTTATTTGCATAATAAATATGGCGGTAATAGTGGGAATGCTGGATTTCCTTATGTTAGATGAGTCATTGCAATGCCTAGATGGTAGAAAAAACAAAAAACAGTATGTGTTTTTTTTGCGGTGATGTGTGCAGAAGTCAAAAGTCAAAAATCATTTAATCATATAGATAACACAATGTACACTTAAGAACGTCAAAAAAGAAATGTATATGAAATGCTTCTAACTTTACATTTAGTGCCAGTTCTCAAATAAAGGGCGTAGAACGGAAGAGAAGAACTGGCAATAAACTTTAAAACTCTTTTTAATCGCCATGTTTTTTTTACACAACGTTTCTAAGGAGCTGCAACCATTACACCATGTTCGTGGGTAAATTTATGATTAATTTTTAATTTTATGATTGAATATACTTTAAAGCTTACTAATACAATATTTAGAACATTATTGTGTTACTAACACAATAATAACCTTATGGACCTTTGATTGCCTGCTTGAATAGGAAAACATCGTGAGAAAACCGGCACGTCTTAGGCCCAAAAACCAGGCTGATTACCTAAAAACAAATATTAGTGAAACAATTAAAACGATTGGATATTAAACAAATGCTTCAGGCTTATTTATAGCCGCATAAATATAATACATATTTCCACCGACATTGCTGATATCTTAAATAACATTTAAGCGCGCTCTTAAAGTATCGGAGGGTGAGCGGTGTCCAATATCGTTCAATTTTATTGAGCTACAGTGCCATAATGCTGCAATATTGATACTTTAGACACCTTGTTATATTTTCTCTTGAAATTTATTGCTTTTCTACAATGTAAATAAGGGCTGTATACACTAAAGAGGACAAGCAAACAAATTATAATAAGTACAATAAAGTAGATGAAAGATTCGAGAAATATAAGGTTCTCTTTATTAAAGATTTAAATGTAAAAAGTCTGATATAAATGTATATGTTCACTCAAATATACAGTATTTACGATCGTCTTTATCTAAGTAGTAATAATAATAATAATTAAAAATGGATAAATAGAAAACTAAAACAAATTTAAAAGTTTGGTTCTTGGCAGCATTTCCTCGCTGAAAGTCTGATTGTTTTTTAAAGAGTTAGTTATTTTGAAGAATAGTGTGTGTATTATTTGAATTAGAAATGTGTTTTAATTATATTAAGAATAAATTAATTTGATATACAATTGGAATTTCTAATACAATGGAATAGTACTATAAAATTCTCGTGTCGCGGTGTTTGTGGTTAAACTCCTCCGAAACGGCTCGACCGATTCTCATGAAATTTTATGTGCATATTGGGTATGTCTGAGAATCGGACAACATCTATTTTTCATCCCCCTAAATGTTAAGGGTAGTCCACCCCTATTTTTTTTTTTTAATTTTAGATAAAAAAAATATTCTTTATTTTTTATGATACAGCTATAAAAATACATACAACCCCTAATTTTCACCCCTCTACGATCAACCCCTATTTTTTTATTATAAATGATATATATGGCAAAACGACGTTTGCCCGGTCAGCTAGAAATGATATACAAAAACACAATTAAATTACTACTAAACAAGTTTCATAATCTGTTTAGAACCCAAATAAGTATATCATCTTAAAATTACTATACAAACGTTTATCTCTTTTCTAAACATTTCAAAACCTTTCAGCTGTAATACTATTTGTCTTGGTCTGAATCGATGTGACGAACTCAAACGATATCGCCGACAGGCACATTTCATATTTTTATCAATTCATGACCTCAGTTGCATTGATCATAAACTCTGTGACCTTTGAACTTACAAAGACAAAATTTTGTGCAAATATTTACGAAGCGCTTTTGACTCATTTTTTTTTTGTGACCCGGTACGATTGCTTCTGCGAGAACTCATTTTATTTATTTATTTATTTTATGTGCCCACGGGCAAAGGCCTCCCCCATTGTCCTCCATTTTTCCTTATTGTGAACCAATCTATTCTTCAAATTATTAGAGAACTCATTTAATGAATACTAATTAGCAATTATAGTCTAGTCGACAAGTTGAAAATGGAACAAAATAGAGATACTGCTCTTAAAATTATGTGCGATAGCTCATTGGGACCGGAATGACGCCTAGAAAAATGTGCTAAAAGCGTCTATTAGCACATAAAAAATTGCAAAAGTTATAGACAATTAAAGATGAAAAAAAAATGGCATTTAGTTTTTTGCCAATATTTAATAAACTATTAATATTTAAGAAATTTCAAATAAAGATTCTGAAAGCGGAGGAAATTTCCAATAAAAAACTCCTAACTCCCAGAACTCTATCTCCATTATTTATAATTTTAATTTAACGCTGAAAATAGGTCTGCGGGTGACATTTTTAGGATTCGCGCGTGGCGTCAAAAGCGACTACGGCACATTAATTAATTTATTTAAGGTATTGAATATTTTTTTTTAAATTTGAAAAAATTATGGTGTGTTCTGAACACTATAATGAATTTATTCCCGTTGAAAATTTTACTAAAAGTTAATTTTTCAACAAGTTAAATAATTGTTAACAAACGAAATTTTCTCGAACGACCGTCTTAATTGTAAGTGAAAAAAAATGTTTAAATAATGGTCGTAAAAATATTTCGCTTCGTAGAACCTTTTTTACATACATACTTAACAAGATCGTGCCAAAAAGTTAAAAAAATATTTATACTTTGTTTATAACATTTTTTTTACTTAAACAAAAACTTAAAAATCCATGTAATGTTGTTAAAAAAATTTTTTTTTCTCAATCATCATATAATCGTTTTTTTATTAATACAAGATATTTATTGATTTACAAAAAAAAAATTCCCGCCATTTGTTGATAAAAATTTTTTTAACAAATTGAATAAATTAATATTTTTTAAAAAAAATTTAACACAACTTTATTACATTAAAAATTTTATGATTTTTAAAAAATTTTTTTTTCCTAAATAACAATTTTTAATTGTTTATAATCGTTTTTTTTAATTTTCTATTGTTTGGGTTCCCGCGCTGAAAGAACAGTTGATAACAACGATAATACGATGAAAAACAGCATTTCGATTACGTCATAATTGAGACCCGAACAGTTTGGAAGGTGGTGCGTTACTGTTTCTCGTGCTGAGTTTGGGTCATAAACAGTGGGGTTGTCCGTCGTTATAGAAACCAAGGAATCGCTTTTGCGAGCTTAAAGTGGGCAGAAGTGCCACGATATATTTTGATATTCGTAGTTTTTTTTAGACTTGAATTGATTTGGATATTATGTCAAGGACCTAAATATATATTTAACCTTAATACTATTGATTTTTTCAATTCACTAGTATATTATTTATAGCATATTGTTATTAATTATATCATACACACACCCAAAACATATTTAAACAGATTTAAAAAGATTGGCGGAGAGTTTATTGCCAGTTCTTCTCTTGCGTTCTTCGCCCTTGATTTGAGAACTGGCAGTAAATGTAAATTTAGAAGAATTTCATATATATTTATTTTTTGACGTTCATAAGTGTACATTTTGTTACCTATAAATGATTTTGAATTTGATTGATTAATTTTATTTGTTTAAATACATATATTGTTTAAAACTTGTGCATACACCATAAGAACATAAGATGCATCTTTACTTAGAATAAATCATATTTGTTGGAGTTGCAATTTTTTTTAACACAATTTCTTTAAAATAAAGTGTCTTAATATAAAAGACAGAAGCTCACACAGCTCTTCAGCAATTATATTTTAAAGAATTTCCTCAAACCTACCTACCTACATAATATGTTGTCGAATTTGGCTTCAAAAAGTGTCCTTTCACTATGCAAATATCATTATAATGGCGTCCTTTGTCCACGGTACTCAACCAGATTGACGTTTCATATCCTCTTAATTATAAGCTGAATAATGGGTCTTTGTTTGCTTAGTACTTAATATAATTAATATGAAGTTAATTCATATTCCAGGTGACAACTTTATAATCTCATATTTCTAATATTTATATCTGTAAGTTCAAAGTAAGTTCTAAGTAACTGGTTCACATTATCAAAACTTTTGAAGTAACATACAGTTTTGAACTATACGGAGTCAAATAGATTATGTTAAAGTATGCAGTGTGTGCTTCTGCTTTGAATTTCATATTGACATAAGCTTGTGAATTTCTAATTAGCAGCTGGCCTTGCATAAGAAAACATTAAAATGTCATTCATAGGAAATCTTAATGGCATTTTATTTAACATTCATAGTCTTGCATCAATTAGTTCAATAATTTGTACAAATTTCAATCATAAACCCTACGGATTTTTGTAAGAATATATGTATTTCAAAAACGTTTGCAACTTCGTAGGAATTCAAATTCAAAAATCATTTATTGGTAACAAAACGAAGACTTATGAACGTCAAAGTTTTGAAATGCTTCTTATTTTATATTTACTGCCAGTTCTCAAATCAAGGACGTAGAACGGAAGAGAAGAACTGACAATAAACTCTCCGCCACTCTTTTTTCAAGTGATTAAACTCTTAGTATTTTTTCAACCGTTTAACATATATATAATTTACACACAAAATCTGACCGATTGAGTCAACTGATATTGTAAAAATTATAAATAAAATGGCAATTCTAAATGTTATTAAGTCTATGAGGTAAGCTTGCGACGCGAGGGGATCGCGTGACGGGCTAAGTATTGGAGTCATTGCATTCCGGCTTCGAATCCACTCCAGCAATCTCGTCTATATAGGTCAATGCGACCATACCATCGATTTTTTAAAGGGCTTTAAAACGCACATTTTCACAACTACTCTGCTATTTAATTTGACAGCTATTGATGCCCTTAGCCAGGCCAGCCAGGTCTTGCGTTTCTTCCCGACTAATCGACTTTTTATTTGCATAATAAATATGGCGGTAATAGTGGGAATGCTGGATTTCCTTATGTTAGATGAGTCATTGCAATGCCTAGATGGTAGAAAAAACAAAAAACAGTATGTGTTTTTTTTGCGGTGATGTGTGCAGAAGTCAAAAGTCAAAAATCATTTAATCATATAGATAACACAATGTACACTTAAGAACGTCAAAAAAGAAATGTATATGAAATGCTTCTAACTTTACATTTAGTGCCAGTTCTCAAATAAAGGGCGTAGAACGGAAGAGAAGAACTGGCAATAAACTTTAAAACTCTTTTTAATCGCCATGTTTTTTTTACACAACGTTTCTAAGGAGCTGCAACCATTACACCATGTTCGTGGGTAAATTTATGATTAATTTTTAATTTTATGATTGAATATACTTTAAAGCTTACTAATACAATATTTAGAACATTATTGTGTTACTAACACAATAATAACCTTATGGACCTTTGATTGCCTGCTTGAATAGGAAAACATCGTGAGAAAACCGGCACGTCTTAGGCCCAAAAACCAGGCTGATTACCTAAAAACAAATATTAGTGAAACAATTAAAACGATTGGATATTAAACAAATGCTTCAGGCTTATTTATAGCCGCATAAATATAATACATATTTCCACCGACATTGCTGATATCTTAAATAACATTTAAGCGCGCTCTTAAAGTATCGGAGGGTGAGCGGTGTCCAATATCGTTCAATTTTATTGAGCTACAGTGCCATAATGCTGCAATATTGATACTTTAGACACCTTGTTATATTTTCTCTTGAAATTTATTGCTTTTCTACAATGTAAATAAGGGCTGTATACACTAAAGAGGACAAGCAAACAAATTATAATAAGTACAATAAAGTAGATGAAAGATTCGAGAAATATAAGGTTCTCTTTATTAAAGATTTAAATGTAAAAAGTCTGATATAAATGTATATGTTCACTCAAATATACAGTATTTACGATCGTCTTTATCTAAGTAGTAATAATAATAATAATTAAAAATGGATAAATAGAAAACTAAAACAAATTTAAAAGTTTGGTTCTTGGCAGCATTTCCTCGCTGAAAGTCTGATTGTTTTTTAAAGAGTTAGTTATTTTGAAGAATAGTGTGTGTATTATTTGAATTAGAAATGTGTTTTAATTATATTAAGAATAAATTAATTTGATATACAATTGGAATTTCTAATACAATGGAATAGTACTATAAAATTCTCGTGTCGCGGTGTTTGTGGTTAAACTCCTCCGAAACGGCTCGACCGATTCTCATGAAATTTTATGTGCATATTGGGTATGTCTGAGAATCGGACAACATCTATTTTTCATCCCCCTAAATGTTAAGGGTAGTCCACCCCTATTTTTTTTTTTTAATTTTAGATAAAAAAAATATTCTTTATTTTTTATGATACAGCTATAAAAATACATACAACCCCTAATTTTCACCCCTCTACGATCAACCCCTATTTTTTTATTATAAATGATATATATGGCAAAACGACGTTTGCCCGGTCAGCTAGAAATGATATACAAAAACACAATTAAATTACTACTAAACAAGTTTCATAATCTGTTTAGAACCCAAATAAGTATATCATCTTAAAATTACTATACAAACGTTTATCTCTTTTCTAAACATTTCAAAACCTTTCAGCTGTAATACTATTTGTCTTGGTCTGAATCGATGTGACGAACTCAAACGATATCGCCGACAGGCACATTTCATATTTTTATCAATTCATGACCTCAGTTGCATTGATCATAAACTCTGTGACCTTTGAACTTACAAAGACAAAATTTTGTGCAAATATTTACGAAGCGCTTTTGACTCATTTTTTTTTTGTGACCCGGTACGATTGCTTCTGCGAGAACTCATTTTATTTATTTATTTATTTTATGTGCCCACGGGCAAAGGCCTCCCCCATTGTCCTCCATTTTTCCTTATTGTGAACCAATCTATTCTTCAAATTATTAGAGAACTCATTTAATGAATACTAATTAGCAATTATAGTCTAGTCGACAAGTTGAAAATGGAACAAAATAGAGATACTGCTCTTAAAATTATGTGCGATAGCTCATTGGGACCGGAATGACGCCTAGAAAAATGTGCTAAAAGCGTCTATTAGCACATAAAAAATTGCAAAAGTTATAGACAATTAAAGATGAAAAAAAAATGGCATTTAGTTTTTTGCCAATATTTAATAAACTATTAATATTTAAGAAATTTCAAATAAAGATTCTGAAAGCGGAGGAAATTTCCAATAAAAAACTCCTAACTCCCAGAACTCTATCTCCATTATTTATAATTTTAATTTAACGCTGAAAATAGGTCTGCGGGTGACATTTTTAGGATTCGCGCGTGGCGTCAAAAGCGACTACGGCACATTAATTAATTTATTTAAGGTATTGAATATTTTTTTTTAAATTTGAAAAAATTATGGTGTGTTCTGAACACTATAATGAATTTATTCCCGTTGAAAATTTTACTAAAAGTTAATTTTTCAACAAGTTAAATAATTGTTAACAAACGAAATTTTCTCGAACGACCGTCTTAATTGTAAGTGAAAAAAAATGTTTAAATAATGGTCGTAAAAATATTTCGCTTCGTAGAACCTTTTTTACATACATACTTAACAAGATCGTGCCAAAAAGTTAAAAAAATATTTATACTTTGTTTATAACATTTTTTTTACTTAAACAAAAACTTAAAAATCCATGTAATGTTGTTAAAAAAATTTTTTTTTCTCAATCATCATATAATCGTTTTTTTATTAATACAAGATATTTATTGATTTACAAAAAAAAAATTCCCGCCATTTGTTGATAAAAATTTTTTTAACAAATTGAATAAATTAATATTTTTTAAAAAAAATTTAACACAACTTTATTACATTAAAAATTTTATGATTTTTAAAAAATTTTTTTTTCCTAAATAACAATTTTTAATTGTTTATAATCGTTTTTTTTAATTTTCTATTGTTTAAATAATTAGTTAAAAATTTTTTTTTTCTAAAGGTCATAATTGACAGTCCTCTATAAAGTAACAGAAAAAAATTTTTTTTTAATCAACAATTCTATTGTTTATTAACTTACCAAGTTGTTATAAACAAATATTCAACTTTTTTTTATTTTTTTTCTAAAACTTCTAAAATTAACAAAAACAACCATATATAACAAAGTATAGAAAAAAATTTTTTGTAAATTTTTTGATTATCATGAATATTACTTTTATTTAAAAAAATTTAACTAATTATTTAAACAATAGAAAATTAAAAAAAACTATTATAAACAATTAAAAATTGTTATTTAGGAAAAAAAAATTTTTAAAAAATCATAAAATTTTTAATGTAATAAAGTTGTGTTAAATTTTTTTTTAAAAATATTAATTTATTCAATTTGTTAAAAAAAAATTTATCAAGAAATGGCGGGAATTTTTTTTTTTGCAAATCAATAAATATCTTGTATTAATAAAAAAACGATTATATGATGATTGAGAAAAAAAAATTTTTTTTTAACAACATTACATGGATTTTTAAGTTTTTGTTTAAGTAAAAAAAATGTTATAAACAAAGTATAAATATTTTTTTAACTTTTATGGCACGATCTTGTTAAGTATGTATGTAAGAAAGGCTCTACGAAGCGAAATATTTTTACGACCATTATTTAAACATTTTTTTTCACTTACAATTAAGACGGTCGTTCGAGAAAATTTCGTTTGCTAACAATTATTTAACTTGTTGAAAAATTAACTTTTAGTAAAATTTTCAACGGGAATAAATTAATTATATTGTTCAGAACACACCATAATTTTTTCAAATTTAAAAAAAAATATTCAATACCTTAAATAAATTAATTAATGTGCCGTAGTCGCTTTTGACGCCACGCGCGAATCCTAAAAATGTCACCCGCAGACCTATTTTCAGCGTTAAATTAAAATTATAAATAATGGAGATAGAGTTCCGGAAGTCAGGAGTTTTTTATTGGAAATTTCCTCTTCTTTCAGAATCTTTATTTGAAATTTCTTAAATATTAATAGTTTATTAAATATTGGCAAAAAACTAAATGCCATTTTTTTTTCATCTTTAATTGTCTATAACTTTTGCAATTTTTTATGTGCTAATACACGCTTTTAGCACATTTTTCTAGGCGTCATTCCGGTTCCAATGAGCTATCGCACATAATTTTAAGAGCAGTATCTCTATTTTGTTCCATTTTCAACTTGTCGACTAGACTATTAAATGAATATGACTTAACAAAGTAAAAATACTAACGGTGAAGTATGAGGACACTGAGTTATCCATTCGCTTGCTTAGTTTAATATATACAGGGTGGCCAAAAAGTCGTGGATGAAACGCAAATAGGGGATAGATGATGCTCAACCCCTGCAGAGTTATAATTTATTTTGCGTTTTATAAGAAAATTGACTTTTTTTTACTAATTCTTATTAAAATTCGAAAAAATCTACATCCTGTATCTTTTTCATAATATCCACTAGATTGGTATTGATGAGTTCTTGCGTTTGACATACTATTTATAGTTCTTTATTGAGTATATTGAAGGTAATATTAAGTTATACGATATAATTTTCTTTCAAATAATAACTTTTTGTTAACTTCGGCCGCATTTAATAGGGATTCTGAAAAGGTATTACACATGGCCATGAGCCGCTCTAATATAGAAAGTTTTACATCTAACTTGAATTTGGATAAAGTTTAAATCAATTAAACTTAATTTAAGACAAGTGTTTTTAGTAAAGTATAGTAGTATAGTACATAGTTATATTTACAAAAAATTAATGGTATCAGGCCGCATATTCATATCCTCTATTTATTTCAAACCAAGTACGTATTTTTTTGCTTTACATAGTGTATTATTAAATCATTTCAAGCGGTGTTCTAATATATTATTTGAAACGCTTTGAACCAATTACAACCTCAATCATAGCAAGAAAATGGCTGAGTAACCCGTGTATTAAGGCCGATTGTAATACTATAATTTTCTTTCTTTTCGCAAAATCACGCAAGAGTAACCTTGACATTTGATGTAAGTTAGAAATAAGTGTATTCGTAAGGTAAAATGCGATATAGCTAATATATAAAATTATCGTGTCACGGTGTTTGTAATAAACTCCTCCGACGACAGATTTTGGTGCGCATATAAGCTAGGTCTGCGAATCAGACAACATCTGTTTTTCATCCCCCTAAATGTTAAGGGTGGTCCAACCCAAAATTATTATTTTAGACAATTTTTTTGTGTTTAATTTTTAAACATACAGCATACAACTCTTAAATTTCACCCCTCTACGATTAACGCCTATTTTTATTACAGTAGATAGTTATTTTTATTGAAGTAAAAAATGTTTCCTAAAAATAATAGCTAGTGATAATATTCCTAGGGATCAGAAGCGGTAAATATTTAAAAAAAAAACACAAAACGCTTAGTCAACCTAGGAACTTTTATTCCTTACATAATGATTTTATTTAACTATCTACAACACTGAAATAATAATCGACCGAACATAATAATTAACACAACTAAAAGCTGAAACTAATACATAGGACAATATTTTCAATAACTTCAGGTGTCAATGATAAGGTAAAGATCCAAGTAGCTAAATTAAACTCTTGTTTTAGAATTCCTTGCTTAGCGTACCCGAAAGTCCTCTTCGGATCGCAACAGCCAAACTCTTGAAGACGAATAAAGCTGAATTTACAGTAGAGTAAGTTTCTGAACTTCACTCAACTGTCTGCTTCAATTACATTATGCATGAAACTACATTATATTCTTAGCCTAACTAACTAATTTAATGCATAGATTAGGATAATAGTTTTTTTATTACGAACTAAATTACTTTCACTCAATTTACATTTTATTGCCTCTTATCTACGAATCCTTTTCTTATCAGAATTTTTGGCTAAGTAGTAAATCAAGCTGTGTGACCTTGATCACAGTATAGTTTAGACAGTGAACTATTTGATAAAAACTTTAGCCAAACAGCGCTTTCAGAGCTTCCAGCGATTTGTTTTAAAAGACGAGTTTTGCTGGACCCCACTCTAAGGGACATCTGTGTTACAACTGAGCGTTTTTAAGGATGTTTTTGCCGCGCACTACCACTATGTTGAACCAGCTTCTCACTGATGTGTTTCCGAACCAATTCGACTTAGGGTCCTTCAAGAAAAGAGCGATGCGAGCCCTCTGACAATGTTAGTGTCTATGGGCGGTAACATTAGATTAACTTCCTGCTCGTCTGCCCCCCATTATATATAAACAAGTCTGTTAATCGTATATGATAAATATATATGTGTTATCTATATCACACGTAACTACAAAAAATAAGTGAAATATACACTGATATCATTTGTTAAACTCCGTAAAACACGTCGATAAAATACCTTATGGCAATGTTAGTCTATGGGCGGTATCATTTGACATCAGATAAACTTACTGCACGCCTTCCGTTTAAAAAAAAACTGCTAATGCATAACAACAGAAAATAAGTGAAGTATACACGTATATGATTTATTAAACTCCGTAAAGCACCTCAATAAAATACATTATTGCCGCGCACCACCACTATGTTGAACCAGCTTTTCACCACAGTAAAATACAGCAGGGATATGCGTGAAAGCATTTCCTGTCGTTAAAAAAAAGCTTCTCAGTGTTTACGAACCAATTCGAATTAGCGTTGAGGCTGAACGCTACTGTCATTTTATTTAAACTGTATCAGTTTTCGGCCAGCCTTGAGAACATTGACTACCTAACAAAACATTTCAAGGCCGCATTTATTGTTATTCATGAGGTCCAAAACCTTATCAGATCGTAGTTAGGGAACGCTAAACGGTCATTTTGGCGGTTTCAAGTTCTGTTAGTTATTGCTTCCTTCGCAGTACTTTGCATGCAATGTAGGACAATATTTATTAAATAATGAATAGCATTTATATTTAGGATTATTACGTTTACGTTACGTTATACTATGGAGTTAGTATGTCGTTAAACAACGCCGATTTCGAGCTTCTATTTTTGGTATAATGGAGACGGTTAAAACACATTACGTGTTCAGATTTAGTTATTTTTACCGCTCAGACCAAAATCAGGCTAAGGGGATTTGATGTTGGTCAGAATTTTAAAGCTTATCAAAGTTTTGTTGAAAATAGTAGCTTGTACGCGTAAGAATAATTATGCAGGAATATAAATAGACTAGCACCAGCAGCAGTTATGTGATCTAGGTTTAAATAATGAATCTCTGTGTTAGAAGGTCAAAGTACCTGTGTGTGCTTTGGAATCCTATGGTGACTGAACACATGAGGAAATCACGAGGGTCAGAAGTAATCTGTTGCTTGGATCCCCAAAGAAAGACGTTGCGCCTACTGAATGCTACCTCTGACACAATCGATATCTTTATATGTTCGCAATGTGAGTTCATAGTAGCGATATTGTGTATCTTATGTATTTAATATAATATATTTCAATCTAATATATAAAATTCTCGTTTCGCGGTGTTTGTGGTTAAACTCCTCCGAAACGGCTTGACCGATTCTCATGAAATTTTGTGTGAATATACCCAATGTCTGAGAATCGAACAACATCTATTTTTAATCCCCCTAAATGTTAAGGGTAGTCCACCCCTAATTTTTTTTTAATTTTTAGACAATTTTTTTTTTATGATACAGCATTAAAAAATACATACAACACCTAATTTTCACCCCTCTACGATCAACCCCTATTTTTTATTATAAATGATATACATGGCAAAACAACGTTTGCCGTATCAGCTAGTTTAAATATAAACATTATCGTATTGACTTACTGTAAGGATAGTGTATGTATTTTGGTAAATAAATAAAAATAAAATGTCTGACACCCTTAAATCGACAACAGTGTCAGAATCCCGTTTTTACCTTTATAAAAAAAATTACCTTTGAATCAGATGCAGAAATTTGGAGCTACTAAATTAAACGAATCTATAGGCACTGGGTTTTTAAACGTATATCCTGGAGGCCCTGCCTCGATTCTAACAAAATACGTACAATGTATATCAACATCGATAGCGTGTTTCAGTAAATTTTTATCCATGTGTATTTTAACCAAGAAAGGTACCTCAAGATCCTGGTTTTAATTCTAAGCAAAACAATACTTTAGGTTACCAGACCAGTCTTGCGATTCTATAACTCACTTTTCGAACTCACACAGCGATTTTCGCATCGGCATTCTGATAAGGTGGTAGCTTGTAGTTTATTGTTACGCCAAATCATAAAATGACTGCTTCACGACTGATTTGAGAGCGACCGCCGATCCAAAAACCGCTGTGTGAGTTCGAAAAGTGAGTTACAGAATCGCAGGGCAGGCTGTAGTATTGTACCTACTTGGCTTCAAAAATTTGTAAAGACACATACAGCTTTCGATAAAATATTGTGTATTATTAGATGATTTGAAATCTTCCTACTTCCAAAGCAAACAGGGTTATTATTTATAGCACAATAATTAGTCTGAATATTAATAGGCGTAACTTGACATCTCCCTATTAATTATCAGTGATATCTCTATTGCTTAGTTAGCGGGGTTTAATATGAATACAAAATATTTTCAATAAACAAAATTAAAGTAGAAAACCACTATTCATTAATTACAATTTGGGTTACACCCAAAATCATAAAAGAATGATAAAATAGTACGATTTCAAAGTAATTTAAAATTTTTAACAGTCAGTATTCTATGATGTATATTCAATATAAAAAATCCATCGTTCGCTGCGACAGATTTGAAAGCGAGGTAAATTTCAGGAAACAAATGCTTTTCATTGTCGCTAAATATTTCAAATTTTCAATTACATTGTCTTAACAATTTGTTCGCGTGAACTACGCATTCAAATAGCTAACAAAGCTTATAAAATTGTTTGTAATTATAGTTTAAATAAAAGCAAGTGAGGTAACAAAAAATTTTCATCACGCGATCAAACACGCGACTTTTATTGACCCGACCCAACTTATTGCTTTTCTAAGAAAAAAATTATTAGCGCACTGTAAATTAGTCTAATTTGCATATAATCTAGTAGGAAAGCTTGTAACTGACTTAAAACAAAATGAATACACCTAAATCGTGGCTCCATCGCTTATGGATCCATTTGGATGGTTGTCTTACATTTGGCTTCGCAGTCAAAAACTTTGTACTATTGACTTATTGTCTATACTCAAAATGCAAACAAAAAGAAGCGGAGCACAAATAACGTGGTGTTGGGTTGAGGTGCCTCAATTATTATACTTGTATTGCAATTTGTTAAAAAACATTTTTTTTACTTTTTATACTCAATAAATGTGATCTTGCGTAATGGAGGAAAATAATAAAAGGCACCAATATAAGAGTCTTTCCTCCAACTTCAAGTTCACAGGCGCTAATTAAAGAGTTAAGTTGGCGCCTGGTAGATAGTACCGGTGACCCCAGAGCTGGTATTTTCCTCGCTCAACGAATATGTATCGCAATACGGGGAGAAAATGCTTCCAGCGTTAAAGGTACACTGCCACGGAGACAAAACTTTTAAATTTGTTTTAATTTTCTTTTTATTACTTTTTAATTAGTTTTATTATTACTAATAGAAGCAATAAATTGTTATTAACTCATAAAAAACACAATATAATAATAGAATATAATAGTAGATGTTAAACATGTGTTTTTTTTCACATTGTTACATTACTTGTTAGCTTATAGGTTTGTGCTATGTGTAGCCCCTGTGATACTAAGTACCAGATGTTCCGTGGTGTCAAATTGTGCATACTCATTGTAATAATGGGGACACATTAGTATAGGTAACTTAGAATTAAGATATAATCTAGACTTGTAAGACACTAAACATGCGCAGTATCGATCTGCCACATTTGTTACCAAAATTATAAGTTTTATTTTAGTTCAATTATATTTAATAATTAATTAATTTATAGAACTGGGTTTTTTGAGACCGCTGGTAACAATTTTTTATTTTTTTATTTATTCACACTTTGCTACTTTATAATATAAAAATTTAACAAAATTACATGTAAAGGAAAGGCAACTGGCGGCCTTATCGCTTTCAAGCGATCTCTTCCAGGCAACCCCTGTGAGAAAAGAAAAAAAATGTATTAAATTACATAATGTAGGCAAGAAGTGCAAAAAGGAACAGGAACAAACTAAACTAATAAAGGATACATGAAAACAAAACTAACAGTGATAAAAAGTGCACATGAATCATTATAATTTAGTTTAAGAGCAGTCTCACGTCAGTTAATAGGTATTATTAAAGTGAGGGATACGATGTGGACAGGTAATGTTTGTACAGAAGAAATTTAAGGGAAGATAGAGAAGGAGCAAAGCGAATAGGGACTCGAAGTGAATTCCATAGCCTAACTGCAGAGACCTTAAAGGACTCGCCAAGAAAGGATGAGTTATGACACGGGATTTCAAGGATATAGTTTTCGGAAGAACGTAAGCTATAGTTATGGGATCCCAAAAAATTGAAATCATTTTTGAGATAGGAAGGAGTTTTAGGGTTGAACAGGATGGAATATAAGAGATGGAGATATTATGTTAAACAATAACAAATACAGTCTAAAAAATAAATGTTTATTATTCGCTATGAATTACAATGAAGTTGTTATCAACGTAGGTGACTGTAATATCTATATCAATGCGGTTTTTGTGTGTCCAAAATTCTGGCAGAGTTCCGATTTTAAGCCATTGAATTAGATATGACTTATATCCTACCTTTGCTAATACCATGTAGGTCATCAATTTAATCCGTACCCATGTGTTCAGTGTTCATTTGGGCCGATCTAATTATGATTTAGAGGCTCTTAACCCTTTTACGATTGGGAGAATCTCAACCACTAAAAACACATTACTGAAATTAATTTATATCGTCCGACAATTTCTTCCGGTTACGAATCGCGTTGGTCAGGTATGATTATGATTTAAATTTCTCTTGTGTTGTCTCTAACAAAAACGGAAGGAGCTCGACTCGTCTTACCAGTGACGGTCCGTAGGCCGCTGAGGGGTTGTTGGGGTACAACCTCTTTAAGTCTGGGCCTCAGATTTCTGAATCTGTTTCATGATCATTTTTCATTCTAATAGGTGATCAGCTTCCTGTGCCTGACACACGCCGTCGACTTTTTGAGTCTAAGACACGTCGGTTTCCTCGCGATGTTTTACTTCACCGTTCGAGCGAATGTTAAATGCGCACATAGAAAGAAAGTCCATTAGTGCACAGCCGGCGATCGAACTTACGACCTCAGGGATGACAGTCGCACGCTGAAGCCACTAGGCCAACACTGCTCACCTTCCCTACTTTACCCTCCTTTAAACAAGCATTCGTTTTTCGGCGTGACATTATCATACTGTTTTGTATTCGAAAATTGTACAGTCTTATTCTATTACAGTAATTAAGAAAAGTAATTATTTAAGTAAAACTCGTGCCTCTAATTCCCTACAACTACTATAATTAAAATATTCTCTTAACTCAATATAGATTAATATTGTATAGTTCAATTTGTTGACAGACGACAGTGTTCCCATATAACTAAGGATAATTGAAAAACCAAACGTAAACATTTGTTCCTAAAAAGAATAAGTGTAGTATAAAACTCGTAACATTTATATTGTCTCTATTTCGGGTGTGATTTAGAAGATACGAAAAAATACAATGCGCAGAGGCGTTTAGAACTTGGAGAAACTGATCGTTAATGGTAAGACATTAGGCAAAATCACGTGGAAGTTCACCAGATGTACCGAACATGTGAAAGACTCATTGAAACAGATTATCCGCTCCAGATGTTTCTTTGCTGACCACGACACTTAGACATGAGCTACCGACTGACGAGAGAGCAAGAACAAGTAAGCAATCGAAAGAAGGAACTTCAACGCGAAAACGACAGCAACACATACGACAAAAAAAAATGAATTATCTCTGGTTTATGCACCGATAAGGTTATACGGTAGTAAAGAGAAGAAAATAATTGTTTCATTTGTTTTGAATTGGGTATTAAACACTTGATTGATTATATTCTTAATTAATTTTTGATCATTATAATTTTATCATCGTTCATTATGAAAATATGTGAATGTCAATAATTTATATAATCAACTGTGCTTGTATAAAATATCAAAACAAACTTTAGGTTTTGTAATAGAATTTCAATATTTATAATTTTCTTTTTTAAAGACAATTCACACCAATTGACCTAGTCCCATGCTAAGCTGGTGAAGCTTGTGTTATGGGTACTAGGCAACGGATATACATACATATTATGGATAGATAGACATATAAATACATATTTAAACACTCAAGACCTAAGCACAACACCAAATGCTCATCACATCGATGTTCGTCTCAGCCGGGTATCGAACCCGGGACCCATGGATTCGCAGTCAGGGGTACTAACCACTAGACCAATGAGTCGTCATATCATATTAAGTGATCAATAAAAAATATCGTGTCGTTAACATATCGTTGAGTGTTAAAACGAATTAGGATTCTTATAAATTATAAAGAGCATTAAAATTTTATAATTCCAGTAACATCTAATTATCAAAGGAAAAGCTATTCATTAATGCCTTTCGCCCAATGAGAAAAACAAAATACAGAAGCTTTTATATAGTTTAATGTGATTCATTAAATGCTTTTAGTGTGAGTTTATAATCATTTGCTTAAGCCTTTTGTAAGGTGAGGTAGCTTCATATTAAAATGCCACACGCAAATGACCCTAATGTTAGAACAATTCAGTATTTATTTTATAAGGGTTTACAAAGTTTGGGAACATTTAAACAGTCAAATGATGATGTTAAATAGTTCTGTAATGAATTATATTTAAACAGTTGTATAATTGTGTGAATGCGCATGAGAAAAATGTATGGTTTTGTTTCGAAAAAGTCTTTATTACAATTTACCTATGTTAACAAGAACTGGAAATTTGAATTCACCAATGCATTGCTACCAAGTAAAAACTAGTTAAAAACAAATTACTCTTGATAAATACAATTGATAAAACCATAGTATAACAAAAAAAAAGACAATTATAGCTTGGTTAATCGATACTCCTATCCCTTTCAAACAACAATTTATCACTCTTAATACAATAATTTTAGCGCCAAATACTGACTGTCAACTGTCAAAATCAAAACAAGCAACATGTGGATGACTACACAGACTAGACAAAATTGTTAGCGTTATAGACTTGATGATTATGTAGACGTTCGTGTGTTTTGTTTGTCTATAAATAAATACAAGTAATCTAAAAGTTTATCTTTCTCTCATGGTTTATTTTAATGTATATATTTTCATAAAAACTGTATCTCACTTTTGTATTTAAATTAAAATTGCTGTCATGATTTGTTGATATTAGCTGACCCAGCGAACTTCAACAGTCAATAAATGTCGTGTTACTGATTAGCTGAACTTAATGTTTTGTGATTTTATGAAAGTAATACAATGAATACGAAAAAATATTAAATCACTAATTTATTAAGTAATAAAAACACAGTAATAAGCGTCTGATTGCACGTATAAATATTTGACAACCAATATAGTTAACATTACTGACATTATTCCGTATTTTTAAAATCTAAAATTCTTCATTATCGAAATATTTTGGATGTATATTGTAGATTCGAAACACTTATTACATTGTTTGATTTGAGGGGACATTTTACCGTATCGACGGGATGAACATTAAATGTATGACAGTTACGGAATCCATGAACATTGCGTATTAGAAATTTCTTTTGTCTTTCGTCAATTTTAAGTAGCTATTCTGCTAATCGATACGGAAACGAGTACAAAAATCTTAATACAAAACCATGAAAATCGGTCAAGCCGGTTACGAGTTATACGTGTTCGAACAAACCCGACTTTGTTTTACATATAACATTTTACAGTTCAGTTAACTAGGGATACCAATCAAATAAACAAAGTTGAGAAATGTTGTCACTTAAATGGTATTGAACTTATATGAACTCAAATTAACCAAATAATGCATCGACACTTTACACGTATTTGTTTAGCAACGCATTCAATCTGAATTTAATCTATTTTGTCTCGTTAAAAGATCACGCTTCAAAAGCAATTTATCTGAAGTGAGCCAGCAATAATACGAAGTTATTGAGTTCAGATTTGCTTTGAAAAGTGCAAGGAACCTCGACATTCACTTGCAGGAATGAACTGTTTACGACATATTTTCGAAAAGTATAATGGTGTTATACTTTTCAACGGTAGTTAAATATAATGTTCATCGGGCTGACTAAGACCGACCCTATATTTAGACTGTCCATGAACACAAGAAATATTATAATTCACAAGCGTGTGCAGAGACGCAAGTAGGTATACTGTCTATAACATAACTCTCATTCTTAAAGCCGATTTACATTATCTTAGTGTTTAGGAGAGTGCTTTAGTACAACTTGAAAGGCAAGTTCTTTAGTGCTTTAGTGCGTTGCGAGTGAACGTTTACATTTCTTCCAGTAAAGTATCATTACAGCGCCACAATGAACGCGCAACGACGTCGGCAAATACGCTCTATTCTACGCAAAATACTAACTGTAGTTATGGAACAAATAGAATACGGATTTTATTCGAAATAAATAAATTAAATATAAATAATAAACAAAATAGCTTCTTTTAAGGCAGTGTATGCCGAATGCCTAGCCGGTTTGTTTTTGTATAAATTGTTTTTAACGTTCCACAAACATTCGTGAGCAACATATTCAGACACAAATTTGATAGTTGTATCTTCCGACCATTTAGCCATCTTTAAAAATCAAAAAACACGCACGCGTTTCACGGCACTTATGCAGTCTCCTACAGATTTGACTAAATTACGTGTTTACACACAACGAGGGAAGATCTCGGGGGGTGCGCGGGCGCGGGAGGGGTATCACTTGAAACAAAAATAAAAAGCGATTCTATTTTGATTCAACTTGAAAGTCAAGTAGAACCGTACTAAAGCAAGTAGCGTTTACATGTTTCAACTAAAGTACTATCCTAAAGCACTCTCCTAAACACTAAGATAATATAAATCGGCCTTTACGCTTCGTGCTCATCCGAGGCAACGGGGTGATTAAATACACTTTATAATAGACGTAAGATTTGCTCATTAAAAGTATATAAATTGAAAATGCTTGCTTCGTTATGTTCTTAATATTTTAGGACTCTGATAGCTTGATAATAATCTATTATTCTTACGATCCCTGCTTAGATTTTCCAAAAAGTACCAAAACAATTGTAAGATTTACAGGTTGTAAGTTGTTCATCAAGTGTCCGGTACACATCACCGCGATTTCAATCTTCTTACATCAAAATTTAGTTTCTGTACCGTGTTCCCAGAATTTTATACTATATCGAAATTGGGAACAAACGCAGGAATTGTTATATCAATTAAAAATAATAGGGTTGTAACTTACAACCCTGTAATTTCTGACCTTACAAGTTGTAATGTGTCAATGTTTTACTGGGAAATAATTTATTGTTAAATTAATAATATGTAATGGAGTGCTATGTGGACTTACTATTACAACTATGATAAAAATACTTAGAGAGTGCCTTCATGCTATCACTATACGCAATAGCTATTTCATTCTTATGGCCGATTTACATTATCTTAGTGTTTAGGAGAGTGCTTTAGTACAACTTGAAAGGCAAGTTCTTTAGCGTAGCGTTTACTAAAGCAAGTAGCGTTTACATGTTTCAACCAAAGTACTATCCTAAAGCACTCTCCTAAACTCTAAGATAATGTAAATCGGCCTTTAGCAATAATAATAATCCAGTGGCGATTCAAAAACATATATAGGTCCTTGACTCCTTGGCCTCAGAGCCACAGACCTGCATCTGTTTCTTGGATAATTTTATTTCATAGACAAATATAGCCTTTTGTCTGACATATATATATTGTCTATTTCTGGATTTGACACATGCCATTTCCTCACGATGTTTTCCTTCACCACGATTGTTAGATACGCACAAAAACTGACAGTGCATTCCACAGCTGGGGATCGAATATACGACCTCAGGCATGACAGTCGCACACTAAAGCCACTTAACTAACACTGGAATAATATTCTTAGTATCTAGGTTTAATATATTTTGTATATGTTAACGTAAAATTGTAAACACCGTTAGATTGTAATCTATCTCGCGAGATTATAAACTGTCGAAAGATTGTGAACCTCAGCTTACTGCTTACAATTTAACGTATTATTATTCGGTAGTTATATGAAATTGTTGGAAAGTAAAATTAATCTGTAATTGACCAAAGAAGTTTGAATAATAACTAAGTTAGTGTAGTACAATCTACCGAATAATAATACGTTAAATTGTAAGCAGTTCGTTGAGGTTCACAATCTTTCGACAGTTTATAATCTCGCGAGATAGATTACAATCTAACGGTGTTTACAATTTTACGGTGACATATACATTGATTTGATAATAACAGTTTTGGTTTAATAATAAATTCTCAAATCTACTTTAAAGCATCTAGAAGGTTATTTAACACATTTTGATAAAACTAATATTTGAAGTGATTAGAAATTATTTAACCCTAGATAAATGAACTCTGTTATGACAATTAAGTTCATTTAATATACTTGAGCTTATCCAGGCAGACGACCGGAAAATTTCCATCAGTACAAGATAATACAGTGTATTTCTGTTGGGTCTTAATTGAACGACGCTTAATTAAATTGAATAGGTAATTTTATTCGTTTATTTTATTCTCGCTTGGTTTAGCTGAAACTGTCAAGTTAATGGAAATTATGGAACACTCCAAACTCAGTTGACGCCAACTTAATAACACTCGCCCAAATTAAGTAGGTATTTAATTTAATCGGCTGGTGTTGATAGCTTACTTTATATTAATTTATTAAACTTATTAATTTACCAGACTATCATTAGATAAATAATTAAACATTTACACCGCCTTAGGTCCATTAATATTAGCACTATATTATTTGACAAGCTGAATTATTAATGAATAATTCATTATGTTACTATCATATTCATTACTTAATCATGACATCTAAGCACAAAAATGTCAAATGCCATCATTGTTCAATTGTAAAAAAAAAACTAAATTTACAGTTCCAGTTCTCAAATGAAGGGTGCAGAACTGATGAGAGGAACTGGCTAAGCTAGGAACATCATAAAAATTAATTGTCATGAACCAGCAATTCCAATAAATTACCGATAGCTTTCTTTATTCAGTGAGAAAAACGAGTTTATTAAAGAAGTTATCTGGGAATAGTTTATTCCTAATGACTTTCAACTACGAACAGCTGTTACCTTCGACCTAGATAACTATCTTTTATTCTTGATTTTTTCTCTTTAATGACTTCAGAAAGAATTGTATAAGCACTATGACCTTATAAAAACAGATTGTCTTGAGTACCTTGATGGCTGGAAGTTTTCCACGGTCCCATTGTCTAGGCATTTTCTTTTACGATTTACGAACTAGCGAACTGTGGAATCGACTCTCGGTGGGGGACTTCCCTTAGAGATACATTCTTTAACTGTTTAAAAAGAGAGCATACTTCTCCGTCAAAGGCCGGCAACGTACTCACTAAATTGACTGCCCTTTATGGGTGTTCCGTAGGCGCCTTTGCCCCCCATCCTATAAAAATTAGTTGAATTCTTAACCCTATTGAATCAATTAGTATTAATATATTTTTTGAAAACATTTAAAGGTCGCTACATCCGTGAAATACATTCTACTCGCGTCACGTTTATGTCGTTATGGAAGCATGTGCTTTTTATTTCCCGAATCCAAAATCAAAACCTAATAAAGAATATAGATTTATGATTTTCGATGTCCAGTAGGTATCCCATTGATTGGGTCTATCTACGATATGCCGATTTCCTTATTTGATTTTCCTTTAGAAGTCTTGCATCAATGGGGTTGGGTCTACGATATGCCGATTTCCTTATTTTCACCACAATTTCTTCACCATACAATAATATAATTGTGCGCACAAAAATCCATTAACGCACATCCGGGTTTCGAACCTACGACCACAGTATTCGACCTCAGCATAAATGTACAGTACAGTCATCTTATAACCTCTAGGTAATAAGATTTAAGATAAACCAAAGTTATTAAAGTAAACGGTAAAATTATTTATTCAATACATTTTATAAAGTTTCCGCAAGCTTTATAGGACGTAAAAGCTTTTAACGAAAGAGTTTAAGAATAATTGCGGTTATTCTTGTTAACAATGTTTAATAAAGAAACTTAATAAATGAGAATTTATGAATCTTGTCAAAAATAAGAAAAAGTTTGTAAAGGTTTTCTGTAACAATTAAGTTTTCACAAAGGAATTTCATAAAGACCGTTTATCATAAGTGGTATATATATTTGAATAAGGTCAAAACGTACTTTAAATATAGAACTTTAAGATAAAAAAAAACTTGTACAACATACCATAACATTGTTTAATATTAATGCTACGAAAACTATAGACGAGACTGTCGCAGAGATTTCTACACTAACTTGACTTTACTTCAATGTTGGCACTATTGATTCTTAGTATTGTCTTTTATTGACATAACTTTTAGACATTTAGAAAAACACTTTTTTACCGGATTTGAAGTTATGATTTATTATAAATTTACAATTATTTTACGTAATTTTAAATTTAACTGACGTTTCGCGTGCTTTACAGCGTGCGTGGTCACGGTGACTTTTTTTACTATTGATACTTTTAATCATATTGGAATATTCATTGGAAGCATTGTTACGCATGTAGAGATACACACTAGAGAAAAACATGGAGGCTGTGGAGCAGGTAACTGATTGATGGCATAGGCAACTCAATAAACATATGTCGGAAAGAATAGTGAACGAGTAACGAGGGCAGCACCTAAATAATGATGCAGGAAAGAAAAATAAATGATAAGAATACTCGCATTGTCGTCTTTACGACAGGAAGGACGGAGGAGATAGGGACCTATAGTTGACTAAGCAACAAACGGTAACTACCCCTTATCTAGAAAGCATGACCTGAATTTTAACAAAAACAGGTTGTCAAAGATAATGACGTCATCAATTTCTTTGTTGGTATCAATCATTTAATTTCGACATTAAAATCTTCTTTTTAAAGGATTGCTTGGTTCGACCGCTTAATCGCATTTTTTTTCGAATGGAATCTCGCTGTTGGCCTTAAAGCCCCTTAAACAGCTCAGCTGGGGCAGTTTTGACTTGCGCCAGGGCATCTCCTCGAGAGTCAGATCTGGGCTTGGGCTGTGGCGATGTGGTCATTCACCTGAAAGGCCAGGACAGAAGGTCATGATCACACCTTTCCCGGTGAAGGCAGTTTTTTTACCAAATCTGGTTTTGATTTTGCTTTGCTGCGCGGGAGGTTTTTAATTTGTTAGTGGATCATCCGGATCCGTTAGAACATGTCGGGGCCTCTTACGGGCCTTTTTTTGGTAAGGGGTAATAATTGATACTTTTATGCACCATCTGATTGATTGATTTTAGCCTTGTCGAAGTGGCTTATTTGGAAGCCCAATTTGCCAAACCAAAACTGACACGAGATCGTTCGCGACCGACCCCGAAAAGACTACAAGTTCATACGGCATTGGTAGAAACAAGTGTGAAATGATTACTTTAATCTTTATTGACTTAATAATAAGTAAATCTAACAACATTGACATATATATTGTATTTTATTGACATAACCTTTACACATTTAAAGAAAAAACTTTTTAACCGGATTAAAGTTATGTATTATTATAAATTTACAATTATTTAACATAACTTTAAATTTATCCGACGTTTCGCGTGCTTTACAGCGTGCGTGGTTACGGCGCGGTGACGGTTTATAATAATACATAACTTTAATCAGGTTAAAAAGTTTTTTCTTTAAACATTAACATATCTAATAAACCATATAACGTTTTTGAATTAATTTGACTTTTTTGACAGCTGATACCACCACCATTGACAATGCACAATGCGTTGCGATGGTTATTAGAGAATGGAAGAAAGGTTATTAGAGAATTATGATTACTGGAATAAACTATAGTTTATAAATAAAACAGTTTTCTCAGAACACATACAGAGCACGAAGAAATTAAAAGCGGAAAGCAAGTATTAAACGAAGCTGAAACTTCATGTTTTATTCAATTCAGTTACAAACTGTTGCTACCGGAAATAGTCTCCCTCATCTTTAATACAGTTGAGATTCGATTCGCTATAAAAATATTGCACAATCCAGCATTGTAAGTATGAGTTTGTATCGTAATTATGACGTTTATCGAAAAAATATTATCGATTGTTATAAGATGTGTTTTCTTAAGGAACGGTCCCAAATATCGTTTAAAGTGTACCTATGTTATGGATCGGATTTCTTAGGTACTTGAAAAAAGTTTAAACAGTAAAATGATATTAACTTTTTATATAGGATACCGAGGCAATCAACTACTACAGATTTCACATTCGATCTTTGCCGACGACATAAAATTTTTTGGAAATCCACTCTCCCAATCTCAAGCAATACAGGGTGGTTTGGATGATATTTTTGATTGGACCAAGCAGTGGCTTCTGTCACTAAATGTTAATAAGTGCACAATATTGCACATAGGAAAGAAAAATCCGCACATTACTTATCGCCTAGGTCAACAGCAGTTAATTCCAGTATTCACGCAAAAAGACTTGGGTGTTACCATCAGTTGTGATTTGAAGTGGGAATGTCACATTATGAATATAGTGAAAAAGGCTAATTCCATGCTCTATTTAGTGAGAAAATCATTCAAATGCCTGTCACCAAGAACACTCTTAAAGATATATAAATGTTACATTAGACCACTATTAGAGTATACCTACAGCATTTGGGATCCTTATTTCATAAAGGATATTAGTTTGCTTGAAAGGGTTCAAAGAAAAGCCACGAAAATGATCAGGTCATTCAGGAAGAAATCTTATAATGAGCGTCTGAAAGAACTTGACCTTACTGATTTAGGAAGTAGGAGATTACGAGGAAATCTCATTGAAACCTATAAAATCCTCACTGGCCACTATAATGTTCCAGGAATTGAGAAGCTCTTCATTTTAAGTGAAAATACGCATTTGAGGGGTAGTTCTTTAAAACTTAAGACCACTCAACACAACACAAATTCCCTAAAGAACTTTCTCCCAAACCGTGTAGTGGCCGACTGGAATAGGCTTCCGGAAAGTGTGATCAGTGCACCATCTGTGAACACCTTTAAAAATAGACTGGACAAGTTTCTCCAAATCCCATAATACACGCGCATCAGCTTATTAAAAGCTGCCAGTGTGTTAATTAAATAATAAAAAATAATAAATAATAAAAATCAAACTTACAGGACGCCCAAAAAGGGCAGCCCCATATTAGCGGTGGCGTTGCCAGCCTTTGAGGGAAGGAGGGATCTCAGCATACTTTTGATATTGGGATATGTAATGGAAGTCTTATGAGAACATTCGGTAATAATTCATCGTAGATTTTCAATATCTAATGCTTTAATGTTTTGATGAACGGGATATTTTCGTTCTTGCTATGTCTCATACTAAGCTGCTTCTGCGGATTGCATAATTTAAGATTTTCTTACGCTAGTGCGAGAATAAAATTCTTACTGATTGAATATCCTAGATCAATGGAATAAATTGGCCTAGATAAACGGGCGTTAGGCAGGGTTGCCTTCTCTCACTACTGCTGTTTCTAATCGTTTTAGATGGTGTAATACATAAGGTGTGCGATGTTAAGCGACGTGCTATTGAGTGCTGGTATACCAACAAGCTTTATGACCTTAATTACGCAGAGGAATTATGTTTACTTAGATATGCAAGCCAAACTGAAGACCTGGAAGCCGAAACAGAAAAACACCCAGGAAATGCGTAGGCAGAATCAAATCAATTTCTATTTTTTGCCGCTGATAACCTCCTCTATCCCCTAGTTGCGTTTGATCCACGAATTTTTGGCCACCCTGTATCTAAATGTTTTCGTGACTTCAAAAACTTTTATATATCGATAATAACAACTTCACTTTGACTTACCTAAGGCAATAAATTTTAATTCTTTTTTTAATGTAATAGGAGGCAAAAGGGCAGGAGGCTCACCTGATGTTAAGTGATACCGCCGCCCATGGACACTCACAATGCCAGAAGGCTCGCAAGTGCGTTGCCGGCCTTTCAAGAATTGGTTCGCTCTTTTCTTGAAGGACCCTAAGTCGAATTGGTTCGGAAATACTTCTGTGGGCAGCTGGTTCCACATAGTGGTGTTGCGCGGCAAAAACTGCCTTAGAAAACGCTCAGTTGTGGAACGACGGACGTCGAGGTGATACGGATGGTATTTTGCGTCCGATGATGAAACTCAGCTGCAGGTATTAGACCGAACAACTCCTCTGACCTCTGAATTCTATTCTATTTATTATAAATTCGATTACCTACCAATTAGTAAAATTAAATCAAAGGTTCTACTGTTAACTTCGGCATAGAGAATATTTCAAAGTCAGTTTTGAACTAGGCTAGTTTGTTGTTTATTGTTTACTTAATTTCGGCAGCGACGTATGTAGGTTGATGTTTGACCTGAAGCTACCGTTTTAGTTAATTTAATAATGTACCTTTATTTTTATTTTATTTTTTTATTATGGCTCTGGCACGATTTGTGCATTAGCCAGCGTCAAGTATAGGATTTTTATAATTCGTGCTTTTTACCTTAGAAATTCGACCATGTCCTCCATGTACGGTTTAGGCACTCGCCCGGTACCGCACAATCCTCCCAAAGGCCGAGAACAAATTTAAATTAAATTAAAACTTGCCCTCGAACCGGGAATCGAACCCGGTACCCCTCACTTAGCTGCCACTTAATAAGACCGCTAGGCAATGAGGCCCCTTAATGTACCTTGTGTACCTAATTGTATTGAAAAATTACTTGTTTTTTGAACTGAAGCCAACGCAACAAACGTCTTGTCTAAATGAAAATAAAAAATTGTGCTTTTTTACCGTACAGCCAATAACAAGTTCTTGAGGGATCAAACTAAACTATAATTTAATTACCACAACGCTGGTATAAATAAATAACAATTTTGGTTGTATTTTAAAAATTGATTTTTATGAATAAATTAATAAAACCTTTACCTATAACGTACGCAATGCAACTTACTCAACATAAATATTATTTTTAAGTAACTAATTCATAGACTAGCACTCGCAGTGAGGAATAACATACACACACACACACACATATCTGTGGAGTAAACCGTATAACTTCTCCGGAAGAGAACCATAAAGAGTTTAGTATTAATGGCTCTAATAATTTTAATACTGTGTCAAACATGTATTGCTTATGGAAAGTATAGAGAAACAGTTGTTAATTAATGAATTATCCATCATACTGGCCAAGTAGTGCGGATGACACGTCCTCGATTCTTTACTTTAAGCGAAAATAGCCACATTAATAGCGCAAAAAGTTATTTATTCTAAATATTGGTATTATATTTAATCGCATGCATCTTACACCTTCGAGGATTTTCCTCTACTCCTTGGAATTCAAGTATCGTTGAGTTCACAGTGTCTAATCTAGCGTAGATTGTCTATCTGCGTGATGAACTAAGCACAAAAGGGATTTATACTGTCTAAGGTGAAAAATTCTTCTTTGAAAAATAAAGTATTACTTAGCAAAATCTCGAACAAAGCACATCCTTACGTCGTCTCCATTTAAGGTATTATTCCGTGTGACGGTCAAAGCCCTACGATTTACAGAGCTTTGAAGATAACAGGATAAAAGGCCAACATATATAAGCGGGAACACGGAAGTTAAGGTACGGAGGAGCTCATTTTTCAAAGACATTTTGTATGGAGTTGCCTCAATGCATGTTTGGCATTGTTAGGCAAAATGTATCGGGTTTCACTACTGTTACTCTTATGCTTTTTATAAATTAAATAAATAAGTTCTTATATAAGTTGTGCACAAATGGACTTTTCGCTCGCTTGTAGGATGAAGGAAAACTGGCATGTCTAAGATCTAAACAGCAACAGGGTGTTTTTTTATAGAACATGGAGCAAACGGGCAGGAGGCTCATCAGATGTTAAGTGATACCGCCGCCCATAGACACTTTTAATGCCAGAGGGCTCGCGAGTGCGTTGTCGGCCTTTTAAGTGTGCCGGTGTGTGTGAATCATTCAATCAATCATCAAAACAAAATCAAGAATACAGAAATCTGAGACCAAGACATAATGTTTGTAGTGCCATTAGTTTTCTTATATTGCTCATTGAATAGATAGAGAGTCTAAAGTTATTTAATATTTGTGCAATTAGTGTAATACACTAAAGGCTAAAGACGGTCGAATACTGGTTGATGGATTTTTTCTCACCGGTTAGGTACTAATTAATATGTTTACGATGATCACTAATTAATATAAAATAATTTTAATTTCAAATGTTTTTATCTAAATTAAATGTAAATCTTTGTTTCAATATTATGGCCTAACAAATAATACTTTAATCCGTCTATTTGTCTATCTCACGCTGACTGATTGCACAAAAGGAAGTTACGTAACAGCAAGTTATGTAATTCGTATAATAGTTAACTCATTGCTTTAATTCTTTTCTTTATAGAATAAACCAAGAGGATTGTATTTTATTTAATATCAATTCATTCTTTTTAAATTTGGAGTCTTTTAACATAGACTCTAAGAGATAGAAATCATAGACAAATGTTACAGAGATGTTAGATGCATATTTAACACTGACTGGCCGATAGATATAGATAATAAACATAATATGAAATTCGCTTTTAAACCCGTAAAAGATTTGTTTACCTTAATGGATGGAAAAGCTCTTATTATGTCATATTGAGACCTACAATCTGCCTACGAATCACTACGATGACGTCATACCCTGAAACGCGCTAACGAAATTATTTCGTCCGCTAAGGATATAATAAACAAGTCTTTGTTTTTTTTTTTTTATTTATTTATGTTATTATTATTATTAATTACGTTATATGTCATGTGGAACATAAAAAAAAATGGCGATTAAAAAGATTGGCGGAGAGTTTATTGCCAGTTCTTCTCTCCCGTTCTACGCCCTTGATTTGAGAACTGGCAGTAAATGTAAAATTAGAAGCATTAATATGTATTTCTTTATGAGTCATAAGTGTAAATTATGTTACCTATTTGATTAAATGATTTTTTACTTTACTTTATACAACGCGACCTTGGGACCGGCCAGTCAGTGTTTAGACTGGTCCAGGATTATCCCATTAGTTCGGGATTAAAAATATAATATAAAAAAGAACCTACAAAAAAATATTAAGCTACCTAACTTTATAATAAATGTCACCTTTCAAAGAATTTACAAACGGTGAGTCAAATATAAATGTCACGGGGTATAATGAAATAAAAATATTAATGAAAACGCAAAAGCAGCTTAAAATTGCTTCCAAATAAGTCATAAATTTAGAATTTTCCTGTCACCATGATACACCAAACAATGAAATCATTCGAATATTTCGTTTGTACTAATATTTAACTATGCATCTAATATATAAAATTCTCGTGTCACAATGTTCGTTCCCACACTCCTCCGAAACGGCTCAACCGATTCATATTCAGTGAATCTGAGAATCGGATACTATCTATCTTTAAAGCCCCTAAGTGATTATGGTAAAAATTGAAACAAAAAAAAATTGTTTTAATTTTTTTATGATACAGCTTACAAAAATACATACGATCAACCCCTATTTTTTAATTTAGTAGATAATTATTTTTATTTAATTAAAAAAATGTTATAGATATAATATACATGGCAAAACAACGTTTGCCGGGTCAGCTAATAACTATATATTTGTACTAACATGTACAAATATTTAATAATTTAATTTATTAATTAGTCCGATGGTGTTAGTTAGAAGTTAACATTTAAAAATAAGACTTGATAATGTTATCTAAGATAACCTCATCAGAGAACCTTTTAAAAATAATGACTACGACAGTTTGTTTTGAGGATTGAATTTGAAAAGTAAAATAAATAATTCGTTAATATGTACCTATGGCACCTATTAGCAAAGACCACAAGGTTAATTATGAGTCACTTAATAATAGATCAAACAAACAAAACTTTAAATTAATATACGGTTTTACTCTTTCAGAAGCCCTTACAAATAATAAAATTTTCACTATGGATTCAAAACTTTATACATTCAATAACAATGTTAAGCATCAATTACGTCAAGTACACACGTGGACACACGTGCAATAACTGAAAAAGATAGAAGCGGAGAAGAATATGTCATACCTACCTAAAAACCACGTTTTTACGTCTTAAAAAGCAGTGGCGTTACCTTTTTGGGTCTGGGCCTCTGGGATTTCTAAATCTGTTTCGTAAACAGGCGTCCCGGTTTCCTGACTATATTTTCCTTCATCATAAGAGCGAGTTAAATGGACACATTGACAGAAAGTCCATGGGCACAGCCGGAGATAAAACCTACTACCTCAAGGCTCACTGCTCACCTTTCAGTTCGGTTATACCCAGTATACTAATAAAAAAAAAAATCATTTAATCACATAGGTAACATAATGTACACTTATGACTTGCAGTAAAGAAATACATATTAATGCTTCTAATTTTACATTTACTGCCACTTCTCAAAACAAGGGCGTAGAACGGGAGAGAAGAACTGGCAATAAACTCTCCGCCACTCTTTTTAATCGCCTTTTTTTTGTTTTACAAAATGTTTGTAAGGAGCTGCAACCATTACACCATGTCCTATGTAACATTTTAAGTAATTAATAATAATAACATAACCCGTACTACTGAACATAGTCGGACTTATATATATTTATATAGTGTCGTAAAAACTTAAATAAGTATGATAAACCTATTTCATGGTCCGTCTGTCACATCCCAACCGTTTAGAGGACAAGGAAAAATCTCTGGAAATACAAGAAATATTTATGAAGTCCGTGTGCTCTTGACAGATATTATTTCACTCAATTTCAATAACACGAAAATTCTCACTATAAGTATTGTTGGAGATTATCTAATATTTTTAGGAAAATTTACAAAGGTTACGAATAATGTAAATACATATAACATTACTTTAAGTAGAATACTATTGTTTCAGGGTTTCTGATATCTTTAGTCAGCCAGCCAGTGTCGACATTATTAAAATTTTTATATTCCACAGACGCGAAATACAACAACCACTATTAAAGCCTTAACTTATTTAAGAATACCCGTAAAAAATAAAATAAAATATGTTTATTATGGAACATAAGATACACGTATCACTTATTCCACGTCATTAAATTTGAATTTGTAGGCATCCCTACTCATCGGCAGAGAAGACAGAGGGTGTAGGCCGAGAGAAAAAGCCGGCGTAAAAAAACTCTCGGTACTATTTTAAAATAGCAAATCATCAATATTTAAATGTTTGTTGCCATAATAACTACCCATATTTATATTGCCATAATAAAACTGCGGAGTATTTTCAAATCTGAACCGGTTTGGTTGTCAGCGGAACGCATTTTCTAAAATATTTGCCACATTAACTACCCAGTTGTGTATAATACGCAAAATAGACCTAATTTCTTATATGGACATTATATTCGTTTTTACAACAAACTCCCAACCGAAATTAGAGAATTATCACAAAATAAATTCAAAGCCCTTATTAAGCCAATCAATAAAACTTTAACAGTAAACTAATCAAGAAAGCTTTTTATTAAATTGACAAATACTTAAATGATCCTAACTAATCCTTGGGATTGATTTGCTCCAGTTCAAACAATTTGTATGACTCAAAACTTAGCGATTAAAAGTTTCTTGCCAGTTCTTCTTGCCTGCTCTACGCCTGTGACTTGCGAACTGGAAGTAAATGTAAATTTACAAATAATTTGAAACTTCTTTTTTGACGTTCATAAGTTTATTTGTTTACCTATATGAATAAAGATATTTTGAGTTTGAGTTTTAGTTTGAAAGACACAAAAAGTTCACCTCCTTGCAATAAATAAATTATCAACATAATTGGCGCAGAGAGCTTTGCCCCATGCTTCCCCTATTTACTGTTCTTGTCAGATTCACATTGAATCCATAAAATTCAAAGGATATGCAGCACTAAGTCTAGACGTGTGGACTATTGAAATTTTGTTATCCCAGTAAAATATATGGCCACTTGAGGAGACTATAAATGGTTTCTGCATGGATTGTAAGATATTTAATGTCATAAAATTATCACCTCGTATCTTTGCTAAAAATTTCAAATTTCACAAGTATTATCCGAGCATTGTAAACCTTTATGCTCAGAGTCGTGAGTAAAAACCCATGGCTGGAGTCGAATGATTCTTCCCGCAGGTTCGTTTAAGAAAAACGTTTACGTTCCTATAAAAAAAAGGTGCGTATACTTATGTACGCGCTTAAGAAGTTATACTTCTTTGGCATTATTAAAAATAGTTTTTAATTGCATGCAAATAATTAATTACAATTAAATAATCAAAGACTGGAAAAGGAGTCATTATAGTCAATAAAGTTCAGTTTACATTTGAAAAATTAAATAAATAAATATTTATTATTATTCTCTTACATTAAGTGTAACATAAATTATATTATTATTCGAATGTTGTTTTTAAATTATGTCCAATGCCGTAGCATCTTCCGTGGGCAACTTCATTCTGTTAATTTTGTGTAACGGTGCGCGCGCGTCGTAAAATTTCACTCTCATCAATTTTTCATAATGCGCCTAAAGAAGTATAACTTCAAAAATCTATGAATATTCAGAAGACTAAGTACAACACGCAATAAACAGACGGCCACAAAATTTACTTGTTGTTTTGTTAAATTGCGATTGTTTTTTGATTAAAAAAACATTATGAATAAATTTACATGAACGTGCGTTATCGCTATTATGTTTATAAGTTTAGCAGTAATGTAAGTCAACAAAACGGGACCAAACTTTGAAATCACCTAAAAAGTTTAGTGTCAACAAGCTAATATTTTTTGATTAATTAATTTAAATATCCGCACGATCAGCCATATAAAAATTATAAAATTAATGTGATTTGCAATCTTTTACAATTAGTAAACGGCCTTATATGCATTTACAATATAACTCTTATATTCCAGATAATCGAGCTTTATGGTAGGGGAGTCCAAGAGGGGATTTCGGGATTTACTAAAGCGCGGCAGATTAATATATAGGGGGATACCTTGTACCCGGTTAAGTACCTCCACAAAATATGAGGCCCATATATAAGGTCGCGCGTGAAGGAGACAGAATCAGATTAGTAAAAAAAAATTGACCATCAGAAATTCCCGAGCGCGTCAGATTAAGGTAGGGTGAGTTAATTACATCCTAAAAAGTGTATATTCCACTAATCTGACAATTTGAGAGTGCCGGAAAAAAAGGGGAGGGCAACAAAGTTGTAAAAAAAAAACGTCATCTCGACATTCTCGAGCGTAGCTAATTTTTTTTTTATTTTGAAGGAAATAATTCAAGAATAATGAAAAATATATAATCTGACGATTTCCGCAAGCCGAAATAACAAAAATTCGTCGATAAAGTTAAATGCGTGCAGCTGCGTGATGCCTACATTTCCTTAAACCGATTGGAATCTACTAAACGGCGTTCTAAATATTTCCCTCAAAATTACATTTCCTGTGAATTTGAACCGATTCGGACCGATAGATTTGGAGAAATTTTGAAAAATCTTAAAAAAATAAGAAATATTTTTTTTTTAAAGTGGTTTCTTTATCGATCAACTTCAAAAACTAATCCGCCTTTGAGCTTGAAACAACCACGTCGATCGCCACCAAGCTGGTCAAAAGCGGTTGATTAGTTCGAGAGATATCGTGAACGAAAGAAACCCGAAAAAGTGTTTAATCGGGATTACTCCGAAATTTGTGGTTCGATCAATTAAAATTGCAAAATTACTTATGATGATGATAAAACTGCGTCGAATGCCGCCAACCGCGTGAAAATTGCTTGATCCATTCAAAAGTTATTGCGGTTTGAAAATTCCAAAAATAGTGTTCTATGAAACTTCTATCAGACTTTCGAGCTGGGAGAGCTCAAATGCATAGAAATGTTATTTCTTTGAACTCAGCGAGCTCAAAATATCAATTTTAAGCGCCCAGGAATGGAATTAGTGGGAAGTTGCAGGGATGGCCCTTTAGGTGAACCGTTTTTCTAAATTTTTTTGTCAGATCAGGCGAATCCCTCTAGATAATCGTCAGATTATGAGACAGTACGTTTAGAACATAAAGATGAACCACATATATCTTAATCTGACGCGCTTGAGTATTTCAAAATTGCGTTTTTTTTTTGCAAATTATGAAAATGGCCGTGGGTTTGCGTCCCATCAAAATCGTCAGATTAGTGAATGAGAGCTTTTTTTTGGTGCACTTAACACTCCCTTAGAAAATCTGACGCGCTCGATAATTTTTATTTTTTTTTCATTTTCAACCCTTAAATACAACCACCCATGCAAACAATCAGATTAACATACGTACATTATTAAAAATACGTAGGGCATTGATGCTATCAATATCTGACGCGCTCGAGGATGTCCATGCAACAGTTTTTTTTTACATATTTAACAATCTATAGCCGCTTCCCCCACCGATGAAAAGATATATATCATATAACATTTTTTTCTTCTTATTATCTAAGCTTTGCATCCCAATAGGTCTCTACGACGCTCGAGTAAATCTCCATTTAGCATCGTGGGCTCCCCTACCATTATATGTCAGTGGGATTTTGACATATGACTTGGCCGTACAAACCGTGACGTGGTTGTATACTTGGGCTGATTCTCCGTAACTTCCTATAGCGATAAAGATCCCACCGTGTTTATATAAAATTTCAATGTGTGATCCAATTATCCTCATTTCAGAACCATGGAATTGCGCGGTACAATAAGTCATTGACGTCGAGATCGCATTCGCTATTGAGACAAACCATTGGGCCCTTACTTTAACTCCGGTATCCAATAGAGATACCGATATTGAATGAACTACATCGTACTTTAATACAAAAACGTCGGAATCTGTATAGCTGCCGCTATTGAAAACTACAGTAAACAAGTACATTACAAGGACACGACAAAACTTCGATATACTTTATCATTTGCAAAAAAAAACATAAACAAAAATTATGGTGAGCAATATCCAACTCAAAGCTCAAATATTTGCTCTTGAATCACAGCTTGAGTTCATGAGAGCCTTTTCAATGTTATTTTGTTAGGTGAAACCGTAGCCATATAAATAATGACTCAAGAATGATATTTCTTGGAATATATAAAGCTTTTTTATGTTTTAGTCCAATTATCCAAAGTGCTGGTTGTTGTATAAAAAATATTTTTTTGATCGCCAAGGTTGTATACGTATAGTAGCAATAGGTCGTATGTTCAAAACCCAGCTGCGACAAGTCCACTGGAGACCTGTCGTTTCTAATGATTTAAAACATAAATGATAACGACCAGAGGCGATTTCAGTGAGTGTGTAGCGTATGATGATATAATTTAAATTTTATTCAAAAGAAAAGTATTTGTTATCAGTCTAAACTCTCTCATTGGCCCTACAATTTTGTTTTAAATCTCTACGACTGTTGCCTTTATTAAGTTCTAGTCAAGAATAAATCGAGGTATGAACTCTGGATTTATTGTTAAAAAAATCGATTGTCTGTAAAGTCGGTTTACTGACGATAGTTGAACGTGACAACGTCACGAATCGCTCACTCACGTAGGAGAGAGACAGATGTCGAACGCTGAAGAGCGCGGATTCCGATTGTGCCTCTCTGTCGCTTCGCGCTCTCGCTTGCACTTCAAGCCTTAAATGGAACGCCTAAGAGCGAGGTAACGCCGCATGAGTCATTTTGTGCGTGCAGCCGGCTCCATCGATTTATAAAGACGTTGTCACGTCAAAAACAATGTATTAACGGCCACCGAATCGTTCTTTGAGAGACCATTAAATCTTTAAATAGTTATTGTTATATTAATTAAATATTAAAACGTAAACCATACGTGTAATCAACAACTTCTATTTTAGTATACTTAACTAAGCCGCATGGTGGTTCCCCAATAATTATACGTTCAGATGTACGAATATTGACATAACCGCACGCTTATATTAAAGTCCTTGAGAGAAGGGGTTGATTGACACGTCTCGCAAACACCGAAATCCCAACTTTCCCCTACTTTAACTTGATACGAAAATCAATCAAGCGAGATTGCTCATAAACACGATGTCATATCGGGAATGTTTCAGTGTCACTCAATTTTTGTTTATCGTGTGCATGTTTTTAAGTGCCGAGCGAGAGATTCTCTTGAAGTTGTGATTTTGCTTTCTTTGTGTGCACCGTGAAACGTCAAAGGCCAAAACATTGACATGTGGATTAAGTGAGGGCCAGCTGGTCTAAGATCTCGTTATACAACGACCTTCACCGAGATGCTTATTTAATGAAACGTATTTTATATTTAATTTAATATGTCAATAAATATAATCCATATGGATTGCCTAGCAAATTTCAGTCGAGTATTTTAATTAATATTAAAAAAAAAATATTTTTTTAAACATTTCACCGGTATGATTATTAGATAAATTCTATACCTATCGAAAGTATGAAGCCCATAGAATATGCAAACGTTAGGTTGTTTTTAATCAATTAATTATTTATGTGTATATTTGTTATGTGACACTAAAGTATATATACTTCTTTAGTAAAAAAGAAAGTTATAGTGATACATATATAATACTACCCTGATTAAAAATATTGATTGAAAAAAATTAAAAAAATGTACTACATGCAAATTATAAAAAAAATATTTTTTTTTAAATATTAATTATACTGAAATTTGCTAGGCAATCCATATGGATTATATTTATTGACATATTAAATTAAATATAAAATACGTTTCATTAAATAAGCATCTCGGTGAAGGTCGTTGTATATCGGGATCTTATACTAAGCGGGGAATCCCAAAAAAAACAAAATATATTTAAATTACTTAAATTAATCACTAGTACAATAATTAGGACTTAACTAAATGTAACTATTTAATCGGCCGGATATTAGGTGCACGAGAAATAATCTATATTATGAACTTAACTAGTTGAGAATTGACCAGTCCGATATGAGGTATCCGATCAAAAGCTTCTGATCTCTATTGTCCATTTCCTTTTATAACGGTGTTGCGTAAGAGGGGTACTGGTATTGGGTATGCGGGGCAAAGGGAGTGCAATGGATATGTAACATGTGTCAGGCGCAGGTTGTTTTGTTATTTTTCTAACACGGTCTCTGTATTCCCTTTGTAACAGGTTATTATTTCCATTGCGCTAGGAAAACATTTGACTTTGACAAGTGCTAAATATATAAATGCTTTAATGTATGCCTTAGTTTGAGGAGCGCCAGAGCTTCCCTCACTTCTCGCAAAGTAAAATTGTCTTAGTGAACACGGGCGTTCCATACGCTGCTGCATTCACATTGAGTTGTGGCGACTCAGTACTGCCCTGCGATTCTGTAACTCACTTCACGAAAAGGTGGGAGCTTGTAGTTTATTGTTTATCAGAATGCCAAATCATAAAATGACTGCTTCACGACTGATCTGAGAGCGACCACCGATGCGAAAACCGCTGTGTGAGTTCGTGAAGTGAGTTACAGAATCGCAGGGCTGTAAACACTTTTGAAGAACTGAGCAAATGCGTAAGCATTCTCCTCCTTCGATAAAGTTATACCATATTTTCCAATAGATTTCCTCTTTAATAGTCGTTTGCGATCCAGAACATATTGCCAAAATCACTTTGGATATATAGAGAATTTTGTACTCTCTTATGTTCTCTGTATGAATTTTATATGCTTCTATAAAAATATGAAGTATAAGCTTTCAGATTTTCTACATTTCTCCTGTTCATCCAACGCTGTTTTTGGTTTATTTGTAATGTTTGTGGAGTCGAACTTTATTTTTTATTGGGTACAATAAGTCCTAGGTATAGGTACTACCCTAGATATAAATATCTTGAATTACGCTTCACTGGCAGGCGAGATTTTTACTTACACATTCATCCAATATATCAAAAATCACACTGTAATTATATACAACCATCTCATCTAAGTCGTTGAAGCTGTTATATCGCGTTTGTTATATACCCGTAGTCCACAATAAACGCGAGTATAATAGATCTGCTTTATAAAAATTTAATCCATTTTAACCACTCATTGACATTTTCAATATGTCCACGAGAGAGTGATTGCGCCGCCCCATTTGTAGAGGACACGAGAGAGCAGCCAGCAGCCAGGTGTCGCACGTGGAACACCCACCACGATAGAAATCTAGGCGCCAACCAAGCGTTCGTTTCTACTACCACATCCACGCGAGACTCTGCGCCTAATTAAATCCATCTGCCGTCTTATGTAATTAGGCACATTATTATATTAAATGAACGGACAATAAGACATTAAGTCAAGGCATGTAAATTTATTCGTAAATATCCTAAAGTGTATAAAAAAAGGGAAGATACAAAAACCCTTTATTCACTAAGACCTTCTCGTAAAAACCAACTGATTTCACCTACATCCAACCAAACCAATCCCACCAATGACCCCCTCAATAAAAATACATAAATTATCAGAAAATTTGAAGAATGACACAAATAACTAGAGGTTTACCGGATTTTTAAAGGAATTATTATATAAGAAATGTTATTACACTGTTACAGAGTACCTGACTGATAGACTTTAATTTCTTTATAAAAGTTAAGTTTATTAATAATGTTAAGTACATTCTCCATTTCGCAACGTGAAGCCAAAGCAAATATACCATATAAATAAGATACATTATTATAAGAATATAAATGTATAAGAATAGAATTAACTATAATAAAGCATGCCCTCTCACAACATTTCTGTTCCTAAGGTCCTTATTGTAAAAAAATATAACATGTTACGTGTAAAATATGTACATAAGGAATGCAATAAAGATTTGAGTTTGAGTAAGTAACACTCATAATAATAGGTAACAGAACATTAATTAAAATGGATTAGAAACGTCAACTGTAATTACTCCTTAATCAGTGCCGCAAGCGCGTACAAATTTACTCAGGGAAGTGCGTCTTGCGCACTCTGAATATTATTGCATGTAAGACTGATTTATTTACACACTGAATGAATTCAAAAGGCTTACATTATATATAATTTGTTGTAAAAAGTTTTAGGTTTTATATTTTATTGTTTTGTTTATATATAATATTAGTTTAGTTTTTATATTAATAAGTTTTCTATTGTATTAAGTAATAAAAATAAATGTTACAAATATACAATACAAATGCAATTTATACATGTAATATATGTGTAACACTATGACAATCATACTTATAAGATAAGAAGTGAAAACGGAACATTTTTTCTGGAACAAAATCTATCTATGCTGTGGAATACGTAAACAAGATTAAAATTGGATGTTTCACAAATACAAGCACTTTATCTCTCTCCAGAGCTTTCTTCACACGAGATGACACCATTCTCCAGTCCAGGTGCCTTTAATGCTCTTACCTTTCTAGCTGTTTCCGGTTCTTCCATTTATTAATCATAGTGGGTTGGGTTCATATAGCCTGCAGCCTTCCTCGATAAATAAACTATTTAGGAAAATGTTTCAAACAATTTCTTCAAGTTCACACTAAAGATTGAGTGTAATTAAATGCGAATTAAAATATTAAGTGCCACTTAAATAACTAATACGCTTCTAATCGCAACATCGATACACAGAAATCCAATTAGTGTTCTTGGCTACTTCAAGTCGGGCCATGAGAGGATGTAATTGTTACTTCAATGTATCGTACTCGAAGTTTGATTTACGTAATTAATTTAACGATACGTGCCGATTAATAAGAGTGGAGAGTTTCTTACCAGTTCTTCTCGTCCGACCTACGTCCTTGATATGATATACATACATGTAAATCTACGAGAATTCGTACTTTTGTATATTAGTAACGAATAAACTATACCGTTTATACTAAACTATTAAAATGCTGGCTTTGTTTCAAAAATATAATAGAAATAATTCGTGCAGATTCGAGGCTTGGTGTAAAGGTGGGTACTGAGCAACGTTGAGGTGTAATGTAACATGTTACACAGCGAGCATTTCTGCAGTCAGTACGTCATGTTACGGGGAAACAACCGCCGCTCGTTGCTCGCTTTGAGTGCTCCATCCCGCTGTCGGTTTTTCGGCGAATCCTTTGCATTCAGAGGATTGACGAAGAACGACGTGTATGAACCACGTAACAGTTTACGCGGTTCTTACATGTCGTTCCTCTCGTAATTATTTCGTTTATTTCTTAAAACATGGAGTGGGACAAAGATTTATTGCATATTTGCTTTCTATATTGGTCTCTGCATTTTATAGAAAAATACAGAGACCAATATAGAAAGAACCAGTGTTGTGGAACCCAGCTCATCCAGAGCATTATAATTCTTCTTGCTCTTGATTTGGATGAAACAATAATTATTAAGAAGAATGATAGATATCAACACGTCCTCGCTGTCAGCCATCTTGTGAACACTGGCGGCGAAAGCCTAGCACAAAATTTTGACGAGCATGTTACGCCGATTTTAGAACACAGCGTTACATGCTCGATGCGTAACACGCTCGATGCGAATGTTACATAACACCTCGTAACGTTGGTCACTACCCACCCTAACAATTAAATAACAAAACAGTAGTAAATGCACTTTGTAGTTTAAAATAAGTTATAACTGTGTGCCAAATCGTAAGTTAAAATAAAGATAAAGCTAAAATGAAAACGTGCCAAGATCTAGATAACCGTTTATTGTTAAGTTAACAATAGATTTACAGTTTCAAAAATCAGGTTCGAAGAGGAAATATTTTTATCGAAATGGCTGGGGACAGTAAATCAGAATATTGTAAACCATGGTAGACTTGGTTTTATATTAAACTAGCAGACTCCAAGCGTTGCTGAGGCTAAGATTTTTGTTATATTACATAGTAGTAAACTTTTCAAAGGAAACGGTAGGCGAACACCAGTCACGGGGACGACCATGCTTTTTTGGTGGTTATGCCATTTATAGCTAATGTGAAACGTTGGTACTTTCAACACAGCGCCATCTGTTAAAATTGTGACTATCAAATAATAAACAAATATTTTGCAATAAAATAATATTACGGGTATAAATTGAGATGTAAGCTATCCTATCTTTTAAGTTAGATCAAACTGCACACGGTGTGCAAATTTGATTGAAATCGGTTCGGTAGTTTAGGAGTCCATAGCGGACAAACAACGTGACACGTAATTTATATATATTAATATATTAAATTAACTATCTAATTAAGTGATTCACTATGAATATATTTTATTAATAACAATAAATATTCCATTAAAGCCAGTTTTAGTAACTCCTTTTTAGTACCTCCGCTTTCTGTGACATGTCTTACGATGACATGTCATCGTAGAATCAAATGTTAACTGTAAATAAAATAAATATAGTTAAAAAAAACTAAAAAACACGCTTTTAAAGCACATCAAACTAAAAAGTGAAAAATTATTAATAATTTAGGCTGAAAATGGTAATGAACAAAAAATACTGGTATTAATGTAAAAAAGCGTGGGGCGCTCTGTGTCATATTTTTCGTCTATCGAGCAGTTTTTTAGTTAATTTTTTTTTATTTTTTTTCATTTTTTTTCGGATTAAGTATTGCATTGTCATCGATCTTTGACAGGTGCGCAAAGTTTGAATTAAATCTGTCCGTTAAAAGTGGGTCAAAACCGAGTCCGAAGGAGTCGGTTACATACATACATACCTACATACTGGTAAAGCTAATATAAAGCGTGTAAAAACAAAACATTTGCTTTGAACTCACGCCCTTAGAGTTGAGAGTAACATCATTGATATACAAAAAACCCAAGATGCGAACCCAAGTCTCGAATAAAAGTAACGCTCGAAAGTGTCCCGAAACACTATTTCTGTCCCTTTCTATAACAGTATGTCTATAACAGTATATGTTACAAGCATATATTATTGCAAAATCAACCTTACGCAAATTGCTTAAAGTTGTTATTACAACGCAGTGTATACGTACTTAAAGTAATAAAATTATATGACCGACCGTGGTCGGTAGGACAAGGTATTGAGTGGAGTCGAACATGACTTTTTTATTTACAACTATTTAACATAATTTTAAATTTATCCGACTTTTCGCGTGCTTTACAGCGTGCGTGGTCACGGTGACTGAAGACAAAAGGTGTTGGATGTTAAGTAGTTGTAAATTTATAATAATACATAACTTTAATATGGTTAAAAAGTTTTTTCTTTAAATTAAAAAAAAATGTAAAATTGGCTACCTCCTGACCTACACTTTATATAGCGTAAATATATTTGTCAAAAACTACACACAAAAAAGTTCAAAAGTACATAAATTTATTTATAAAAAAAACACAAATAAATAACATCGACTCCACTTATTAGACGCGAGACTATTTGAAATGAGCGCACAATTTAGAATGTTGCGCTCATTTTTTGAGGACGTTTTTTAGACGTTGACGTGCATCTTGGGTTTTTTGTATATCAATGAGTAACATTCACAAACCACAAAAGCAAGTCAATTGTCGTTAGTAAAACAAATATTTGTAAAATTTTCGTTTCTTGAACTTATGATACTCAATTTGACAAGCTTAAGCGGTTGAGTTTCGATTTAATAATTAAGAATTTACTAACTTTGAAACTAAGCAAACTTGGCTTCGACAGAATATTTATATTGGAATTACAAAATACTCGTTTAATTTTAAATTTTACAGGGATTGATTAAAATATTTAATAATTAATATTTTTTTATTTATTTTCAATTTAAAATTACAATCTCGGGTTCACTCATTTTTGAAGTGAAACTATTATATTTACGGATGAAACGCAATAATAATAAAAGCGTCACGAAGATGTGCAGCGTTTTTGTCGAAGAAAAGGGAGAGAGCGATTGAGACCGATTGAGAGAGAGTGAGAAGGGCGAATTACCTTATAGGAATTATATTTTTAAAATTAAAATTTCGTTAAGAGAATTTATGAAATATTAGTATTTTATATATTATTGAAATCTCAAATGACGAATTGTAAATTAAAATGCCACGAGTTTTTATTATCGAAGAGATTTTTTTTTTAGAATTTGTATGAATGTTCGACACTTTTAATATTTTAATGACAATTAAATTCATTAAATTCCTAACATAGGTATCTTTCTTTTTCCCTCCCTCTAAGTCTCGGAAATGTAAAGTTTTAGATTTTTATAAATATGAACAAGACTTAAAAATTAGTTTGCCAAAGAAGTTTCACTTTTGACATGTGTACTTTGTACGCACGCACTTTTTTTATTTATCAAATGTACTCATGCATTTAAACAAAAAAAACATGTAGGGTTTATCACGAGTTTTGGCTATATAAGACGACGTTACATGCAAAATAATATTTAGCTTAAATTTTGCAGTTTCGTTTTAGCTGTATAGAAGGCATTTTTGGCACTTCAAGGGCATAGAGACACGGAATGAATGTATATATGAAGATCCTATGATTATATTACACTATTTACCGAAACATCAACAGTTTTCAATTAGATTCGAAATAGAATGACGCAGTTCCTTATAATTTATTGATGACCCTTGCCAGCTATTGCCGATGTGTCAAATACTACGCTCTAAAGATCAAAGACTATCTCACTACTAATTCATTTGCAATAAACCATGGCCTTAACAGTTTCATTTATCACTTCCTTTGCTAGTGCAGTGTTGTATAACTGATACAATTATGTATGTAGAATGTTTCATACAATCTTCAAAGTGCCAATATTCTAGTTTCTCTCTTGAATATTTAATACTGTTTATTGGTTGTATTGAATCGTCGTGTAAAATTGTTTATTCGAAAACATTGACAGTTACAGAAATAATGTTTCTCGCAAGATATTTTCTTTTACAAATTAAGTTTTTGCTTTTCAGATACAGTTTCAAAGTACTGAGACAAAATTCATGAACTATATTTGCTTGTTAGGTTTATTTTAAAGATCTTTATTTCTGACTAGATGACCCGGTGAACTTCTTTTCACCTACTCGTATATTTGTATCAAGACTTAATTCAGTAAAACAGGCCAAACAGAGAAGAGACCTCATACTTCATCAAAGAAACACAAATTTCTGAAGGCATCTATGAATGGCCACCAAGTGACAATATTTACTTTTAAAAAGTATGACTTCTTTTACTTCTTCTTATAGTCCTATCTTTTTTCGAAAGTTGGCAATCGTCATGCCTACTTGATTTTGGATGCAATAAACAAGGAATTGGTGCTTAGACCAAACCATTACCAAAGATTATATGTCAAATCCAATGAGTTTTTGGATCCAAAAATATAAAATAATGCCGTTGATTTAGTCAAGCAAATTTCGATATTATTTAGTTTTGTTTTACCTTATTTATCACGAGATTATCATCATAATGTGCGTAAGGTATTAAAGAACCACAGACATTACAATCACGACCTCAAAATTAACGAAAATAAAACAAAAAATTTGTAACTATAACTAAATCTAAGACGATTTTTCTTTCTAAAATTATATCCAAAAGTTAGGTTTTGCTAAAGAGAAGAACACTCAACTATTTATCACCAGATTATCAAAATGAGCTTCACGTCTTCAGGAACGACAGACACAACAATCCCGGCCTCACAGTTAAATAAAAAAAGGAAAAATATCATATAATATTATTAAGCAAATACTAAAAATAAGACAATTTGTTCATAATCATTTTAAAATTGCATTGACTTGACTTATTCCCAGATTATCATCATGTGCGTCAGATCTTCAAGAACCACAGACATTACAATCGCGGCCTTAAAATTAAAGAGAATATTAAATTTTAAAATTACATCCAAAAGTGAGGGTATTCTAAAAATAAGACCGTTATTGTGCCTTGTTAAGAATAATAAAAATAGGTAAAAAAACATTTTAAGTTAGACGGTTTTATGTTAAACATACATTGCAATGTTTAAGATAAATGTACTAAAAACCAAAAAATAATAAAATAGATACAGTCGTGGGAATTATAAACATATGCATAGACTAGACTAAAATAAAACCGTAGGGCACGTCAAGGGCACGGCAAGTTTTTTTACCTATTTTTATTTTCTAGTTTTTAGTTTTTATTTCGCATTCTGTTTAATTCATTTAGTGCTTCATGCGGTTTTGTGTAGTGTGGCTCAAATAACATCGCAAATTCTATGAGACACATATTGTTAAAATCATAGTTGGGGTGCTCTGCTGGTCGCTTTTCATATCGTTCGAAAATATTGGCACAATATCCTGCTGCTTGACCAGCTTCATTAAACTTCAACACTTTATACCTTTGTTCCGCTTTACGAATATTGACAAAAATTTATTTTCTCGAGCTGTCACGCATACTCAAATGGCATAGCCTGAATACGCATTCGCAGGCTGAAACTTGACGTTCTCTTAATATGCGCATGCATATTTTAAACAGCTTACGCGAGACGTCAGTTTCTTCTCTTCTAATTTGTTGAATAGCTCGAGATACTTCACCATCTAGGTTTGTAGGTTCTGATTTTGACACGTATTTAGCGATGTAATACGCAATCGACTCATTTGTACCACACGGTTGTATATCCATATTGGCTTTCCACATTTTTAGCAAAGCAGGACTGTAATTATTTACCCAACCATCTTCACTTTTTCTTTTCAGAACGCAAATGCGACCACCGTTGTAGATGAATTCGTTAGATGAAGGATCAATAACATGTGTCTCTAAGCATTCCGAGCGTGGAAAGTTGAAACGACAAACAGAATTATTTTTCGTGCAGGTACTAGTGTGTCGATGTATTTGACAATTTTTAACTAATTCATATAGTTCTGAAGTTTCTGGAGGAATGGCAGTACTACAGACTGAATCAATGCGAACTATTCCTTCAGGTGTCGCAACAGACGGGTGATCTTCGATCCAAACAACCATATGCAAATGAGGACTTCCTCTGTTCTGAAACTCGATTCGCCACCAATGATCTTTAACTTTACCGCCAAATATTTCAGTATCAGTTTTAAGAAACTGCATTAGCGCATTAACACGTACCATAAAATGTCTACTCACAATAACTGGATACATCTCGATGAGTCTCTGAGTTTCCTGAATATCTATGTCATCTGGGTCAATGTGCTGTTTACCATCACTAACAAGGAGACCTCTTTTCATATCCTTCCAGTGAAGATCATTGCAGCTCAATGTAACAAAATAAGTGGGAGGTCCTAAACATCTGATTTGTGCTATAAGATCACTAAGAGCACTACGCCAATAAGCAGCGGAACCTCTTAGATTTTTTAAATATAAGTGCAGGTCTTCCACTCGATTGCCGTTTTCACCTTCCACTTTTCTAGCACAAGCTGCAATGGTTGATTTAACTCGATAGTACTCAAACATTGATAGAGCATAGAATAGGTAATCGTTGCGCTGAAATCTAACATCAGCACCTAATAAACGAAATTGATAGTAATCCAAAGGACTTATATTTACGGGCCGTTGTTCTTTCAAACCATTTTTACCATACGGGAAAAGCTGATACCATGCAAACTCTTCTGCTTTTAACTCATAAGCTTCATTCACAATATTATTATTCGTCTTTCTTCTGATTTCGTTTACATTTTCAGATACCTCTAGCTCATCTTCAACATCAGGTTGGACGCTATGAATAGGCAACATTACAGATGTTTGTATAGGTATAGTTTCAGATCTCAGATTCGAAAGCGGTTGTTGTACTTGTACATCCTGACGAGTGATGGCATCTTCCTGTTGCTGTACTTGAACACCCTGACGAGTGATAATATTTTCCCTCAAATTTACGTCTACGCGTGTAAGGGTGTACGCGATATTACGGGATCCGAGGCATCTTTTACAGATGCGGCACAGTTCTTGTAAGTTGTCGCATTCTATAACACAGGCTTTGCCATTTTTTGGTGTTGCTTTTCCTTTTGGGCCACAAGAATGGGAGTCAGCAAAATAGTATTTGTCTTCACCGCGAAATACGCTAACAGATCTATTTATCACTGTCAATATTCCTGAAGAATGACTATCAAATAATCTATTTAAAGCTGTATATAATGTAATGCCGATATTATTGGTATTTACAGAATCTTGGAGACTCCCGAATAAAAGAGTGTCTTCATCATATTCTATAGAAAATCGGCATTCATACATTTGTAAACTTTGCCTCACGATATGAAAGTTTCGTATCTCTAAATATCCTGTTTCATCCAGTTCAGTAGGATCAAGCTGGGTACGAATCCAAGAATATAAGGAGTCACCCGCTAACATATTAGCATTCAGAATATTGACGTCCCATTGATTAGGGCTTAGGATTGCAGCTCGGACAATGTTCGCCAACGACATAGCACTACATTGTACACCAGCATATCGCGAAGTAAAGACGTTGTAGTCACCTTGATGCCATGAAGCCCGAATAATTCTTGCAACATTATTAATTGGAATGAATGCATTTCGAATTTCATTTTCATTCCTTTCGGACGCTTCATCTTCAGACAATTCGGGCACACTAAGTCGTACTAACTCCTGGTCACTAATTTGGGCATTGTCGTCAATACGTACATCTTTGTAAAGCGGGTTATTTCTGATTAACCATCGTAAAGCACTATAGACTTTTACGCGACATATTGTGAATTCCCTGGTGATGTTCAAATTTTCTAATCGTTCGGTTACTACAATAATGCCTACCTGGCTTGCAGATCTTGGTAGCATACTAGGCAGTCTTTCACTGACTTCAAAGATATCTTGGGCAAATAAAACTGCCTGTCCGCGAAAACCGTACTGCCCATAGAGGCCACTAAATTTCACGATTTTAACAAAGGGAATTATTCTGCACAGCAAACGTTGTTCCGCCTGTGTCAATGTTTGAATAACGTCTGGTATAGAACCTGGATCCAGATTATTCCAGTAAGCTTTTGGTGGTGCTGTTGTTTTATTACTAGTAACATGTGTTTGACAGCGGGAACATAATAACAATGATATTTTCGAAGTTAACTCCACAGGTAAGTATGTTAATGCAGCAGCGTTGTACCGAACTGTACGAACTTGATTAGGATAACAACGTTTGGTACAAATATCACAAACATGTATACAAATTGTGTTAATAGCATCCTCGAATGCCTGCAGATTATTAGCTCTGCATTGCTGGGTACGCTCTCGTTGTTTATTTAACCTCGTATCGCGATGTTCAGGCGTTTCTGAACCCAACTGATGTCTTTGTCTTTCACGGCTTTGTATTAATCTAACTTCATATTCTTCAGGCGTTTCTGACGCTACCATCTGTGTATATCGCTCCCGTTGTTTTGTTAACCTGGCTTCATATTCTTCAGGCGTTTCTGACGCTATCATCTGTGTGTATCGCTCACGTTGCTTTGTTAACCTGGCTTCATATTCTTCAGGCGTTTCTGATGCCGTCATTTGTGAATATCGCTGACGTTGCTTTTTTAACCTGGCCTCATAGTGCTCAGGTGTTTTTGACGCTAATTGTTCCCGTCGTTTCTGTAATCGACTATTTCTATCACCTTCACTTTCTTTAGCTCGTTTTGCTTTATACTTTTCTTTCGCTTTTTGAAGCCTTCGTTTACGTTGTGTTGCAGTTTCTGTTTTATTTGTGTTTGTATTTTTTATATTTTTTTTTACCATTTTATTCCCACGAGTAATGGACATTTAAACGGTCGACCCCCCCAGAGGTCCAATAAAGGGGCAAGGCTATGTACAACAAGATGCGCCTGAGTCTTGAGGGGAAAAAGCTAACGACATATCATTTTTATCCACCCTAATGCCATACAGTTCTCGGCGCGTTTTAACCTTTCACCTTAACTTGGGTGGTGTACCGCTAACGACGTATCATTTTTAGCCACCCTAACGCCACACAGTCCTCAACACGATACAAAATCTTGACTTGGGTGGTGGATTCAGGCTGGATTAATCAGATATCTAAATTACAGATTCAATTTCTAAATTTAAATCTTATTATTATACGCCATTTGGTGGCTGCGCCCATCTTAAATATTGAGGTTGTATAGTGCACTGTATTCTTCTTGTCAAGCCCTTTTATTTGATACCCATATTGGTGGGATTGATAAAAAATTGTTATCAGCCATTTGGTAGCGGCGGCCATCTTAGATTTCAATTTTGCATAGTAAATTGTATTCTACTTGTTAAGACCTTTCATTTGATACCCATGTTGATGGGATTGATAAAACCTAAGTTATCCGCCATTTTGTAGAGGCCGCCATCTTGGATTTATAATGATAATGAATAAACATAATTGTATTGTCACCAAAATCCAAAGTGTATACAAAATTTCAGATTAATCGGTTGACAGGAAGAGGGTGAAATTTGAATTACTAAATTTGACCCAAGAATAAATAAAACAAACGGGGTGAGCTAAATAAAACCGTTTAATAAAACCGTTTAATAAAACCGTTTAAAAACAATGATGTTATGCGGCCCCTAAGCTGTTGCTAATTGGCGCATGTAAGACAGTGGAAAATAACAATATCGACGTAGGAAAGCACATTTGCTGTAAGTAGACATATTGCAATTGTTCACCAGAGCCAAAAAACTTTATTAATTTCGGAAAAAAATTAATAGTGTCTGACCTATCCATGATATTGCTACCATTTTTGAAACATATATTTTTTTAACTGCCAGTCACCATTTGCAATGTAAACTTTTTATCCAAAGTTACTATAAGTACGTGTTTGGCTAGTTACAGCAAACAGTTTTTTAAATCACAAACCTTTAAAACGCTGTAACTAAGGAAGAAAAATGTACGCGCGGAAATATTATCAATTTACAGGCGGTAAATATGCTGTATGCAGTAAATTTATGTATTTGGGTACTTTCAATTGCAATTCAAGATGTAAGATTAGTTTATAATTATGATTAGATCTAGAAATGCAGTGGGTCATTTGGTAATGTAATGTTTGGTTGAAATAAAATGTCGTAGGTAAATGGTAAAAAAAACTAAAACTGTAGGTTCCCTAAACTTGCTGTAACTAAACGAATGTAAAAATCACACGCCGCTGAAATGCTGTAAGTAGCGTTAAGTTTTTAAATGGGAAGAAGTAAGTATTTGTAAAGAAAAAAATGCAGTTTTTCTTTTGTTGTAAGTACAAAATGCCTGAAATGACTAGATTTTGGTCTACATACAGCATTTAATCTTGCTAAAAAAAATATAAGTACGTGCGTTTTCAACGGCGTATGTAATTTTTTTTCATCGTAGAGACACAGGACCCGGGTCATTCGATGCGGCTTTTTTTTCTGATTCTAATGGCAGGAAAAAGTCACTTTAGGTATTTTGTCTACTTACAGAAAATATGCTTTCCTACGTCAATATGCAGATAAATAAATCATTTTTTTAATTGCATCACATGTTTCAATGAAAAAATTAGTTAAGTGTATACCCACGACCTATATTTCATTTTGACATGACATCAGAGTTTTGTTTGACATATTTCAATTTGCATTTAATGTTTATCATATAGAGGTAATGCGGGTTTTGTCAAATTAATTATGGCGATGTAGGCCGCTAGTCAGGTGGAAAGTTGTGATATGATTTCAATGGACACATGGATTCCAAATTAAATTATAAATTATTTTAACCTTTATGGCACATAATATGATATTACCTTACTTTCCAGTTAATTTGAATCACAGAGTAATAATTCTTTAAGTGAGGAAAAAAAACAATTATCAATCTTCTACTGTTGTATATTGTATATCAAAGTAAACTTCAATTTCTTTCAAACTCTTAAAAAAATTAATAATCTATATTTATAAACATTAATTGCTTTTCGTTTGTCTCGCTAAAACTCGGCAATGGCTGAACCGATTTGGATATGGTCTATAAATATTCGTGAAAGTTCAGGGAAGGTTTAAGCGGTGGGAATCATAAATAATAATAATGTAATCTAGTGTTCAATAAAATGAACAATTAAACATCAATATTTAATCATAATCTCTGTAATCGTAGATGTTTGAAACAGTTATTTTTTCTTTAAATATATTTTTCATAAGATGACGCTGACAGAAGCTCAATGGCACTTCCACATAACCTGAAATATAATAAGGTATACTAGAATAAATAGAAAATTAAAACAAATTTAAAAGTTTGATCACTGTAGCAGTACCTACGTTAAACGCTGTCAACATACAGCGAGTTGCTGTATTGCGATACTTATATTAGGTACACTGCCACAGGGACCAACCTTTTCAAATTTATTTTGATTTTCTATTTATTAATTTTTGATTATTATTTTTAATAAAACAATTTTTAACCGGATTGAACTTATGTATTTACATTTATTTTTCATAATTTTAAATTTAACCGACATTTCGCGTGCTTTATTACGATATTTTTTTTTTTACTACTACCTACATGGTCAAGAATATTGTAAATACTGGATCTATGTGTGTTGGGAATAAAGACTCATGACAAAATAAACATACTTAGAATCATTCAGAGTTGAGACTGAGCGCTAAGTGCTACTTCCATATGTCAAATCTGAGGTTTTGGACCTACGGAAATCATACTATGTCTAGGTCCCGATTCTAAAATCTGAGGGTCATTTATAGTGGTAGCTTATTTTGTTAAATAAATAAACTTTAATAAAATACAGAATAACAGATTATCGTACTGTTCAAATCGTACTAAAGAAATACCTTCATAGTCATCATCTCCCCTACAATTAATCATGTCTAAATAGCACCCATTGTTAAACGTTCTGTAATTATAGCCTCTGTACTTCGAAGCTCCGCATACTGGACTGTAGTGGCTTGGACAGAACACTGGACATGATTCGCCATACACTCGCCTAGCGCTCACAAAGTGTTCCTTTATACAAAATTTCATCGGTGTCCTAACGAAATCTGGAAAAGGAAAAGTAAATTAAGGAAAATTTATTTGAAGGTTTATATGTTGCCAACTATTAAACTACTAATCATCATAGGAAAAATAATGTAACAAACAAACATGTATCCCAGGCTCTGAATGTGTACATGTGACTGTAATAACTACTGGTTCGATTCCAAATTCATTTACCATAAGAATTATATACATTATTAATGGCGCTTCTAAACGGGTCATGTTTTGCTGCAATTGATGGCTGCACTGTTGGCAACTAATTGCCAGGCCATTACAAAAATATTTTAATGCAGCTGATGGCCGAACAATCTATGGCTGGGCCATGTGTTGCAATATGTCTGCAATAGTATGGCCCATGATGCAGACTTCTAAACGGGCCACACAAACCGCCAACAATGGCTAACCAAATCACACTGATCGCAGCAGCTTTTATTGTTTTAAAAAAGAAACAGAAAAAGAAGAGATTGTGGATACGACCTTACTTAAATAGGCGTGAAACTGTAGACAATTTGAGTCTTGAATTTTAATTAATATTTAATTTAACGTCAAAATGCAGCTGATCGCAAAACACAGAATAAAAAAAAGGATACACTGTGCCATAACAAAGAGAGTGACTGAAACAACAATAGAACTGGCTGTGCAATTGCAGTTGAATTCAATAGCCTAGCGATCGTCCGGCCACCCATCGGGGCAACATCGGCCATATGTGGCTATACAAAACATGTTTGGCTATATGGCCGGAACATTACTGCAATATTGCATAGTGTGGCTGCTATTGTTTGCAATGTTGCCGGCCACAGTGTTGCAGCCATCATTTGCAGCAAAACATGGCCCGTTTAGAAGCGCCATAAGATTAAGATAGGCAATATTTATTTCTAAAAAATTTGGACAATAATTATCGTGGCTTGATAATAGAAATCATCACCGAAGCCAAGGGTTTACAATTAAACACATTCAGAAATAACTGTTTTCAAGTTTGAAGATCGATTCCAAATTCTTTCACCATTAGAATACTACCTTATCTGGATAATTAACATAGCCTGTATTTATTTCTACAATATTTGGCAAATAGTCGTAGCTTGATAGTAGAAATCTTATATATATAATAAAACACATTCCGAAATTCCTGTTATGAAATTTGAACTGAATCAATACTTATAATTTTTTATTGTTTAAGCGCATTTTAAAGCCATGCAAATTAAAAAGATTTTCAACTATTAATTGGGGAATTTATCCTTAAAGGTAATGCCACCCTAGAGGGCTGTTGGCCTGGTAGCTTCACCCTGCGACTCTTATATCTAAGTCGTAAGTTGGATACCCGGCTGTGCACCTATGGAATTTCTAATATGCATTTAACGCTCGTACGTTAAAGAAAAACATTATAATGATGGTGCACCTTACACCCGTAAAGTCTACGGCGCGTGTCAAGGCTCACCTAACAATAATTGATAACAAAACGGAGTTTAGACCCAGACCTAAAAGATTATAGCGCCACTAGATTTAGATGTAACCATCCTTTTCAAATATACTCAAAAATGTTCAATATTTACGAGTAAGGGTCTGCACAAGGTTCACAATGTATGGATAAAGTACCAAAAATCTATACAACGCATAAATTATTTGGAAGATAAATTGTGCTGTTTGACACTTCATCGGACTCATAACTTATGATGGAGTTTATGTGACGAATAGCGCTATCTGACAGTCGTGAAACGAAACAATAGTGTTTATCCTACCGATAAGTAATAAATAGCTAATTTGGAACTTATCTTGAACTATCCGTACATTGTGAAACAGACCCTAAACATTATAAATATTTATCACCTGGTCAAAAAATTATTAGCGTTTTACAAAACCAACCAGCAACCTTGTTTTTCTTTTAAACGAATTTTAAACAGTTACTAATATGTATTGACCCATTATAAGATTATGTATCTGCAGAGCATTTGAAATCGTTTTTTGAACCAAAGCGGTAACTTCAAAAAATATTTCTGTTGTTCCGCTTCTTAAGTAACAAGACGAAGAAAATCAGCTTATTGGATTACATTCTCTTTGTCAAGACAATATTCCAGAAAGAAAGTAATAAAATCACATCGTGTTCATTTGTTCGGAATAATTTAAAACAATTTGCTTATTTTTTAAATATTATTACTAAAAGAGAGTTTTAATAATGTTATTTATTTTTCTTAAACGGTGATTAATAACGAAGGTGGCTACTTCCACTTGCATAGCATTGGTTATCGTATATACGGGTGTTCGCGACCCGGTGAAAAAAATATTTTTTCGGGTTACGCGAAGTAAGTGGTTTTCAGACCATATTGATTGCGTATTGAAAGGAAAACCTTCCATAAAAACGTAATTCGGTCAGGATTTTGGGTACGAAACAACGTTATGATTTAAATTATTAAATCATATAAATGTTGTAATAATAATAAAAACGTGCAAGACAATGCCGTGTGAACCTGGCCTAAGTGACATGTATTTTGACTGAGAATGAACTTCTATTAACGTATTCTTTACTAACCCACTTGATGACACTGCGCATATCCAGCCATCGCGCAATCATTTGGAAACATCTTGTATATCTTATTATGAATATCGAATGTGCAAATCATTTCTCCATCATCAGGGCATACTATATCGCATTTCTTTCCATCTATTATGGACGAAGCTGCAATTACCAATAGATATTAATGAGTAATTGTTTTAAAATGACAGAAGACGCACTGACGCAAATTCTTATGTTCCGAGACATACATATATACTATATTATCTAAGATTTATATACTTACTAAGACCTTGATTAAACATATATCTTTGAATTAAGAATCAACTCAAATTATGTTTCGCATTGTTTTTATTTACGATATTATTGTTCGTTGTAAAATTGTTGGCCATAACTATGGTTACTAAGATTTAAACTTCACACTTCACATAAAATAGTTGAGAAGTGACAATTGCAACCTTATTTTTTGTATTAGTTAAAATATAGATCACTAAATTTATTTACGTAGTGTTGGCATAGTGGCTTCAGCTTGCGACTCTCATCCCTGAGGTCGTAGGTTCGATCCCCAGCTGTGCACCAATGGGCTTTCTTTCTATGCGGGCATTTAACATTTGCCCAAACGGTGAAGGAAAACATCGTGAGGAAACCGACATGTCTTAGAAAAAGCCCAAAAGCCAAAAAAGTCGACGGCGTGTGTCAGGCACTGGAGGCTGATCATCTACTTGCCTTGCCTTGATTGAAAAATGATCATGAAACAGATTCAGAAAACTGAGGCCCAGACCTAAATGCCCGCCTACCACTGCGAGCGGAACGGACCCATTACGGACTCCGCTATACTAGTAACGATGATTTTCATTTTCATTTCCGTGGGAAACTCGGTCCACTCGCTAACCTCATATGTGACTCTTTCAACACACCGCTATACTCGTAACGATGATTTCCATACATTTTCATTTCCGTGGGAAACTCGGTCCACTCGCTAACCTCATATGCGACTCTTTCAACTCGCTCTCTCCGCTGCGCTCGTCTCCGCGGAAGCACATGTATGAAAATCATCGTTACGAGTATAGCGGAGTCCGTAATGGGTCCGTTCCGCTCGCAGTGGAAGGGGGGTGCTACTGATTTATTTTTTAATTTTTTTAATTTATTTACGTAAGTCGTTACAAAAATTTTACACCACAAATTCCAAAATCAACGTGCGATACGAGAAAATTTCTAATTAACATAATCGAATTCTGTAATTAAATTTGAATAATATGAGAGACAGTAGTATCTCTAGTAATTTTCGGGTTCTGCTCTCACAATTAAGATGTGAGCCTTCATATAAATGACGTTAATTTAACAACAATTTGGTAAGATGAATGTAGATACGTGAAATAGATACATAATTTTGAGAGGTTTATTCTAAATGTCAAATTTTGTTGGATACTTGTATGATTTATTAAGACGACGCTCTATGGCTTATGATTCCATACTTATATATATCTATTTAAATATGTTTCTTTTTTGTAAGAATGTGTCTAACAGAGTAGAGTAGTCAATTCTTGCTCTAATATTTTTAGTCTATGCCTGATATCAGAGCACATATTTCTCTTATATTTAAGCCATATTTATAATTTTAATAATTTTATTGTTTAGAAAAATGATGTAACGTAGCGCCACCTAGTAATAGTGTTTGGCGTTATTTTTGCCTTACTTATCAGGGCAATTGTCTATGGTCACCATTCTGGCTATCACTTGATGTTGGAATCTTTTAAAATTTACCATTCCAACAAATTTTATTTATGTCTATCTCAAACTCATTTGTTACTTATTATAATCTTCAATACTTAATCCTAGAAAAAATGGGATACGTTTGTTTTAGCGAGCTAGATATTTTTGAAGTGAAACTTCTTTAGGAGCTTGAGGGTAAAAATTTTACGGATAAAACGCAATCATAATAATATTAGCGTCACGAAGATGTGCAGCGTTTTAGTCGAAGAAAAGGGAGAGAGCGATTGAGACAGATTGAGAGAGTGAGAAGGGTGAATGACCTTATAGAAATTCTTTTTTTTAAATTAAATTTCGTAAAGAGAATTTATGAAATCTCAAATGACGAATTGTAAATTAAAATACCACGTGTTTTTATGATCGATGAAATAAATAAAAAAAAAAATTATAATTTGTATTGATTTTCGACACTTTTAATATTTTTATGACAATTAAATTCCTAACATATCTTCCTTTTTCCCTCCCTCTAAGTCTCGGAAATCTAAAGTTTTAGATTTGTATAAATAGGAACAAGACTTAAAAATTAGTTTGCCAAAGATGTTTCACTTCTTACATTTATACTTTGTACGCACGCACTTTTTTTGTAATGGTTTTAGACGACAAATTATTATATTTAAAGGATGAAACTAAAGTACCGTTAACTAAGTCCAACAGAAAACAGAAACAAAAATGTGTCTGCGTTATACTCCGTTAATTTCGCCCCAACTTTAACGAAAAATAATTGCCTTGAAGGTTTTCCGCCTTTTAAGGAATTTTGTTAAAACTAGAATACTCACACATTAAAATAGTAAGCACAACAGCATAAATCATAGTGAGTGGAACAAAACTAATTTAATTTTTATTATAATTAAAAATCTGCAATAAAATTTTACATTTCCACATTTATTTATAACGTCGGTAACTTTCCAATCAACAATCTATTGCAATTTTTATTCAAATTTTTAAAAACCTTTGAGTAACACTGATCACACCTTAAATAAATGGATATATAATATGTCACCGTAAAATTGTAAACACCGTTAGATTGTAATCTATCTCGCGAGATTATAAACTGTCGAAAGATTGTGAACCTCAACGAACTGCTTACAATTTAACGTATTATTATTCGGTAGTTATATGAAATTGTTGAAAAGTAAAATTAATCTGTAATTGACCAAAGAAGTTTGAATGATAACTAAGTTAGTGTAGTACAATCTACCGAATAATAATACGTTAAATTGTAAGCAGTTCGTTGAGGTTCACAATCTTTCGACAGTTTATAATCTCGCGAGATAGATTACAATCTAACGGTGTTTACAATTTTACGTTAACAAATATATTAATTGTGACTCAAATAACCTTTGGATTAGCTTTAACATTTTTGTTTATGCATATTATTATTTATATGTTTTCTTTACATTTTACTTTATTTTAGTTTAGGTGTCTCTTTTTTTATTGTTCCATATTAGGGTTGCCTGGAAGAAATCGCTAGTTAGCGATTAGGCTGACTATTTCCTAATAACTTATGTAACCTGATTTTTTATATGTATGATGTTGTATAAGATAACGAAGTGTAAGTAAATAAATAATAGTTTTACAGTAAATTAAAACGACAATTCAGTCGACTGTAAATCTGTCCATCTACTATGACATACCGAGGTGTCATGTTGTATATATGTTAACGTAAAATTGTAAAAACCGTTAGATTGTAATCTATCGGTTATCGGTTTTCGGTAGATTGTACTACACTAACTTAGTTATCATTCAAACTTCTTTGGTCAATTACAGATTAATTTTACTTCCCAACAATTTCATATAACTACCGAATAATAATACGTTAAATTGCAAGCAGTATGTTGAGTTGACAATCTTTCGACAGTTTACAATCTCGCGAGATAGATTACAATCTAACGGTTTTTACAATTTTACGGTGACATATATATGTGACGTCACATATCGTCACTGTAGAATGATAACCTCGTATGTCAAAACCATTTATTTTTTAATCTTAAACTAATGTCATTTTACTGGTATAATCATGAAGTAAGGACTTATTAATGTTATTAATTAATAAGTCCTTTCTACAATCTAAAACTATGGGCAAACAAACATAATAATATTTTATCGAACATTGACGAAATTAAACATTTTTTTTCCTATAATTTTTTTCCCTGGACATACGAGTTTATCATTATATAGCGACGATATAATATATGTGACGAGTTAGTTTGTTACTGTATGTTTAGAGAACAATATATAGACTTTGTGAAATAAAATCCAATGGCGCTCCAATATTTAAGACCTGACCTGACCAGCTTTCTGTGCTTTAAATACTGTCCTCACGGTATTTCCTTGTGTACGTAAGTGTGAATTGAACACACAGACAGAAATTGGTGTCTAGATGGAACGCGCAAAAGCGAGACACAGTATCACAAAGAATCTTTTTTGTGCGTGTATTCACTATTTTTATATTTGTTTTAACTTTTGTATACTAAGTATATCATCTTAAATTAAGTTCTTGAGTTGGTAATGAAATGTCATTGAAATTATTCTACCTTGCTATTGTAACATTTGCTATGTATTTTTATTTATTTTTTAAACTATTGCATAGCTTCTATCGCAGGCCTCGAGCGTGGAGACCGAATCCAGAAATTCCGTAACGAAAAAAACCTTACGCGTTAGAGCGGGACAGAACGCATACTGCGTATTCATATCTCTCTGACGAGATCAGTGCAGTTGGTGCGCGTTAGAGTGAGACATACTATATAGGCGAGTTAGTCTAAGTCTGGTAGAGTGGTAGATTGAATTAATTTATCAAAGAAATAGCTTAAAAACTTGAATTAATATCAAAGAAAAAAAAATACTGCATAAATAAATAATTATAATTGCATAAGTTGAAAAAAAAATGCAATAGTTTTACCGCGGCAGTCCCCGAGAGCCACACGTTTTTTTATTAAGGGGGATGTACTGTGCCTACATGATTAACATAAATGTATCGATGATTTTATATAGATCAGAATTGTACCAACACTTATATTAAAATATAGTCGTGCCTTGAAGGGCCTCGTTTCATTACATGCTTGCTTGGCTGATGCTGCGGCTTTGCTTGATGGTAAAGACTGAAATGATAAGTCAAGAGTGCCTAAAGATACCCATCTAAAGTTATAAGTTTAAGGTTGTAACAATTGTGCGTCTCCATTAATTAAAAGTCAAAGCAATTATGGCTGACTCGATAAATATATTATATACGATTTTGTGTTTATTTTGCCAAATAACATCTGTCTTAAGTTAAATCACATGCAATAATAGCCTTCAACGAATTTGGAACGTGTTTGGAACCGAACCACGTATAAACAAGAGGGCTTGTACAAATATTTGTTCCAATTCAGCGCAGGAATTTAGATAAGATGAGGGCAATCTGGCCGCTTCATTATATGAATTGCGTCTTGACTAACCTAATTTTGAAGAACTCTTAGGATTGTAAATAGTTCTTTAATATTTTTTCTTTTTTATACTGCGATATTCTTTTTCTTTATAGTGTAGTTGTATTACTTGTGGGATAATGAGATAGTACAAAATTCGAAAGATATACTAAGGAAGTTATTCTTTATTTCTTTTTATTGAACGAAGCATTCAAGTAATTATAAAAGTGAAAAATCAATAGTATTCGAATAAGGTTTTCAATACTTAAGTTCTAATCCCGGCGAAATATTTTTCGAGTTGGTAGCCAGATTACTTCGTCTTACAAAAATGGCCATTCTAACAAAGCCAGAAATGTATTTACCCCATTGGGACTGTGTTCTCACCACATAAATGACATGTATCTCGATTGGTATTACAATTATATACATTACCACTAATTAAGTTTAATCTTAGCAATATATATATATATCTTAATATATATATTTCTTGTGTGCGTGTGTATGTGACTGAACTCCTCCTAAACGACTGGACCGATTTTGATGAAATTTTTTGTGTGTGTTCAAGGGGATCTGGGAATGGTTTAGATTCACAAATCAGCCCGGCAGGTGGCGCTGCAGTCGGTACTTTCATACTTTAATATCCTAATAGCTTGAAATATCGTGCAGGACAACGTCTGTGGGCTCCACTAGTATATATATATATCTCTCAAATTATTTATAGAATTATATGTTCAATCCCGGCCAAATCAACGCCAATCAAACATTACTGTAGTTTCACAAACTGTGAAAGTAGTTATGTACGAGGTTTGATGTCAACAGTACAGATGAGATTGTGATTTAGGATACAAATAGTCCAAAAGTATTAAAATTAAAAACGCCTGATTATTATTGCTTAGCAAATTGCTACCCGAGAAAGCATGTGTAGCCTTATTTATTATTGTAATAATACAAGTAGAAGAGAGATTAAAAAATAATAAAAAGTAAAGTAATGATGTATAACCTGTTCTGTGTTTGACACACGTTGACGATTTTGGCGTCTATGGGTTTGGCTTTGGGGTCAAATCTAATATTTTTGACATACCGGAGTCCTACTTAGCGATCAGTCTCAAATCTGACGCTAATAATATTACTATACATAGGTATCCTAGTATGTGTGATAAGTGATAATTAAGCTGTGAACTGAAATTGCCATTGCTGCCGGGTTGAACGGACGACCTCAGCCTGGCGAGTAAGAAGCTTAACCACGAGCTCATCTTCGTAAAACTTTTATATATTTTTAGCAATCTTCAACAATTCACATCCAAGTTATCCGAGTGGTTATGTTGGCAATAAAAATAGCCATTAAGAGACACTAGAAACTATAATTTTCATATTATCTAAGAGTTATAAAATACTTTTATGCTTGAAATAATAAAATTCATTTTATTTTTATATCTTACAACCGCACGCAGTGAAGTTTTCTAAAAAAAACTTTCTAAAAGTAGAACGGTAACATATAATAAAACATAATAGTAAATAAAATAAATACATACATAATTATGACCCTTTAAATAGGTGTTTTCAGTGTAATATTTAGCTTATAACCAGTCTTCATAATTCAGTACGTAAACAAAATATTTAATAATAAAACAATAGATAATTTATAATTATATATTTTTTTTAGTTAGAAAAACAGTTAAATGTACCTAAAAACTTCAATATATATATATAATGGTATCAATCGCTTATGCGAGTACTGGAAATAAATAAGACGCAACTGCGTTTCTCTGTGAATACAAAAGATTTATTTACAAAAGAAATATCTATTAATTTACATTTAATAAAAAATATATTTACAAATTATTCACTCACCTGTGAATACAAAAGAAACAACATTTAAAGCCTATATTCTAGGTTTTATAAAATAAAATAAAAAAATTAAATCATCTTACATCTATTATGTCAAGTGACAAATTAAACATCGTCGATCAGACGGCAAAGAAGAAAAATAAAATATAAAAAGAGTTTGTATAGGATAATATGTTTTCCTTACATATATTTAAGGTAACAAGTAATTATTGAAACCGGACGTTAACCCCACCCGCAGTTAAACTTCACACAATGACCTTGACATAAAGCCCACTCTCAGAGATAGCTGATAAATATTCCAGTGAGGAACTATGACAATGGTCCGAGGTAGGATAAAATAGGGTAAGATGGCACGTTCTGGCCCTACATTCAAAGCTTCACGAACATTAAAACTGCATTTCACTTCTAAAGTATTTGCGGCGGGATAAAGGAAGAACTAAGTTCGCGTCATTCTGTAGATGCTGCGACACAGCTATTAGCAACTAGCTTTATACATTTTATGACATAATGAACATTGTTAGTTCTATAACCTATGGAGCTCTCTGTAACATTGATTATTTTTAGTGTGTTCCTACCAACACAACAATCAATCACGTTAATTCAAATCAAACCCTGACAAAATTTAGTAAAAACAAATAATTATGTTAGTTTATGGTTAGTTTAGTAAGTGCTGCCAGCGTTTAAGGTACACTGCCACAAGGACCAAACTTTTAAAATTTGTTTTGATTTTGATTTTAATTATTTCTTTTAATACTTTGTAGGTTAAGAAAATTGTAAATACTGTATGCTTGAATGTAAAGATATATTTATTATGTGGGAAATATACGTAAGTAAAAAGAATTATATATAATGTCGTATATTTCAAAATTGCCGAAGGAGGTTATCACGACGCGTGTATTTTTTTAATATTATGAGTATTAATGAAATTAATATTTGTATGCATTATAAAAATGTACTGATTAAAGATTTTTTTAAATCCCAACTGCATAATACAAAATAAATCGCCGCGTTGTTAATTTCATCTATACCGATTTTTAATCTTGATCTTGGTATGTGAATAAATATGTCATGAACTTTAATTTTTGATGTGAAACATCTATAGCCGCACGTAAAACCGATTTCTGGCGTGGCGACGCGTCGCCACGCTATATGATGGTATATATACAGTCTATATGCAGTAGTGTGTACGGTGTGTGTATTTCGAAGTCACTGATTAAACGAATTAAGTAGTCACAATTTGAAATAAATTCGTAAATTTTTGTATTTAATGAAAATAAATGTTTATTCAATAAATAGTCATTGTTATTTGGAAAAAAAATCGTGATATTTTATTTAATCATTATGACATATTTAGTTCCTATCACAATCTGTTCTTTTCTGTTACATATTACTTTTACAAAATAATGTCGAAGTTTCACATCTGCCAGGCTCCTGTGACGGCTCACATTTTTGAAGTGAAACTTCTTTATCGGGGTTGGAAAAAATTTAGTGTAACATTTTTTCGTTACGTCACGTTTTTCGGTTACGCGCCATGTTCCTTTTTGAAGTCAAACTTCTTTATCGGCGTTGGAATTTTTTTTACCGTTTTTACCGTATTATTTATTATTTATTATTTATTATTTATTATTTATTATTTATTATTTATTATTTATTATTTATTATTTATTATTTATTATTTATTATTTATTATTTATTATTTATTATTTATTATTTATTATTTATTATTTATTATTTATTATTTATTATTTATTATTTATTATTTATTATTTATTATTTATTATTTATTATTTATTATTTATTATTTATTATTTATTATTTATTATTTATTATTTATTATTTATTATTTATTATTTATTATTTATTATTTATTATTTATTATTTATTATTTATTATTTATTATTTATTATTTATTATTTATTATTTATTATTTATTATTTATTATTTATTATTTATTATTTATTATTTATTATTTATTATTTATTATTTATTATTTATTATTTATTATTTATTATTTATTATTTATTATTTATTATTTATTATTTATTATTTATTATTTATTATTTATTATTTATTATTTATTATTTATTATTTATTATTTATTATTTATTATTTATTATTTATTATTTATTATTTTAATGACAATTAAATTCATTAAATTCCTAACATATCTTCCTTTTTCCGTCCGTCCGTCCCTCTAAGTATCGGAAATCTAAACTTTTAGATTTGTATAAATATGAACAACACTTCAAGATTAGTTTGCCACTGAAGTTTCACTTCTGAGATGTGTACTTTGTACACACACACTTTTTTTCTTGCATATCTTTAGATTTAAAAATGTTTGATTTACATACACACGAACAAATCAGAAAATATAAAACCCTAGATGAAATTTTAAAAGAAAATGAATGTCCCTGGAATCAAATAATAATTAACTTTATCTAAAAACTAGTTAAATCTGACTATTTTAAATCTAAATAAGACGAGTTACGAAAACAAATTTGAACTCCGTTGGTGAAGTAAATCAATAAGCACTAACTGCTCTTAATTGCTAGCTGATAGGTATAATATATTTAAAATCGGAAATTACAAAATCTGTTACGATGTACAAGCTTTCCACGATTAAAAATTATAAGAAGATACATTTTAAGTTGGAAAATTCACATTATTTTTCAAAGCACAAAATGGATACTAAAAGTGCCTCAGATCCGGTAAAATATCGTAAAACAGATAATGTAGATTTCAGTCTCTTGTCAAGCAGTATTGTGATTAATAACTGCTAGATAAACCTGAGTATTGAACTAAAGCTTATAATGTAAACACACCGCACCTTACATATACTCAATGAAGTAGCGGACGGCACAGATCTTTTTACATGTTCCCTGAGTGAGTTCACAAAAATCGCACTTTATGTTATATGTTATAATTAATATGTTATAATTAATATTTACATTGTTCAAAACAAAATACAATTTTATTGTAATAATAAAATTCAAGACTTATGCAATACTTTAAAAATATTTACGTTCATTTCTTTAGTCTAAGTAATTATTATTTCACCAATTTTAAGCATTTCTTTATCATTATATACAAAATGTAACAGGGAGTGATTTAATTTATTTCTATTATGATATGTTATATTTAAGGACCACACTATTGTATTAGGTTAGCCTGTAAAGATAGTGATGTGGAGAAAATAAATAAATAAACATTGGGATAGTTCCTAAGATTTGCAACATATTTTAAGAACTATACCTGCTAACAGAAATATTTGTCAAATTTGGTATATATATTAAAGACAATTTGTATTGAATAAACATTTCTCAATATTGACGTCTAAATAAAAAAGTAAAAACAATATGGCGACTATTGCACGATCTGTCAAAACTCGTATGAATTTGATAATCTGTCATAAAGATAAAAAATAGTTCACCTCTTTATGTGTCAAATCTATGTACATTCTGGTTTTTAGTACACTGTCGGTAATAAAACCTGCTTTTTCACAAAGCCTTTCAGTTTATTGCGAATGTGATCTCTATTCAATCTGTGGGCTTAGACGTGAAGTTTTGGAAAGGTCAGCCGTATCTCATTACCTGGGTCGAAGCGTGGGACTTGGTGTTGATTTATAACTTTCAAGAAATTATAGATGCGTAAACGTTTAAAGGTTAATAGTAAAATGTAGTTTTATCTAATATAATTGGGTCACGGAACAAATTAAAAATGTGTTCTTTGACAAAATTGATAATTTACTTAAAAATTTAGTTAAATATTTTCCGCAATTTATATTATTAAATAAATATATTTGAATTCCAGAATAGCCGAATCTGCAAATATTTCTTTTTACGCTGGCATAAAATGAAACATGCTGCTTGTTTGAATAATAAATATTATTATAAAATAAATCATATCATTAAGTTTGCGTAACAGCGCTGTTACTTGATATCCCGACATTTCTGTGAGCAATTTCGATGTAGTTCTCTAATAACTAGACTAATATTTACGTATTTTAATAAAACAAGCCCAATTAATACAAATATTTTGTTATAAGTTTTGAAGTTATACTTCTTTAGGCGCGTTATGAAAAATTGATGAGAGTGAAATTTTACGATGCGCGCGCACCGTGACACAAAATTAACAGAATGAAGTTGCCCACGGAAGATGCATTGAACATAATTTAAACATTCTAATAATAATAGAATTTATGTTACACTTAATGTAAAAGAAAAATAAATATTTATTTATTTCATTTTTCAAATGTAAACTGAACTTTATTGACTATAATGACTCCTCTTCCAGTCTTTGATTATTTAATTGTAATTAATTATTTGCATGCAATCAAAAACTATTTTTAATAATGCCAAAGAAGTATAACTTCTTACTCGCGTACATAAGTACACGCACCCTTTTTTTTATACAATCTACTGACGTCTAAATTTGAACTACAAAATGTTGGCTTTATAGAGAGTTTAACCTTAAAATAAAAAGTTTATTAGTTATTATCTTCCTAATCATCCGGCGCTATTTGGCCCACAAGTCACTTCCACTTCGCTTGGTGCATTCTCTATAGTAGCTGTCATAAACTACTTACTGGATAAGTATGCACGGGTTAATATTTATCAGGTAGCCCTTACAAGTAAAGGTGTATCGCGTAATCCGATGTTTTCTCATGTCTGCCCTACGATTCTGTAACTCACTTTTCGAACTCACACAGCGGTTTTCGCATCGGCGGTCGCTCTGAAATCGGTCGTGAAGCAGTCATTTTATGATTTGGCATTCTGAAAAGGTGGGAGCTTGTACTTTATTGTTTATCAGAATGCCAAATCATAAAATGACTGCTTCACGACTGATTTCAGAGCGACCGCCGATGCGAAAACCGCTGTGTGAGTTCGAAAAGTGAGTTACAGAATCGCAGGGCTGCTGTAAATAATTTAAAATAAGGCTCCAATAAACAAGAGAATAAGCGGTGAATTCATAGATTTTTATTTTACTAAGCAGTAGTTGTGATATTAGTTTAACATTTAATTTCACTGGACTAATCAACTAGTGATTGTAATAGTATTTTCTAATGTGATCTTTTTGGCATAGAATAGTTAGTAACAAAACTAAATAAGAAATATGAAAATGCCGTCATGAAGTTTCTCGTCACAAACTTCCTTCGTACCTTTGACATTTCGTTAACTCAATTCTACAAAGGCGGGGGTAGATAAAAATTTCATTTTTATAATAACTAGAAAACCAACTCCGACTCATATAATTAGTTTGTAAATCTTTAAGTATATTTGTAGGCTGCGCTTATAAAACAGTTTAAAAGTGTTTTGTTAATTAGTTACGGTACATTTAAATTTGCTATTAACTTACGCATTACGCAACCGAATTGGCTCGGTACTCGAAAAACTTCCGCAACCATTGCTGATAATGGAAAACGAGCACGTCGAAACTTCTTCCTTGAAACGGGCCGTGGCGTGGTTCGCCTATTTTTATAGAGTTACTTTCTCCATTTACTCGGTGAGGTTAAAATCACTAGCCTCATATCTATTGTTAGGATACATAACATATACATAGGTTAGTCTGTGAGAATTTAACTGGATTTTCTCTAATATACAATCTTGGTCTAAAAAAGCTGACTTTCGGCTGAATGGCGGCCATTTGGAACCGTCCGAAAAGTATGGCATGGTGATTTTCGTAAATGGCGGCACGACGATGATTAACATATTAACATATGAAAAAAAGGTTTCGTTTCATCACAGAACGTTAAAATACAGACCCAATGACAAAATGTGTATCACCAAGGAGGATATTATTTTTCGGTAGAGAGCCCGCCATTTTTGTAGCCATATTAATATTTTTACTAGTTACCGCGCAAAATTTCGCGCCATTCTTCATATATTTATATAATAAACGGGAATGGTTTGTAGTTTTGCAAGTTTGTAATTAATAAACAGAAAAACTACTTAGACGAATTCTTTCACAATCAAAATACTATCTCTGAGTGACTTGGCAATATAGCCTAATATTTATTTCCAATTTTTTTTTATGTTATAGGAGGCAAACGGGCAGGGCTGATGTTAAGTGATACCGCCGCCCATGGACACTCACAATGCCAGAAGGCTCGCAAGTGCGTTGCCGGCCTTTCAAGAATTGGTACTCTCTTTTCTTGAAGGACCCTAAGTCGAATTAGTTCGGAAATACTTCAGTGGGCAGCTGGATCCACATAGTGGAGTGCGCGGCAAAAACTGCCTTCGAAAACGCTCAGTTGTGGAACGACGGACGTCGAGGTGATACGGATGGTATTTTGTATACAATTATTAAATAATGACCAGCGGTAAAAGTAAATACTTTTCACCCCTGATTCGCTCGTATAAGAAAAAGCTTTTTAAGATTGATGTCTGAAGTATATAGACATTATAAACGTTAAAATATTTAAGCAAAGTTGAAACGATGTTTAAATCTGAAGCTTAATAGTCTAATAACTAAAATAATACGGCATTTGAGACATCGCTTTATTGTGTTTTAAAATAGAAAATTGCTTATAAAATCTTTTGTTACTTATATTGTATTTTTAAAAGCTTTTACAATGACTTTCATCTAAAGAAGGTACTAACCATTAAGGTTATATGTAACAGCTTTTCTTTTATTATTCATAAATTTTGAACAAAGAGTCAACTTTATATAATAAGGCAGTTGTATGGTTGATCACACTGGCATGTCGCTCCTTTTAGTAGGGGATTTCAACAATTCCAACACTTAACAACGGGATAAATTTTTAGCCGTAAAAAACAAACCCGTTCGAGGTTATCAATTCGAAGCGTAATTGTTTCTATCTAAAAGTCTATCCAGACACATATTATTACATTTAATACATTTTATTAGTAATAATAAGAATAAAATATACAGTGTTTACAATTTTCTTAACCTATATAAAATAAATCAGTGGCGCTACAACCTCTTTAGGTCTGGGCCTCAGATTTCTAAATCTGTTTCATGGTCATTTTTAAATCTAATAGGCAAGTAGGTGATCATCCTCCTATGCCTGACACTCGCCGTCGAGCTTTTGACTAAGCCATGTCGGTTTCCTCACGATGTTTTCCATCACCGTTCGTGCGAATGTCAAATGCGCGCATAGAAATAAAGTCCATTGGTGTACAGCCGGGGATCGAACCTACGACCTAAGGTATGAGAGTCGCACGCTGAAGCCACTAGGCCAACACTGCTGCTTAACCTACGTAGTAATAATAACAAGAAAATTAAAACAAATTTAAGAAGTTTGGTCCCTGTGGCAGTGTACCTTTAACGCTGGCAGCATTTCCTAGCTGTATTGCGATACTTATTCGTTGAGCAAGGAAAGCATTGCACCTGCTCTGGGGTCACCGGTACTATCTACCAGGTGCCAACTTAAATCTTTAATAAGCGCCTGTGCACTTGAACTCCACGGCCCAAGAGCTTCTATCCCAAAGGGAACAAAATCTAAGTTGGAGAAAAGACTCTCATATTTGAGGCGTTTATTATTCTCCGCCTGCACGCGATCGACCAAGCTTTTTGCTTGTCCGAGGGAGGTGAGACGGGGCAAACGTGTCCACACATAAGTTTGAACAAAACTAATGGAACAAAGCAAAGCAGTTTAAACATATGTAAACATTTATAATTAAAAAATACACAATTTTAAAATGTTATAACGTTAGACGAAATTCTTTAACTATTTTGTGTTTACACTTGAAAAAAAACACAAACGAAGTATTCATAACCGTGCTTTTAGTGTTAAAAATGTTTTGATGTCTTCACTCTCATGCAGGTAAATTGTACGAGCAAATAGGTATAATAAAGTATCTCCATATTGACTTATATGTAGACTCATGTTTGTGAATACAGTGTATAATATTCGCCTTACAATTTCAAAATACCTCACATACGTCATACAGGAAAATACATTTTTGAAGAAACAACAACGTACATAGTTCAAAGGATTCTGAGTCACAATTGTTTACTTTAATGCAAATAAACAGGCTTTATTGACTTGTGCAGCCTTGGCCAGCGTCCAAACCAAACCTGATGAAATAAATCACCCTTGGATTCATTGATTGTGGTAAACCTCAAATGCATTTAATGTGCAACGATTTTAACGGAAATAAATGTATACATTGAATTTCATAAAGTACATAGCAAGATTGAGGCTAACTTTAAATAATATCTAATGGAAAGCAGGAAATGGTTTGTTTGGCTGGCTCTAATTTGTATAGTATCGTGACAACAAAGATAGGTTGCTTGATCTACCTTCAAATGTAGGAATGCTAAATTATAAAAATTTATAAATAGCTATTATCTGACATCAAACCAAATAATATTTTTGTATTAATTAACCTTTATTATTTTTGGGAAATCAATCAATTAACGTATTGTGGGGAGTGTGGGGATTGGTCCGTGGTGTGCAATGGATAGATTTGGAAGAAATTGCTTGTTAGCGGTAGGACCGCCCGTTACGTCATAATTTATGTAACCTGTTTTTTATTTGTTTAAGGTAACGAAGTGTTAATAAAAAACTTTAGAAGTGTCAAGGGACACCCGGATGGAACGAAATTCCTTTCGATTAATTTATATGTTAATTGGTATCATAACAGTATGATAGATTTTCTCGACACCAATCTTACGACGACAAAAAAAAGACAACATCACGAGGTGTTCCCAGGCGGTCACCCATCCAAGTACTGACCTCACCCGACGTTGCTTAACTTCGGTGATCGGACGAGAACCGGATCGGAATCGGATTGGTGTATTACAATAGCAAATAGCAAAAAAGTGTCGTGACAACTTTTCGTAAGAATTTTTTCCGTCTAGCCCCCTTTCACAACGCGCGATAAGGAACTTCGTTCCAAAAATAAAAAAAATGTTATATTCTGATCACTTTCTTTACATTCAAGTTCCTTCTAAGTGCCTATTTTCCATGGGAGCCAATGCATAAATTATCCATCGATTTTCATATGATTTTCAGTGTTATCTTCGCTTAGATTAACCTGGCAAGAGTGTTATCGTTTTATGTTATCCTAATGTATAAGATTGTAATTTTATCGCATAGGAATAATTCTCATAGTACCATAGCCATCATTACTATGGACAAGAGCGCATATTTCGCGGTCGGCTGATCGACATGAATTTATAAAGCAGGCGAATTGCGCATGAGGATAAAAATTTTAAATTATGAAACGCAATAATAATAATATTAGCGTCACGAATATGTGCAGCGTTTTTGTCGTAGAAAAGGGAGAGAGCGATTGAGACCGATTGAGTGAGAGTGATAAGGGCGAATTATCTTATTGAAATTATATTTTAGTATTTTATATTTTATGAAAAATAAATTATTGAAGTCTCAAAATACGAATTGTAAATTAAAATGCCACGTGTTTTTATTATCGAAGAAGATTTTTTATTAATTTTCGACACTTTTAATATTTTAATGACAATTAAATTCATTAAATTCCTTACATATCTTCCTTTTTCCCTCCCTATAAGTCTCCGGAAATCTAAAGTTTTAGATTTGAATAAATATGAACAAGACTTAAAAATTAGTTTGCCAAAGAAGTTTCACTTCTGACATGTGTACTTTGTACGCGCGCACTTTTTTTATAACAATTTTGGACTAATTTTACAGGTGAACCATGTGTGCCGTAATATAATCTGTAGTAAGCTGTATTAATCAAAATTTATTTGCATTTAAATAAAGATACTATATGTTTCCAAACACCACATCGTCCTTGATATTTTTTAATTTGACCACGAAGTTATCCTTAATAGATATTATTAACTTTTTGTTTCATTTGTATGTGAGGGATAATCCTCGATAATTAATATATAGTTTTGATTCAAGTCAAAAAATAAATAAAAATTACTTTATTTGACTCAAAAACATTACATTTTGTACTTACATTTTAATTATTACAAACATTTTATTTTTATTATTGCATTTTATTATTGCAAACATAAACTAGGCTACGAATCGTTGAGATACAATATTCTCATCAATATTTTCATCCATTTCATAAAGCTGGTTTTTTAAAACTATTGCCATAATATTAAAAAAAAAACTGGTTTTTACTAGTCTAGTTTTCTAATACTTCTTCTTTTTTCAATTAAATCAGTTTTGCGGCTTGGGTGGCAATGCACAAATATTTGTTGATATAAAACTACTACAATAAAATATTCATTCTTCAAAAAAAAAAAAATATTATGTTTCTTTTTTATTATCTCTTCTTTTGATCACATCGTAAACACAATTAGACAGAAGGAAAGGTGACGACTTTAGTAAAAATAGTGTACTCTCGCTAAAATCTAAAGATTTCCATCCTAAGTCTGACTGATTTAGTTTTATGGATAAAGGATTAAAAACTATTACATCACATAACTCTTCCTTTCTTGGCGAATCCTTTAAGGTCTCTGCGGTAAGGCTATGGAATTCACTTTGCGTCCCGATCCGCTTAGCTCCTTCTCTATCTTCCTTTAAATCTCTACTGTACAAGCATACCTGTCCACATCGTATCCCTAACTTTCGTACTACCTGATCTGAAATTAACGTGATTCATGTGCTCTTTTTCTTTTTCATATTTTTTATTATTATTGCCCCTTACACTGTTGTTTAAATTTCTTGGCTTTGTTCCATTAGTTTTGTCTTACTTGTAACTTAAACTTTATGTCTTATGTAGTTTTGTACTTCTTGTGCTTACCTTATCTGATTTTTTCCTCACAGTGGTTGCCTGGAAGAGATCGCTCGAAAACGATAAGGCTGGAGTCGCCGTTTGTTGTTGTAGTTTCCTTTTTATTTAATTATTGTAATTTTACTGTATTACTCCAACGAAGTGTTAATAAATAAACTACATTCTTTGCTTTTTTAATATTTTGCGAATCATTCGACACGGATCAGGTTAGATAAATTGCCTCACGCAATAACAATACAAATCCAATAATACTTTACCAGTGATTCTGCTAAAACCGGTTCGATCTCGAAATAAAATGGGAAAAACCCAACGTTATATAAACGCAATTATATAATTTGCAAACTGATTCATATTAACACGTGTTAATATTATGTTTATGTTGAACTAATTATATGTATGGAAAGAGTGCGTGTGAACTTTTGCCATGGTGTTTCCTTTCCTTTTTTCTTTTAGGTATATATTAAATATGAAAATCTTGTATAACTGGTATATATAAATCAATTCGCGGTCAGCTTCGGATATTTGTTAAAAAATCAATTGTTCATTGATGAAATAACGGTAAATGTAACTGTTGAGTATCAATTTTTTGTCATATTGAGGTCATGCGGTCGATAGCTTGCGGGAATTTGTTTTGCAAATTACTTAGAAAAACTCCGTTTGAAAGTTGACCATGCGTTTATGTAGTAGCCCAGATGTTGGATGTGTAATAAAGTAAAATCACCCATTTAAAATATCATTAAAAATTCTGAAACGTACTTGTTCCACAACCTTTTCGGGCATAGGTGTGAACCTTACTATTAAAAGCAAATTAGAACTTAAGACAGATTTAAAATGTATTATTGATACCTAATCTTTATACATTATACATTATAATACAAATGAATAAATTCTGACATATGTATGGAAGTCGTCGATACTATATAGGGTTTTACCATAAAATTTAGTTTTGTTATAATGATTTAATTAAAATTAAAATTTTAAAATGTACATTTTGTAAGTAAGAAACATGACATTTTAAAAATGTAATTTCTTTTCAAATTACGGTAAAAATTGTTTTGAATACAAATGTGCGAGTTTCGTAATTGCAAGAGAAAGATATTATAATTGCTGTATGAATATTTGTTTTTACATATTTACATAATTAGTCGGAAGTTAAACAGGAAATTGTCGCCAATCTTAGCATAATATGAATATATACTAATATACAGGAATTATCTGGATTTTTCGTGTTTCTCAACACTAATATTATAAATTTGATTTTATAAAATAATAGGATTTGGTTGTTTCTTTGCATTGAATAGACTCCAAAAGTACATGAATAATTTGAAAAATTCTTTCACGATTTCATTCAATAGAACCCTACGATATCCCTGATAAACATAGACTATATTATAATTTTAAAAATGTTAGGTTTCTGTATAAAATAACGATAATGTAACCGCAGGTGTGCAATAGACCAATAACAATTCATAAATCGTGTTCGCTGCCGTAACTATTGACAACAGAGCAAAGTGAGTTTCTTCTAGTTTATTGAAAGAACTTGCCGCTAACAAAAAGAAAGATACCATTGCTCCCACAAAGCTGAATGTTAATTCATATATAATAACTGATCCCATTCTCATTTGTGAGTCTTTTAATAATTTCTTTTCTACTATTGGGTTAAATCTCACTAATCATCTACGTAATAAACAAAATAATTTCAATCTAACCGTACCAAATAACAACATACAAATTATTTTAAATATTCTTAGACCGTGTACAGCTCAGGAAATTTCCCAAATTATTAACAATCTTGACCCAAACTGTAGTTCAGGTATAGATGGCATCACAACCAAAATCATTAAATGTATTAAAAGTCAGATTCTTGATAACTTAACGTCCTGTCTTAACGAATTACTCAGGGACGGCAAGTTCCCTGATAACTTAAAGATCGCCAAGGTCAGTCCAATATACAAATCTGGGCCCAGAGATGATCCGGGTAACTACAGACCCATCTCGGTATTGCCGGTTATGTCCAAGATATTAGAAAGAGTTTTATACACGCGCTTATTAGACCACCTAAATAATATAAACTTTTTATACGAACACCAATATGGATTTAGATCAAAATCTAATACATTATCAGCTACAATTAATCTCATTACAAAAATTAAAACTAATACCGACCAAAGGAAAATTGTCCTTGTAGTATTCATTGATATAATGAAAGCTTTCGACACAGTTTGCCACTCGCTTCTCGTAGAAAAGATGGAAACGATTGGAATAACTGGCAATGCCTTAAAAATGTTCAAATCATATTTAAACAATAGATCCCAAGTAGTTAAAATTAATGATTGTCAAAGTAAACTCTTACCTATCTCTTGTGGAGTACCACAGGGATCAATATTGGGCCCATTATTGTTTTTAATTTATTTAAATGACATACAACACCTAAACTTGCATGGACATATAACCTTGTATGCGGATGATACCTGTCTCCTATACACTGGTTCATCTGTGCATGATATAATTTCTCGAGTGCAAAAGGACCTTGACTATCTATACTTGTGGTTTCAATCGAAATTGCTAACTATCAACACTGCTAAAACATCGTACTTAATTTTTAAACCTAAAAATGTTAAAATCCCACCACATTCGCCTATAACAATAAATAATGTACCACTAATTGAAAAGAAAAGTGAAAAATATCTTGGATTATATATTGACAATAACTTAACATGGACAACGCACATAAATCATTTAATAACTAAATTATCTTCTTTAAGAGGTTCCCTTAGACACATAGTTCGAAGCCTTCCTCGTGAAGTTCGTCTTCATATTTATAATTCTTTGGCAAAATCACACCTTCTTTACCTTATTGAAATTTGGGGAGCCGCGACTAAAACTAATATTTCTCACCTTCAAATTGCTCAAAATAAAGTAATTAAATTGCTTTTTCATTACCCATACTTAACTTCTACACAAAAAATATACAGTGAAACAAAACTCATGAATATTAAACAATTATTCCAATATAACACCAGCTTACTAATATACAAAATTCTAAACGACCACATACATACTAACATTACCTTTACTAAAATAAGCCAAATTCAGAAGCGCACTTCACGACGCCCTCACAATCTTGTTATACCGAAGTTTAGAACTAATAACGGTAGAAAAACATTGAGCGTTGGGGGAGTGTTGCGTTACAATAGACTACCACAAAATATAAAAAGTGCAGACAGCCTGGCGATATTTAAACTTAAACTAAAAGATTATCTTCTGAGTGATCCTAATTACCTACGCAAATGACAGTCCACCCAAATTATACTTCGATGATTGATCCTTGACGCTTAAACACGACGTGATAAATTGTATTTTTAGTCTATAAGTCTCATGTAAGTGACCATTGTCTGTAATGAGAAAATAAATGTCTTTAAACCTAAGTGATGGATACTACAGTTTTATGGAAGACATTAATGTCTACAATATCCGTGATACCATATATAAACAATATCATAAATAACAAATGATAGCTAGTAACTATAAGTAACATTCAAACTAATATTAGCGATTTTCTCAATTCGAAATTATAAATTAAATTCAAGAGCCAGTACAGTAAGTAAAAGTTTTTTTTTTAATTTGATGATTGTAATGATAATGTTTAGATTAAATTTCGTAGTGTCGTTTGGCTCCAAAGGTGTAGCGCGATAGAAAACAGTATAAAATACTGTAAAATTTATTCATTATTATTGCATACAATATTTATAAAAAAAGAGTGTATAGTAATACAATAATTAGTTTTACTGTCAACCAGGAAGTAAAACTTAACCGATGATATTATGTTGTTCAAGCAAAATAAAAATAAAATTGTGGGCACTATGACATTAAAACCAAGCCAACCACCCAAGTAAAGAAAACATTGATACAAAACAAGTCGATTAAATACTTACGAAAGGACCATTGGTAATTTGATGATTAAAACAATTATGGCCTGCCCTGCGATTCTGTAACTCACTTTTCGAACTCACACAGCGTTCGAAAAGTGAGTTACAGAATCGCAAGGCTGGCCTTAATATGATACATACATAATTATTTTCTAAACTTTAAAATAGTAGTGTATACATGATTTTTGTCTTTAGGAAGGAAACTAAAACCATCACTATCTACTTAATTTTATAAGAAACGTAGTTTTCTCATAAATCAGCAATTAGCTTCACAATGAGGATTCATTAGAAACAGCCTTGTGACTTGAATCCTTAAAGATAACAAGTATGAATAAATTCTTCTGAAAGCATTCTTATGAATATTGATGTACAATTCAATACAACGTCACGCCATTTATACATAATCTCAAGTTTGAGTAGTGAGTTTATCTGAATGAGGCATGTCTGTGTGTTACTGATGTTTAACCAAGTAGATAATTGCCTATAAGTATTATTATAGGCGAGTAGATGATTCTGAGAATCCTATAGCGCTTTCTGTCCTGTACCACCTCTTCCAATTGCTGGCTTTCAGCTGCAGTAGGTCCTCCCCTACTCTTTCAATCCAGCGGTACCTTGTATGCAAGACACTTGGTCGCACAGCGGAATGAGATGAGATGACTCTGATGTCAGAGAACTCCGCTTTAATGCCATCCAATAAAAGAGAGTACCAGAGCTGTTGCAAGCCTCCCATTGCAGGTCTCCATGGACGAATACCACCACTTACTTCTTAGTATCGTAGCTCGCCTGCTATCTCATAAAAATACTATATTATCTAGTTATATTTCTTAGGAAAACAATTCGAAACAATTGTTCAGGCCTTGAAAATCTATATAATTTTTCCTCTAATAATCTTGTTTGTAATAAAAATCACTTATCAACAATAATCATTTATTTATAATATACATTATACTAACATATGGCACCTTATAACTACGATCACAGCCAAGCAAGTTAAAAGTTGTTGATTCCTTAACCAATGAAGCTGTTTGGTCTTTGTGGGTAATTTTGAGGGTTCTTCCTTAGCTCATCGTACTGTTTGGCGTTGAGGTACCAAAATGGTCTTTGATCGATGGGCAATTGTTCTATTCTGTTAATTAAGTTTCCATCTCCTCTGGCTTCAATGGGAGCGTTGGAGTCCTCTCCAAATCGGTTGCCGAGGGGTGAAGACTCTACAGCTGGATAGCCAATGGGTCGGAAACCGGCGTAAAATGGTCTTTGGGCTTCTGCTACTGCGAAGATGAGAGCGAATGCAACTGCTAGTTTGTATACTGCCATTGTTTCTGGAAATAATATTGGTTTATTAAAAATTAGATCATCAACAAACGCGTATAGAATATGAGTTTAAAAATACCACTTTAAAAAAGAAAGACAATATTTTTATAGGATAATAGAATATAGGATAGGAATAGGAAATAGAACGAACCTACGAAAGCCCATGGGCATTTGCAGTGCAAGCCTATGGGCAGTGGGTGAGTTGCCGGCCTTGAAGATAGGAGTATGCTCTTTTAAATATATATACATATATTTAAAATACACTACAAATCTGCTTTTATTCTGAACAGTATATAATATTAAATAAAAAAAATATTTACCTTATTTTATCGATGTTTTTTACAATGTATTATTTTCTTCTAGCGTTTGTATTTTGTTGAGCACAAACTCGTTATGAATGCAACTGGACAGAGCGCGGTATAAATACGAACGGAGACACGCCTTATCACAACGTCACGGCTGCTACAGACCTAAGACGATCACGACTTGACATATTATTATAAATATATAGACGCTTAAATTGAATATAATCTGTTTTCCAATTTTTCTAATAAAAAACGAGTGTGTGTACTTATGTACACGCGTTAAAAGTTATACTTCTTTGGCGTATGGAAAAAAATAACTAAAATGCAATAGTTATTAACGATGAATATTAAAATTAATCAATAAAATTATTGTTAGTAAATACTATCACCGTTGTAAATGAAATTGATTTAATATAAAAACACTAAAATAATATTTATTTATTCACACTGTTTAATTGTACTGTTACGAAACACGTGTTCTAAATAAAAAAAAATACTAGAATATAAAACTTGAACATAGTTTTTATCGATTTTCATGCCACCTAGAACTAACTTCATTCTGTTAATTTTGTGTAACGATGCGCGCGCATCGTAAAATTTCACTCTCATCAATTTTTCATAACGCACCTAAAGAAGTATAACTTTAAAAATAAACATGATTTTAGAAACGTTATCAATGGGATTGTTCGGGAAACATAGCAAGACCAAGCTATTAGTGACGACGATTTTTCCGTCGAGACAAAATTCAAAATAACTGTGATAGTTAAACGCGTTTAATTTAATAAGTTCCCGTATGTTATATTAAAAATAATATTCAATCTATTTTACATACACTTCTGAGTATAATTTATACTGTTAGTTTTGTTATGGAAGAGCTGACCTTGTGTGCCACACGTTTTTTTTATTTATAACGATTCATTTTAGTTATATATTATAAAACTGAACCATGCGACAATGTAAAATTGAAATTATTTAAATATGCATTGAAAAGTCACAAATATAATATTAATTCCAATTTCACAATTGACTTATTTTTATGTCTATGACATATCAGTTCATTACCATTAAAGTCAAGTAAAACCATGACCTACAAATAGAAAATGCTGGTCCACTCTATTTGTTGTTAAGGCAGCGTAAAAACCCAGTATCACCCAGACTGATACGTAAGCGGGGTTCCTCATCTGTCCGGAGCGTGACGTAATCTAACACGTCATGATACCAACCAATTTAACTTGGACTTGAGTAATAAGCATTTTAACTACACAACGTGCTTATGTTAAGTGGTTGCATTTGTATGATGGACTACTTTAGTTTTTTAATTTCTTTAAACTTATAAATATTGATAAGGTTAAAACGATTGCGGTCTGGAAATTTTCAGATCTTAACTATTTAAAGATAATCATAAAAGTCAATTATTTAATTGAGAAACCTAAATTGCTTATATTAAAAAAATATTAGGTATTTTTTACACGCTTTATATTAGCTTCACCTGTATGTATGTAACCGACTCCTTCGGACTCGATTTTGACCCACTTTTAACGGACAGATTTCATTCAAACTTTGCGCACCCGTCAAAGATCGATGACAATGCAATAATCCGAAAAAAAAAAGAAAAAGCGTTCACAATTATACCAGTATTTTTTGTTCATTACCATTCCCAGCCGAAATTAGGAATTATTTTTAACTTTTTAGTTTTATGTGCTTTAAAAACGTGTTTTTTAGTTTTCTTAAACTATTATTTACTTTATTATTAGTTTCACATTTCGCTTCAAGGCATTTTAATTACAGGTTTATTTTGTACGTCATTAGAAATTGGACCGCCTCTTGAACTATGTATTTCTTTCTTTTTTTTTATTCTTGATAATATATAAATTACTAACTATGTAATAACTTTATTTTTTTACTAGTTTAAGTATTTTTATTGTTTCTTTAAATATTGTATGACTAGCAGAAAATATATTAAAGGTATTTTTATTATTAATCGTTTTCTTTGCGCTGCTCCGTAATTTATAGATAGTTAAGCGATCCATTAACAAGTTCAATATGAAATATTTAAAATCCTCTTCTGACTCATTAAAAGACGTTATTTTAATCACGAATAAAACCCTCAGGTCACGATTCTCAATAAGATTATTATCTGACCTTTTATTGTTTAATAGAATTTAAATAAACAGAACTAAATATTTATCAAGTGTTATAAAATAAGATTTAGTATACATATTTATTTACACTTTATTTCCTTATACAAAAACATACATATAAAAAAGAAATAAATTAAATATCAGTTTAAGTAGGTACATAAGTTATAAGGCAACGGGCGGTCTTAACGCTAACGAGCGATTTCTTCCAGGCAACCCTAATATGGAACAATAAAAAAGAAACACATACAGAGGGTAAAGTACAAGAAGTGAATAAAGAATTAACAAAAAAAAAACTCAAAATAACACAATTTGTTATTAAAGAAATTATTTTTCTTAAAATAAAGCAATGTTTATGAAACAGTAGAACTTGGACAGGCCATTTTCTGTTATTCATAGGCGAGTTCCAATTACAATTGCGTTTTGTTCCCATGAGAATGTAAGTGCATGCTCCTATATCACCATGCCTCCTTATAGAGGACAAGTCTTTGTTTTTTTTTAATTTATGTTATTATTATTTACTTAATATGTCATGTGGAACATGGTGTAATGACTGCAGCTCCTTACAAACGTTGTATAAAAAAAGGCGATTAAAAAGAGTGGCGGAGAGTTTATTGCCAGTTCTTCTCTTCCGTTCTACGCCCTTGATTTGAGAACTGGCAGTAAATGTAAAATTAGAAGCATTAATATGTATTTCTTTACTGACAAGTCATAAGTGTACATTGTGTTACCTATATGATTAAATGATTTTTTTACTTTTTTTCTTTACTTTAATTAAGCCAGACAAGTGATAAACAAATTGTGATTTACCATGAACTTTCAATTACTGGTAATGCATGTTTGTGGCATAATCAAACAAGAATAAAATAAAACATTAATAATGTTTATTTATAAATTAGGTTATTTCCTGGACTTATCTGTGGGTATTTTATGATTATTCCTAAGTCGGAAATAGGAATTTTATACGGGAAATACATTACAGATAATGCAGTAATAAAATTATCAAACGGTCTGTGACGTGCCGGAATCGCTTAACATTTTTATTTTGTGAATAAAAATAGCTATACTCCGGGATGATTTGAAATACTTTCTGAAATCGGTCTAAAAGTTTTGATAATACAATAAATATAATCAACACATCTATCCTGTTTATAATCTAAATATATATAAACTACGTGTCACGTTGTTTGTCCGCTATAGACTCCTAAACTACTGAACTGATTTCAATCAAATTTGCACACCGTGTGTAGTTTGATCCAACTTAAAAGATAGGATAGCTTACATCTCAATTTATACTCGCAATATTATTTTATTGCAAAATATTTGTTTATTATTTGATAGTCACATGGCGCTGTGTTGAAACTACCAACGTTTCACATAAGCTACAATTAAATGGCATAACCACCAAAAAAGCATGGTGGTCCCCATGACTGTGTTCTTCTACCGTTTCTCTTGAATAGTTTACTACTATGTAATATAACAAAAACCTTAGCCACAGCAACGCTTGGCCGGTCTGCTAGTATTACTATATTTTTAGTCTCAAAACGGCTTGACTGATCTTGATATAATTTGTGTGGATATGTTTGAAGTTTTGTATTAATTGCCGTCAAGACTTGGATAATAAGGTATATGTTCTTTTCTATAGGACATAAATAGAATGTACCTATTTCTATATAATCGAATAAATTTTCATGTCTTCATAGTGTCTCCAATTAACACTTTTGTAAGAACTATTCTGATATTTCTATAAGTTATCATTAGATACTATGATATCATGATAACTTCCCTACCTATAAAATGAATACCTAAGTAGTTACTGTATAATATACAATTGTAAATGCTTATTATAACTTTTTGTTGAATCAAAATAACCACTATAATATGTACAATTATTTCGATGCTCACACAACGTCCAGCAAAAACAATAATTTGATTGTTTCTATACAGAATTATAATTGGCATATAACAAGAGAGACTATAATTAAATATCTCTTATGACCCTGAGGTGGGTTGATAAAAAAAGTGATTCCATTTTTGAAATATCAAAATAATAGAGTTAATAATTATTTAATATATGATTAAATTACTTCAGGTTTAAATGGCCACGTCCTGACCTTAGAGATTTAATCCTTCCTTTAAACCTTTCTCCATCTTATCCCTGAAGATCGTAGGTTCGATTCCCGGCCCTGCACATATGAACTTCTTACGTCCGCATATAACAGATATGCGGACAAAGAAAGCCGATATGTGCAAGAGCCCGTATCAAACATCGTGAGGAAACCAGCATGTCTCAAATCAATAGAAAATATGTCATTTGTCAGATAGAATCTACAATCTGCTATATATATATATATAATCGGCTGGTCATCTACTTGTCTATGAAATAAAAATTATCAAAGTAACGGATGCCATCTGAGGCCCTTAAAGGGTTGTAGCGCCGTAATGTACCTACTAAATTCTAAGTGTCAGTAAAAAAACTTTACTGCTAGTTCTCAACTTAAGGTAAGGTCGTCACTCTTGTTTTTTTTTTTACGCAGAAGATTCTCATGTATGCGCAGGAATGATGCGCTATTTATAAGTTTCATATAGTCCGATTTGGACATGACGAGATACCATAAAAGTAAGTGCTAGGACAGTTTTTCGTGCATATGTTAACCAATAGTGAGGCAGTTTAGTATTACAAAGGCTTTAGCGTACATACGTCAAGAAGCAACATAATTGTACACTATCTAAGAACATGTACACTATCTAAGAATAAGGGTCTGTTTCATAATGTATGGATAAAGTACCAGCTATGCAACACATAAATTATTTGGAAGATAAATTGTGCTATTTGACACTTCATCGGACTCATAACTTATGATGGACTTTATGTGACGAATAGCGCTATCTGACAGTCATGAAACGCAACAATAGTGTTCATCCTACCAATAAGTAATAAATAGCTAATTTGGAACTTATGTACTTATCCGTACATTGTGAAACAGACCCTAAGTGTACATTTTTTTTTAATCTACGTTACGTTATAATTCGTTTGAATGTTGCGTTGATTTGATTCAAAAATCGGCACCCATACATCTTAAATTACCAAGAAATTCCCCTCGCTACATTGACAAGACGGTACGGTATTAAACGGATATTGGTTGTGGTTCGCTGGAGAGTAATTCCGACCACAGACCCAATACTATATGAATGAGGCCAGCTGACAAACTATACGAAATGGGTAATTTCACGCCTTAGCGAATGACAGGTCATTTAGTTGTTCTCTCTGCATTGCAGATAATACACAATTAATAAAAAACGATTAAAGCTATGTATAATCAACACTTGAATAGACCAAACAGAATGTAAGGAGCTATGTTTTTAAATCTTAATATACATAAATCTCGTGTCACAATGTTTGTCCTGAATGGACTCCTAAACCACTTAACCGATTATAATAAAATTTGCACACCATGTGCAGTTCGATCCAACTTGAGAGATAGGATATACTCCAGTCAAATTACGAAATAAATAAACATGAGCGAACACAGTTTGGGGATTTTGAGGATCGATAGGGGGGTGTATTCTGAGCATAAATTCCAATTTGAGGGGTTGTACTGAGGTCAGCTCAAGGTCATTTCGATGGAAACGCGTTTAATTCGATATCTCGAGAATGGTTAGTGTTAGGCGAAAAATTGTAGAGACCTTTTCTTTTCCAAACAAAATTTACTAACTTTTTTATCTGAAACTTTTTTTTATAACATTAATATTTTTCAAGTTATTACTCCCACAAGGCAAAAATTTTACTTTTTTTTCCATTTTTCGTCGTTTTCTCCCCAACCATTCAATTTTATAAAATTTTACCGATCATCGAAGTGTAGAACTTTTAATTATGAACAATTTTGTTCTTGATCTTTTTTCCGTAATGCCAATACCTTCGGAGTTATAGATTACTTAACCGAGCGAAATCCGCGCCACTGTCGCAATATAAAAAGGTCAATCGATTAAACTATTTAAAATTAGGTATTTAATTTGGGTTAATTTGGGTAAGAAGTAAATTAACAATTAAAACCGTTTCACACATTGTGCCAAAAGAGGCCGGCCTTTCTGCATCCGCACGCTTTGCCGCATTTGGTTTTGCATTTGCACGCAATCGATCTCAGTAAATTATCCGGAGCTGGTTTCAATGACATCGCTATCGGCTGCAATCAACGGGGGGTGCGACGCCAGCCCCATTCCTCGGGTTTCAGATAATTTTCCAGCCAGTATTGAACTTGGTAGAAACACTTCAACGAGTGGAAAAATGCCGCATCAGAGGTAGGAGGGAGGGATTCTAATTTAACCCTCCCATTGCCTGCCATTTTTTTATATCCCTTATATCGGAGCTCGTTGAGATTGGTACAATTCGTGTCATCTGCCTTGCGATACAAATTGAAAATGAATTGTTCACCGTATGAAGCGATAGTTGTTTTATCTGCTTTGTCTTGCAGAAAAACTTCATTTAACAAAAGCAAATCCGGAGATTTTTTCAATGCGGTCATTGTTTTCATCTTGCCTAGGTTGAATGGTGCCGACGTTGTGTCGCAACCACTAATCGCGTGCAAAAATAAAAGGTTTTTGCGGCATTCGGCCCATATATCGGTTTGAGGCAGTATGGGCTATATGATGTGTAGCGTCCGTCGATTTGCCTCGGCCAGGTTTTCTCAAGTAAATGTTGTTGCACGCGCCGGCTGTTGCAGTCAGCAAAACCAGCAAATCCACATCCTCACCAATAACAACCACATCACTATACTCCTGCGAAATTCTCTTAGCCGTACTGATAATTAGACCATCCGCATCCTCTACGGCTTGCTCCACCTCTATGTCTGATTTGATGAGAACCGTTTTCAGTAGTGAGATGAATCTGGTCTTATTGCTCTCGTTGCCTAAAAACTTCTAGATGTTCCTTACTCGCACTAATACACGCAACAGTGTGTCTGTGGATACACGTTGCGACAATGGCGCGGATTTCGCTCGGTAAAGTAATATATAACTACGAAGGTATTGGCATTACAGAAAAAAGTTTGAGAACAATTTCATAATTAAAAGATCTACACTTCGATGATCGGTAAAATTTTATAAAATTGAATGGTTGGGGAGAGAACGACGAAAAATAGAAAAAAAAGTAAAATTGTTGCCTTGCGGGAGTAATAACTTGAAAAATATTAATGTTATAAAAAAAAGTTTCCGATAAAAAAGTTAGTAAATTTTGTTTAGAAAAGAAAAGGTCTCTACAATTTTTCGCCTAACACTAACCATTCTCGAGATATCGAATTAAACGCGTTTCCATCGAAATGACCTTGAGCTGACCTCAGTACAACCCCTCAAATTGGAATTTATGCTCAGAATACAGCCCCCTATCGATCCTCAAAATCCCCAAACTGTGTTCGCTCATGTTTATTTAACCCGTTTTTAGCCATAATTTGACTGGACTAATAGTTTAAATCTCAAATTATAGTCGCAATATTATTTTATTGCAAAATATTTGTTTATTATTTGATTCAATTCTAACAGATGGCGCTGTGTTAAAATTATCAACGTTTCACATAAGCTACAATTTAATGGCATAACCACCAAAAAAAGCATGGTGGATTGGTGTTCTCCTGCCGTTTCTCTTGAACAGTTTACTACTATGTAATATAACAAAAATCTTAGCCACAGCAACGCTTGGCCGAGTCTACTAGTATACTATAAACACTAGTTTAATATATCGGCTACCTTCTAATTGATATTTGTGCGTCACCGGACTATGACATGGTTTCCTTCTTCTCTACTTTTAGTGCCTCTCCATTACTGGACGGTGGCCGTCTAGTCCATTGAAATTTTACAATTTGAGGGCCAAACTGAACATTTGTTAGAGGACGCAATTTTATTTATGGGACATGTAGGGGGGGTCAATACAAGCTTAACCTCAAAGGGTTGCCATGCTTGTACCCCGGCCGCCATCTTGGAAAAAGGGGTGCAAAAAACACATGTTTGGCTATATTTCCTAAACTATCCATCTTACATAAAATGTATAAAGACATATTTGGTAGCTAATCGCTGTGCCTACAATTATGTCTATGAAACTTTTTATCAGAAATCTTAAATTCAAAAAGTTATAAGTAAGTAAAAAAGTTTAACTAAGATCCATTCAGCTTTTGCTCGATCGTCACCAAAGAATCAATGTAGTTAAAAAGTAAATAAAACTTACGCGCTAAGAAAATATACTGATAAAACAATAAATTACTTAACATTATGAGACTATAAGAAGCTTAAATTTAAATTATATCCGCACAAATATAATCCTGCAAGTTCGGTTTCGTAGATGCGCTTAAAATATTTCGTATACGGAAACCAAGCTGTATTACTTGCGTCATAGAAATTTATGGCTTTTCGAAATAAACATTTTACGATAATATAAAATGAATTACCACAAACTCGGATGATGACTACCTGCAATGTTTGCATATTCATTGATGCATCATTTGTCAAATTATCCTTTAGCCTGTTTATTCATAAACTTGTTTGGAAATTTGAGTGCCTTTAAATTAGCGATTATTTTTGTATTATAATAGTAATAGGAGTCTTTTATTGCTTCTTTATACTTAAACATTATATTTCTATTACCTTATTTTTAGCTATCTCTGTGCTTTTTTGGCAAAGACCTCCTCCAAATCCCGCCTTTTCCTACCCATACTGTGCCATTATCTGCCATATTTTTATAATATGTATAACGTTCTATATTCAAAATTGTAATCGCTTCACAGCGTAGATAGAGTATAGAACCAGATGAGCTTCTAAAATAACAATAATAACTAAAGAGAGAAGGCATTAACGTGAAATACTTAAGTGCGAGCGAAACAGAGTATCAGTTTTTCTGTCTCTATTTGCGTATCGGGTTTTATTTGTTTACCACCGAGCCCTTGGTGGTAAACAAGTTTTCACCGCTTACTGATAAATCGGTGAAACCCAAGTCAAACCCGTATTTTAAGACTTTATCCTTATAAGAGGTGTATTTAAAGTGTCAGTCATGGTGAATTGTTGCATAATTGGCTGTAAAAGCAAAGTAAACGTAAAGAACCAAACATAACCTTTTATCGGTAAGTAGCTTATTTTGACACGACTCAGTAACTTTGTTCAAGAATTATTCATTCGAATGTGTATTTTGCTCAATAATAAGCAATCTTCAATGAATGAAAACTGTAAATACGACATATGTCGATCATTCGCTTTCTCACACGCTGTACGCTGATGCCTGGTCTATACCATAGTCCGTCTACGTTTCACAGTATTTTTCCCAACCATCTACTGTCACTTTTGACAGCGAGAAAAAATATATTTTATTAAGACAAACAAAATTTATAATAACTTAACATCTGTAACGTAAATCTATCTATTTTCGTTGTATTATAGATACTTTGGTAGGATAGCCTCAATCCTAAGTATGTAGACATTATAAGTATAATCATTGTAGTACTTGCGTTAAACCTAATATTATATTTAATACGATAAAGAGTTTCTATGACAATTTATCCCTTCTTAGAATACAGATAATAATAAGTACCCACTCGAAATAATCCAGTTCACGGTTATCAAGAAACTGTAACAAGTTGTATTTCTTTTGTTCATGCATTAAACAACTTAGAGGTTTTAACTTGATTGTGATTCATGAATTTAGGAAATATACTTTAAAAATTCCATACTATAAAAAAAGGGTGCGTGTACCTACTTATTTATGTACGCGCGTAAAAAGTTATACTTCTTTGGCTATCTTTATTTTTTTTAAATATTAAATAATTAATTATAAATATTTAACGTTAATAATTTAATATTTAGTATATTATTCAATTATTAATTATATTAAAAATAATAACAATTATTATTTTATTATATTATTCATTCAATTTAATAACTAGGTATGTTTCATAACCTTTTAACTAAGTAACAATAGGTCTTTGTGAAAAGGCATTACTAAATTTATTTGAAAAAATAATTAAAACTCCTTATCCTCCTCCGTCATTATGGTCATTCAAAATTCTTGGCATAGCTGCTACCTTCAAGCATATTCTATTTCTTTTTACTTGTAGATTGTCTTATTCCCATCTCGCTCGCGCACTCTCGGCGCCCGGCTGGTTTAAAAACTTCATACTGATAATTTTGTGTCACGGTGCGCGCGCATCGTAAAATTTCACTCTCACCAATTTTTCATAACGTGTCTAAAGAAGTATAACTTCTAAATAAAGCGTGTAAATACAAATCAAATGGTTGTTAGTTTTGTTAGTTATTGTTATTTCCATTACTTCGTGTTCTGCAGTAGGAACCCCTTTAAGGCCCCCCTTTAAGCAAAGGCCTCTTCCTGAACTTTGGATTTGGATCTGTTCTATGCTGTGTAGCCCTTTAGGTGATTCAAATATTCATCCTTTTACATTTATCAATAAAAAATTAAATTACTTATCAATCCCCTTTGCGTTAGTAAACGACAAGAGAACACTTTTATATAATTTCATAAGGTATTAAAAGCAGACAATATGTATATGTTACGTTTTACCAAAGTTAAAAGTAAATATCTTGTGCTATCACACATTAATCCATTGCGGTAACCACATTTGTATGAAATACAAACAGATAAACAACAGATTAAGATATTTACAAAAAGACTAACTATACAGTTCACTCAAAGGACAAAACGTTTGTTAATATATGCAGTTCATTAATTATTTCCATACATTGTGTCATGTGTGCTTTTAGTCTAGTCGACAAGTTGAAAATGGAACAAAATAGAGATACTACTCCTAAAATTATGTGCGATAGCTCATTGGATCCGGAATGACGTCTAGAAAAATGTGCTAAAAGCGTGTATTAGCACATAAAAAATTGCAAAAGTTATAGACCATTAAAGATGAAAAAATAATGGCATTTAGTTTTTTGCCAATATTTAATAAACTATTAATATATAAGAAATTTCAAATAAAGATTCTGAAAGAAGAGGAAATTTCCAACAAAAAACTCCAGACTCCCGGAACTCTATCTCTATTATTTATAATGTTAATTTAACGCTAAAAATAGGTCTGCGGGTGACATTTTTAGGATTCGCGCGTGGCGTCAAAAGCGACTACGGCACATTAATTAATTTATTTAAGGTATTGAATATTTTTTTTTAAATTTGAAAAAATTATGGTGTGTTCTGAACACTATAATTAATTTATTCCCGTTGAAAATTTTACTTAAAGTTAATTTTTCAACAAGTTAAATAATTGTTAACTAACGAAATTTTCTCGAACGACCGTCTTAATTGTAAGTGAAAAAAAATGTTTAAATAATGGTCGTAAAAATATTTCGCTTCGTAGAGCCTTTCTTACATACATACTTAACAAGATCGTGCCATAAAAGTTAAAAAAATATTTATACTTTGTTTATAACAATTTTTTTACTTAAACAAAAACTTAAAAATCCATGTAATGATGTTAAAAAAAATTTTTTTTTTCTCAATCATCATATAATCGTTTTTATATTAATACAAGATATTTATTGATTTGCAAAAAAAAAAATTCCCGCCATTTGTTGATAATTTTTTTTTAAACAAATTGATTAAATCAATATTTTTAAAAAAAATTTTAACACAACTTTATTACATTAAAATTTTTATGATTTTAAAAAAAAAATTTTTTCCTTAATAACAATTTTTAATTGTTTATAATCGTTTTTTTTAATTTTCTATTGTTTAAATAATTAGTTAAGAAATTTTTTTTTCCTAAAAATCATAATTGACAGTCTTCTATAAAGTAACAGAAAAAAAATTTTTTTTTATCAACAATTCTATTGTTTATTAACTTACCAATTTGTTATAAACAAATATTCAACTTTTGTTTATTTTTTTTCTAAAACTTCTAAAATTAACAAAAACAACCATATATAACAAAGTATAGAAAAAAAATTTTTGTAAATTTTTTGATTATCATGAATATTACTTTTATTTGAAATTAAAAAAATTTTTTTCTATACTTTGTTATATATGGTTGTTTTTGTTAATTTTAGAAATTTTAGAAAAAAAATAAACAAAAGTTGAATATTTGTTTATAACAAATTGGTAAGTTAATAAACAATAGAATTGTTGATTAAAAAAAAAATTTTTTCTGTTACTTTATAGAAGACTGTCAATTATGATTTTTAGGAAAAAAAAATTTCTTAACTAATTATTTAAACAATAGAAAATTAAAAAAAAACTATTATAAACAATTAAAAATTGTTATTAAGGAAAAATTTTTTTTTTAAAAATCATAAAATTTTTAATGTAATAAAGTTGTGTTAAATTTTTTTAAAAAAATATTGATTTAATCAATTTGTTTAAAAAAAATTTATCAACAAATGGCGGGAATTTTTTTTTTGCAAATTAATAAATATCTTGTATTAATATAAAAACGATTATATGATGATTGAGAAAAAAAAAATTTTTTAACATCATTACATGGATTTTTAAGTTTTTGTTTAAGTAAAAAAATTGTTATAAACAAAGTATAAATATTTTTTTAACTTTTATGGCACGATCTTGTTAAGTATGTATGTAAGAAAGGCTCTACGAAGCGAAATATTTTTACGACCATTATTTAAACATTTTTTTTCACTTACAATTAAGACGGTCGTTCGAGAAAATTTCGTTAGTTAACAATTATTTAACTTGTTGAAAAATTAACTTTAAGTAAAATTTTCAACGGGAATAAATTAATTATAGTGTTCAGAACACACCATAATTTTTTCAAATTTAAAAAAAAATATTCAATACCTTAAATAAATTAATTAATGTGCCGTAGTCGCTTTTGACGCCACGCGCGAATCCTAAAAATGTCACCCGCAGACCTATTTTTAGCGTTAAATTAACATTATAAATAATAGAGATAGAGTTCCGGGAGTCTGGAGTTTTTTGTTGGAAATTTCCTCTTCTTTCAGAATCTTTATTTGAAATTTCTTATATATTAATAGTTTATTAAATATTGGCAAAAAACTAAATGCCATTATTTTTTCATCTTTAATGGTCTATAACTTTTGCAATTTTTTATGTGCTAATACACGCTTTTAGCACATTTTTCTAGACGTCATTCCGGATCCAATGAGCTATCGCACATAATTTTAGGAGTAGTATCTCTATTTTGTTCCATTTTCAACTTGTCGACTAGACTATTTTCTCGAGAGGTTAGGTGTCGCTGAGGGTAGGAATAGTATCGTAATCTAAATAAATTCTAATCTATTGATAGATGAGTCAAAGTCAAAACGATATATTTTTGATAACTTAGCTTTGAGTAGAAATGGGATCTGTGAGGAACTGTCAATTACTGAAATAATTGTATTGGTTGTGGCTAAGTACTAAGGCCGCTTAGACTAAAAAAAAAGAGGGAAACGTACCGCATAATAAATATATTAAAAGTAATATAAATTAGCCCGATTAGTCATAGATGTCAATAACCCATTTAGATTTTCAGCACGTACTAAAATATCGTAACCGCTTATGGGAAAACCATGTTATTTGTCATGTCTGATTCAGAATTAACCGTAAGTCATTCCGAAATAACTGGGTTATAAACTATTTACTTTATTTAGGTTTGGCGGTTGTAGTTTTTTTTTATAATAGGGAGGGGCAAACGAGCCTGCGCCAAAAAAGGGCAGTCATCGCAGCCGGTAGAAACCCGTTTTTAGTGGGTGCGTTGCCGGCCTTTGAGGGAAGAGTACACTCGAATTTTGTTAACAACCCCCTAACCTAAACTTGCTTAGGATAAATAGTCGCACGTCAAAGCAGAATGCAAAATCCCATCCTAGACCAGTCATTATAGACATTCGAAGTCGAAAATTTGATAATAATTCCAAAAGTTTTCAAACTTCGGTCAAGTGAATGGTACATTGGGACGACAATAAATCTCATTTTGCAACCTTGTCCGCCTAGTCCGGAACATTGTTAAAATTGCAATTAAATTAATTTTTGCTGTATGGTCGTGAAAAAAATTCCAAAAGTTCTGCAAACTTGGGGAAGTTTTCGATATAATATTTCATATCACGTATAAAATTTGCAACCAACCTAAGTGTACGGAACATTTTTTGTTATTTATTTTATTTTCGATATATCTGTCAAATTTGCAGAACTTTTGGAACGTTTTCCTTCAGTTTAATAAAGAAAAACATTAATTTTTAATAACAAAAAATGTTCCGTATACTTAAATTGGTTGCAAATTTGACACGTGATGTAAAATAATATATTTAACACCACTCCAACTTTGCAGAACTTTTGGAATTTTGGTCTCAAGAACTGAGCAAATTATCATTTATTGCATTTTTAACAATGTTCCAGACCGCAGAGCAGGTTGCAAAATTTTATAGTTTGTTTTAATACCACTCCCGACCTTACATCAAAATTTGAAAACTTTTGGAATTATAATGAATTAATTGTCTTGACTGACTGGACTATCCTCTCGATCTCGATGCTTGGCGTTCCCAACACAGCGCATTTTAAGGAACTTTCCGCCGCGCACCACTTCTTTATGGAACCAGCTGCTTATAGAGGTATTTCCGCACCGATACGACTTAGGGGACTTTAAGAAAAGAAAGTACTATTCTGTGAAAGGTCGGCAACACAACCACTAGCCCCCGGCGATGCAGTTGACCTATTCGTTTTTGTTCGTTTGCCTCCTGTCCCATTAAAAAAGTATTAATAGCAATAAACGACTATGGGAAACTGGTAACCATGATACGGGATAAGTTGCTTCATGCATATGTTTCATCTATACTTGTATATGGAATTATAGTTTGGGAAAATTCAGTCGAAGTAAATAGGGTATTTAAGGCACAAAAAAAATATATTACAGCAATTTGTTGAGCAAATTATCTTGATAGTTTGTACCTTTGTGTAAGAAGCTCAACATTTTAACTCTATATATAGAAATGTCCTTATTCGATCACAAAATATACGTATTTTTAAGTCAACGGGAATAAACATCTGTCGAAGTAGACATGGGGAGAAATTGGCTGTGCCAAAAATTTATCTGGAACTGTATAGGAAAAACATCTTTTGTATGGCAGTCAAGCTTTACAATAATGTACCAAAAACATGAAAAGTTCTTCCGACTAGATTTTTAAAAAATTGACTTAATTTATTACCTTTGGAAACTAAGTATTATTCAATAAATGATTATTTGCATGAAACATTATAATTAATATTAATTTGGTAACGTATGATATGATACAAGTAATGTAAGAATTTACTAATCGATATGACTCATAATAACATAAAATGTAAAATTCCTTTTAAGGCATTAGCACGCCATTATGTGTGGCAGAATATGCGAACTTACGATTGTACCATCATAAAATTTTTGTACCATATTCTTGCAATAATTTATTATTATTAGTAGTTTTATTGACTTAAAAGAATAGGTAGCCAATTTGATAAATGTATGAAGGATGTTGTATGTTTAAGAATCTCCCTAAAGAGTTATCACCTTATGTATCAGAACATTCAATAATCTATGTAATCTAGCGCAGCCGCTGGATTTATTTATGATTGTATTAAAAGACACCGATAAACATACTCCAGCCATCTTCACCGGTAGTGGTGCATGGTCACGTTTTATTTTCTGTTTCTTTCTACGACTTTCTTAATACGTAACCGAAACTATTGGAGCAACCCTTAAAGCCCGCCTTCCACTGCGAGCGGAACGGACCCATTACGGACGCCGCTATACTCGTAACGATGATTTTCATACATTTTCATTTCCGTGGGAAACACGGTCAACTCGCTAACCTCATATGTGACTCTTTCAACTCGCTATCTCCGCTGCGCTCGTCTCCGCTTTGGTGGAAGCACATTTAAGAAAATCATCGTTACTAGTATAGCGGAGTCCGTAATGGGTCCGTTCCGCTTGCAGTGGAAGGCGGGCATTAGAGTTTATAATCAAACCTTTGTTAAACTGTAACTCCTGCTCACTTCTCGTTGTTAAGAATTGCAGAATGAAAAAATCCACCCACCCACGACGGTTTGCCACAAACAAAGAAATTAATAAAATAACATATTATTTGAAACATTTATTTGAAATTCATTGTATGACATAGATTCACATAAATATTATTAACTTAAGGCTTTACAAAAAATATATTTTACAGTTTCTTGGGTTTTATTTACACGTAGCCCTAGCTACCTTGCGATTCTGTAACTCACTTTTCGAACTCTCACTGCGGTTTTCGCAGCGGCGGTCGCGCTCAAATCAGTTGTAAAGCAGTCATTTTACGATTTGGCATTCTGATAAGGAAAGTTTATTGTTTATCAGAGTTCGAAAAGTGAGTTACAGAATCACAAGGCTGGACTCTGAAAGTAGCCTCGTCTCAATTAGCCAAAAAATATTACATATTATTACGTTTAATATGTATTAAATAAGTGCAATCATAGCTGCAACTAAATAAATAAATTATTTTCCTTATTTACTTAAACACAAATGAAATAAACTAACGAAGGAATTCCTCTGAAGGAAGTTGATGAAACGATGTTTCCTTTGGAGTACTCTCTGGGTCCTTAAGGTACAAGTGCACGAGCTAATCAAAGATAAACGTTGGTGTCTGGTAAATAGAACAGCAAGTGCTCAACTTCAGAGAGCAATACTGATGGCGACCTCTTTGTATGGAATCTTGGTGTAGTTATCTTACGCCCGATATCTTGAACCCAATAATCAATCCACAACCTAAGATTGAAAACAATCGGAGATCAGACCGTGACAGTCGATCGATCTCCTATCTGTATCCCAATAAACAAACCCTACGAAGACAATCAATTTTTGGCGACGGATAAAATGCTCTTTGTCGTTCCATTTTACCGAGTTTTCACTCATTTGATAATCAATGTAAACCAAATAAAGTAAATAAATCGTACAAATAACATTAAAATATACATGTGTATGTTTAAAACATAACAAACGGTTTTTTTTAAATTATTTAAAAAACTGGTGTTAGTTAAAATCTGTTAAAATAATTAACTGTTGAAATCGAGCTTTCGTCATCTGACATTTTCATACAAAGGTCTATCCACAGACACCGATACGACCTCCCATGGATAGCTTGTATCGACAGATGGGTATTATAATCCGTCGATTGGTTATTGGCACTCTTGTTACAACATTAAGATTAAGATTACTATCTCAGATGGTGGAATATGGATTGAGATAGGTTATTGGATTCAGGCGTTAATGTCCGTCGCTGATACAAAGTTTTTGCTCTTGAGAGTTACAGAGTCTGGTACTCTACACATTATATATCACATTAAAGCTAAAGCAATTAAGCCTACTCTTAAAGAACTATTTATCAAATGTATATATTTATCTAGTTTTCTTATTAATTTTAATAAAATAATATAAAATCACGATTAAAGAAAAACATTTGGGAAGTGATATAAATGAAGACAATTTTTAACTATTTGAGACTGAGGTTTCAAAATGCTCAAGCAGTAGTTTCGCACTTAATTAACACGCAATGATTACAGTTATAATACTTTACATCCTAACCAATTAACACATTGATATATGGAATGGAGAATCTATATATTTAAGACTTATACCTACTATGATATTAATTATTTATTTGTAAGTTGCTTATTTATATAAATATTTACTACTGATAATAAATAAAATGATAACTCTATATACAGTTTGACTAGTATTTTACAGTTTACATCTGTGTAGAAACTTAATCTGTTCTTATTGTCTCTTTCTGTCAAATAAGCTTTTCGCTGTGATAAAAAGAGACAAATGATACGACTGATTAGCTTTTATGAATAATAAACGCTTACAATGTGTGTAACACAAATACTGTATTAATTCTTTGTTTGAGTTTATACTTCAAATAAAAACAAACTTTTGTTTCAAGTCAAACTTGGATGAATGGAAAGCCATTGAATCGAGTTTAACTCTTTAACATAATTAAATTACAGAAGCAAGTGTAGTAGATAAACATCCGACAACCTCCCACTAAGATATTTTATTTCAATCTCTACTAGCAATTCCTTGATCCAATTTCCTTCTTATACAAGGTCCTAAACTATAATAAATCTGTAAAATATGAAAAAAAATTACAAGGAAAATAATTACAAATAATTTATCTGTTAATACATTTTTCATTGACGTCGGTGAGGAAATCATTGGAGTCTCTGATGGTCATGATTGTGACACCATCGCTGTTTCTGGATATTAAATTATTTTTCTTTTTACTTCCGTAGTCATAGTTGGAAATGACGACGCTCTCTGTAGGGTTCCTGTTGACAATAAAGAAATATAAATACATGGTATTGTTAGTCTAATGCCTAAGATTCGCAAGCACTTTGTATTTAGAATATGTAGATACAATTTAAGACCATGGTGCTGAGAATATAAAACAAAAGACGAAAGGTTGCGTTCAATTGTTATTAGACAAACGGTAATAATTGTTTCGGGTTTTAGCTATTATAACTACAATAAATTTTTTGAAGATGACATTTTCCATCTTACCAAAGAGAGTGTAAGGAAATATTTTAAGAAGAAGACTGACTTTAGCAGTAGTAACAATTTAGATTTTTCTTTGAAATATTAAGATGTAGTTTGTTTAATGTTTTGTTTCGGTTTTTAACTATAAATGTACTTAATTGTCTTAAGTGTTCTGTTTCGTATATTTTGTTTATCAATGTAATCTGTTTTGGCTTTCTATATTATAATGTTTTCTTTTATAAAACGGATATGTGTAGTTGTAAGATTACTTATAAATAAACATGACGTATCATGTGGCGTCAAAACGTCTAGGACGAGATGATGTTGACCAATCCTAATCAAACGTAATGCGGCTTTGACAAATTCGCACATGACTGTATGATTCAACTTGCGCTTGGTCACGTGACTTATGTCTCTATCACGTCTGGGGCGACGTATTTTTGTCTCAGGTTTCTTGTCTATGGGAATTTTTGGATGAGTCAACATGTAGGGCTGTTAGGTAGTATAGAGTCTATCTCTAAAGAAAAATATAGCTTCTAATTGACTAAGACTATGGAAAGTATTCAAGCCATTGTTGATTGACTGCCCAAGGCTTCACATTTCGATCATGATAAGAAGCTTTTTTTTTAAATAAATAAAAATAATGATTACATATATCTAATATTCGAAGCTATACATCAATTGTTCATATAATTCTGGAATCTTAAAAATTACCTAAAAGTATCATTTGGCCTTAATACTGTTTTATTTAAGAGCAGTGTTGTCCTAGTGGCTTCAGCGTGCGACTCTCATACCTGAGGTCGTAGGTTCGATCCCCGGCTGTACACCAATGTACTTTCTTTCTATGTGCGCACTTAACATTTGCTAAAACGGTGAAGGAATACATCGTGAGGAAACCGACATGGTTTCCTCAAACAGTCGACGGCGTGTGTCAGGTACAGGAGGCTGATCACCTACTTGCCTATTAGATTTAAAAATGATCATAAAACAGATTCAGAAATCTGAGGCCAAGACCTAAAAAGTTGTTGTGGCGCCACTGATTTTTTTACTATTTTATTGTTATATACGGTCCATGTTAATCATCATCAAATAGTTTCCTTATTTCATATAATTCATTTGACAAAGACATAGACCCTTTGTAACTCTCAACAAATAATCTTCAGAACTTTGAAAAGTTTTGCCAAAATCCTACAGTTGAGCGATTTAACGCAGCTAGACGTGAAAGGCTTTACTGAACTTCCTTTTTAAAGTAAAGTACAAGAAAGGGGAATACATTTTAGCTAAAGTAATCTATAATTAATCGAATATTCGACTTAAGAACTGCTCTACACTCTAATAAATATTAGAATATCGTTCGATTAAGTTTAATAAACCAAAAATATGTATAGTATATATGTTACTGTAAAAGCTCGAACTGCAGTAAATCCTACGATATTCCAGTAAAACCTGAGATCTACCAATTCCTAATGGTAAATGTCCCACAAGGTTTGCGATTCGAACTCTTACCACCATTCCGTTGGTAAATCTTAGGATTTACATTAATGGCACGGTAAATGTTGAAGAACAAAAAAATGCACCTGCAGATCATCAGGATTACTTTGTAATTCTAAATGCCACAATAGCAATCCGTGTTGTAACAAGCGAAATGTTTTTTTTAGGTACCTTATGTAGGTGAGATATTCAGAGATATACGTTATGTATTTTTCAAAATAATTTAAGTAAGTTGGTATTAGTTTCTACTTATTACTATCATATACCTTTATAATACTATGTACCTGTTTTGTCTTATAGTTCATTAAAGTAAATAATTAAGAATTACTCATTGTTTTATTCCTTAAACCAACATCTACCAGCTGACAGTAGTAAAACCTAGCATATACTGAATTCGAATGGTAAAAGCTAAAAAAAAATCGTCGTATTTTCAGAAATACTTACATTTACCAACTCGGTACGGTAAATCCTAAGACTTACACTTAAATCTTAAGATTAACCGTAGTTCGAGCTTTTACAGTAACATATATAGGTATGTGACAGACGTCTAGTGTAATAATAACAAAAGATATTCACTGAAGGGTCTGTTATACACTTAAGAAGTGATAAAATATAAAAAGCGAAGATATTAAAAATTGTTCGTGCAGGTACAATACTGAATACACAAGGACATTTCCTTTATTTAAAAAACGTGCAATCAACGGGTTGCATGCTTTTGCATTAATTATCTATACTTTTAAATTCTATTTTTAGTTTGAAATAGTCTTTTACGGGCTTAGGACCGTATTCTTAATTTCACCAACATCATCTTGGAGGTCTTCCACAGTCCGTTTCACAAGGCATTTTCTTTTGCGACCTAGCGAACTGTGGAATCGACTCCCGGGGGGGTCTTCCCTCAGAGATACGACCTCCAAATGTTTAAAAAGCGAGTCTACTCGTCCCTCAAAGGCCGGCAACGCACCCACTAAAAATGGGTGTCTATGGGCTGCGTAGACTGCCCTTTTTGGTCGTCCCGCAAGCTCGTTTCATAGACGAAAAAAAATTCATAGAGGCTGAAAAATCTGTGGTGTGTAGTGTGAATGTAGTGGAGCTGTTAACGTAAAATTGTAAATCCCGTTAGATTGTAATCTGTCTCGCGAGATTATAAACTGTCGAAAGATTGTAAACCTCAGCGTACTGCTTACAATTTAACCGTCAAATTGTGAAAGGGACCGCACCTCGCGCGCTGATTGGTTGAACAGAATATGCCCCGCGCCACCATATTTATTTGTTAATTCGTTTTGACGGTTTCACTTCGATAGATTACAATCTACCGAATAATAATACGTTAAATTGTAAGCAGTTCGTTAAGGTTTACAATCTTTCGACAGTTTACAATCTCGCGAGATAGATTACAATCTAACGGTGTTTACAATTTTACGGTGACAGAGCTGTCACTTTAATTGTTCTATAACCTCACGCAAATGATTGTTTGTTGCTCCAGGTCGTGACTGAACGGTGGGAGCACGTGTTCGACAGTTTGTTCGCCATTATTGCAGGTACATGTTGGGCTTGTCTCAATTCTGCAGGTAAAGGCTCGGAGCCTTGTAAGAAATTGCGCCATCTGGGATGTGAAACGCTTTTCTTTTATTAACTTGATGAGCAATGGTTACTGTTACGGCACTTATCTTTTATGATATTAGCGGATCATTTAGGGGTTATAACTAACTCTCTTTTTTTGTGTGTTTGGTACACATGGAGAAGTTTTAATTATGCAAAAATATTAACAAATTTCACAGTTAGTTTATCAGTAATGGTAACACAAGCTTGAAATAGTTGATGTATTTGTTTTTTGTTTATTTTAATTGATTATTTATTTTATTTAAGATAATAATTATCTAATCTTTGTTTCTCTCAAAGCATTTTCTATACATTTAAATACCACTTAAGTTAAGCACAATTAAGTTTAGCTGTCACTACCCTGACACGAGAATTAATAATGTTGAAACTAGTGTTGCCCAAATGCAAGACCAAGACGAGACTTAGGCCAGTCTTGGTATTGTCTTGCGTCAATACACCTGGTCTTGGTCTTGGTCTTGGTATTGCGCTCTCAGTCTTGGTCTTGGTCTTGATCTTGCAGCAAGAGTCTCGCAAGTCTCGCAAGACTTGCAAATACCTATTTGCCTATTGCTATTTGTGGGGGCTTGCGGGCTATCCTGGAGCATTCAGCAATGTATTGTACATCAACCAATAATAGCAGGCAGGCCACAGGCATTGTGTTCAGATTAGCAGATTTCATTACAGTGTGCGTAGGTACATTTTTTAGGCAATTTGTCGTACTCGTGACTGTCGCGCTTTGCTACGTAGGTACTGTCGTTAAAGTATGTGTAAGTAAGAAACGATGTAGGTACCTACTACAACAAAATTGTATTCCTTAGAAAAATAATCGTCGTACCTACACGACGATTATTTTTATTTATTTAGTAAATCATCGCTGAAGACAATAGTCGCTACTAGAGTAGGTACGATAGAAGTTGATAAACCGACACTGCAATTCTCGATGATTTTAAAACAAAATGCGTAAAGCAATATGACGTCGCTCATATTTGGAGCTTTTCCACGTTTCAAGTTTGTTAAAATCACCCACTTCCAATTTTGCAGTGCAATGTCCTTTAAAAAGGTATAATAGGTAATCTATATATATAAAAATGAAACCCGTTTTCCGTTGTCACGACATAACATGAAAACGGTTTGACCGATTTGTCTGATTTTTTTAAATAATATACCATGAAGTACGAAGATGGTTCTTATGGAGAAAAATTAAAATAAAATTGAGTGAATCAGTCTAAAAACAACACTTTTCTATATTCCCATACAAAATATTCGTAATAATACTTAAAAGTGAATTTGAACTTTAATACCATAGCATAAAGTTCAAGTGTTAGTGGAGGGGTTCCGGGAAGGTAAATTTTTATTTTTTGACATAATGTATTTGTTGTCTTATCAATTTTCTTTTTTTATCTTACTAGCTAGACCGGTGTCCCGAATAGCAGAATAAGTATTTTAAACAAATAAAGAATCGACTGTTAGGCGGTACGATGTTCGCCAGGCCAGCTAGTAATAATATAAACTAGGTATATTTTTATTACTTACAACAATTTTTATAAAATCTACCTATCCTTACGACTACATTCTTCCTTGCGAGGACAACATAATCTATTTGCGTCCGTTCTGAGCACCCGGAAACTTATTTTATTGTTTAGAACATGGGCAGTGGCGGCGACCTTTGACATGAAAGCGACGGCGGCAACACAAAGTCTAGAAGCGGACTAAATGTTTACCTATTTTGGTGGGGTTGTCAATGTTGGCATTAGCACAGAAAAATAAAATTAAGTAAATACAACGTTTATCCACTTTTTAATAACTAGGTATCCACGATAGAATATTTTTTCTACTAATTTCCTAAGGGTCGATTCGACCAAACTTCAATTTATACACGAGTAACTATACCAAGAATAATCTATTCCATGATTTTAATCTCGAGTAAATCCATAGTCGTTTGTGCACGTAATCGATAGTATAATTGCGCTAGGAATAACAATACGCGAATAGCAATAAAATGGTGAACGAAAATAAAACTCGGCAAATAAATGTTGTTCTACAACGGGACAGTGTAAGAGCATATATCATGTCAACTCGATTTTGCCGTATTATAGTGTGAAAAAGTAGCTTTTAACAGGTGTTAAACGACAACAAAAAGTTTTTATTTCTTGTTTGTTTGAGGCTTTCGTCTAAAAAGGAACTTCTGTTGAGCCTAGTTGAATTTCATTCTAATATTATAGAAAATAAAAAATCTAAAAATAAATAAATAAATACTAAATTGTTTAAACGTTTCATTATACAATGCCAGACTATTAATTTAGTGCGTTGCGTTGACTTGAAATTAAAACACAGAATACATATTTGTGAAATGACAGAAATCAGCTGATTGGACTGACTGACGCCATTAAATTATTCTAGGAATAGCTGTTATTCCGTGCGAAACGGTTCGAATTCTTAGAATTTGTAGTTGGTAAAACGTAAAATTTATTTACTCTCGATTAACTGACGATTTATTCTAAGATTAAGATTTACTCTTGTTTGGTCGAATCGACCCTAAGTACTCAGTCTAAATATCTTTTTCATAATTTTTGTTTTTCAATAATATGTTGTGTGTAATTGAATGGTAAACTCTAAATCTTACTAGAGAGCTTTTTTAAAATAAACTTATTGAAAGCACTGACATGGCATATACACTTTTCAATCTTGCTGCTCACATTTTAGTACCTAGGTATCATTCACTATCTATCATTTACCGATATTAACAATGATTATTTCGAAATCAAAATATTCGCAATTCAATAGATGCAATACCTACTTAGTTATTAATTATCATCTCGCCCGACAGCTTTTAACGCTGTAGTGTTCGAATTCAAGCCAGTCTGAGAATGTATTTAAATAAAAAAAACTCAGAGCATTCAATATATACCTACATACTGCTGGGACATCTTCAAGGTCATTTAATTTTATACTCCTATACCAACCCTACCAAAATAGGTAAAAATTTGTGTGCCTCTGTCCGTACTCTTTGTCGGCGAATACGGCGCTCAGTGTCAAATGCTGTGTTACACTTGTTCCAAACCGCGGTGTCTTTGTCGGTAAATTATCAAATAAGTAGGTATTTAATACACCGACTGACCAACAGTTTATTCGCAGAACGTCACATTTCGCCAATCAACTTTGAACCTTAATTCTTTAGCGATAAACTTGAAAATCTTTTGAAGAAATTTGATAGATTGTAGTAGCTTGATGTGCTGGCGTCTGTACCATAGTATTGGCTGCCGTAGAAACTGTTACTAGACCTACTCGACTCGCTGTTAGTTTTAAATTTTGCTAAATAGAAGAATAATATAAACTTTGAAACATAAGTTTCACACCTACATGATGTTTATATAATTTTGTTAACTATAATTTTAAGCACATACCAACCTACGAGTACTAACGTTAGATCTGCACATTAGACATAAACAAGCATAACATATTATTATAGGTAGATACCTACAAGGTATGAACTTTGCTAGAAAGTTATTAGGGAACAGATTTGTGAGTATTAACACGCTACCTACTTAATAAATTGTTGAAATATAATAAGTACTTACCTACCTAATCAATATACAATACGTTTCAGGGTGCTTTCAGACGAGCGGCACGTTGCCACTTACAAATACAACTGCAGCCCTTAGTTTAGTGTTATGATTTGTGATACCTACGGTTTTGATACTGGGGAACGTTTCTCAAAATCGGGATTGAAACCAAATACCTACTTAATAACGCCCAAATCTCAGTTTGTCTTAACTGCAAGACGCAAGAGTCTTGCAGGCTTAAGTATTGTCTTGCTCAAGTCTTGCAGGGTTCAGTCTTGGTATTGGTCTTGCTATAATAAGGCGGTCTTGGTATTGGTCTTGGTCTTGCAAAAGCGCAAGAACAAGACCAAGACTGCAAGACCAAGACCGATTTTGGGCAACACTAGTTGAAACGCCCTTGGGAATATCGTTTAACCAGTGTCGCCTAGGCCATTTTACATAAATTTAAAATCTATAAAGTGCGTATAATATTCGCTTTATTTGCGTCACACTTGTGGTCCATACATTAGTTTTTCATCTTTATCTACCTGCTATTTATGCTGCGATTTCACCGTCGTAGCTTGATACTGTTTAGCCCACCTTTATTTATTAATTATTACAACTAAATTATATTTATTAATACAATACAAAATAATATTTACTTACCTATTACATCGAAGCCGCTGCGTGCTCCTAAAGGACGTTTCACAAATGGCTGTCCGAGACAATCTGGAGCTGCAAGTAGGGTGTAGGGCGCCACGGCGACAGCACAGGTACCTATTGAAGTGCTGTCTGAAGACACCACTCACGCAGTATAATGCTACTGGGTTGACGCATGAGTTGAGGAAGCTGTGGGTAAAGTACACATTCTCAAGGTATAACAGTATTTAAACGTCAGAATTCTTTATTAATTTAATGTTAGATATAGACTAGTAAAAATCACTTTCTTCAACTTTGATACAATATACGAAGGCGCATAGATAAATAAATGACGATCGTGGTCGCGTTTTATGATCCCATGTGATAGATTTGCGTCTTCCATTATGTATCTATAATAATCTAATAAGTACGATTGCTTAATCATATTTTTCTTCAGCGATTTTCTATATGTTTTTATAGTATTACACTTATGTAAAATGTAAATGTTCATGTAAATGATCATGAAACAGATACAGAAATCTGTATCAATAAATGCTATGCGTAGCTAAATCTAAGCGAAGAGAGGACAAAAACAAAATAATCGATAAGTTGTACTAAAAATTATATTTGAATGAACACTTTCAATTTAAAAAATCTTTTTAAATCTGTTAAGAATATTAAATAGACCGGAAACGGACGCTTTTCACGAGGGACAAACTTCATTAACATTGATTAGCTTTGCAGGAATTAAAATTAAAAAGCGGGTAATGAAAAAAACTGGGTTTTCAAAAGTTACTTATTTTCGGTATGGTACAGACATTTCTGAGGATGTTTTTTATAATTTTATTTTATTTATACATTCATGCCTTTTTCCAGAAGGGGCAGGCTCAGACCACGGATCTGCACTAGTCCTGACATACCTGTCTCGCTACCACTGTCAAGACATTCACCATGCATGCTCGCCCCTTATAAGTAATTTTTACCTGTCCCTTCTCTAGTACGTCCTGGATCTGTTCCAGGTATGTCTGATAAGGCCTACCTAACCCGTCCTCACCATTCACGATTGCCTTCCAAAGCCGCTTCTCAGTCATACTTTCTACATGCCCAAAACCACTTAAGGGCGTGACCAAATATAGCGCGGCGTGTCGCTCTGTTTGTGCAAGTGCCGCGCGCTTTATTGTGTGCAGGTGCATTCTTATTAGGGATGATCGATATTAGAAAAATATCGATGTCATAATCTAAAGCCGAACATCGATGATTTTTGCATTAATAATTGACAAAAAAATAAAATACAGTGTAATGGCATCCCTAATTCACATTGAGCATTCGTTGTTGTGTCCTACGAATGCCGCATGTGCTGCCGGGCTCCTTGCACGGCTTGTTTGGTCACGCCCTAAGAATTCCCTTTCGTATCCGTAGTCCTGGAATGCGAGGCTGTGGCCAAACAACATGTAGAAACCCTCGGAGCAGTGAGGTCGCGTGACGCCTGCGAAGTGCTCTGGAGACTTTTGTGCTTCTGGAAGAAGCTAGGCTGGCTTAGTTAGCAAGGACTTTACGCACACGGCACAACGGACGGAAGTGAAAACTGAGTCCACCAACCACCTCTTTCGTATCCTTCTCACTACGTCTTCTTTTAACTCACTAACGTCACTATTGCTTATGTTATCACGCAATGCTCACACATACTTGCTCTCTCATCCATAATGTATACTACTTTATTTTTTCTCTGTCACACCCAAAATTCAATAGGTACATTAATGTTGGGACCAGCACCCCTCTAAGTACAACCAGTCGAGCCTCATTTGAGGTTTCTTGGCTACACATAAAGAATGTACCACACACACACACCTTTCCCATTATATGTGCAATATTGTACATATCAATGTGAATGTATACACATCCAATCTAATCCAAAATACCAAATTTCGTCGTGCATCGAACCCTAAATATTTAAAAATATGTAAATGCTATTTCGTAATCAATTAAGCCGTAAAGGTGTTTTGATGTGGGTACCTCTTCACCGAATTAAATTTCACACTTCAACCGTCAAGTTCACAAAGGCTACGTAATATAGAAAGTTCCGGCGTATCCTAGAAAAATATATTTAAAATGTACGTTTAAAATTGTCTTGAAGGCTCAATGTCAGACTCTAGACGCCCTCGTTTAGTAAAAGAAGACAGGCGTAGAAATTTATTGTGACATTGAAAATTTTTCAAAACCATTGCACCGAAATACGATTCTTTTAAACTTATTTCAGTAGGGCGTATTTTTGTTTACGTACAAACATTAACAATACGTTATTTGAATTTAAATCACACAGAAACTATACCAACGGTTTTAATGGATTGTCACTTCAATTGTGATTCTAAAGAAAATCTAATATTTCGAAAATGGAACCCCAGGCAACCTCAGGTTACCATGGAAACTAGACATAGCAATTAAACGGTTATCCTCTATTTTTCAATTAATAACAAAATTCGTGAACAGCGTCTAGTACCGTGGATACCGATTACAAGACAGTGATAAGGGTAACATTTACCCATTTTCTCAACAGAAAGGGAAAGTTTGTAATCGTTTTCTTATACCGAAATATTAGCCTAAACATTAAGCGTTTCATCTTCCAAACTTTCCAAAAGAGCATCAAAGTTACTGGAGTTAAAATGTAAATTACTCCAAAATTTATCAACAACGAACTTTGACAAACATCACTTACCTAAGACAGAAACCCATTATTCTCATAGCGTGGATCCAGTCGTTGTAATCACTTTGTGCAGTTGGAGATAAGTAAAACCACATTTCCAATGCGTGGTATGGTAGAAAGCATATGAAAAACACTGTAACAAAATCAGTAATCAATATAAACATAGTAAAAATGTATACTGTATTTGTCGTTGTGTAAAACTGTAAAGGCGTTTATATAAAATCATTGCAAAGATTATTACATAAATGCTACGCGCGCTCCGCTCATTACTCCGCTCATTATATTATTTTTATTTGAAATTGAATTCACATTTTCAATTATACCTACCACTATCGCTGTAATTGCCCTCACTTGCGTAAGGGTACTAAACAACTATTACATTAGTTAGTGACACAACGTTTCATCTAGAGTTTAAAAGACTTTTACATTCCCGACACACATTGTTCATAGGTATGTGAAACATACTTTTAAGCTAATTTAAGCTGCTGTGGCACGTATTAATAATATCCGCAGTTTTAAAATCGCCGATATTTTAAGAAAATAATATACTTTTTAAAAATCTGAGAATTAATAACTAACTAATTCATTAATTTATTTATAATGCATGAAGATCCCCTGAGGCTAATCATGTCAATTCTATACAAATAATATGATTATTAAACAAACAAAGCATTTGATTAAAACAATCATAGGTACTGATGAAATAATATTATGAGCCCGTAGAATAAGAAAGCGAGCACGGGAGTCTTCTTGCATTGAGATGCAATCGAGAAGTGTTTTAATGGGTATTGTTTACCCAGTTCTCTGAGTAGCAGAGGGGATCCCTGGAGTGAGTAGAGTCCCACACACCTCCTCACACACCTCCTTAGTCTTTCAACTGCGGGGAATGCGCAAATACCATTTCCTTCTCGGTTATCAAAATAGGCATATAGTAGGTATGTAGGACGTCGGATGAATTTAAGAACGTCTTTTCTTCATTTCTTTCCGCTCCTTCATTTATTACGAAAAGCCTATATCAAGTGGAGTATAATGGAACCAATCTACTAGCAATATACCTTTTGTCTTTAAACAATACGAGCTCTAAGCCCCTACAGTAATTGGTCTGAATATGACAATGCCTCTTATTAAGAAGCTTAAAATAACGTAAATGTTGAGTGTAATCACTTCCAAGTTGAAATGCTTGTAATAAGTTATTTATAGGAGATCTTGTTATTCAATGATTGATGATATGTCGTGTTGGTCATGTGTGACCTTATAGCTTTAAAGATGTGATGCCTTTTGAAGGTCATACAACATACATAATATGTGTGTGTGGAATATTGAAGTCAGAATTAGTTAGCTAACCTAACAACTCAAGATAACTGTTTTATACTGTACATACAACTATTATATACTAATTCTTACAAAGCCGGCAACGCACTCGCGAGCCCTCTGGCATTGAGAGTGTCAATGGGCGGCGGTATCACTTGCCATCAGGTGAGCCTACTGCCCGTATGCCCCCTATTAAAAAAAATTGTTATTGCTATTGGGGCATGCATATTTCCTAATGTATTCACAATTTATGAAGTGTAGATTTTAAAATAGGTATATTTCGATATACTAAAATTGCCAACCCGAAAAAGTACTCGTATGTTTACAATTAATCTCTTGAATTGTATGGAGGTTCTGTATTTGTTTGGATTATGTCCCACATTCCCAACTGAGACAATTGTTATAAAGGTTTTAATTACGAATAGACAATTCGATTTCTTGGTACGCTGATATACACGACCATATCTATTGTCTATTAACAATACATCACCAACAAAATAATTCATCCTTCTTAGGCGGAGGTTAGTTAGGATTTACGATCTCCGCCATAAAGTTGTGGAATACGCTGCCCGACTGCGTAAGATTGGCTACCTCTCTGTCATCTTTTAAAACTCTTCTGTATAATCATTTCTTAACCTTATCCTATCCTCATCAATCGAGACTTGTATAATTCTTATGTTTCCTATTCGCTGTTCATGAATTTGTAAGATTAGCTTTTAAGTTTTTAGTCAGTTATTAATATTTTTTTTTTGTATTACTTTAGATTAAGTTTCTATATATATATTTTTTTTATATAACATTTGGTTCTGCACTTCTCGCACGCATCATGTTTCTTTTTTTTTTAGTTTTTCTCTTTAACTAGGGTTGCCTGGAAGAGATCGCTTATTAGCGATAAGGCCGCCCGTTGCATCCCTTATAATTTTTATGTATTGTGTTTCTTTTATTTGCAACGAAGTGTAAATAAATAAATAAAATATCAAGTACAATTTTTGTATCAAAAAAGAACACGTGGTTGAAATTGGAAATAAACAGAAGCATAACAATTCATTGCTCGATAATAATTCGTGTCACTAAGCAAATTGTATGGAAAGTCGATGCTTTTGATATTTAAAACTGAAATGAATGCTAAAACTATAATAAAGACTTAGTAGTACTTACCTATAACGAATATCAAGACCATACATGCGACAGATTTCCTAGCTTTCGCCTGAGCCTCTCCTTGCCCTGCGTGTAATGCGCCGGGCATCTCTTTCGTACTGGCCAACAGCCTTTGAGCCATTAGGACATAAAAGAACGCGATCACCAGTAGTGGCAATGCGTAGTAAATGAGCGCCTTAGCTAACGTCATCCATCTATAACAAATATTGTGTTAACACAATTAAACTATTTATTTTAAGTAGCACCCTCCAAGACATGAACCCCTTGTCACCTAGTGTCGTATAGCCTAGGATCGAGTTGGCATTGTTAGGAGCCCCTCGTCACTATCTGACGACCATAGCACAATGGCTAAACGTGGCGCTGATAAAGCTACTTTTTAGATGTCAGGCACAGGAACTTCACAAAATGTCCACAAAGCTTCGGAAAATTCAGTCTTAAAATTGCTTATATTTAAGACTTAATTCTCGAAAATTAAAATTATTGGTTTAAAAAAGTAAACTTAAAATTATTTTCTCCTTACAGTTCTGAACTCTAAAACGGTTGTTTCTTGCAGTTTCAGATCAGACATCGTACCAAAAACAATAGAAGCCATACTTAACAAATCTTACTCTCATGGTCATTATTGTGAGAAGATTGAAATCCGGGCTAATACAAGTTGCGATCAAACCAAATTTTCATAATCTGTAATTCGTAAGTCTGATTTCTATTGTTTTTGGTGTGATTACAGGTAAAACTTTTTTACTAATCTGTGAATTCAGATTTAATAATGTCATCTTAAACTGTAGAATTGTAAGGAGCAATTAATTTAAATTAATTATTTTAACCAATAAAAAGAGTGAACTTTAAAACATATAAATAAGTCAATTTATATAGAAAGATTTAAAAGTTTTATCCGTGTAATAAAGAAAACAGGGTTAGTAAATTTTCATAACATACATTGAAAAATGTCAAATCTGTTTTCGAATTGCCCCCTTAACAATCAATGTTCCGTTCCGTTCCCCCTGTTGGGTACGTTGGAAAACACAGTACTAGAATCTTAATACGTATTCTTTCTCATACTGAATTTTCATAAATTTCAGTTATTATGCAATATGATTTAAATGACCGTTGTACTAGCTGTTACGCGAATACTATCGAAATTAAACTTGAAGCCTTTGAAAAAGGTATTAAATGTTTTTGAACAATCATTATGCCACAGATGTTCATGGGAAAGTTTTTCTTGTCCATAAGGTTCGTTGTATTAACGCAAAAATATTAAAACTTTCTGTTTATTTTACGCTCACTTTATGCTTAGGCTTTTTAAGGCTACAATTTAAAAGTACATAAAGTTAACAAACTATATTGTCATACTCTATTAAGATCATTATTCTTACAAAGTTCCAAAAACTGTTATCTTAGTATAAGAGAGGCAAAATTGCGTAAGATTTTCTTGTAGGCGCCGTGTTTTTCCACTTGAGTTAATATGTCAAGACCATGTCTTAAAGTATTATTTTAGTTATGTAAGGAATCTCATTTGAATAACATTGATACACGTCAAAGGAAAAGAAGGGTAAAGATTATTATTATTTTATTACCGTTACATTATAAAATGTCGCATATATATATTAAATTACTTCACATTAATCACGGCTTTGCACATGTTATAAACTTAGTAATTGTGTTGATGTAACAACACCCCAAATTTCAAGTTCTTAAGTAGTGTGGTTTATGCTCTCCATTGTATGAGGAATAGTTTCAGATACATTATAAAATATACAAAACACAACGAGTATAATATGTCTTCAGAACACACATTTAAAATAAAAATCGTATGTTATCGTGTTTATCGTAAAAATTTAACAAGCTTGCGTTATGGCTGCAAAACTTGAATTGCATACTTAGGATAATTCGTCCATCCAGGTGGATACGGCGAGCAATAGAGAATAGTGACATTGTTATGGATATGAGCCGTCGAGGTGTTGGAAAATATCGCTGCCGGAGCTGCAAACAGCAAAGCGGCCGCCCAGATGAATGTAGCGCAAACCAATGGCAATTTTCGTAACTGTAACAAACGTTATTTATTATTGTAATGTGTGTAGCACAGAGCACAGTATACATGTCGTGGATGAAAAGAGGTTTTATTAACCTCGTTATCACTTAAGACCGTGTTGATTTGACATAACTGTGCGCATAACGCAGACAATCAGAGTGGAATTTAAATTTCGAACGCGGAACGATCCAACACACCACTGACAGATTGACACATTGACCTTGAAGAATGATGGCCTATAAGATGTCTATGGGGCCCCAACTCGCCTATGAATGTATAGGAATAGGAATAGAATATATATTAGGAATATTATTGGAGAAGTGGCTACGCTAGTCTCAGAGTTTTCTTAAAAAAATATATGAATAAAATAAGGTTCCACACCAAAAGTGTCCTATACAACATTATAAAATAAAAAATTAGATTTGTATGAAATATCTTGTTGTTGCCATTCTAATAAAATAAATTGAATCGTCTTCCTTAATGTAATTAACATAACCTCCATATAATCAGTTTTGGAATAGTTGTGCTACTAGGATTTCCTGTACTTCTAATCAGTTATGTATGGTCTAAGATCCCGCTATACAACGACTAATTAATTGATTAATTATTAATTAAACATACTCTGGACTGAAATTTGCTAGACAACCCATATGGATTATATTTATTGACATATTAAATTAAATATAAAATACGTTTCATTAAATAAGCATATCGGTGAAGGTCGTTGTATAGCGGGATCTTATACTAGTACTAGTTTGAAAAAAATTCGTGTCATACATTTTTTGCGGTGACATATATGTGAAAGCTTATGCAGAAAAAATAGTTTGGCAGCCTTTTAAACGAGATTTGATTTTGAAGTTTAAAAATACGTACAAAATAATTCTGATTCAATGGTTTTCGTTTGATAAGTGGTATAGTTATAACTATATATATATATATAATGGTCTTAGTTATAACTAAGATGATTGTTTAAATAAATTTATATTTTATTAATAAAAAAATTAAATGATTAATTTATACAATAAATTTGACATGCCCTTACCGATTTAGTTAATAGGCGCAACTTATATAAGAATATAATAAGAAAATAAACAATAACTCTGATGAAGCGTGCCACCAAAATGGAATAACAAAATAAATACGGTGTTAAGATGTTCACACATATCTTCCAATATTGATTTCAGTCTTCAGATATGCCCCTTACAAATTATATAACATTTTTTCGCAGTGCCACTTGGGGTTTGTGCGAATTATGTTATAACATGTACACTGTTATAGGTACAAATAGCCGCGACAATGCGCGGTCGCTGTCCGGTCCCTAAGGTCGCAGATCCGATACCCGGCTGATGCACAATGGATATTCTTTCTATTGCACGTCTAACACTCGCTCGTACGGCTAAAACATCGTGAGGAAACGTTGCCCCACAAACACACCCTCACGTACATACCATCACACAACAGCCGAATTACGTATTACGTATTTAATATTTTTTATAGATATTTTCCTGATTTTATATTTGAACACATACAACATAGTGCCATCTCCTTGCAAAGGTTGCCTATCATCATGGCTACTTTAATTTTGGATGCCGTGCTTCTAAACAATGACTTGGTGCTTTGATCAAACCGTTGTCGAAGGTTTTTGAACCAAGAAGTGCGTCTGCGGCCAGGTTTTCTTTACCTGCCAGTTTGCCTTGTATGATTAGTTGAAGGAGCTATTTGCTTCACAGTTTATTGGCTTTTCTTCTACTGCATATGTTTATTGTACCTTATAAGAGTCTAGAAACCTACAATACAGGAATGTCCTAGTGTGAGGACCAGCGTATAAAGTAATGTATAAAAGAAGTTATTAGTAATAAAATGTTAGTTATTTAACATTTCCATTCATTCATTTCGACGGCTCATTGGTCTAGTGGTTAGTACCCCTGACTGCGAATCCATGGGTCCCGGGTTCGATCCCCGGCTGAGACAAGACATCGATGTGATGAGCATTTGGTGTTGTGCTTAGGTCTTGGGTGTTTAAATATGTATTTATATGTCTATCTATCTATAATATGTATGTATATCCGTTGCCTAGTAGTATAACACAAGCTTCACCAGCTTAGCATGGGACTAGGTCAATTGGTGTGGATTGTCCAATAAAAAAAAATAAAAAAAATCCTAATACTTACTTGTAATTTTCTAAATGGATTGACGATCGCGCAGTACCGTTCAGCTGACAATGCAGTCAACGTGAAGACAGATACTCCGATGCTGATGTCTTTGCCCGTTTCAGAGAGCCTGCAGATGACTTCACCCCATGGCCATGACTCCAGAGTGTAGATTGTGGACACGAATGGGACACAGATCAAAATGACTAGGAGATCTGCCAGTGCTAGAGAGAATATGTACCTGTTAAAGAAATAAAGCATTATTTTCTGATACAATTATTTTCCACTTTGTGGAACCAGCTGCCCACTGAAGTATTTCCGAACCAATTCTTAAAAGGCCGGCAATGCACTCGCAAACCCTCTGGCATTGAGAGTGTCCATGAACGGCGGTATCACTTAACATCAGGTGAGCCTTCTGCCCGTTTGCCCTCTGTTCTATAAAAAAAACAATATAATTTATTTGATTCTGCACAACGGGCGACCTTATCGCTTACGAACGACAACTGGCAACCACTGTTAGGAAAAATAAAATAACTTGCGCTTAAGATGCACAAGAAGTCCTGAACATGATATACAATAACTTAAACACAAAGAAAAAAGCAACTATAAACATTGTGACGAAGACATGACTCATGGTAATTTCTAAAATATACTAAGGATACGAGATGGACAGGTAATGCTGATACAGTAGATAGGGATAGGAGCTCAGCGGCTACTTGATCTTAATGGATAGAAATTTTTGGCTGCTTTGCGCATCACAGAACATATTAAATTATTTTTTTGTAATTCAAGCAAACCTAAGCTATTATATGTACACTATACTCTTTTTATCACGCAAGTAACCAATATCAATTTTAATATTCTTATCGAGATAGAATTGATCGTAAAGCAAAAAATATCCTTACATCCCTTTGCCGTAGGACTATATATTAATAAGGTAAGATTCCATGTTGAATATTGGTAGACAATACTCAATACAATATACAATACAATTTGACATTTATCTTGAATCATTCAAGCAAGTGACATTGCAATAATTCTAAACGGAAAAAAGTGGAAGTGGAATGTTTAGTTCTAATTCTTGTAATTGTATTGAGAATTCTTACAATTTCCTTTCAGAAGGAAAACTCATTAATGCGCTAGACCAAGCGACTTGATTAAAACTATAGTTGGAAGAAGTATATACTATATAAAGGATGTATATGTTATATTATTATTATTTGATTTCTAAATAACAGGAAATCAGCCTTGTCTGCATATGTATGTGATTCAGCGTTGCCAGGTTTTTAGATTGTATGTCATGGTGTGTTATGTATTGGCACACTAGATTAGCGTGCAACTTTCAAGCAAGAGGTCGTGTGTTCAATCCCCGGTTACTCGCCAATTCGGGGCTCTTTCTATTCGCAGAAATAGTACTTGCTGGTCAGTGAAAAGAAACATTGTGAGAAACCCAGATATGATTACATCTATATCGAAATATTGAAGTAGGATGACAGTTTATTATCAAAATACAGAGTAAACTCTTTATAACGAATTTCAAGGGACCGAGAATTTTTTTTTGGATTTTTTGGTCGAAAATACCAAATTTAACCAATTACAATAATTTCTAATTTTATTACTATTAATAGGTAATTTATTCTAAACACTTATAATCTATTAACTTTGTCTGACATGATACACGATAGGTTTTTTGAGCTGATTATAAAAACAATTACACTTAAGAATGTTGTTGATGTCTAAATATGAAAATATTTATTCGTTATAGAAAATGGCTGTGGTGCTATAAAGAGTAAATCAAAGTACGGGATTTGTGTTAAACCAAACAAATGTAACTATGAATGCCGTTATAAAGAGTTTACACTGTATTTTTAGTATCTAAGAAAATACATAAAAGTAGATTTTAACTTTAAAAATTAATTTAGAACTTCAATATACGGTAGATTGAGACAAAAGCTCTCGGACACAACTGGATTTTTCATTTTAAAAATATCGTTGCAAATAACTTTTTCGTGACCTCAACTTCGACGCATAAAAGTGCTCCGTCGCTTCAAATTAATTAAAACTTATTCAATGTTACTGAATATAAAAAACCTCTTACGTACGTTAGTAAACACATTTTTATAATTACGATATAAGAATACTTTCTCCACTCTCATTCCTGAGGTCGTAGGTTCGATACTCGGCCGTGCACCGATGGTACTTTCTCTCTACGTGCGTATTGAACAATCACTACAATGAAGGAAAACGTGAGTAATGCCGGTTTCCTTAGACCAAAAATGTCGACGCTGTGTACAGGGCATTATCGGCTAATCAAGTAGTCACTTATTAGAAATAAAATGATCACCGAAAGGCTAAGACTAAGGGTTTTAGTGATTCTAATGTTAAATTATATAAAAATATTAATTTTTTTTTTTTCAAGTTTTATGGTCGTAATAATTGTTGTGGATAAATAAAGATACAATTAGAGATTTGATCTGAAAGATGTGACCTGCTAAGCATTAAAAACCTTTCAATATATAGACCCTTGAGTCTTGGCGTACATGTCGCTGTTATATGACATTTTACGGCAATTTTTATTTTTATATATTCAACTGAAACGGTGAACCGATCTTTTGTTTGGTCTGTTAAACAGACAAGGCAAGAAACAAGAGAACACGTGACACTACCATCATGAACACTCCTAACTATGGTCCGAGAGCTGGCACCAATTTTTGGGCAGGTATTTGAGGCAAGCTGAAAACTTGTCACATACCTCTCCTATTATATTCCAACACGGAATTGCAGACCTGGCTGGTGAGTAGCGGGGCTAAATCAACCCCTACATTTTTAAAAATATTAATTTTTTTTTCCCCAAAAATATATTTGAGGCAATACGCAATTTATATATGTTGCAGTGTAATACTTAATAAATACGAAAAAAAATAAGCCAGACAATTTAATCGGGGCTGTAACATTTCCAGACGCGTGCAAATTTTTTTTGCAAAAAATTATAAAAAATGTTTTTGAGGCAGCTTGAAATTTTAATGGAGTGTTATTTATAACTATAAAATTAGATTCCCAAAAAGACAGATCATTTCGGTAGGGCTTTCTACCTGCCAGGTGATCAAACAAATAATGGATGGGTACGTGACAAGTTTTCAGCTTGCCTCAAATACCTGCCCAAAAATTGGTGCCAGCTCTCCTACTACTATTACACTTGTTATAATGAATAATGACAACCGAGAACATACAACAGACTTATACAAATCTTAGTTTAGCGAATAAGGTTTGAACAATAAAGACAATACTATATAACTTATAAATAAATAATTTACTCGTAAGAGACTTCGTTCGAACGACACTGTTATTTGATCAACTATTTGCATCTCCACAGAATCGGGTGTTAAATTATTCTCTTGGTTTATTTTCTATTTGTCGATTAAAATTAGATGAACATCGTGGAAAAGACAAAAACGGGTTCGCTCTGTCAACAACAATTAGTGAAAAGTAAATCCGAAACAATTCGACCCATTAAAAGATAATTGTTGTTAAAGTAAGGAAGTTGGTGGTGATGGAATAACCTGATAAAAAGTGCACTTGTGTGCTTACAAGTATACTCTTGTGCAATATAAAGCGTAAATAGCCAGTCTCAATATGACTTTTTAAAAGGAATGTCAAAAATAGAAATGGCGTTGCGGCACGTTACAATAGCGTGCCGTAACACGCTTTGAGACCTCAAGCTATTTTGGACAAATTTGTTTTTCTGCATTTTATTTCCATCAATTGTCAAATTCCACCACGACCATGAGTTTTTTCTAAGTCCCATAAACGTAATAAAAAAACTCATCTTGATTAAATAATGTATTTAATGTGGAGGCTGATTAGCTTTCATGACGTGGCGGGCAGACCTTTAGGGCTGAGATTTGTAATCCCTAAAGACATTTGATTGCAAGAAACCTCTCTTAACGATCTTATTTTTTCCTTCAGTGATTAGTTAACACTCAAACTTGGAAAATCTACCATAAAATACATCAGCATAATTTTCTGTGAAAGTGACTTAAACGCATTATCTAAATATATAAAACAAAGTCGTGTTAGTTACACCACTTATAACTCAAGATCGGCTGGACCGATGTTAGTTATTTCTTTTTTGGTGGATTCTTCTCCGCTCCGAATAGTAGAATAAGTAATAAAATATCGGATAAGTTATCGAATAACAATAAATTAATTTTACGAATACAGACACCATGTGGTGCCATCTGTTGATCGAATTCGTGTCAGTTCAAGAAATTCGGATCTTGAAGTGAATGAGGAGATGCATAACCAGGCTTTGATCATGATCGAATGTGTTACCTCATCAAAAATGTCAATATTGGCGCTAAAGAGAAGAGGCCTAATGTGTAATCCTGCCCTTTTTTTTGCAATGGCAAGCAATAAAACATTTCTGTATTTGCAAAAAAAGTTGTATTAATGTTATTACCTTAATAAAATCCTAAATTAAGTTAAACTAAAGTTAACAGGATATTATTAGACTGTTAGGCGGAACGAAGTTAGCATGGTCAGCTAGTTTTATATATAAATTCAATTATGATTTCTTTCACCTTCACCTTTAAAATCATTAAGTAAACATGTACTAGTGAAACACATTTCTGTGCCATAATATTGTATATAATATAGGTTTTTGCAACCTAATTCACAAGTCATTTCGTATAAATGCATAAATAACGCTGGAAATATATTACTTACGTGTTTGGTGCATTCCTCATGCCTCTATGCCTCACGTACACTATCACAAGAGTTCCATTTCCCAGGACACCCACAATGAATATGATCGCAAATATAAAAGGAACAAGATACGTCTCCACCCGGTCTTTATATGGCGTATATTCGCTGTCAAACAATGTCGAGTTGTCGTCGAAGTATGAGATGTTCGTGCTCGTAGGTGTGTACATGGTTCTGAAACAAAAACATCATTTAGACCTAGTCTACTTCTAGATATTCTCATACACTCAAACTCAAAAACTCAAACTCAAAATATCTTTATTCATATAGGTAAACAGGTACACTTATGAACGTCAAAAAAGAAGTTAAATTAATTGTAAATTTACATTTACGACCAGCCCTGCGATTCTATAACTCACTTTTCGAACTCACACAGCGGTTTTCGCATCGGCGGTCGCTCTCAAATCAGTCGTAAAGCAGTCATTTTATGATTTGGCGTTCTGATAAACAATAAACTACAAGTTTCCACCTTTTCAGAATGCCAAATCATAAAATGACTGCTTCACGACTGATTTGAGAGCGACCGCCGATGCGAAAACCGCTGTGTGAGTTTGAAAAGTGAGTTATAGAATCGCAGGGCAGTTCGCAAGTTAAGGGCGTAGAGTGGGCAAGAAGAACTGTTAAGAAACTTTCCGCCACTCTTTTTAATCTAAGTCTATCTTAGTAATTTAAGTTTTGAGTCATATAAATTATTTGAACTCGAGCAAATCAATTCCAACTTCCAAGGATTAGGATCATTTAGGTATTCGTCAAATTTATAAAAAGTTTTATTAATTAATTTACGTTTAACAAGGGCTTTGAATTTATTTAGTGATAATTCTCTAATTTCGCTTGGGAGTTTGTTGTTAAAACCAATACAATTTCCATATAAGGAGTGGTTTATCTTCTGGAGCCCGGTTGGTCATACATTCAAATTAGTACTATTTTGCGTATTATACTGGTGAAAGTCACCATTTGTTTTAAAATCGTTTATATTTTTTTGTACATAGAACAAGGCTTCAAGAATATATTGACCAGGTAGTGTCATAATATTTAATTCCTTAAACTTATTCCGTACCGACTTCCTCGGAGAAACACAACAAATACTCCGAACAGCCCGCTTCTGTACCACAAAATAATATAGATTGAACCTCTGCAGCAGCACCCCACAGTAGAATACCGTACGACATGACGCTGTGAAAGTAGCTATGATACATAATTTTAGCCGTGTCCTTATCAGTAAAATGTCGGATTTTCTTTAATGCGTATGCTGCAGAGCTTAGCCTATTCGAAACGCATACTTAATGTCTTGTGTTTGAATATACGTAACACTAAGACTAATTTTTCTTAGAATTTTTTTTTTAACACGCACCATGTACCACGGAATAAATGTAAACCCACAACACTGGGACTCCCTAGTGTGGGGAATGACGATTCATGAATTTTGTCACAACCATATTTCAGATATGAATAGAGTTTTTATAATTATTATTTATTTTAAAGTATAGTTTATGTTTTGATACGACCACAGCCCCAGTATTAACTCGCAGTAGATCGTTGTCCCTGATCGCGCGATACAAAAACATTGTAGTCGAGATAGCAATCGCTATCGCTTTAAGAAGGTAGTACTGGCGCCGGTGGTTTTTTGTTTAATGATGAATTAGCCGGTTGTTTTGATAAAAGTCTGGGGAAATTTAAGAAAAATATTGTATTGGCGTACTTGTCTATTAACGAAACGAATAGAAAGATATACCATAGAATTGTTCATTAGCTTGTGAAGCGACTACTAATACGAGCGAGCTTGCACGTAAAATTTGATTAGACTTTGTAGTCTCAAAGTGAGAGGGCATAATACAGTTTGGGCTTTTTATAAGTATATAAAGTGTAAATAAGTAAGTTTATAAGTAAAATTCAAAAATTCAAAATTGAAAAATCATTTATTCACGTAGGTAACACAATGTACACTTGTGATTCGTCATTAAAGAAATAAATATTAAAGGATGATTCACGGTACACCGTGTCGCGACCGGGCCGGGCCTCGGCCGGGACACGTCCACCGTGCGCCGGCCGGGACAGTGGTTCATGTTACACCGGGCTGTTTGGGTGTACGCACGTACGTGTTTGGACGACTATATCTGTTTTTGTCAAAAAAAAAACAAAAAAAAATTTAACCTCACTAAGATTTGACGTTGACTGCTCTGCGGGTGCCCGGGCGCCTACGTTCATGTTACGACGTGCCGGGGCCGGACCGGCATGACAATGTTAGACCCCCGGCCGGGGCACGGTCTAACATTAATGATATACTTTTGTATGAAGTAATTCATGCCTGACCGTGGCTCAGCCGGGGCACGGCCGGGGGCACGGCCGGGGCACGGCGTTGTAATGTCGGTGGGTATTGTTTCCCGGCTCCGGCAGGGTCCGGGCCCGGCACGTCGTAACATGAACGTAGGCGCCCGGGCACCCGCAGAGCAGTCAACGTCAAATCTTAGTGAGGTTAAATTTTTTTTTGTTTTTTTTTTGACAAAAACAGATATAGTCGTCCAAACACGTACGTGCGTACACCCAAACAGCCCGGTGTAACATGAACCACTGTCCCGGCCGGCGCACGGTGGACGTGTCCCGGCCGAGGCCCGGCCCGGTCGCGACACGGTGTACCGTGAATCATCCTTAATGCTTCTAATTTTACATTTACTGCCAGTTCTCAAATCAAGGGCGTAGAACGGAAGAGAAGAACTGGCAATAAACTCTCCGCCACTCTTTTTAATCGCCATGTTTTTTTTTTTACATAACGTTTGTAAGGAGCTGCAACCATTACACCATGTTCCACATGACATTTTAAGTAATTAATAATAATAACATAAATAAAAACAAAGACTTGTCCCCTATCAGCAGGAGGCATGGTGAAATAGGAGCACGCACTTACATTCTCGTGGGAACAACACGCAAACATATAGTCGAAATAATTAACATCACCGCATACACGAATTCAAGTACGACCAGTCACCACAAGTAGCACCCGTTCACGAGTATGACGCATGGCCAGCCATCGGCCCCCTCGCCATACTTTAGGGAGAGAGACAACCCGACGCATGGACGTAGTAACAGTATATACTGTGCTAATTTCAATCACTATAGTATAGTAGATATTTTTATAACTAAAGGTATAATGTTTGATAAAGAGTGTTGGTCTTGTGCACTGTGCACAAATGAAATTTTATTTCTATGTTTTTTGATCCTTTATTTATCACACTTGCTCGTACGGGAAGGCAAATATCGTGAATAACTGGCGTTAAACGATATATTTGTCTATAAATAAAAGAATTAATACGTAGATGTCTGAGGCAACCACACAGAATTCTAGCGCCTCTGGACAATATGTATTATCTTCTTATATATAAAATTCTCGTGTCACAATGTTAGTTACCATACTTCTCCGAAACGGCTTGACCGATTTTTAACAAGATTATATGCATATTCAGTAAGTCTGAGAATCGGCTACTATCTATCTTTTAAACCCCTAAGTGATAAGGGGTGTCTAGTAAATAAAAAAATAATAAGTGTCCACCCCAAATATTATTTTTTTATTTATTAGACAAAAAAAATTGTTTTGATTTTTTTATTCAACATACAAAAATACATACAACGCCTAATTTTCAACCCTCTATGATAAGCCCCTATTTCTTAAAATTGAAGATAGATATTTTATTGAACTAAAAAAATGTTTCCTAGAAATAATATACATGGCAAAACAAACGTTTGCCGGGTCAGCTAGTTACTATATAGAAATTTAGGTATGATAAGATTTATGAATTATTAAATAGCATAATAAATTATATTATAAATTCCTTTTTTAAACAGAACCTACTCCAAAGTCCACAAAACCGTGCTAAGTAACAAACTTATTTGTATTGATTGGTATTTCATTACCAATAGAATTAAATATATTTAATGATAATTAATGTAGACATATAAGGGGTATAAAGATCCTATTAAACTAATAATTTGAAAGTCGGAAAAACGTAGTAAATGAAAACAATGCAATTTCGGAATGTATTCAAACGTAGTCAAACATTTTGAAGTATTTTGCGTGAATAATTTGTATTCATTGTTCGAACGGATATGTCGAACACAGAACGTGTTACAAACTGATATGAGGTTTAATAATGTTTATTTTAAGCCTCATATTTAACTAAGTATTTAGGACTATATGGGTTGAAAATATAATTCTCAATTATGATAAAGAGTAGGTGTGTTAAAAAGAGTGGCGGAAAGTTTCTTGCCAGTTCTTCTTACCCGCTGTACGCCCTTGTCTTGCGAACTGGTAGTAAATGTAAATTTACGATTAATTTAACTTGACGATTCAAAAGTGTACTTGGTTACCCACTTGGATAAAGATATTTTGAGTTTGAGTTTGTGTGGGTATCGTGATATAATATTGGGTATAGTGGTCAATCACGTCAATAAGTAGAGTTGGCCTGGTGGTTTCAGCGTACGACCCTCATCCCTAAGGTCTTGGTTGGATCTCTGGCTGTGCACCAATGTACTTTCCATGTGCGTGTTTAACACTCGCACGTATGGTTAGATAAAACATCGTGAGGAAACCGGCTTACCTTAGACCCAAAAAGTCGACGTCGTATCAAGCACAGGAGTCTGATCATCTACTTGACTAATAGATTGACATACATATTATGTAATTAGAATTTTTTCTTTGATAAGTAATTGTTTTGTTTTTTTTTTTGTTTAATAATCTCTATATGATCTTTATATGTGTGTCATGTTTGCCTATAAGTGCTTGTCACATTAGAAATTGTATTTTGTGTTTGTTTTTACCAATGTCTCAGTGTGCCAAAGCGTTGGCAAGCTTTTTCTCAATAAAAAAAAATATGATCATGAAACATACAGAAATCTGATGCCCAGACCTAAAAATTGTCAATCGCGGTACTCTACATTACGAGTCGTATTAGTGGTATGTTAATTAACAACCGCTCAACAGCAACAACCTAACGAACAACTTCATAATGTTGCGGTCGTTTGAGCCAGTACTAGACACAAACGGGAATCGAATCTACAACACTCCTCTTGGAGTTTTACGGTTGCCAACTATACCCATATATAGCTTAGAAAGAAAGTCAAACGAATACACTCTTATAATTTAGAATTATATTTAGGGAAAATATTACTACGTTATATTATATAATTCCTAATTTAGGCTGAAAATGGTTATGAACAAAAAATACTGGTATTATTGTGAAAAAGTGTGGGTTGCTCGATAGACAAAAAAATATGGCACAGAGCGCCCCACGCTTTTTCACAATAATACCAGTATTTTTTGTTCATTACCATTTTCAGCCTAAATTAGGAATTATTTTTCACTTTTTAGTTTGATGTGTTTTAAAAGCGTGTTTTTTATTTTTTCTTAACTATTTTTTTTTTTTTTTTTTTTTTCGGATTATTGCATTGTCATCGATCTTTGACAGGTGCGCAAAGTTTGAATTAAATCTGTCAGTTAAAAGTGGGTCAAAATCGAGTCCGAAGGAGTCGGTTACATACATACATACATACAGGTGAAGCTAATATAAAGCGTGTAAAAAAAACAAAACAGACGCAAATACGATGTTTCTACATTCCATAACACAATCTAAATGAAAACCTCTTTTGAATGCACGAGGCAGTCTTGAACTTGATTCAATTTTTTTTATCTAAATAGCACAAAAGGCTGACCTATTTGCCAGATAAGAAATATGAATAATGAAACGTTTTTTTTATTTATCTAAATGTGTCACGTTGAATACCTACGTGCCTAAACGGCATACGAAATACTGAGATGCCTGTTAAAACTATGCAATGTTCCAAGTTATTTCATGCATACTATCTAAACTTCTAACATAGTCTATCTAAACATAGTCTATGAAACTGGATACAACACAACAGTGGATAGGTAGGTTAAGAATGTAAACCCGAAAGGCATAACTCCACGTATCAAGTACGAAAAGTTCAACAGCAAAAGTCGTCAGCCAAAAATGAATTATCAATTCAGCTTTATTATTAAAAGATTATAGTCTATTATTTTTATACCAGACAGCAAAAATTAAAAGAGCTTGGCTGGTTAATGCATCCGCCGTATAACCCTGACATTCAGATTTCCACCTGTGTCGGTATCTTCAGATTTTTTTAGGCAGTGTCAGTTTATCATCACGAGAGGACTCCAGAAAACCAATTGTTGCGGTAATTTGATCAGAAGCCCCAAAACTTATATAGCAATGGGATCAAAGTTATCGAATAAAATGGTACCTAAATACGTTAGTTATTTCATTGTAAATAAACTGTATTAAAAAAATTGTGAATTTCATTCAAAAATGCGAAGAAACGTTTTCCCCAAACTATTATTATATGCGTCATTCACTATTTATTGCGCCATAGTTCTAATTTGTATTATTCTGCTGGATTTTTACAAGAAGTTCTTTATGCGTCCTCTTGTGTCCCTGTTGCAGCGCACCTCCTTAAGGCCGATTTACATTATCTTAGTGTTTAGGAGAGTGCTTTAGGATAGTACTTTAGTTGAAACATGTAAACGCTACTTGCTTTAGTAAACGCTACGCTAAAGGACTTGCCTTTCAAGTTGTACTAAAGCACCCTCCTAAACACTAAGATAATGTAAATCGGCCTTAACATAAACGATTAAAAGGAGTGGCGGGGAGTTTATTGCCAGCTCTTCTCGTCCTTGATTCAAGAACTATCATTAAAATAAAATTTAGAATTATATGTTTGTCGTTTTATTTGAGTAAATTTTATTTTACTTTACTTTATGAGTTGTTTAATTTACAATACATACTGAAGTAAGTAATTGTTGTTTAAAACTAGAACTAACTAATGAGGTTGTGGTTACAACGTGTACCAAATTTATTTATGTTTCTCATGAAACCTTTGCATGCGACCTCTATATAAAGCTTCTGTCTTTTCATAACAAATCACCACAATCCCACGGAAACATATAATAATAATGATTTGGTTGGAATAAGAATGAAAACATGGGGTATATTTCAATAAAACTAATTCTTTAAACTTATTTAAAAGACCAACAATGAGAAATACAAAATAGGATGGGCGACGTCTTTTGAAATATGACCATTCTACTTCCGAAGGAAGATGGCCAAATGGCATATTCACTACAGTTACTGGCGTCTATTAACTGAATTCAAACGTTCTACTCTACTTGATCGTTATTGAACATTTCCAAACTGGAAACCATTCGGACCTTTCAATTTTGTGCAGTTAAATTCTGAATTTGATTTTAGATTCACGCAAAGCATTTGAACGTGTTATAACAGCTATGTTGGAATTTATTTTCGATTTTCAAATCTATTTTGGGATCCTATTACAATAAATAATATAGTCGGTGATATCGGATGTTTTAGGTTAGAAGGAACTAAGCTACATCATCAGTAAATAAGGGATAAAATACTTAAATTATGGAACTCGTAATACCCTTGTACTTAAGCTTTAACTAGATAACACCCGAGGAAGTTTACAATTTGTTGAGTATTTTTTTCTTGTTGTGTAACAAATGTTATCAAAAAATCTTACTATTGAATACCTTTTAGTGCATTTTAAAATCAGTTGTATTTTTTAAAGGAATTTACGAGTATATGTAAAAAAAACCATTGGCTACTAAAACCTTTGAGATTAGGTGAGGTGACGAGGAGTTAGCCTTTAGTGCCTGATACACCCTGTCGCCTTTGTGGGGCATGGTTTGATAGGTATGCCAGTTTTCTTACGATGTTTTTCAAGTCAATTCATGATTTTTTGAGATTCGCACGCTGAAGCCACTAAGGCCAACACTGCGCGGTTTAAAAAAAATACTTCATGTAATCAGCGTTAATTCGATCTTAGCGTTCATAGATTTTCTCGGTTAGTCGCTGAAGACGAACACAAAAAGAGTATATTCCTAAAATCAATCAACACTTGATTAGTATACTTACACAATCAACAAATATTTTTATTTTAAAAAATAATTGAATTTTGAGTTGAAAGATCTATTTATAATATTAGACGTAATGTAAGCCGTCAGCGGTGATGGATTTAGATCCGGCGGGAGCGCTCGTCAAAATGCAATAAAGTTTATTTTACGCTTTAATATGACTGGCACTTCTTCCGAGTTTACGGATTCGTCACGCCATCCGTGAAAATCATATATGGCTGGTGATTTTGAAGGAAATTTATATTAAATAGGTTTAGTAAATGACTTTCTATTTCGTAAAATGTGATAAATATTTATTCTGTTTGCTCTGAAGGCAACAAGACATGGTATATCATGAGCGTCATTCATGTCAGGAAAGGGCATACCCACTGAAACGTTGTATCAAAAGCATGTGCAACGATTTTGGTGTACCTTTTATCATTATTGTGTCGTCTATATGATATCGTTTTCGTCAAATGATACCCTCTTCTATAAAATATATTTATTGAAGTGAAAACTTCTTTAGCGGCGTTGTAAATTTTTTTTTGGAATGGGTAAAAAATATTAAAATCGCGTCAGGACACGAGACCTGATCGAAAATTCGTAAGACGGATGGAGAGTAGACAGCTGGCGCGGCGTATTTAATGTAATATAAATTGTCATGTTTGTGTACGATAGCGCAATAAATAAATATTGTATTCTACCACATAAATGATAGTACTTTTATACTGATAATTGAAGCAATTCGTGCAAAATTATTCCCTAACTATTCCAAAATATCAAAAATGCACTATGCAATATTCAAGTTTTCACTTCTGCCGGCAGTCCCGGAGTGCAACCCGTAGTTTTTTTGTCTAAGACGGTCTAGCACTGTCTTAGCCCGGACGGACAATCCGTTATAGTGGGCTGATTGTTAGAGGTTATAATTTGTCATTTGAACATCTCAAAAATATGTTTCCGTTTCCTTAAATACGAATCTGTTTTTATAAAGACTTTTACATAATAATTTAAAAATAAAATTTAACATCCAATTCGATATACGTTCGATATGTGTAAGTTTTAATTTAAAACATATAATAAGGCGAAATTCTCTTTATCGAAATTTCTTTTATTTATTTTCAAACAAACCTTACCTCTTTTGTGTTCCTGTCTCCTCATTAAAAATAATCTAACGTTTTCTTTTTATATAATACAATATTTCTTTTCCTTTTCAAAACTGATTGGGCTAGGATACCAAATATATTATCTATGGCTTTGTTTGCAACACGTGTTATAAGATCCATTGGACTTTCTTTAACCGTGGCTTTGAAATAGAAGTTTAACTACAACTGCGTCGTGAATATTCGAATTAGGAACATCAATTTGATTTTATGACACAGAATATATAAATTAAAAAAATATTATTGCTGAAGCGAAAAAGTAAATTAATTGTCAGCTTAAAATTGGAATATGCCATAGACTATAAATTTCTTAATAGAAACTTCTTGGTGATACAAATTTGTGAAATCAACAATCTTTATAAAATACTGTTATTTCACTTGTATTTATTTTCGAAATGGCAAGAGAGGGGAAAAAACTCTTTAAGGTAACACACGATTACCAAACATAGGCATGTAGCGGACGAATGTTTTATCTTATTCTTTTGGTGTCGCTCTAATACTGGAGGTTAGCCGTCATTTTCGCGAAGCGTTTCCTAGCGCTATGCGCTACCTAGCATTACGCTGATTTTACCCATCAAATAATTGAAGAAGGTGTAGCAGTCATAGCGCAACACGTGGCCACGGTATACAACTTTTTCTTGCCTTATTTTCGGCATATATCTATATCATAATCTACCTAAGTGACAGATATTTATACCATTTATTATTCCAATGCCTCATTATGGTACGAACAAAGTTTTATAGTGCACATATAAAAACTCCATTGGTGCAGCAGAGATGAACTCACGACCCCAGCTTGAGAATTGTTGCTTTTCAAATATTAGAAAATCTGTTTTTAACCTAATTATTCCACGTGAATGAACTAACATGAAATCTATACCAATACCATTCACACGACACTCATCTACAGTAATAAATAATATTGGTATTCCCTAACCGATTGGAACTGGTCCAGAATGTCCCCTTGGGAATTATTCTTATTATTTTCCAGAGCTCGCTTCACGTCCAATAACAGTAGCAAAACTGGCTATTTCATAAATTATTCCTTTGAGAAACGTCCAATATTCCATCTCGTTATTTGTTTCACTTAATTTTAATACTCAGTTTAAATTTAATTTACTATTGTAATAAAAGCTCTTTGTATAGCACAAACCATACCACAACACAGTAAAAAATATTTTAGTCCCCAGACGTAAATAATCTAAACATACTAAAACTACAATTCGAAACTTAAAAATTCAGTTAATACGAAAATACATACACAGAGTATAAAAAAGGTAGTTGGTACGTACATTAAAGTATGATACTAGCGTGTACGTACTACTGGTTAATACCAGGTACGTACGCAACTTGGCCAGATTTTACGTAGTGGGGGATGTTGATGGCAACACAATATAAAATTTAAAAAATAAAATAAATCATCAACCTTTTTCTGGGCCTCAGATTTCTGTATCTGTTTCATGATAATTTTTCAATCTAAAAAAAGTCTAGTGGTGCAAAGCCGGGGATCGAACCTACGACCTAAGGGATGAGAATTGCATGCTGAAGCCACTAGGCCAAACACCTCAAACATATATAAAATTAAACATAATTAATTATTTATAAAATGGTAACGCTTCTATTGTATCAGGATTCCATTCTTGTAACGTATGGAACACAAAAGTTAAAAAGTTTCCACAACAATGTCCACGTTGTTTCAAAAGGGGAGAGTCCGAGCAAAAGAACCAATACACGATTTATTACATACATATTATATACAGTTTATTATTGTATAAGCGTAAGCTTTTAAGCGTAAAAGCTGTCTAAAAAACTAAATTTCGTTTGCACATGTGTCGACTAGATATTCCTTTCAATCTACATAAAAGAGGTTGAAAACACAGAGGAAAAGCCACTTTTATTTGTTTTCAGTTCAACAAAGCTCTCGTATCCTTTTTTATATTAAACAACGGAACAACCAGAGCTTTTAATTGACTTTTCCTTTTACATTGTTAGCCTTACACATCTTTAATCTGGTATACTGTTGTATTTAAATATTATGTCAATAGACAAATTAGTTTTATATAACCGACATCAAAAGTGTATGGAAATACAATATATAACCAAAAAGGTTTTAATATAAGCTTTGTTCTAGGAGACGCGCATAATCTGTAGTCAAAGACATTCCAATTTTGAATCATCTGTGGACGCCAAGTTTGGCGCTATTCATTTGTTTCAGCACAATGACATTTTATTAATAAGAAATAAAAATAAGCTTAGATAGTGTATGCAATTAGACATAGAACTTTAATAACCTTCAGTAGCAGTACATAAAAGTCGCCATATTGTTTGAAAGGAAGTAATAAACAACAGCTGTGTCCCTGCCATGGTAATATGACTTATAACATATGTAACTTTTTCAATAGTTTCAAAACTATAGGCAGTTATTTCTAGCGGATTGTCAAATATAAAAACAAAAGCGGAAACTTTATTTTGTACATTTCCGTGTCTACTTTCATATTCACTATAAGCCACACGAGTGATTTTCCAGATAAATACCTCCCCGGGGAGATTGCCGCATTTCTGTAGATAGTTTATTTATAGCAGTAGGTGAAGTGAACAGGAAAACGCAAAATTGTACAAATGGGTTTCCAAGGCGTAAAGAATTTTTGGTATAGTGTATACAATAAATAAGCTGGCCAGTATTCTCACAGTACAATACGCAAAATGGGGGCGAGTTACTTGCCAAGAGTATCGTCATGATGAGGTATCGTCAACTTAACATGAGTTTTGCAAAGTATAAACCGTTTATAGTTATAGTGTATTTAAAATTATTACTCGAAAGTCAAAAGTCAAAAATCATTTATTGATGTAGGTAACACAATGTACACTTATGAACGTCAAAAAAGAAATATACTCTAAATGCTTCTAATTTTACATTTACCGCCAGTTCTGAAAATAAGGGCGTAGAACGGAAGAGAAGAACTGACAATAACTATACGCCACGTCACGTGCTTGACAAAGTGATATTTGCCAACCCCGCGACGGCCCAAGTCGAGGTCCAAGAAAGCGCCCATTCCAGCCGAGCTACGGTCGCCAAAATAGCCCTGGCTGAGCAGTTCCTGCTGGCCCATAAGGCCAACAGCGAGATTACATTAAAAAAAAGGGATATTTGTTTACAAAAACTGTAATGCCTGATGGTGCGCAGAAATAATTATTCATACTAATGAATATAAACTCATAATGAAGCTAAAATCACTTTTTACACAGTTTCTATTGCTCTAGTAATTTTCCATTTTAATGCTGCATTGTGTTTCAAGCTTTCAATTTTATCAATCTATTGAATTTTCTAGCGCAAATTAAACATGGCTTCCTTTTCTTATGTTGGTTTTTTTTCTATTAACACAACAATCATTTTCTTATTCTATGTAGTTTGCAATGAATAAAGTTACCTTGAATATGAACATCTAACCCTTTAAGAAAAGGTAATATTGTTTATATTTTACTCGTTAAAACTGTGGAGTGAAGGTTCCTAAAGGTTCTTCAAAGTTCCTCATGCCGCATTTACATTCAGCCGTAGTGAGCAGGAAGTGAGCAGGACGAGTGTGTAACGCGATACTTCATATGACTAATGGCTATCGTACTAATTCTTAAAAGGCCGGCAACGCACTTGCGAGCCCTCTGGTTGAGAGTGTCCATGAGCATCGGGTTGAGTCTCCTGCCCGTTTGCCCCTTTTTCATAAAATAAAAAAACCATATAAAATAACTGTAACACAATAATTAATAATTGCTGTTTATTGTGATAGAACAAAATCAATGAAAAACGATTCTGAATGTTTGAAATTGACACCTCAATAATCTCTCCTCGATGATTTTAGTATATATTTTTTATAAATAAAAAATATTTTTTTAGATTGTTTATTTGTTAGACGAGTTTTGGGTTGTCTAAACTGAGGTTAGAATAAATCTAATAAGTATTTTAGCAACACAATGTAATTTAATTCATCATAAATATTTTAAAATTATACTCTCATTGCTATGTAATATATATTGATGAATAAAAAACTACGAAACAAAAGAAGTTCGTGCCTAGAATATATCATAGAAATCTCCGACAAAATCGTCGAGTGATTTATATGGAACTGGCAGATTTATTGACTTTAACGACGTGTTGCGAAAAAATCAATTCACTTCTATATTAGCTAAAGTAGGAACAATCAATCAATCAATCAAATCATTTATTTCAATTAGACCACCTAAAATGGCACTTTTGAACGTCAAACAAAATACAAAAATGATTCTAGTTGCCTAGATGATGGTAGTTTCGTGTGGAGAAGAATGGGAAAGAAACTCCACACTTACTCTTTTAAAATAGGTTTACAATATTTTGTTAACATTAGTTAAATAGTTATATGTGAAGACAATGTACTCTTAGAATAAAACTACTATACTAAAAAAGTTAGTATACATGTTCCTCACATGTTTACAAATATCGAAACCGTAGAATATTATACATTAAAAAGTAATAAAAATAATATAAATAAACACAATAAAACAGTGTGTGAGATAAAATAAAATAATTTTACATTTTTAGTATTATAAATTAAAAAAAAAACAAATATTTGTAAAAGCAAAAAATCAGCAACCAATTTGATTTTGTCTGAACTTATTTAATTCGAGTTATAAAGGATTTAATCTTCCTTCTATTAATCAAATACAGGGATTCCATTTATTACGACCTCAGTTGTAGCGGCCATTTAGCTACAGCGACATAAACTCCCTTGACATACTTTAGTACAAAATTCATATGGTTGTAGCGACTTTGGATGTAACGACGCATTCGTGTATAGCGACAGTTTATAAATCATTTGAAACAAATTCCTATAAATCCTATTCAGATATTGTGACTGTACACATTCTTATCTATCGTATACACTCACACAGATTGCCAGAAAATGTGGAGACCTTTACCTATTGTTTATAGATATTGGCTAAGTAGGTAAGATTATACGTTTGAGAGTTACAAAGCGATGTGTCTGTGTCTGTATCTCTTTACGTTTTTTGAATAACGATAAAATTTAGAAACGGTAAGAGAAAAAGAGTATAGGTAGGTAGGTAGGAGTAAAGAGTAAAGGTAACGGTGAAAAGTAAGGGACCATCGTTATACCGTAAATCCACTGTATATGAAATAAAAAACCTCACTGGCTTAAATACTAGGTATTCGAATCGGATTCGATTCTCATTACGCCTTAAAATATGTTTGTAAATTAGTTAGTGGGTTTAACGGGTACTAGATAATTAGTGCTGTAATGAAAGAACTACTTCGAACTTAGCTTTATCAGGGTATTTCATTACCAACTCTACAAGTCCACAAAATAAATCTTATCCTTAATCATAATTGATATAATCAAAGGAAAAAAGTATTAAAATAGTATTACGTAAAGTAAAACATAATATTAATTCAACTTTCGTATTAAAAAATACACATACAATTGAAAAATTCCTCTTTTGATTTTTTTAATTTGGTTAAAAGAAACAATGGACCATTCAAGCCATATATAAAGTAATTTTTATTTTATTTACAACTGACACCAAGGCACAGAAATATGAAAATACCTATACGGAAATAAGAGATACAATAAGGGGATACCAAAGTTGTATGAATAGTACTAAGCGATATATATTCAAATACAATTTAAATAAGATGCAGCATAGTTTTTAATCTCTGTACAAAGTAGAATCCTTTTAATCGATATTCCTTTGATGTAATCTACATTTTAAAGGAGCTATTATACTTGGCTACCAGTACTTACATTCAGTTTCAGAGGTATAATTTAATTTAATTTGTGGATTGACTAACCTTATTATTTTTTTAATCTGTGGTCTCACTTCATTATTTTAACCGTCGTATCATTATCACGCCTGCCTCAAACAACTATTCAACAAAATATTCAGTTCGAACCTGTAGCTCATGAGATGATCGCTGTCAAGTAAACAAACCATTTAGATATATAATATTTAAAGGAATTAATCTAAGATGGGTTCACATAACCTCGGTTCTAAATGTAAACAAAGATATAGAAAACAAACTACAATTTACATGTTCCCAAAGTGATAGACAAGAATTTAGTGTATAGACGTTTTCTTCATAGACATTGTTTAACTTTTGCGTTCAACCGACTGCGACCGTGACTACACAAAATTAGTTGTCGTCTGGACCAGGTTTGTATAGTAGTAAATTACAAAATAATATCGTAATAATATAATATTGAGTAAAACAGAAGACAACATTATATTAATGAAATAATAAAATCAAAGTAATGCGCCGATAGATACAGCAGGGCACAGCTATTTTAATCATAATTTTTCTTAACAACTGAAACTACCAGCCGAGTATGTAACAACAATATCCACAACATATTCATTTTACAAGTAAGACATTCCGGATACGGATATTGAACTAAGTCATCGAACTGTCTTTAGATGATGTCTTTAAATAAAGACTCAAACCCCACGGGGGTTCAAGTGCACAGGCGCTAATTAAAGATTTAAGTTGGCGCCTCATGTATAGTACCGATGACCCCAGAGCTGGTGCTTTCCTCGATCAACGAAAAAGTATCGCAGTACAGCAAAGAAATGCTGCCAGCAAGGCAAGCCACAGGGACCAAATTTTTAAATTTATTTTAAATTTCTATTTATACATTTTTAATCATTATTACTATGTCGGTTAAGAATATTGCAAGTACTGTATGTGGCAACAAGAGTTTAATATAAAATTAGATATTCAAAAAAATATCATTGATATTATCGTTAAATTCCACAGGTAGACCATGAAGCAAAAATATGAAATATGTAAGGAATTTTCACTACTGGATGTTGGTATCTTCATACCAAAAAAAGCTTGCTTGCTTATTATTGCTTTGATATTGCAAAGACAAGCTTGGGTAAAAGCTTTTCTTTGCAATATCAAACATTTAAAGATCCCGAAAGCGCATTTAAATTCAAATGTATTGAGATTTTAAAGAATTCATGAATCCCGTGAGGCACATTAGGCTTAATTAAGTTGATTTTACATACAATTGTCATTGAATTTAAGAAATTTTAACGTTTCTGAAACATAAATATTTAAAGATTTGTAATTTTTTGACGTTAAAAATGTTTTATTTTTTTCAATGTAAATAAATAGGTAAAAAAATGTTTTCAAATTTAATATTGGATTTTTTTCTAAACACACACACATGTGCTCTATACTTCAAATAAAACAAAACTCTTAGAATTTTATAAAGCGTTAGTTTGAGCATATTAATTTGATGTTTGATAAAAAAATTCTCGAATGGAAAATTATTGATTTATGAATTTAAGTGTCAACAGGCTCATAGATATGACTCTGCGGAATCGGAACTTGTAGTTTAAACGATCTAACTATTAAAGATTAAAGATTGCTAACCACTTTGTAAGGTACCATACCTTTAGAAACTAGACTAGAACCTTAAATCAAGACAAATTTGTTATAATTAGTACACAACATTAGATACAATTAAATTCAAAATAAAACAAGAATTTCGTCCGTCCAATATTTTACGTATTAAATGAGGCGTAAGTTAAATATGTGAGAGATTAAACTGTCGGCCCAAACTCAAGTGCCCGCTTAATTGGTCATTTGCACTGATATTTTTAAATACAGAATGTTCTATGTGTTTGACAATAAAACACAGACAAACAACGCATTACCTTAAAATTGCTTTGATGTGCCAACCAAAGTGTATTTGCGAGTGAGATTTCTATATATATATATAAAATAAATCCCTATTTCCCTGGGTCGCGGCCTGGACCGATTTCGCTAATTCTTTTTTGTTGTGTTTGTTATTGTCAGGAGAAAGTTCTTATGATAGAACCATACAATTTAAACTTTTTGATGTAACCTTATGGCGTTTGACATAACATTGACAGAATGCGTGTTGCAAATATCGTCAAAGTGGATGAAAGAAAAATTAATATCCTTTGAAACAAATGCTTCGATCGGAGTTATTATATTGATTACAGATATAAAATAAAAATCAATAAATTTATTTAAAATAGGTAAAATATGTAATAGACTATACTTATATAACTAGATCAGTGCACTCCGTCACTTTTACAAAGGGATACAAGAAGAAACTGTATGAACTAATATGTCGGTATAATATCTTTATATATACGTATATATAATTATGCTGAACCTGTGTATGCCACTGAACTCCTCTTAAACGGCTAAACCGATTTAAATGCGTTTGGGTGACGCCCTGGATGGTTTAGATTCACAAATCAGCCCAGCAGATTGAGCTGCAGTCGGTACTTTCATACTTTGTTTATTATACTAATCGCTTGAATATCATGCAGGACGACCTCTGTCGGGTCCTCTAGTTAAGAAATAATTTTAAGATAAACTTTACTAACTTTTGGTTAGCCGATACATTTAGTTTCACCACACCACTTCGTAAATATTATTAGACAAAGTTTATATTGCTGTCAACCTAACTTCATTCAATATTGTTAACTTCCTTGTTTCTTGACAGGCCTGCTACACATTAGCTTTCCACAACTTCATTTAAGAAATATATTTTGATATGCGTGTAAATAATTGCCTGATAATATTTAAAGGATTGATTTTCTACTTATAAGTAATAAACTCTACAACTACTGGGCGACTCTTTTGATTTTTTTAATTTGTTTAAAAGCAACAATGAACCATTCAAACCATTTATAAAGTAATATTTATTTTATTTACAACAGACACCAAGGCACAGAAATATGAAAATACCTATACGGAAATAAGAGATACAATAAGGGGATACCAAAGTTGTATGAATAGTACTAAGCGATATATATTCAAATACAATTTAAATAAGATGCAGCATAGTTTTTAATCTCTGTACAAAGTAGAATCCTTTTAATCAATATTCCTTTGATTTAATCTACATTTTAAAGGAGCTATTATACTTGGCAACCAGTACTTACATTCAGTTACAGAGGTATAATTTAATTTAATTTGTGAAAAGACTAACCTTATTATTTTTTTAATCTGTGGTCTCACCTCATTATTTTAACCGTCGTATCATTATCACGCCTCCCTCAAACAACTATTCAACAAAATATTCAGTTCGAACCTGTAGCTCATGAGATGATCGCTGTCAAGTAAACAAACCATTTAGATATATAATATTTAAAGGAATTAATCTAAGATGGGTTCACATAACCTCGGTTCTAAATGTAAACAAAAATATAGAAAACAAACAACAATTTACATGTTCCCAAAGTGATAGACAAGAATTACTTTATAGACGTTTTCTTCATAGACATTGTTTAACTTTTGCGTTCAACCGACTGCGACCGTGACTACACAAAATTAGTCGTCGTCTGGACCATGTTTGTGTAGTAGAAAATTACAAAATAATGTCGTTATTATATAATATTGAGTAAAACAAAAGACAATACAACAATATATTAATGAAATAATAAAATCAAAATAATGCGAAGGAAACAGCAGGGCACAGCTATTTTAATGATTATTTTTCTTAACCACTGAAACTACCAGCTGAGTACGAAACAACAATATCCACAACATATATTTTCCACGTAAGGCATTCCGGATACGGATATTGAACTAAGTCATCGAACCGTCTTTAGATAAAGACTCTGGGAATAAAGGCCGTGGGGTTCAAGTGCACAGGCGATTATAGATTTAAGTTGGCGCCTCATATATAGTACCGGTGACCCCAGAGCTGGTGCTTTCCTTGATCAACGAATAAGTATCGCAATACAGCATAGAAATCCTGCCAGCAAGGCAAGCCACAGGGACCAAATTTTTAAATTTATTTTAAATTTCTATTTATAAATTTTTGACGTGACAACGTCTTATAATGCGATGGCTGCACGCACGAAAAAACATGACTCATGCGGCGTTACCACGCTCTGAGGCGTGTAAGAGCTTGGCCACAGTTTCTGGCGGTGTGGAGCGCGGCGCGGGGAGAGGATCTGCGAGAGGCGCGGTTTGCGGTGGTATGCCACAGCTCGACCAGCTGCGACCGTGGCGGCATCAACGGTGGACGTATTTAGAGTATATTAGTTAGTTTTATTAGTTTTATTTCGTTCCAAAATTTTTTTATAACATGCTTATATTTATGATGTGGATGTTTGACATCCATATTGCTTGTCTACTCAGTATTTCACTAATAAATTGTTCTGTATCCATTATTTTATATGAGCTCAATGCGCGATAAAAACAAAATTATTTGTTTTGGTCGCGCGATGCTAAATGCGTCCACCACTGCCGCTGCGCGCGCTGCTCTGAGCTGTGGCCGCCTCGATACTCCCGAGTGCATTTGTTTCACTCGCACGCCGCGCAGACCGTCGCCGCCGCCGACGCGCGGGTAGCCACCGCGCCGCAGGTCGCACCGCAATGCGCGTCGTCGATAGCTGTGGCATACTTCATACAATTTGCTCAATTTGTTTTTGCCGCTCGCCGCTTTGCGCGCCGCAAAACGCGCCGCAGGTGACTGTGGCCAAGGGGTAAGCGAGAGCAAGAAACAAGCGACAAAAAGGCACAATCGGCCTCCGCGTTTTCCTATCATCGTCATATTCTCAACTGAATAACACAAATTGCAAGAAGTTAAATATCACACATGTTTAAAAGTTGTAAAACAATTGCTCAACGCACATTCATACTTGTAAAAAAAAATACATAATTGTAATTATGCGTGCAAATAAATGTAACTTGATCAATTTAATTGTGATTTTCATTTACCTCCATCTCTATATACATACAAAATATCTATCAAACAAATAAAATTAAAATTTTCTTTTGAAAAATGCAACCATTCTAACAGTTTATCTTATGACGTTGTCACGTTCAACTATCGTCAGTAAATCGACTTTACAGACAACCGATTTTTTAATCATTATTAGTATGTCGGTTAAGAATATTGTAAATACTGTATATTTGTTTGGCGACAAGAGTTTAATATAAAGTTAGACTTAAAAAAGATCATTGATATTATTGTGAAATTCCACAGGTAGACCATGAAGCAAAAATATGAAATATGAAAGGAATTTTCACTACTGGATGTAGGTATGAAGGCTTGGGTAAAAGCTTGTCTTTGCAGTTTCAAGATCCCGAAAGCGCATTTAAATTCAAATGTATTGAAATTTTAAAGAATTCATGAATCCCGTGAGGCACATTAGGCTTAATTAAGTTGATTTTGCATACAATTGTCATTGAATTTAAGAAATTTTAACCTTTCTGAAACATAAATATTTAAAGATTTGTAATTTTTTGAGATTAAAAATGTTTTTTTTTAAGTGTAAATAAAATAGGTAATAATGTTTTCAAATTTAATATTGGATTTTTTTCTAAACACACACACATGTGCTCTATACTTCAAATAAAACAAAACTCTTAGAATTTTATAAAGCGTTAGTTTGAGCATATTAATTTGATGTTTGATAAAAAAATTCTCGAATGGAAAATTATTGATTTATGAATTTAAGTGTCAACAGGCTCATAGATATGACTCTGCGGAATCGGAACTTGTAGTTTAAACGATCTAACTATTAAAGATTAAAGATTGCTAACCACTTTGTAAGGTACCATACCTTTAGAAACTAGACTAGAACCTTAAATTAAGACAAATTTGTTATTATTGGTACACAAGTTTAGATACAATTAAATTCAAAATAAAACAAGAATTTCGTCCGTCCAATATTTTACGTATTAAATGAGGCGTAAGTTAAATATGTGAGAGATTAAACTGTCGGCCCGAACTCAAGTGCCCGCTTAATTGGTCATTTGCACTGATATTTTTAAATACAGAATGTTATATGGTTGACAATAAAACACAGACAACCAACGCATTACCTTAAAATTGCTTTGATGTGCCAACCAAAGTGTATTTGCGAGTGAGATTTCTATCTGTATATATATAAAAACGAATCCCTATTACCCTTGGTCACGGCATCATACGCGAACGCCTGGACCGATTTCGCTAATTCTTTTTTGTTGTGTTTGTTATTGTCAGGAGAAAGTTCTTATGATAGAACCATACAATTTAAACTTTTTGATGTAACCTTATGGCGTTTGACATAACATTGACAGAATGCGTGATGCAAACATCGTCAAAGACTCTGTAAGAAAAATTCATATCGTTTAAAACAAATGCTTTGATCGGAGTTATTATATTGATTAAACACAAATAAAACAATAATCAATAAATTTATTTAAAAAAGGTAAAATATGTAATAGACTATACTTACAACTAGATCAGCACACTCCATCAAAACACTTTTACAAAGGGATACAAGAAGAAACTGTATGAGCTAATATGTAGGTATAATATCTTTATATATATACATATATATAATTATGCTGAACGTGTATGCCACTGAACTCCTCTTAAACGGCTGGACCGATTTCAATGATTTTTAAGTATGCGTTTGGGTGACGCCCTGGATGGTTTAGATTCACAAATCAGCCCAGCAGATTGCGCTGCAGTCGGTAGTATCATACTTTGTTTAATATACTAATCGCTTGAATATCATGCAGGACAACCTCTGTCGGGTCCTCTAGTTAAGAAATAATTTTAAGATAAACTTTACTAACTTTTGGTTAGCCGATACATTTAGTTTCACCACACCACTTCGTAAATATTAGACAAAGTTTATATTGCTGTCAGCCTAACTTCATTTAATTTTGTTAACTTCCTTGTTTCTTGACAGGCTTGCTACACATTTGCTTTCCACAACTTCATTTAAGAAATATATTTTGATATACGTGTTGCCTAATATTATTTAAAGGATTTGATTTTCTACTTATAAGGAATAAACTTGACAACTACTGGAACGATTTTAAAATTATTTCAGTAATATTGTCAGCGAGGAACATTATACAAAAAGGGTACAACTATTTCCTTCGAACTAAGCACTAAAATCTTTTATCGATTTATCTCAGGAACTACAATTTTGAGTTGAATTATATTTTCCTTCAAAGTCTATTTATTGAGGAAGGCTAAATAAATGGTGTACAACTAGTAAAAATATAAAAAAAACATAAATGTACCGGTGTACTATTAAAAAACTTTTCCTAAATAGATATCTATCTAGAAGCTTCATACACTTAATCATTCAACTATGAATATTAAAAATAGTATTGAAGAAGTGGCTACGCCAGTTCTCTCGCGGTTTCTGTAACAAAAGAAGACTAAATATGTGTCCAAATCTCGTGAATATAATAAGGCCACAAGTGTCAGCAATATTAGCAATAAACAAAGGAAAAACACAAAACCATGGAGGGAGTGTATCTTTTTCTCGTATTCTTGGCTTAAATTGTTAGTAATAACGCACGAACACGATATTGTAATGAAACCTTCTATCAATGTGCAAATATGCGTGGGATGGTTTAATGGAATAAAACTGTCAAGGAAAGTAATCCCTCTCAACTGGAGTGATAAAATAATGTGTGGGTATATATGTAATGAAATCGTACTGTTTCCATGGAGCCGAATTTATTCTAGTTAAATATTGTTCTATTATATTAAGCGGCGTTTCAATAGTCCTCCAGGACTGGCGTGCTTTCCAATAGGCCGCATTTCATCAAGCCGGCTTGCAGCCAAACGTTTGCCTATTTTAGTATAAAAAATATATTTAATAATTAATTGATCGTATATGCTCAAATTTTTCTTTTAATTAGTTTATATTCAAACGTGATTGTTGTGTAAAGGTCGTTTGCAAGATCCAGGTGTGCCACAGAAAACTGATTACTTTTATTTATTACATTTTTAGTATTCCTACTAGATATTAGTTATTTTTATAAAATTCCCAAAAGACACGGACGTGAAGTTCATTTAACAGTTATTAAGATAAAAGGTAATAATTTAAAAAAATATCAAAATACAGTTTTAATAGTACTATAAATGACAAAAAACACACAAACACCTAACTATATAGTAGGTATTTATATAAAGAAAAAAATATTAAACAAACACAAAAACATTCCCTATGCCTTATTAAGAAAATACAGTTACCTTTCATTTTTTTTTTTTTTTTTTTTTTTTTCGTGGGGAAATGCGTTACGCATACCCTCCCGCGGCACGGTTGGCCTTGGTGGGGAAGGGTTATGTGGGACTCGCACAACAGTGCATACCCACTAAAACCCCACGGCGCCACCAGCAATCGCCCGGGGCAGGACACGGTAACAGCGTAGCCTTGTCCGCATCCAGCCACGCGATCAGCCGTTAGTATCACGGTCCTCTACGGCCACGAATGATGTGAAATGGACCTTGGCACAGCAAGGGCCTTTCACATCGGCCAATTCACCCTGTTTATAAAGCTGGGGGAGGTCGGGCACGATGCTTGCAGGGATGCGTTAGCATCCCTTCTTTTCGACGCATGAACCCCTGTTCCCCCGCTGGAGCAACTGCGTGCCCAGGATTACACACGGGGTTGCACGGTGCAACGGCGGCGCTGTGGTCTCCTACGGCGACGCGGGTGGGCTGCAGGATCATCCTCCCTGGCCCTTTCCGCCTCTTCCTTTTGGTGCATGACGGCTTCACAGAATCTCTGGAAGATTTCCCACATGCCGTCACTGTCCGAGTTTGTAACTGCTACTCTCACAATGTTATCGAGGGTAGCGTCCTCGCCCTGTAGCACGCCCAGTAGAGGCCTCCTTTCCACCTCCCATGCTAGGCAATCCTTTAAGGTGTGGAGCGCATCATCAACAACACCAGCGTCACAATGGTGGCAGGTTGGTGCCTCCTCACGCCCGACTACCTTGTGCAGATAGCTGCCGAAACAGCCGTGTCCGGACAATATCTGCACGAGTCGGTAGCTGAGGCGGCCCCACCGCCTCCTCACCCATTTGTCGAGATGTGGTCTGAACGCGTTGATGGTGTAGAACCCAGCGCCAGTTACCTTTCATACACCAAGTAGCAATTACAATTGGTTCAGGTACTTTTTTTAAAAGTAGAAACATATAAAATAGTTCATGATGATCTATAGAGGTCTCAATAGGAATTAATATTAAAACATGCTCAGCGACGGGGAACTTCAAGATTCATATCTATATTTCATAGCGAACGTATTAATTGTGTTGCCTGTCCTATTCTTTCAATAACTGAAGGGAACGAGCCCTTAGTTTTCTATGTTAATTGTATAGTTACATTAAGTCCTTATCAATTGAAACCATATAACAATATATTCAAAGCGTTTAGTGCAAAGTTTAGTTTCAAGAAGTTGTTTAAAGGGCTGTTGATTTGATCTGTTATCTATTTATAGGCAAAAGATCCTTCTGTGTGTCCCTTTAATTATTGGGTTTAATACATGGCGGTTCTGAGCGAAGCTCTTCTCTCAAAGAAAGAAAAGACAATTTTAGACAGACGAGCTCGCTTACTCAGGATTGAGTGTCGTATGCTTAATGCTCTTACCAATTAACTGCTACACTTTGACCAAAGTGACCTAAGGTCGAGGCTTAGTGGGAACTATGACTTCCATATTATGTCTAGACACTATCCTGTAGTTGTTTTGTACGTCTATTACGCTTCTAGATGCACAACTTTTCTTTCCTTAAAAAAATACAGTACCGATTCTAGAAAGGCCTGCAATGCACTCGCGAGCCTTCTGGCATTGAGAGGCGGTGGTAACACTTAACACTCGATGAGCCAAGAGGCTCAAAACTCAAAACGGGCAGGAGCGTTTTACCCACTTTTCTATAAATAAATTCTTCACTAAATAAGTTCTTCGCCTTAATCTAGCCAAGATAATGAAAACCATACTTTGAATTTTCTGCTACAATCAATATTTATATCAAATCACTTTACATTTAAAAGGCAATTTATCACAATGAACGTTTCTGAACATTTCGAACGATTTAAAGCAGTCGTCCGCGAGAGACTGAGAGACAGATTGACTATTTAATTCGTGTTGAAAAGTTTTTGATAAATAAGCTTGTAAATAACTTTTTAAGCTATCTACTCGCGTGACGACTTTAAATTATTCGATTTATACACTTCATATTAAAATAATATATATACGTTATTATGTACTGTTTAATTATACAGTAATCGAGGTATACGTATAAATAATATATTTTATTATTTTTATCGCTTCTAATTTCAAGGTTTAGTGTCTGTTTCACAATGTATGGATAAAATACCAAATAGATATGCAACACATAAATTGTTTGGAAGGTAAATTGTGCTTTTTGACACTTCATCGGACTCATAACTTATGATGGACTTTATGTGACGAATAGCGCTATCTGACAGTCATGAAACGCAACAATAGTGTTTATCCTACCAATAAGTAATAAATAGCTAATTTGGAACTTATGTAGAACTTATCCGTACATTGTGAAACAGACCCTTAATATCTTAACAAAAACTAATAAAAGCGCTTAAATTGGAGTGATCTCACTGGAGGCTGATCACCTACTTGCCTATTAGATCGAAAAATGATCATGAAATAGATTCAAAAATCTGAGGCTCAGACCTAAAGAGGTTGTTGCGCTACTGATTTTTTTTTTCAGTTAATATACTGAAAACTATAAATATTCAAACCCCTTTCAATGGAATCAATGCCTTGCTAATCCCAATGATTTGACACCTCGAACATCTAGATCGGCTCAAGGACGAAGGTGCTTCAACATACATAAAAAAGTATATATGGAATTATAAACCTCTTTCGGGTTTTTCGAAAAATACGTAAACACATGGATGTAGCCGTTGAAATAATATGCGAAAAGTTTTGAATAAATAAACCTTTTTTAATTATTAAAAAATATCAAAATATAATTCATTCATGTAGGTAATGTAAACTTTAAGAATTGTAAAAATTAATGGTCCTAACATTTATTGTCTATTCTCAAATCAAGCCATTATTTGACATAAACTCTCTCACTCTTCTAAATCTCCAAGGTTCAATTCAAAATATTTGTAAGCGTTACACCATCACATTTAATAGATATTATAGATAAAACTTAAATAAAAAAACCGTACGTCTTACCTCTATCAGCTAGATACAGCGAAGTAGGAGCATGCACTTACAATACTGTGGGAACACGTTTTTCAAGATCAATAAATCAGACAATTACTTTTAGTCACCACAAGTATCGCCCCACACGGACGCCACTACAAGCAATGACAAATAACGCCCGAACCCAATAACCTATCTCAATACACAATCCACCATGTGAGAAAGTAATCTTAATCCAAATGTTGTAACAAGTGTGCCAATAACCAATCGACGGATTGTAAAAGCCATCTGTCGATACAAGCTATCCATGAGTGGTCGTATCGGTGTCTGAGGATAGACCTTTGTATGAAAATGACAGTTGACGAAAGCTCGATTTCAACAGTTAATTATTTTAACAGATTTTAACTTACACCAGTTTTTTAAATAATCAAAACAGCTGTTTGTTATGTTTTAAACATAGATATGTATATTTTAATGTTATTTGTACGGTTTTATTTACTTTATTTGGTTTACATTGATTATCAAATATGAGTGAAAACTCGGTAAAATGGAACCACAAAGAGCATCATTTGGTTATTGGGATGCAGATAGGAGATCGATCGACTGTCACGGTCTGATCTCAGATTGTTTTCAGTCTGAGATTGTGGATTGATTATTGGGTTCGGGCGTAAGTGAGCATGCCGGCTTAAGCTTAATAAGCTTCTTGTTCTAGACAGACGAAATCAAGTACAAAATAACACAAAAATGTCTCCCAATAAACGTTTGAACCTTCTCGACTAATTTATCAGAAGTTGACATTATCTAAATTGCTTGCGCTTTACGTAAGCTTAATTAATTTTTGTTACTTACGTTATTGAATCGAAAGATATTGACGTTTTCGAATTTAATTAATTGGACCTTCCATTTTCAAATTTATACTTGCGTAGATGCCGGGAAGTGCTTTAATATTGAATCTACCGTTAAGAAATTGAGCATTTTGACAAAATATTTCGTTGATATTTGATCTAGCGAAAACTAGTGTAAAGCACACTTTACACTAGTTTTCGCTTTGTTGCTTTTTAACGAATGTAACAAAATATTGTAAACCTATTTAAAGGGCCTGATCGACGGACGAGTAAGACCGCGGTTTTATGGCTCGTCGGTAAAGCTCGCCGGTGTATCATTGCAAAACCACGGTTTTAAATACCGCCGAGCCTTACTCGTCCGTCGATCAGGCCCTTTATATTTTTTTAAAAAAATAGTTTGTCTATTTAAAAAGTATTTCCATTTCTTCTTATTCCTATCTATCAATATCGTAAATTAGTTCCCGCATCACGAAAAAACGGCAATTTAATAATTTTAAATCGAATTTCTAAAACATGACTTTTATGACGACTTTTCTGTTATACTGCACATACATATTACACATTGTAATGTTTTTAAGGATAAGTCCATTGAACAGAAAAAAAAATAAAGCTATGTGATTTTTTTTATTCTTTAGTTATCTAACTAGAAGGGGAATCATTTTTTTTAAATCGCTTCATCTAAATGTGCTCCATTTCGTTATTGGCACACCTGTAAACGATGAATAAAATTTTCCACTACTGCTCGTACTTCTATCGTCATACGTAGTTTTAAGTTTTATTAATAATTCTACTTTACCTTTATATATAGGCCAATTAAATTTGATAAGTTTAGAGCTTTGGCTCCTACCAAAACTTATATTATAAATCCTAGAAAATCTAGTTATATATTACGTTAGTGTTAGTACGATATTTATAATTTGTATACATTGTACCAAACCATCTTAGTTGTAACTCATAAAGCAGTGGCGTAGGTAAGCCCATACAAAAATAGTTTGATATTAAATTCCTTAATATAATTTGTAATCCAGTAATATCGGTATATAAATTGTATCTGTTAAAACAAGCATTTTCACATTTGCACAAATCAAACTTATATACTATATGGCACCCTAATAAACTGAATACTTAATTTTAGACATTTCCAAAGCATAAATTTCCATTATATTTTCCTACCAATCCAATGACAAGATGAATAGAAAATTCAACAAAATAATCAATTCTTATTCAATGAATTTTCCGTTCGAAACCATCAAGTGGAAATGACGTCATTACACCACATCGTTCATTTCCGTGAAAAATTGCTAACAAAAAGCGTCGTCTCATCCAAATTTATGATAAACATTAGGATTTATGTAAACAACTTATCATAATTTATGAAAACAATGTATAATGTGAGTGCTTAAAAATAATTTCATGAATTAGCTAAAACTGGCCATATTGTCAACGGCAACGTTTAATAATAACGTTATATAGAAGACGTTATAATGTATAACGTCAAAAAAGAAGACAAGACGTCAAGACATTAACAAATGAATAATGATTTTGACATTTTCAGCAACTCCACAGACCTTTCGCCGAGTCGTTTTAGCAACCTTGCTATGTTAATTATTAGTTTTATTATAATTATATATTATTATTGTTATTATTGAAGTGAAACTCCTAATGCGACCTCCAACAAGGTTGCGTTAAACGTTTAACACTACTATGGTGTACATACTACTATATACCATTGATGCAGTTTTTGCAAGAAATATTGAAAAACATTTCGCATCTTACTTTAGTTATCATATTCCCATTGTAAATATTATAGATTTGGATATTTTTCCACTCGAAAATCAATGCGATCAATTGTGAATTTGCCGCAAATTTATTGGTAGTAATTTAATGAAATACAATAAATTCATAAAATGGTTGACCACATAAATTTTTGATCGACTACTATCCAACCGTAACCGCTGATAGTGCGTATTTTTGCGAAAATTAAAGCAAAACTCGTTTTTCTTCTTCGGTTAAATAAATATTAATTTACTTCTCATTCTATTGACATATTTACTTTTAATATTGCATTCTGTACTTGGCGTGCTTTATCTTTCACACATATTTTATAAATTATTGATTATTATTCTAAATTCAAAAATTTATTTTTTAGCCATTATGATGGTTTATTGTAGTAACATTGCTGAAGAAACATAATCCGTGTAATCTATGGACAGAAATACACATTATTTTTTGCTTTAGTCATCGGAACAAACAAAACCCGGTAAGATTGTCGGCCCATATGGGACGGCCATACAGTGCTTTCGCCCTGATCGCATTGGCGTATAAGTGGCGACAACCCCCACTCGGACCACCGAGGTTTGGCATTATGCGCGAGAGCATATTTGCGGTGGTGGTGAGTTTAGGCGCAAGCGAAGTGTGGTCTGAAAGTCCACCGCGAGTCGAGAACCAGCCCAAGGTATTTGAGCGTAGTTCCAACCCGGATAGCTTCTCCGCCGTTGATGATGTGTGCGTCTTAAGGTGGAGGTCTTCTGTGGTCGTAGAAGCATATTATAGCTTTTGATTTCTGAAGGGCGACAGCGAGGCCGAGCTTCTTGATTTCAGAAACCACCCAAGCTACTCCAGCTGTCGCTCGAAGGCGCGCTTCCTTATAATCTTCTCCAATAGCGATCACGAGGGTGTCGTCTGCATAGGATGTAGTTGATACTCCAGGGACTAGTTTCGCTCGCAGCACCCTATCGTAACCTATGTTCCAAAGAAGGGGGCCAAGAACCGAACCTTGTGGGACGCCGCACTTGGTTTGAAAGGTTTTCCTCAATCATTTTCAGAATTCAATATTTTACAAACAATATAAATAACATAAAAAATCCGTACCCATTTTGCCCTATTTCATTACCATCAACGTCCATGGATGGATCTTTACTTAGATGAATTAAAAATATTTTCAAATAAAATTAAGAACATTGATAATTGAAGACTATGATAAATGAGTAGTCTCCAAACGCACAATTCTGCCAAAATTATACGACAATCACTTTTGCTATTCAGTTTTTCTGGACGTAAGCCAAATTGTATTCTATTATTATTTCTTATAACCAGCTATTGCCTGACTTCGTCCGAAACTGGAAAACGAAGTAAAAGATGTATGTACCAGGCGAGAAGTGAAGTTTAGAAAAATGTGTATAGAGATATCGGAATACCAGAAGATGGAACTCCATTAGACAGGTATTATTTTTGAAAGTTATAAAGGTATAATGGTTATATCAGCAGACGGCTCACATGTACACTTACACTACCATAGTCCGAAAATCTTGAAAAATTATATCCCCTTCGTTCCTCATGAAACATTCTAGATAGTGAAAACCGTAATAAATTCAGTGTAGTCGTTTTTAAATATCTCGAACCTACAGTCGGGCAGACGCGCCGGAGGGCTTTTTTTATTTAAATATATAAAACAAAGTTTTAGACATCACTTATAACTCAAGATCGGCTGGACCGATGTTAGTTATCTCTTTTTTGGTGGATTCTTCTCCGCTCCGAATAGCAGAATAAGTAATAAAATATCGGATAAGTCATCGAATATAAATAAAGAAATTAATTAATTTTACGAATGCAAATAGCATGTGGTGCCATCTGTTGACAAAATTACGCATATAAAAGAAACCTACCACTTTGTTCTTGCGCCGGATAACAAAACAAAAAATGTTGTATATCAGAAAGTGCTTTAACATGCAGTATCGCAATATTGCCGCTAGAGAGAAGAGGCCTAATGTGTAAAACTGCCATTCTTTTTCGCAATGGCAAGGAATAAAATATTTTTTCATTTGCAAAAAAAGTTGTATTAATGTTATTACCTTAATGAAATCCTAAATTAAGTTTAACTAAAGTTAACACGATATTATTAGACTGTTAGACGGAACAAAGTTCGCCGGGTCCGCTAGTATAATATAAAAATGAGACATATTCTGTTGCTAACTTTTTTAGGCATTATAAAGCTCTTTCTCTAGAACTTAATCATACATCTCTCATTGTTAAGGCAGGCTTCGTAAGAGTCTTTCTATCGACCGATTTCCTCCGACTCACGATAGAGATTTAGTTGTTGGGTTAATATATAGCCTATTACACCCACAAATAACTTGGATAGAACATTGACGAAGGCAAGAGATGGTGTATAATGTCGTTGAGCGCGGCGTTGCGAGAAAAACGACCTGCACTCAATGTCAATGGAGGCCACGGTGTCCAAGGCTACTACAAAGCCACAGGGACACTTAGGGGGAGTTCACATGGGCAAAGCCAGAGTTCCCCAAACTTTTTTGTGACGTAGACCCCTTGCCATGTTTTTCCGTGTTGGGTAGACCCCCTACTTACCTGATATTAATTTCCTGTAAATTTCTAACTGTAGTGAAGTTTAGTGTTAAAAACTTAAAGTAAATACACATGTTAATTTATACATTTCTTAATTGAATTTAAATTAAAACTACTCAAAATAAAATTTTGTATCTGTTATGTAAAATATACGTAGCATTAAATAAACTATAAATAAAATAACATAAGCAATAAGTCAATATAATGTTTATGTTTTGATATTATAAGATAGTATGATGTAAGTAAACAGGTACTATCAGTGTATGTGTTGAGATCCATCGTGGACCCCCATTTTCATTTCATGGACCCCCAAATTTTTTTTCGATGACGTAGACCCCTTGCAGGTTGTCATAGACCCCTAGTGGTCGATATAGACCATTTTGGGAATCACTGGGATAAGCGAAAGCTATTGGGATTCAAAGTGATTCAGGGTCCAAAAATTGATAGCACTAACCTATCTTCTTATCCTTACCCTTACACTCAAAACTACTTCCCCCAAAAATATTACCCAATTCAATTTAAGTAACCAATCTGAAATCTGAAAGGCCATGCTATATGTTTGTTATTAGTAACATATGAATCTTTTCTCGTTTCCATAGATCAGTGGCATGGATATTTCCACGCAAAATGTGACAGAAATAGAATCTAATTGCCTTCTTCTCTGCAGTGACTTGAACAAATTAAATGAAAGTTTTGCATTAGTTCAACTGTGAATGCCATTTTTCTTTATTGAGAGTTTACGATGAACCCTTACAGCCCTGCGATTCTGTAACTCACTTCACACACCCTCAGCGCTGATTTTTGCTGTCAAATCGTTCGTTTCGGTGTCATGTTACAATTTGGTATTCTGTTAAACAATAACCGCGACAAAAGCGCCGCTCAAATGAGATTGTTAACATTTGGAACTAAAATTTGGCACTGCTACACTTACGCTCCAAAATTGTTGGTATTTGGTATTCTGATACATACCATTTGACATCTCATCTCACTTAAATGTACATTTTGTACGACAATTGACAAATTAAAAGTTGCTCTTCCCTCGCTAAAATCGTCATTTACCAGTGAGTTAGCCATTTTTAGCGAAGTTAAAACTTGTTTTATGTGAAAATATTCTAACATAGGACAATCTATATGTATCTTGGGGTAAGTTTATAAAATAATATTTATCAATACAGCATTATTTTACGAAAAAAATTATATATATAAACATTAAGCTTCGTGAAATTGAACTTTGTTATTGTTACAGAAGGCCCGTTTCCACTTTTAAAGTTTAAACCTCTATTTCAAGAAATAAATGATGTAATCCATTAAAAAATACTTAATATAATATCTATAGATGGCGAAGAAAATGTAGGCACGAAACGACCAATTGGTTTCTCGGCGTTGGTTATTATCGCTTTTTTCCAATACTCAAGAAATTATATGGTATTGACGAAACCTAGAACATATGCTGCTGAGATGAACGAAGAGTCTAGTAAATACTAAATAGATGATCTAAGGTAAACATTTTGATTACTTTAGCATTAAAAATATAATTTTTATCCAAGAACCAATTTTTCGATGCAGTCTTGATCATGTCTTGTCTCCAGCAGAGATAAGTCGAACAAAAAACGATAAATAAGATAGGTAAATATTGTAATATATTTGTATTTTTCTACTATACTAAAATTATAAATCTAATAATTTCAGATGTTCAAAATTCCTGATAGAAAAATACATTCTGCCTTTGAAGAAGAAGAATATTACATGTGTATCATACAACAAGGCCCCTGGATATAAAAAGACACAATAGTGCAGACATTTTCAAATTATTGAATTTCGACTATCCTTCAATTTATAATAAATGATAACACAGTACAATTTCGGTTCCTATATTTTTATAAAATAAATTGATATAACATTAAGGTTTTGGATAAAAACATTATTCTGCTTTACACAAGTATGAAATACCATCATTACATACATGATGGTTTAAGTACTTATTAAGCTTTTTTAAATTTATCGTTCATAACTATTACTTTTTACAAACTAATTAGAAAATATATTAAAATAAATATATTTATCTACAAAATAAAGTAGATGTTATTGATTAGCTCTATGTGAGGCTGTGTTTTAATTAGTTTTTATTATACTTAAGTTTGTTTTACTGAAAGTTATTTTGTAGTGTGTTAAAAGTTTACTATAATCATTAAATTAAATGTTTAAAGTTATTATATTGTTCTTTTATTCACCTATAAAGTAACATGGCTTATATATTTTTCATTTCGGCTTAGCTATGTATTTAACTCGGTTACTACGTTTTCTATAGGCAGTCATTAAATAAGTGGTAGATTTAATTAATCATTTTATTAATATAATATTATTAGATACAAAAAAAAATATTATGAAGTACACAATTATCTTAAACACGGTAATACAATTTTTCATATAAAAATCATAGTTGTCCAAACTGCATTCAAAATAGATTAGTGGTCTCGGTTTAATATCTCTTCTTAACATTTCAATAATTGGTCATTTTCTTCCTCATTCTTGACAACTACCACTGATGGCTGTAATACAATGATTATCTGTTAAAATTGTAAATAGGGAAATGTGGTAGGTCACTGTACTGACACAATAATATTGCATAGCAATTTAATTATTGTAAAGTTAAGGTAAATAATAAAAAAACTTGCATAAAACACACAAAAACTTATATATGGGATATCTTTGTATTTCTAAGTAAAGTATCTTAAACACATGTTTGATAATATTATAACTAAGCCAAATATTATTAAAAGTTTTATGGTAACAAGGCTTAGTAATTTCGCACAGTATTTGATTCAGTACTATGAATAAAAAAAATCTTGAGCAAACCTATATTTAGACTCAAAAATCCAAATCCAAGTATGTACTTTAAAAACAATTATTTATTAATGAAACAAATCCAAGACCCATAAAGGGTATGTTTAGTTTTAAAGTGTAGTCAGCAGCAATAACTATCTTTTGATTGCTTCATTAAATAAGTTATGGCAATGTTGTTTCCAACATTTAAAATTAACGTTGATCACTTGAAATGGTATGAATTTGAGCAATTGAAAGCTTATATATTTGATCCAACATACCTAACATGATTATTTATACTTGTATTCTGAAATCTGAACAATTAAATTAAATTCAACTTGATCAGTTAAAATTAATACTTCTTATATTTCATGAATGGAATTTGAAGTTAGGAAACCTAAAAATATTTTTTTATTTGACATTTTTAACCAACAATTTCATTATTCTTTACAATGTCGCTTCGATTTAACCTATTACATTTGACTTCAAATTTGCCATCAAACAAACAAACTTTGTTAACTGATTTACTAGTCACTACTTATTCCTATTTATTTACTATGATAGTTATTATATTTCTAAAATAGTTTTAATAGAATTCAGTTTTTATGAGTGTTAGTAAAAACATAGGTAATATTGTTGTTGTGTGTTTGACCTCTGAATCACTTAAAAAGGTTGCAATAGTAGTTTCATGGCATCTAAAAAGTACCAACACTAGCACTTACACAAATGAATAAATATATAAACACTAATTTTTCTTCTTTATAGATAGGTACCCTTTTATTTTATAATTACTCAACAAAATATTATATGAAAACATTGGTATTAACCTTGGTTACCTTTAGTAACATTTTGAAAATTTAAAACACCTATCCATCCTGTTTACTTTGAATCCGTAGCCCATTTGCTGAGAGAATCACTTTTAGCGTGACATCATCTTTTATCTTTTTGTTAAGATAATATTCTTAAATTTTTTACAATATATCCAGATGTTAGGTATCCCTTGTTTCGTGCTGAAACATAATTAATATTTTTAAGTTTCTGTCGGTTTATCTTTTTTTTTAATATTTTTTTTAATTCAAACGTCGACCATTTTGTTTTATTAAAAATATTTTGTTTATGTAAGATGAAAATTTTGACAATTAACTCTTTTTATAAAATAATAGTTATTCCGTGAGTCCACTACGCAGTAACAGCGCTCCCTTCGTCACTGACGTAATTTTTGGAATCTCATGGTATTCTGTTAATAAATTTTACATTACGTCTTGATAAGTGGAGGGAGGTAACCTAGTGAGTTGTTGTCTATTAATATCGTGACAATTGACTCATTTTATTTTATAAAAAGAGTTAATTGTCAAAATTTTCATCATACATAAACAAAATATTTTTAATAAAACAAAAAGGTCGACGTTTAAATTAAAAAAAATATTAAAAAAAAAGATAAACCGTGAAAATATCTCAAAAATGATTTATCTGATGGAAAATAATAGAATAGCGAGGAAAATTATTAAAACCCATCTGGCAATGGGGCCGCTTAAAGGTAAGTAGTGAGTTTATTTATTAGTCAATCGTAAGTTACGTATTTTGTTTATAACTTCCAATTAAGAGTTTATATTTCGTATTTACCCGACAACTGACCAGCCGTGGTGTATATGAGCGACAGAAACTTAAAAATATTAATTATGTTTCAGCACGAAACAAGGGATACCTAACATCTGGATATATTGTAAAAAATTTAAGAATATTATCTTAACAAAAAGATAAAAGATGATGTCACGCTAAAAGTGATTCTCTCAGCAAATGGGCTACGGATTCAAAGTAAACAGGATGGATAGGTGTTTTAAATTTTCAAAATGTTACTAAAGGTAACCAAGGTTAATACCAATGTTTTCATATAATATTTTGTTGAGTAATTATAAAATAAAAGGGTACCTATCTATAAAGAAGAAAAATTAGTGTTTATATATTTATTCATTTGTGTAAGTGCTAGTGTTGGTACTTTTTAGATGCCATGAAACTACTATTGCAACCTTTTTAAGTGATTCAGAGGTCAAACACACAACAACAATATTACCTATGTTTTTACTAACACTCATAAAAACTGAATTCTATTAAAACTATTTTAGAAATATAATAACTATCATAGTAAATAAATAGGAATAAGTAGTGACTAGTAAATCAGTTAACAAAGTTTGTTTGTTTGATGGCAAATTTGAAGTCAAATGTAATAGGTTAAATCGAAGCGACATTGTAAAGAATAATGAAATTGTTGGTTAAAAATGTCAAATAAAAAAATATTTTTAGGTTTCCTAACTTCAAATTCCATTCATGAAATATAAGAAGTATTAATTTTAACTGATCAAGTTGAATTTAATTTAATTGTTCAGATTTCAGAATACAAGTATAAATAATCATGTTAGGTATGTTGGATCAAATATATAAGCTTTCAATTGCTCAAATTCATACCATTTCAAGTGATCAACGTTAATTTTAAATGTTGGAAACAACATTGCCATAACTTATTTAATGAAGCAATCAAAAGATAGTTATTGCTGCTGACTACACTTTAAAACTAAACATACCCTTTATGGGTCTTGGATTTGTTTCATTAATAAATAATTGTTTTTAAAGTACATACTTGGATTTGGATTTTTGAGTCTAAATATAGGTTTGCTCAAGATTTTTTTTATTCATAGTACTGAATCAAATACTGTGCAAAATTACTAAGCCTTGTTACCATAAAACTTTTAATAATATTTGGCTTAGTTATAATATTATCAAACATGTTTTTAAGATACTTTACTTAGAAATACAAAGATATCCCATATATAAGTTTTTGTGTGTTTTATGCAAGTTTTTTTATTATTTACCTTAACTTTACAATAATTAAATTGCTATGCAATATTATTGTGTCAGTACAGTGACCTACCACATTTCCCTATTTACAATTTTAACAGATAATCATTGTATTACAGCCATCAGTGGTAGTTGTCAAGAATGAGGAAGAAAATGACCAATTATTGAAATGTTAAGAAGAGATATTAAACCGAGACCACTAATCTATTTTGAATGCAGTTTGGACAACTATGATTTTTATATGAAAAATTGTATTACCGTGTTTAAGATAATTGTGTACTTCATAATATTTTTTTTTGTATCTAATAATATTATATTAATAAAATGATTAATTAAATCTACCACTTATTTAATGACTGCCTATAGAAAACGTAGTAACCGAGTTAAATACATAGCTAAGCCGAAATGAAAAATATATAAGCCATGTTACTTTATAGGTGAATAAAAGAACAATATAATAACTTTAAACATTTAATTAATATATATAAAATAAAATACTGTTTTCATGTCAAAAGGAAGAGACTGGCTGCCCACAACACAGGGAATCCTAGTGTGGGGGCCAGTGCACTTTACTTTATCTAAATATCTTGTATATTGTGCATAATAAAGTTTTTTCTTTCTTTCTTTCATTTAATGATTATAGTAAACTTTTAACACACTACAAAATAACTTTCAGTAAAACAAACTTAAGTATAATAAAAACTAATTAAAACACAGCCTCACATAGAGCTAATCAATAACATCTACTTTATTTTGTAGATAAATATATTTTCTAATTAGTTTGTAAAAAGTAATAGTTATGAACGATAAATTTAAAAAAGCTTAATAAGTACTTAAACCATCGTGTATGTAATGATGGTATTTCATACTTGTGTAAAGCAGAATAATGTTTTTATCCAAAACCTTAATGTTATATCAATATATTTTATAAAAATATAGGAACCGAAATTGTACTGTGTTATCATTTATTATAAATTGAAGGATAGTCGAAATTCAATAATTTGAAAATGTCTGCACTATTGTGTCTTTTTATATCCAGGGGCCTTGTTGTATGATACACATGTAATATTCTTCTTCTTCAAAGGCAGAATGTATTTTTCTATCAGGAATTTTGAACATCTGAAATTATTAGATTTATAATTTTAGTATAGTAGAAAAATACAAATATATTACAATATTTACCTATCTTATTTATCGTTTTTTGTTCGACTTATCTCTGCTGGAGACAAGACATGATCAAGACTGCATCGAAAAATTGGTTCTTGGATAAAAATTATATTTTTAATGCTAAAGTAATCAAAATGTTTACCTTAGATCATCTATTTAGTATTTACTAGACTCTTCGTTCATCTCAGCAGCATATGTTCTAGGTTTCGTCAGTACCATATAATTTCTTGAGTATTGGAAAAAAGCGATAATAACCAACGCCGAGAAACCAATTGGTCGTTTCGTGCCTACATTTTCTTCGCCATCTATAGATATTATATTAAGTATTTTTTAATGGATTACATCATTTATTTCTTGAAATAGAGGTTTAAACTTTAAAAGTGGAAACGGGCCTTCTGTAACAATAACAAAGTTCAATTTCACGAAGCTTAATGTTTATATATATAATTTTTTTCGTAAAATAATGCTGTATTGATAAATATTATTTTATAAACTTACCCCAAGATACATATAGATTGTCCTATGTTAGAATATTTTCACATAAAACAAGTTTTAACTTCGCTAAAAATGGCTAACTCACTGGTAAATGACGATTTCAGCGAGGGAAGAGCAACTTTTAATTTGACGTACAAAATGTACATTTAAATGAGATGAGATGTCAAATGGTATGTATCAGAATACCAAATACCAACAATTTTGGAGCGTAAGTGTAGCAGTGCCAAATTTTAGTTCCAAATGTGAACAATCTTATTTGAGCGGCGCTTTTGTCGCGGTTATTGTTTAACAGAATACCAAATTGTAACATGACACCGAAACGAACGATTTGACAGCAAAACTCAGCGCTGAGAGTGTTTTTAATATTATTAATTTTATTTCAAACGTCGACCATTTTGTTCTCTATTTTGTTTTATTAAAAATATTTTGTTTATGTATGATGAAAATTTTGACAATTTACTCTTTTTATAAAATAAAATGAGTCAATTGTCACGATATTAATAGACAACAACTTACTAGGTTACCTGCCTCCACTTATCAAGACGTAATGTAAAATTTCTTAACAGAATACCATGAGATTCCAAAAATTACGTCAGTGACGAAGGGAGCGCTGTTACTGCGTAGTGGACTCACGGATTAACAGTGAGTTACAGAATCGCAGGGCAGTTTTTATTTTGTTTACTAGCTGCCCCCGCGGACTTTGTTTCGCCTTAATATTTTTTGTTTACTTAACTTTTTAGTAGCTACATAGCAACTTATGTAACATTTTGCTATGCTACCCCATAAAGACTGTTGGCTTATCCGAAATAATTTAACAATTATTATTAATAGGTTCAGAAGTTTTGGCCTCTCATTCCTGAGGTCGTAGGTTCGATCCCCGGCTGTGCACCAATGGACTTTCTTTCTATGTGCGCATTTAACATTCGCTCGAACAGTGAAGGAAAATATCGTGAGGACACCGGCTTGCCTTAGACCCAAAAAGTCAACAGCGAGTGTCAGTCACAGGAGACTGATCACCTGCTTGCCGATTAGATTAACAAATGATCATGAAACAGATACAGAAATCTGAGGCCCAGACCTAAAAAAAGAGTTTATATATATTTTTCGATTAATTTTTCTTACTAGTTTTGTTTATTTAAGTTATATATATAAAACATTTCGGCTGCTCGATTGCGAGCTATGGGTGTAATGTGTTAAGCATTATTTAAATATAATAACCACGACATTTACATTTCAATTATTAACATAAAAAAACAGTACCAGTTACCAGTGAAAGCAGTATCTTCAAGACAACCGATACAGCTATTGACTCTTAGGCCGTTTCTCCACTGCTCCGGTCCGGCAAACGTTAATTACCGATCCGATTTAGAAACTCACAACAGTACTTACGTGCTTCTCCACTACTCCGGCATCCGGTTTTTAACGATCCGATAACTTGCTAGATCGGAACGCGGTGTTTTATCGGTCCAAGTATATCCAAGAGGTTATAAATTACTATACATAGGTTTATTTATTTATAGTTATATTATATCATAAAGTATTAGTGAACTATTTATTAAGTAGATTATAATATTTCAAGATAGACAATATAAAAAAAGTAATAAACTAGCCAGGCAATAAAATATTCAGAATTTAGAACGTTTTATTAATAAAATAAAGTATATGCATTTTAGTTAATATCAGTGTTGCATGATAAATATACAAGTATCGGTTATTGTCGGATCGGATATAGTGGAGAAGCGCAATCCGGCTTTCCGATATTTTTTTAATGACTCATTCCGGCTTCCGACGCCGGACCGGAGCAGTGCAGAAAGGGCCTTAGGCAAAGGGTAAATGGTCCATAAAAAATAAGGTACCAATAATAACTTATTTTTCATCATTTCTCATTGATGATAAAAGTTAGTGATGTGAGTTGAACTATTTCAACAGTATTACAGTAAAAAGATTTTGAAATTGTCAAAGTGAGGAAATATTTGCAAAATTATTTATAATAATTAGTTTTAAATTATATTCAGTAATAAACACATCGTCTAAAAATACCAATGTCAAAGACATCAAAGCCTTCAAATTTGATTATAATTTGCCTTCGTGCCAAATTTCGAATACTGAGATTAATCAAAGTTCAAATACTGGAATGACTTCAATAAAAATTGTCTAGAATTGCAGTCTTGTCAGTAAATTAGATTGGAAATATTTGAGAAAATATTTTCTGTGTAACGAATTCTTCGGGCAATATGTTTGGGTGGTTTCGCCTGCATGGAATGAAAAGTCCTTAATTGGTTAAAAAAACAAGTGATAATAATTGTATGGAAAAATTTCAACTCTCAAATAGGTATAATATTTTTAAAAAAAATTTAAAACGGTTCGAAACGATTATTAAAAGAAAATCAAAAAGGATTTTACCTCATTTTGTAGATGAAACGGGGGGATTACGTGATTTATCAAGAGAATAATCACGGTCTATAAAATTTCAAACTTTTTATAGAAAATTAAACTTTATTTGATACAGTTAAAGTACTATTTTAAATGGCAATCGATGTGCCTTAACAAATGAGTAGTCATAATAAAAGTAGCGAACGTTATTTATACCAGAAAGTAATGCATGCCTAGGTAATTAGACCTAAGCCATAATTTCAATTAGTCTTTATAATAATGAATTTCATATCTTTCATGTTCTTCATTAAGAACAATATAATTTTACGCATAGTCGACCCTTAGTCGCAAACAAAACCAGAAAAATAAGATTCTGATAAAAATATGAAGACCTTAATATTGATGAAGCTGTGTGCTTATACACCTTCATGGTGTGTGTTTTTTCACCGTCATGGTGTGTGTTTATACATCTTCATGGTGTGTGTTTTTTCACCTTCATAGTGTGTGTTTTTTCACCCTCATGGTGTGTCTTTATTCACCTTTAATGTTTAAGTCGATAAGACACGTGCTCATGTAATAAATTGCTTCGAAAATTGTTTTTTAAAGCAATTTTCTCACAACTGAATAATAAATTCAAAACGCCATTGGAACTAGAACTTCGTATTTTAGATTAAATAAATATCTTTTAACTAAATAATTATCTTAGAAAAAAAAATCTGAAAAAATTAATTACCCATAATTAGGCTGGTCGAATTTATAAAAGTTATCAGTGAGGTATAAAAGAAGACGTACAAGGATACGAAAGGGAATGCTTAGGTGGTTTGGCCTGGAAGGAAACTGGAAGGAAATAGCGTTTAAGATAACAGATAGGCATAGTTTAATCGCTAGTGCTCATATAATTATTTTTCTGTACGAGGTTAACCAAAATGAATAGTGTAACTCAACGATTCGTTGCCTATTGTATATTTAAGTACAAAATGTAATTTTGCTTCAAATGAAGTGATTTTTATTATTATTTTATCATACTAATTTATCACACTTGACGAAACTTTAGTGATCTGATAATTTGAATCAGTTACGATATTGGATTATTCCATTCGAGTATCCATTAACTTAGGCCATGAGGATTTAATTATCACTGATATGTCGGTGTTACATTATACGGATTAATTGTGGTAGAAAATGACAACCGATAAAACCGATTAAAACATATCTAGTAATAATCTTTTTTTATCTTTCTCTTTTCAAAACTACGAAACGGTTTTTACAAATGCCAAAGTCAGATCAATAATTCGAATTAAATTTGATTAATAAAACCGAAAACACAGGTTTGTATATATTTATATTATAAAAGCAATGATTTGGATCATAGTATCTATAAATATCCGGTAACCAATACTATTTTGTATCAATTTTATATTTGAAAAAAAAACTCATTGAGTTGAAATGAAATGTTTTTTTTTTTTAATTTTAATCCATCTGCAATCAGCCTCTTGGCTTTAATGAGATTTTATGTCATGAAATGAAATATTAAAAACAGAAAAATAAATATTTTATAGCTCACAAATAAAGAATATTTACAATATTCGTAACCTACATAACAGAATAAAAAACTAAAACACGTTTAAAACTTTTGGTTCGAATGGGCGGTGGCATCACATAACATAAGATGAGCCTCCTGCCCGTTTGCCTCCTGTTCCATAATAAACAGAAAATAATACAATTTATGCATCGCATCACAATAAATATTCTAAACACTATTGTATTATGACTAATTTCTCGTTAAACGAGTGCGTAATTAAGCACTAAAAGCTCACTGGATTTTCTGTTTCCTTGTCGCACACGTGGAACTGCGAAAGAAAGGAGCTCCTTCATCTTCACTATAACATGGTCTGTTTGAAAAAAGCAGATTAATGAGAGTATCTAGTTGCATCAGCCTTACTTACTACCATAAAATGTAGTAATGGTGTAAGGTCGTTCAATATATATATCGGCAATCACATCTTTAGCCATCTTCATAGAACTTGACAGAACTTTTCGTATAGATAAAAACAAACAGAGTATAGTTTTTTTTTTTTTAAATATAAACCTTTTCTACTCCCCTGCCATTGTGTCCAGGGACTTTTTCACATCACACGTCTCGCGAAATACGACCCGGCTACATCTGAACAGAGTATAGTTTTCTAAATAACACGACGAAAATCTATGCAAATCCAATTTTCGCTGACTCGCCATTCCATTCCACTCGTGACTCAACAGATGACAACGCGTTTTCCAATTAAAAGTTATTTAGACCCACGAAAAACATGTAAAAAAGTTTGTGTACGCATCACACAATGGCAGTCAATAAAAGCCTTTGTTATAGAAATCCGTGACACATATTAGAATCATTACACGCCGTTCCACAAGGAAAATTTTCGCGCGGCCCCACTACGTGAAACAAGCTACCCACTGAAGTATTTCTGAACCTGTTCGATTTACGTCACCAAAAGGCTCTACCAACACGTGTATGTGGAGGGTATTCAACTTCTTGACACCACGGGCCTAGTGAACAGGACAAAATCATTCGAATTTCGAATTAGTGAATTAAAGTGAGTGCACGTTAGTAATAAGTGGAAAAAATATTACACCAGAACAGTGTAGGGGAGTGTAGGGGAGGGGGGAGTGTCTGCCCCTTAATAGAGACTGTAGTTTTTTTTTAAATAGAACGGGGGGCAAACGGGCAGGTGGCTCACCTGATGTTAAGTGATACCGCCGCCCATGGACACTCTCAATGCCAGAGGGCTCGCGAGTGCGTTGCCGGCCTTTTAAGAATTGTATACTCTACATGGTAAATACGGTAAAAGATGCAGAGTGACCCCACATCTTTACGCAACGCCAAAGGATCAAGCCGCTCGGAGAGGGATTGGTCGTCGACGATTCGAACCGCTCTGCGTTGTATACGGTCAAGTGGAAGGAGCTGGTACTGGGGAGCCCCCGCCCAGAGGTGAGAACAGTACTCCATGTGGGGCCGAATTTAGATTTTCTTACATTAAATGTCCTTTTTAGTACATTAGCTTAGTTTTAAATTACTTATTAGTCTTAAGTAAGCCTAGATCGTAATGTTTAATGATGTGTTTGTGCAGAGAAAATTTATTCAAATAAAAATCGATTTAGATTTAAGAGAGCGTACCAATTCTTATAAGGCCGGCAAAGCCCTCTGGCATTGAAAGTGTCTATGGGCGGTGGTATCACTGGCGAGCCTCTTGCCCGTTTGCCCGTTTCAATATAAAACCTCCGTCGATTATTAGCAACGGGTGTAGGCACTGAGGTAGTGCAAACATGTAAATAGAGTAAACGCTATTTATATATGGTATGAACATTGCTCTTAGGATTCCATGTGTGATCAAATCTGTAGACTGAGTATGACATGGATTCCGCTAACGCTGATGTCTTCGCAAAATATTTGTATGAAAAATCGAGTTAGATAAAATAGAATAGCTACATTGTTGAGTTTTTGTACCGCGCGATTCAATGAGAAATCAGTGCTTACGGGTATTGATAACTTCATCGTAAATGCCTAATGTTGAGGGCCCTTTAAATAAATGTAGAACGTAGGTTCGATCCCCGGCTGTGCACCAATGGACTTTAGGTCTATGTGCGCATTTAACATTCGGACGGTGAAGGAAAACATCTTGAGGAAACCGGCTTGCCTTAGAGCCAAAAAACCACGGCGCGGCGTGATCACCTACTAGCTAATTAGATTGACAAATCATGAAACCGATACAGAAATCTGAGGCCAAGCCCTAAAAAGGTTGTAGATCATATGATGTTTGTATGTACATCGAAAATGCATAATATAACGTCGGGTTACGTGCAAAAGAACGTATGTAATATGTCTTATATCAGCTATTATTTTTTGCTTATTGTTAAGCCAAAAATTACTAGTAAAATCTGAAATTGAAAGTTTAATATTTTTATTTTGTTGTAACATATATGTTTACCATAATTAACGTGTGTTTTAAAATCAATAGCTTGTAACATATACTGTTCATATAGCATTATATAGTGAACTTAAATGAATAAGTGTAAGTGATGCATAACTTATATAAAGCATGGTGTTAGAACAAAATTTACTTTTATCGTAATTAATTTAGCGTATGTCAAAAAGTGACGGCTCATTGGTCTAGTGGTTAGTACCCCTGACTGCGAATCCATGGGTCCCGGGTTCGATCCCCGGCTGAGACAAACATCGATGTGATGAGCTTAGGTCTTGGGTGTTTAAATATGTATTTATATGTCTATCTATGTATTATATGTATGCCTAGTACCCATAACACAAGCTTTACCAGCTTAGCATGGGACTAGGTCAATTGGTGTGAATTGTCCAATAAAAAAAAAAAAAAGAAACAATGCAATATAGTAGTTCAATCTGATGTCTGGAATTATCAGTCGTTCAATTGTTCCCGGGAAACCTTCCATAATGTTATCATTCGAAATTAGCACAATAAAATGAAATCTCAAGTAATAATCATTACAATGAAATCTTTTGTTAAAGATAATCGCGAATTCTCTTTTTAAGACTGCCATCAATCGCCTACTATAATTAATGATCTGAGAGCAATAACGTTTTATTTTAGGACATTTCAAAGGAACCTCTTACATTTATTACCGCATTCGTTCAGGTCACAAATTTGATTTATTTAATTTCAAAAATTCCATTTTGGAAAAACAGCTGGTTTCGTTTTTTACGGAATATATTTTTGTTGAAACATGTACAATGTACCTTCATAGTGATAATACTAATGATACAAATTATATATCTATAGAAAACTTAGTGATAATAATGATGTCATAATAAAAATAAATTTTTATAAAGACAATTCACACTAATTGACCTAGTCCCATGCTAAGCTGGTGAAGCTTGTGTTATGGGTACTAGGCAACGGATATACATACATATTATAGATATATAGACATATAAATACATATTTAAACACCCAAGACCTAAGCACAACACCAAATGCTCATCACATCGATGTTCGTCTCAGCCGGGGATCGAACCCGGGACCCATGGATTCGTAGTCAGGGGTACTAACCACTAGACCAATGAGTCGTCATTTTTATTTGAATGAATTATTATTTATTTGGATCCCATTATAAATTGCGATTAGCTGGAAAGGACGTAAGAGAATAGTGGGATATTATCTTACCAATCAAAAAATCTTATTGTGATTACTATCTTGTATCCACGGTATCACAAAATCACAGATCACTTGTATTAAACTGCTTCGTCTATAAAACGTTGTCTAAATAAAGATATAGTTTTTCAAAAAATATGGTCACCGTTGTAACAAAGACTAAAATTTTAAGACGTATATTTGAGCGACTGTAAAAACTTATTTCTTTGCATCCATTATGTGGAGTTCAGAGTTCAACCTATTTTAACATCAAATAGGATAATAATATATTATTATACAGGATAATAATTCATACATAAATGACATAAGTATTAATTTATTTTTAACTAGCGACCCGCCCCGGCCTCGCACGGGTGCAATGCTGATACTAAATACACTACAGAAAAACTGTGCGGCCGGCCGGTACCGCCGCAAACGCTATGTCCCGCAATTTTTAAATCTGTAATATCTTCGAAAATATTCACTTAAATCAGACGGTGTAAAGAGCCATATAGATCTATATTAAATGAACAATGTATTCAAGGTATTTAATTGGTTAAGGATTAATGCTGTATTGGTTTAAATCGCTTCGAAAATTAGCCATTATTTGTCGTAATAAGTAAATGACAAAAAAAAGTTATTGTGGGTTATCCATAAGAGATAGACATATACCATCAAGGACTTTTCTGTAGACCTTTTCAATGTGTACAATACTTAGTACATTATTTTGATAAAACTCGTAGGGTTCAGCCTGCGTTTGCAATGTAAGCGGAAAAAATGTAATTATTTACGACATCACATTAGAAACCTCAAAAATAATAGTACTTCTCCACTATTTAATGGATGTTATTATACATATAAACCTTCCTCTTGAATCACTCTATCTATTAAAAAAAACCGCATCAAAATCCGTTGTGTAGTTTCAAAGATTTAAGCATACAAAGGGAAATAGGGACAGAGAAAGCGACTTTGTTTTATACTATGTAGTGATTATCGGGCCTAACTCGGAACGTCTAATAATCTTTCTACCCTTGTCACGGTGGCGCATACCAGCCGATTTTATCACCGTCATTTCACCTCTCTCGCCTTTGTTGACTACAGTTTTTTTTTTTTTCAATATTTTTCTTTTAGTCACTAAATTAGGTTTATTGTGGTAATGGTAAAACTCTTAAATTGCCTTTCAACGAAGCCTTTTAGGCTAAAAGAACACTTTTTTGTATACCGTTAAGCACTAAATGCAATAAAGGTCCGTGGGGTTTGACTCACTCCAGGCACTCTGCTACCCAGGCAACCAGGAGAGCTATATCCGCTAAAACTACCTCTGGTAGTTCCAACACGACCGCATTGCTCGACCAGAGGCTCTCGAGGTCGCTTTCGCATTGTACCAAAACAAAAATAGCACGCTTAAAAAAGTTATTGCATTCAAATATCCACTTATCATACCATGTCAATTGCGCATGCTATGCATGAACGCGAAAGAAGGTCGTTTCAGTCAACCTATAATTGTTTAAGAGCATGCAATCTAACTTTAACTGTAACATCTTTATATATATAATTCTTCTGTGAGTGTGTCACTGAACTTCTCTCAAACGACTGGACCGATTTTGATGAAATTTTTTGTGAGTGTTCAAGGGGATCTGGGAATGGTTTAGATTCACAAATCAGCCCGCCAGTTGGCGCTGCAGTCGGTACTTTCATACTTTGCTTTACTAATTGCTTGAAATATCATGCAGGACAACGTCTGTCGGGTCCACTAGTATTTGTATAATCCTTTGAAGTTTGAAATATCACCTACATAAAATAGAATGTACAATAAATGCTTAGCAAAAATCTATAGATCAAGGGTTAATAGCTGTTCAGTTGAGAGGTTGCTAATGACGTATTTTTTATAAGTAGCACTTTCTGCTTGCGTCAAACAAAACAATTATGAACAGTTAGTACAATTAAAAGCATACCTATAGTGTAGGTAAAGTCATCAAGTGTTTAAAATAAATAAATCAGTGGCGCTACAACCTCTTTAGGTCTGGGCTTCTGAATCTGTTTCATGATCATTTTTAAATATAATAGGCAAGTAGGTGATCAGCCTCCAGTGCCTGACACACGCCGTCGACTTTTTGGGTCTAAGACATGTCGGTTTCCTCACGATGTTTTCCTTCACTGCGAATGTTAAATGCGCACATAGAAAGAAAGTCCATTGGTGAACAGCCGCGGATCGAACCTACGATCTCAGGGATGACAGTCGCATGCTGAAGCCACTAGGCCACCACTGCTAACATCAAGTGATTAGATGTTGAAAAAAAAATTAACGTAAGATATAAGTTATTGTTTAGATCTATATATAATATCTGCAATATCCGATATATATTAGTGTAACAAAGGATGCTTCGGTGACCCTACATATATGGTGATACACAATTACTTTAAAATAAACATTAAGACCATAGTAACCTCGTTGTATCCTATTATCCTATTACTTATTTAGGCGAAAAAGGCACACAATTGTCTGTCGATAATAGAACAATTAATACAGGAACAATGGGTTAGGCTAGACTGTTATATCAAATACTTTGTTTAGTACTAACACAGCACGCACAAAACACCAAATAATTGAGGGCGTAATTAATAATAGAATCATCGGCAAATATGGAAACCATTACTACAAGAACGTCTAAGCGAAACCCTCAAAGAAAGTAATAAAAAAGTTTCTATTACGAATAAACTACTGTAAGGAGTAATATTTGAGATATTATATTTAATTCATAGACATGCTATACAATTATATAGGTTTAGGTTGTATTGTCAAATTTATGATATTCTAAACGTTAGTAGCCAAAGGTTCGCTCATAAAGTATATTAATTCCTTTATTACCCACAATCATTTAATAATCTGATTTCGGTAGAATCTCCGTGGTACAAAACAAGCGTATTTAGCGGTCCTCCAGTTCGCTATTTAGCAGATATTTTGTGTTGGACAGCACAGACCACATAGTTGTTTGCCCTGATCAGTGTTAGTTCTGCCTTGCGATTCTGTAACTCACTTTTCGAACTCACACAGCGGTATAAGGTCCCTCCTTGTAGTTTCTTGTTTATCAGAATTCCAAATCATAAAATGACTGCTTTAAGACTGATTTGAGCGCGACCGCCGCTGCGAAAACCGCTGTGTGAGTTCGAAAAGTGAGTTACGGAATCGCAGGGCTGATCTCTCTCTCAGGTAAAAATAGCCTAGCTAAAAGAGTTTTGAAATAAAAGAAAAACTATTACTCCACCAATTTTAATATGTAGTCAACTTATAGAACTTTTACTAAAGTATAAATAAGAAACAACTTTTACAATAACCATTACTTGCCCTTCCTTGTTCCTGCCTACCAGACTCGTAATCGTGCTTTGTTCCATGTTCCTCACATTAACACTAACTATGCAAGGAACTCAGTTTTGTATCGCGCAGCCCGGACATACAACGACCAATATTTAAACCTTGACCTGTTTAAGCTGTCGCGGAATACGATTAAAAGAAGTATTAAGAATATCCATAGCGCAAAATCACCTGCATCATGAGCATACCCCACATATACACACCTTCACGTACTTACCCTCACTTTTACACCATCATACAACACAACCAAATTAGGTACCACTTAGATATACGTATTGAATAGTTTTTATTTGTTTGTTTCCTTTTATAAATTCTTGAACCATTTTGTAGTTAAATGTATTATTATGTATTCCATATTTGGCAATACTTTTAATGTAACTGTTTGTTATTGTATATAATTTATGTTAGCTGTAGGTTTACAAAATAAATAAATAAATAAATAATTACAATAAATGTATCCAGCTATCGACACAGCAAGTGTCTCTGTCACTCAACGCTTTACACAATGAGTGACAGTCTTAATTTATTCAAATTTAAATCAACTGAAACCTTAAGTACTTAATCGCACCTGTACAGAAGAGGTTATTTCAAAATAGTACCGTTTAATACGATTAAAAGTAAGCAGCTGTTACGTTGAATTTTATTACCGTAATAAACAGCATTATTGTTTAACGTGCATTTTCAATAATATAATAATTCCACGTGACATAATTTAGCTACATAAATGTAATAAAAAGCTTTTAGATTTGGTATATTTAAAGACTATACATTTGGAAACCATATACCCAAAACAAAGGACTGTTTGGTCAACGCTCCTTTGCATTCAGGGGCCCTTTATAACAAAATCTATGGATTCTGAGATCGTTAAACTATCCAGATATCAACACGCTAGGCCCATAGAAATTACACTAGCCAAATTGGATTTCGAATCTAGAGAATCTACATACATATCTTGGTATGACTTTGAGGTTTCAAAAACTAACACAGACACAGTGCACGATCATAACAACTTTCAGCTACACTCTCAAATACATGCGCATACACACCCATTCACACACTCACTCATTCTTAATTTGTCACACTAAATTTATTATTATTTTTTAATTTTAATTTTAATTTTTTAAACTGTTTTAAACGTGTACCATGTAATAATAATTGTTTTCTAGTTACCCACAACACAGGACCTCCCTAGTGTGGGGACTAGCGACATATGAATTCTGTCACAACCCTTTTGTCATAAATAAAGTTTTTTGAAGTTATACTTCTTTAGGCGCGTTATGAAAATTTGATGAGAGTGAAATTTTACGATGCGCGCGCACCTATGACACAAAATTCGGAGTGTGATTATAGCGTGCGCAATCTACAAAAGAAATAGAATATAAGCTAACTTCACGCATATTCTATTTCTTAGCTTAGCAGCTTAACAAGAATTTTGAATATCCATGACAATTGACATCTGACATTGACATTTACCTTTTAAACAAATATAGAAGTTTGAATTATTGTTTAAAATAAAAGATTATCTATGTATCTAGTTATTTTCATTATACAAGTGCGAATTTTATATGTGCGTCCGAATTATAATCAGAAGTGATTTAAATTTAATATCTAAATCAAAACTAATTAATATGATAAAATATTTGTGAAAAAACTGTGCCAACCTTCCTGAGTGCTTGAATACAATTGAGGTTAACTATCCGTAGGTATTATCGAGTATTATTGTTGATTAAAACTGAAACATGAACCATTATTCATTGCTTATGTTTATTGCGTTTGTTACAGCAACGTTTTAGAAATATTCTATATATCAATAATTGAGAACAAAGATTTAAGCACGAATACTAATAAGGAGAAAATGAAGGCTTGGAGCGATATAACAGAGAAGTAAACATTTTAATAAGTACCTGCATCTCAAAAAAATGACCACATTATTTAATCAAAACATGTAATTTTTCAGATTTAATCTAGCAAATATAAGGACAAGAGACAAAAAACAATTGATGAATCAGTGGAAGTGCACTAAATTGAATACAAAAAAAGAGTTGTCATCTTATCGCCGTGAAACATCTAAAACTGGAGGTGGAACAAAGCCACCATCACCTTCTCGAGACACAATGGATATGGCAGAGATGATACCGCAACGGTTTGAAGTAGATTTCAATGAATTTGATTGTGATGGTGTCGAGGTAGGAATGTTAATTATAAATATGATGTATGGTGATGTTCAAGGTTCAACCTTTCAAGCATAGGCATATGCTCACAACAGTACTTTATTCCCCTACAGGTAGTTAGAGATATTGTAATACCTCAAAACATCCATGTTGCACTTGTAGTACCGAAACTCTGTCCAGCCAGAAGTGAGCCCATTCCCACTTATAATGGACAGTGGGTATAATACACCTTAATACCTGAGTGCGAACCACTCACCATGATACTTAAATTAATAGATGTTATTTATATATTTCAGGATATTACAAATAAAATCATTTTGGAAACAATTGATATCCCAAAAGCCAACAATGACAAGGTAATAAATCAGTTTTGACATAACTTGAATACTAAAAAAGCCAAACAAAGGTGTGCACAACAGTGACAACATAACTTAACAATTTCATTATTTTGTAGGATTAAAGAAAGGTTAAAGAAAATCATGTCGAACTGAACAACAAGAATCCCCAAACAACTCCAAAGAAACCTACAAGGAAGACACCGGTATTATATTTAAATTATCTCTATCTCTAAATAGAATAAAAGAAAGTTGCTATCCAGGTCTGTAGCATGTGCTACAAATTATATTATTAACACATTTATATAATTATATTAATATAAATGTGTTAAAAAATTTATAATATGAATTATAAAAAAATTTAAGTTTTGCATGGACAGAGCTTAAATTAATATTCTCTTATTTGTTGCAGAAAGCAAGTAGTAGTTTTAGTTTTGGAGAAGCCTCGTAGATGCACAACCAAGTAATGATTAATTTAAAATTACAAACCGAAATTCTGATGAAGACAGTCACTTAAAAATAAATAGTATAATGAAATAAAAATGTTTTAAAGATAAATAGTGTTTTATTTGTTTAATGTAAGAGAATAATAATAAATATTTATTTAATTAATTTTTCAAATGTAAACTGAACTTTATTGACTTTAATGACTCCTTTTCCAGTCTTTGATTATTTAATTGTAATTAATTATTTGCATGCAATCAAAAACTATTTTTAATAATGCCAAAGAAGTATAACTTCTTACGCGCGTACATAAGTACACGCACCCTTTTTGAAGTTATACTTCTTTAGGCGCGTTATGAAAATTTGATGAGAGTGAAATTTTACGATTCGCGCGCACCTATGACACAAAATTCGGAGTGTGATTATAGCGTGCGCAATCTACAAAAGAAATAGAATATAAGCTAACTTCACGCATATTCTATTTCTTAGCTTAGCAGCTTAACAAGAATTTTGAATATCCATGACAATTGACATCTGACATTGACATTTACCTTTTAAACAAATATAGAAGTTTGAATTATTGTTTAAAATAAAAGATTATCTATGTATCTAGTTATTTTCATTATACAAGTGCGAATTTTATATGTGCGTCCGAATTATAATCAGAAGTGATTTAAATTTAATATCTAAATCAAAACTAATTAATATGATAAAATATTTGTGAAAAAACTGTGCCAACCTTCCTGAGTGCTTCAATACAATTGAGGTTAACTATCCGTAGGTATTATCGAGTATTATTGTTGATTAAAACTGAAACATGAACCATTATTCATTGCTTATGTTTATTGCGTTTGTTACAGCAACGTTTTAGAAATATTCTATATATCAATAATTGAGAACAAAGATTTAAGCACGAATACTAATAAGGAGAAAATGAAGGCTTGGAGCGATATAACAGAGAAGTAAACATTTTAATAAGTACCTGCATCTCAAAAAAATGACCACATTATTTAATCAAAACATGTAATTTTTCAGATTTAATCTAGCAAATATAAGGACAAGAGACAAAAAACAATTGATGAATCAGTGGAAGTGCACTAAATTGAATACAAAAAAAGAGTTGTCATCTTATCGCCGTGAAACATCTAAAACTGGAGGTGGAACAAAGCCACCATCACCTTCTCGAGACACAATGGATATGGCAGAGATGATACCGCAACGGTTTGAAGTAGATTTCAATGAATTTGATTGTGATGGTGTCGAGGTAGGAATGTTAATTATAAATATGATGTATGGTGATGTTCAAGGTTCAACCTTTCAAGCATAGGCATATGCTCACAACAGTACTTTATTCCCCTACAGGTAGTTAGAGATATTGTAATACCTCAAAACATCCATGTTGCACTTGTAGTACCGAAACTCTGTCCAGCCAGAAGTGAGCCCATTCCCACTTATAATGGACAGTGGGTATAATACACCTTAATACCTGAGTGCGAACCACTCACCATGATACTTAAATTAATAGATGTTATTTATATATTTCAGGATATTACAAATAAAATCATTTTGGAAACAATTGATATCCCAAAAGCCAACAATGACAAGGTAATAAATCAGTTTTGACATAACTTGAATACTAAAAAAGCCAAACAAAGGTGTGCACAACAGTGACAACATAACTTAACAATTTCATTATTTTGTAGGATTAAAGAAAGGTTAAAGAAAATCATGTCGAACTGAACAACAAGAATCCCCAAACAACTCCAAAGAAACCTACAAGGAAGACACCGGTATTATATTTAAATTATCTCTATCTCTAAATAGAATAAAAGAAAGTTGCTATCCAGGTCTGTAGCATGTGCTACAAATTATATTATTAACACATTTATATAATTATATTAATATAAATGTGTTAAAAAATTTATAATATGAATTATAAAAAAATTTAAGTTTTGCATGGACAGAGCTTAAATTAATATTCTCTTATTTGTTGCAGAAAGCAAGTAGTAGTTTTAGTTTTGGAGAAGCCTCGTAGATGCACAACCAAGTAATGATTAATTTAAAATTACAAACCGAAATTCTGATGAAGACAGTCACTTAAAAATAAATAGTATAATGAAATAAAAATGTTTTAAAGATAAATAGTGTTTTATTTGTTTAATGTAAGAGAATAATAATAAATATTTATTTAATTAATTTTTCAAATGTAAACTGAACTTTATTGACTTTAATGACTCCTTTTCCAGTCTTTGATTATTTAATTGTAATTAATTATTTGCATGCAATCAAAAACTATTTTTAATAATGCCAAAGAAGTATAACTTCTTACGCGCGTACATAAGTACACGCACCCTTTTTTTTTATAATTATTAATATTATATGAAAAAATCTATTTTCTGAAAGCGAAGCTACCTATGTTGAACTCTAATGGCTACGTGCATTCTTTGTACCGAGTGCGAAAGGTATTTGCTAAAAGTAATAATAATCAAGAGGCAATTCAACTCTCTATGGGTATTACCTCTTCCTCAGATTGCAGGTTACAAGTAAGTGATCAGTTTTCTATGTCTGGACCATGTCGTCGACTTTTGTGTTTCCTCGCGATGTTTGCTTTCACCGTAAGAGCAAGCATCAATTGCGTCCATAGAAAAAAACAAAGGTCAAACAAAGCATCGCCGTGATTCGCACTTTCGAAGAAATTTCGAAAGCTTCAGGGTTCAGTCTAAGGTTTATGTCATATGGGTAACACAGATATATGTATAATCCGATTAGCTAAGAATGATCCGTGATACCAATTAAGATTCCAGCACTGCTGAAGTCTGAATCACCTATATATTCCACCAGAATCAAAGCAATCTAATTAGAAAGCTAAGTATGGCAAATGTACCTATATGTTTTTCAAAATACTTGTTTAATATTGAAGCAAAATCGTAAAGATTTGTTATTAAAAGATATAAAAACGTGAACGCGCAAAACGATTTGAGGGATAAAAAGGGTCAACATTCTCAATATTAAATTTTGAGGGTAAAATTTGTGTTTATGAGGTTAGTATAATTTTGACATTACAAGCTGATTTTATCTAGTCATATGTGTATATTTTCAAATTAAAAAAAATACTCCTGTTAATCGCCCCAATATAGGCAAAATACATATTTGTTGGTAATCAATCAAAATCCATCTCCGATAAAACAAAAATCGGTTGTCTGTAAAGTCGGTTTACTGACGATAGTTGAACGTGACAACGTCACGAATCGCTCACTCAAGTAGGAGAGAGACAGATGTCGAACGCTGAAGAGCAAATCCGATTGTGCCTCTCTGTCGCTTCGCGCTCTCGCTTGCACTTCAAGCCTTAAATGGAACGCCTCAGAGCGAGGTAACGCCTCAGAGCGAGATAACGCCTCAAAGCGAGGTAACGCCGCATGAGTCATGTTTTTTCGTGCGTGCAGCCGGCTCCATCGATTTATAAGACGTTGTCACGTCAAAAAACTCAAACTCTAAAACATTATTATGTTCAGACTGACAAAAACATACCCTGACCGTTTTGTGTCACGTGACTGAAACATAAATTAATTATTTTTAACTGTGGATTTTGTTATAATAATGATTATTTACAATTCGTTTTACTCCAAAACGCTTAGAGTGTGTACATGTGTAAAGATTACATTAAAAAACACATTATTTTCCACACGACAGGTATTGTAGTGTGTAGAATGCGTAGTGTAGTAAAGTTCTTTAAAATTAATTATTGATTTAATAAGAATTTAAATATCCTTAGCAATGAGAAAGTTTCTTATATGCTAGCTTGCATGCTTGGTTTCTTGTTAAAACTTTATCGATACTTCGGTACTTTGGTGTTTCGTGTATACTTGTATAGTATTTTGAACACAAAATTTTCGTAAGCGTAAGAAACATATGCCATATATCTAATATATAAAATTCTCGTGTCGCGGTGTTTGTGGTTAAACTCCTCCGAAACGGCTTGACCGATTCTAATGAAATTTTGTGTGCATATTGGGTATGTCTGAGAATCGAACAACATCTATTTTTCATCCCTCTAAAGGTTAAGGGTAGTCCACACCTAAATATTTTTTTTATTTTTAGATTTTTTTTTCTGTTTTTATTTTTTTATGATACAGTACTAAAAAATCCATACAACTCCTAACTTTCACCCCTCTACGATCAACCCCTATTTTTTTATTATAAATGATATACATGGCAAAACGACGTTTGCCCGGTCAGGTAGTATTATATATATATCTCATGATAAACTTCCAATTCTATACAATTTTTTTTTTCTTACACTCATTAATTTAATAACCACGAAACTTATATGTAAAGAAAAAATTTACTTGTAATATAAAAGTATTGTAAGTCCCCAACGGGGCATACCCATATGAGTGCGAAGAGCTGAGATAGATGATAGAAGAACTGTATCCTTTAGTTCCTGACACGATTTTAGGTTCTTAACCAAAATTCGCCTTCTAGGCACCTTCTAGGCACTAATATACTGATACAATTAGTATTCAAAAACCACGACCTCACGTTTAAGAGTTTTAGTTCTGCTAAAACAATTATTTACTACGTAAAAGGTACGACCACGGTATAAGAGAAGCCAATTAAATTTTATTATTCATTGTATTAGTGGTCATACTTATTCAAAAAGGTAAACGCCGAATATAGTATGACAATATGCTCGCAACTTGTAATATTAATCATTCTTTCATACTTAAAAGGTTCTATAGTCTGTAATTAAACTATAAATAATTTCTTCAACGAGTCTAAACGCAGATTTATGGTATTATTTGCGTAACTCGGCTATTCCACTGATTTTCAGCAATTGTGGAGAATTAAATATTCGTTCCAACATTTATTTATTTATTCATAAATATACATTACACTTACAGTTCTAGAACAATATGATATTGTTAAAAAAAATTCATATTAAACACAATAATATCGCCACTCTGAACTCAATCTGCGAACATATAAAGATGTCGTGTCGGAGACAGCATTCAGTAAGCGTAACGATTTTTTTTTTGAAGAGAACAGGGGGCAAACGGGAAGGAGGCTCACCTGATGTTAACGGAGAGATCCCCGTCCGCAGATGTGCAACAGACTGTATCGCTAACAACCTTGGCCTTCACCGTCGCATATATCCACTAGGTACAAAACCCGAGTTCTTGGAGAGCACTTGGGTTGCTTACCACCCTTTTTTTTCGTGGGGAAATGCGTTACACCTACCCCCTGCGGCACGGTTGCCTGATAGTGAAGTGTTAAGTGTTATGTGGGACTCGCTGTTGTGCATAGCCACTAAAACCCCACGGCGCCACCAGCAATCGCCCGAAGCAGGACACGATAACAGCGTAGCCTTGTCCGTATCCAGCCACGCGATCAGCCGTTAATATCACGGTCCTCTACGGCCACGAATGATGTGGAATGGACCTTGGCACAGCAAAGGCCGCATCGGCCAAATGGGATGCTTACCACCGCTAGACTTTAAGTATATAATAGGCCAGCTGTAAGTCCCGTCTTGTATCTAATTTTTGTACCCCACCATCCCCAAGACAAATAATAGGGATAGATGCCATATAGTCTGTTATAAAGAAAACTTATTCTGTATGCGCTCTGACCAGAGACATGTTTCATGCCGCAAGCGGAGCCCAAATATGCGCAATGGTATAGTCATTTTTAATTTTTAAATACCATTCCCCATTCCTAGCTTATTTATGATTTAAAAATAGCGTAAATTTGAAGGGCGAGCTTACCGAGGGAAATAATGAATACGCAGAAACGCTTCTACCACATAGTACTCGGGACTACACGAGACAACTTCAGATTGTTAATTAGAAAATCTTATTTCAAAGAACATGAACTTTGATATTCAGTTGTGCAAAGTAATTTCATTGATTAAGTAAAGCTATTTACGAATCAAGGAAGAAGAAATACGGAAGAAAAAGCGTAAACTTCGTGGTTTTCTTTGGTAGATATAAATACATAGTTGGATTTAAATGATTTTATTTTTACAAATCCATTTAATTGTTAAGTACTTAATTAAATTTAAAGATTTGTTTATTGGCGTTAAAAGAAAGTTATTTAGTAAGTAAGCTAGTTATAAGCTGAAAATCTTTCACAATAAGTAAAATAAAACGAATGATACCAAATTCAAACTGAAACGAAACATTCTATTTTGCTGTATGACAGTTTTAAGAACAAGAGCCTACCGTGCTGCTTCCAAGACTCTGGGAGGGCTGTACCAGTCGCTCTTACTATTTTACCTAGAAGATGAGCATGTAACCGATTAAATAATTTTGACTGCTCGGTCCTCACAATCCACCAGAAGTGTAGCAGCAATTTCACATTCAATTTGCGCTTCAATCATTCGTCGAATCCGCCAACCCCATTTCACTTTACTGGTATATTAATAACAATAAATGAACATACGAGATCGTGTGATGTATGTTCTCCATAAAATTTATATTGTTATCTATCAAGCTCGTAAATATATGCAACCATGATTTTAATTGATTAGAATAGATTTAATAATTTCTTATCATTGTGTTGATGGTTGACAGTAATTGTCACATCTTTACAAATATTTTAATTAAATTGAGTCAAAATTTAAATTCTTATATTATTTGTTATCTAAAAATGTATCAATATCAGTCGGCTTTAAATACAAGAAACTAGCTTTTAATAGTAGTTTTATTAAACACTTTTCAACTACGTATAATAATTCAAAATGTAAATTATGTAAACTATTCGTAGCTTTTCACATCCACTTCTCAATAAAGATTATGTCGTCATTACTTTAAATAATTCTGTAAGTTTAAGTTGCTTAATATAATATTTTTACTAAATCCAAATGGCGGCGTTCGTTTGTATTCTGAAATTTTTTTTTCAATATAAAGTAATACTTACATATTAATGATGACGGACACTTTAGGACACGAAAAATCACATTTTACGTGGGCTATGTTTTATTAAAGTACTTTTTCGAAATTCAAAAATATGTATAATCTGTGCTCATTTTTTCACCAAGGAGTTCACAAATGGAATAAACGTACGGAATGTTTCATTCGAAAAGGCGCGAAACTTTGTTCAAAGTTATCATTTTGCTCTTTGAGCCGACCACGCGACGCGACTCACAAAATAGACTGGAGAGATTCCCGAACGGAAGATATTCGCGCAGTTCAACGCTAATGCACTTCAAACACATACAAATTGAGCTTTTAGCAGGCGTTGGATATTTTTTATCAATCTTTACGAATTATTAAGGATTTTTACACGCTTTATATTAGCTTCACCTGTATGCATGTATGTATGTAACCGACTCCTTCGGACTCGATTTTGACCCACTTTTAACGGACAGATTTAATTCAAACTTTGCGCACCTGTCAAAGATCGATGACAATGCAATAATCCGAAAAAAAAAAATTAACTAAAAAATAAATATTATAGTTTAAACCACATCAAACTAAAAAGTGAAAAATAATTCCTAATTTAGGCTGAAAATGGTAATGAACAAAAAATTTGGCTCTGTGCCATATTTTTCGTCTATCGAATTATTTTTCTCTTTTTAGTTTGATGTGATTTAAAAGCGTGTTTTTTAGTTTTTCTAAACTATTTTTTTTTTTTACAAAGTTCTGTTTCTGTGTGTGTGATATCAACAAACTTCTATAATCCCCCAGATTTCTACTTACGTTTCTTTGATCATTTAATGCAATGTGAAGGTGATTAGTTTTTTTAAATACAGTGCTTCTGTAATATGGATATACGTAATTTATTAATTATTGATTCAAGGCTTTGTTGGGGCCCTCAAATAAACTATGTTCTCAATTTCACAAACTTATAAATGTTTTCAAACGCCTTAGAAAAACTTCTGATCCACATACAATTAAGATAGTGTATACTACATTATGCCAGTCGATATTACCTTACTGCATATCGGTATGGGGTGGAGCGGCATTGTCTTAAGATATCCTATAGGAAACCTTACCGCTACTCAACTTCAAAATTGTACAACGAAATAAAACGTTTAGGTGTTTTACAATTATACTTAATATGAATATGTATACGTTTTTGGAAACAAACACCCGCTACTCCACATCAAACACAACGCAATCCTATTTATAAGCAACCCAAAAAACGCACTTTCTTCGCCCAACGCTTTTCTCCTTCCGAGACCTTTTCCACTTCATCTTTAACCACTTCCTTAAAAGAAAATTATCACTAACATTTCAAAACTCACATTACATACATCTCACATAAATACAAAAAATCTCAAACAATATTTTGTCAACCTGTCCTATGCTGGTACAGAAAATATTCTTATTATGCATAAATAGTTAAATATAAATTTGTGTTATGTAGAAATCATGAAGTAAAATACAGTCATGACAAAAGGAAGAGATTGGCTGCCCACAACACAGGGAATCCTAGTGTGGGGGTTAGTGCACTTTATGTTGTAAATATCCTGTATATTGTGTATATTATTATTATTATTTCTTTCTTTCTTATTATGAAATAAAAAATTGGTTTTTAATCATATTTTGAAATTGGAATGCTGATTGTTGAGTTGTTAGTTATAAGCTATTATGTTCAAAAATACAACAATTTTGTACAGCCTAGTAGGACGGCGCGCGACTTTCAATCCCAAACCCCGGTAGTGCAATAAAGGATTTTTGATTTAACAGATTCAAATCAAAAATCCTTTTATTTAAGGTAAGAATAATTATGAAACAATCTAAACATCACCAGGTTTCAGGCACATAAGGCTTATCACCTATAAACAATAATAATCAAGCATCATTCACCTAAACAAATGAATAACGACGACTAAGACTAATGGTCAGAAAAGCGTTCTAATAATAATTAATATTTATTTTACTTTTAATGTAACAGAGTATATATAAATATGTAAAGAAGATATATTAATTTCCAAGTTTAAGACATTTCCAGACAAGTCTAATTAAAGATTCTATTTCCGGATTTAATATACAACTTCATACAATTGTAATACATCTGCCATGTCATATAACTATTTCTGAAACTTCACGCGCCAAGAATTAACAGAACTGTTGTAGAAACTGGAATATCAAAGATAGCGCGTGCTATCACATAAAATTTTAACTGGCCTTCATAAAATATGAACGTAAAACAATTGAAATCTAAATAGTATTTTTTAGAGAGCATCATAGACACACATCAGTATGTTGTTATGTATAAGAACTTATGTAAGATTTAGTAATGTTAACTAAATATGTACACATCTAGATCTTGGAATTATTTTTGTTTCAAAAAAATCGGTTGTCTGTAAAATCGGTTTACTGACGATAGTTGAACGTGACAACGTCACGAATCGCTCACTCAAGTAGGAGAGAGACAGATGTCGAACGCTGAAGAGCGCGGAGTCCGATTGTGCCTCTCTGTCGCTTCGCGCTCTCGCTTGCACTTCAAGCCTTAAATGGAACGCCTCAGAGCGAGGTAACGCCGCATGAGTCATGTTTTTTCGTGCGTGCAGCCGGCTCCAGCCGGCAAGCGAGAGCGCGGAACGAGCGACAAAGAGGCACAATTGGCCTCCGCGTTCGGTAGCGTTCTATCGTTTAAAAATTTACATAATTGTATTTATCCGTATATATAAATGTAACTTGATCAATTCAATTGTGATTTCCATTTACCTCCTTCTCTATATCCATACAAAATATCTATCAAACAAAAAAAAAATTCTTTTGAAAAATGCAACCATTCCATCGGTATTTTCTTAAGACGTTGTCACGTTCAACTATCGTCAGTAAACCGACTTTACATACAACCGATTTGTTTTAATTTATAAATTCCGCTGGATTCTTTATAGTGTTTGACGATCGAACCCAATTTCAGGTCAAAAATGCTACACTTTTATGAAAAATATACATTAACTAAAGTATAAAAGCGACGTTTTTATCGCCAGAGATTATGTCCCCGTAATTTATAAAAATGACGAACGCCACTCTCCTTTGTTTCATTGAAGGACCACAATGCGTCCAATGTATTCTGCTCAGCTGTCTTGTCATTTCTCACTCAGCTTTTCGGTATCGTGGAAATTGCCTCATTATTTACCTCGGCCTACTAAATTATATCGCGCTACTTTAGTACAATGGGATGTAAAAATGTAACATAAATCCTTAAAGGAGGTCATCTTTGATACATCTATTTTAATACGTCTACCAAATGGTTACTTGTCTCAGCAGGTGTGTATGTTTACGGAATAATATATGTTTCCTATTATTCAAGTACCAATCGTTTACGGGGCCACCTGTTCACCTCAGTGTCATCTGAGGAAAACTTCTCCCCGTTCTCGGAAACTGTGAATAACTTGAAGCGTTCTGCCTTAGAACAAATAGCTATATGTTCAGTTCATTTGTTATCAAGGCTTTAAACATATGGTCTCTAGTGTAGGTAGATAATTTTTTTGATTAGATTTTTGTTTATACACATTATTATTTTTTATTTCTTTTTTTCTTTAGATTTACTTTATTGTTAGTGTAGTGTTCTTGTTAATTATTTATGCTCTTCTTGTATTTACCCTTTGTGTTTCTTTTTTATTGTTCCATACTAGGGTTGCCTGGAAGAAAGCGCTTGTTAGCGATAAGACCACCCGTTGCCTAATAACTTATGTATATGTAACCTGCTTTTTTGTATGAGGTAACGAAGTGTAAATAAAAAATAAAATCAAATAAATCAGTTAAATTCAAAATCATACACATATACTATATCAATGTTATTAATGCCATAAAGACTTCGGTAGTTCGTGTCTTATCTGTCTGCAAGAGACTCAAATATTTTCTTACCGATATCTGTCCATGCGCATGAGGACATATTACATATGAATCTGCGTGTAGATCTCGGCTATGAATATAAGAACCCACATAGTCATATCTTATGTTGTATAAATTGAATGTCTAATACATTAAGCTCTATATATTTTTAGTAATACATTTTATTACCAATTTGAACTCGTAAACATCACCCGTATGCGATATTAAAGCGATCCGGTATCATCATTATGATTTATTACCGATAAATATGACTTTCTTTGTATGAATTTATACTTCAATAATAAACTATAAGTTTAATATCACTTAATAAATCAGTTAATTCAATGTAACACCATTTAATTATTTTTCTAAGACAATATTGATTGAGCTTTTGCCCGCGACTTTTTATGCGTTTTTATTGCGCGGCAATTAATTAAAATATTATTTAATAATTAATGTATGGTAGGTAGCGATCCGCCCTGACCTGTAAAGATAAATAATATTATTATTAACTTACTAACTACTATACATTAAATAAGAATAAAAACCTCCTTTCTCAAACCAATCTAGACTTTTGATTTCTTAGCATTAACTCTATATGTCTCTGTATATAGTTATAATTGTATTTTAATTTAAATAAATCATACATATTAATCCATCATAAGTAAAAAAAGTAATGGTAACCCTTTAACTTGTATTGTAAAATGTTATTTTTAAGTATTGTTATTCTTATCTTTATCATTCTCGTAGATCAAAGCCTATAAATAGTGGAATGTGTTTTTGTTATAATTATGAATATAAAACCGTACAAACTATAAAAGAGTCAAAACAATAGTACATTTCAATTTATGTAGCTTGTATAAGATACGTTTAAGTTGTGCAGGGAATAGCGAACTTATTTAGTTTTCAACAGTACTGAGTCAATTAGCAGAAGCAGGAAAATTAACTTTCGTATTTTGTAATTAGTTCTGTGAAATGTGAGAGGGTTGTTTTAATGATTTGTTCCAGGTCAAACAATTTGTATGACTCAAAACTTAGCGATTAAAAGTGTAGTGGAAACTTTCTTGCCAGTTCTTCTTAACCGCTCTACGTCCTAAAATATAAATTTACAATTAATTTAGCTTCTTTTTGACGTTCATAAGTGTACTTGTTTACCTATATGAATAAAGATATTTTGAGTTTTTAATATATTGTGTAAATGTATTACCATTAATGAAGAACTTTTTAGCCTATAAACAAAAAACTTAAACTAAAACTTGTAATCACAATATATATAGAAAATAGACGAAATGTATTTCCCTTTTCAAAAAGTAAAGGCAATTCTTTCAAAGATATGCCAAAAGAGTTCCCAAGAAACCTGCGCTTGACAGTATATAATTTGTTACCATAATGACCTCTTAGGAATATACTTAGCGCTACAGAAAGTCAAGGGGTACATAGGTTTTATATAATGGAGCCCTATTCTAGTAAACACCTTCTGGAGTTTTTCGTTAAATTGTGATGTTTAGCAAAAAATACTCGCAAAACATATTGCAAGTCTTCAAGTCTTCTTTGCAAAGACAAAGAAAAGTAGACCGAGGGGCAAGTGGAATGCGGCGTAAAATGTATACCGAAACACCACTCAACGAAAGTCCTCTGTCTCTTCACTTCTCTCCGTGGGAGAAGACCACAAATAGAAGTGTGAGCAGAAGTAAGCACAAGTGTAACCTCGCGTTGGCGATTGTAAGTCTTCTCTGCAGCGCGGGAGTATGTAGAATGGCCTCCAGTCCTCCTACACTGCAATATGTATGGGTATGGCAAGAGAGACCGACTGATGTTTAGGGAATGGGTGCGGTAAGGACAGAAAATGAGAACAGAGAGGACTATAGGTAATTGGATGGTTTGAACATATATATTATGCAAACCTTTAAAAACTAGCTTCTAAGAAATATTTCTCGGTAATATAAAATAATATAAAATCAGTGGCGCTACAATCTCTTTAGGTCTGGGCCTCAGTTTTCTGAATATGTTTCATGATCATTTTTAAATCTATTAGGCAAGTAGGTGATCAGCTTCCAGTGCCTGACACACGCCGTCCACTTTTTGGGTAAGACATGTCGGTTTCCTCGCGATGTTTTCCTTCACCTTTCGAGCGAATTTTAAATGCGCACACAGAAAGAAAGTCCATTGGTGCACAGCCGGGGATCGAACCTACGACCTCAGGGATGAGAGTCACACGCTGAAGCCACTAGGCCAACACTGCTATATAATCTTAACTAATTCAGTTAATATTTAACAATGAAATAAATTACAGAGGTTGTGTAGTAATACCTTTAATGCTAGCAGAATTTCCTCGCTGTATTGCGACAGATATGTGTCCCGACGAGGAAAGCAGCTCTGGAATCACCGCGCCGGTACTGTCTGTTTAAGTTAGTGTTGTAATACTCCCTTACAATGAAACATTTCTCAAACACATCTCTCATTTACTCGTATTTACTAAATTACCAAAACATTTTTATAATGACAAATACGCAAATTAATTGATTTCTTAGTCAGGAATTTATCGGTTGATCCATCAATGCTTAACGAAGGTTTATAAAAATTATTAAACCAAATTCTTCATTTAACGTTATCTTGGAGAGCTGTGAAGTTTTCAGAAAAAATAATTTAATAAAAGGTATTTCAAGACTTAACATGACAAATGTGCTAAGATAAGTTAGAAATGTTACCGAAAGTGCTTTAATTCTTTAATCTTATTGAAACTTCTTATACGAGTCGTGAATTAGAATTTTGATGGATATTTAAACTTAAATTTAGAGTTTATGCACGAGCCATAGACAGTCCTGTCTTTTGATTATCATGAAACAGATTTAGTACTGTAACTTTGTCTGTCAATTGTCATTGCTTTTGACAGATGGTGAGATGAGATATTGGCTGGCTTTGCCATTTAAAAACACGAGTTTTCACTTTTAAAATCGTGTTTTTTTTCCTTAACTTATGTAAATACTTACTGCTTTTCCTCCTGATAAGCACTTGCATTATTATTAACATCGTTGGGTAATATATATTAATTTTATACATATTCCCTTACAAACGGGATAACGAACAATAAAAATACATTTTATTTCGTTAATATTATTGACGTAGGTACCTTTAGACCCAAAAAGATCGGCCGGCAACGCATTGAGAGCCCTCTGGCATTGAAAGTGTCCATTAGATGAGCCTCTTCGAGATCGAGAAAGTCGCTACCCGCTCGCCGAAAACACAAAGACGAAGAATACAAATATAGATTCCATCTTTCTTCATTAACAATTCTCTAATAATAGCCCACGCAGTTTTGGCATTGTCATGACTATAGATCAAAATAATAAGCTGTCGTATATTTACACGTATTAATTTGGCTGTGGTTCGTAGCTCGTTATCCACGAGCGTCACAATGCGGATTAATTTACTCTGCTCGTGCTTTGTGTGTACTGTTAGATAGTACATGGGGAAATTTCATACATAATTTTTTTATCTTATTACGCTTTTGTTTTGGCTTTCCATGCGTTACATTATTTATGTGCAGAAGAGATATGCAGAAAATAATTAAATTTTGTGACATTACATTCCAACTAAAACAGAATTTCTATTGAATCGTTACGATACTTTAGATAGAGGAACTTTCGCTTTGTAATCGGTTCAAGAGGTTTTTTATTTAGCTGTTACTTTTCGTACCCTCAGCAAAAGCTAACCTCTTGAAAAGGGCACACATGAAACAATGTATATATTATATTAATGAACTGGATAGATTAACAGCCGTTTTAATTGTTCGTTGAATGAACTGACAAAAGGACTGTTTCATGTCCTAGATCCTATACTTGAAATAGTATGTCTTTCTGTAAATATTTTCTAATATATAAAATTCTCGTGTCACAATGTTCGTTCCCATACTCCTCCGAAACGGCTCAACCGATTCTTATTCAATTTTTTATGCATATTCAGTAAGTTTGAGAATAGGTTACTTTCTATCTTGTAATCCCCTAAGTGATAAGGGGTGTCCAACACAAAAAAAATATTTTTTTATTATGTGGCACTAAAAAATACATACAACCCTTTATTATCATCCCTCTACGATTAACCCTTATTTTTTATTATAGTAGATAGTTATTTTTATTGAACTAAAAAATGTTTCCTAGAAATAATATACATGGCAAAACAACGGTTGCCGGGTTAGCTGGTAATCTATAAATGTTTAATGTAGTTTTTTCTGTAATATAAACATAAATAGTTCCCGCATTGGAGTAATATGTAACGGTAACTTACTTTTGTTAAAACTAAAAATAAATAAAACTTCCAAAGCAACGAAACTAATAGCTCATTTTTGTAAAATAATAAGAAGATTTGTAAACCTATATTTTTGCTGCCTTTGTAGCTTAGAGGTTACCTTATAGACTACACGAGTTGTAGGCACAAGAGGCCCATCGCTTACTTAAGAACTAAGTTAAATAATGTCAACTAGAAAGATATTTATTATTCTGGTGTTTTCCTCGCTCAACAATAAGTGTATTAAATAAATAATTTTATTTATAGATCCTCTCTTTCACATGTAAAGTGACGGGACTTCATGAAAAGCAATCTAACTATAGTCATATTTAATACTCTTGAAGTTTTCAATCAGCCACAGATTGCGGTCTGTTCTACGAACACGTTGATGGGAAGGTGGAACTTATTGCACGCTTGCATTGCCAAGTACAATTCCTTGGCTTGAAGAAAAGCAATGGAAACATTATGTTCAATGTTATAATGAAACTATTATCTATTATTTTTGGAAACCATAACTAAACTTTAGCAGTGTTACCCTAGTGCGCGACTTCAGCGTGCGACTCTCATACCTGAGGTCGTAGGTTCGATCCCCGGCTGTGCACCAATGGACTTTCTTTCTATGTGCGCATTTAACATTTGATCGAACGGTGAAGGAAATCAACGTGAGGAAATCATGTCTTAGACCCAAAAAGTCGACGGCGTGTGTCAGGCACTGGAGGCTGATCACCTACTTACCTATTAGATTTAAAAATGATCATGAAACAGAATCAGATGATTTGCGATTGGAAATTATATTTTAATCTACTTAAAACATAGAGAAAGATATCGAAACATAAAAGAAACAATGAGCTTTGACCCGTAACTTAAAATCAGCAATTTATGAATACACTAGACCTCTAGTTCTACAGTACCTATTCATAAAGCAGTCTAATTACACGGTCTAAATTAAACATTATCTTAGTCTGTCAATTTGTGTTTACGCTGTGATGAAAGAGATTGACGCAAAACTAATTTAGTTCTCATTTAGCATTATTTAATCCCAGCAGTTCTATTAAATGATTTTTGTCTATTGTCAATCTCGCATTGATCTCTGCAAACGGAACAAAGTCATAAGCGCTCATTTATTTTTTATTTATTAGCACTTCGTTGCAAGTATACAGAATACAGCCAAATAAAAAAGGAGAGCAAATCGTTTTCCGTCAAAATCATTTATTCATATAGGTAACGCAATTTACACTTATGAACGTCAAATAAAATATAAAATGCTTATAACTTTATATTTACTGCAAGTTCTCAAATCAAGGGCGTAGAACGGAAGAGAAGAACTGGCAATAAACTCTCCGCCACTCTTTTTAATCGTCAATATATTTTTTTACACAATGTTTGTCAGGAGCTGCAACCATTACACCAAGTTCCACATGACATCTTAAGTAATGAATAATAATAAATAAATTAAAAACAAAGATTTGTTCTCTATCACCAGGCATGGTGAAATAGGAGCACGCACATATATTCTCGTGGGAACAACACGCAAACACATAGTTGAAATAACTACCATCACCACAGACACGAGTTCAAGTCCGGCCAGTCACCACAAGTAATACCTACCCGTTCATGGGTATGACGCATGGCCAGCCATCATCCCTCGAGCGAACTCTTCCGGACAAGCACTATATTAATTATATGGAAAAGATTTTTTCTGATGAGTCCTTTTACAATAGAATTATCCGGTTATAAATCGTACAGGACCAATGAGAATGATTAACTTTATCTTTGAACATATTTTTAATTACCTAAAAAGCTTTACGTTTCAATTGTCTAACTCGAAGGAGAAACCATAAGTTCTAAAGCGTGTCCTTGTTTCATAATTGCTATATAAAATAACGTAGGTTCACTTATTTTCCCAAGAAATTCTCTTGGATAAGTGGGCACTCAGGTTGGACGTAAAAAGTGGACAATCGAATCGGGGTCGTCCTGATGCGTTACCGCTTATTAGAGCGGATTGTGTCAAGAGCCTTCACCTAATTTCGTTTCCAATAACATTTATGGGAAAAGCCATAGGCTGCGATTTCCTATATTTGTAAAACCTTGTAACCACAGAAACAAAATATTAAATTACATTGGAATGAACAATTTGTTTTATACTTTTTTAAGGTAATACTTCTTTCGGCGCGTTATGAAAAATTTATGAAGGTGAAATTTTAAGATGCGCGCGCACCGTTACACAATATTAACAGAATGAAGTTGCCCACGGAAGATGCTACGGCATTGGACATAATTTAAAAGCAACATTCGAATAATAATAGAATTTATGTTACACTTAATGTAAGAGAATAATAATAAATATTTATTTATATAATTTTTCAAATGTAAACTGAACTTTATTGGCTATAATGACTCCTTTTCCAGTCTTTATTTAATTGTAATTAATTATTTGCATGCAATCAAAAACTATTTTTAATAATGCCAAAGAAGTATAACTTCTTACGCGCGTACATAATTACACGCACCCTTTTTTTTTTTATATTAATCTCTCAAATTAATACAAAAAAAAACATAATACATTATATTAATTACAATAAACTACTTCACTACCTATATCTCGCGAAATACGCCCCGGCTACATCGGTAATATTTTTATTTACAATATTCATGGGCGAGCCGTGGCACAATTCCTCGCGAGACCCGCTCTTTCAGTTTTGTTTGCCGCCTTTATATTTTTATTAATTTTTTCGCAGAACCGTTCCAGGCACGATCTGTGCTTTATTAACATGTCCTATAGGCCATTACGGTCTACAGTCATCTGCATTTGTTGCTCCAGGTCGTGCCTGGACGATGCGAATATAGGGCAATGTAGAAGCACATGTTTTATACTCTGCACATAGGCAATATACCAATGGGGTTTATACGAGATCTGATTATTTTTTTGTTTCAAAATAAAATTAATGTATTTAGGCGCTATCATTAATAATATAATAAAGTTTGTTTGCCTCTTTACAATATTGCATTACAGGTTGTGTGTGTGAGGATGGTACCTATATTAGCACTAGTCGTAATAGCACTAGGTAAAGGCCGATTTACATTATCTTAGTGTTTAGGAGAGTGCTTTAGTACAACTTGAAAGGCAAGTACTTTAGTGCTTTAGTGCGTTGCGAGTGAACGTTTACATTTCTTCCAGTAGAGTATCATTACAGCGCCACAATGAACTCGCAACGACGTCGGCAACTACGCTCTATTCTACGCAAAATACTAACTGTAGTTATGGAACAAATATAAGACGAGATTTTATTCGAAATAAATAAACTAAATATAAATAATAAATAAAATAGCTTCTTTTAAGGCAGTGTATGCCGAATGCCTAGCCTGTTTGTTTTTGTATAAATTGTTTTTAACGTTCCACAAACATTTGTGAACAACGTGCGTTTTCCAATTACAGCACTAGAGCGCATTATGCGGCATAATGCTCAACGTTGAATGTTCCAACTACAGCAACGCTTCGCACAATTGAGCACTCTCAAAACGAATGCTCTCGCGTGCTTCTCGCAATAAATACCAACACAGTGACAGAAAATTGACCAGTGTTTTTCTTTAATATGGCATTTATCGAAATTTTCGTCAGTAAATATTATTTATTGTTGAAAAATTTCTTTCGTCGTAGATTTTGAAAATAATTAAAGTTATTTCAAACTGCTAAAAAAAATAAATATAAGTATGGATGAAGGTATAAATAGTTACTTTTTTTATATTCCACATTTAAAATATGAATACAATTTTATTTTAAAATTCGGATCTGTAAACAAATTTATTTTACAGGATTATACTTTTGTAAACATTACAATGGTTTTGAAAAAGTAAATATTTTTTTTTAGAAATCATTAAAAAAAATTACTCAAAACGTAAACTTCTTACATGATACTAAATATTTTTTTAATTTAGCTTGTTAAAACCTTATATTCTTTAAAGGTTTTCTCTTATTTCAGTAAAAAAATGTTAATGAATAATAATCGTAAATAGTTTTCAATCAATTATTATTGTTTACCACATTATTTATAAATTAATGAGGTTGCTAACTCTATTCAGAACATTTTTTTTTTCAACACTGACTTAGCGCCTTCTGCTGATGCATTTGAAAACTAATTCACGTTCCAATTAAGCTTCAGCATTATGCGGCATTGTGCGGCACTGAGTCGCATAATGCTCTGTAATTGGAAAACGCACAACATATTCAGACATAAATTTGATAGTTGTATATTCCGACCATTTAGCCATCTTTAAAAATCAAAAAACACGCACGCGTTTCATGGCACTTATGCACTCTCCTAAAGATTTTACTAAATTACGTGTTTACACAAAACGAGGGAAGAACTCGGGGTTGCGCGGGCGCGGGAGGGGTATCACTTGAAACAAAAATAAAAAGCGATTCTATTTTGATTCAACTTGAAAGTCAAGTAGAACCGTACTAAAGCAAGTAGTGTTTACATGTTTCAACTAAAGTACTATCCTAAAGCACTCTCCTAAACACTAAGATAATGTAAATCGGCCTTAACAGGTCACCAGTCTACCATCGGCATTAAACTAAAGTAACAATTCAAATAAAACTAAAGCATGCGTGGTTGTGGGTGTGTGAATATGTGTAAGTGTGTGTGAATATGCGTAAGTGTGTGTGAATATGTGTAAGGGTGTGTGAAAGAATTCAATTTAAGTATACCTCAAATGGCTATGGAATAACAAATTAGCAGAAAGCAGAGGTAACATGAAATGTTTAGCCTCTAATTTATCTTTACCTTATCCTTTAAGTTGGTGCTATTGATAATATTAATGAAAGTACAAAAACCTACTTAAAATAAATAAAACCATCATAATTGCAAGCAAAAAGGATACTTAATGACGTGAATGTTAACCAAGACCTATAATAAACAATTTAATTATATATTTAAAACTGCTAGATACGTTTCTAAAGAAAATCCCCGCTAATACTAAAGTAAATTTTATTTCCAACAATAGTTTTATTGTTATAATAATTTCTTTAAAACGAAATCATCAATCAATCATCAAACAATCTGACATGTCATCAGCTCTACAAAAGCTATTGCCCTTTATGAAATACATAATTAATTAGACATAATCATTTGAACCCGACCCAATTATTAGTGCACGTCTTACACTCTCAAAGCTTCCAACAACTAAGCTTTCACTGTCTCCAGCTTCACGAATATAATATGCTTCATTACTCGCTTCCTGTAAATCGAGGTAAACTATTTTCCACACAAAGTTGTAACTTGAAATGCAACTGTTATACTTTCGGTCATCAATCTAAACTTTATAGGAATAATGGCTTTCCTCATTACTTTAAGTTATAAAAGCTTCATAAAAGCTCCAAATAAGGTTGTACACAAAGGTAGGGTGATAAACAAAAGACGAACGTAGCCTATTCTAATTCAAAGATTAAATACTTGAAATTTTATTAAATTTTAAAACGACTTGAATAATGGTAATACTGACACCCAAACGTCAAAAAGTCAAAAATCATTTAATCATATATAATCGTAAAGAAGTGTATATGTTCCACGTGACATCTTAAGTAAAATTTAATACTAAAGTATAATATTTAATACAATGGTACATAATAAACATGTCTTAAACTAAGAAACAAAATACAAAAATATATAAGGGTTGATATTTCCTGTTGGGTTCTAGTTATTCTTTTAACTATAACCTTTGTCTTTTCCTATAAAAGGTAAGAGCATTTAACCAACTCACCATTTAAGACAAGACATAACATACGTATTACGTATCCAATTTAAGCGTTAAGCCGAAAACGCAATTTTCACAATAATCACTAAGCATTACACAACTTACATTTCCACATTGCATCAGTAAATAAATCGAAAACTCATTCGTACACCGCAACGCTGAAACGATTACAAAACGAAAAATAACATTAAAAAAGCTTTATCGCAGGGACTATGTTCGACGTTTTGCCCATAAAATATAAATAACATTTCAAATCATTTGTTTCGTGACAAGTAGTTGTGCAATACGCTCTGTAGACCATAAATAATGCCGCTTTTATTGTTACATTTACAAGGGTTTTAAATACTAACTTAAACTACTTCATTGCTTGGTTTAGGCATGCTACACATATAAATAAAAATCGCATATTTAAACTAATATAAACATGAAAGATTTGTATTACTACATATATTTTTGATATATGTAACCAATTTAAAAAGTAGTATCAGTAGACTGCTCACTATCACCGAGTAACATAGACTATATTTATCTTCAGACATAAACAAATTAGTCCTTTAGTTTATTATCCAGCAAAGTTCAAGTGCGTTATAGCAGTCGTAATTTTAGTCACAATAAAAATACTTTACTAGGAGGGCTTTACCCAATATGAGGTCCATGCCAGACAAAAACTAGATTGAAAAAAGAAAAAGATTAAATAGAAAGTAATAGTAGTTATAATAGAATAGGAGTCATTATTAAAAGTAGATTTAGACTAACAAAATAATGTGAACCGCAACGAATTAAAGGTTTAAATTATAGATTTTACATTAATTTTAGTCACAATAAAATACTAAATAAAACAGTATCGTTTTTACGTTTAATAATTTAACCTTTAGGTTTAGAAAAATATATGACGTAATCGAACACAAAATATTAAAATGAATACTAATAATTGTACTCTAATGGAAAACATACATAACTTATAGCTTTTAGCGAAAATGTAGCGACATTTGTTATATTAAAATGATGACGGAAAAAAATGTAGGCATTTAAAGATAATCCAGGATAGTTCATTTGCATGAATTTCATACGATTACAGTATTGTTTTACCATTAATAAAATATTAATTGAACCTACGTTAAAAATGTTATGATTATAAAGAAACCAATAGTTTTGGCCTCTGATTTCTGTAGGTACTGTAACTGTTCTTTGATCATCCATAGGGTTGAAAGCACGCACAACAGATCAAATGGGCGCCTAAGTGTGGAAACTAAGTCCACACTACATAGGGTTGAAGAGCACGCACAACAAAACAAATGGGCGGCTAAGTGCGGAAACTAAGTCCACACTACATAGAGTTGAAGGCACGCATAACAGACCTAATGGGCGCCTAAGTGTGGAAACTAAGTCCAAACTACATAGGGTTGAAGGGCACGCACAACAAACCAAATGGGCGGCTTAGTGCGGAAACTAAGTCCACACTACATAGGGTTGAAGGCACGCATAACAGACAAAATGGGCGCCTGCGTGCGAAAACTAAGTCCACACTACATAGAGTTGAAGGCACGCATAACAGACCTAATGGGCGCCTAAGTGTGGAAACTAAGTCCATACTACATAGGGTTGAAGGGCACGCACAACAAACCAAATGGGCGGCTTAATGCGGAAACTAAGTCCACACTACATAGGGTTGAAGGCACGCATAACAGATCAAATGGACGCCTAAGTGTGGAAACTAAGTCCACACTACATAGGGTTGAAAACACGCATAACAGATCAAATGGGCGCCTAAGTGTGGAATCTAAGTCCACACTACATAGGGTTGAAGACACACATAACAAACCAAATGGGCGCCTAAGTGCGGAAACTGAATCCACACTAGATAGGGTTGTAGGCACGCACAATAGACCTAATGGGCGCCTAGGTGTGGAAACTAAGTCCACACTAAATAAAGTTGAAGGCATGCACAACAGATCAAATGGGCGCTTAAGTGTGGAAACTAAGTCCACACTACATAGGGTTGAAGGCACGCATAACAGACCAAATGGGCGCCTAAGTGTGGAAACTAAGTCCACACTACATAGGGTTGAAGGCACGCATAACAGACCAAATGGGCGCCTAAGTGTGGAAACTAAGTCCACACTACATAGGGTTGAAGGCACGCACAACAAACCAAATGGGCGGCTAACTGCGGAAACTAAGTCCACACTACATAGGGTTGAAGGCACGCATAACAGACCAAATGGGCGCCTGAGTGCGAAAACTAAGTCCACACTACATAGAGTTGAAGGCACGCATAACAGACCTAATGGGCGCCTAAGTGCGGAAACTAAGTCCACACTACATAGGGTTGAAGACACGCCGGTTACCCAACGATACAGACACATTGTTAAATGTCATATAACTCCACTCGTGCCGCCGTTATTACGCATGACTTCGGAGTTGAGGGTGCAATTCTCAAGTCGTTTTAAAATACCTATGAAATATTAACTTTATACCGCTTAATAATCTTTGTAAGTACACTTACGCTAAATTTCCCGGTACAACAAGTTTCATAAGATATTCAACGTATATCGCCTCATCAATTTTCCCTAATCTATATTCTAATTACTTTTGCGAGGCGTGCTGTCTTATATGCGATGCAGTAATAACATATATGCACTATGCTCTTGTTAAGTAAATGGAATCACTTTATGTGGGTACAACGTATTTGTTTAGCCTAGGTTCTTCAGGGATTTTTTAAGGGATAGGAGACGAAATAAATGCAAAGCGCCGTAACGTCATGGACCTGTAACTGGAGGGCTTACGGGTGTGTTGCCAGATTTTGAGGGAATAGTACGGTCTTTTATTGGATCTTCTTATAATTATGTATTGTCATATAAAATGTTTTATGTGGACCAGTAGTTTTAGAATTTTTTCTGTTACAAAAATAAAACTTGTTTTCTTTTTATAATATTAATAAAAATAAATAAATCAGTGGCGCTACAACCTATTTAGTTCTGGGCGCCAGATTTCTGTATCTGTATCAGGATCATTTGTCAATATAATAGACAATTAGGTGATAGCCTTTTTTTCAGACTTTTGGGTCTAAGGTAAGCCAGTTTCCTCACGAAGTTTTCGTTTACCGTTCGAGCGAATAATAATAATAATAATAATAATCTTTATTTTCTTCTCTCACATACATAAGGTTTTTATGAATATTAAATGCGCACATAGAAAGAAAGTCCATTGGTGCACAGCCGGGGATCGAACCTGTCGTAGGTTGAGATGGGATGAGAGTCACACGTTGAAGCCACTAGGCCAACACTGCTTATATATTAGTAATACATAATAATATTAGTAAATATAAAACAAATGGTTTTAAGAAAATGTAACCCAAATTCACGTGTTATCTTACGTTTCGTTGTGAAAATTGTGATTTACAACCGACTCTAAAGTGCTAAAGATAAAGATAAATAATGAAGTTTTCAGAATTTTCAAAGATATGATTTTTGCCTAAAGTTTAGTGTGGATCTTAAAATAGTAATTTATACGTTAGTTAAAGAATAGTAATACTAATTATTACACTTTTTAAACATCGTTGTCTTAAAGAAATCCAGCAGAGTTACTAGAGAACAATCTTTACTTTTTTAGAAATTTACTAGTCTGTCCTAATTGTCACAACTCGTTAGTTATTAAAACAATTTAAATGTTACATAATATGTGTTTCTGAATTAAAGTTATATTGTCAAGTTTTGATTTAAATGAAAGTAATTAATAGTTTCAACAATAAAAAAACTGCTTTAACTAAACTATTATATTCCGTCAAATTACGAAAAGAAAAGACATAGGTAATAAAAAACAAATGACGATGTCCCATCGTTTGTGATTGGCCAACAATATTTTAAGTTCACTGTGAGACACGCGACTCGATATTTCCGTTTAATTACCATCAAACGAAATGCTATTTAATCACCTTTTCAGACATTATAAATCAATGCTTCAAAGGGGAACAAAGTGGGAAGCAAAGTAACTCAACTGTTCTTATTATGATGACAATATGATTAATAGTCACCGTGACCACGCACGCTGTAAAGCACGCGAAACGTCGGTTAAATTTAAAATTATGTAAAATAATTGTAAATTTATAATAAAACATAATTTCAAATCCGTTAAAAAAGTGTTTTTTTATCTCTAAAAGTTATGTCAATAAAAGACAATACAATATGATAATTAACATGACATTTGCATGTCTATTTTTATATGATTGTGCGCTTTTTTTGTAATCTGACTGAATATACTACTTTATTTACTAATAAACGATTTATTATTATTACAAAATTTTGCTTATAAGTTAAGATATCGTAAGGGGAGAACCCCCGTATAAAATATATGTTAACATTCCTATTCCTTGCTATTTTGCCGATTGTCAATTCGATAGACATTTTTCATGGAAGACAATTTAATATTATCCCTATTCATCTCACGTCTCATATAAAATGCTTGACAAGTGTCGGCTCATTACTTGTACGAGTTATAACTTCAAAATGGCCGCTTTGTGTAACGTTTCTCTACTGCTTTGCGTAACACTTTGTGTTTGCGCAAATGGTAAGTCTTATTTTAATTAATGTGTTGTTATTTAAAGTTTAATTGTGAGCTTATACTAAAAACCGTTTATATTAAACTTATACTAATAGTTGCACGGTTTTTAGTATAAGTAGTGCCTTATCAAGGGCAAGCTGTGTCTGCATGTAATGTTAAAACCTTATTTATTATCATACTCGTGAACTGGTGATACTTGTAGTGACTGGTCGTACTTGAATTCGTGTATGCGGTGATGTTAGTTCTTTCGACTATGTATTTGCGTGTTGTTCCCACGAGAATGTAAGTGCGTGCCCTTATTTCACCATGTCTCCTGCTGATAGAGGACAAATGTTTGTTTTAAATTTATTTTATTATTATTAATTACTTAAGGTGTCATGTGGAACATAGTGTAATGGTTGCAGCTCCTTACAAACGTTGTGTAAAACAAAAAACTTGGCGATTAAAAAGAGTGGCGGAGAGTTTATTGAAAGTTCTTCTCTTCCGTTCTACGCCCTTGATTTGAGAAATGGCAGTATATGTAAAATTAGAAGCATTTAATGTATATTTCTTTTTTGACGTTCATAAGTGTACATTGTGTTACCTACATGAATAAATGATTTTTGACTTTGACTTTATAGTGCAAAGTAAGTATGTGAGTTAAGGTGCAAATCTATTGGCTGTAGATTATAGAGAAAAGTGATATGCGTCGTCAGCGGACTTAAATGAAATAAAAAATAGAATAAAAAAATTCCAAATCCAATGCTTAAATTTGCGTCGCAAACAATAAACTCAAATTTGACCATCACCGACAATAAACCGAGAAATTTATTTTACATACAATAACATTCATTAACTAAGCAAATAAAAATTCTATACCAATTTGTATACAATATAACAAATTGCAGGCTCTCGTGCTTATAGATTTGTATGCGGTCAGCGAGATAAAATAATTTCATTTTGTGAGTATAGTAAAGGCAATATGTAGCTTAGTTCGTATGCTTTTGGAAATTTGACGCTTGACATCACTCCCATTTGACTAATCCCCCTTACTGTGTAACTGCCAATAGTAATCTCAATAATGAGCTATTGTACCGTGCGATCCCAAGATTACGACATCAGCGCTACGGATATTGAGAGAACTACATCAAACTTAAATACAAAAACATTTAAGCTATTGCTGAATGTGAATGAAAGAATGTGCTTAAAATTATTATTGAGAATATCCATATCGGTAAATCACTACATACACACCCTCATGTACCTACTCTCACTTTCAAACCATCGCACAGCAATTATGTATTGGACGATGTTATGTCATAAAATTAAAAATGATCAAAGAAACGTATATAATCTGCTACTAAAAACCCATATCTACTATCCCCAGCACAACGTACTATTTTTTTTTTTTTAATGGCTCTGGCACGGTTTGTGCATTAGCCAGAGTCAAGTATAGGATTTTTTATAATTCGTGCTTGTCTTTAGAAATTCGACCCTGTCTTCCATGTACGGCTTAGGCACTCGCCCGGTACCGCACAACCATCCCAAAGGCCAAAAACAAATTTAAATTAAATTAAAACTTGCCCTCGAACCGGGAATCGAACCCGGTACCCCTCACCTAGCTGCCACTTAATAAGACCGCTAGGCTATGAGGCCCCCACGTACTATTTTATTAATAAACAATTATTTACCTAAGCTCCACTACACTATTACTATGTTAATGTATAACAAAACAGAATTTATTTTATTCACAGATGTGCGCGACAGAGCGGCCTCTCCATTCATCATTGAAAAACTCTGCTCCGACAAGAGTCTGCTGGAGAATAAAAAGGCACGTATTAAGCTTTAATTAAACTATTCATATTTAAATAAAAATTATAAATCAGTGGCGCTACAACCAATTTAGCTCTGATCCTATTTATGTATCTGTTTCTTGATCATTTGTCAATCTAAAAGCCAAGTAGGTAATCAGCATGTGCCTGACACACGCCGTCGACTTTTCATTGGCAAGCCGGTTTCCTCACAATATTTTTCTTCACCGTTCGAGCGAATGTTAAATACGCACATAGAAAGAAAGTCCATTGGTGCATAACCGGGTATCGAACCTACGACCTCAGGGACGAGAGTCGCACGCTGAAGCCACTAAGCCAACACTGCTCTATTCTTTATATGTGGTAGATGCAATCTTAATACATATATATAAACTAGCTGACCGGGCAAACGTCGTTTTGCCGTGTATATCATTTATAATAAAAAATAGGGGTTGATCGTAGAGGGGTGAAAGTTAGGGGTTGTATGTATTTTTTAATGCTGAAATAAAAAATAAAAATCATAAAAAAAATAAAAAATAAAAATTTATCTAAAAAATAAAAAATAAATTTAGGGGTGGACTACCCCTAACATTTAGGGGGATGAAAAATAGATGTTGGCCGATTCTCATAGATACCGGATAAGCACAAAAAATTTCATCAAAATCGGTCAAGACGTTTCGGAGGAGTATGGCAACGAAAACTGTGACACGAGAATTTTATATAATAGATTACGTGTCACGTTGTTTGTCCGCTATGGACTCCTAAACTACCGAACCGATTTCAATCAAATTTGCACATCGTGTGCAGTTTGATCTAACTTAAAAGATAGGATAGCTTACATCTCAATTTATACCCGCAATATTATTTTATTGCAAAATATTTGTTTATTATTTGATAGTCACAATTCTAACAGATGGCGCTGTGTTGAAAGTACCAACGTTTCAAATAAGCTACAATTTAATGGCATTACCACCAAAAAAAGCATGTTGGTCCCCATGACTGGTGTTCTCCTACCGTTTCCCTTGAATAGGTTTAACTACTATGTAATATGTATAACTATAAAACCTTAGCCACAGCAATGCTTGGCCGGTCTGCTAGTATTTTATATTTATTTAAAAGGCATTAGGTAGCTTTAACCTAGCTGTTGAGTATATTTCTCACCCCTTATGTCGTGTTATCGAGACCTTTTTATTGTACAATGGATTATTCTTTGTGCGAAGTAAACACTTGGTCGTCCAATGGATAAGACTTTGTAAGAAATCCATCATTTTTAGACTTAGAATCTTAAAAATATTTCTAATTATAGATAAAATAGTATTTAATAGTGGCAGTAATTGTAACGATGTTAAAAATCAATTGAAGCATCATAGAGCAGTGTTGGCCCATTGGCTTTATCGTTGCGGACAAGGCTACGCTGTTACCGTGTCCTGCCCCGGGCGATTGCTGGTGGCGCCGTGGGGTTTTAGTGCACAACAGCGAGTCCCACATAACCCTTCCCCACCAGGTTAACCGTGCCGCGGGACGGTATGCGTAACGCATTTCCCCACGAAAAAAAGCGTGCGATCCTCATCTATAGTTGCTTCTACGGTGAAGGGAAACATTGTGAGGAAATCGTCCAATCCGAAAATCTATAACATTTATCAGAAAAACAGCAAACTAATCACCTACCTATCTATAAAATAAAAAAGATTGAAGAAATGGATGCAATCTAAGCCAAAGCCACCAAATAAGGTTGTAACGCTACTGGATTATTATTTAATTAATTTTGGGCAATGCAACACTATTATTTTAATTGGGTACGTTAGGTAAACGCCAACGAATGTTTATTATTCCTATTACCAAAGACAATAAAAGTAAATGTATGTACTTGCTTCCAGCTAGTACAAAATTTTCTACACTAAAATTACTACCTATATACACAGTACACACATGCTAGTGCAGATACCCATTATATAGACTGGGTAACAAAACAGAGTATAAACTTACTGCAATTTAATCCCATATTATATACCTTTCAATCCCCAAGAACCTACTTAATGCTCGTAGAGACTTTATTTATAGCACTTTACCTATAAAATTAACTTGGCTTAGTAGTTCCCAAGGAATTAATTTCGGATGCAACGTACCATTTGATTAGTTTCATTAATTTAGTTACCTGAGTATCACAGCTATGCGTATTAATATCAAAGTACGGTAAATAACTCGACAAAGCACGGATGTTAATTATGTCTTTTACTCCAATGACAGTTGACATTCAACAATAAACGTCAAATACAGTCTATACAATATAATCTGTAGAACGTGTGGACATTTAATAAGTTTATGCAAGAATTAGTAGGCTATAGAATATATGAGAAATACATACTTTTTTATTTATGATTGTTGAGTATAAATTAAAAAGAGTTTTAAATGATATTAAATTATTAAAAATGTAACGCAAAGGATGTAGTTCCTATAATTCAATGCTGTTTTTGGCCAGCGCGTTTTATACATAAATTATTATTGTTTTAATATCTATGGTAACCTGTAAATTTGTTTAAACATAATAAGTTGAAACTTGAGAGGCAAAGGGTTTAGCTTGGTTAGCACAGATTAAAATAAATGTGGTAAATTGTCAATTTCATGGCGGGAACGGTGAAATTTTATTGTACTGGCGAACCGTGAACACTTTATGATGTATGTATATCCAAAACGAATGAACATAGTCTAAGATAGAATTCCTAGACAACCTAGGGATCCCCTCTGTGTGTACCTACAAAATTACATAAAAATTATCCATACAAATGCGGCAAAAATTTACATGCAGTATGAATGCAAAATGCCATACTTAAAACGTTGATAAGCACGTTCCAACAATTCCACAAACAAAGAGCCATTTTTTAAAGGTATGTGCGAAGTTCAATTTCCCGCGTCATTATTCTTAGTACGTGGCTATTTCTCCCTTTACGACCTTTACGTGTCCCACTATCCCTTTCGAAAAACATTCTTTACCTCACCGTAAAAATACAACGCTCCTTTTCAACTTTTAAAGTACTGGTATTTCGTGGTTTATTTAACAATACTACCTACTCTGAAATAACTACTACCATCGGTCCTTCGTTCAACTCACGTGCATTATTAAGTTTGTAACACACTAGTTATAATAAACAATAATTTAAGAAGTCTATTCCCGAACAATATAAATAATTGTATAGATGTAACTTACGTTGCAATTAAATTTGTTTAATAAAAATTGCTATAGGACAAATACTAATAATAAACACATTGTTTTTCAAACATTTTCGATATTTGACATATTTATATGTTAGAATGAAAAGAAGCACATAATAAAAAAGGATGTTCAGTTTAAAGAAAGAGCAGTATTGGCCTAGTGGCTTCAGCGTGCGACTCTCAACCTTGAGGTCATAGGTTCGAACCCGGGCTGTGCACCAATGGACTCTCTTTCTATGTGCGCATTTAAAATTTGCTCGAACGGTGAAGGAAAACACCGTGAGGAAACCGACATGTCTTAGACCCAAAAGTCGACGGCGTGTGTCAGGCACTGGAGGCTGATCACCTACTTGCCTATTATATTTAAAAATAATCGAAAAACAGATTCAGAAATCTGAGGCCCAGACCTAAAAAGGTTGTAGCGCCACTGATTTATTTTATTTTTTAAACATAATAATAATAAACATAAAAATAAATAAATTCTAAAACGGAATAAATTCGCAGTAAACTAACAAAAACAAAAATAGCTGTTATGTGTTGTCCTTTTCACTCACGTGTAATTTGCAATACGTGTAAACTAACAAAATATATAATAGGTTTATGATTAATACATTTTTCCAGCTGCTTTGCATAATCTGCAGGGGCTGGGACCCGTCGTGCTGGAGCACAACAGCTACTCCTTCATCTACTACTAATCATATAGAAACCAAACCTAGCTCATCAACCATCAAAACTGAACCAGCGATGACAGAAGCACCACCAGAAGGGAAGATCTAGAATTCACGTGTTATACTATCCTAGTAATGTTTTATATAAATAAATTTTGAGTTTTTACAACGTCCTAATAAAATAGTACCTATTTGTATTTGGACTTTTTATACCGTTATTTTGTAACCATTTCATGGCCCTAAAGCGTAGTCAGGTCTTGCATTGAATAGTGATTTGCTGGCAGCATTCAGAGCAAACAATATATTATAATGAAATTTTAAGAATTGGTTAGACGAATAGCATGGAAATATGAATTTATTAGCTTAATTGTTTTAGAGTCACCTCAAACGAAACATAACGAAACTAAAAAAATTGTTCCTTTAAAATTTAAATAATTAAATCGACTCCAAATAGCAGTCAACATAATAATTATATTATTTACGTCCATGACCATTAATGCGTACCCATCTCAAAACCTACAGGACTCTTTAGTTGTCTAAAAAAGTATAAAAATCGAGTTGAGCATGACGTATAGAACCGAGCGGTAACGCAAGTTCGGCTCTGAACATCGAGAGCAAACCACGTATATGGCGAGATGACGTTGAGGTATTTGCTACTGCGGCTAATAAATGGACTACCTAGTCAGTTATTAGATAGCCTAACGTTAACCGACATAAAAAGTAAGTTAAAAATCCACTTTTATATGCATTTGTCGCGTTCCTAAACAAGACTGCTATAGTTACATTTACACAGGGGTTTTCTGAGGTAACGTATTATGATTTTATTATACTATTCTGTAAAATAAATGAGGTAAAAAAAATAGTTACAATGTATCATTCACCTAATGCGAAATTTTGCAGACGTAATTAAAATCATGAAAAATAAATGAATAAAAATGTGTTTATTCAATTGACAACGATTAATTATAATGTGTAAGATTTGGGAAAGTAATGTTTGTTCAGGGTTCCCAGCTCTTGCATAATAAACTTAATAGTTAATTGCATCTTTTTATTTTATTTTAGTTTTTTCACTGCATTCATCATACTCAAATATTATCCCCCAACAATATCGCATATATACAAATTAAACTCCTCCGTTAAGTCAGTTTATAAAAGGCTTTGAGGTGCCTGATTATAAATTGCTTGTGGCTTTTCTCACAACCACTAAGTTCCAGTGCTCTTTGATTATTTTTTACTTTGTCTAACAAATATTATATTTATGTATATGTTATTCGCGGTTTCTTTAAGTTTAGTTAAAGTAAATGATTTCATTTAGCCCACAATATAACTATATTTGTTTAATATTCTTGTTAATGACCTCGATAAAATCCGTGGTAATTATTCTATATTACCTATTCTTTGTAGCGTGGAGATGACGGGCTCATTTCCTCTTGAAATATTTCCTTATATTTTGGATGTTTAGTTTCAAAAAGCCCTAAATTGTAGTCCTCCATCAACTTTGATGGTCATAAATTGAAGATGTTAATGAGGAAAATCAATTTAAAATTATTAATTGCTTATAGGCCTCTTGGATATCGTGGCAAAGCTGCGGCAACGCCAGCAACTCGAGGTCGTTTTTCTCATAGTGAACATATGATTCGCATAAAAGTCACCGCACCTTTTTGATAATTGTATACACACAATTAAAAAAGTATTCAATCAATATTATGAGCCAAACTATTATTGTATGTGTATTTCAGAATCTAGCCGGCTTTTTCCGGGGAAAATCTGTGTCGAAAGGTAAGTAAATACACGAACCATGAAATATTCTTTTAAATTCATTGTGTGTAATTTTTACTGCGTTTTTTTTCCCATTTTTTTTTTCGTTTTTGAGAGCACGTTTTCAACTGATTGAATAACGTAAACCGTACAGCTGATCGCACTCAGACGCCCGAGTGTTGCCTGAATCTGCCACAATGCCGCGCCAATAGCGATATCCAAGAGGCCTATAGACCGCCTCTGCGGCTTATTGGTTAAGTAACAAATTTTCGGTTCTATCAACTAGATGGCGTTAATAAAGCGACATTTCAATATAGTCTAATCATAAATCACATAGTTATCTGTCAACTTGACGTGGCAGTCTCTGATTAATATACTGAAACGCAGTCGAAATATCGATGTGAACAACATAATAAATTTGCCTTTATATGTTTTAAACAAATTCTATTTAAATGTGTAAAACTCCTGAACGTCTCGAAAAAGTAAGCAGTGTATATATAACAGTATATTTTAGTTTTCCATTACATTATGATAAGTCCCGAACAGCGAACCTGTCAGCTTGTATCACCGACCAATTTCAGTTGAGTGTGTGCGACAAACTGGCAAAGTTGTCACTGACAGGTGTCTATGGCGCTGAGGCGAGGTTATTGTAATTCGAACCATAAGCAATTTATAATAATCACATTATAAATCTCTTATCAAAGACATACACTGTAAAATCGTTATCACTATGCGGTATGTAATAACGCTATTATATACGTTAACTAATTAATCCCGTAATTAAATATGTATTAATAATGGTTTAACTATATTCATAGGTAACATAGAGTAGTGGTAAAGGTTGTGAGGGGGTAAACTATTTTGGAATTTAAATTTTTCAAAAAACCGCGTTATTTGTGAGTGTCAATAACTACATTAATAAACATTAATCCAAAATATGAAAAGAATTTCGTTGTAGTTCGATTTGCAAAATCGTTTGTAGTAAATCTGAAAAAAAAATTGTTCAAATGAAAACGTTTCCTTAAAGATAAGAGTATATATCTCTTTTTGAGTTCTATAGAAAAGTTATAGCTTGATAAAACAGTTGTCGGCTGCGTTGATCTGTCTGTTCGATAAATTCCGCGGTAGTTGAGTTTATCGCGAAAACTCAACTACCGCGGAATGTATCGTGGATTTGGCCTGTATGTAGAATGATTCAAGAAGGTTTAAGTATATATTTTTTTAATTTACGGGTCACGGCCGCCCATGCAAAGCCGGGGCGGGTCATTCATATAACATACTCTTAGTGACCACTGTAAAGAACTCGTAAAGTTGGGTTATGTAAATAATAAGAAATAGCATTTAAAAAGTATGCAAGTAGCTAACGCTAGTGTTATTGTAATTTTACTAGCGCTAGGACCCGACATAAATTGTGCTTTTCACACGTTTTAAATACAAAAAAAACAGTGAATTGTAAATCTAAACTCTTCTATAATCCACTTACACACACAAAAATTTCACCAAAATCCGTCCAGCCAGGAGGAGTTAAATAACAATCACACGCACAGATGATTTTTATATTTTTGTATGGTAGGGTAGAGCGGGGCTAGTTGAGCGTAGGGGCAAGTTGGGCAATCGAAATATCTCGGAAACTATTCACCTTACGCGGGAGTATCAAATAGCGAAAAGAAGGAGTCGTAGGAGAGGTAATCATCGTACGATAGCTAGTGGCAGCTCGACAAGTGAGTGAAGTGTCACGGCGTTTTGTTTATTTTGTGACCAAAAAGTAAAAACATTGTTTTTCGCAAGTTTTCGTCTGTCTTTGTCAAATGTTCTCTGTTTTCAATCAGGAGAGTGTTAATCTTTCAGAAGATTATTGTATTTTTTATTTGTAAATAGGTTTTGGGTCTAATTCTAGGCCTTTATTTACAATCCTACTTTTCTTTTGAAATTCCGGGTTGGGGTAAGTTGAGCAATAGCTCAACTAACTCCACGACTTAAACAACTGATGAGTAATGAATCTTTTATTTTTTGTCTGGATGCGGACTTACAAGAGGAAGACTACAAGATGTTCTGAAACTACTGAATACTTAAATAATGCTGCAAAGGCTGTCCACGATGAGGGAAAAAGTGTGAATACCGCCGCTAAAGAATTCGGTAATGGTTGATTTTTAAATAAATTAAATGAAGGTGATGATTCATTTATGGGCTATACAACACCGAGGGAAGTATATCCTCTTTCACAAGAGAACTGTTGAAAAAATTCTTGCTACAAATGGCATTTTTCTCCAAAAGACGTCTGTCGCCTTGCCTAAGAGTGTGCTGAAATTCCACCAAGCTGAATTGCAAAAAAGATGGCCGGAAAAGAATGGTTGATGATGTTTAAAAAACAAAAAAATCGTAGCTATCCATACAGAAACCAGAACCAGATATGGATGCTCATGTTTTGTTGATTCTAGTTTCGGTTAATTATACAAAGAAAATTTCTTTAAATTTTGTTCTTATGTCAATAAAAGACTATAAATAAAAAGCTGACAGTCTAACACATATTTTACTTCATCTCAAGTTAACATAGAACCCATGGTTTGGCCTAGACATTCTTAGTGCTCAACTTGCCCCATACGCTTGCTCAACTTACCCCACCTATGGGGTACATTGAGCATACTTGACTTTCTGCATTTAAACATCAGTAGCTATTATATTAGACTTGTTACAAAAAAATACTATGAACACTTTTGTTAAGGGATAAATTACTAATCCATCAGGACACATAACAACTCATTGAGACTTATCATTGAGGAGCTATATCCAAGCAAGTGAAAAATTGCTCAACTAGCCCCGCCCTACCCTACAGGAGACAAACGTGCATTTTGAATAAAGTGATAACCACTGCCCGTGGACACCTGCAACGCCGGTGCTACCTGGTTTGCTGCCGACCTATCAGAGAATTGTACGCTTGTTTATTGAAGGCCTACGAAACTACGAAAATACTTCTACTGTGAGCTGGTTCGACAAGAGGTGGTGCGCGGCAGAAAGTACTTTAAAAAGATAAATGATGCTCCCCATGATAAATGCGGTAGAAGTTGCTGAGGGAACCAATATCTCTACGCGAAGCCAAATCAGAAACAGCATGGTCGTCGACAATGCGAGCCGCCCTGCGTTGGATTCGATCAATTGAAGGAGATATATGTATAAAGATATAATCGATTAACAAGAAAACAATAAATAACATTGAATTATTTATTTAATAGGGCACTGTTTACTCTTTTAAACTAAGTGTTATGCTTAATGTCTGTGGAATCGGTGATGCCGTGGTCTGCCTCGAGATGCTTGCGCCTGAAAAGTACATTAACATCAGTGATGGAGACACTAGCGGCTTCATTCATATATTTATTTACTTTTTTTCTTACAACTTAAATATGAAAGCAACGCTGCAAGCGACCTCTTATCAAAGTACCTTTATATGGATGTAGTTTTATGTATGCATCCTAGCCCCATCGATATCTTTAATATTTTTATATAAATCTCATTGGGTTATATTCTAATTATGAAATGACATACAGACTTTTAATGGCATATTTTATTTACTTACTTCTTTAAGAAAATTAAAAAATTAAATTAAAGCATTATTCTCCTGACAAAGCAATGCTTTAAAACATTTTTTTTATTATTAAAGTACAATGTGTCCCGACCAAGGAGGTTTCAATTCAATTTCAGATCACATTATCTGTGGTGAGAGCGCTGCGCGCGCAACGCGCCGGCCGAGCCAATAGACCAATTCAAACAATAGACAAATTCTTTTATATTGCATTTTATTTAATACCTATAGCCTATAGCCATGAGGTTAAATAAAGTAATGTACGCAACTGCATATAATAGGTATTAAAACACTCGTGTAATCTTATTTTGAAACTCTCCTGCGGCTAGTTTCAAAAAACTACACTCATGTTTTAATACCCTCTATTATATGACAATTGCATAAACTATTATTTTAGAATGACAAACGTGTGTCTAAGATGCCAGTTTACTCACGATGTTTTCCGTTAGGAGCTAATTACGCACACCAACAAAACATTGGTATTATATCCAGTTCGAACCGATATATATAAATCAAATATTTAGCGACTTTTACATAATAATATGCAGGCATAAATGAATACATTTTAGTTCTTTCTGTAGATTTTACTTTATTTTAGTAATATCAGGTGTTATGTTATTTTGAGTTTGAGTTTTTGTTTATTTATGCACTTCTTGTACTTTACCCTCTGTAGGTGTTTCTATTTTATTGTTCCATATGAGAATTGCCTGGAGGAAATCGCTTGTTAGCGATAAGACCGCCCGTTGCCTAATAACCCATGTAACCTACTTTTTTAACTGTATAGTAGTTTTATTCTAAGAGTACATTGTCTTCACATATAATTATTTAACGAATGTAAACAAAATATTGTAAACCTATTTTAAAAGAGTAAGTGTTTCTTGCCCATTCTTCTCCACACGGACCTTTTGGAAGGGGCAACTAGAATCTTCTTTATACTTTATCTTACGTCTAATTGAAATAAATGATTTGACTTGATTTTATATGTTTGTTTTTTTCAAGAGAATTTCGCGTCGCAGATGGAGAGGTGAGTATGAATTTTAAAACTAATTTTCTATACAACTTACATCCTCATTTTCTTCAGTCGCTTCTGTGACTGCGTTGACAAATGCATCAGGAACTGGGAACTTATTTATTGTATCTGGGTGAGGCCAGGTGTCATCGTTGCCTTGATCAACATCTACGTCAGCATCACGTCTTCTCGCTGGTCCTGAAATAAATTTCTGGTACAGCGCCATCTAGAGACTCAAAATTACCAAAAAGTCATATCAATACTTACATAAATAAATGCTTATATTGATTTTGAATGTCTAACCATATTACGATTTCGGAGGAGGTTACCTTTCTATTTAAATTATCTCTCATATGATTGCTAATTTGCGTCTTAGGAAATAATAGGAAAGTTTCGAAAGACAATTTAGACTAATATAAAGTATGACAGTGTAAATTTAGCACCATCAAAGTGTGTTTATGTATAGTGTAGATTAAAAAAAAGACAACTACAATAATTATTATTTATTTAAAACGCTAACAAAAATAAGAATATGCAGGCTTTCTTTAAATATTTCATGTTTGTATTTAAATGTGTATAACGTATTGTTTATTTATTTGAAGTATTTAAATAGCTAAAAGCTCAATATTATCAGCTATCCATCGTAATATATCACCATTTACCTAAAGTCTGTCAAGTAAATGTGAATGTAACCCACAAAATTATCACCTCGAGGGTACCTTTGATGTATTAAAGGACACAGCCATCAATTTCAATTTCTTGAAACCTATATATCACAATTTATCTAACCTCTTTTTATACAATTTCTTATTCAAAAAGTATATATAACTACTAGCCGTTTCGCGCCCGCTTTGCTGGACGAATTAAAATAAATTTTATGTTTCATATTTTTATTATTCTTCTTTTTAACTTCCCGCTAAGAAAATTGAAATATTTCGAAAATCAGTTTTTAACAGATGTTGACGTTTTGCGGTTCTAGGAAGCCTCTTTTGTTTTTATTAGCGGGAAAAAATTTCATAAAAGTAAAACAGAAATAAAAAAATGAAGGAACGTTGGAATTACTCGAGTACTAAGTCGATACGATCAGTGGTTTAAGCGTGAAAGAGCCTCAAACGAACACCATTTTCTTTTTATATATATAGAAGATTTCTTGAGGGGCCTCATAGCCTAGCGGTCTTATTAAGTGGCAGCTAGGTGAGGGATACCTGGTTCGATTCCCGGTTCGAGGGCAAGTTTTAATTTAATTTAAATTTGTTCTCGGCCTTAAGGAGGGTTGTGCGGTACTGGGCGAGTGCCTAAACCGTACATGGAGGACACGGTCGAAATTCTAAATAGAAGCCCGAATTATAAAAAATCCTATACTTGACGCTGGCTAATGCACAAATCGTGCCAGAGCCATTAAAAAAAAAACTATTTCTTGGTGTAAGTTAGCTAATAAATTTTCCCCTAAAATTTACCTCTTTCACTGACAGTTTTGAAGAGCTATCTTTTCCAAAAAGAAATTCTATAACTCAACTCATTTATGTCTCTCGCTTTTAGTATCTCATATTTATAGTCTATAAGAATTCTGTTAGCAATAGTTCTTAAGTATAAACCATGCCGTTTGCTTCTTGAAGGGTGTAAAATTAGTATTGTCTTTTATTGACATAACTTTAAAATTATGCAAAATAATTGTAAATTGTAATAATACGTAACTTCAATCCGGTAAAAAAGTGTTTTCTTTAAATGGTGTAACATTAGTTTTTATTGTTATTCTTGTGTGTTTCTTGAGCTTATTTTTATTGTAAAGCCCGGTGGCAAACTTTTTCTAAAAAATATATAAAATATTTTTTTACTGAGATGAAACGGATTTCATGAATGACAATCGCAAGCTCACCACTGCACTTGCTACTAGCCGTTTACATTTTTTGTTGTATTGTAAAATTCATGGGTAAAATCTTTATACTTCGCTCTTATGTTAAAATTACATACTACGTTACATAGGTTTAAGAATATTTTACAATATCTTACCTATTGTGAATCCCGGATTAAAAGAGCCACTTAAATTAAATCCAATCTCTGTAAAAATTAGCAAATATCTATCCTCGCACATTTCATATTAAAGCAATTACCATATCTAGGTAGCGCTTAATCGATATTTACTTAAAGTATATGTTAATTATTTAAAAAATATGTTATTCAATTCAATTCTAAACTAGACAAAAAAATAGTCAGAAGTTACGGTTTTTTTTTACTCAGAATATTATTGTTACAACTCAACTGCGAATAGAAAAGTTCTCTTTTGTGTTTCTATTATCTAAAAATGTACGTACTAACAAATAGATGTAGGTACTTACTAATATTTTTCTTACATTTGATAGTCTAGTTTAGTAACTTATTAATTTTAGTTTGGTGACATAAATTTAAAAAAAAATCTCTTTTACCAGTAAGCGCCTTTTCTTACCTGATTGTACGAAACAAATGAATGCACAAAGCACTGCTGTCACAACAAGGGCCTGCATTGTCAACTAGAACTAAATTTTATAAAAATGTCGGACTATTTATAATGAATTTTACCGGATACAGTAGAGATAAGAACAAATTATTTGTCAGTTTACGTCTGTAATTGCGGCTTGTTAACTTCTAACAATTTGCGGGGAAATTAGTAAAAGAGAAGGAAAATGCAACTAAAACGAAAGCTTATTTCTTTAATTTTTTGTATGAAACAGAAAAAAAATTTAAAAGATTCAAAAAAATTTAGTCGCAGAAACTGAATCCCTATAAGTAATTTATTCAGAATTGTATTAGTAAAGTTTTGTTTCAAAACCAGACTTAAACGTAAAATTGGATCTTTAGTTGTGTAATGAATTCCTGAAAAATATCCTTACATACCAAATTGTGTTAATGAAAAAGTTCTTAAAAGAAATTCCATAGATTCCGTAAAAGCTTTTGGTTGATGATTTATTTGCTTTGACCAAAATAACACGTGTTTCTACACGTATATTGTTTGTTAGTATTCGGTTTTCTAAGAAACTAGTCTTATAATGAAACATAAATCAAAGCTCGCCCCGGATTAGATACCAAGGTAACCATGGCAACAAATACGATAATAACTTTATTGTATTTCCATTATAAGGGTGCGTACAGACTATGTAACATTATATAACTTGTGTTTTATAACACGTCCACATTATGTAACCTTGTTATTCAACATTATAACATAAAACAATACTGTACACATTAGAATAACAATGCAATATAACAATGTTATATAACCATTTTAAATAACAATAGAAAAACAAAAAAACGTAGATGCTGGGTTCATCCTAGCATACATATCAATAACATGTTTTATAACATTCAGTGTCCACATTATCTGAAATATGTTGTATAGCAATGTTGTATAACATGTTATGTTATATAGTCTGTACGCACCTTTAGGCCGGCCACATAATAGTTCATTATGAATTCCTAGTTGACCAAAATTAATTATAAGTAATTGGATTTTTTGTATGTTAGTAAAAGAACCTTTTGACACATTTTTAAAGGGCCAACTAGAAACAATATACAGCTCTTTGAGGTGTATAAAATGTGTTAGTCGTTGTAAAACGACTTAAGCGGGCCATAACCGGACCGCATATTACAGTCAAGACCGACTGCAACATGCGGTTTGCTCAGGAACTGCTCGAGCGGTCTGTGTATTGCGATTATGAATTTAGTATGGAAACTGCAGATCGCCGTGCGGCGACCGCATGTTGCAGTCGGTCTTGACTCGCAACATGCGGTCCGTCTATGGCCCGCTTAATACTTTGAGACTTTAATCAATACGAATAACAATGAAAATAGTTTGTGGCGAGAAGTTGCGCCAGATTAATTATATTGCGCTGAAATCCATACACCTCACAAGGAAAAATTTACTTGCATATATTCCTGCAAATCAAATAGATTTTGGTTAATTAAAAAGAAACCATGAAACATCAGCAGTAATGAAATTCAAGTGTAATTAATTCGGCTAATTTATTTAAATTTCAATTAACGACCATCAAGAAGCGGATTATTGAAATTATAATTAAATTTCTTCTATAGCCGAGCCGCGTGGATCGTTATGGAACTTTGGTCACTTAAAATTATTTGGGAATATTAAACTGTGCTGCGGCTTGGTGACGGAGTATGGCTAAGCTAAAGTTCTAAGCTCTTTTAAATTAAGTTTCATAATCATAATATTTATGTACATTCATAAACCTAATAAGTAGCGAAACAAAAAGATTTAATTACGTAATATTATATATATTAGGCCTTATCCACCTTGGCGACGTGAACCAATGTGGATAAGGCCCGGATCACATCAGAAATATTCGGTTTAATTTCCAGCGAAGTATTTTTTCGGTTTCGCAATACCTAAAATAAGCAAATTACCTATCTGTTGACAACGAAATAATTTTCTTATATTTTAAATCTAATACAGATTATATAAAATCTTAACCTACATAATAACAATAATTAAAATTAGGTTAATAAAACAGTGGTGCAAGAACTTTTTAAAGTCTTGGCTTCTGATTTCTATACATCTAATAGATAATAAGTAAATTATCAGCCAACTACACTTGGGTCTTGGGTCTAAATCATGCCAGTTTCCTCACGATGTTTTCCTTTAACCAGAAAGTCCATTAATGCACTGCCAGGGATCGAACATGCGACCTCAGGAATGAGTGTTGCTCGCAGAAGCCAACACTCTCTCTAAGTTAATAGAAAGCTAAAATAAATTAAAAAGATTGGTGTGGCAATTAATATAGGTCATTATTAAATCATTCGTATTCAAAAAGATTAAGATGCCAATTAAAAGTGAAATGATTTATATATAATTTAGAATATTTAAGTACCCCCTGTACATATCTAGAACCGGAATATATAATCACATTAAGCAAATATCTCGAGACAATTGTCAAGTTTCATGTTTATTATTTACATTGTCACACCGCGTAAGCAGTTTGTACTAACGATGTGCAAACATGAGGTTTTTGGACAAGGGATAATGGTGTTTGAATAGATTCTATAAGGGCAAGTCATAATAACGAAACCTTCGTTCCTGACCTAATATGATTCAGCACTAAGTAGCCTTGCCTCACATATATAAAACCGTAGCAATCATAGAAGTGTTTTTAAGTTGAGCCGTAATTCATGGATTTCTGTTAAGATTTCTGATGCTCACAATGCCTTAAAATATACCAAAGAAACAAATGCGCCACGCCCTTTTGAAGGGTGTACCTATACATATTCACTATATTCCATGAGGTATTTCATTCGTAATGGCTGACTCTACCCTACAATTTCAGAAGTTATTACTTAAATAAAAGCATGATCATTATTATTTTCGAACAAATTTGACTTAGCGTGCCAATTCTTAAATTCTCAGAAACGCACTCTCGAATATTCTGGCATTGTGAGCGTTCATAGGTTTGGGTCAAAATACAGTTTTTAAAACAGACTTAAGTATCCTGTTTCAATTGGATTACCTGAGCAATTTTATTTGCAGTAAAAGGGTGACTTATTCAGGCTTTTACGATTGTGTATACAACCTTTTGCGATAATGTTTGATCATTTAAGCAAAGTGATTTGTAGTAAATTGCTATTTACAAAGTCTATTCCCGAATGTAAACAATATAAATAATTGTATAGATGTAACTTACGTTGCAATTAAATTTGTTCAATAAGAATTGCTATAGGACAAATACTAATAATATTCACATTGTTTTTCTAACATTTTCCATATTTGACAAATTTATATGTTACTAGCTGATCCGGCAAACGTCGTTTTGCCATGTTTATCATTTATAATAAAAAATAGGGGTTGATCGTAGAGGGGTGAAAATTAGGGGTTGTATGTATGCTGTACCATAAAAAAATCTAATTTATCTAAAAATTTAAAATAAATAATTTAGGGGTGGACTACCCTTAACATTTAGGGGGATGAAAAATAGATGTTGTCCGATTCTCAGTTATACCCAATATGCACACAAAACTTCATGAGAATCGGTCGAGCCGTTTCGGAGGAGTTTAACCACAAACACCGCGACACGAGAATTTTATATATTAGATAAAGAAAAGAAACATACAATAAAAAAAGGATGTTTAGTGAAAAAAGAACTAGCCCACCAGGATTCTCTGTGTAGTGAGAAGCTAGTCTCCGTCATTTGACATATTAATGATTTAAGGTTCTACATAACACTTACAATTTTATTATTAAACTGTACAAAAGGAAAGTTTCCGTTTCAGCTTAGGATAAGTTGAGAAGATGTTCTTTAAGATTGTTAGTGAATGTTTTGATTGATAGTGAAAATTTTGTGAGATTACAGAAGCGACATAGTATATCCTTTTTGCTCAAGAATTTGAATTTATTTGTTCAACACCGTAATGTTGCCTTATTCTATAAGGATGATGTGTATGTATTAAATGAATAAATAATTAACAGGTTTAAATATGTAATGATAAAAGTCTTTGTCGCCCAAACAAGACAACGAAACCTTCACCGAACTAGCTTTTTCTTCATTTCTCGATTAGTCTCTGAGTCTGGTCTCTCAGTCTATCACGATGTCATTACAGTGATTTGCGCTATCCTATTAATATTCCGAGATAGGAATTCTTGACACTCCATTAATTGTACTGCGGAGTCTTTGGATACCTCATCGTCTTCAAATACCTAGCTAAAAAATAATAATAATAATCGCCTTTACTACAAGAAAACTGTATCTTTTAACTAAGTTTTTTTCCTTATAGAATTATACATCACTTTATGACACCATAGAGTTAAAAATTATAAATATATTATACTCTTGAAGTATTGCATCAATGTACACTTGTACACTTATGAACGTCAAAAAGAAATACGTATTAAATGCTAAATGCTTCTAATTTTACATTTACTCCCAGTTCTCAAATCAAGGGCGTAGACTGGAAGAGAAGAACTGGCAATAAACTCTCCGCCACTCTTTTTTATCGCCAAGTTTTTTGTTTTACACATTGTTAATAAGGAGCTGCAACCATTACATCATGTAATGATGTAATACTGATGATGATGGTAGACTGATGATGACTGATGTAAATTATATTTCAACCATCCAAACCTGTACCTACTTATCGAACATCAAGTAACCTGCGTGTATGAATACCTTAAATTAAAAAAGTATCAAACGGATTTTCACAGTTTTCACCAATAGTTTTCATTGCGTGTATTTGGGTGTAAAATTACGGTGTTATGTTTTATATATATAACGTGGGGCAAACGGGCAGGAGGTTTACCTGATGTTAAATGATACCGCCGCCCACTCACATTGCCAGAGGGTTCGCAAGTGCGTTGCGACCATTTAGAATTTGTACGCTCTTTTCTTGAAGGACCCTAAGTAGAATTGGTTCAGAAATACTTCAGTGGGCAGCTGGTTCCACATAGTGGTGGTAGGTTGCAAAACTGCCTTACAAACGCTCAGTGGAACGACGGATGTCGAGGTGATACAGGTGGTATTTCGTATACTGCCTTGACGCCCGATGATGAAACTCAACTGCAGGTATTAATCCGAACAACTCCTCTGAACACTCTCCATGGTAAATGCGGTAGAAGATGCAGAGAGATCCCACATCTCTACGCAACGCCAAGTGATCAAGCCGCTCGGAAAGTGTTACGGAAAAATTGAAATTGAACAGGTCGAAAAGTATTGCTAAAATATACGAAATCCGAAGTTGCGGATGGTAAGCTAATTAAATAAATATATATTACAAAAATACAGTAATGTAAGATAAAGTAAAAATAAGTATGCGGTGTATAATATGTTTTATCTATGAGAATTTAAAGAAAAATCTGCACGTGGACGCGAATAATCGAAAATGAATTATTTCTCCAAGCAATTCAATTTCCGTTGTTTGAAGCTTAACAAAAAGGTTTGAAGATATATTGTCAAATACCTCTCGCTAATAATGAATCGGGGATTCTGAACGTTGATAAATCGCAGCCGTTTTGTCGTGCCAATTCTTACTAGGTATGGTTTCATTGTCAATCTATAAAAGCTATTGTATTTTATTGAATTTTTATGTCACGTTTTTCCGAAATTATTTTTATTTTTTATATTATATTAAAAAGTGTTCTAAGTCCGCTTTTACTAATCCCTTTCATATACATTATACAAGTTATTTTAATTATACTATTTTAAGAAAAGCTAAATCAGTCTAACTCTCACACTCTCACTCTGTCCAATTACGTTCACAGTGTGTTAAAAAGGGACAGATAAAGAATTTTGTTACATTGCAATTAGATTTACTTTGTAAAGGGTAAAGCCTTTATTCGTGCAATACTTTATTCTATAACAATATAAAAACATAACAATTTCAGAGAAGGTTCCTATGGTTTAGTAGTTATTTTTATTAGAGAGTGTTTCATCTGTTTTAAAGTTTTTCACAAACCATTTTATCAATCCAGTTATTGTTTCTGTAACTAATTGAACCATATTTCATAGAATTTTAAATCCTTTAAGTTATCTTTAAGTTATAAGTTTAACTAATTTTGTATAATATTGCATAATATTTTACAAAAGGAACTTAAGGAAATACACAAAATGTATGCGAAACTCACTTTTGGTTACGAATAATATGACATTATAGTCTATACAGAAAACGTATATAAGATCTATCGAAATTTATTTCGACTTATTTATTTGATTTAGATTATGACGCTTTTTTTTTCTTACCCTTTCGTAAGTAAAATTCCAGTTTAAATACCCAATTCATCTGTTTTCGCTCTAAATCCCGATCTCCTATTATCAGCTAATGATAAATGAGCATTGAACATCGCACTGCAGGCTAAGCGTTGATAGATGCGGTCAGTCTAGCCATAATAGATGGTTGTATTAGATTTTAAAATCGCCAGTCGGATTTAACCATTTGTACAAAGACATTTTGTTACGTAGTTAAAATCGTCAATTTGTTCGAAATTCAAATATCGAAGTGCTTTTTAATTCATTAGTTTGTGGTTCTTAATTTGAATTTAAAAATTGGTTAAATGACATTTTGTGTTTCAAATTATCGTTAGTTTAAAACAAAACAATAGGTACAAACTAGAATATCGTAAGATTATATTTTCACTCTTCTTCAGTACAAAGCAGAAAATTATTTATTCATAAAGACAGTTCAGTGTTAATAAAAACAAGAAGGCCCTATTTAATGGAAAATAATTATAAGAACATTTTTTTAACCTTAACTAACTGACAGCGTTGAATATTGGGTCAATATTCCGACTTCCTGTGCATTTATATAAAAATATGCTTCCGCTTCTTTTATATAATAGGGTTCAAACGGACAGGTAGCTTACTTGATGTTATACGCTGCCCATGGACACTCGCAAGTGCGTTGCCAGCTGGGATCCGAACGCACGACCTCAGGATTAAAAGCACTTAAACACACACCCCTGCTTTAAAGGTGTCTAAATAATATATAACAGTTAACATTTATACGTACAAAAATTACGTTTCATACCAACGTTGTCATGGCTCGTTGCCATGGTAACGGCAGTAAAACCTTGATCCCACCTAAATTGCTGAATACAGGCCTGGATTACTTTCGCATAAAATACTATACAATGGTTGTATTTGCTTTTATTTACTACATTAACCTTTCTAATTACTAAATTGAATTTCGAATATTTCCACCTCATTAGAAAGGAATTACATAATTGGAAATTTTTCACATTTATTATATTTGAGTGTTAAAGCAATGTTTTAGCCAATTTAAAGTCTCTCTAAAGCTCCTGGTCACACTTAAGGATTACGACCGACTAGGAGTTTTTGAAGGCGCAAATACCATCTTTGGTATCCACTTGGCCTAGCGATAAATTATAATTATTACACAAGTCAACAAAAAAAATATTTTTTTTTGAGTCTGTTATTTAGTGAATATTTTCTGATTGTATACATCGAAAAAGAAGCAGAAACTCTATTTATAATAAATAAAGTTTGCTTTTGTACCTTTACACAATGTATATACAATACAATGTAAATAGAGCTCTTTCATAAAAAATAAATTTCGTTGTAGTAACTACAAAAGCAAACTTTAATAGATAAAAATATTTTTTCTTTAATTAGTTAGGCATAAGTAATCAAAATCAGAGGTACAGAACGCAGACTCAAAATTCGTGTTGACCCGTGTTATAGATAAAAAATTTGACGAGTCAAGTCTTCCTAACCTACCATCGAAGCGAAGTCAATTTAGTTACAATTTGAGTATTGAATCCCCGACCCCCGGTTGTGACCTCCGGGTAAACGGAATCATTCTAGAATAAGCCCTAAACAAGAATCTTTTCTTTGTATGGGGATACAAATGAATATGAACGAATATAGTACTTAACGAAAGATAAAATTCACATTTATGAATAACATGGTCACAATACCTATTCCGTGGTTATGGTCATAATAGTGGTTGTAGGTTTGATTCATAGAAAAACAATAATCGTTTGGCGGCAGAAAACACTGAACTGATATGTCTATTTTTCTGTTACACAATTTATTTAAATATTACGAAGAAATTTATAATATAACTAGCTGACCGGGCAAACATCGTTTTGCCATGTCATTTATAATAAAAAAATAGGGGTTGATCGTAGAGGGGTGAAAGTTAGGGGTTGTATGTATTTTTTAATGGTGTATCATAAAAACATAAAAACAGAAAAAATATCTAAAAATAAAAATAAAATATTTAGGGGTGGACTACCCTTAACATTTAGGGGGATGAAAAATAGATTTTTACGATTCTCAGACATACTCATTTCCGATTCGCACACAAAATTTCATGAGAATCGGTCGAGCCGTTTCGGAGTAGTTTAGCTACAAACACCGCGACACGAGAATTTTATATATTAGATAAAATTTCAATCATCATATTTATACGAAGACAAAGTCGTATAATAAAATCAAATAAAAACATTTTTCCTACACATAATAAATAATTCCCGTTCCTAAAGGATCTCCACAGGCTTCAATGTCGACTTTATAAAAGAAAATTTCCTCTGTCAATAATTCTTTATACGTATTAAAAAGCATTTTTATTTATTCAAAATATATCGATTCTCCTAATTTAGAATAAGTGGAAAGTTAGCGCTAAGTACGACGTATTTTTCTTCTTCCTTCATAACATACGACACTACTTTTTTATAGGTAGATTGACCACTACTCTACTCCCGAAGCGAAAGCGACTGTGACTTCGATGTTGAACTTCTTACCGCATGTCGCCGACATCAGCGCTGGTACTCTGTAACTTCCCAATAGTGATCGCATTGTGCTCAATATTCGTAGCACTGATGTTGCAACCTTGGTACAAAAAGATCATGTGGTACAAAAACTGAACATTGAAATCAAGATAGCACCTATTGCAAAAAAAATATCTTTCCAAGTAGTAGGTAATCAGTCTTCAGTGCTGGTTGGAGCTGGTGGTGGCTGGTTAACTGACTGAATGAATCCAATTAATAAATCATATGAAAAAGAAATTGAAAAAGGCAAGTGTTCCTTTGAATCGTTTAATACAAATAAAGTACCTGGCCCAGGTGGAATTCCATTACACTTCGCAAAATCGTGTTATGATGTTCTCTCACTCCCGTTTAAAATTGTTTATGGGTTCTTCCCCATGTATGGAAATATGGAAAACAGCACATGTAATACCAGCACACAAACCAGAGACAAATCTAACGTATGCAACTATAGGCCAATTTGTATTCTAAACACATTTGCTAAAGTATTTGAACGCGTCATAGACAATAAAATTTATAGTTTTATTAAACCGATACCTACTTATTGCAACACAGCATGATGGGCAGCGTGTTCGGTTTCCAATTTTTTTTTTTTTTTGGGTGAGTTACCACGTTACCAATTTTTGTTAACTTCGTATTTAGTTTTTCAGTGTGTCTTTAATTCAACGGAAGGATAATTTAAATAATACGAGCTGATATCAGCTAAGTGTTGTGTGCCGAAAAGTGTGTGTGTACCTACGAGATATATGTATATAGAATTTTATTTATTTATTTATTAACACTTCGTTGCAAACAAAAATATATTACAATTGACATAATTGAAAATGAGGGCAACTGGCGATCTTATCGCTTTCAAGCGATCTCTTCCAGTCAATCATATTTTATGTGTGTTTACAAAGGCGAGAGCACATGCGGTAGGAATACCTAAAAACCCGTATACGAGAAACATACAATAATTGCCCTGTGGTATATATAAAGTATAAATTAATACTGCGATTTTATCACCGCAATATTCTATGAATATTTTAATTGACATAAAAGTATCAAAATGTTGTTTAACCGCTAAATATGCAAATATAACATGTTTATAAGATAAAACAGGACTGCCTCATTTCCTTATTGGAAGAAAGTTAATAATAAACCTGGAATCGTTACATAAAATTGTAATGACTGTTATGTCACTTATTACACATACAAAATGGTTTATTAGCAATGTGTGTTTGCAAACTTGAAGCTCCTATATATGAACTTCTAGGACGAATTCAAAGAAATAATGTTCACCCGCAAACTTTAAAGTTGAGTAAGTAGAAAAAATGTTGGCCTAGTGGATTTAGTGTGCGAATCATCCCCGAGGTCGTAGGTTCGATCCCCTGTGTATCAATTGACTTTCTTTCTATGTGCGCATTTAACATTCGCTCAAACGGTGAAGGAAAACGGCTTGCCTTAGACCCAAAAAGTCAACAGCGTGCGTCAGGCACAGAAGGTGATTAACTTGCCTATTAGATTACCAAATGAAACAGATACAGAAATCTGAGGCCCAAACTTAAAAAGGTTGTAGCGAGATTGATTTATTTATTTATTTTAAGTCGAAAAAGTAGTCTACAAAATAAAAAAATTTCATATCAGGCCAAATTTACTTAGCCAAAAGGCATAAAAAAGTTTGAGATGCCGATTAAAAAAAATCTCTTAAGTCGTAAAAAAGTTTGAGATGCCGATTAAAAAAATCTCTTAAGTCATAAAAAAGTTTGAGATGCCGATTAAAAAAAATCTCTTAAGTCATAAAAAAGTTTGAGATGCCGATTAAAAAAATCTCTTAAGTCATAAAAAAGTTTGAGATGCCGATTAAAAAAATCTCTTAAGTCATAAAAAAGTTTGAGATGCCGATTAAAAAAATCTCTTAAGTCATAAAAAAGTTTGAGATGCCGATTAAAAAAATCTCTTAAGTCATAAAAAGTTTGAGATGCCGATTAAAAAAATCTCTTAAGTCATAAAAAAGTTTGAGATGCCGATTAAGCGTCACTCTAGACTGCTCTCAGAAGGCTTTAGGGTGTTAGGCACCTTATCGTAACATTCCATACAGTGATCATTTTCTAATAATCGCGTGATCATAAGCTTCTAAGAATACATATAAATTCAAGTCTAAATTCCGTTACATACAATAGCCAATAGCCTTATATACTCGTGTCTCCTTGCCTTGTCCAAAATTTTCTTCCCAAGCTCAATAAGTAAAATCGAACGCCAGACAGAAGATTTTTAACTTCTGGTAGATAGTACCGGTGACCCCTGAGCTGGTGCTTTCCTCTCTCATCGAATAAGTAGCGCAATACAGCGAGGAAATGCTGCCAGCTTTATAGGTACACAAGGTAATCTTTTAAATGTTGTTTTAATTTTCTTTTTAATAATTTTGAATTATTATTATTACTATGTAGGATAAGAAAATTGTAAATACTTCAAATAAATTGACTAGAATTGATTGATTAAAAATGTTAAGTAACCACCGGCAAGCGAGCTTCATGCATAGTTCATTAGCATACATAGGAATTCCACATTTTAGGTCAAACCTTCAAAATAAAGTACCCAATAAATTAGACCTCGGATCACATCTGAAAAAACGTTTGTTTTCAAAACTTTCAATCCCTTTTTGCTTCGGGGTAGACGTAAATTTTGAGAGTAAATAATGTAACGAAAATTAAATAATTTTCTTTTGAAAAAAATCCAACGAACTTTCGAAGATCGAGGCATTATTAAAACGAAAAATATTGGACGTTTTTAACAATAGATCTTAAATCTTCTGCCTTCGGACAATACGCGATCACTCATTGTTATTTTCGCGCGAAATTATTTACTTTCCGCTTCCCTAATTGTTAGAAAGTGAATGGAAAATTCATGTTATCTGCCAAAGCCTCGTAAAGAATCGTTCTTAATTCATTAATATACAAAAAATACTCAAATCTTTCATCTTTGTATGATGTTTTTATGATTATTATTGTTTTAATACACATTTATTTAAGCAAAATTATACAATTAATCATAAATTATATCAAATCTTGACCTAAGCTATGCATAATATACAACGGAGAGATGCTGCCAGCAGTAAAGGTAACTACATTTTTGTTTAGTTAGGTAGTAAACGTAGCTAGATTTTTCTCGTCTGACAAAGTACCTAATCTGTGATATCATCTGACAATATGATATCACAGACAGAGTACACTGATTTATTTTGTGACCCGTGGTTTTTCCTGGTTTACGACAAACTTCTAGAATTGATAGTCAACCCGAAAAAGGTCAAAATAAAGGTACTACAGTGAAGTGAGATTCTAATGAAACTCCAAACTGTCAAAAATAAGCTTTGCTCACACGATAGTTAACTATATTTTTCCTTTAGTTTCATCGTAAAAAAGTAATTTCAAGAGTCTAGGGACGAGTTTTCTCTTACATTCAACTTTATTAAAAACTTCATACTTGGCAATGGTCCATAATATTTTAGGTATCGTTTAGAACCCTCAGTAACGACTTTGCAATGGCGCTTAATATAAATATATTGTTCTAAATGTTTTTGATTTAATTTCTAAATGTTCAACCCTGCCGGAGCGCAGTCATAGTAAGGCCCCAAGCTCCGCATTTTATCTTGATAAAATAAAAAATAAAATAAATAAAATATGTTTATTATTATAGAACATAAGATACATGTATCACTTATTCCACGTCATTAAATTTGTAGGCATCCCTACTCATCGGCAAAGAAGACAGAGGGTGTAGGCCGAGAGAAAAAGCCGGCGTAAAAAACTCTCAGTACTCTTTTAAAATAGCAAATCATCAAACAACACTTATTTTAAAACAAATATCGCAAATTAATTAGAGGTAGCCTGTCTAGCACTAGTCCCATGCCCTTTTATCAATTAGATAATCGTTGACTTTATAGTAAGCCTTTTTACACAGCTTTTCTTTAATACATTTGCTCCAAGTCATTCTCTCAAAAGCTTACCCCGTAACTTCAACGGTGATTTATAATTGAATATTGAGATTTCGACACAGGACCCTTGCTCTGTAAGTCTCTCTATGTACTCCAACAGCGACACCGACAGTGAGAGTGGCGGAGAGATTCTTGCCAGTTGGCCGCTCTACGCCCTTGACTTGCGAACTGGTAGTAAATTTAGAATCAATTTAACTATTATGTTCACGTTCATAAGTGTACTTGTTTACCTATATGAAGTTATTTTGAGTTTGACACTGATCACAACTGATGACTGATGACTGATGAAACTGATCACAAGCCCAATCCCCCAAGATAGCTTCAGCGCTACGGATGAGAGAACAACATCGATATTGCATAAGACACGTCGGGGTCAGTATCGCTATCGCTGTCGGAAGTTACAGAGTACGGAAATTGAATAAACAACATTTGGGTTTCTTTTTGAGATAATCCGTTCCTTTTATAGATTACAGAATAGCACTGCTGAACCATATTTCTTGTATATTTAAGTAATACATTATAAAGAATACCAATATTAAGGAATAGATAAATAAATACATCTTTTGTACATCTTCCTCAGGCTGCCTATTTATTGTATCCGGCCATTGTATTGACCGGGAATCAAACCCGGGTTAAACTTATACACCTATACATTATTAGGGAGGCCATTTTATTATATACCTATCAGTGATTAATGAATTAATATTTATACTGAATAATTGATTTATTAGACTATTTCACATATTTCTTATAAAACCTTTTTGCTTAAGTAGATTTTTTATTGCATTTCTTCTTACACATTAGACAGATAAATGTCGGCTCTTCCGTTGTAGTCGTTGTCGCTTGTGTCGTTGTTGAAGTGGTCGGTTTGGGCTTACAAAAGTGAAAACTGTGTGGATAAATCTCTTCGGGTTCCTCATATATGAATGGCAATTCATCGTCAGAATAGATTAACGACGATGTATCTAGAAATAAAACAACAATTTCAAATTTCGAACTCCTAAATCTACTTTGTTATAGTCTTTGATCTACGCGAGTAAATGTTTCTATACGTTCCCATATTATAGGGTAGCAGACACAAACTGCATCTATTTTATTAAACCGGCAACGCACTCGCGAGCCCTCTGACATTGAGAGTGTCCATGGGCGGCGGTATCACTTAATATCAGGTGAGCCTCCTGCTCGTTTGCCCCCCGTTCTATAAAAAAAAAACATTTATCCATAATCACGCCTTATTTATATAGTCAATTCAGATCTAAGACATGCCGAGTTTCTCACATCATTATCAAATAACTTATTGCGAATTAATTGCGCATAAAGAAATATAGTTGCAAGTATTACATTTTTGAATAAGTGTAACAAAAGTAATTTATTAAATTTCCTTAACCCCCATTTTATCTTTATTAATTGTTGGCTTACCGTCGTCATAACGTCTCCGTGGTGAACAATACAGCGGGCAAACTTTATAGCAAAAGAAGAAGGGCTCTTTATCTGAAAGGAATTACCGAATTAATAACTCTTTGTGTCCATTTTATAATTAATGTCGGTGTAAGTTGAAACACCCGAAGAAAAAATTATATAGAACGTATAATTCTTTTAATACTGCTACTAAAGTGTGAATAGATTTTTGAAGTTATACTTCTTTAGCGCGTTTAATGAAAAATTGCTGAGAGTGAAATTTTACGACGCGCGCGCAACGTGACACAAAATTAACAGAATGAAGTTGCCCACGGAAGATGCTACGGCATTGGACATAATTTAAAAACAACATTCGAATAATATTAGAATTTATGTTACACTTAATATAAGAGAATAATAATAAATATTTATTTATTGAATTTTTCAAATGTAAACTGAACTTTATTGACTGTAATGACTCCTTTTCCAGTCTTTGATTATTTAATTGTAATTAATTATTTACATGCAATCAAAAACTATTTTTAATAATGCCAAAGAAGTATAAATTCTTACGCGCATACATATTAAGTACACGCACCCTTTTTTTTATAAGGTGCGATAGCACGATGTTCTATAGCCTTCCTCTGTAAGACTGGGGGTTACCGAATCGATGTTGTAAGTACATCCAAGAAATTGATACCCAATGACTACAAAAAAGCGAGTTTTAAAATATTTACAGTCAGAAAGTCTACATACCATCAAGTAGAAAAAACGCATCAATAGATACTAAAAGGAAACACGTAGCATAAAAACTTAAAAACATTGTAAACTCTACACACAACTAACACTAACACCTTTCACTTTAAAATCACAAGTTGTATCCTACGACTATTTTATATAAACATAACCCACCTCTCTTAAGTCTAGACTTCTAGGTTTACGTGGAAAATACATTCATAACCTACAAATAAAACAGAAAAAAAATTCAATCAAAATGTATGTGTTTCTGTTACATGCCACGGTATTTGAATATATAATTTAAATTTATTTAAGTTCTCTTCAATCATCAACAAAAAATTTGTTTAACTGTAATGTTCATTCCAGTTAAACAAACATTTTTAGTCCAGTTGTATTATCCTGTATGGAATTTTAATTTCATTCAAAATCGGAATAACATTGCTATTTAAGATTAAAAAGTGAAATATAAAATGGAAAGAAGTTGCTGCACCTGACAGGCGCCTATTATACACTACTTTCAATTTCATACTCATATACTCGTATAGTTATTAATACATTTCATATGCAAAAATAGCATTAAATGAGCTTAAAAATTATAAATGACTAGAGAATGTGCGAACATACATCTGCAACTATTAATAAATAAATGATAATATTAGATATTAGTTCAATCAGATATTAGAATGCCTAACGCTAACGAACATAAAAGGAAAATTAAAAAACTACTTTTTTATGCATTTGTCGCACTCCTAAACAAGACTACTATGGTTACATTAATACAAACCACAGCAGTTTTCTAATGTAACATATTGTGATTATATTATATTATTTTGTAAAATAAAGAAGAAATAAATTAAAAAAAAAATAATTTAAAAAAAAAAATGTAGTATCGAGAAGTAATATCTAGTTTATTATTTTTTCTTAAATTGTGTGTGTGTGTGGGCTTGTGGCTAAATAATAAAACGATAAAATTGCGTATAAGTTAATACTAGAACTAGACTTTTGACCCTGTAAAACTGGTTGTAGAAAAAAATTTAACCTAAAAAAAAATAGGGAAGTCGGTACAATTTTGTAAAAAAAGTGAACCCGAAAGAGATTTACAAAAATCAGTACATCTCGAGACCACAATAACTAAATTAAACTTTCTAAAATCTGTAATATTAAATCTCAGTCCGGAATGTGGGCTTCAATAAGGACATCCTATTGTCTCGTGAAATGAACTTTCTTGTTCTTAAATTAATAGTTCTAAGATGACTCTTGAGAAATAATTACTTGCTCTCGACTTCAGTTAATGTTTCACTATTTATGTGTCAGCAGCAAGACTTCACTTAACCTCAATGAGGTTTAAGTAGAAATCACCCTTTTTAAGGCTTACTGCCAAAACTTCTACAGAATGAGATGTACTGCCGGATCGCTAATTGCCTTGCGCGTTCAATATAATCATGGAGAGTGTTCAGAGGAGTTGTTCGGATTAATACCTGCAGCTGAGTCGAGGCAGAATACGAAATTCCACCCGTATCACCTCGACGTCCGCCGTTCCACAACTGAGCGTTTTTCAAGGCAGTTTTTGCCGCGCACCACCACTATGTGGAACCAGCTGCCCACTGAAGTATTTCCGAACCAATTCGACTTAGGGTCCTTCAAGAAAAGAGCGTACCAATTCTTAAAAGGCCGGCAACGCACTCGCGAGCCCTCTGGCATTAAGAGTGTCCGTGGGCTGCGGTATCACTTAACATCAGGTGAGCCTCCTGCCCGTTTGCCCCCTGTTCTATAAAAAAAAATATAAGCCTTTAGGCATGTTTGCCCAGGCTGTACTGATTACTTCTGGGTGATCCATCGGAAAAGAACGGCATCACTTTTATACAAATTGCGAGGCAGTATCCTTAGTACAACAAACGGCTGTACTCAGTCGTAAATTGTTAGGTGGTTTGCGTAGGATTGTCGGCTCTGGGAGACAAGACATATTATTGTTGATGTTGGTACTAATAGTTTTTAAGTTACTACTTACTAACGAAAATGGATTTGTGTTATCTAATTGGTACATTAATTATTATCATTAACTAGCGTTTAAGTTTTTGAGACCGTAGGTTGGACACAAAGATTCTAATTATCTAATTATATGCAAAAGCTTCTTTTTATACTGAGACAATAAAATGTCTGATTGACGTCTTTTACCGCGGGGAATCGTCATTTAATGTACCGGAGCGCTATAAAAACTAACATTTATAGTTTCGTTAATTCATAATTATAATTGGAATGATCTACTTATACAATATAATAATATGATTGGACAATTCACACCAATTGACCTAGTCCCATACTAAGATGGTGAAACTTGTGTTATGGGTACTAGGCAACGGATATACATACATATTATAGAAAGATAGACATATAAATACATATTTAAACACCCAAGACCTAAGCACAACACCAAATGCTCATCATATCGATGTCTTGTCTCAGCCGGGGATCGAACCCGGGGCCCATGGATTCGCAGTCAGGGGTACTAACCACTAGACCAATAAGCCGTCGACCTTGCATGTATGAGCATCATCAGCCTCTAGGAGCATTTCTGGACGTAGGCCTTCTTCATTTTCCCCCAGTACAGCACTGGGAGGATGTTGCTTGACGATGTCGTCATTCTCGGTGGGCGACCTGCGGATCCATCGGTTTTTATCCATGCGCGCTATGTGTCCTGCCCACCGCTTGCTTAACATGTCTAAAATAAGTCGAGTAAATTATATACTTAGGTGTAAAAAGGCTTGGTGGGTCAATATTCGTCCACAAACCTACCATCGCTTTCGATGCGATGGCTACTGAGGCAATGTAGTTTGTTTTTTTTGTTTTACTTTAGATTAAGGTTCTATATTTTTTTTATAAGGTTTAGTTATGCACTTATTACACTTTTCTCGTCATACTTCTTTTTTTTTGTTATTTCCCTTACTAGGGTTGCCTGGAAGAGATCGCTAGTTAGCGATAAGGAAACCCGTTGCATACCTTAAAATTTTTATAAATAAATGAATAACGATGTACGGCCTATGACTAACTCTAAATTTAAAAATAGAACGTGCGAAATTGACGCGAAACATCGAATATTGATTTCCCAATTCGTGTCGTAATATATCTTGACTTAGTCCCTTCTGAGAGGGCACTTTCTTTTGGAGTCTCTAGGACATTATTAAGCAACGAGAGCTCTTAGGATACGCTGACTTTGAATAACTACAAAGCACTTTGCGTCGAGAAGGGTAGTCATTAAATTATCGTAGGTTATACTTACTAAATGTCTTTGCACTAAATATTAATATAAAGTGTGTGAAATTCATTAATTAATCTGTACGAGTGTGTTTAAAAAAACAGCTAATAACATTGATTTAGTGAAAATTGTTCTAAAATGGTTATTAGGAAATAACAATCCAGTTTTTCTATTTACCCTTTTATCAATATCAGAATATCAATTAATGACAAACCCAAAATTCCATCCACATATTTTTTTAATTAAAAATACATTGAAAATCTTTATACAAATAACAATTTGCATTTTCACTTATCTCTATATTGTTATAACTTTTCCTTATTTTATGGAGATTATAAAAATACTTATGAATTCACGTTAGAAAATCGTTCACAAGAAAAATATGAAAAGTTTAGATTGAGGAACATTTTCCTTCAAACTGAGTTCAAAGTTTTGATAACTTCGAAGTATAGGTGCCTATCACGACATATACAGTTAAATAAAGACTTCAATAATATATCTTACACTTGCGGCCTGTTCTGGCTTTGCACAGCATGAACCATTCTAATGAAGAAGGGAATTTTTTTGTTTGTTCGTATAAACATATATACGTATATAATATTAGTACAAGTACATTTATTTTATATGTACATTAATTACAATGAATACTACGTACGTACGTATGAATACTACGTATTAATACGTACCAATTCTTGAAAGGCCGGCAACGCACTTGCGAGCCTTCTGGCATTGTGAGTGTCCATGGACGGCGGTATCACTTAACATCAGGTGAGCCTCCTGCCCGTTTGCCTCCTATTACATTAAAAAAAAAAAAAACCTATTACTTCTTCACCCTCTCTCTCTCTCTTCAGTCGGTAGCTCATGTCTGGGCGGCGTGGTCATCAAGAAAACACTTCAGGAGTAGACAATTAGTTTCCACCGGTTTCTGTCCAGCGCTCCTCTTAAAACAGTTCTCTTCGCCTCTGCGCATTGTACGGCCCATATATATATGATACCTATATATATATATATATACTAGCTGACCTGGCAAACGTCGTTTTGCCATGTATATGCCATTTATAATAAAAATAGGGGTTGATCGTAGAGGGGTGAAAATTAGGGGTTGTATGTATTTTTGGATATCATAAAAATATAAGAACAAAAAAATTATCTAAAAATTTAAAATTTAGACTACCCTTAACATTAAGGGGGATGAAAAATAGCTGTTGTCCGATTCTCAGAAATATGCAATATGCACACAAAATTTCATGAGAATCGGTCTAGCCGTTTCGGAGTAGTTTAACTACAAACACCGCGACACGAGAATTTTATATATCTATATATATATAAAAATGAAACCCGTTTTCCGTTGTCACGACATCACATGAAAACGGGTCGACCGATTAGTCTGACTTTTTTTTTTGTTGTGTTTGTAATTGTCAGGAGAAGGTTCTTATAAAAGAAAAAAAGATAAAAATTGCGCGGAAAATTAGAAAATTCAAGAATACTTAACCACCATACAATTCGAACTTTTTGGTGTAACCTTATGGCGTTTGACATAACACAACATTGACAGAATGCGTGCTGCAAATATCGTCAGAGGATGTAAGAAAAATGAATATCGTTCAAAATAAATGCTTCGATCCGAGTTATTATATTGATAATATAATAATATGCGAGCCAGAAAAACAAACAAAGAATGTTGTATAACATAAAGCATTAGAATAATAAACACTTTGTTTCTGAAATATTTTTTAATTCATTATACCAATTTGAAATCAATATTCATAGTTAAGACAGGACAACGTCTGTCGGGTCCGCTAGTTAGATATAATTTCTTCCAGCAGCAGCCAACTTTATTACAGCAGAAAACAAAATTGATTGCCTGTGGAACTTCCACCTGCGTAGTCCCGACACCTCACCACAAGCTTTGGGATTATTATTTAATACAACGCACTAATAAATGTTTATCCGAATTTTCCGTTTTCACGAACAAAGGTTCATCGAATAATTGGTTATTGATCGCCATATATCATTAATGATCCTCTGTAACAGGCATCAAATGAAAAACAGCTTTCGAAATTGGACGATCAAACTATAAATTCAAACTGTTCAAAGCCAAACTTTATTCATCTGTGACAGTTTATTTAAATTCGTTGGACGCAAATATTCCTGATTTTTTGTCTGTATTGGGAATATTTTATTTGTTCGTGCTTTGACAAATAATAAATTAAGCTTTATTCGGTTCTACTAATTTGTTCAGTATCTGTCAATATAGTAATTAATTAGTAATTATTATACCTATAATAATAAAAAAAAAAGGGTGCGTGTACTTATGTACGCGCGTAAGAAGTTATACTTCTTTGGCATTATTAAAAATAGTTTTTGATTGCATGCAAATAATTAATTACAATTAAATAATCAAAGACTGGAAAAGGAGTCATTAAAGTCAATAAAGTTCAGTTTACATTTGAAAAATTAATTAAATAAATATTTATTATTATTCTCTTACATTAAACAAATAAAACACTATTTATCTTTAAAACATTTTTATTTCATTATACTATTTATTTTTAAGTGACTCTAATGTCTTCATCAGAATTTCGGTTTGTAATTTTAAATTAATCATTACTTGGTTGTGCATCTACGAGGCTTCTCCAAAACTACTTGCTTTCTGCAACAAATAAGAGAATATTAATTTAAGCTCTGTCCATGCAAAACTTAAAATTTTTTATAATTCATATTATACATTTTTTAACACATTTATATTAATATAATTATATAAATGTGTTAATAATATAATTTGTAGCACATGCTACAGACCTGGATAGCAACTTTCTTTTATTCTATTTAGAGATAGAGATAATTTAAATATAATACCGGTGTCTTCCTTGTAGGTTTCTTTGGAGTTGTTTGGGGATTCTTGTTGTTCAGTTCGACATGATTTTCTTTAACCTTTCTTTAATCCTACAAAATAATGAAATTGTTAAGTTATGTTGTCACTGTTGTGCACACCTTTGTTTGGCTTTTTTAGTATTCAAGTTATGTCAAAACTGATTTATTACCTTGTCATTGTTGGCTTTATTTGCTTTTGGGATATCAATTGTTTCCAAAATGATTTTATTTGTAATAACCTGAAATATATAAACAACATCTATTAATTTAAGTATCATGGTGAGTGGTTCGCACTCAGGTATTAAGGTGTATTATACCCACTGTCCATTATAAGTGGGAATGGGCTCACTTCTGGCAGGACAGAGTTTCGGTACTACAAGTGCAACATGGATGTTTTGAGGTATTACAATATCTTTAACTACCCTGTAGGGGAATAAAGTAATGTTGTAAGCATATGCCTATGCTTGAAAGGTTGAACCTTGAACATCACCATACATCATATTTATAATTAACATTCCTACCTCGACACCATCACAATCAAATTCATTGAAATCTACTTCAAACCATTGTGTCTCGAGAAGGTGATGGTGGCTTTGTTCCACCTCCAGTTTTTGATGTTTCACGGCGATAAGATGACAACTCTTTTTTTGTATTCAATTTAGTGCACTTCCACTGATTCATCAATTGTTTTTTGTCTCTTGTCCTTATATTTGCTGGATTAAATCTGAAAAATTACATGTTTTGATTAAATAATGTGGTCATTTTTTTGAGATGCAGGTACTTATTAAAATGTTTACTTCTCTGTTATATCGCTCCAAGCCTTCATTTTCTCCTTATTAGTATTCGTGCTTAAATCTTTGTTCTCAATTATTGATATATAGGGTCGTAGAATATTTCTAAAAAGTTGCTGTAACAAACGCAATAAACAAAAGCAATGAATAATGGTTCATGTTTCAGTTTTAATCAACAATAATACTCGATAATACATACGGATAGTTAACCTCAATTGTATTGAAGCACTCAGGAAGGTTAGCACAGTTTTTTCACAAATATTTTATATTATTTCACAAATATTTTGTATAATGAAAATAACTAGGTATATAATTATTAATTTTAAACAATAACTAAAACTCCTATATTTGTTTTAAAGGTAAATGTCATTGTCAGATGTCAATTGTCATGGTCATTCAAAATTCTTGTTAAGCTGCTAAGCTAGAATATGCGTGAAGTTAGCTTCACGCATATTCTATTTCTTTTTACTTGTAGTTTGTCTTATTCCCATCTCGCTCGCGCACGCTATATCACACTGCCAATTTTGTGTCATAGGTGCGCGCGCAATCGTAAAATTTCACTCTCATCAATTTTTCATAACGCGCCTAAAGAAGTACAACTTCAAAAATAATAAAAAAGAAAAAAGTCTTTTTATTTCTTGCTAAATAACAAAGTAAACTTAGATAAATATATACATATAATTAATATAAACGTAATCCAAAAATTCCGATTGAAATCAATCTGAGATCAGACCGTAACAGTCGCTCGATCTCCTATCTGCATCCCAATAACCAAAAGCTACGAAGACTATCCATTTCTGGCGACGGATAGAATGGAATCTCTTCCCTCTAGCCAGATGACTATTACAATCCGTCGATTGGTTAGTGGCACTATGTACAACATTTGGATTGAGATTTTTATCTCAGATGGTGGATTATGGATTTAGATAGGTTAATGGGTTCGGGCGTTAGTCGCTGCCATGCTAGCCCAACTACAAAAAGAAAAATTAGTACAACACATTAAAGGCTAAGGCAAAAGCTGTATAAGAATCTTCTTTCGCATCTTTGTGTGAAGACAAGTATTTTTACACTAACTTGTGCCATATTGAATAATGGTCAAAGCAGACTCAAAAATATGATCCTGTTATTGGTAATTTAGTTTAAATATCAAACTAAAATGCGCATAATATAATAGGTAATTTAGGCAAATCGAGTTTTGTGGTATCATGTACACTGACATATATAATATAAACAAAATAATAAGTAAATTTGATTTATTATTGCTGATTTCTTTGATATAACAAAATTTAGATTATAGCATTTTTCACAATCTTGTTGAATAAGGGTTAGTTTGTGTGTAAATTATTAATATAAAATTATGTAATATACACTTTAATTAAAAATATCAATAACTAATCTAAACTCTACTAAACATATTTTTGACTTTAGAATACCTCTTACGAAATCACCGCGAAGCTTCATATTATCCAATTGTGGAGCCATTTATAATACATTTAATCAAGTTCCGTAGTTCATAACTAGATGGCGCTGATTTAAAAATAGATATAATCTAGATAGAATTTCATTTCTTTTTGTATTAATAGTAACAGAGGGCAATACTATGTTTAATATGTATTTCTTTCAAAGCGTTTGCAGTTATATATACATTACATGTATACATTAAATTATTTGTTTTAGTATAAATTTAGTTTATAAAAAGGTTAGCTTAGTTTTGTTTATGTAAACAATGAATTATTAAGTCAGGGAGGTGAAATAGAAAAACAAAAGAAGAAAAACGTTCTTCGTTGCGTTCGATTGTGATTAGATTAATGGATGTAATGTCATATCATGTCGCACGTCTTATATCATAAACGGATCGTAAAATCGTTGCGTCTTTAAATTCTTTTCCTCCTTGATAAAGGAGCAGATATGCTATTCAGGAAATGCTAAACTATTTGTACGGTACTAAAGTCCAACGAGTTTCCATCGATTTTTTCAGTTGTCTATGAAAGTTCTCCGAAGACATTTCAATTCACTCTTTATAAGCTCCACAGTTTTCAGGTTACTGCATCCCTAGCTTTTAATTATTTGTCCTACAGTTTTAATAGACTTATTCAAATGTTTATTGTCTTTAAATACTAGTCTCTATTTATCTATACTAGTCTACACTTGTCCATACACACACACACACACACATACTGATATAATACCCAAGTAAATTGCTTGTTGCGTGTGTGAAACAAAATAACCTTTCGGATTCTTTCACCTTAAAGCTATAGGTAAAAAGATATTTATCATTTCCCGTTTTACACCCAATCGATCGCACTTGGCCTCCTAAACCTAATTTAAAAAGTGGCGAAGAGTTTCTTAGCAGTTCTCATCCGTTAAACCTCCTTGATTTGAGAACTTCGTAATTTTATATAAGAGGCATTTCTTTCTTAATGACGTTCGTATCTGTATGTTATATTAATATTTTTTATTAGATACTAGCAGCCCCCGCGAACTTCATTTCGCTTTAATATGTTTTTACTTAGCCTACCTTTTTAGTACGCACGTAGCTACTATACCAACATATGGAACATTTTGCTATGCTACCCCATAGAGACTGTTTGCTTATCCGGAAGCAAAAGTCCTAAATACAACTAAATTTTTTTAATATATATATTTCCAATTTTTCTCTCCATAAAAACCTTAAAGTTCAAAGATTATATTTTTTTTAAATACCCGAATTCGTCCTGCCGTCTTCAACTTTTGCGCTTAGCAACATTTTTTGAGAATTTTTATTAACATAGCTATGGATATATCCCGAAGTAATAGACACTTTCACAGAAAAATTTGTATAACAAAATCTACATTCCAAATTTATCAAAAAAGTCGGTAAAATAAAGAATTTGTAACCTCAAATCAAAAGTATATCATTTATAAAATAATATTTAAACAGTCAAAATTCATACTACCAGCTCCTTGAGCGAATTTATAAGGTATTATTATCTGTGCGTACTAATCATAAAAGATACACAGAAATAATCCCTCCAGCGAGAGTCTTTTATTTTCCCGTTCCTAGAAACATGTTTCAATGAGTTCCAACAAGAAAGCGCAAAACGAAATTAGAGCTCAATACGAGTCAGCAAATTCATTTCTCGAGCAATATTCAAGCTAGAATCTGAGTTTCAGGACAGTCGTTTGCGTCCTGAAATCGAATGTATGCAAACTTGTTACTATGAAACTGACGCTACATCTACTCCGATTATGTGAGGAATGGCTTACTGAGCTGTCCCGACTGCTGCCACCGTATAAACAATAAACGACTCTAATCCCTCGAGATTAGGTCGTGTTTCGATCGAACAACACAAAGCCAAGTTTCAGTGTTTCAAAGCCCGAAACATTTCCTTTGTAATGAAATCGTTGAAACTCCACGTTACTTTTTAAGTAATTTTACGCACGAACTGAGCTAATTGTAAAGTTTATTAATGCACTTTTTGAGTACTTATTCCTTATTTATAAGTTAATAATGTTAATCTTTGTTTCCTGGTAATTAAGTTTTGCGTCTGCTTAAACTTTGCTTTGCAATAGAGCTTATAGAATCTACCTTTGCTTTCTTTGTCTTTGAAAGTATTATCTTACATCCTATTATTGTTTGCGAATGTACTTGAAGATGACAATAACAACGTCGTTAGTCTGTTAATGCGGCTTTCGACTGAAAACGCGATACGATAGTTATGTACTATGTACTCGCCAGTGAAGTACATAAGCCTAGGTACAAAGCCGTCAGCTCGTTTTCCGTACATAAGCCTGCGTATTGATTTTTACAATTTACGCAGATACCTATTGCCTTACAAACGAATGTACATAACAATCAACTATGTATATATCATACTTAGGTTTTATTTTGCGCTAATCAGCACTGCCCTGACTTAATCCGGGCATGCGTGTTTAGCCTGAATCCTAGGTAGAGCGATGTTTTGTTTACATAGTATCTAACAGGTAGCTCGTATCTAATTACTCAATGTCGGCACCTTGAGACGGGAGGAATTCACCCGAGCGCGGTGGCGGCAGATGCGTCGCAGCTGCCGGCCGGGCCACTCATCCCCGCCCCGCTGCGGTCCGCGCAATCGCGACTAACAGTTTTATTTCCCCGAATAAACTTTATCAAACAAAGCGTGCATTCCCCGCACCCTGCATCTGCTCACCCAGCTGTTTCGCTTGCAGCTGCCCACGGCGTCTCGCTCGCTCTACCGCGCACCCCGCTCCGCGCAAGGGAGATATCAGATATCCGCTGTAATCGCATCGAGACCCTTCAACTCCCTGCACGGCCCATTCGCAGTTCGCATCCCGACGCCGGCGGGCTTACTGCAAGTGATTATGACGAGTAAACGAAAGCGTGATTGCGAAAATAATTCCGAGAGGCTAGCGAAAAGGCAGCGGCGCCGCAAGCGATCCCGCAGTGAACCACTAATTAGCGACCCGCAAACAGCTGAAAAGCGGCAGGCTTTGAAGCGCCTTTTTGGTCGGATATGTTCAGTGGAGATGGAAAACGATCATGTTTCGGACGAGTCGGGTGATGACTACAACTTTGATGATCGCGAAGTCTTCGGTGACGAGAACGAGGATCCACTGCTTGATTCCGTGCCCGTGAACATGGACCCGGAGCAGCTTGGGTTCCTGGTGTGCGCTCAGGAGACGCTGCGGTTCCTCCACGGGCGAGGGATTCCAACTGAACATCCAGTGTTCGCCCGGCTGCGCTCGCGTCTTCTTCGCGGAATCGGTGAAATGGCTGTTGCCTGAGTCCTACTCGGCCCAGAGCCCTCCCAAACCTAAACTTCCGAACACTTATAATTTCTGTGCTTCAAGTGTCGTTGGTGTATTCTTCCCACAATGTACTGTTTCCTCTTCCGGGCTCTGGAATGTGTTGTGTCTTGATGTAAGGTTTATAATTGTGTAACGAAGCAACAGGTGGCCCAACAGGGCGTCTAGTCACTATCTAGTCAATGTTTACGAATTATATTTGTTAAAAAAGCTTTATTATCATTCGAATAAATTCGTCCACTGTAAGCGTTTTATTATTTTCCTCCTTCATTTAAACTTCGATATATCGATAGCTTAAAAGAAACAAATGAAATACACTTCATTAATAATTTTAATTAAGGCTTTTGCGATATAATATCTAGCAGGTCCTATTTTTTATTTTTAATGATGAGGTCCGCTCTTTGTTTCAACAATTTTATACATCAAACATTTCAATCCCATTATTAATCTATATATAATAAATAATCTAAGCAACAATGGTAAACATTCTTACACAAAAAATATTTCCCATAGTAGTATTAAATAGTTAGCATAATGTTTTGGATTTAGATCATATAAATCGAATTTATTTTTCTTATTTATCTGTTCAAACTTTGTCCCCTAATTATTTTATCTTTCCCACGCACTCTATGTTATGGGGTCGATTTCTTTGTTCAAAGGGAGTTTTTCACTAGGAATGGGGGACAGTTGCTTAATACCAACTTTATTCGCTTTGGCAAAGTTATATTCGCGAACATGTATTTATACATTTTATCTGATTAGATAATAGTTAAAAAAAATACCGGTTACTGTGCTTTACAATGCATCAACAATTAGGATAATTATTTATTTTTATGAATTCTGATAGTATACATTTAAATAAAGCATTTTCGTTAAGTAGTGTGATTCTCAAGTATATACATAATTGTTTCAAGTGTACATACACACTTTCTATTACATAATAGAAAAGTAATCTAAGTTGACCTATATACATACATATGATACAACCATTAGGACATATCAATAATTAACTAATAATAAATAATACACAGTTCAATATGATTTTAGTATAATCCCCAAAAGTGAGAACTTTATTGAACCTTCCAAAAATACATGGTAACTTAGGTCGAGTCTATTAAATCACAGACTGGCAGTGAAATGTGAAATCTCAGTGAGAATTCCCAATTTACACGTAATAGACATACGGAGTGAGAACTTAAATGATACCTTTTTAGAATTCGAATTTTAAATTCTTTGACGTATATTTCGTATGTACAGTAGTCTGTTTTTAAAATACTGGTTAGAATTCTAAATTTAAAATATTTGATATTTATTTTACGTATGCACAATAGGTCTGTTTTCAAATTACTGGTGAGAATTCTAAATTTAAATTAACTGTCGTTTATTTTCCGTATCCACAGTAAAGTATTATAACTATTATTTACAAACTGGTTAGAATTCTAAATTTAAATTTTTGACATTTATTCTTCGTATGCAATACTGGTAAGAATGCGTATGTTTGCAAAATACTGGTTAGAATTCGAAATTTAAATTTTCTATCTTTATTTTTATATGCACATTAAAGTTTTTTATCAAATAATAATATCTAATAAAACATCTAACTTTATCTGAACCCATAAAAGAGTATTACCAATTAAAAGTCGATTACTTAAGGGTTATATTAAAAAGATTTGATTTGATTTAAACGTGAAGAGATAAAAAAAAACGTTACACATAATAAATTTATTGATATTAAAACTAATACATTGTGCTTATATCTTTGGTAAAAACATTGCTCTAATAAACATAAAAGTACCCAATTTTAGACTAAAAAATACACTGTAAGTCACTTGTAAGATGTCAAAAACAGTTCGTGCTAGTCTCATTTCCGAACCACGCCCTTAATCATTAAATTCGAAGATAATTGAATTTTAAAATTTACAGGTTTTGAAAAATGGTAACCATGGTAACAGACATGGATTTCTTTGGTGTATTTAATATACAATATGTTGGCTAGCCCATAACAATAAGACTGGCCTATTACCTTAACTAATATGAATGACAAAAAACAATACTTAATAATTATGAGTGAGTATTTATTAAAAGATTGTGCATTATTAAATATTACTACAAATTTTCGGCTACAATATTCTAACACCGCGACCGGTACAGTCAGTCTTTAATAAACACAGGTTTTTCACTGCTCTTGTTTCCCTTTTATCAGTCGTTTATTAATATTTTCGGCTCTTTGACATTAATCTGCTATAGAAGATAATTTAATGAACCACTCCGTGTATGACATTAAGATCTTTAAATATTTAATATGACTCGACGAATCACATGTTACATTATATGATTGCAAGTATAAATAATCCTTAATCTAACTATATTAATTTTATTAATCATTATTCTTTGGTATAATAAATAATATTGGTTCAATTCATGAAAAATTACCTAAATCACAAATCTAATTAACTAGTATCAGGCGATATTTTTTCCTATAATATTTCATATATATTCTATATATAATTCTTCGATGACATTGTTTAATATTATAAATACAGTCTATGGAATAAGTCTATCAAAAAAAAGTATACGGAAATACTACAACCAAATTTAGATATATTAATTTTTACCCTTTTAATAACGTTTAGTTTATAAAACAGTATGTACTTAATTAGTTTTTATCCATCCAAAAAATAAAAATAAAAAATATCTACTTATTAACAATTATTCTTATTTTTAACTTTTAATTTTATTTTATTTACTATACACCCTTACACACGATTTTCATTACTCACACTGCTAACTTTAATATTATTATTATTATTTTCTACTAAGTATTTCTTTTTCTTTGCTACTGCGGCGCAAACTAGCTGCTGTGGTCTCTGGCAGAATGACCAGCGTTGTGGAACTTTTTGCTCTTCAGCATAATGCTGAGCCAGGGCCAATTACAACCACAGTACACACACATTGCACACTTGAAGCGAACCGAATGGCAAAAGGGAATTTTTAATTTTTATTTTCAATTTTTTTGTTTTTGATATGTCTTATTTTCGTTTTTCTTTGAGTATTGTTATTTTGTGTGTTTATGTGTGTGTGTTTTCGTATATAATAAATGTTATGTCTATGTCTAATTATTTCGTACGCCATAATGATCAAGAAAGTTCTTGATTTCTTCTTTCATTATAACTAACATTACTTCCCCTGTAAACGTATTCAATAAGCAATCTATTTAGTTCCTCGAGAGACTGTCCGTCCTGCGCTTTACTAAGAAGCATCGCAGACAATGCTTTGTGAAGGCTGTGTGCCGTCATCTTTGTCTTCAAAACTTCCCCTTTAGATGCTTCCGATGGCTCCGGAATCATACTGAAAGATAAACTTAGTTCACTGCAAAGTTTTGTAATTAACTGGTTCGTTCATAGTAATTTGAACCAGCGAAAGCTATCATTCTAACTTATAAGTAGAACTGAGGTACTAATTGCAGAACTGCAACTGCTCCGACATCAATAATTTAATTTATGAAAGCAAAATTATGGGATTTTGTTCCTTTTTACACGCTTTATATTAGCTTCACCTGTATGTATGTATCTATGTATGTATGTATGTAACCGAATCAGTGACAATATAATAATTTCATAGGTTTATCTCGAAAAAACAATTAAATTTTTTTTAAGTCCACAAAGCAATACGATTAAATTGAGACAACAAGTGTAGGTTGCTTGATAGACGAAAATATGGCACAGAGCGCCCCAAGCTTTTTCACAATAAAACCAGTATTTTTTGTTCATTACCATTTTCAGCCTAAATTAGGAATTATTTTTCACTTTTTAGTTTGATCTGCTTTAAAAGCGTGTTTTATAGTTTTTTTAAACTATATTTATTTTCCACTTTTTAGTCCTAGCAGCAATACGTGTTGTCTCAATTTAATCGTATTGCTTTGTGGACTTAAAAAAAATTTAATTGTTTTTTCGAGATAAACCTATGAAATTATTATATTGTCACTTATTCGGTTACATACATACATACTATTTTTAAACTATATTTATTTAAATCCTTTTTCCACCTTAGTCTTTGAAACTGTTTCCGATATGTATTTTAGATGTTACTGTGATATTTTCCGCTGGTTCCAAATAAAACAAATTTGACATCTTACTTAACGTAGCCAGTGTGGTTAGTTTCTACAAAATCCCTTGTCTATTATAGGCTTATAAATATAATCTGTGAAACAGACTTCACGTAAATTAACAAATTTTAAATCAAACATAACATTATTAAGATAATTCGACGTTTCGAATACTGTTTGAGCAATCGGGAATAGCTGGAGTCTATAAATTCAAGTTTATATCTGCCAAATATTTCCTTTAAAGTATTTTCAATATTCATAGTAATCTATAATTCACATTTATCTACCAAAGCTCAATAGTGTATAATGTATAAGAGATTAAAAATCATTCAACCAAATATATCATTTCCAATATTTCGTATGAAATGAGGTCGACAATCCAAGTCTATACAATGCACCATTTTATTTCGACCCTTTAGCAAAATGTTTATATTTCAATAATTCCAGGAATTGGCGAAACGGATATTTGTTTCGGCTACCTAGTTTTATACAGCTTTAAAGCTCCATTGATTTTTCACCATGTATTGACGAAGGAAGCGAGATAGGTGCTTTTGTTGTAAAATAATATGGATTCCAAAAATTGTATGCTTGGTAGTTAGTACCTTAGTTTAAGTTATAGTCTTGTAGAAAATTAGGTCAAAATAATATTAGCCATAATTATTGTATAGGCTAGATTGTAATTCATGTAAAGTTGCACTCGCACTTTTGTGAACTTTATTGTAAAAAAAAAATAATATGCAATCAAAATCAATAAAATATATTGAACAATTATTGGGTTCAAAATTAGTGTCAACTCCTAAAGAATTTATATTCAATTTATATTAAGAAATAATTAATTGAACTTTAAAGTTCGACCTGACTCATAGCCCCAAATATTTAATTAGCATATTTTGTTTATGTGTTACAAATTGTAAGAACAACGTTTTTTTACGATAAGTATTCTAAAAAAAAATCTATATATGCCTATAAGAAAAATGGTCTTCGTTTGAGGATCCTTCACGCCTAAACCACTGATCGTATCGACATGAAACTACTGCCATTCGATGCGAAATTTTTCCTAGATGGTTTATGGCTATTTTTTAAATTACTTTTATGAAAATTTATACATACGGACTTCACCGCGGAAACATTCGGGGAGGCTTCATAGAACCTCAAAACGTCAACATCTGTTAAAAACTCGATTTTCGACAATTTTCAACTTTCTTCGCGGGAAGTTAAAAAGAAGAATGATAAAAATATGAAGAAATAATAATGAAACATAATATTTTATTTATTTCCTATTTTAATTCGCCCAGCAAAGCGGGCGGGAAATGGCTAGTATATATATAAAGTAAAATTTAGATAGTATCTTCGTTTCACAACTTTCACAATCTTTGGCTTGCAAGGCTTTTTGCTTAAACTCCTTCCTGGAGTTGGAAGTAAGTTCCAACTCCAACGCGTCAAAGAGTTAATAAGTATATACATACAATTTTTTGTATATTTTCTTTCAGCTCCCTAAATATCACTTATTAGCGAAATTTATTGAAGTTATACTTCTTTAGGCGCGTTATGAAAAATTGATGAGAGTGAAATTTTACGATGCGCGCGCACCGTGACACAAAATTAACAGAATGAAGTTGCCGGTCGGTCCGGACTTTGAGAGAGGAGTATTCTCTTTTTAAAACATTGTCGTAATAACGTACCCAGGGAAGACCCCACAAGGAGTTCGCTAGTTCGCAAAAGAAAATTACTTGTCTCTTATTAAGCCGCGCTATAAGCATTTTTGTATGTAACGAATAAACATAAAAACGTTAATTTGAATACAAATCAAGTGCGAAAGCTATTATGCAAATACAGATTAAATTTATTTACGTAATCCTAAATACAATCTGTCTGTACACCATAAAGGAACTAAAAGTGCTTCAGACTATTCCTTTGATGCAAAGTTACTCTAAACTCTATCTCATTAATGTAATTTATGAAACGTTTCAATGAAGTTTGAATAAAACATTATCTTATATATAATATTCTCGTCTCGCGGTGTTTGTAGTTAAACTCCTCCGAAACGGCTTGACCGATTCTCATGAAATTTTGAGTGCATATTGGGTATGTCTGAGAATCGGACAACATCTATTTTTCATCCCCCTAAAGGTTAAGGATAGTCCACCCCTAATTATTTTTTTTTAATTTCTAGATTTTTTTTTTATGATACAGCATTAAAAAATATTTACAACCCCTAATTTTCACCCCTCTACGATCAACCCCAAATTTTTATTATATATTGTTAGCGGACTAACGCCATCTTGTAGCAGAAACCTATATAAAGCGTGGCAACACCGGCGTTGACTCACTTTTATTTCGAAACTTCGTGCGGAACGGACTTGTTACTAACCTAACCTCAGTAGATTTTAAAAGTCTAAAGTACCTACACGTTCTAATCTTTTGTGTTTACTAATAATATGATATACATGGCAAAACGACGTTTGCCAGGTCAGCTAGTATCTTATATATCCTTGCACACAATTATACACAGACTATGTCAACATCACCATGTATTTATCATCTTTGAGCAAATATCTACCCTTTAGGTTTCCTATATTGCTTAAGGTTTCACTACAGATTAAGCAATAGACTTAATTTTATTTCTAAAAAAAAATATTTAAAAAAGCGAACAGACACAACCACCCCGGAAGGTTGGGCTTAATTCAAAAGCACTCTTTTTGCAACTCGTAAGACAAACCTGGGTTTTATTTATGTTTAATTGGATGTACATATTTGTAAAGATGTACCCCTATATAACTTCTTTATTAACCCAGTTCTTAAGTTCATTCTTTTGTTCTTGACTCACTAACACGGGCCATCCTTGACCACCTATCTTCTCCTACGCCACTACTTCTCCCATTTCCTAGGCTTTTTTGTAGTGTCTACTTATCCATATTTTTTTTTAGCCATTTTTTTCCTCTTAGCACTGGTGAATGTTTTGCTAAGCCTTTGTTTTTGACTTGCAGAAGCAGGAACATGTGTAATACAATGACCTTTTTATTGACTTAATCAGTTCAATTGTACTCTTACGACTAAAGTAGACTCTCTTACGTAATAAGTAATTATTATACTTATTATCTTTATTGCTAAATCTATGTGCTATTAATAGATAAAGTACAAAGCATAAAACTTTTTGTAATCCACATCCACATCAAACAATTAATAATTCCATTAAAAATCGCGTATCTCCGTAACATAAAGGGAAACATTTCGTCGAAAAAGCGGATCTTTTTTGAGAGCTATTTACGTCAATAATCAATAAGTGTATTCCTGGAAAACTTTCCGATCGGATGTACTGTTATTGGACAGGGTTTTTCATTCTATGTTCCACGTATAACGGCTTTATGAAAACTTTGAGCCGCTGTCCCTTGTAACTATGTAATTCAGTTTTATTCCGTATCAAAAGCTTTCAAATTATAAAGGAAAGAAGAGCATGCGACCCAAGGTTGCTTCTGATTATACATGTATTTGGCAATAATTCTTAAAACATACACAAACTATAATAGTCTAATTTAAGCGCTAAGCATTGCCGATATCTATCTGGAAATTAACTGATTTTTTTTTATGTAATAGGAGGCAAACGGGCAGGAGGCTCACCTGATGGTAAGTGATACCGCCGCCCATGGACACTCACAATGCCAGAAGGCTCTAAGTGCGTTGCCGGCCTTTCAAGAATTGGTACGCTCTTTTCTTGAAGGAGTTGAATTGGTTCGGAAATATTTCTGTGGGTAGCTGGTTCCACATAGTGGTGGTGCGCGGCAAAAACTGCCTTAGAAAACGCTCAGTTGTGGAACGACGGACGTCGAGGTGATACGGATGGTAAGATTTAATAATAACAGTAAAGTAATCAAGCTATACACAGTAATGTAAAACACGATACTAGACAAACAATTACAACGGTCAGAAAAAAAATGGAGTGTGCAGTATTAAATGGGCCTCAGGGTACTCGCAGTGTAGTGGACAGCCGCGCGGGCTGACAGCGTGACCACAGCAATGATTTTATGCGAGCCCAGACAACACGAAAAGGAAATTTAATAGTCCATACGAACTCATAATCGATTTTTTTATAGGAACTGAACACGTAATGTAAATGTAAAGTTGAGTAGGTAGAAAAAGTGTTGGCCTAGTAGCTTCAACGTGCGACTCTCATACCTGAGGTCGTAGGTTCGATCCCCGGCTGTGATCGTGCCGACTTTCTTTCTATGTGCGCATTTAACATTTGCTCGAACGGTGAAGGAAAAACATCGTGAGAAAACCGACGTGTCTTAGACCCAAAAAGTCGACGGCGTGTGTCTCTGGAGGCTGATCACCTACTTGCCTATTAGATTTAAAAATGATCATGAAACAAATTCGGAAATCTGAGGCCAAGACCTAAAGAGGTTGTAGCGCCACTGATTTAATTTTTATTCAACACATTATGTATGAAGTACTTCTAACACAAGTTACACTAACGGTAATGGCCGATTTACATTATCATTAGTGTTTAGGAGAGTGCTTTAGGATAGTACTTTAGTTGAAACATGTAAACGCTACTTGCTTTAGTAAACGCTACGCTAAAGAACTTGCCTTTCAAGTTGTACTAAAGCACTCTCCTAAACACTAAGATAATGTAAATCGGCCTTAAGTTCAGAGCCGCAATTTAGCGTGATCATTACCCGTATGTCAAAAACAAACAAGAGTAATATTTAGCGCTGAATCACGACTCTAAAGTTTACCCTAAGTATAAAAAAATATTATATTAGTAAAATTTTAAATGCAACTTTTTAAATTAATATTCTAATACTAATAATATTTAATTGACGTTTCAAGCAATTCGCGATTATATTCATTATAGACTTTGGTAACATACACCATATAATTTTGATCAGCCCTGCTATTCTGTAACTCACTTTTCGAACTCACACAGCGGTATTCGCATCGGCGGTCGCTCTCAAATCAGTCGTGAAGCAGTCATTTTATGATTTGGCATTCTGATAAACAATAAACTACAAGCTCCCACCTTTTCAGAATGCCAAATCATACATCAGACTGCTTCACGACTGATTTGAGAGCGACCGCCGATGCGAAAACCGCTGTGTGAGTTCGAAAAGTGAGTTACAGAATCGCAGGGCAGATTAAGGTATTATCCAATGAGTTGTATCCTCTTTCACTTGTTTTTCGATATCAATCAATCAAATATGTCAATTTTGTGACGTGACACAGTAAGAATAAGAATGTACAAGAAATATGTTACTTTTGTCTAACTAACAGAAGCTACGAGTAGAACAGGTGTATCTGTACCCGACCAATTTTTCATTCTTTTGACTATGTCATTGCATACATAATAAATATATGTATATGTAATTTCCGTTAAAGCAAATGAGTGCTTTACATCAATCTTCACGTTAAGTGCTTTAATTAATTAATTGATCTCAATTATGGACCGACATGCTTAAAGCAGATATGTATATACATACATTATGTTTGTGAACGGAATTTCAGTTTTAATTAACATAATTGAAATTCTATTGTTGAATTTTAATATGAATCAACGACCAAATTACTATTAAACATTTATATACCTTCTTATACAGTGACTTGTTACACATAACAGGTAAAAGTTGTCACTGTCTTTAGAAAACATCATCAAGATCAGTTTAAAAAAAAGTGTCCGTGTACTTATGTACGCGCGTAAGAAGTTATACTTCTTTGGCATTATTAAAAATAGTTTTTGTTTGCATGCAAATAATTAGTTACAATTAAATAATCAAAGACTGGAAAAGGAGTCATTATAGTCAATAAAGTTCAGTTTACATTTGAAAAATTAAAAAAATAAATATTTATTATTATTCTCTTTCATTAAGTGTAACATAAATTATATTATTATTCGAATGTTGTTTTTAAATTATGTCCAATGCCGTAGCATCTTCCGTGGGCAACTTCATTCTGTTAATTTTGTGTCACGGTACGCGCGCATCGTAAAATTTCACTATCATCAATTTTTCATAACGCGCCTAAAGAAGTATAACTTCAACAAAGGAATTATGCGTGGACTCACTTTATACTTCAAATTATCACAAAATCTACCAATCATACTAAATTTATTGTCTGTGGTTTACATTTTCGAATCTGTCTCATTTAATTCCTACAGTCCAGTAGATAATCAGCTGTCTGCGTCACATGTCGTCGATGAAGTGTTGATGGTTAGATTTAGAGCCTTTTTTTTACACGTTTTACGCTAAGACTCTACTATGTCAAAATGCATTAAATCAGCGAGTAATAACGGTTACTTTGACTCTGATTAACATAACATATATGGTAAATAACGATTTCGTAAATAAAAAATCAGTGTCGCTACAACCTTTTAAGTCTGAGCCTCAGATTTCTGTATTGCCATGATCATTTGTCAATATAATAGTAAGGTGACCAACTATACTCATTTACTGAGTTTTGTACTTTTTTGCAAAAGGTACTCTTTTAAAATCCTGTACTCTGAAAGTACTTTTGTATAATTTTTTAGATTATTTTAGTTGTCCAGGCAATAATGCTGCTGTTGAAAGGGTTTTTTCACTACGGAATGATTTTTGGAGCAGTGAGAAATCTCAACTCTCGGTAAAACATTATCTGCCGTCTTAACAGTCAAATTTAATATGCAAAATGAAAGTCGTTCGGGTGTAGCTACATTGTTAGACGAACATCCTCGTTTAGCATAAAAAATCCACTCCGAAGAAAAATATGTTTTTAAAAGAAAATATATTTATCGTTTTGTCTTATTTTTTTTCACCTATGAAATACTTACAAAGTGTACTCTTTTTTAACAAAAAAAAAGTTGGCCACCGTAATAATAGGCAAGTAGGTAGTCAGCCTCCTGTGCCTGACACACGTCGACTTTTGGCTCTATCGCAAGCCGGCAACCTACGACCTCAGGTATGAGAATCGCATGTTAAATATAGACAAACCCTAATGGAGGAGGATACAAAAGCTCGATTTTACTAGCACTGCGTCAATCCAAATATCTAAAGCAGACAGAATTTTATATACATTAAAGCAATATGGCCGCTAATGAAATATATACCTATGTTTTATATAACCATGATTCGCTTAATTATACGAACAGTAAATTGAACTGTGATTTCGAATCAGCACTTTTGTATTTAAAATTGAATTTTGCTGTGCAAATGACGTGCTATTAGTTTTTGGTAATCTGGTACTTATATATATCCCGGGAGGTTCGTTTATTGATTGGTTGCCATATTTTAGAATCGAAATATGACTACAAACTACGAATTTCAAAATGTGGTAATTATGACATCCGACATGGGCTAAACATTACTACGACTTGGTATCACTGATATTTTACTTTTCATACATTGATTTTAGACATTAAACATGGCAAAGCCAACCAGAGACTTCTTCACCACGTGAATGAAGAGGCTGTTCAGCTCCTTGACACCATGGAGTTAGGGAGCGTTCAAGTATTACATAACGATTTTTGGTCCTTTTGTAAAACGTTACGATACATGGCGGGGATTGAATTACGCGTAATTGTTAATATGATTTTCAACTTTCCAGTACTTTACCCCATATAATGGTAACTTTTAGGTATAAAGAGTCACTAGGTGGTCACGAAACGTTTTGCTATACCTACTTGGGTACCTACTGAAAAACGTTACGGTGCGTTACATGGGGGGGGGGTGTCTCCATAATCTCCAAAAATTGCGTGACGTAATACTTGAACGCTCCCTTAGTAGTCAGTGGCGTAACAATAGGGATGGCTGGCAAAATGCCACGGGCCCCCGACCCAAGAGGGCCCCTGCCCAAGATGTATTATGTTCTATGGATGAATGTGAAGTCCAATACGCATTGGGCTAGCGTGGAGACTACATACCATTCCCTCTCGCCTAAGAGAGGAGGCCTATGGCCCTTAGTTGGACATATACAACGTGTAATTGAGTACGCTGAAAATCTCGAAGTTTTCACTGAACCATCAAAAGAATTTGCCACGGGCCCCAGATGGTATAGTTACGCCACTGCCAAGACTCAAAAATACCCAGCCACTTCAGCTTGTGTGGTTTTAGCAACTATAAGAACGTTTATAAATGCTGAAAAGTGCTAGTCAACACTGATTTTGTTTATGAGACAGTTTTGTAAAGATACTAGTCAGTGGACTTTAAATTAAGTAGAAAGCACTAGCACTATTGGCTAAAGAAAAATCCGTTGACAAGTCTTGTTATCAGCAGTGGAAGAGCAGTGTTGGCCTAGTGGCTTCAGCGTTTGACTCTCATACCTGAGGTCGTAGGTGCGATCCCCGGCTGTTCACCAATGGACTTTCTTTCTATGTGCGCATTTAACATTTGCTCGAACGGTGAAGGAAAACATCGTGAGGAAACCGACATGTCTTAGACCCAAAAAGTCGACGGCGTGTGTCAGGCACTGGAGGCTGATCACCTACTTGCCTATTAGATTTAAAAATGATCATGAAACAGATTCAGAAATCTGAGGCCATGACCTAAAGAGGTTGTAGCGCCACTGATTTTTGTTATCTGTGCCCGAAATACCCAATGATTAGGTCTTAAACAGCTTGTGTCATTTTTGTACTTCTCGTACGGAATTGATAATAATCAACTCTTCACTATAGGTTAACAATGTCGTATAATTCACACAAAATTCAAGATGTAAAACACATATAAAGATATATAGATAGTAACTAATAGGTGTAGGTATATATTGAACATATACTAATGTTGAATTTCATACGTATGAAAAGATTTATATAAAAAAAACAGTTGTCAGTGAGCCAGTCAGTTTCAGCTTAATTAATTTATATAAGGGCGTGCCAATGCAAGGCTGAACTAATTCATATTATTACACAACACTTCATAATTAACAAGCGACGATATAAAATATTATACATGGTCGCGTGGCAGTACGATAACAAAACATATAAATAGTAAATCAAATGCCCGATAATACCGAATTCGCGTAACCTCACGGAAGCACTGACGTAAAGAAACCTGTCAAACACTTTGTATGCACCAAATAAAAAACGCACCTGCTGGTTTCACCCCTCGTCTTAAGCCTTAGAAACACCTTAACTTTCACAGAACAAACTCTTCGAAGTTATTCGTAAAGGAACTGTCGACCAAATGCCATGAACGACCAGTCACTCATTCATCGCCCTATTAAATTACACTTTACAGAATAATAATTCTTGTTCCGTATAGAATAGAGTTCAAAATCTTTTATTGTATTATGTATAGGGGCGCATCTGTTCAGTTCTATTTGTGATTTACCCTAACATGTGGTAGGGTCTATTCGAAATTTAAAAGGAACAACTGTTATACAGTTTAAAAAAATATGAATGGCGAATATTGTGTATTACGTGATAGTGTTGCTAAAACTGATTTTACAATTACCAATTTTTTTATACTGTTAACTAGCTGATCCGGCAAACGTCGTTTTGCCATGTTTATCATTTATAATAAAAAATAGGGGTTGATCGTAAAGGTGTGAAAATTAGGGGTTGTATGTATTTTTTGATGTTGTATCATAAAAAAATAAAAACAGAAAAAATATCTAAAAATAAAATAAAAAACTTAGTGGTGGACTATCCTTAATATTTAGGGGGATGAAAAATAGATGTTGTCCGATTCTCAGACATACCCAATATGCACACAAAATTTCATGAGAATCGATCGAGCCTTTTCGGAGGAGTTTAACTACAAACACCGCGACACGAGAATTTTATATATTAGATAAAACCAAGAATCTTCATTAGAACATTATCACATTTTTATATCAAATTCCTGATAAAGTACACGCTCTAATAAACGTGGAGGAAAGATAGTATGTTTAAAATAAGGTACACCATTAAAAGTGTGTAATCGACAAAATTGTATTAAGAATACATTTATATGCCTGAGTAAACATAAACCTACACCTTATCAAATAGTTTCACTTTAAACTTAGTTAACTGCTTAAATTATTTCTAACCAGTATAGTAGCTTCAAAACAGTATATATACTTCAATAAAGAACTTATAATTGGTACAATTCAATACCCGCCGATCTTATATTTGCTACCGAATGGCGCAACATGCCAAAGAAATTTATAATTTTATGTCTGAAAGTAATTTACATCGAACCATTCCTTAGATTAACAAAAAAACAACTTTCTAATACAATATGTATTAAATAGAGTACGGTTGGGCTTAAATAAAATTCAATAAGATTAAAATATAGAAAAGACCTTTATAAAACGAACTTTAGTATGAAAGCTGTATTTAGAATTACTAAGTTATAAATGTAGTGCTCTTATATTTTTACTTTCAGATGCAGTCTTTAAACTGAATAAATTTATTTAACTGAGTATTTTCAGTTAAAGCAACGATTCTGCAGTACTCGTACAGTCCTTTTTTAATGGAATTAATATAAAAATGACTAACAAAATATTGCTAAGAAAACTGACTGTCATTTTAATATTATGTACGAGAAAGAGAAAGAGAAGCAAGAAGAAAAAAAGACTTCTTTTTAGAGCAAGCGTGTGTTATTTTAATTTTAACAAATCATTACCTAAATTTCTTATTAAAACTAATTCGACATGTTCTATTATAACACTACAGCCTTGCGATTCTGTAACTCACCGCCGCTGCAAAAACCGCAGTGAGAGTTCGAAAAGTGAGTTACAGAATCGCAAGGCAGTAGTGTTACCTGTATACATGCGTATTCCAAATGTTAGGACACACATATCTTAAGAAGCAGGATCATATTACGTCCATTCCTTTAGGAACTGTGCCACTGTGTGTGATAGATATGTCAAATGTATAAAACCAAATGTATAAATGTGATACACTTTATAACACTTTAATTATTTTGAAATTGCTTATCAAATAATTATTTATAACTCTTATACCTATAAAATACATCTACCAATAAAAATTCATTATTTATTATATTCATTCATTACCATACAGCAACGATAAAACTAAGAAGTGGTCCCCGTGGTAGATCGGGGGTGGTACCTTTTATTCTAGCATTGCGTCAAAATCACTGATTCTGAAGTCTCCAATACTGTCTAGTTTATATTCTTCGTTCACATCTATCTCGTACTTCAAGAGTTTCTACTCTCAACGTAACGATTTCGAAGTTGGAGGAAACAGTCGTGTAGCTTTATTATTTACGCTCGACTTGCAGAGGCTCGTTTTGAGCTAGAGGTGAGAGAGAGTTTTCTCTTTTTTAAAAGTGTATAAATATTGTTATGAAAATTTTATATTCCCAATACATCTTAGAATTTTAACTTACACAGTAGATAACAGTTTTGATGTAGATGTATTTTAATACAGAAATAAATGTATATAAAAAATAATTTTCTCATGGAAGAGCTGGGAACCCTGACACAGATATTTTTCTAAGGGTTCCCAAATATTACACATTGTAATGCATATGTTAACGTAAAATTGTAAAAACCGTTAGATTGTAATCTATCGGTTATCGGTTATCGGTATTCGGTAGATTGTACTACACTAACTTAGTTATCATTCAAACTTCTTTGGTCAATTACAGATTAATTTTACTTCCCAACAATTTCATATAACTACCGAATAACAATACGTTAATTTGTAAGCAGTTCGTTGAGGTTCACAATCTTTCGACAGTTTACAATCTCGCGAGATAGATTACAATCTAACGGTTTTTACAATTTTACGGTGACACATACATATTATTTATATCAGACCCTATTAAAGGGATCCTTGGTAGCGATGTCTATGACTTCAAAAAACCATGATATCAGTACTACTACGTAGACAAAATCGCGTATAAACAAGATCACTGTTCAGACATAAATAAAATAATTCCGTCATAACTCTTATCAAAGTCATACACATCAGTCGGCGGTGAGCGCACGCGGCGTTCAGTACCGGAAAAATCGTGACTGGAAAAATAATGAGTTAAATAAACTATATGATGTAGTGTATGTAATCGAATCGGACAATGGTGAGTTGATACTAAAATATTTATGAGTTTATTATTAAAGAATAATTATATAAATTAAGATGAATAAGACCTTGAATTAATGTTTCCATTCTAGTTAATTCTAATTCAGAAATATAGTTGCAAATCTCGTTAGATAAAATATAGATTTTGGTTTCTTTATTTACGAATTGATACAAGAGTGATAGGGACAAAACATAAATTGCTACTTTTAAAGTACGTAGACAGAATACTATTACAAGTATTTAGTGTTACCAAATTACTTTAATTGTCTTTGGTTTTATGGGCTCATTTTCCTCATGCCATAAAATCGCTAGAATTATATAGATATTAACACTAGAATAGTTGTGAAAGTGATTATTACTATTATTATTATTTATTTCTTATTCCTCGACAATAAAAACCTTTTAACTTTCATATTTGTACTATAAACGAATCTAACGACCACGTGTCTTAAAACTTAATTTTTGAGTGTGTATTTGAAACTAGTTAAAATACTTATAAGTTTACTAGCTGATCCGGCAAACGTCGTTTTGCCATGTATATCATTTATAATAAAAAAATAGGGGTTGATCATAGAGGGGTGAAAATTAGGGGTTGTATGTATTTTTTAATGCTGTATCATAAAAAAATAGAAATTAAAAATTTTGTCTAAAAAATCAAAATCAAAATTTAGGGGTGGACTACCCTTAACATCTGGCGGGCTGATTTGTGAATCTAAACCATTTCCAGATCCCCTTGAAGACACACAAAAAATTTCATCAAAATTGGTCCAGTCGTTTAGGAGGAGTTCAGTCACATACACACGCACACAAGAAATATATATATTAAGATTATATGTTACGTCAGCCAAAATAAATAATTAAATGGTACAGTGTATAGGCATATGTGTCTGCATAAATAGAGGGGGTGCGGGTGTTCCCATCCCACCCCAGTATGGTCTAGTGCCCAGTTCCCACCCCAGAATGTCGAGTAACCGATTAGACTAAAAAATTCACAGAGAAAATAACCCTTGATTGTACTGTAAACTTAAGTGTTCTGATAAGTTTCGTTCTAAGAAGTAACTGTTTTTTCAGTCAATCGTAAAATCATGTGGACATACTCAAGCGTGGACATCCCCGGACATCGTGTGTCTAGGACTGATCGTATACGAATCTACGTCTCCGAGTGTATCGTCTGCTTCTGTATTCTCTTCTTCATTCTCTGCGTTGGACTGCTCTTGTATCTCTTCTTCCATCTTTATAGTACAGTCTCCAGTTCTAGGAAAGTTGCCGAGACTTTAATCGAAAGTTAAAGTACGACAATACATACAAATAATGAATTGAGAAACTTTATATAGAAATGTAAGTAAGAAAGCATTGTACATTACATAACAATTAGACATTAGAATCCATTCCGGATCTCCAAGGTATCAATAGTATCAACGTTACTTAAAGGTGGCGATAGGAACATTTCCTTTAAGTAAGTTCCAGAAGATTGTATAAATGGACTTCAGCCTTGCGATTCTGTAACTCACTTTTCAAACTCACACAGCGGTTTTCGCAGCGGCGGTCGCGCTCAAATCAGTCGTGAAGCAGTCATTTTATGATTTGGCATTCTTATAAACAATAAACTACAAGCTCCCTCCTTATCATAAAATGACTGCTTCTCGACTGATTTGAGCGCGACCTCCGCTGCGAAATGCGAAAACCGCTGTGTGAGTTCGAAAAGTGAGTTACAGAATCACAAGGCTGGGACGCGTCCCTACTAACGTGAGCTCTAAGGAACACGACGGACTAAATGCTATTAAACAAAAATCCTGATATCTACAACAGTAATAAAATTCCTTGAGATATTTGATAGAGTGGTTAAACTTGTTGCCTATTCACTCCTATATATAATAAAACTTATATAATAACTTATACTTCTTGCTAAGAAAATTTCAAATTAAATAATATTAAATAAAGGTAATTACGAAGCAGCGACGACGACCTTCCTAATTTGGAGAGAAGAAAACTGGTTGTATGAAATGTGATATATAATATATGTAAATAGCTAGTTTATAATTATTTGTTATCTACATATTTTAATTGTATGTTTTAACTGTTATTCGTTAATAAATAATTCAAAATTATTTGTTTTTAAATAGCGAAAATAAATGCTTCCCTATCAAGAAATAAGCATTGGAAGATTTTTATAGTAGCGACTAAATTTGCATTTCGATTTAATTAAAACGCATTTTATTTTTTCTTTAACACCTGTTGATAAAGACTTAAGAATGTTGATAGAACAGCAGCAATCTCACTTTAAGAATGAAATTATTTTAAAACTAGAAGCCGGGTTTACTGATGTTATAATTAAATTGTTTCCTTCTCTGAACATGAATAACAGCAAATTTGTATTGAGCAGGGTTGAGATGGAGACTATTTCGATGTGCGCAGTAAACATTCGCGCATTCTTTGACGGCTAACATCCTGAGGGAACCGACATGTCTTAGACCCAAAAATCTATGACATATCTGGGTCTTGACCCATATAGGGTAGTAGCCCCACTGGATTGGTTATTATTAATAATGAAACCAGCAAAAACAAAAGACATTCGAATAAGGTTCTAAATTCGAATTTATTACATTATTTCGAATCAGCTCTGTATTATACAAGTGTGATAAAATATTTAAATTACCTGCAATTAACATTGATGACAAGGTCGTTAAATATTTGTATGTTATATTATAAGATAGTATGGTAACATTTGTGCGTCACATTTTACGCAATTTCTATTATGAATAATCATATAAATGGTTCTTTATACAATTACACTTTAGAATTACTTTAAATTTAATTAGCCAATTGCAAGATAAAATGTCTTTATTTTTAATATAATTAATAAAATATTTGCAATATTATCAAACGAATATTAACACCGGAACAGAGTTGACAAACAAAAAAACATAAACAAGAGCTCCGATTAGCTCCGTGAACTTTAACATAACGGAAATAACATCTAGATAATTAAGATAACATAACCTATTCATTTTCCCCCATTACTAAAAAATAACTCGTTTGAACAAAAATACCCATCTATCTTTTTCTATCACCACAATGTTAACCACTTTCGTCAGAAAGAGACGAAATAGTACTTCAGTTAATATTGGAATTAGACTTTAGTTGATGAATCATTTGTTTGCGAAAACATTTTTGTTACTCACTATAAACTGTAATCAATAAAAGTCATTGTTACGCTATCACCAATACCGATTGGCCAACAGTAACATATGGTATAGTATAGTAGATAGAATCAATAAACATACTTCTATTCTAATGCAGTAGCTAACTGTCAAATCACTCACGATTTATTTAACTAAGGCAATTCTTAAACACATAGTCAGGGCCATGATCAAATTTCGTTCTTCAAAAGAGCATTTTAAACATCACCAAAGTGTGGTCGCGATGGCTATCCTCGAGGGACCTTCTGGGACTGCAAACTTGGAACAAGCGTTGTTAAGGGATTACCACTTATGGTACGATTTAGCCTGAGATTAGAAGACGTTATTGTGAGACGGTCGACGACCTGGCTAAAATGTGTCGCGGATTAAAATGCAACGTGTTTTTATTACCGAAGAAATAAGTTTAAAAAATTAAATTTATAATTTATATAAATTTTCGACACTTTTAATATTTTAATAACAATTAAATTCATTCAATTCCTAACATATCTTCCTTTTTCCCTCCAAGCCTCGGAAATCTAAAGTTTTAGATTTGTATAAATATGAACAAGACTTAATAATTAGTTTGCCAAAGATGTTTAATTTCTGACATGACGTGTACTTTGTACGCACGCACTTTTTTTACTAATCTGTGAAGAATAGAATGTAATTATGTATTAATTGCAAAAACATATTAATATCATCTGAAACATCAATGAGATTTAATCATTTCATCGTCCGCATTTTTAATTACAATATGCAATCACTAGGCGTAAACTAAGCCCAAAATTGACCTTGAGAGTTTCTGCATACAAGTATGAACATAATATGTGATGGATTTTGACATATTCGAGTCATAGTTCGTGCTAAAGCGGGCCATAGACGGACCGCATGTTGCAATCAAGACCGACTGCAATATGCGGTCGCCGCACGGCGATCTGCAGTTTCCATACTAAATTCATATTCGCAATACTCGGACCGCTCGAGCATAGTCTCATTTTTGAATGTCAAAACTTAGCGATATGGTTGTCATATGTCAAATCTAATACTTTTTGATATTCGATGTTAGTTTAATATATAAGCCTTTTAAAATAAAATATACATAGGGATACACATTTCAGAGTTTTACTAAATGTATGTTGACAAATAGGTGTAACCGTATAGTGTGTATTGCAACCGGTAGCAAATGTACCCCAATACGTATACAGATCAACAAAAACAACGCAGAATAAGTATAATTTTAGAATCGTTATAAACTGCAAGTACTACAGATAACATGCGTCTATTACCTAAAGACAATAAACTATTATCTGTATTTATTTGAGCGCAAAACAAAAGGATTATGTAAAGGCGTAATAAATATGATGTAATCAATGTAGTCACTGGTTTGACAAGATTGTTCAATCGTTTATATCAAGTCTGGGCCGCTCATTTACTATTATTATTGTTTTCTTTTGCTTTTATTCGTACCTTATTGGTATTCGTTTACCAACCCAAGCGACTTTTTCGATACAAAACTTCCCTGAAGTTGTGCTGCGGTATTGCGAATCTCGATTGTGAGGAAGTTGCATGGATCTGGTTAGATCTGCGCCTTCAGAAGTTCTCATGTAATTCGTATAACATGTTTTCATAAGTATTTATTGTCCTCATTTTAACATGGGTGATGTTTGAGAGTGTGTTTCGCAGTGTCCTCAACCCTGAGGTCGTAGGTTCGATCCCCGGCTGTACACCAATGGATTTCATTTCTATGTGCGCATTTAACATTCGCTCTAACGGTAAAGGAAAACATCGTGAGGAAACCGACATGTCTTAGACGCAAAAAGTCGACGGCTTGTGTCAGGCAAAGAAGGCTGATCACCTACTTGCCTTTAGATTTAAAAAGTTATCATGTAACAGATTCAGAAATCTGAGGCCCAGACCGAAAGAGGTTGTAGCGACACTGATTTATTTTATCTATGTTTGGGAGTAAACATAAAAAAGTGTATTTTCAATAATTGTCGTAGTGCTATGTTTCTTTTAAATTGTCCAATGCTGGACTCATCTCATGTCTTGTTTAAATTGAACATATCATTCCCTAGAGGTTTTAAACAAAAAACCAAAATACATTTTCTATCTATACTAATTAACGGTTTACGCTCCACTAAACAGAATGGCTAGAATAGCTGCAGGGCATAAACAATGTTGATATTTTTACGGATCGCCCGATTATAGGAATGGGCTGTTATCACTGTTATATTCTATTCCTATATTATAAGGTCGTAAAAGTCCTCAGCTATCAACGTAGCGACAATTTTGTTCTAATGTTTCTTATCTTGTTTTCTTATGTGTGGCCTAATAAATAAATAATTTTAGCTTTCATTTCACTTCAGTACGGAATAAAATACTAGTATTCTTGCGAGCGAAATCAATTGCATCAGATTGTACCCTGAAGGGAATTGAAAATCTACACCAGTGCGATATTGATGACAGAACAATCTCACTTTCACTATAGTAAATCGAAACTAAGACGCCATAAAAACTCACTCGACCTTGACGCCGTTAAACTTCTCATTTCTCTTGTCATAAGGGTCGCCTGGTATCGCTTAGTAGCCGCTATAAGGCCGCCCGTTGCACCAAGCTTTGAGTTAATATTAATATTTTGTATGGACAAAACCATTCGAATAAGTGAATTAGTGTGAGTGCATGTTATCTTTAGTGCAAAACTGTTAAATGGAAAAAATATTACAAGAACAAAATTTTCCCCTTAATAGGGTTTCTAAAATTGTATAACAAATACCTCACTATATATAATATAATAAATATTTCTATTTATGGTTAGTTTATAATAATAATAATATATTGCAAGAATATGGTACAAAAATGTGTAAGGTAGTTTGCATATTCTGCCACACAATGGCGCGCAAATTTAAGGAATTTTACATTATTAGTCATATGAATTGGTCAATTCTTATGTTGTTGTAGATATCATATCACTCGCTATTAAATTTATATCTACTACAGTGTCTCACGCAAATAATCATTTATTGAATAAGACATTTTTTCCAAAAGTAATACACCAAGTCGATTTTTAAAGACTAGTCGGAAGATCTTTTACTTCTTTTGGTAATTATTATTATAATTGATTTTACATATCAATATAGTATTTAATAATAAGAATATAAATAACACGATTGTCCTCAATGTTTACCGCGGAAGCGCTAGCCTATCACAGAAACTGCTTGGTCTGTGATACTTTATACTTTATACATCAATATCCGGTGATTTACATATGAGTTTGTAATAAATCAGATAATTTAATAAATAGATGATTTGCAGATATTATTAGTAACTTAAATTATGAGTACTCACAATTTTTTTAGTTTAATGTAGTTTTGTAAAAAACAGTTATACTGACAAGCCCCACGATTGCTTGATTTTTCTCGAGTATTGAAGCGGAAAAATTTCGGCGTTTTCTTGGGCGTTAATTAGTTAAGGACGGAACAAGCAAGCTAGGTTCCTTCGGTAGGTCCGAGGTTCAGGTGGGCAATCAATTTTTTTTTCACGGCTGGATGCGGACAAGCCTACGCTGTTATCATGTCCTGCCTCGGACGATTTCTAGTGGCGCTGTGGAGTTTTATTAGGTATGCACAACAGCGAGTGCCGCGTGCCGCGGGAGGGTATGCGTAACGCATTTCCCCACGAGAAAAAAAAGGGCATTCTATTTTGGGGAACGATTAGAGATATCCACAAAAATTGTTAAGTCTAAATTAGTGTCCAAATATTTAAACGCAATCTATTGTTCTCTTCTTTAAAACGAAATCTCTGGCTGGAAGAGGCCTAACAATAGAGACTGTAAGTAGTGTATTGGACAATTTCTTATGTTTAATATATTTTTTAGTCAAGGATATAATTAAATTACTTATTAGTCTTAAGCCAGTCTAGATCGTAAAGTTGAATAATGTCTCAGAGCAGAGGCAATTATTAAAAAAATATTGTGCCATGAAGTGTAAATAATTAAATAAACTCATTGAAAGACGAGGTACTTGACCTAAGTTATATATACTGATTTAACTGAAATACTTCGGCGTTTTTAACTAATTTTATTTTAAGTAAGATAAATAGGTACTTGTAATAATTAAATAATAATAATTTTTTATTATCTTGTTTTACCAAATTTGTTACGTCGCCCTAGTCGAGTGACTCTCAACCGTAAAGTCCATTCGAACCCGGCTGTGAATCACTTCTTCTTATGGCTTAGGATCCAAAAATCGACGTTTGTCAGCGGTAGTTTCAACAGAAACATATACCTGCACCTGAGTTTCATCATCGGACGTCGAGGCAGAATACGAAATTCCACCCGTATCACCTCGACGTCCGCCGTTCCACAACTGAGCGTTTTTCAAGGCAGTTTTTGCCGCGCACCACCACTATGTGGAACCAGCTGCCCACTGAAGTATTTCCGAACCAATTCGACTTAGGGTCCTTCAAGAAAAGAGCGTACCAATTCTTAAAAGGCCAGCAACGCACTCGCGAGCCCTCTGGCATTGAGAGTGTCTATGGGCGGCGGTATCACTTAACATCAGGTGAGCCTCCGTTCTATAAAAAAAAAGAAAAAAAGAGATGTGTATGGTCCCTTTTTTTATAACATTCGTTCAACTAGTATCAGTATTAAATATGCAAATCAAACAAACCTGAATGACGTTCCAAAAATGAATATGTATATTTTTCATCAATGTTTAAACTACGCCGAATGATGTTGAACGTGACACGAATTTTGAACGTTTTTTATCCCAAACAAAACACTTTAAAAAATGACATCCGAAATGGATTAATAGGGCTTGATTTACTTAATAATTCGATAGTTTACGTAAGCATATTATGATCATAGTAGACAAACAAATTCGCTTGGAAATAAAATTATAATTAGTACATGAAATGAAAATATGAAATTAAGTATGCAATTTTTGAAACAAATTGAAAGTATAGTAAAGCAAAATCTCATGTGTAATGCGTGACGTTGACCAATGTTTGTTCCACCGTCACATTTTTTTTGTATTTTTTTCATGAAATAAATAAATGTAATTGGTTAACAATTACTGCTTGAATGCAGATTTTTAATTACGAACTAGCTGCAAAGTCAAAAAGTCGAAAATCATTTTTCATATAGATAATATAATAGATGGTATAATGTACACTTATGAACGTCAAAAAATACATATACACTAAATGCTTCTAATTTTACATCTACTGCCAGTTCTCAAAAACTCTCCGCCACTATTTTTAATCGCCAAGTTTTATTGTTATACACAATGTTTGTAAGCTGCAACCATTACACCATGTTCCACATGACATCTTTAGTAATTAATAAAAATAAATTAAAAACAAAGATTTGTTTTCTATCAGCAGGAGGCATGGTTAAATAGGAGCACGCACTTACATTATCGTGGGAACAACACGCAAATAAGACAAGAAACAAAAAATATTTGGATCAAACAATTATATTAGCGCAAACCGTGATACAGGTTTGTTGCCTGACTAGTACCTAATTTGAAACATTGCAATATAATGTATGGATTCAGAGTAAAAATCTATATGATCATATTTACAGAGCTGTTCATACACGAGTCGATAACAGCCGTACAATGTTGGATGAAGTTTAAAATTCATATCATGTGGAGATATGTTTGCGCTGTTACTTTGTAATTAGTGATATATTGTCAACTATTTCCAGGGCCATGTTGGGATTTTATTATCGTGAAAGCTCTAGACAGGATATTGAAGGAATAGATTCAAAGACAGGTCCAGTATAATCAGTATAATTTTTGAAAGTGTTTGTTAGGACATAATATGTGAACTAATGATTTCTTTTTTTTTTATATAATAAACCTGCAAACGAGCTTGCAGGACGACCAAAAAGGGCAGTCTTCGCAGCCCATAGACACCCATTTTTAGTGGGTGCGTTGACGGCCTTTGAGGGAGGAGTACACTCGCTTTTTAAACATTTGGAGGTCGTATCTCTCAGGGAAGACCCCCACCGGGAGTCGATTCCACAGTTCGCTAGTTCGCAAAATAAGATTTCTTTCTCATTAATAATAATAATAATTTCTAATATATAACTTATCTCTTTGCCTAGTGACGTGCGATAACCTAAGATGGGCAGGCGTTTAGCCTTGGCTGGGAAACTAGAAAAAACCTTTGTGTAGAAAGGATGTAGCTCCTCTTCCTCCGGCCTGAAGGACCACTGGCCCTAAAGCGCCAGGGCTAAGGTTGCGAAGTTGTATGGGTTTATCGCTAGTGGTATGTATAGACAGCGCGATTTAGCGTATAACATTTACGTAGTTTGTAGCCTCAGATTTATAAGAGAGGTGGAGGTTGAAATACATAATGAGGAAACTGGAACGACGAACAATTGGCATCATTGTGTCAGGTACTTGAGAATTTTTTTTTTATAAAAACAAAAGAGATCAAGTCAAATGGTTGTAACATGTTAGGAAGCTAGGAATGTCCACTAGAAAAACTTTATGTGATGAGGGATTACGGATAATAGAAGTTTCATTATTATATGAAGACTATATTATATTTTATAATTTTTTTTTGCCGTTTTAAATAGAATCATATTGTTATAGCGAATTGATAGTACACAAAGTGACCGGTGTGAATAGGTCAAAACGTTTATTGACTCCACAGATAAGAGACACGTTGTTCTTAAGACGTTTAAAAATCGCATCATAGATTATTAATCCCGATTTATTCCGTAGAAATGTTTTTTCATCTGTTGTAGGTAGAAGTGCGTTACCCTTACCGCCAAGGCGTCATCACGCCATCTTTAAAATACCATATAAAACATCACCACAAGACATTCAACTATCATACACCAACGGGTGCTTAGCAACTTTGGCCATATTGCCAGGAGAGAACCGGATAGTCTCGACAAACTGGTGATGGTAGGATGGAGTGATGATAGAGTCGTAGTCCGCCTACCCGTTGGTCTGATAAATTTAAGACAGTTATGGGTCTCAATATCTCTAATGCGAAGACAAGCTACAGCGGTGTGGTCGAGGCAGAATACGGAATTCCACCCGTATCACCTTGACGTCCGCCGTTCCACAACTGAGCCTTTTTCAAGGCAGTTTTTGCCGCGCACCACCACTATGTGGAACCAGCTGCCCACTGAAGTATTTCCGAACTAATTTGACTTAGGGTCCTTCAAGAAAAGAGTGTACCAATTCTTAAAAGGCCGGCAACGCACTCGCGAGCCCTCTGGCATTGAGAGTGTCCATGGGCGGCAGTATCACTTAACATCAGGTGAGTCTCCTGCCCGTTTGCCCCCTGTTCTATAAAAAAAAATAAGTCTACGTATCGGTTAGGGCTTGTCCTTCAGTGATGAAGACTTCGAAGGAGAGGAAAAAGACTTCCAGTCCATGCTTTGGTGAACGCGTAAAGATGATAAAAATAAATGAACCCTTCATTTATTTTTATCATCGGATCAAGGAGTAGGACGGTAGTTGGTTGGTAATTTTTAAAAGCAAGGTGCTTTTACAATGTGGCAGAGTATATAAACCATAAGTTTTGACCAAAATAACAAATAACTTATATGTTCTTATTATAAGTCATTATGCATACCTTTTTTATATGGCTGATTGTGCTGTTTTATTTTATTATTAATCAATCTGAATGTATCACTTTCTTAACAAATAAACGATTTTATTTTATTTTAGCAAATAAATTATTATTATTATTAAAATAATGACGGCAATACAAGCAACTGTAATTATTAGAGGAAAGTGACCAAATATGGGATAGTATCCCTAATATGGAATACCCCTATTTCTCCCAAATGCAAACTCACATACGCAATAAACAATTATTTTCTGTCTCTTTTTACTCCCTTTTACGCGTACAAGTTGTAGCATGTCAGTTGAGCAAGTGCTTTCGTCATTGTGACAGTTTTTTGTTTTGCCGCTACCGCATAACTTTCTAAGGTATGTTAAAAATACGTATTTTTCGTAAAGAAAGTGCACACAGTATTGATTTTATAGCTTTTACAGACCGTTTAGACGTTCTTTTGTATGTTTTAGCGGTATTAGATGATATTACTTTCTTAAATATAAAAATCTGAATGTCAGTTTGAAATCGTTGGAAAATCCAAATATGGACAGATCACAGTATCCAATTATGGACTATTCCATAATTGGTTCTCTGAAGTATCAGCTGACATGATGATTATGTTAATTATATATTTTTTTAATGTTTTACCAAAATGGCGGGCGTCAACTCGAAAACAAAGCGAAAAGAATGGATTCAGAGCATATGGCGGAAGTAATAAAATTAGTAAGAGAGAAACAAATGGGTTATTTAAAAGCTGGAAAATACTTTGATGTGTCAAGATCTACTTTGTTTTGATTATGTCAGAAAAAACGAATTTTCTCCAGGAGAAGCCGCAGCTACTACACTCGGAAAGAAAACTGTCGTGTTGGCAAAAAACAAGAATTAAAAACAGAAAATATCAAAAGGAAAAAAACCAAAAGAGAAGACTAAGCCTAATTCAGATGATGAGGAGGTGATGCTATTTGATACTGACAGTGAACCCGATGCCTTGATAGGATATACAGCTCCAGAATCTGAAGATTCGGAGTGTATTTTCTGTGGTGTGCTGTTTTCGAATGATACTCATGGGGAAACTTGGATCAAGTATCTTATGTGTGGACTCTGGGCATGTAATGATTGCGCTGTGCCAGAGTTTGATACCTAGATTTGTGATTTTTGTAAAAAAAATGTGTACCTTTCTATATTATACCAAGTTTCCAAAGAGTCTCGTGTATCAAAAATTAACCTTTAAGGTGTGTTTATAGTATTCCATATTTGGGGTACCTATTCCATATTTAGGTACCTAAATCGTTTTTTAGTTTTTTAAATTTTTTCTTACCTTAAACTACTCAATAAAACCTAAACTTATTACAAACTAAAGTGCAAATATATGATTGTTAATAATTACCACAAAAAGTTTTTTATTTATAACACTTGTGGAAATTATGCCTAAAAATCAAAATGGTATTCCATATTTGGTCACTCTCCTCTAAGCATAAATAATCATACTTCATAGATTTTGTATAATAATAGAAATAGCACAAAAGACATGAAGTTGAAATACGTATTCTTGGACAAATCAATCAAAACTTAATTGTTTTTTTTTTTTATTTAACTGTAAACGCAATTAAGAAATACTTCACTTAGAAACAGAATAAAACTTAATGTTTTAAAATACATATTAATTAAAACCTTGAATATACATTTTATTTTTCAAAAGCACTTATTTTCTTTTCATACTCCACAAATTAAAAGTATTAAAAATATATTTCAGAGGAAATTCAACGTTTTCATTACAAGTTCATTAAGTTCACAGTACAACGACAGCCTTTGATAAATACTGAAATTGTACTGAATATTAATAAAATTCACTGCGTTTTATTTTTAATATTATAATTATTCACCGTAACGTGCTTATGAATAAAGAGGTTTCGGAATGAAAAAGTTTGTATATGAACTGTCAGAAGTTTTTTTTTTGTGGCTCTGGCACGATTTGTGCATTAGCCAGCGTCAAGTATAAGATTTTTATAATTCGTGCTTTTTTTGCCTTAGAATTTCGACCATGTCCTCCATGTACGGTTTAGGCACTCGCCCGGTACCGCGCAACCCTCCCAAAGGCCGAGATCAAATTTAAATTAAATTAAAACTTGCCCTCGACCCGGGAATCGAACCCGGTACCCCTCACCTAGCTGCCACTTAATAAGACCGCTAGGCTATGAGGCCCCAATCAGAAGTTAAAGATTAACGCCTTAATTATAGAAAGACAATAAAACATAAACTAAAGCTATCTACCGTATTACCGTATTTGTTACCATGGTTACATGTTTTCACTGTAAGAATGGTTACTATGGTAACAAAATGTCCATGTTTTATTGCGAGTGCGAGGTTATTCGTAAGCGTAAGAATCCTAAATGACTTAAATAATACTGTTACCGTTATTTATTTTTAAAGTGCCATTAGAGTGATAGGGACAAAACATTCATTAGCTATTTAAGAGCGCGTAGTAGGCTACCGAAATTATGATTTCAGCCTCGCGTCTACCTCCGCCCGCTTTGGTGACAAACGCAATCACCGCGTCGCAACGGTTGTGTATCTTTTACAAACTCGAGGGCATTTTGAACGTTGCATAAACTGCAATACAATTAGAAAAAATATTAATATGTGGTTTACTTAACGCGTAAAAGCGTAGACAATAGACATACCGAATAGGCACTGCGTATGCAAACCAGGGCCTAAGTGTAATTGTTTGTAATTGTCAGAGTATACATTATCTATACTAATAAATATTATAAAAATTTTAAACAAATATTTTTTTTTGTAAGAGTAAGGGTGAGGCCCCACTACTGCGTTGCGTCGACGCATGACATCGCGACGCGAGAGGGTATACACGCCGTCGCATCTGCGTCTCAGCCTTCGCAATGGACAGACACAAACATGTAATTTTGTTTAATTTAACTTAGAAACCATAGAAGATTCTGGATATCTCCTCTGATAGCATTAAGAAACAGTGATCACCCTCCCCCCTGCTTCGTCTCTTGTCCGTCGATCCGTTGAAACGGGGCATGTATAAAAAATAATTCTCGAAACGTCGCAGCGTCGCCGCTGACGCCGACGACGCAACGCAGTAGTGGGGCCTCGCCCTTATAGATACTCTGGGCCAAACTATTGAGCTACAATTCAATTAACTTTCGTCGTCATAATAGTCGCCATGACATTAGATAAAAGTTACAGGTGAATTTGTGTTGTTTTTGTATCGAGGAATTCATTTTGTATTGTATTTTTAATTAGAGTCAACCATTCACATTATAGTGAAGTATCAATACATATTTATTGTTTTTAATTCAAACATCACATACTTTAATCAAATTAAATCTACAATGAGTGGTTTTGGTTATTGCCCGCTCTTAACATTTATAATAGGTAAAAGTTTTTGTCTTATATGATTTATAAAGGCAAATTTTTGAAAAAAAAACTTATTGACAAAAAAATTATCTATATAAGATCAATAAATCGACGCCAAGACTGAGGATGACACAAAGGGTCGTAGCGCCGTTAGGTAAGATAAATTTATTATAAATACATTGTTTTATTACAATGTTGGCAACATTGAATAACTCACAATATGATATAACTCTTATCTAAATCTTTACGATGCAGTGGAAAACATCACGTCTAAATCATACCTATTAGGAATAATCATGAACTGTAATATAATTTATTTTTCCATGCATTACGGCACGTATGAAACATTTACACATAGACATGGTTCTGTTTCATCGGTATAAATATTCCATTTCATTCATTATTCTGCCTAGCCACTATGCGTAATTTATTCGAAAACTATTTGACAGATGACATAGTTCATTAGCTTCTTAGTTCCCCGCCAAAACTTGTCTTAGACTTATCTATAGCCGATTTTTGAAGGTTATAAAAAATATTCTTTCCAAAGACTGTTCCATATTTAAATTACGTATCATATTATGTTCTATATTCCGCGTTCGATTTTTAAAATATCCTAGATCTCTCGGGCCAATCGGTGTCTTATTAATGTCCGACTACCATAGACCTAATATACAAGAAGTCTTAATTTTAACGCCTTTAATAAATTTTAAATAAAAACCAATGATAAAAAGTTACATAGACTGAATAAATGGTAATTCGTTATTCAAACGATAAAGGCGCAGTAAATATCCCAACTATAGACAAAGTAAATAAGCGGCTAAAAACTATTCACTATTTTCGAATTTAGAAGAGTAAATTTGCAGAGAGACTGTACCGTGTTATTTTTCGTTTTGCTCTTCAGTTATTTTCATTAGCCGGCACTCAATAAGTTACAAATTGCATGAGATTTTCCATCATTTCGTCGTGATTACCGTTCGGACAAATGCAAAACTCATAACGATGTTATTCGCATTTCATTTCAATGTTTGCAACCATATTAATTAGCCACAAGCTATGTAATATAAGCAGAAACATACAGACTGCGTGTTATTATCGCCCTTATTGTATTGTATTTAGATTCACTAATTGACTGCTGCTTCGTTCGTGTAAGTTCATCAAAAATTACAGACGAGGTGAAATTGACCTGACACGCTGTCGATTTTTGGGCTTCATGCAGAGTCGAAACTTTGCGCATTTTCCTTCGCTGTCTATATAATAACAATAACTTCTGTATTTCACATTATATCAATCACCAGCCTCTTTATTTGTTATTTATGTTGATCTCTGTATTCACCGTATCCACCATTATATTCACATGTAGTTTTCCATATGTAGGTTTTCACTGAGAGATACGACCTCCAATTCTTTAAAGAAAGAATGTACTCCCACCTCAAAGGCTGGGAACACACCCACTAAAATGGGTGTCTATGGGCTGTGATGACCTCCTTATTGAGCGTCCCGTAGTCTTATTTATTCTTTAAAAAATTCGGTCTTAATTGCTCCATTAGTATTGCGTAGTACACGAAACAAAAACAGTCTCCTACATTGGGGCATGGACAGCAGACCAACGTTTAAGGATATGCTCGTTAGTACTTCGCGATGCATCAAAAATGTCTATATGCCTCATATAGAAAGCAAAATCTATACGGCCGGGATTCGAATGCACAACCAGTACTGAGACGGGCCTGAGAGTCGCATTTTCTTAAAACCGGACGGATTATAGATTTAATTATTAACACCGGGAGATAAATTAATCGAAGCTGAAACGAAACTGTTGTTAATTCCGCTGAGAGGAAATTGTACTGTCGTTGTAATTTCCTACCGATGTCAAAAATGTTGTAATTTACATTTAAATTACTGTGGTTTATTCAATAATAAATATAAGTCAGGGACATGGATGTACCAAGTATTTTTTTTTTTTAAACAATTCACACCAATTGACCTAGTCCTATGCTAAGCTGGTGAAGCTTGTGTTATGGGTACTAGGCAACGGATATACATACATATTATAGATAGATAGACATATAAATACATATTTAAACACCCAAGACCTAAGCACAACACCAAATGCTCACATCGATGTTCGTCTCAGCCGGGGATCGAACCCGAGACCCATGGATTCGCAGTCAGTGGTACTAACCACTAGACCAATGAGTCGTCAAATATATATTGGTGTATTCCGTTAAGTTCGATTTCCAGTGAAACAAACTATCGTCAAACAAAGGAAGTTAGGAGTTAAGGGGCCGTTCAAGTATTACGTAAGCAGATTTACAGAAATTTTCCCCCCCCCCCCCCCCCCTCCTCTTGTCAGAAAAAGTAAGCGAAGCTCTGACAAATAATAGTACATAAACGTATTAATTTTTTGTACGAGTCCTCGAAAATGCTTTTAGTTTTCAAGAATAGACAATGTGTGGGTAATATGTGTAAATAAATAATAGTTAAAAAAAAACTAAAAAACACGCTTTTAAAGCACATCAAACTAAAAAGTGAAAAATAATTCCTAATGGCTGAAAATGGTTTTCTGTGCCATATTTTTCGTCTATCGAGCAACCCGCGCTTTTTCACAATAAAACCAGTATTTTTTGTTCATTTTCAGCCTAAATTAATTATTTTACACTTTTTAGTTTGATGTGCTTTAAAAGCGTGTTTTTTTAGTTTTTTTAAACTATTATTTATTTTTTATTTTTTGATTATTTTTTTTTTATTTTTTCACTTTTTTTCGGATTATTGTATTGTCATCGATCTGACAGGTGCGCAAAGTTTGAATTAAATATGTCCGTTAAAAGTGGGTCAAAATCGAGTCCGAAGGAGTCGGTTACATACATACATTCATACATACAGGTGAAGCTAATATAAAGCGTGTAAAAAGTAAATAATTACTCTTGACATATTCACCAAATAAGAAAATCAAAGACCCCCCTCAACCCTATAGTGCTTACGTAATACTTAAACGGTTGTTATTTGTATTAGAGGAAACTCTTTGGTAATTTGCATACATATTATATCGTCATAGTTCGTTATTTAAAGTTGGCGTTGCTATGGTCTTGTTATGTTTTTATATTGTCAATTATTAATAAACTGGACTGCTGCACGCGACTACCGCTGCACACTTATAACCCAACAAAGGTTATGGGCCCAGTCATAGTCTAGTAAATTAATAAAAAAAAAAGGGGGAACTAGAGTGCTTAACCTAGTAACGATGGCGAGTGTGCGGATAGAATTACTAAGCCGTGATAATTACGACTCATGGCGAATCCAGGCCCATGCTCTATTGATCAAGAGCGATGTGTGGGGCTATGTGGATGGTAGCATTAAGAAGCCAGCTGAGCCAGCAGCGAGAGCGGAGATTATTCTCTCAATTAGTCCAGGTGAGCTACGACACATTAAGGGGACGAGTACGTCGCGAGAATGTTGGTTCAAATTAGAAAGCATCTTCGCGTCTTCGGGTCCCGCTAAGAAAGCGACACTGTTAAAGCAGCTCATATTACACAAAATGTGTGAGGAGGACGACATGCGTGAATATCTGTTAAGCTTCTTTGAAGCCAAAGAAAAGTTACTAGACATGGACATAAATATAAATAATGATCTTGCATCTATTATTTTACTCTATAGTCTGCCCCCAAGTTATGAGAACTTTAGATGTGCGATGGAGACTAGAGATTCATTGCCAGACCCGAATTCTTTGAAAGTTAAAATTCTTGAAGAAGATGCCTCTAGGCGACAGCAAAGGAAGGAGACAGAGAGGGGGTCGTCAGCAATGTTCGCTAGGAGAAAAACCACGAAGAGTTCTACATCTAAAAATCCGCAGAATTATAAACCGGATCAAGCGTTTAAATTTAAATGTTACAGATGTCATAAATTTGGGCATAAAGCTTCGGAATGCCCGTGTAAAGGAACAAGGCAGGACTCAAAATGTGTTAGTGAGTTAGGTGCTAGTGAGAATTTTAACTCATGTGTTCTATCTGTTTCAGAGTGTAACGGAGTGATTGGTTCGGGATGTGGAGGAAACTGGCTCATAGATAGTGGGTGTACATCGCACCTTTGTAGATCGAAAGGAAAATTTGACACCTTGACAAATTGCAGTAGTAAGTTAAGTTTGGCCACCAATGTGAGTACATTTGCAAAAGGTAAAGGAACTGTGAGTTTGAATGGGGAGGTTCCGATAAAACTATCAGACACTTTATATGTTCCCGATTTGCAATGCAACTTAATTTCCGTATCTAAAATTACAAGCAAAGGTTTTAATGTAACTTTTAAGAAAGATTCAGCTTATGTAACCGATTCTGAAGGGAATATTAAGTTCATAGCAGATCGAAAAAACAACCTTTATTATATGCGGGAGGGCCATGCTTCTGTTTCTGCGATTTCCGAAACTAAGAACGATTTACTATCCTGGCACGAACGTTTAGGTCACTTAAATGTGAAGGATTTAATAAAAGTATTAGGTCATGTGGGCATTAAAGTTGATATGTCAAATATAAATATTTTATACGACTGTAAGTATTGTGTGCAGGGTAAGATGACTTCTTTCCCATTTTCCAAGTCGAGTGGACCATGTGACGAAAAACTGTCCATCCATTCCGATGTAGTTGGGCCAATTCGAAATGAAACTGTCGGTGGTGCAAAATATTTTGTCACGTTTATTGACGATTGTACTAGATGGTGCGAAGTTTACTTACTGAAGAGTAAGAGTGGTGTTCTGGAATGTTTCAAAGAATACAAGAGCTATGTTGAGAACCTTACCGCTAACAGAATAAAGTATTTACAAACTGATAACGGTGGAGAATACTGTAATAATAAGTTTGATCAATTCCTGAAACAAGAGGGGATAATAAGAAGACTGACTGTACCTCAAACCCCACAGCAGAATGGCGTAGCAGAACGAATGAACAGGACATTAGTTGAAATGGCTAGGTGTATGTTACTTTCATCTAATCTCTCAGCAGGTTTTTGGGGAGATGCTGTATTGGTGGCATGTCATATTAGGAATCGTTGTCCCACGAGTAGTTTGGGTGGTACAATTCCGTACGAGAAGTGGTTTGGCTCTCCAGTGAAGATTGAGTATCTTCAGAAGTTTGGAGCTGAAGTTTATGTTCTAGACAAGAGTCCAACCAAGGACAAATTTGCTGCCAGAAGTGTCAATGGAATATTTATTGGATATCCAATGAACCAAAAGGGATATAAGGTATGGATACCAGTAGACCATAAAACCATTATAGCTAGGGATGTGAAATTCTGCAAGACGAGGCTCGATACTAATGATGACAGGAAATCGGCAATTACTCATGATCCTTTTCAGCTAGATCAATTTTCTGCTGATGTTGATACACCGAAGCCGAAATATGTAGAGGTGGACGTAATACCAAGTACATCTTATTCAGGAACTCGAGAAATGATCGTGGAGACGACTGATTCACCCCTTGGTTCACCTTCTCTATGTCATGAGGAAGATAGTGAAATAGCGCAAGCTGATACAGAGGTAACGTATAAGAGAGGTCCCGGAAGACCAAAACTTCAGAAAGGCCAAGTTGGCCGACCTAAGAAGGTCTATAAAATGATACCCAATGATAATAATGGCCGTGCAGAAGAAACTTTACCTGAGGATGTTGCGTTGACTGTGGAAACTTCCTTAGGGGATGCCCTAAGTAGCGCTGAACGTGCTCTATGGGAGGAAGCAATATTGTCTGATGTCAAAAGTCTTGTAAAAAATGAAACATGGGAAATTGTTCAAAAGCCGAGAAATCGAAAAGCGGTAGGATGCCGATATGTATTGACAACGAAGCTTAACGTTGACAAAACCGAGAAGAAGAAAGCACGGTTGGTAGCCAAGGGCTACAGTCAACGATATGGCATCGATTACCGAAACACTTTTTCACCTGTCGTCCGACTAGACACGGTAAGACTGCTTACAGCGCTCGCGGTTGAATTAGACATGGAGATACACCAGTTGGATATCAATACTGCATATCTGAATGGATATCTTGACGAGGAAATTTATATGGAGGTTCCAGAATTGTTGACAGAGTGCTTAGGTAGAATTATTAAAGAAGAAAGAGACGAAAGCTTAAAAGAGCAGGCTCGTAAGATGTTAAATGATCTGAAGACAGGTGGAGATGTATGTCGATTGAAGAAATCACTGTATGGCTTGAAACAAGCTGGACGTCAATGGAACAAAAGACTTGACAATAAATTGAAGTCAATGCATTTTAAACAGTCTTTGAAGGAACCGTGTCTCTACTATTTGGACGGTAACTCCATTGATACGTCTATATACTTAGCGGTTTATGTTGATGATTTACTGATAGTTTCACGCAATAAAGGTCTCATACAATCTTTCAAAGATGAACTTTCCAAAGAGTTTGATTTAAAAGACTATGGACTGGCGAAATATATTTTAGGCATTGACATTGTCAAAAATGAGTATGCCACGAAACTGTCACAACAAAAATATATTAATGATTTGATGATAAAATTCGGCATGGAGAATTGTAAAGAAACAGTGACCACGCCGATGGAGGTGAATTTTAGACCCGATGGTTCACAAATTCCGCTGGAGAAGGAATGTCCATATAGAGAATTAATCGGAAGCTTGATTTATCTTTCAGCAGGAACTCGTCCGGATATCACACACGCCGTGACAAGATTAGCAGCGTTTTGTGATAATCCTGGACAGATACAGTGGAATGCGGTGAAAAGATTACTTCGTTATCTTAAGAGGACAGCCGATTATGGACTGATTTATCGAAAAATAGGTAAGAGCTTAATTGGTTATTCGGATGCTGACTGGGCAAATTGTCCTATAGATAGGAAGTCATACTCCGGGTATGCTTTTTTGTTAGGAGGGGCTGCGATTTCATGGAAATCCCAGAAACAGAAATGCGTAGCAACTTCAACGTGCGAAGCCGAATATATTAGTTTAAATTTGGCGATAAAAGAGGCAGTTTACCTGAATAGTCTTATGAAAGAGATAGGGTTGCGCGATTTCGGGAACATAGTGTTGTACTGCGATAATCAAGGTGCCTTATTTCTATCGGAGGATCCAGTCTTCCACGCCCGAACTAAACATTTCGATATTCAATATTATTTTATAAGAAGTGTTTTAAGGGAGAATACTGACATACAATTATCGTATGTGTCTACCGAGGAGATGGCGGCGGATGTGCTAACAAAAGCTTTACAAAGACAGAAACATTACCGCTGCATCTCAATGTTAGGTGTAGATTAAGATTGCATGTCTGTATATTTTTGTAATGACTATTTAGTACATATTTGTTGTTAAATGTGTATGCAAATCAAGGGGGTGTATTAGAGGAAACTCTTTGGTAATTTGCATACATATTATATCGTCATAGTTCGTTATTTAAAGTTGGCGTTGCTATGGTCTTGTTATGTTTTTATATTGTCAATTATTAATAAACTGGACTGCTGCACGCGACTACCGCTGCACACTTATAACCCAACAATTTGATGGGTCTTGGTTTATATTAAATTTTGTGCGCCTTTCAAAAAGTGTTCGCAGAAAATACTAAGCCAATATTGCTTTATAAATAACAAGCTTATTTCAGATTTCATACTCTGGTTAAGATACATAAACAGTAAAGACCATCAATATTCCAACTACTAAAAATAAAAATAAATCAGTGGCGCTACAACCTCTTTAGGTCTGGCTCTGAATCTCTTTCATAATAATTTTTCAATCTCTGTCCTGCCACTCAGAAAAAAGAACGCTCGCTTCTCTTCTTGTCTGCTCTTAATAGATTCAAAATGTCGCGAGTTGATTTCGGTTTGCAAGAGAAATAATATTTTTTTAAGATTATTATTTTGTAATATTAATTAATAAATTTTTTTTTTCAAGCAAAGTCTATGGATATTATTGTTTTAGTTACAATTTTGTTCTAAATTAGTAGGTTACCTCTAAAGCATATTCAATCATAAAATTATAAAGGGCATATGTAGTTGCAATAACCCATGTAAGGGGCAAAGGGTCTTCCCGCTATTACCGACAGCATGCTGTTTGGGCTCCTCCTATAGGCTCTCTCTTTCAGGGCCAAGAGTCTCCTAAATACACTTAATTAATGTATTTATGACAATATACTTAAAAGAATAGTAGATAGAAGGAGCAGTGTTGGCCTAGTGGCTTCAGCGTGTGACTCTCATACCTGAGGTCGTAGGTTCGATCCCCGGCTGTGCACCAATGGACTTTCTTTCTATGTGCGCATTTAACATGTGAACGGTGAAGGAAAACATCGTGAGGAAACCGACATGACTTAGACCCAAAAAGTCGACGGCGTGTGTCACAGGAGGCTGATAACCTACTTGCCTATTAGTTTAAAAATGATCATGAAACAGATTCAGAAATCTGAGGCCAAGACCTAAAAAAGAGGTTGTAGCGCCACTGATTTATTATTTTTTATACTACTAAGAAAGTAACCATCATCATATAACTTATTTTTTAGCTTAGTGACTCTTATTATGCTTCTTGAGGCAACGAGTTCGAGCCTAGGTTCCAGTATGTCTCTCCTTTTATGCCGTTCCTCGTACGATGAAAACATCCAGAGGAAACCGGTATGTCTAGACATTTGCGCGTAGGTGCACAAAAAACTGTTCCAACGACAGGTGTATTTTCACACTTACAACGCTTGTCAAATGTCCATCTATTTTGAGTTCGTCAATCTTTCTCTTCCGGGTTAATGATCTCTCACAAAAAGCTTCGGTCATTATGATTGTTAATTATCTGCGTCAAAGTATTGCTAATAAGTAACAGTAGATTCTTACATGCGTAGGAATTTTGAATATCAATGGCGTATTACTAGCAGTGTGACTAAAATAAAAAAAAGTGTGTACGTGTACAAAGTACACATGTCAGAAGTGAAACATGAAGTGTTGTTCATATTTATACAAATCTAAAAGTTTAGATTTCCGATACCTAGAGGGACGGAAAAAGGAAGAAGATATGTTAGGAATTTAATGAATTTAATTGTCATGAAAATATTAAGTGTCGAATAATAAATAATAAATAATAAATAATAAATAATAAATAATAAATAATAAATAATAAATAATAAATAATAAATAATAAATAATAAATAATAAATAATAAATAATAAATAATAAATAATAAATAATAAATAATAAATAATAAATAATAAATAATAAATAATAAATAATAAATAATAAATAATAAATAATAAATAATAAATAATAAATAATAAATAATAAATAATAAATAATAAATAATAAATAATAAATAATAAATAATAAATAATAAATAATAAATAATAAATAATAAATAATAAATAATAAATAATAAATAATAAATAATAAATAATAAATAATAAATAATAAATAATAAATAATAAATAATAAATAATAAATAATAAATAATAAATAATAAATAATAAATAATAAATAATAAATAATAAATAATAAATAATAAATAATAAATAATAAATAATAAATAATAAATAATAAATAATAAATAATAATAAATAATAAATAATGTGACGGTAAATTTTTTTCCAACGCCGATAAAGAAGTTTGACTTCAAAAAGGAACATGGCGCGTAACCGAAAAACGTGACGCGTAACGAAAAAATTTTACACTAAATTTTTTTCCAACCCCGATAAAGAAGTTTCACTTCAATATTAAGGTCTTCTCAATGTCCGATAGAGGGAATTTCTCAAATCTGTTTAGCCTACCGAGTTTCCTACGGCATGGCCGCCTTCTGTGAGAAGAACCTTTGGATCGTAGGGACACTTGCATGGAGGACGGGAAGCTCACTGGTGAACGAAGTGACCAGAGATCACACCTTCATGGCTGGCAAAGAGTACTATAAGTCATATCCTCTGGCGTCGTGCTTAATAACATCTTTTATATATATAATTCTTCTGTGAGTGTGTATGTCACTGAACTTCTCTCAAACGACTGGACCGATTTTGATGAAATTTTTTGTGTGTGTTCAAGGGGATCTGGGAATGGTTTAGATTCACAAATCAGCCCGCCAGATGGCGCTGCAGTCAGTACTTTCATACTTTGCTTTACTAATTGCTTGAAATATCATGCAGGACAACGTCTGTCGGGTCCACTTGTTTCTTTATATGAGTTCTCTGTTGAACTAACACCTTGTATTAACATAACTTTGCTGTTACTTATTTAGATTAGATTTATCTATGATTGTAATGGTCAACTTGTGTCCAGTTTGTACGATGTGGGGAAAACAGCCTTGTTAATAAAACCTGAAGTCTAATTGCACTAAAATGTATTAATCTGTCTCTTTTCATCACAAGGTAACCACAATTTGACAGAAAGAGATGAACGAGTACTTTTGTTAGAGTATAAATAGATTAGGTATTATTAGAGGTTTATTGTGTTTTAGAACAACAAATCGGTATCTTTTAGGCAGACCTTCACCCGATTTTTATGTTACGTACTAACTAGAAAAGAAATTACAAAGTATTTTTTGTTATTTTCTCTAAATTATACTTCCATTCTTACTGAACAGGTATTAATTAATTTGTGATCTTAATGGTGATGCCTAATTTTCAACGAATCTACGGTCTCGTGTCTATTTCGGGCATATTTTTCAACCCTTATTTATGAAAAGTTAACTATAATAAACATTTTTAGCTTTTATATATCGATAAAATACAAAAAATTCCATTCCTTATTAAATTTTGTTAAGACGAATTTCAATATCAAGCATTGACACACCCACGCCACGGTTGATCGTCAGAATCTATTTTTATTCCAGACATGAATAAAAAAACCTTTGAAACAGATTTTGAGATGCTTCACGACTTACCGAATCGATTTTTATTTTATCCAGCCTTTTAACGAAATACTTTACATTTAGCAAAGTATTGAGGCTAAAGGCCGATTTACATTATCTTAGTGTTTAGGAGAGTGCTTTAGGATAGTACTTTAGTTGAAATATGTAAACGCTACTTGCTTTAGTAAACGCTACGCTAAAGAACTTGCCTTTCAAGTTTAGCAGAGTGCTTTAGGATAGTACTTTAGTTGAAACATGTAAACGCTACTTGCTTAAGTAAACGCTACGCTAAAGAACTTGCCTTTCAAGTTGTACTAAAGCACTCTCCTAAACACTAAGATAATGTAAATCGGCCTTAATATTATTGCGCTGAGCCGTTTTAGCATCAGATTGGCTTCTCTTGGGTTTTAGACGGCTTTTCTTCGCGATGTTTTCTTACGCCATATGTGCTAATTGCTTCGCTGGAATTCACCCAGCAATTCATCGTACATTGGGTTGCTGGTGTTACTAGGCGAGTGAACCACTCTGCTAGGTTTTTAATAAGCAGAAGTTAAGAGAGAGATAATAGATAGACTTAGGATGAGGTATATTTTACTGAAATGCTTAGCGTTAAATCGTCTCTGAATCGGAACTTAAATTCTTATCTGCTCAAGAAAACATACTCTACAGTATGGCTACATTATATTGCATAAGAGGCTAAAGTTAAAATAATATGATTATTCGTATATTTCCTTTTCAATCATTGCTTTATTTTTTATTTAAGTAATTTAAGTGAAGTCCTCCTTAGTGGTAGCTACAATATAATATTAATCTAATATATACAATGTCGAGTCGTGGTGTTTGTGGTTAAACTCCTCCGAAACGGCTCGACCGACTCTCATGAAATTTTGTGTGCATATTGGGTATGTCTGAGGATCGGACATCTATTTTTCACCCCCCTAAATGTTAAGCGTAGTCCAGCCCTTCTTTTTTTTTTAATTTTAGATAAAAATTTTATTCTTTATTTTTTTATGATACAGAATTAAAAATACCATAGAACCCCCAATTTTCACCCCTCTACGATCAAACCCTATTTTTTATTATAAATGATATACATGGCAAAACGACGTTTACCGGATCAGCTAGTAATACTATAATATTACTAGCAAACTCGGCGAACTCCGTTTCGCCACCAGATGGCTTCGTTTTATATATCATTTCGTTTGGTGATCCCGCTTTTCTGTTGAAATTTTTTCTGAATTTTCTTTGCTATAGACCTCACGGAGCCCGAGACCTTTCCAACGAATGCAAAACCGTGGAAATCAGTTCGTGCGTTCTGGAGTTATAGCGTCAGGAAGAAAAACCCGACTTATTTTTATACTATAATATTATTTGTACCCGTTCCCTATTGGCCCTATTGGCAAACGGTAGAGCATCGGTTTAGCTCCGAAATTAGGCCTGGGCTTCCTTTGAATAGCTGCACCAGTGAAGTAAGTAAGTGCTGCAGGTTCCTTCTTTGCACGCAGAGGTCCCCATAACTTGTGGTGACCGGTAAAGTGAAAGGCACGAGACTCCGCGAAGCCGATCCGCTACTCGCTGGACCAACTAAGTTAAGGACGCGGCTAAAGGAACATAAAGAAAACAAAAAAAAACATATTCTGCACATTATTCAATACAACAAATATGACCGCAAAAGTGTTTAGGCTGTATTTCGAATTACTGATTCTAAAAAGAATCTCGATGATCTAGATTAAAAGAGTAAGTGTGGAATTTCTTGCCCATTCTTCTCCACACGAAACTACCTTTTGGAAGGGGCAACTAGAATCTTCTTTATATATTTTTTTTTGACGTTCAAAAGTGCCATTTTAGATGGTCTAATTGAAATAAATGATTTGACTTTGACTTTGACTTTGAGATTCAAAAAAAATATAGAATCCTGATTAAGTTAATAAAATTTATTTAATATTCTTAAAACATCAAGTCTGCGTTTTATCAAATGCATTTAAAAATGGAACTTGCCATAGACAAGCAATTAGTAAAAAACAAACCATAGCTAACAGATTATTATCACTTAGAACCCTACTGAGAGTTCCTAGATAAGCTATTAGCATTTGCAATCTATGTCTGAATCGAACAAGATTAGAGATATAACTCCGTAGACAAATTAATCGGATATCCGGATGTTCTATAATTGAATTATAATCCTAGTTTAGATTGAAATAACTTTTTCAATTGTCTATGATTTGAAAAATAATTATTATTTACAGTAGCATCTGGTAAGAGATATATAAAACGGAAGTAGAAATCTGTCTTTTATTTACCTTGAATTGGAATATATCTTGGGATCATACATATGCCACATTGTACGCAAAGTACGGGCGAAATATATTTCTTTGGATTTAAGAAAAATGATTGACAGTTTAAAACAGACACCGTCAGTCTTATGCCAATTTAGAGACTATGGGATTAAAAAAAAAACAAATGAAGACAGTCCCGCTTTACGATTCTGTAACTCTGATAATTATCAGAATGCCAAATCGTACAATGACTGCTTTACGACTGATTTGAGCGCGACCGCCTCTGCGAAAACCGCAGTAAGAGTTCGAAAAGAGAGTTACAGAATCGCAAGGCTGTGGTACGGTTTAAGATATTTATCTCTAATCAAGAACAATACAACATCCACTTACATGAGAAACTATACTAATACAAAAATACAATAGCAGGCAAGAAACAGAGGACTTATCAGACAATCAATACAATTTTTATTGCCTAAAACGGGACCATGACCAAGACCTTGATATGACATACAAAAAATATATGTACTTAGTTAGTAACTAAAAACTTGTACCGCAAGTGCCTGTTAATATGTAGTTACACATTATAACGTATATAATTAATTGTGCTACATTGCAGAGTAGTGTTGGACTAGTGGCTTCAGCTTGCGACTCTCATCCTTGAGGTCGTATGTTCTATCCCCGGCTGTGCACCGGACTTTCTTTCTTTTTGCGCATTTAACTTGCGCTCAAACAAGGAGAACAACGTGAGATAACTTAGACACAAAAAGTTGACGGCGGGTGTCAGGCACAGGAGGCTGATCACCTACTTACCTATTAGATTGACAAATAATCATGAAACATATACAGAAATGTGAGGCCCATAACGGAAAAAGTTGTAGCGCCACTGATTTATTTTTTTTCTTATTTTTTATATACATATGTAATATCTTACATAAGGTTATTTATCTTTTATATTTTTTATAAATATATATTATACATTTAAAACATGTAATGTGTCTACTAATTTAAAAATCAACTATTCAGTTATAATACAATTCTAATAGTGTTACGTGTATATCTTACAATAAATCGTTACATACTTTTTCTTTGTACGACCTTCAAAGAATCATAGATAGTAATCCGGTACCCAAGGTACGGTACGGTATTCAAGTTTTCCTTAATCATTATTATAAATATGCACCACAATAAAACACGAAACGTTTTTCTAGTAATACCAGCTTATTTTAATTTTACTTTTATACACTATAACAGCAGTGTTGGCCTAGAGGCTTCAGCGTGCGACTCTCATTCTTCAGGTTCGAACCTCCGCTGTTCACCAATGGACTTTCTGTTTATGTGCTCATTTAATTATGTTTATTATTACCCAGCTCCATATTATATTTGTATCAGTCAGCAACATTTTTTTAAATAATAGGGGGGCAAACGCGTCTACGGGACGCCCAAAAAGGGCATTGCAGCCCATAGACACCCTTTTTAGTGGGTACGTTGCCGGCCTTTGAGGGAGGAGTACACTCGAATTTTGAACAGTTGGAGGCCGTATCTCTCAGACAAGACCCCCACCGGTTATTTTCACTTAATTTGAATACTCTTTTATCACAGATTTATCGAATTATTTAATGTGTTTTTAGTAATCCCAGCTTGTTTTGAGTTTACCTAAATGTACTGTCGCTACCCGGAAAACCATTTGAAAGAAATAAAAACTATTATCTGGTTAACACAAATAAAATAAAAATGGTCTCTCAATGTTTCTGTCAGCAACAATTATTCTCGGGAATTTGAAATCTTTTTTTAGTTATCACGGATTTTTAATCGAATGCCGCGCATCATTTCAGATTGTTATTTTATTTGTAAACGGCATAGTGTTAGATCAAATTTTAAGAAAAAAAACTATTATACAATTAAAAGTGATTTTTATACAATTACCGGAATACCTTTTGCTATACATTATTATTCTTAATATATTAAAACTTAAATCTATAATAATATTAAAAGTTAAAGGCCGGCAACGCACTTATGGGCCCTCTGGCAATGTGTATGTCTATTTTCGGTATCACTTAACATCAGGTGAGTTTCCTGCGTTTGTATACAAAAAATTGTAATAAAGCCCGTTTTTCCCAATTTTTACAAATGTTAACAGTATACAGTTTAAGTTAGTTATCCTAACTTTCATCAGTACCATTGATCGGAGCCCTTTCACGGGTAAAACTCTTCTCCAGCTTTTCCAAACTTCTCTATCCTCTTGGCTTTCTTTTTACATTCGCTCCCTGCTAACGCTTCTATATCTTCTATCCTTATTTTCTAGTCACAGTATATTGCACGCAATAGCCTAAGAACATCTTCTATGAAACTAAATCGCTATTAAGAAAATGCATGGTCAAAATAACAAAACACAACGCAAATAAAAAAGCGCGGTACAATAATAAACTGTTTGTATTTTTTTAAATCGATTTAAAAAGTAAAAGATCTAATGAAAGCAAAACAAGCACCAAGTTAACACAAACAAGGCAATGAATATACAAGATTGTTTACTTTTTCGTGAATTGTAATGGCGACCATTGCTTTGTGTTAACATATTTACAATGCCCAAAGCAAAGATCTCTTGCCTCTACGGTCATAAGTCTAAATTACGTGTAACTCGACATTTACAGTTTACTGTTAAATGTTAACAGATAATTAATTTGGGTTAATTCCAGGGCGTCAGTAAAAAATACGAGCTCCTTCAACTAATCATATAAGCCCAGCCCTGCGATTCTGTAACTCACTTTTCGAACTCACACAGCGGTTTTCGCATCGGCGGTCGCTCTCAAATCAGTCGTGAAGCAGTCATTTTATGATTTGGCATTCTGAAAGGGAGCTAGTAGTTTATTGTTTATCAAAATGCCAAATCATAAAATGACTGCTTCACGACTGATTTGAGAGCGACCGCCGATGCGAAAACCGCTGTGTGAGTTACAGAATCGCAGGGCTGGCCGCAGACGCACGTCTTAGTTGATAAACCTTAGACAATTGTTTGGTCAAAGCACCAAGTCATTGTTTAGAAGCGCGGTATCCAAAATTAAACTAGCCATGATGATCGCCAACTTTCGCTGGAGATGGCACTATAAGAAGTCAGTATTGTAAGGATACGTAGTCGGGGCTTAGTGCTAAGTATGACTTTCAATAACGCATTAGATAAAGCATACTGAAGTCAGAGTTCATAGCATTTGTTTCACGTAAATTAGGCAATAGGGTGGTCAAAAAGTTCGCGAAATGGCGAGGTTGGTTTACTCATCCAGGCGGTAATTGAGTGACTAGTTAGTATATATGTCACCTTAAAATTGTAAACACCGTTAGATTGTAATCTATCTCGCGAGATTGTAAACTGTCGAAAGATTGTGAACTCAACGTACTGCTTACAATTTTACGTATTACTAATTAACGGTCTACTATAAAGCCGCCCAATCAGGGACAACCTTCGGACAGTTGATAATTTTAGATTGTAATTTGACGGTTTCACTTCGATAGAGTACAATCTACCGAATAATAATACGTTAAATTGTAAGCAGTACGCTGAGGTTCACAATCTTTCGACAGTTTATAATCTCGCGAGATAGATTACAATCTAACGGTATTTACAATTTTACGTTAACATATATACCAATTTTAAGTCTAATCGGGTCATTATCTTTTGATTTATCAACGAGTTAACAAGTAAATTGCCAACAGACTTGCCACTATGGAAAAAAATTGACATCGCGCCGTTATTAAATTCCTTACCAAACAAGGAGAGACAACTCAAACCATCTTACAAGAGATGTTAGCTCCTGGTAAAACCATGATTAATAAATGGCACGTTAAATACGGTTCGAATTTTATGTGAGCGATGAATTTGTCAAACTTCTATGTGTTTATTGAGAATAAACTTCTTTAATATTATCTCATGTTTAAGTTACTGTATTCGTACATTGTGGTGTCAGAAAAACTCATTCCACTGCAAAAAGCCCTTTAATATTTTCGCAGCTACAATAAGTATTTATATTTGAAGATAATTGGTATAGTTTTGTCTGATATGCGTGCTTTAAATTGCCTAATACATAATAAGTTCATAATACATACCAATCCGTCAAAATCTGATCGGTACGTATGTGTTTTATTCAAAGAATGTATACAATGATATAATATATAGTAAAATATTCGACATTTAAGTCTAAACATACTTTCTAATCACTTTCTCTCTCTAAAGAATCCATATTTATACATATTATTTTATAACAAGTCAAGAATCTTATGTTTTCTATAAAATATTTATGAACCAAAAATCGTGTTGCCTACAATAATAAATTACAATTTATAGCGTTAATTAATATAAACTATTTAAACCTTTTTTTACCAATATTAGGTATGGGTTCAGCATGGGCTCATGAACCCTAAGACACATTCGAACCACAGCGGCAATAGATTCTTCGTTATAAGTCTGATAGTCTAACTTGACCATAAACAATAATGATGAATGTCAGAGATATCTGTCGCCAAGACTATTAAGGCTGAAGCGACATTAGATTATACAAATTATAGAACAATTTGTATTCGCCTCCCAAATCATATTTTTTTTTATCGTTATCAATATTATCAGATGCGCATGCGCACTTGTTTTCATAGCAAGTTACCTGAAACACCGGCAGTCGCGTGCCGGCCGCCAATCAGGGCAGACGTTTTACATTTTTCTTTTAATTAATAGTGTGCAGAGAAAAGCAATGGTAAGTTATCATATTCAGTTTTCTATATACAAGTGATTTAATAACATAACTATATTTATGAATGTATGTTTCGGGCGTCATATTGAAGGTTAGTGCTTATAAAATACTTTACCTTAAAGTCTAGAAATTGTTAAAAATAAATTTGGTTTAGTCAGCGTTCTAGAGTTGGAAAATTAAAATCACTACAAACGCAAAAGTCCCACGATTTTTTTAAAAAACTTAATCAATACAATTTAGATAATAATAATCAAATCCCAAACCTAATAAAGATAACAATAATTTCATAAAATTTTGTCACGTTGAATATTTCTTCAAACGTGTATTTGTTACGCTCAGCAAAACAGTTATGATTTAAAGTAATCAAATTATATAACATGACTTCATAAATGTAGACAATATATTTAAACACGCGGTAAAAACTACGAACAAAATGGTTTTGGTGCTAATGTCCCAATATTCTGAGAACTGCAAGGGTTCGTTGGAACAGGTAACTCTTATCGTGCCAAGTTCCATTTTCAAATTCTGCCAAAAGAATCTTTTTCATAATAACATGCGTCGCTTATTTAAATATCGAACGTTCTCGTATTATGCAAATTTTCTAGTTTTATAACGTATACATAGATCTAAAAATGATTAAACACAAACAATAGACTATCTCATAACGATAAACAAAAAAAAATCAATAGGCAAGTCACCCATTGACAAGTCTTGGAATGAATTGTGATGTTGAATACCTGCTAACTTCACCTATACAATGCTTTTTGTTATTCATCTGTGGATTTCCCGCCAAAACAGCTTGTTCTATTTATTATGGTCAAGTGATGTTTTTGCCGCCTCAACGTCATTTTTTTAACTAAGACTTGCCAATTACGATGTTTTCGTTTAGTACACAAATACTTTATATTAAGAGCCGTAAATATATAATATACCCTGCATTGGAGGCATCATCAAAGATAGTTTAAATTCCACTTATTTAAGTACATACAACATTCATTAAAACAATTTATTGTTTTCATAGAAATTGCCGCTTAATTTAAATTGACATCAAGGTAATGAAGTAATTAGAACGAAATGATCTAGACGTGATAAGCGGTGAGACACTAATATGTACCAAATTAAATACATATAAGACATATGCAAATTGATATATAACCATGTGCAAATACGTACGAATACGCTCGTAGCTCTGACCCAAAATGTCTTGGCCATCCTGAATTCATTCTAGTAGTTCCAGCAATTATTCAACATCTTTAACATATAACTGGGATATATTTATAACTCGACATTTGGAGTGTTATACAACAATGGTCAGCGAGAATCTGCCACGTCAAGTTAGACAGATTATATGTATATAATCTGTATAGACTATAGATATATTTGATACTGTGACTAGAGTCTATGAAAATGTTTATTTATTTGTTTATTCACACTTTGTTGCTTTATAATACAAAAATTTAACATAATTACATGTAAAGGACGGCGGCCTTATCGCTTTCGAACGAACTCTTCCACGCAACCACTGTGAGAAAAGAAAAAAAATGTATTAAATTACATAGGTAGGCAAGAAGTGCAAAAATACATGTATTACATATAGTTGTTAAGAAAAAGAAACTAAACAGGAACAAAAAACAAACTAAACTAATGAAGGATACATGAAAAAAAAATTATAATAATAAAAAGTGCACATGAATCATTATAATTTAATTTAAGATCAGTCTCACGTCAGTTAGTAGGTATTATTAAAGTTAGGGATACTTTAATAATACCTATATACGATGTTCCCATATAAAATCGTTTTATTTGAATTTTTTCATCAATCAGTCTATTTTATGAAAACATGCGTCGCTCATTAAAAATATCGAACGTTTTTTATAATGAACATATTCTAATACCATAACGTAACAACACAGATCTAAAATTTATTAAACACCTAAGAATATTGTACCTTTATTTATGAGTCACTTTTTATATTATAAGTTATTAATACATTTTCGTATTAACAAACATTGTCCGGTCAATAAGGATCAAGAATAAAATAAATACGCGGGATTTCGCATAAATTTCGGCAGTTTATTTTAATTTATATTGATTTAAGATCCATGTTAAAGCTAGGAAATGCAATCTCGCTACAATTCAGCTGCTACATAGCGACTGACAAAAGTTGACGCTTATCAGAAAGCATTTTTATTATAAAGCATATTCTTAGCTTCTTAAGAAGTTATTCCAAAATCACTAATAAATATTTGGGATTCCGAGATCTCGCGAGATTGTAATTCTCAATCCTAGATATGTTGAATTAACGATCTCGACTCGAGATTGCATTCCCCAGTTAAAGCATATCAAACAACGTACCAACATTGTAAATGCAAATATTTATTTTCAATATAAAATTATAAAATCATCAAACCGCAAACTGGGCAATCGTTTACGGTTTAAAAAACCTACGTAAAGAGTAATAACGTTCTTCTATATGTATAAAATTAAATTTTACTAAACCATAGATAGTTACTTTTTGTTTTTTAAATATTTAAATTAAAAATGAACTAATTTATACAGTACTATATATAACGTTTTGACATAATTAAAAGCTGTTTGATTAAAGTAATTGCACGAAACATATTTTTACAATACAATAAGTGAGACACATGGTTCTTTAGAAACACTATAAGTATACAATTTCAGTTTGAAACTTCACACTATACAAATTACATTCTTCGTGAAATCATATATGCTTAGACATGTATGAATTATTTTTCCAGTAGAATGAGCATTAGGGTAAGATCCGAGACTTGGCGCTTAGTATGCCTTCTATATGTCAAATCCAATACACTTTTACGGAATCGTTCGAATTCCAGGTATAATGTACACCAACAGCAACCAAATATTCTAGTATTGTGTTATATTTATAATTAATATTATGAATATAACAATACTAGAATATTTGTTATTATCATTTACCTTCAATGTGAGGATAATTGTGGCTGTAAAAGGACTGGTGTTCAATTCCTGATCGGATCGCATGCTGTTTTTTTCGACCATACCGCCTAGTCATTCGTAGAATTTTTCCTTTAAATATATTAAGTTCATTTTTGCGGATCGCCTTTGGTGGGTTGTGAGGCGAGAGGAGTGATGGTAATTGCGCCTCTACAACCCCCTTGTCTATGAAACTTGAGTAGACAAAAAGTTTTTTATATATTAATGCAGTACTGATAGTGTGATTAAATTGTAATTTTTCCTTAATTTTCTTTAACAATCCAAAAGGACTTTGAACTCTTGAATTCTAATTGCGTATCAAAATATGCATTTTTCTTATGACCTTGAAAAATTTTGTTTTCAATTTCTATTTTATAGGTACGCCTTGTAGACAAGGTTAAGTTAGGTTGTCGTTCTCTAGACTATATACAGTATCTATATATTACTACATGAAGACAAGTTTTTTAATTTATTTACTTTTACCTCTTAACATGGAAGATACTTTATTAATAGATTTTATATTATATATGTGCTCCAGATTGTTACGATACGACAAATACGTTTCAAAGGCTTCGATGTTTGGACACAAAAATCGTTGGCTAGCAATCTGTTCATGTAATTTGAGAATCTATTGTTAAAATTATGCTCACGCTAAATAATTGCGCGTAATAACTATAATCTATAAACATACATGAACACAATGGCCGTAGAAAATTAGAAGAACAATAAATGTATGTGAAAAATCCTCGAACGTTGTGTTTTATTTCTCATTTAATTCATGTTATCAGCAACTGCAGCAGAGCATGGAGAATGACCAATATTATATCTTGCAATTTTGTATTTAATCATAGAATTTACTTTACTGAAATCATTTGTTTAATTATCAAATTCAATGGGTTATCAGCTGTAAATTTTTTACTATAATCATTTTACAGTCTGTAGATTTTTGATCATGAACAAATAAACTATTAAGTTTCAATTCAATTTAATTAGTGTCTTTGGTAATATTCAGAAACGAAGGTCGCCTAATAAGACCAGGAGTCTTCCAAAACAAAGTATATCAAAAACGTCTGGAGGTGCGGTTTTGATATACGGGAGTCACGGTTAGCTCCTTTTGCGAGCAAATAACGCTACAGAAGCAGTGTGTAGAAAGAGAGAGAGAGAGCGCAGCATATGAACCCTTTTGAGAGATATAAGGGGAGGGGAGAGGAGGAAATGGTTATTCCGTCCTTGCATAGGCGATTGACCACCCCGCGACGGCCCAAGCCGAGCTCACAGGAGACGCCCTTGCGCTAGCCGCGGGAAAAACGTCCATTCAGGCCGAGCTACGCTCACCAAAACAGCCCGAGCTGAGCTATAAAGGCCCTTAAGGCCAACAGCGATATTTCTGTCAAAAAAAAGGAGATGGGGGAACCATGCCACCTATGTAGTCCACACTTTGTCGACGCCATATGGCTATATAGTCCTGGTTGAAACTGAAAGCGAGCCCGAGGTCCTCTTTGATGGGGTCATGTAAGTACTTACTACAAGGTGGTTTTACGATTAGTTGTCACACGGTTACTTGAGTAACAGAGTACATGGAGAGTCGAGTCATAGTCCTGTATTATCACTACTAGAGCAGTGTTGGCTTAGCGACTTCAACGTGCGATTCTCATACCTGAGGTCGTAGGTTCGGTCCCCGGCTTTTAAAATGGACTTTATTTCTATGTGCGTATTTAACATTCGCTCGAACGGTGAAAGAAAACATTGTGAGGAAAGCGTTTTAGAACCAAAAAGTCGATGGCAAGAGTGGCTGATCACCACTATTAGATTGACAAATGATCATGAAACATATACCAAAATCTGAGGCCCAGACCTAAATAGGTTGTAGCACCACTTTAACGAGTTAATTTTATGTTTTATGATAATAAAACTATTCCCTTAAAAAGATAGCGAATTATTGAAACCTATGTATGATGATTCCAAAAACATCTGAACAATGTCACAACTATTAAACTTTTCAAATTAAAAACAAAACTACATATAATGCCAAAGTTATATTATCATCCGGTATTGTATTAAACAGTACAGCATTACGGGAAGCCTGTTTTGATATTACGTATGCCTTTTATGCATTTCATATTTCAATTTGTGTAATGACAAAGCCTTCGCAAAAATGTATTCATTATTGTCATGTGGAGTTGAAATTAATACAATGCACGGTCCATACCTGAGCTTTTTATATCAGCTTATAATACGCTTTTGCTTTTAATACGCTCATAAATGAGGCAATTCAATAGCACTAGGCCCTAGGGCGTTTACATGAGCGTAGACGGCTGCTGAAGGATCATATTGATGAACACAGTAGGTAGAGTTTCGCCGAAAATCGTAATAGGTATATAACGTAAAGCTTTGGAATTAAATTATATTGTAATTTTGAATTTAGAATTTCTTAAAATTCTAAGAATCAAATAAAATAGTACAACTTTATTACAACCTCGGCCTTTCCAATGAATTTTCTCAGAGTTTCATTACGTTTTAATTACTTTCTGCGAACTTTCAATAACAATATGAATATTTAACATTGTTTTCAATGAAAACAAGTCAACTATTTGCGATTAATACGTTTGGTTAGTTTTTGATAAAGAAGAGACTTTATACTTTTGGACACAAGCTTTGTGTGTGAAATGTATAATTCTGAGCAAAGGAAAAGTAATAAAAAAAAAACTCGGTGGAGGTTGTAACAATTTTCCTCATTCTGCCAGCCGTGTGTTTTACTTATGTTTAGATAAGATACATCAATCAAACCAGGTCCGGCCCCAATTGTCTTAATTGTGAAGTGTCGCGCGGCTGTTACCCGGTGGAGGTTTTGATGAAGAATAGTACTGCATTATACGATATTTATCATTAGAGGCAAGTTAGTGCGCAGTTTGTGATTTCAATCTCAATCAATAACTAGGCCAGAAGACTTACAAAAGAACATTAAAGGAACCTGAACGGATGCGGTTCTATGAATAATATTGAAAATCATTTAAAATGCAATTATAAACAATATAATTAAGAAAAAAATAATTTCGTTGATTACAGCCTTGCGATTCTGTAACTCACTTTTCGAACTCGCACAGCGGTTTTCGCAGTGGCGGTCGCTCTCAAATCAGTCGTGAGATAAGTAGTCTTGTAGTTTATTGTTTATCAGAATGCCAAATCGTAAAATTACTACTTCACGACTGATTTGAGAGCGACCGCCGCTGCGAAAACCGCTGTGCGAGTTCGAAAAGTGAGTTACAGAATCGCAAGGCTGGAATCAATTACTACTGACATTTAAAAAAATTACCTATTTCGCTAATCAGTTACATATTTTTTAATAACGTATATATTGAAATAAAACGCGGTTACCATTTTGAATTATATTTACGTTCATGTTTAGCAATAAAAATTTCGCCTAAATAGAGGTTTGAATTTTGTCATAGGTTAAAATCAAAGTTGTAAATTCTCGCTACGTCAGCTAAACCGGTCCGCGAGTGCAGTTTTTATTGATCGAATTCATGGTCATCGATCAAACGAGACGATCGGCCATCTAATTGTTTGAGGCCATTTTTTGTACAAGGTTGTATGCTTAGAATATATAACTAGATAAATATATATTTTCCATTTGTTTCCATTACTTTTCAATTACAAAATTTACACCAAAAAGGGCTATAAATAATATATAATTCAGTGGCTTTACAACCTCTTTGCCTCAGATTTCTAAATATGTTTCATGATCATTTTTAAATCTAATAGGCAAGTAGGTGATCAGCCTCCAGTGCCATACACGCCGTCGTCTTTTTGGGTCTAAGACATGTCGATTTTCTCACGATGTTTTCCTTCACCGTTCGAGCAAATGTTAAATGCGTACATGGAAAGAAAGTCCATTGGTGCACAGCCGGGGACTAAACCTACGACCTCAGGTAGGAGAGTCGCACGCTGAAGCCACTAGGCCAACACTGCTCTAATAATAATACGTAAATAATAACTCTTAATAAGTTTTAGAGACGAGACATAAGGCTAAGTGTGGCTCTTGTATGAACTCTAATAATCGAAAGTCATTTTTCGCGCAAAATCTTGACTCAGAAAGAGAATATTATTAAGTTTTTTAACAAATAGTATCAGACGATAGACAGATTTAGACCCTCATTACCAGTTTTTCTCTTCCTTTCTACGCCCTTGATTTGAGAACTGGCAGTAAATGTAAAATTTGAAGGGTTTAATGTATATTTCTTTTTTGACGTTCATAAGTATACATTGTGTTACCTATGTGAATAAATGATTTTTTACTTTTGACTCATAGAATTCTATGTGCAAAGCAATTTATACCTACTTAAAAATTGTTAGTGTTTAACGCTAATCAAAAGGCTTAATATTATCAAAATCATAACAGGTAAAGAGGTAAAATAAAGTAAAATATTAAATAAAAACAAATTAATGTTTCAAATTTTAAAGATATCCCGACAATTTGCGGGCTTTACAACAAGCATTTAGCCAGGTGAAAATATAAAAAAAAAATCTTGAGCTTAATTTTTTAGTGAAAATTGAGGTTATAAAAAACTACTCAATGAAATGTGACCTTCTGACTAATCTCCGCGATACCTCATTACACAATGGGTTCACATCTGTATCAAGCAATTTCTAGGTACTAAAATGGAAAATAAATATAGTTTAAGTTGCTCGATAGACGAAAAATATGGCACAGAGCGCACCACGCTTTTTCATAATAATACCAGTATTTTTTGTTCATTACCATTTTCAGCCTAAATTAGGAATTATTTTTCACTTTTTAGTTTGATGTGCTTTAAAAGCGTGTTTTTTAGTTTTTTTTAACTATATTTATTTTCCACTTTTTAGTCCTAGCAGCAATACGTGTTGTCTAAATTTAATCGTATTGCTTAGTGGACTTAAAAAAAATTTCATTGTTTTTTCGAGATAAACCTATGAAATTATTATATTGTCGCTGATTCTTTATAAGTGTACAAAGTTTGAATTAAATCTGTCCGTTTAATGTGGGTCAAAATCGAGTCCGAAGGAGTCGGTTACATACATACATAGGTACATACAGGTTAAGCTAATATAAAGCGTGTAAAAAAAGGCTAGACTCAAGTATTTTTAATGAACTATACTTCACAATAAGCAATAGCCTAGGCATGTGTCTGTGTAGGCTCAATTACTTTATTATTATGTTACCTGAATATTCACCCAAATTAACCACATACCAATTACCAGCTTAACTAAGTTACAGTAAAGGCAACGCACTCGTGAGCCTTTCGGCAATGTGAGTGTCACTTAACAGGGGAGCCCTGTTACATAAAAAAAAGTACATAAACAGCAATTTATTTTATTTAAAAGCGGCCTATTCCGGTTTACATTTCTCAACACTTATTTTACAAATCGGTCAAATACTTTCGAGTTTATATTTTTATGTCTAATATACAAAAATATCTTTTATATTAAGTAAGAAACGGAGCAGTGTTGGCCTAGTGGCTTCAACGTGCGACTCTCATACCTGAGGTCGTAGGTTCGATCTTCGGCTGTGCACCAATCGACTTTCTTTCTATGTACGCATTTAATATTTGCTCGAACGGTGAAGGAAAACATCGTGAGGAAACCGACATATCTTAGACCCAGAAAGTCGACGGCGTGTGTCAGCATTGGAGCCTGATCACCTACTTGCCTATTAGATTTAAAAATGACCATGAAACAGATACAGAAATCTGAAGCTAAGACCTAAAGAGGTTGTAGCGCTACTGATTTATTTTATTTTTAAGAAACATTACAATAATATAAAAGTATAGAACACTTAGTTCGCAAATATAATATAAAGTGAATATATATTTACATAAAAATAAAACGGGCAATGACGCGAATTTATCCCATTATTAATAACGTGCTTTCCATCATCTGTGGTCAGACTAGTAGACATTAATGTAGATTATAATTTATGACTTGTTCAAATTTAGTTTAGTAATTTCTAGTGAAATAGCAATTGACTAAATTAAGATATAAAAACATTTTCCCCTTGAACTAAACGAAATATAAGTCGTGAAAATGAGAATAACATTAACTGGACTCTAAATCTTGCACAGAATATACATATCTTACTCGCGCTATCCGAAGACCGATACAGTTTTCTACCTACGTGTATTGATTCCTAAGATTCCCACACTACAGCCGGGAGACAAGATCGATGCGTCTTACCCAGACTTCTAGGTGACCTAGTTTCTGTCACATTTCCCAGAAATTAGCTTCAACGAACACTTCAACCTTTTTATTCTCTTCCGCTTGTATTTAATATGAAAAATATGTTGTTTTTAATTATTTCATCCTGGTATTACGTTGAAAGTATTATCATATCGTTAATTTAGAATTTTATAAATAACTAGCTGGCCTGGCGAACATCGTACCGCCTAACAGTCGATTCTTTATTTTTTTTAAATACTTATTCTGCTATTCGAAGAAGTAAGATAAAAAAAAGAAAGTTGATAAGACAACAAATACATTATGTCAAAAAATAAAAATTTACCTTCCCGGAACCCCTCCACTAACATTTGAACTTTATGATATGGTATTAAAGTTCAAATTGACTTTTAAGTATTATTACGAATATTTTGTATGGGAATATAGAAAAATGTTGTTTTTAGACTTTTTCACTCATTTTTTTTTAATTTTTCTCTCCGTAAGAACCATCCTCGTACTTCAAGGGATATTATAAAAAAAAAACAGACAAATCGGTCAAGCCGTTTTCATGTTATGTCGTGACAACGAAAAACGGGTTTCATTTTTATATATATAGATAAAAGTACACCAATATTAGTAGTATGTTTTCTTTTTGGGGTTTTCAATTGTAGTTTATTTTGTTAAGTTTGGAATATATGGCAAGTGTAGTGTAAACACTTTATAACGAATTTCAAGGGCGAGCATTTATATTCGTTATAGAGAGGTTTCATTATAGTGAGGGAAGAATTAATGTATGGGTTTTGGGTTAAACCAAATAAATTTAACTCAATTTACGTTATAGAGATTTTGTCGGTGTAACGAATGACGTTATAAAGAGTTTACACTGTATAAAATCAGCTTTATGGCCCCGTGTAAAAACAAGAAATTTTATGGCATATACTATGTTACGAGTATTGTATGATTGATGACGTAGTGGATATCAAATCTGCGATTAACACTGATAATTTAAAATCAATAATTGAGCATTCGTAACAAATTCAATCAATTTGTAACAATATATGTCTTTATCTACATGCGTATTATGCATGTATTGTGAGATAATTTTAATCCCATTAATAATTGACATATAAACCACGATTATTACCCAAGGTTTGATAATTTTCTATTGGAAAAGTCTCGAGCTAATCAGGTTACGCACAGATCAGAAATCATGATAAATAAAAAAATAATGTCAACTGTCAGTTAAGGAAATGTCAATCTCAAACTGAACCTACAGCGTTCGAAATATGAAAAATTCATAAATCATAGAACGCTGCAGTCAATGGAACTTCGCTTACAATATACATGTCACGAAAGAAAATACACTTTAAGAATAAAAATGAGATAGTTTACGAGCACGTCTTGCGCCGACTGTTTTCCTGCTCAAAGCGAACATGGCTATCGGGTATCGACTAATCTAATTGATTGACAATCTACACCTTAATTAAAATTCCAACCAAGTATTGGATGAATGATTTTGTAGTGCAATAATATTTTATTATAGAGAAGTAAGAAGGCCCTTAACCTCCCAAATGGGCCTAGGCTAAATACATTTCTGCGTTTGTTTTAATCCTTTTTTGAGGCAATTAACGTGTGTATGTAGCAGTGTTGGCTACAGCGTGCGACTCTCATGAGGTCGTAGGTTCGATCACCGACTCTGCACCAATGGACTTTCTATATGCGTATTTAACATTCGAACGAAACCGGCTAGCATTAGACCCAGAAAAAGGGGTGTCAGGCACAGGAGGCTGATAACCTACTTGAACTACTACTACTACGACTAGAATCTAACTTAATCTAAAGAGGTTGTAGTGCCTGATTGCCGTATGCTGATGAACCCGTAATTCTTTCACCGTGAATTGGAACTAAGACCTCAGAATATACACCATGCCTTTACCACTAAGCCACAATAGCGGTAAATTAATAGAATACATAGCGTATATTTTTAATTTCGACCTAAATATATAGTCGCTTAGTTGTTACCTTCATAAGATAGAAGAGAAACATACTATTTCGCGTTTATCTAATCAAATGTGTTAATGAGATATTATTTAGATAAAGTGTACTGGATTAATATTAATATACGCATAATAAAACAATAATATTTTGTCGACTACAATTTATTTTATATTAAATTGAACAAAGAACTGTTTTTGAATAAAATGTTTATTTTAAAATCTCACTAACATTATTGTATTCTAACAAAATAGATATATAATAGTAATAACGTTTCTAAAATACATTTTGATATACAAAAGCCAAACTTAAGGTGACATTTAGAAACGAGACTTTGTGTGAACTCCCGTAAGTCAAAATCTAGAAGTCAAACTAAGTTTGCGTAGTTTACGCCAATTACGATACGACTTACGCGAGACTAAGGTCCACATATAAATTCACAATCTCGTCTTGAGCGCTGTCAAATATGTCAAACTTTATTCAGAAAGAAATACATTTGCAATGTTTGAGAGTTCTTGAAACTAGATTTAGTTTGATTAACGTTCTGAAACTACCTACAGAAAAATTAAATAGAAATACAGATAATAATTGACACATTACGCAAATATAATTTTACATTATTTACAGTTAATAAGTAGTTTACTATTATTTATCTGGACTACTTTTGAGTTTAAAAATATCTTCTCCTTACAGCTTTACACTTTTAAATTGATGTTCCTAACAGTTTCATATGATACTAAAATGAATTTGCAATATTAATTAACTTTATAAAAAATAATGACGCATTAGCGTTTAGCATTATTATTTTTTAAAAGGTTTCACAGATTATTAAAAAAAATTCTTCTCAATCATACCAAAAACAATAGAAACCAGATGACATGATTTGACAAGAGCAATGAATACGATAATGAAATATGTCTTGAGCAGGAATTGGTGTAGACTTCGACCATCTTATAACGTCTCTGAATAATTTGTCATAGTCTAAACTCTGAATCTTACCCATAGACTACCAGAGCACCCAGTGACCAGGCGAGTTGTGATACGACTAACTTTGCTTAAAACTAAAACTGTGGAAATCAATTTTAAAGCTGCATTTGAAAATTTAAATGCATAAGCACTGTAGGTACTTGATAATCTTAAACCTTAATATGACGCGTGGAAAATGTTTTAGCGCGACGTAAAATTCTCTGGAAAAATTGCGAGCGCGATAAATATTCATGTAATATTAAACAGTTCAGTGATTTAAGTACGATTTTCATAAAATTTTACCACCTAAAGTTTAAACATTTACGCCAACTTGTAGACACTTAAATACATATATCGAGTGTGATTTAGGTAAAATCTGAGTTAAGAGATTTCACAATATATAATCATATATTTTAATCGCACCTCACGATACTTAAAAAAAAGGGTGCGCGTACTTATGTACGCGCGTAAGAAGTTATACTTCTTTGGCTTTCTTTATTTAAAAAAAATATAATTCATTAATAATTAATATTTAACGTAAACAATTTAATAATATTTAATATTTAGTACATTATTCAATTATTAATTAATATTAATAACAGTTATTATTATTATTTTATTATATTATTCATTCAATTTAATAACTTGGTATGTTTCATAACCTTTTAACTAAGTAACAATAGGTCTTTGTGAAAAAGCATTGCTAAATTTCTTTGAAAAAATAATTAAGACTTCTTTATTTGTTTAAAAGGTAAATGTCCTTATGGTCATTCAAAATTCTTGGCATAGCTGCTAACTTCACACATATTCTATTTCTTTTTACTTGTAGATTGTCTTATTCCCATCTCGCTCGCGCACGCTATAATCACACTGACAACTTTGTGTCTCAGGTACGCGCATCGTAAAATTTCCCGAACCAATTCGATTTCTACAAGAAAAGAGCGTATCAATTATTAAAAGGCTGGCAGCGTACTAGCGAGCCTTCTAGCAATATGAGTGTCCATGTGCGGTATCACTTAACAACAAAACTCCTGCCCGTTTGCCCCATTTAAAGAAAGCTTTGTAATGACTCTCTCATGACTCGAGAATCACATACAATACTATTAGATTAAGATCGATTTATGATATACCTTTTCTGGAATAATGGACGACAAATGAAAGCTTAAATAAATACCTTTTTTTTACATCATTGTAAGGAAAATATTAAAATCTATATGTCTAAGGTCTTACGCAACACTTGTGTTATTTGTAACTAAAACAAGCAATACATTATATGTGTTCAGCTGAAATAAACTGTAGGTATAGCTGAGCTGTGTTGGCCTAGTGGCTTAAGCGTGCGACTCATCCCTGAGGTCGTAGGTTCGATCCCCGGCTGTGCACCAATGGACTTTCATTATTAAGTACATTTAACATTCATTCGAACGGTGAAGGAAAACATCGTGAAGAAACCGGCTTGCCTTAGACCCAAAAAGTCGACGGCGTGTATCAGGCACAGGAGGCTGATCACCTACTTGCCTATTAGATTAGATCTAAAAAGGTTGTAGCGCCACTGATTTATTTATTTTTGTAGCAGAACAACACATCTAAACTTATCATAGTGTGTGTAATTTGTTAATACTGTACATTAGCGGTAAATCGGCCCACTCTTTGTAAAATCAATGCTACAATGAAACAATGCCGACATTCACATGGCTTTATTTCACTCAACTGCCGATCCTATTAAAAAAGAACTGTAAGGCTTTAATTAATAATGCACATTTTCATTTGGAAACTAATTAAGGAAAAATGTTCAGTATCTATTTGAAGCTTATATTCCACGAAAAGGCAACATCCAATTTCAAAAGCTTTTAATTTTACTAGGATTTTTTCCAATGAATGAGGATTTACCACCACTATGTGTCCTACCGATGTACTTTCGAACCAATTCGACTTAGGGACTCAGGAAAAGAGCGTACCAATTAATAAAAGGCCGGTAGTGTACCTGCGAGTCCTCTGACAATACCTCTGACGAGTGTATGTGCGGCGGTATCAATAAAAAAACGTAATTTACAAGGGTCAGCGCTCTATATATATAAAATTCTCGTGTCACAATGTTCGTTCCCATACTCCTCCGAAACGGCTCGACCAATCCTTATGAATTTTGTTTATGCATATTTAGTAAGTTTGAGAATTGGCTACTATATATCTATCTTTCAAACCCCTAAGTGATAAGGGCTGTCCACCCCAAATTTTATTTTTTAGACATTTTTTTTTGTTTTAATTTTTTTATGATAGAGTATACAAAAATACATACAACCCTTAACTTTCATCTACCCTCCCTAAACCACTATTTTTTATTTGTTAGTTAAGATCTTGAACTCTGAGGTTTATATACAGAAAAATCACAGAAAAACCTAAAAAGTTTTCATTCCGGAAAACCGAACAGTCTCAAGGGTAGCATAGCAAAATGTTCCATGTTGGTATATACTAAAAAGGTAGGCTAAGTAAAATCACATTAAGGAGAAACGAAGTTCGCGGGGGCAGCTAGTAATTAGTATCCTTTTATAATAAATCTCTCCAAAGACTTATACATATTTTATTCTCATTTCAGGCAATACTGCTTCTGACAACGGTGATCGCCGTGATAGCCCTATCATCGAGTAGCATAGTGAAATCGCCAAGTAACGATGGCACATTCGAACTCTTGATACTTCACAACAATGACATGCACGCTCGCTTTGAGCAGACTTCACAGTTGAGTGGAGCCTGTACTACTGCTGATAGAGATGCTGGGAAGTGCTATGGAGGGTTCCCTAGGGTTGCCCATGTGTTAGTATATATCTACATTTAGTTTCATCAATATAAAACAATCTACATTGCTAGATAATTGCTAGATGCAAGCATATTTTAACAAAGGACGCCAATTTAATTATAGCCATTAATTTATTTTTATCAATGATTCTTTATCGAAGATATATCTAAATAGATTCTATATATCTATTCTATCTATATAAATAAATAGATTTTTTCTAAGAGATAAATAGATTACATCTGTGAACTTTAATTAAAAACTCAGCCAGCAGATGTTTTTGTAATTTCACGATAGTGAAAAAATATCGTGAACTCATGAAATATAAAATATCTTATGAAAACTGTATGTTTTAATAGTATAGGGTTTAAAAACTATAATATAAATATTGAACTACGCGGTCCTCGTTTCGATTCCCGAAACAACAATTCTGGTAGATAGGTATTGATGTAAATGTTGATTATAAATAGATACGCGTTTAAAGTATGCGCACATTGACATACATCTAATATGGTAATAACATCGCAAACCGCAAAATTAACAAGTCTATTAACTGCTTTTTATAAGCTTTGACGTGTTGCTGAAGACAAATATTAAAAATCACTATATTACACTATTTGAACTGGTCTAATATCTAATATATATTTTAGTAGAGGTTTATTACAAATATAGAAATCTATTTATAAGATAGTCTAGTACTTTAAGAATAATATTTGAGACTAATTATGTTCCCTATGTCTTCTTCAGTTGCTCTCTTCATTCCTGAATGTCGTGTTAGTGGCGGCGCACAATTTCCTCCACTTTCCCTTGTACTAGCCTACTACACTAGCACTACACAAGCCTCTGCTCCTGGGTGATGGTAAGGCCTGTAAGGGTCTTTACTTGATATGTCCAGCTAGTAAAGGCCTATATGGGCCTTCATAGCTGGCTCTCGTTTCTGAATATTACATTAAAATATGAGGGTAGTTTCATTCATTCACAAATAGATTTTCTTGTTAGTACCTATTGCTTATACGGCATACGTTTGCTTTGATTAAACATTAAATAAGGTTATTTCCAATTCTTTAGGATTTCACCCACGAATATATTATTCCAGTGTGAAAGAGGCTCGTAAGGCTGCTGAATCTGGTGAAGGTCCACCTGTCCTGTACCTCAATGCTGGAGACACTTACACAGGCACCGCCTGGTTTACCATTTACAAGTGGAAGATAGCCGCTGAGTTCCTTAATGCTTTGCAACCTGACGCTGTTGTAAGTATATGTCCACAGATTATATATCTGTCTTTATTATTTTGTTCTGTTTTGAGCAAGACGTAATGACGTCGGTGAGTCGTGTCCAATGCTTGAATAGATTTTGTTAAAACGCGGATATATTGTGATTTTTCTATTTGGTTACTTGTTTGTGTATGTCCGATTTAGCGGGACCAAGCAGCTGGATTTCAAACAAAAACTCTACATTACTTAAACATTTTATACATCGTAAATTACACCATAATACATAACAAAAGAGACAACATTACTGTAGCTCAAAAGATTAGAAATCTAATTATAACAACTTATGCAGAATGTAATCATATAAATGTTTTGTTAGAAATGAAAGGGTAATAATAGATGTTAGTAGAGTATTTGTATATTGCACCCTTGAGTGTGCAAATAATAATTGAAATAAAAGAAATAACACACGTCCTCACACTATGATGTCCACACATTTTTTTGGATAATCATACTTTTTTAAATATAAAATAACTAAGACACGTCATAACATAATGTACATTTCTATATTTTTTTTAAACAAGTCGTATATGACATATTATGTATTTTATAAACAGTAGGGTGTATATTTTTTCGTTATACAATTACATAATATGAATTCATCATTCATAAAAAAATCAATTCATTACTACTTTCGGTTTGTATTACAACATATTGTCATAAATATATGTTACCCAGGGATCATGTAGCATTCTAATGATATGTACAATTTGAAACCGGTCCAGTAGGTAGTGTTTGAGTTTATTCATTACAAAAAATGTTAGTTAGGAAGTAAAGTTTATATGTAAACATCATACCATACATAAAGAAGATTTATTTTTCAACTAATTAATATGAAATAAGGACATAAATTGCAGATAAGAAAATATAGGATAGATATAAAATTCTTAAAATGTAAAGTTTAAAACAAAATTTGTTGAACGCTCTAATCTCAGAAATTACTGGATTACATTATTATTTTTGGGTTGTATAATCCGTATAACGAAAAGCTACAGGCTATACCATGTTACGGCCGACATACCGTGATTGAATTCGCGTTCAATTAATATTTTCACACAGGATTCTCTTTTAAAATATGTTCACGAAAATTTACGCGTTTGCGAGACACATGAATATCGTAAATATTATTATATTACTATTATTTATTTTCGTAAATGGCTGCACGACGATGATTAACTGTGCAAAAATTAGCCTGGTACAAACGGTTGATTTTTGTTTTATCAACGCATTCGCGTCGTTATGGCGGGCTGTCACACCGGAGAAGTATGGCATGACACTGTCGCCTCTTATGTTTTTATGGACTATCGGAAAATACTAGAATTTTTGTGGAACATATCGTTTAAAAGTCGTAAATAATACGACGAGTTCGACTAACGCCCACGCGTTTGGGCCGCCGGTACCAGCGCTATGACCATCAAAATTCTTTTTTCAAATTTCGTAATAATAATTACTAACTATTTTGTGTCACTATCTTCCGGCCTATCGCTCAAGTTCAAACTATTTGCTAAGCCCTGTGGCTAAGATGTAGGATGGAATTGTGGTTGCTTTGTGGAGGCGTAAGCTGTGACGTGCTTCTTGTGTTGTCATGTTTACGTAAACAGTGCTACAGGGCCAAGATATTTAGGAAATTTGATTTGTCGTTCCATTTTCAAATCAAATAAGTTCTAGCAAGTAGTTGGAATTACAAATCAATTACGGTATCAATCAATTTTATATTTTAAATCAACTAGATACACAACTAATTAGTAGTTTTTGTCAAAGATAAAATTAAATTTAGCGTTACTTTGATAGTCATGGGCGACCAAGCGTGTATTTTGAATTTGCGTCATTCAGTGTAGGATAAGACCTGATACACTCTTATGATTTCCATTAAATTAGTAAATATCGATTGTGATTGGTTTTATATAATACATAATAATTTCAATTAAAATAGTATGATGCAGCGATACCCTGGATCCGAAGTTGACCTAAACGGAGCGTTGGTTTAAATAATATGATTAAATATATTGATGATGTTATCAAGTATAAATTAGCAATGTTAGGAAAACAATTTTATTATGTAACTTTAAACTAAATTAATATCAAGAGTTATGTTCTAGATGTGTCATATCACATTTCTGAGACAGATTTTCCAAGTAATTTACATAACAAACAGTAGTTAAACAATGTTTTATATAATGAAGTGTTTGTTGTTATATATTCTTGACGTTATCAGTATACTAGTTGTCTGGTATTTCTGTTTTAAATTAAGTGTATAAATTAACTTTGATTAATTAATATTAATTCGAAGTTTTTCTAAGTGTCTGCAGGTTTACTTAGTATAAGGCTAATTCGAAATAAGATTTTGATATATATATATGTAACTAGTAATATATAGAGTACCTACCGAAAGTTTTTTACGCCGGCTTTTTCTCTCGGCCTACACCCTCTGTCTTCTTTGCCGATGAGTAGGGATGCCTACAAATTCAAATTTAATGACGTGGAATAAGTGATACCTGTATCTTATGTTCCATAATAAACATTTTTTTTTTATAATAGATATAAAAGAAACCTTTACTTGACAAACAATTATTTGCAGTCAAAGAGGCTAGTAGTAGTAGAGAGGGTAGGGTTTTATATACATCTAGGTTTTACGAAAGAGCATTTTTCTTTGAAATTACGTAATTTGGATCACGGGCCTATCTCCTTTCTTTTAATTGACCATGCTGTCAAGTGTTGAGAGCAGTGTTGGCCTAGTGGCTTCAGCGTGCAACTCTCATACTGAGGTTGTAAGTTCGATCCCAGCACCAATGGATTTTCTTGCTATGTGCGCATTTAACATTTAACAATTTTATATTTTCAATCAACTAGATAGACAACTAATTAGTGGTGTTTGTCAAAGATAAAATTAAATTTAGCATTACTTTGATAGTCATGGGCGACCAAGCGTGCATTTTGAATTTGCGTCATTCAGTTTAGGATAAGACCTGATACACGCTTATGACTTGCATTAAATTAGTAAATATCGATCTTAGGGATCTTAGGGATGAGAGTCATCCCTAAGGTTGTAGGTTTGAACCCCGGCTGTGACCAATGGATTTTCTTTCAAAGTGCGCATTTAACATTTGCTCCAACGGTGAAGAAAAACATCGTGAGGAAATCGACATGTCTTTTACCCAAAAAGTCGACGGCGTGTCAGGCACTGAAGGCTGATCACCTACTTGCATATTGGATTGAAAAAAATTCATAAAACAGATTCAAAAATCTGAGGCCCAGACCTATTAAAGCTGTAGCGCCACTGATTATTATTATTTATACTGTCAAGTATTAGTCTTCTGTGCCTATCAATACGAAATAATTATTCAAGCCGGGCAGTTCCCACATCACGTCACATCAGCAACAACACCACAATCAATATTTACTAACCATAAAGGCTGTTTAAAAAAAGGCGAATTACATTTATAAAAGCCTTAATCCTAAAGTCGCAACTTAACAAAGTAAGATGTGGATTTTGACATACGCAACTCATACTCAGCGCTAGTCTCCACTCTGAATCTTAATTTTAGATCACGTTCTTATTAAAATCACTACAAGGAATTTGCGTTCGTACGTATAAGGTTCACTTAAGTTTGGGCAAAGGAGTTTTTTTTTTTTAAAGACAATTCACACCAATTGACCTAGTCCCATGCTAAGCTGGTGAAGCTTGTGTTATGGGTACTAGGCAACGGATATACATACATATTATAGATAGATATACATATAAATACATATTTAAACACCCAAGACCTGAGCACAACACCAAATGCTCATCACATCGATGTTCGTCTCAGCCGGTGATCGAACCCGGGACCCATGGATTCGCAGTCAGGGGTACTAACCACTAGACCAATGAGTCGTCAAGTTTTGATGTGCAAACCGGCATCGAACCATGTATCATGTGTATCCCAAATTATTAGCTGAAAACGCCACTCGTACATTCACATCAAAACGAATCGCGAAACACAAAGGCTGGTTAAATCAATCACCAAATGAAATGACATTTTCAGTGAAAATTTTCTATCGGACGCGGCTCGGTTGAGCTATATATACTCTCGTACATACGTCCTTATGTATTGAAAATCAATAACTACTCTAATTGTTGTATGCGTTACACAATGTGAAATGACAGTATAAACAAGCATGTGTATGAAGATCGAAATCGTATTAGGTGATTTGGTTGAGACTGCTTGGTAACGATGGATATGTCTAACTGTCTTAAGCAACGTAAATACTTTAGGTAATTTGAAAGTTATTTTTATTTTATTTTCGTTTTAATACGTCTATTATTTACTTTCATTAGAATGTACATTATTTAAAGACATCTATTAGGTATGAGGGTGTGCAATTGTTTAACCGGTTGCCGTCTAAGGTTCGTAACATTAGCGTGATTGATCAGTTCAAAAGGGCATTAAAGATACACATCAGAATGGGCCCATTAGACTAAAATTGGGCTAGCTGATGGCGACGTGTATCTCCTTCGTATATACTTAATATTAAATTTCTCATGTAAATAAAAAATAATTTTTGTAATGAGAAATAAAGTTCTTTAAACATTATGTACACTAATTTAATATAAACTAAACTCTAAATCTTCAATAGTTATATCACCTATCAAGGAAGAATGATAATAAAGATGTAAGTTCCATTTATTTTTTTACTTAGACATTAACTAACAAAATATTCCAAGCGTTTCCACTAACACAATACACTAAAAATAATAAATTCCTAAACTAACTATACTAAAGTGGTGAAGGTTTTCTGCTTGCTTCTTAATGTGGTTTCTGGTGGATTGAGGGCTACTTTTTTTATTTTAACATGTAGTAAACTAACCTATATCTTACTTTTATTAGTGTTACGTAAATAACATATATAATTTTTCTTTCAGTCTCTCGGAAACAACGAATTCGATACGGACAAGATAAGCCTCTCTCCTCTAATGCAAAGCTTAAACACCGTTGTTATTGCTTCAAATGTAATCGTAAACACTCCTGAAGCCAACGAAAAAATTAAAAAATCTGTAGTACTGAATATAAACAAAATTCTCGTCGGTATTGTTGGCTATCTGACCCCCTCCTCTTCCATTTTAGACAGCGCTGGCAACATTGAATATATCGACGAAGTTCTTGCCCTTATAGAAGAAGTGGCTAATTTAAAAAAACAAAACGTTGACATAATTATTGCCTTGGGACACTCTTCACAAAAAGATTTAGATGTAGCAAGAGAAGTAGAAGGAGTCGATTTAGTCATAGCAGGCAATCAAAATATTTTTTACACCAATGGTACGACACAAAAGAGCGGAAAGGATGACCCACAGAACATTGTGATAATAACACAGAAATCTGGAAAACGCGTACCAGTAATAAAAGCATATGACTATTCTAAATACTTAGGAAAGATTGCCGCTAAATTTGATCGTAATGGAGAATTACTTAATGTTGATGCCAATTACATTGTACTTGATAATTCAATTCCACAAGATCTTGAAGCTGAACGTATGGTAGAAACACTAAGAACTAGTTTAAAGTCTAGTTCAGAAATTGTAGGTAATACAGCAGTTGTTTTAGATGCTTCCACTTGTAAGAAAGAAGAATGTAATTTTGGCAATTTAGTGACAGATTCTGTTATACTTCATTACTCAGTTAATTATCAAGCTGATTGGAGATGGACAGATGCTCCAATGGCTATAATTCATGGAGGTGCTTTAAATGGTAAGATCGCACCCGCTCAGAGGCCAGGTAATATCACTAGAAATGATTTGCTGTCAGCTCTCCCTGCGACAAACAACTTAGTAGTAGTTCATACGCATGGAAAAAATATAAAGGAGGCTCTCGAACATTCAGTCTCGAGTTATACAACTTCGGGATCAGACAGATTCCTTCAATTCTCCGGTATACGAGTTACATACAATTTTGATAACGAACCTGGCTCTAGGGTTGTTAATGTATTGGTTCGCTGTTGTAGATGTGAGGTTCCCGCATTTAATGCAATTCGAGATACAACGGATTACAAAATTATAATGCCATCCTCTCTAGCTAACGGCGAATTTGGTTATTCAATGTTCGAAAACTCGTCAAAGACAAATCTCGATTATGATGAAGTACACTGTGTATCGGAATTTCTTAAACTAAGAAATCCTGTATATCCAGAAATAGCAGATCGTATTACGCTTCTAAACACTGATTCTGTGCCGGGGTCTGCTCACGCAATTAAGGCAACAACATTCCTTCTAGTCGCCATTATACTAAACAATTTAATTGCCTAATTATGTTATATTTAAAAATATTTATATATATATATGTTTAACTCTCAAATGTCTTTCTTTTACTTTCTCTCAGGTAATACCAACTCGTTATTATACTTTAGATAATAATGCTGAATTATTTTTATTTCAAAAATAAAACAATATTATAACATTTTCTATTAATAACTAATATTTCCGCTATAATTTCTATACTATGCATGGGTTTAATTATATTAATTTAAATAAATTATCTATGCATGTATGCCTTACACAACAAATAGCTTCAATGTAAAAAACTGATAGGTAATAATGTTTAATTTGGTGCATATACTTTTTGTTGCAGTCGCTGGGAAATCACGAATTCGATAATGGAATAAACGGCTTAGCACCATTTATTGCAAACTTATCCTGCCCTAACCTTGCTACTAATCTGATTCTGGATGACGAACCGATTTTAAAAGCAGAAGTTAATTTAAGGAACTCGGTTGTATTTGATATTAACGGAATTAAAGTTGCGGTTATTGGTTATTTAACGCCTGACACAAAATTCTTAGCTGTAAGAAATAATGTAACCTATATAGAAGAGGTAATTGCTATAAGAGCAGAAGTCAAAAGACTTCGGAATGAAGGAGTACAAATTTTCATTGCTTTAGGACATTCAGGTTTTTTAAAAGATTTAGAAATAGCTAAAGAAGTCGAGGATATCGATTTGGTTATCGGTGGACATACAAATACTTTTCTCTGGAACGGTCCTACTCCTGATATCGAAAAGGCACAAGGTCCTTATCCAATGATTGTCAAACAAGATTCCGGAAGAAATGTTCCTGTAGTACAAGCTTATGCTTACACAAAATATATAGGATACTTGCACCTTACATTCGATATGCAAGGAGAAATCAAATCAATTGGAGAAACTAATCCAATTTTGTTAAATAGTAGCATTCCGGAAAATATTGAACTTCTAGCGATTGTTAACAAATATCGCGATTCAATACTAAAACTTACGAATGTGATAGTTGGTAGCACCTCAGTTTTTCTAGATGGCCAATCATGCCGTTTAAGGGAGTGTAATTTAGGTAATATGATTACAGATGCAATGGTGCAGAAATATGCCTCCGAGTATACAGGACCCGGTTGGACAGATACACCTATTGCTATTATTCAAGGAGGCGGTATTCGAGCTTCTATTAATCATGTTAATAAAATAAGTGATATAACGTGGGGTGACTTGCTCACAGTTATGCCCTTTGATGATCAAGTTGTCAAAGTCACATTACATGGTACAGACCTTCGTAAAATGTTAGAACACTCTGTGGCCGCATACAATACCATACGTGCTCCTGGACAATTTCTGCAAATTTCTGGAATGCAAATAGAATACGATTTTCGTAGAAGCCCTGGAAATAGAGTATCAAGGGCTCTAACATTATGTGGAGACTGTGAAATACCAGTTTATTCACCTCTCAATGACACGAGATCTTATAATGTACTTATAAATGGATTTTTGTCTATGGGTGGCGATGGGTATACGATATTTATTGGCAAACCAATTGTTTATTTGAAATTTAACGATTTGGGAGCTACTTCTGAATACGTAAACAAAACAAGTCCTGTGTATCCTGCAATTGAAGGCCGCATTATTATTTATAACGAGAATGCTTTAAGTTTGGGACATACTCATTATTTATCAGTATTTATCGTATTCATATCGGTTATAGTATCTAAGCTAATAATTTAGGGTTCCCAAGAACGTACGTGAATAAGTTTATGTTTGTTAAAATATTCATTCTTTATTTATAACCAATAAACGTGAATAAATATCACGGAAACTTAAAACATTAGATTAAAATGTGATAAAAGCAAATGATATGAAATATCAAACTGTGATTTTTTAATAGCTTTAGCTATTTTATTTAGCTTTAATAAACAATTTGTAGTAAAATACTTTATACGTAGTTCAATCAGTTGCAATTGACTTTCGTTATTATTTTGTTATACGGATGACGTAATTATATGAATTAAATGGATCAAAACATTCATGAACTTTTATTGTTAATACATAACTAGAAATAAACGGCACAACACACACAATCTATACTATGCATGTTGCTTCTGTATGCACCCTAATGAATTGTAATTGTTGTAGTTAACACATAACAAAACATTTATTAGCAATATTAAAAAAAACTAATATTGGGATGCCCCAGAAATATATTGTCTTTTGTTACAGTCCCTCGGAAACCACGAGTTTGATCAGGGAGTCAGTGGCCTGACACCGTTCATCGAAAATTTGAAATCACCAGTATTAGCCGCTAACTTAATACTAACCAAAGTTCCAGAGCTAGAAAAAGAAGTCAATTTAAGAAACTCCATTGTTTTTAATATATCTGGGACTCCTATCGGAGTTATAGGATACCTCACACCCGAAACAAAACATTTAGTTTTACCAAATGATGTGGAGTATATTGAAGAAGTTACAGCTCTTCAAAGAGAGGTGAAAATCTTGCAAGAAGACGGTGTGAAAATAATAATAGCTTTAGGACATTCAGGATATTTAAAGGATTTAGAAATAGCAAAGAAAGTAGACGGGCTTAGCTTAGTTATAGGCGGTCATACAAATACATTTCTTTGGAATGGAACAAGTCCAGACTCTGAGACAATTATCGGGCCATATCCAACTTACGTTACTCAGACCTCTGGAAAACAAGTGCCGGTGGTGCAAGCATATGCCTACACAAAATATTTGGGAAAACTGCATATGGTTTTCAACTCTAAAGGAGAGCTTTTGAAAGCAGACGGAAATCCAATACTATTAGATAATTCTATACCGCAAGACCCGGAGGTATTAAATATTATAAATCAATACAAAGAAAAAGTTTTAAATTATACAGAAGAAGTTATTGGTAACACGTCAGTAGTTTTAGATGGCTTAAGTTGCCAACACACAGAATGTAATCTCGGTAATTTGATCGCCGACGCAATGGTATACACGTACGCTATGGAATATAATGGAGAACACTGGACGGATGCACCAATCGCTGTCATTCAAGGTGGAGGAATACGATCTTCTATTTCTGTTACGAAAATTCCAACCACCATTACGAAGGGAGACCTAATAGCAGTATTGCCATTTGAAGGAATTTTGGTAGTTGTAACAATGACTGGCACCATATTAAAACAAATGCTTGAACATGCAATTGCAAATCTAAGTGATTTGGATCCTCCTGGAGAATTCCTGCAAGTATCTGGTTTAAAGGTTACGTATAATGTAGATAAGCCAATAGGCTCAAAAGTTATAAACATAATGGCAAGATGTTGGAATTGTTCGATACCTTTATACTCAGATGTCACTGAAAACGAAGAATACAATGTTATAATGCCTAATTTTATTTTTAACGGCGGTGATGGTTATGGTATGTTCACAGGTTTACCAGTACAATCATTAACTTATGGCGAATTTGATGCTACAAGTTTATATATTAAACAGCACAGCCCAGTTCGGCCCGAAATTGAAGGGCGAGTAATTCTGAGAAAAAGTTCAGCAACAGATGGTTCTCACATATTAAGACCAACTATAATTTATATTGCAATTGTAATAACAACAACATTGCATATTTTATGAGGATGATAAGAATTAGTGATAATTTTTTTGTCAAAATAACCCCCAATACATCAGTATTAAGTAACAGTAATAAGCTAATGAAAAAAATGCCATAATATTTGTATTCATTTAAGAAAATATATTGTTATTTATAAAATAAAAATGTTATTAAGTACTGGCTTTTCATTTCCATAAATATTTAAAAAACATTCAAAACATGATTATGCTTTACTCAAAACACCTTTAGTAAAGTTAGTAAATGTTTTCTTCCAGTCGCTGGGAAATCACGAATTTGATGAAGCTGTGGCTGGATTGGTACCGTTCATTAAAAACTTAACATCGCCCGTTTTAGCTGCAAACTTACTGTTAGATAATGTGCCAGAACTAAAAGAAGAAACTAATTTATATAAATCTATTATACTGAATAAAAAAGGCGTCAATATTGGTATTGTTGGATATCTTACGCCAGAAACAAAGTTTCTAGCACCAAAAACTAAAGTTGATTATGAAGATGAAATACCGTCAGTACGAAGGGAAGTTAAGAAATTAAAACAAAACGGAATTGATATTATTATCGCTTTGGGGCACTCTGGCTTTATCAAAGACTTGGAAATAGCTACTGAAGTTGAAGATATTGATCTAGTAATAGGTGGACACTCGAATACGTTTTTATCAAATGTTAATACCACAGAAATTCCTGAATTTGTACAAGGTCCATACCCAACAATGGTTATGCAAAAATCAGGGAGAAAGGTGCTTGTGGTGCAAGCATACGCTTACACAAAATATATGGGTAGTTTGTTTTTAAAATTTAATGCGAATGGAGATATTATAGACTTCGATGGCAAACCCATTCTATTGAACGAAGGAATTCCACAAGATCCTGAAGTTTTACAGATAGTCGACAAATATCATACTGATATTGATCGCATTAATAATGAAATTGTAGGAACCTCCATGGCGTTCTTACAAGGAGACACTTGCAGATTGTATGAGTGCAACTTAGGAGATTTTATCTGTGATACTATGCTAAATTATACAAAAAGGCATTATATGGAATTTTCACAAGTAAATATTGCAATAGTTCAAGGAGGAAGAATCAGAACGTCTCTAGATCAACCTAAGAAACCCTACAATCTCACAAGAGGAGATTGGATAACCGTAATACCGTTTTCAGATACACTTTGTATTGTTAAAATGAATGGAAGCGTATTGTTGGAAGCACTAGAACATTCCGTTGACTTATGGAGAAAAATTGATACACCAGGACAATTTTTACAAATGTCTGGAATGGAAGTCACCTATGATTTAGAAAAAATACCGGGTCATAGAGTTATTTATGCAAAAGCTATGTGTATTGGATGTAGTAAATTAATAGATGTACGTAATGATTTAAAATACAATATTCTTATGTCAGCATTTTTAGCTGATGGCGGAGACGGCTATTCTATGTTCGAGAATTTGGAGAAAGAATTTGTTTCCTTCAATGAAATTACTTGCGTTTTGGATTACTTGGGTATTTACAACCCTATAAATCCACAAGTAGATAAACGCATAACAATATTAAATGAAGATAAGGTTCAAGATTTTGTAAATGATGTATCCATAATTGACAAATTCTCTCCATCGAGTGGGAAGGCAATTTATCTAGACTCTTTATCAATTGTAATGTTATTTGTTAGGGTTACTATGTTTCTATTTTAAAGAAGTGAAACTTAGGCAAAAATAGATAAATTTAAACAATTTCTAGGACTACAAATGCGTAAAATGAAACATGACACTTTCATATATTATTATTTAATACAATTGAGTAATTTTTAGTAAGTAACGATATAACAATGATTTATCACTCTTATTGTATTATAAGCTCAAAAACTGTAAACCTACTTGTGAGGAAGGATGACTCCCAAAGTATTTATCTCCTGTCCCGCCGTTGTCTAGATTACAGCTGTTATTAGATTATAGACTAAACATACGTAGATACCTAAACTTTATGTCGCAGATGGCGTTAGTTTGGTTTACTGTTTTAGCTCTACTGGTTACAAGTGTACGTAACCTCGCAAAGTACATGATTTTTAAATACTCAATTTAAACTGATATCTGTGTAAAATATTGAAACAAAATCTATATTAAGTTTACATTGTGAAAAGTTAACATTCGTAAAACGAAATATAAATACATTGTGACTTAAGTTTTATAACATTTTACTTGTCTCTGGTTCAATTCTCAATACATCTCTTGATCACCTCCTACTGCTTAGTTTCTAAACCTAACCAAATAATCGTCTCCATATAATTTAGTTATTAGTAAGTTTTATTTAAAAAATAATTATAGTATTTCTCAACTTAATAAAAGTAATAGATTAAATAAATCCAAAGTTAAAAGTTATTTAAGCTAGGAGAAAAGTTATAATGTAGTTTCTATTAAACGATAATAATTAGCATCAACCTCTTTTTATTGACTAGCGCAATCTATCGCTTGAGTGTGCAATATCACTCAAGCGATAGATCCAACCTATGGGGTAACGTATTAGAAAAAGTGTTATTTAGAGTTATCTGTATAAAACATGGTTTTTAAATTTAAATAAAAAAATATTGTATATATGAAAATATTCATTAATTAAAAAAAAACTATAATTAATAATATTGATTTTATATGTCAGTCATGTGACACAAATTGGTTACGATTAGTCGAATCGACGATGACGTAACATGCCAGTAAATAGTTTGTCTTCGCCTGTTAAATCTTAATACTATCTTGGAGAATGATAATTAACACGTTAAAACTTGACATTTGTTAACGTGTTTACAGGCATGATACGTCATAGTGACTGTTGCGCTTGCGACACCATATTGCATAAGGAAGCGTTTTGGCGGGTTGTTAAAATAATTAATGTTTAATTTACATTTATAATGCCAAAACTTAACAGAATAAAAAAAACTATAATTTAAAGCTTCCATAGTCACTGATGAATAATCTCAAATGTTTCTTAAAATCTTGCTAATATAAATAGCTCATTCGAAATAGTTCTGTTGGTACCTAGGCGTTTAAACGGGTATTTGGTTTAAACTCTTAGAAGTGTACCATGGACCACGTAACTTCATATGATCATAAACTAATTTTAGCGCCGTATTGTGAGATATGTTTATTATTATCACTTAAATAATTGAAAGAAAATTTTAAATTATGCTTTTTTAATTACTAACATTTATAATTTTTATCTCAAATCAAATTTTGGGTATAGTAGAAATAAGTTTAACTGTAAAAATTTATTGATTATATCACTTACATTTAAATTATATGTCAGTATTATTTAAGAAATATAATATACTCTTTCAGTGATTTGTTACTTTAAAAAAAATTACAATTATAAAAGTATTAATAATTTTAGTAAAATCTTATCTGTGTAACAAATATTTATAATATTGGATAAACTTAAATCAAAATATATTTTAATTAGAACCATGTAACAAAGACAAAGTTAAATGAAAATCAAAAATATTGAGTCATAAATATTAGAATGGTTTCAATGTCCAATCCACCTTCTGGTTATAACCATACAAAACCAAGCCTTGCAATATAAATAGACATTGTTTAAGTGCTTCCTGACAGTCACATAACTCAGTACTGGGTGCAAAACTGTCTAACTCTTCACACAAAGCACAAATTTTATGATAGAATTTTCTTACAGTATCCATATCACCATTTTGTAACCTATCTATTATGTTTGTTGTTAACCATTTGTTCTTATTTCTTAAGATTTTGTTTGGAATCCTCTTTCGATGCATAAGTAATTGAAAATATGTGGGCCAAAGGTTGACACAAGCTTCACACATGCAAGTAAACTTGTATTGGAACCTCAGAGTTGTTTGTCGTTCCATACAGTCCTCTAATCCATGATGGAACCTATAAATTGATAAGGTGTTTGTTTCATTTAGTTTGTATTGACTCTATTTTAAAGGTTCTACAAATGTTTAATTGTGTTACATAGAATGAACTTAACTTACTATTGTAACCCTTTTGGGCGTCAAAATTTATTTAAGGAAAACTCTAAACAAATAAAGTGATATAAAAAATTATGAATCTAAGTGTGAATAATATCTATACAATATGTCTTTGTTACACAATTTTTTCAAAAACATCTCAAAAATTCTCATATCATAAAAATTCATCTCATCTCATAAAAAATTGTATCATTTATGAATTTGTAAGTTTTAATTGTATTTAAATATTATATATTAAAAAGGTTATTGTTATATAATTTTTTTTTACTCACCCATAATTATCAAATATCTGCATCCCTTTCTTAATTGGTCTCAGAGCAAACAATTTCATTTTGCTTGTACCATGTTTTGTGAATCTTACAACATTTGGTGCACATGAATGGTTAAATAGGCTGTGGAACGCATATGCGCCACTACTTACATTTATTTCTGATACATATTTCCCTTCACCATTATCGGTAGTCACTGTAAGACCATGCATATTTGTTGGAACTGTCATAATATGAAGTAACAGTAAGCCCGCCACACATTGGCAAATTTCATTTTTTTCCTCATCACTATCAGCATTTAATAAATCTGTTTTATCCAACAAAAATTTTAAAAACACAGCTGCGGTCACTGATTTCTGAAAAATGTCTGATACAGATCTCTTATCAAAATTAGTAGCCAGTGTATGTATTGATGTATAGTATTTGGAATCATAAATCCATTTGTCCCCAACTTTTACATGTCCATGGAATTCAGTACCTACATTTGATTCAGCGTCTTCAATTATTTTATATAGGCTTTTCCAATCGTCATGTTCACTCCTAGCTTTTATTACAATGCGTAAAGCCAGTAATTCAAGCTTTGTGAAGCTCATATCTAATAGTGTAGGCATTAATGGGCATTCAACATAATGATATTCTTTCCATGAATTATTTCTGCATTCTTCACTACAATATAAAGCAAAACAGCAATCTTTACATGGAATAAGATTTATTTGTGTGGAAAGACAATGATTGCATGCAAACAACATCTGGTCTCGTGATATAATCTGAGTGTATGGCTGTTCTTCAACCAATATTTCACCAACTTTTATATCTTGTTGTGCTACAACATGTCTTCCCATTTCCTTAGAAGAAACAACTTTGAGTTTTAAATTTGCCCCTACATATTGTTCACTTTTTAGGCCTTTAAATGACAAAATATCTTGAATTTCTGGATCTTCTTCTTCCTTTTTAATCTTACATAAGGCTTCAATACATAACTCTTTTCTTTTAATTAATTTATCCTTAATTTGTTCAGAATATTTATATGAAAAACAAAGATCAATGTCTCGTAAACAACCCTCATACTTACTTAATTCAAAAAATACTGCAGATCTATTAGATAAAGCTAAACAAAAACTTATAGAATCAGATGGGGCATACATTAAAGACAAGTTATAATACTGCCAAGCTTTATATAGATCTTTTTTTGTATAGGACTGGTTGCCCAGGTTACGATAGTGAGTGGATGCATTTTCATCTTTACTTACTTCTAAAGTATTTGGAAAGAAATTATAATCATCAAAGATCTTGTACACAAACAGAACTCTATCGTTATTGTTATCCTTTTTCCTCAGTTCCTGAGACATATTTTCAATTTTACCATCTGTAGTTAGTTTTTTGATAATACTCTCGTATACCGTATCAATAATCATCTTGGAAGATGTCTCACTTTGCGACGCCTTTAATTGTGATCAATCTGGGCTGTGAAATGGTATACGTTATTGAACAAAGATTAAAGATGCAAAAAATACCATTGAGTAAATCGGAAAAAGGTAAGAATCGAATTCAATTTCAGAGTAAAAGAAAGGCGGCTGTATTTAGTCATATGTAATTCATTCTAGTTAATTATTTTCAGTGTTAACAGAAATAGTTACGGTTCTACTACACCCGAAGCTAATGGAAGATCTATTTTTACCTCAACCGATAGCACCGCACGCAGTAATTAAACAATTAATATCAGATATTTCTGCTTCTTCTATTATGAAACTGGATGACTATTCTACCAACAAATTATGGGATTTAATAACAATGATATTTAAATGGCAAATATCGGTCGGAACAAATCAAAATATTTTTGACATTACCCGGCGACATCTATCTGGTATTGCAGCACTTATGCCGATGACTTTCCCTAAAAATATATTTAAAGAGGCAAATGACAACTTTGATACGCTAATAAGGAAACTTTCCGATGATGATTATAAAAGTTTAAGTAACACAATAACACTTTGGTTTACTGAATATCACTCGAAAATATCCGTTTTATTAAGGTTAGGACTTCAGAATAGAGATGGATCTATCAAATTGCCTGCTATGATAAATATAAAGTTCCTAAAGAATCTTGGTGAAAACATTTATAAACACGATAAAAAAACCTATATTGATGACTATGAAGTTACTTGCTGCGATGATAATGAAATCAACTGTCTATTAGCTCCAATAGAATCAGTTTCACCAAAAAAAATTCAAGGCTCTTTCAACAACGCGGAGATCAATGGATCTCTTTTAAATAACATCGAAATAAGTCACGTTAATGTATTTAACAATGATCTTAATTTTATACCAACTGTTCCGAGATCTACAAATGAAGATCTTCTTGAAATGTTAAAGAATGAAGCCTAAACGAGTGCAAAATTTATTAAGTGGTAACATTCTTGTTTTAAACGATTTAATTTTCTTTGGTCGGGGAATTCCAAAACATTTTTTATGTCAAATTTTCTAAGAAATACTTAATTGTATAAATGTATATTAAATTATGAATGGTCAATGAATGTTACAATTCTGTAACAACATACAATTTACTCAAGTTAGCTTTTGTTGCATTATGAATCTCTAACAGAACTTCGTCACTTCCGGCAAAAGGGATGTTTTGTGCTGTTATGCCTAATTTACATACCTATATTTCAATACTCTTACCTTTTACTATCCCAATCCAAAGCAAGTCCTCAAGTCCTCAGTCAAATAATGCAGTCTTTGCAGATTGTGAAACTCAATCAGATGTTAGTGCTTTGGGATTCCACAATTAGATAATTTCCATAAAAAGCCCAGACATTAAACAAAAAGTGACTCGGAGAACGAATGATGAAACGGGTTATTTCAATTTAAATATTCCATTATAAAAACGACATAAATCTAAAGTTACCAAATATAATAGTCTTTTTGTATGTTGATTATAAGAAATTCTAATTCAAACTTTTTCTGACCATAATAACGTTTTCTAAAAATAATTTACCCTAGCCATCTTTAAATCCAGTACAAAGAGGAAAGTTTTCAAATGCACTCTCTAACTTCTGCGCATTGAAAAAACATTGTCATTACTAAATAAAACATGTCTTTTATTAAAAAAATATGTATTTTAAAGTAAGAAATCTTTGTTATTTACAAAACAAGCTTGTTATATTTACAGTCAAAGGCATATTGATAAAATTATAGTAAAAAGAAATGAAAAACCTCTCGGATTAAGTTAGTTTACTAATTGCATTTAATTGTTAGTTTTAACTCCTGAACATAAAATTTGAGTAAAAACTTGCAGTGAAACAAATACAGTAATGTGTTTTTCATTCCCAACTACTTACAGGTCTAACATATTTTAACAATTTTAATGTTATAGAAGGTTGGCTTTCCGTAGAGGGCGTCCATAAATTATGTGAGGTGTTTAAGGGGGGGAGGGGGTCCAGTCAACTCTCATTTTATCTTATTTTGGAGAGGGGGGGGGGTCTCGGCAAATATCACGCAATTTTTTTTTAGGAAAACGGTTGACCCTAAAGGCCATCTCTGCAACTTTACTCTGTACTTTTGAGCACTTCGAGCTCAAATGTACGAATTCTGTGTTATTTTGAGTTCTCCGAGCTCAAAGAGCGTTCTTACGCGTTTACGTAAGAAACCCACATTTTGAAAAATCTCACGTGAGATTAGTGGTTGGGGAAGGGGGTTGAATAAAATCTCACGACATCTCACCAGGGAAGGAGGGACAGAAAATTTAAAAAAAAACACCTCACGTAATTTATGTAAACCCCCTTATCCATTGTTTGACTAGTTTATTGATTAAATTTTACAACAAAATGCAGGAAGCAATAATTATCAAGTGCCAAAAAATTTAATCTTTACTGAAAAATTGGGTTTATCAACTAACATCACATCACATATTATGTCAAATAAATTAGAAAACTAAACTGGACAAACAAATTCCAAGCTTATTTAAAAATACTACATACTCAATACTAGAAATAAAAAACAACAGCCATAAACAATTTTAATGTATCAAGTAATATCTTTGTTGCAAATTTTAAAAAAATATTTTCAATACGTTCAACTTTGTTCAAATTTGGCTCCACAATCCCTACACTATTGATCACAACAAAAACAACCAATTTAAAATTATTGTACTATTCTAAAACAGTACTTTTTTCCCTACACACAAAATACAAAATGTTATACAAAAGAACAAAAGCTGTACGGTTTAAATTTTCTGAGAAGTTCGTCAAATTGTTTTTAATTACTTGGGGTAATAAACTACCATCCTATTCCTGGTTCCAAAAGCAATAAAGATTAACACCATTTGTACTACTGCAAGGGATGTAGCTGGTTCTTAATTATTTTCATGACAATACGGATGATCAAAACATAAAACATATGAAACATCTCATAATCACACTGGACAATGTCCACCTTCCACCTTCAAATAGTAAATTCCTTTACCAAAAGTTTTAGTTAAGACTAGATGACTTACGAAACTCTTTCCAATATCACAACACACTTTCATGCTGATTTGTCACATATTTACCAAAACCTTCACTCCACTATACTTTTTCACAACACTTCACTAGAGTCACTATATAAAAGACGGTCTTAATGGTGAAAAACTAGTATCTGGTAGTACACTAGCATCTCCATATACTGGATTGGCAGGTCCATTGGAGGCGTAGGGACTCCTTGACCATGTACGAGTCCTAAGTGTCGGAGTTTCAGGCAATACTGTTGGTACTGGCTCAGTGGGAAGCCGTATTGGAGCTTTGCTTTGTAGCTTTGATTGCACTGAAAATAAATGGTACAATTAGATATTATGTATTTCTTTTTGACACAAGGTAGTTGATTATTTTTTAATAAATAACTAGGAGACCGGCCAAGCGTTGCTGTGGCTAAGGTTTTTATTATATTACATAGTAGTAAACTATTCAAGGGAATCGGTAGGGGAACACCAGTCATGGGGACCACCATGCTGTTCGTGGTTATGCCATTAAATTGTAGCTTATTAAACATTGATACTTTCAACACAGCGCCATCTGTTAGAATTGTGACTATCAAATAATAAACAAATAATTTGCAATAAAATAATATTGCAGCTATAAATTAAGATGTAAGCTATCCTATCTTTTAAGTAGGATCAAACTGCACACGGTGTGCAAATTTAATTTAAAATCGGTTAAGTAGTTTAGGAGTCCAACGCGGACAAACAACGTGACACGTGATTTATATATCTTAAGATAATCAAAGAAACTAGGTATACCATAAAAAAATTACTATACTCTATATTTAGATTTCCCTTTTTATATAGATATCACGTTGCATTGAAATAAAAAAGCTCTTAGCTACAGCTTTGAACTACAAACGTGTTATAAAAAACTTACCATATATATATCCAACTCCAATAGCAGCACATGTCAAAATTGTAGGAATATATGGGCTCAGAAGCGAAAACAAGGCACCGAGTAATGTGCCACAGCCTATATCACATTCCCTTTCGACCTCTACTCTTAGTTCTTGAGAGGTTAATCGTGATACAATAGTGACAAATCCAATACCGCACACCTCACTTTCACTTTTCACTGTCACTATCACTTCACTATCTTTTACACTTGGCTCTAGTTTCAACCCAGGCGATGTTGTCATTTTGATTTGTTTCATTGCTCGTGGGTGACCATGAATTGTGAAGTGGGTTGGTGGGTTCAGAAGAGACACTTTGGTTTCCGATACATGAATTGGAGGTAATAGAAGAACTTTGGTACAGGTTCGGAATATACCCCATTCTGCACATAGATCCACCTCCAATGCTTGTGTGAGTTTTATGGCGGGGATAACTGAACAACCCAGTTGACCTGAAAAGTAATTAAGTACAGTAAGCCCCCTAATAACACGGTACTCTAATAAGCCATTCTACTATTACGCGATTTCAGTCCCACATATAACGCGGAGATTTCACACGTTATATTTTTGTACGCACTTATTTCGTTCATAACATAGTTTTTTCTTAATATTATATTTATATCCCTTTAAATCATTTTTATATAACTCGTTATATGAGGTAACACAAGCGCGTTATGCAAGAATACTCCTACAACGCGGAACCAATCAACCATGTTATAGGGTAATACAGTGAGTATCTGTGTTGTATGGAACTCCACAAAAAAATTGAAGCATCCACTTATATAAACAACAAATAGTAATTATTAATTTTCGAAATAATTTTTGTTGTCTTCCTCCATTGTGCAGGATCAATAGAGGTACAACGCTATATAGAGATTACACTAATTATATTCCGAGAAGCGAAAACACCTGTCACTATGGGAGCGTTCAAGTATTACGTCACGCAATATTTGGAGATTATTGGACCCTACCCCCATGTAACGCGCCGTAACATTTTTCTGTACCCAATAGTAAAACGTTTCGTGACCACCCAGTGACTCTTTATACCTAAAAGTAACCATTATTGGTGTAAGGAACTGGAAAGTCGTAAATAATATTAACAATAACTCGTTAGGGGGCGTCCATAAATTACGTGAGGTGTTTAAGGGGGGAGGGGGTCGAGTCAAATCTCATTTAATCTTACGTTGGAGAGAGGGGGGGGTCTCGGCAAATATCACGCAATTTTTTTCCTTTTGAAAAAAAAATAATAGGAAGACGGTTGACCCTAAAGGCCATCTCTGCAACTTCCCGCTAACTCCATACCTAGACGCTCAACATTTCACTTATTTTGTTTTAGTCGTAAATAAAAGCACGAAGCAATTTTTTTCTTTTTTCAATAACAATCCAACGCGTTTACGTAAGAAACCCACATTTTGACAAATCTCACGTGAGATTGGAGGATGGGGGAGGGGGTTGAATAAAATCTCACGACATCTCACCAGGGGGGGAGGGAGGTACAAAAAATTAAAAAAAAAACACCTCACGTAATTTATGGACGCCCCCTTATTAATAATATTTTACAAAAGGAAAAATCCCCCCCCCCTCCCAAAATTCGTTACGTAATACTTGAACGTATATAATATGTTGGTAAAATTAATTACCATTAACAATATCCAAGACTGGTTGAGCTGTATGCGGAGCTTTGGTTCTACATGTAAAGGGCAGTTGCACCTCAACACCTATAACCGCATATTTCTGTTCTTCAGTGCACAGCAATGGCCCCGTGCCGAGATCAGCATCGATGCTTAGAGGTATGAGAGAAGATGGCCACTCGCCTGGGAGGAACTCCATCTAACAAAAACATTTATTTTTTAGATATATACTTATAATGTAAACCCTGAACGCAAAACTTCGATGCAATTCTTTTTACAAATAACATATTGTTAGCGGACTGACGTCATCTTGAAGCAGAAACCTATATAAGGCGAAGCAAGACCGGCGTTGACTCACTTATATTGGAGACTTAGTGCGGAACGGACGTGTTACTACCCTACCCTCAGTAAATTTTAAAAGTGTAAAGTCTAGTTCTAATCTTTTGATAGTAGTTTTTTTGTAAATTCAATTTCGTGTGTATTCTTTTGTTTTTAAATTAAATCCGCTTTCGTTAACTTATAATATAATATGGAGGAAGGCTAGCGTATAAATATATATATCGAGACACAAACTTAATGAATTTAAAACAACTTTATATTTATAATACATGAATTCTTGTCAAAAAAATTATAACAAGTTCTTTCCACACTAGTCTAGCTTTCTCTAAACCGCCACGTGTATCGCATATCAGTATGCGTCGAACGAGTTATCTTGCATTACCTAAAGTGCGTACGAACTACGGCAAAAAAATGTTTACCTACGAAGGCGCACAGCTGTATAATAAACTACCCTCAGATATAAAAAATATTACTTCTATCAATTCATTCAAATCGAAGCTAAGTGAATATGTTAGACAAAATTACTTTTAAATTCATTTCTTATAATTACTTTTAATTCATATTTCTTTGGTTACTTTTATTTTTAAGTTTATTGCATGTACGGCTATATTTTATTGTGATTATTTTAAGAACGACTACAATGTTATGTTAATCTAAAGTATTATTCTCATGTAAGAGATTTTTTTTGTGTTTTTGAGAAATAAATTCTTTAAACCTATAAATAGGACCACCCATATCTCGACCAATAGGATCAAAGCATTCTTTAGCAAAACAATTTATGACCACTGTTATATTAATTGTTCCTTTGGAGAAACTCCGTTGCGTAAGCTACGAAAATGCTTCTAGTACCGAAGAATCATTAATAAATTACCTTCTGTACGGACACTTGATGCAACGTATACGCCGTGGAGGGCCTATCCAGCCGTAGTACGTGTTTTGCGGACACGTCTGTTGATAGAATGGCAAGAGATACCCCGGTACCAACGTATACGTTCACGCCCGTTGGTGCACGCCAACCGACGCCCTCGAGGCATATAGCCCAGCTGCCCGTACCTGCAATAATATTACATCATTAAATAAAATTACCCTAAAGGAGTTTAATTATTTTACTGTACTAAGGAGTATTTATCCCAGAATCTCGAATTACCAATTCAAAAAAACAACTAGATATGCTATGCTTCAGAGTCTGAGGTCCGTATTCCAAACCATCACTAAATCTTAAATCTAGTTTCCAAAACCTATTTTTTCCATTCAAAATTTTCACATTTGACAGTGCTCAAATGAAGTCAACTGTTGAGATTCTAACCATAGACACGTGCCTTTTTTACGACTTTATATTAACACTAGCCGTTTCCAGCCCTCTTTGCTGGGCGAATTAAAATTGGAAATAAATAAAATTTTATGTTTCATTATTATTATTTTTTCATATTTTTATTATTCTTCTTTTTAACTTCTCGATAAGAAAATTGAAAATTTTCGAAAATCGAGTTTTTAACAAATGTCGAGGTTCTAGGAAGCCTCCCCGAATGTTTCCGCGGTGAAGTCCGTATGTATAAATATTCATAAAAGTAAAACAGCAATAAAAAAATGAAGGAACGTTGGAATTTAAAAATAAATAGCCATAAACCTAGGAATTTCGCATCGAATGGCAGTAGTTTCATGTCGATACGATCAGTGGTTTAGGCGTGAAGGAGCCTCAAACGAAGACCATTTTTCTTATATATATATATACATATATAGACTAGCCAATTTAAAGTAAGTTTTAGACAAGATTTTCATATTCCGTCCGGGTTTCATATAAAACATACAATTTTCTTAAACAAATTTTATTAATTTCTACGTATTTAAAAAACCATTAAATCAAAATGGATAAAATACCTATAATCCTATTAACTCCAGTTTCCGAAGCAGCTATCCAAACTTCATCTGTAACGGTATAGCCTCCGATGGAACTCTGGAAGCCCATAAATGCTCCATTGCCGTCAATCGCTGATAGAAGTAACTCAGTTCCAAGACCACTGAAAGGTTATAATAGAGCAGATTAGAAATAAATATAATATACTAGCAGACCGGCCAAGCGTTGCTGTGGCCAAGGTTTTTGTTATATTACATAGAAGTAAACTATTCAAGGGAAACGGTAGGACAACTTATGTGAAAGGTAGAAAGCTTATGTGAAACGTTGGTACTTTTAACACAGCGCCATCTGTTAGAATTGTGACTATCAAATAATAAACAAACATTTTGGAATAAAATAATATTGCGTATAAATTGAGATGTAAGCTTTCCTATCTTTTAAGTTGGATGAAACTACACACGGTGTGCAAATTTGATTGATATAGGTTCGGTAGTTTAGGGGTCCATAGCGGACAAACAACGTGACGCGTAATTTATATATATTATGATATAAAAGATAACATCTTTTGTAAAACGTTACGATGCGGGGCGGGGTTTAAATTACGCGTTATTGTTAATATTTTTTTCGACTTACGCCACATAATAGTAGCTAAAGAGTCACTAGTTGGTCACGAAACGTTTTACTATACTTGAGTACAGTACTGTACTTGGGTACTGAAAAACGTTACGGCGAGTTACATGGGGGGGGGGGTCAATAATCTCCAAAAATTGCGTTACGTAATACTTGAACTCCCTTTGACAAATAATAAAAAATTTACATGTGTGTCCTGTATATTTTAATTGTCTATATGTAAATTCATCAAATAAAATCAGTTTGACATATATTTTTCTTAATTACTCTATACAGTTCAGAAATGTACCGTTTTTGTACGTTTCTTTTACAATACAACATTTCGTTACTAAAAATACTTAGTTCTATATGATATTTTTTTAAATTGAAAGAGGAGATTATTACCCGCTAGATCGACGAACAATCGCCGTATGTGGGGCTAGAACGCTCATATTCGCCTGAGGTGCGATCAGCTCTCGACCAATAGAATTACGCAGAACCACGTGCAATGATTCGTCTTCACCCGTTGGCTCGGCCGTACAATAATGCGGTACTGATACCTCCACGTGGATCATCTGTACGACAAATAAGTGTTAATTGCATTAACTTTTCACTTAGGCCCAGAACACACGGTGAAACGCAACTGCAACGAAACCCTTTTGAAATTATTGATTTGAAACCAGTTTCAACCATTTTCCACACACGCTGCAACCACAATCATTTCGGTTTTCTTTGAGAACAGACAAATATAGCTAATAATATAATACCAAAAAACATTACATTTCTGTTAGAAGTGGAAAAGTTTCCAATTCTAACAGAAATGTAATGTTTTTTGTTCGTCGTCATCCATTTTGTACAAAAGAAGCCAAATCCGATGATGAAACGCAACGCGAGTTTCCTGCACGACGGTTTCAATGCGACTGAATTGCAACGCTTTCCAAACCGGTTTCAAACTGGTCGCGTCATGTGTGGTCTCTCAACGGAATCTATGGCAGAAACTTAGATGCAACTCAAAAGTAACTAGAAGTTGCAGTTTCGTTGCAGTTACGTTTCACCGTGTGTTCTGGGCCTTAGAGATACAAACAAGGTCGTGTGTACGTATATTGAATCGTTTGTCATGTAAATGTCAATTGATTGAATAAGTATAATCGGTCCTCAAATTTAAATAAAAAATCACTACATAAAAAACTAATTATGCATATGTATATTATATTAATAAGTACACCTATACAAACACCAGCCTTGCAGAAGCGCAAGGCTGTATTGAAATAAATCGGTGAAATCAGGCTGTTTTTCTATTTCTGTTTTTCTGTGATTTTTCTCTATATAAACCTCACAATTCAAGTTATAAGTTGATCGTAGAGGGTAGATGAAATTTAAGGGTTTTATGTATTGTATGTATTTTTGTATGCCGTATCATTAAAAAAATTGTCTAAAAAATAAAAATAAAATTGGGGTGTCACCCCTTATCACTTAGGGGTTTGAAATATAGATAGTAGCCGATTCTCAAACTTGCTGAATATGCATAAAAAATTTATAAGGATCGGTCAAGCCGTTTCGGAGGAGTATGGGAACGAACATTGTGACACGAGAATTTTATATATTAGATATATGTTTCCTCCACTATTGTAAACTTTATTTTTATCTGACTATGTATACAATAAATCTACATCAAGATGGTAAATTTGGCTTATCACATGACTCCCGTATCATAAACATGTCTTTGATTCTTAAATCAACTTTCAGAACTCATATACCTGAATAACATTGATCGAGGAAACAGACGCCAAAACTAATTCAATACATTTTTTTCCAAAGTCGGTTAAAAAATACTCACACTTTCCCTATGTATACCGTTCCTCTCATCACTATGCTTCACCACCGCGACTCCGTGTCCAGCTTTCAGTGCTATTAGTTCCCCGTTCGGCCTCAAATCAAAAGCCTCCTCCACATACGCGACCCAGTTGCTTCTAGGAGATGAGTTTAGCTTGACAGTAGCCCCGACAGCTAAAGAAAGCCGATTGGCGGACATCTCTTGAGGTAAACCATCCACTGAAGTCCTGATCTCCGATACACCGAGAATCTCGATTGTGCTGTCCCAAGAACGCGTGTCTGATATCTGAAAATTTATTTTTATGGTAATTCCGAAACAGTCAAATTTCATATTTATTTTCGCTACTTATGATTTTAATTATAAGGAAAAACAATTATTTTTGGGATAATGAAGTAAATAAGTCTAGAAAATTATTTTAAGAAATCTTTTATTTTGTGTTTTATAAGGTGGAATTTGCTATGTACGTCATTTTTTATGTTACTTACACCATATCACTGCATAGTATTTTTGTAAGACGGTCGGATATTTAGATATAAGAATATTAAATACATAAAAACCAGTGGCTACAATCTTTTAAGTCTGGGCGTCATAATTTAAATAGACTTTTGGGGAGATTTTTGGGTCTAAGTCGGTTTACACACGATGTTTTTTTTTCACCTTACGAGCGAGTGATAAATTCGCACATAGACAAAAAGAATTGCTTGCACGTTGCTTAATGGTTCATTCTGTTTAAAAAAAAAATAACCAACTACAAACAACTCAATATGCCCTAAATCTTTGGCTATTTTAATGCAATGCGGTTATATTGTAGCACCGCTAGCTTTTTGAAGTGAAACTTCTTTATCCGCGTTGGAAAAAATTTACCGTCACTTTATTCGGTTACGCGTCACATTTTTCCGTTACGCGCCATTTTTTCCTTGTCCCTACCACGGTTGATTCGAAGAGATTCGAAGCCATCAATAACAAATATATATAATAACGATAGCAATGATAGTAATAATTCTATTACAATTCATGAAATTCTATAATAATCTTAGTAGTAATAAGGTAAAATGAAATTATTGTATTATTAGTATGATAGTAAAAGCCTTTTGTAAAACTTTATCGTATTTAAGCGTATTTAACCAATTTCTGTAAAGTTGCATATAGTAGATAATTTTTCGAAAAATAAAGAAGTTTCACTTCTGACATGTGTACACTAGTTGGTACATGCACACATTTTTTTTATTAACCATTAGTATTTCAAAAGACATCTCAAGTGACAATCTCTGCTTTAGCACTGTCAAATATGGCAAAGTACAAATAGAAAAAAAAAGTGTGTGTACTTATGTACACGCGTTAGAAGTTATACTTCTTTGGCGTAACAAGATAAAAATCTTTTCAAATTTTTTATTTTACATTTGTAGAAAAAACGACATTAACAATAGAAAAAACTAAAATGTTGACTAAAACTAAATTCAAGGTGTCGGTATTTTGTGACAGTGTGCGCACGCATCGTAAAAATTTACTCTCATAATTTTTCCCAAACGCGCCAAAAGTATAACATCAAAAATTATTTGACAGCTCTCGAAAGCAAATTTAAGTTGGAGTGACGTTCTAGAATACGGACCTACGAATTATAAATAACAAGTACCTGTCCCATATTCCGTACTCGCACGTCGATAGCAATTACCCCAGCCTTCAATGGTACCACGCGAATTGATAAACCTTCGGCTGAAGATCTCTCCAGCATATCTGAAATATTTTCCACAGATAACTAAGGATAATTTAAATGACCGAACTTTAAATATTTACCTGTTTTTCATTACAGTACAATCACCGCATTTCCGAACTAACAGAACAAATACACAGTGCGACAGAGATAGCACTTAACGATGACCATATTCTCTAGTCTCTTTCTAAAGATTAGAGCAGTGTTGGGCTCCTGGCTTGGTATGCACAAAAGAGATGCAGAAATCTGACCTAAAAGGTTGTAGCGCCACTGATTTTTTTTATAGAACACGGGGCAAAACGGTCAGGAGAGTAAACTGATGTAAGTGCCCATGGAACTCTCATTGACAGAGGACTCACAAGTTGCCGGCCTGTTAAGAATTTTTACGCTTTTTTCTAGTCGAATTGGTTTAGAAATACTTCAGTGAGCAGCTGGTTTCAAATTTTTGACAAAAACTGCCTTAAATAACGCTCAGTTGAGACTTCGAGGTGATACGGGTGGAATTTTGATGCCTCGACGTCCGATGATAACTTTAAAAGAATTGTAGTAATATATATAAGAAATATATATTGCTATGAGTTACTAACAAACACTTAATAAAATATCTATTACATGATATGTCGCAGTAAAGTAGATAAACCAGAGTGTTAATTGAATCTCTAGACAGTTAATTAAATATAGATAGTCAATCAAATCGCTATAGTTCCGTCAGACAAGTGATTGAACAAAACGTTTACACACACCCTTAATAAACTATTAATGAATATTCGAAAAAAACCTTCAAGAACTCACCTATAGTATGTGTAGTGTATAATATAGCTGATTTCGGATCCCGTAAAGACCAAGTTGCTTTCGGAGGGGGATGCAGGGCTAACAGGGCCGACGTGCCCAACCCGGCCGCTTCTATCCACACACGCCCCGGTTTCCCCACTAACAGTGTTTGTGTTGTGGCTCGTACGCGTAGATTTGATATTGGTATCACCTAAAAACAATGTTTAAAAAGATACATAATTATAAAACATAGACTAAACTACGTGGTAACCATGGTAACAAATACCGGACTTTAATTCGTTATTCATATAGGTACGTCTTTATATAGAACGACCTATCAACATCAATGATAAGATTTCTAGTAAAAGCTTTTAATTTTTTCTTTTATACTATGAACGTCACAACGAATCGTGGGTAAGATTCCAAGTCGAGAGTTAAGGCTAAAAATGACTTCTGTTTTTTTTATGGAATGGGAGACTAGGTTACTTTAAGTGTTTTCCATGGGCACCAGCTTCCTACCAGTTTGGCCAATAACTGAACGGTGTTTCTAGAAAAAAAAATGACGCAGAAACAAGACCTAACGTTACGTGACTTCAGCATGTCAAACACATGTAACGTCACCTGTCACATTGTCAAACGGGTGTCATAGTTCGCGTTCTCAGTGTCATTTACCTCAACTTCCGCTTCAGCAGTGGCCAGTTCGACACTAGATATGTCAGCGGCGACCAGCAATATACGAGATGCACCAAGTGCTATGCCTTGCACTGCGCCCGTGTGTGATACCTGCAATGAAAGACCTATTAACCGACATCAAAAAAGGAGTTAACATTTTGACCTGAAAATTATTAGGCGGGAGTTTTAAGGGTAAAAAACGGTTTATCTCGGTTTCCGGCAAAACTAAAAGTCCTATGGAAAAAACTCAAATGGCAAAGTTGTAGGGTAATAAAAAGATCTAAAACTTTTGTGTTTACCCATTACACATTTTTCACATTACTTCAAAATTTACGTGAAAAATTAAAAAAACCAAGTTTCTGGTTTTTAATTTTTATCTTTTACAAAATTTATTTTTTTCCCCACGAACTTTAGTGAAAACTTACCTTTTTATGTCTTTAATACGCTGTATTTTATTTGATTTGAAATAATAATTTTTTCACCTTATTTTGAATTAATATCGAAAAAGCACCCTAATTTTCAATCGAAAATTCACCCGTCAAAATTTCAGCTTTTTTCAAAAAGTTGGTGTGCTTTCAGTTCGTTGAAATCTCCACTTTCCTATGGTAAAAATATATATATATTACCATAGTAAATCTTCTCAGAAAATGCAAAAAATCGTATGCAGTAACGCCCAGACCCGTCATCCCCTTCCCTACTTCTCTATGAATCTTCTTTAAATTATATTATATATAATTAATATGGTTTAGTAGTTTTTAAGATATAAGTCCACGCATTTCTAGATATTAAAAACCTTCCCTAAGTGTAGCTTTTAAAGGTACTTGACTTATTTATTTTTTCTAAATTATTTTTACTATATCGTCATAGAATGTTTGCACAGATTATTTAAAGTTATACAAAAATATATGATACAAAGTAATAAAAAGTGTAGAATTACCTCAACAAAGGAATTTCCCTGCATCAATTTATAAGTGAATGTTGCTAGATGATTTGGAGGTCCACCGGAATGTCTCAGCTGCAATCTAGCTCCAGGTGGGAGACGAGATCTCTCCGGAACAATCCGGAGACTTGGGAATACTGTCACCTGTAATTAAGAAAGTCACTTTTGGTCGGTGCGGCGGAGTAACTTATTTATTTTATTTGAGTAGATAATTCTTTAGCTTACAATTTTTTTACAGCTATGTATGGCAAATTTCAACTAAAAATATAAATTAAATATGTATATAAAAGTGATTTTATAAAATTACCACAGTATGACACTTTCCTATCTCAGTTAATAGGATTCTGCTTATAAACGATTTTTTAAATCAAACTAATATAATATATGTATTCATAAATGTAACTATGAACACTAATTATGAACGGCAAAAATAACTTCACGTTTTTTTATCGCCAAGATATTCGTAATAAACTCTTAAGAACTGCAACCATTAATACTACTTAACATACTGAAATAACATTTCATAATAATGTAACAATTGATTGTAATTTTTTTAAATGATATTGCTTAAACATAATAAATAAACTAAGACTAGAAAACACCAAAAAAACCCCTTAGTGGTTTGGTGCCTGAAAAATATATAATTATAAGCTAATTAAATTAAACTGTGTTTTCAACCGAAATTCAAAATTTGTTAAACAATAGGACCCATGTATTATCATAAAACAATATATATTAAAAAATAGCAGTGTTGGCCTAGTGGCTTAAGCGGGCGACCCTCATCCCATAAGCCGTGCGATCGAATCACGGCTGCGCACTATAAAATAAAAATGACCAAGAAACTGATAAAATCGGATGCCGAGACCCATATAGGGTTCAAGTATTACGTAACGTATTTTTGGAAGGGGGGGATCCCCTTTTGTAAAACGTTACGATGCGGGGCGGGGACTAAATTACGCGTTATTGTTAATATTTTTTTCGACTTACACCACATAATAGTAACTAAAGAGTCACTAGGTGGTCACGAAACGTTTTACTATACTTGGGTACTGAAAAACGTTACGGCGAGTTACATGGGGGGGGGGGTCAATAATCTCCAAAAAATTGCGTTACGTAATACTTGAATGCCCCCTTATTGCGCTACTGGATTGTATTACATACATATATTAAAATGTATTATTACCTCATGTTCCGGACTCCAAACACCAGCAAGCATAGCCCTAACTCTTCCAGAACCTTCTGTAACCCCACAAATGGTACCATCTTTGACCACCACATTCCCACTACTCCGCCATTCAGGGTGCCTGCTTGTGGTCAGATATCGATGTGAGACACCCTTAACCAACGCCGTGATGGGAACACATGCGCCTACGCATATTGCTCGAGCGGTCGATACTTCCACGCTTAGGACCTCTTCTATATTCACCTGAAAAACGATTTTCCACATATAATTCTACGGAAATAACTGCGAACCTCGCTGGAATGCGCTTCCCCTGGCGCTTCCCCGCACCCCGCCCCGTTTTTGCCTATCCAGTACCGTTGCCAACGCAATCGCCGACGCACGTGTATTATTCTTGCTTTCGTAATCGCATTTTAGTGTTTATTGTTTCTCTGTTTGGTGAAATATTACATAAACTACCTATTTAGTGCTGTATGTAAGATGGGTAGGACTATACATAGTGCAGAGCGGAATTTAGTACTCAAAGTAATCCAATTCTTTGAAAATGAAAAAAAACACGGCTCTTTCACTGTATAATAATGTAAATAATAAGTATTTGTAAATTTCAAGTAGGTACGAGTATCAATAAAAATAAGTACACAAATAAAATATTTTTTATTTTTACATCTTCAATTTTTTTGCTATCTCTCCAGTTTGTATGACGTCATTAAGCCAGGTTCGCAGATATTTCCGACGACTTGACGACGACGATTTTTTTTGTAATGATATTTTTTTTGAAGTTATACTTCTTTAGGCGCGTTATGAAAAATTGATGAGAGTGAAATTGTACGATGCGCGTGCACCGTGACACAAAATTAACAGAATGAAGTTGCCCACGGAAGATGCTACGGCATTGGACATAATTTAAAAACAACATTCGAATAATAATAGAATTTATGTTACACTTAATGTAAGAGAATAATAATAAATATTTATTTATTTAATTTTTCAAACGTAAACTGAACTTTATTGACCATAATGACTCCTTTTCCAGTCTTTGATTATTTAATTGTAATTAATTATTTGCATGCAATTAAAAACTATTTTTAATAATGCCAAAGAAGTATAACTTCTTACGCGCGTACATAAGTACACGCATCCTTTTTTTTTTTAATTACCAAAAACCGGTATCTCAGAATCCTGATGTAGTGAGAACTGTATAAGGAAGACTTTAAGTATGAGTGTGTATGAGTATGTGAATAGCACATCCATTATACGTAACGTTACGTACGTATGTACGTATAACATACTGTGTATTTGCGAGTTGTTGTAAGTGTGTGTGTTAGATGTAGTAATACCTCAACAGTTTGTCTCTCTCCATACACACATTGGTCAACCACAGTGAGGTCGTATGTGCCCGGAGCTGGTAAAATGGCATTTAGCGTCCCACTGTCGATGCTAGCTGACACGCCCTTCGGTGTTTCCACGTTATAACGCCCACTACCGCCGCTTATGGTCGCTAAATTTGGCGCTACTTCGCTTTCCCATGCTATGTTCACCTGGAATTAAAAAAAATAAATAAAAAAAAAATATTATTTCATTCCTGCATGAATATTATTTTTTTACAGTTATTACTAATACGATAAAATTCTACAAGTAAAAATACATTTATATATGTCACAGTAAAATCGTAAATACCGTTAGATTGTAATCTATCTCGCGAGATTGTGAACTGTCGAAAGATTGTGAACCTCAACGTACTGCTTACAATTTAACGTATTATTATTTGGTAGATTGTTATCTATCGAAGTGAAACCGTCAAATTGTGAAACGGATCGCACCTCGCGCGGTTGACGGTTGTTTGACGGTTTCACGTCGATATATTACAACCTAACGGTATTTACAATTTTACGGTGACATTATATATATCAATAATCAAAAAATCTCATTTGGAACGCAACCAATTTTAGTTCCTAATTTTGTCACGAGAGGTTCTTTTATTACATCTCTTAAAGTAGATACTTTTGCACAAAATGTTGTACCTTATTAGACTCAGAATAAATTGCATTCACTAAATATGTATTTTATTTCAACATCTACGTACATTCTAACAATTACTCCTATTACCTATTATACAGTTTACTTTTCATTATAAAATTTCACACTGTCAAATAGCCTATTATAGCCTATTAAAGATTTTGCGAGTCTTACCTTGCTAGGTTCACATTTGAGTGGCGCTACAACCTTCGCCTGAACGGTGGCTGTTGCTTCTGGTATATTGGCTTTAAGTACCCCTGACCATCCGATGGCGTTCTCTCCAGCTTTCACCACCTATACAAAGAAAAAAAACTTGAGAGGTGTCAAGGGACACCCGGATGGAACGAAGTGCCTTTCGATTAATTTATATGTTAATTGGTATCATAACAGTATGATAGATTTTCTCGACACCAATCTTATATTTCATTGTCTATTAAAGTTTTAAGAGACCAGGAATCTAAAAGAGGAAGAAGGATGATGTCGTTGTGCTACGCAGCGATTAAATAGTAAAATAACCTAAATATAAATTAAGTGGCACAATTAATTAGCATATTTTGTATTTCGGTTCAGATGTTTTAATTTAGTCTCATCTGGTTCATCTCCTTGTATAAGCTGTTCTCGTTGTGATATTAGTTCACAAATTTTTGAATTCGCAGAAATTTATGACATTTTCCTAAAACATTATTTTTTTATTTCTTATAATGAATATTTTTTAAAGGTATTGTATTTAAAAAAATTGCAAGGAAACTAGGGTCCCCGCAATTATTATTGTAAAGGGATTCTGGTGTACGTTTACTACGATTAATTTAGTTAAGTGATTCCAAAAATAATTTTCACTTATCGCTGCGAAAAAAAAAAACAACATTACGAGGTGTTCCCAGGCGGTCACCCATCCAAGTACTGACCTCATCTGATGTTGCTTAACTTCGGTGATCGGACGAGAACCGATGTATTTCAATAGCAAAAAAAAGTGTCGTGACAACTTTTCGTAAGAATTTTTTCCGTCTAGCCCCCTTTCACAACGCGCGATAAGGAACTTCGTTCCAAAAATTCGTTTATGAAATATATTGTAAGTTATTGGATACTCTCATATATTAATTATCTCTTTTAGTAAATTAGGTTAGACTTTAATTATTAGTCTTAAGTTAGGCTAGATCATAATTTTTAATGATGTCTCAGTGAAGAGACAATAAAAAAAATTAAGAATTAGAAGCTATGACCGAAAAACTGCAGCTGAAACCAGTGTTCAAAACTTAGTACCAGGGCCGTAAAATTATCGTATCCACCAAGATGGAAAGGACCAAGAGGAGGAAGAAGAAGTCGCCATAAAAAAGGTGGATAGAAGAAATAGAAGCGGTAGCACGAAACGAATGGAGAAAGGAGGCCTTTACCCGTGAAGGGGTTCCGATCGACGGTACTGAAGGTATAGGATAACAAGTAAAAATGTATAAAAATGTAAAATAATCTAAGCTGTATATTATAATTTGTTTTTGTCATGATTGGAAATAAAACGGGCTTTATTATTATTATCCACCAAGATCCACCAGTTTCGTATTAAAAAAATATCGTATGTTTCAAAATTGTCGTATGCACCAGTATGACCAGTTTTATATTAAAAAAATATTGTTTAATGTGGGTACGATAGTAGTTTACCCTACGTGAAATATATTACATTTACGAATTGTATCGTACGGTGGGAAACAATGGAAACCAGCTAGTAAGTAATTTTTTGTTACACTTAGTCGCACTTTCAAAAATCGATAGGGATTGATAATACAAATTTGAAACAACAGGAACTTTGGAAAAAAATTTGGACAGGAGGTAAATGAGCAGGATCTGCAACGCCGGGGGCTAGCTGGTGTGTTGCCGACCTTTCAAGGAATGGTAGGCTCTTCTCGAGGGCACCTAGGTCGTAGCGGTATGGAAATACCTCTACGGTTCTACAAAATCTCACCTGATAATAATTAAGAGGTACTGGAACTGGATCATATTCTGCATCAAATTCAACGAACAATCGATCTGTCGCTTTGTACTCTATTCCTATGTGATTAGGTTGAGTTTCCCATGACACCCTTGGACCATTTTCATCAAGCAATTCCCTTCCAACTGCGTCCAATAATGTCACCTTTACTGTCACATCTTGGTTTGGACGTAACCATACTCTGAAACAGAAAAAAAACTTTAGAAGTGTCAAGGGACCCCCGGATGGAACGAATTAATCGAAAGGAATTCCTTTCGATTAATTTATATGTTAATTGGTATCATAACAGTATGATAGATTTTCTCGACCAATCTTACGACGAAAAAAAAAAGCCAACATCACGAGGTGTTCTCAGGCGGTCACCCATCCAAGTACTGACCTCGCCCGACGTTGCTTAACTTCGGTGATCGGACGAGAACCGGTGTATTACAATAGCAAATAGGAAAAAAGTGTCGTGACAACTTTTCGTAAGAACTTTTTCCGTCTAGCCCCCTTTCACAACGCGCGATAAGGAACTTCGTTCCAAAAATTATTCACAATGATTTATTTTCATTTTGACATTTTGTACGTATACGTAATAAGTGTAAATAATTAAAAAACATTCTGTTTAGAGCCAAAGCTATAAGAACCAATTTTACTTCAAGGGACCATTTTATTTATAGCATGTACGTAGATTACATTTTTGAAATATTATCTTCTATATAAATATTTATTTCTTATAAATCACAATAGGTACTATATATGTATATGTCAACGTAAAATTGTAAAAACCGTTAGATTGTAATCTATCTCGCGAGATTGTAAACTGTCGAAAAATTGTGAACTCAACGTACTGCTTACAATTTAACGTATTATTATTCGGTAGATTATAATCTATCGAAGTGAAATCGTCAAATTGTGAAACGGAAGAATTTACCATAGAGTTACAAAACTATTACAGCCGGCATAATGAAAATAGTAAAAAATGTAATTGCAAAAAAATAAAAAGAAAGCTAATGTTCTTTGCGAGTTACAACTCGTTGACGTGCAACAATAATTGAACATTTTTATTATGTTTTCAAAAACATTTCATATGTTTTCGATTTGTTTTATTTTTAATTTTGATTTTATTTTGTAATCGTTTTTTTTCTAAAAGAAAATTTCATTAATTTTTCAATTTTAATTTGTGTTTGAAGAGAAAATATTGTTACTTTTCTGATTTTTTTATTTTGATATATTTTTTTTCATCATGTGATGTCAGAATTATTGATTACCTACTAAGTAATAAATACTAATTTTTGAAGTGCATTCATTTTATTTGACCGATACCCTTGTTTAATTCCTAACTCTATGGACATATAACGGTCTACTATAAAGCCGACCAATCAGCGCGTGAGGTGCGTACCGTTTCACAATTTGACGATTTCACTTCGATAGATTATAATCTACCGAATAATAATACGTTAAATTGTAAGCAGTACCTTGAGTTCACAATCTTTCGACAGTTTATAATCTCGCGAGATAAATTACAATCTAACGGTATTTACAATTTTACGTTAACATATACATGCTTTAGCTTATATAATATAACGTGATTTTATTACTTTTAAATTTACACTAAAAAATTTAATTGGATTGTAACCGTTTCCATTTCGAGGTTTTTAAGTAATATATTAATTTCTAAATATAAATTTTCCATAAATTATACATTATTATTTCCCCTGGATGAAATACAGACAAACATGTAAGAAATATGTCAAGAATGTCCCGATGGAGGTAAGCATTTGAAAACAATATTATTTGAAATTTTTCTACCTAGCATTGGAGGAGTTTCCTAAATTTAAAAAAAATATCTAAATTTAGTATTGAAACAGTTCCCTAGATTTAAAAAAAAATTATACCTAGTATTGGAACAGTTCCCTAGATTTAAAAAATATATATACCTAGTATTGAAACAGTTCCCTAGATTTAAAAAAAAGATATACCTAGTATTGGAACAATTCCCTAGATTTAAAAAAAAATTATACCTAGTATAGGAACAGTTCCCTAGATTTAAAAAAATGTATATACCTAGTATTGGAACAGTTCCCTAGATTTAAAAAATATATATACCTAGTATTGAAAAAGTTCCCTAGATTAAAAAAAATTATATACCTAGTATTGGAACAGTTCCCTAGATTTAAAAAAAATATGTACCTAGTATTGGAACAGTTCCCTGGCGTCTCTTCAGGCTCTAGTTTGATCTTGCTAACATGCGCTGAACAATGCACGGGAAGATCGCTCACTTCCCTTTCGCCATCCACCTCCGAACTTACTTCTAGACGAGTTTCGCCTTTCTATAAATAACAAATTTATTTATCAATACCACATCACAATATGCTTTTTGACAAGATTTTAAAACAATTTTAAATTTGCTTTTTGTGTCACGAGATAAAGGTCAAAATATTTTTTGATAAATGATTATTTACAACTATTAATAACACTTTGTTTTTCTGTCAATTAGCCTATTACATCCAAATGGAGTTGAAGACACAAATACTACAAAATATTTTTTACTTTAGATGTTTGACTAGATAAATATATATAGTAACTAGCAGACCGGCCAAGCGTTGCTGTGGCTAAGGTTTTTGTTATATTACATAGTAGTAAACTATTCAAGGGAAACGGTAGGAGAACTTATGTGAAACGTTAGTACTTTTAACAGCGCCATCTGTTAGAATTGTATCAAATAATAAACAAATATTTGCAATAAAATAATATTGCTGGTATAAATTGATGCTGTAAGCTATCCTATCTTTGAAGTTAGATCAAACTGCACACGGTGTGCAAATTTGATTGATATCGGTTCGGTAGTTTAGGAGTCCATAGCGGACAAACGTGACACGTAATTTATATATATTAAGATTATCAGATTTATACCAATATTATAAAGCTGAAAAGTTTGTTTGAACGCGCTCTTCTTGGGCACTACTTGACCAATTTCTAAGGATAGTCCATTTGACGAGGATAGAATAACATTATGCTGCGACTGAATTAGGAAAAAATTGAGATACGAAAACAATGCTTACTCTATGACATTTCATAGTGAAGAGCTGTACGTCAGGATGTTTATGGGGCGGTGGGCCTGATCGCGGCTCTATGTGCGCTATCCGAGTATCACTCGAACTCGGAGACAGAGCTTCACCTTCAGCTAATACCTGAAAAGGTAGTAAATAACTAATTAGCATTATTATTTATTCAGTACCTTCATACAGACTGATCCTAAACTAGGCACACTATGTTGTGATCAGATACTTTTCCGTGGTTAATATATTATATGTGGGCGCAAATTCATATATAATGATTATATTTTTACAAACGTGTACAGATTGATATTTAATTCAGGAATGGTGTTGATCAGCTGCTATTGTCATTCATCATCATTTGGTAATATCGGGGTAAAATTAGTTCAAAACCGTTATATGTTTTATTTTATTTACCAATATTAATGGATCTGCAAATTAAGGACGATTTGATAGTCTGTAGTCTTTATTATTTATATTGAAGAAATGGTGTTAGTGTCAGCTGTCATTGTCATAGTACGTTATTAATGTCAAAGTCAAATTACGAAGCCGTTAATACGAATGGTCTATTTGTCAATGTTGCTAGATCTATAAATTAACGATTATTCAATTGTCGATAATAATAATGACTCCATAGTCATTATTATTATTATTATTAATTAAAGTCAATAATTAATATTAATTATCATATCACTTTAAACATTTAAAACTTATTGATAATAAATATTAAAGTAATCTTTGACACTTGTTTCCATGACTGCCGTTTGACTCTGTGGTCGATTCGGGTTCGGTCGTGGAACGAGTACACAAAATGTCACGAAACCTCTTTATTACAAATTCTGGTTGCTATATATATGGGAACTGGTTGGTGAAGCGCTTAGTTCTATTGAGCGACCGAACCAATCAGAAGCCTTTAAAAAGTGGACTTTAATGTCGAAAGTAAATGGCCGATGCCAACAAACCAATATATGACGTCATTATCTTTAACAATTCATCGTGGTGTCCGGACACAACAATTATGGCGTGTTCAATCTCCGACATATACGTGGAACAAATAAAAACAGTTAGTGACTACTGTATAAAACTATTCGCACTAAACCCACGACCTCGGAGATGAGGGTAACACGCTTAAGCACTTATCATGAAGACATCAGAAATTGATAGTTAAGATATTTTGTATTGAAGTAAAATCTATGATAACTTTGTACCCGGATAACAAACAATTTAGCATGAAAATTATTTTATTAAGCAATACATAAAATATAACCTTTGCTTAATTACTACAAATGAATTGATGTTTGTTTGTCTGCCTAAAACTCAACAATGGCTGGACCGTTTTGGCTAATTATGATCTTGAAATATTTGTGGAAGTTTATGGAAGGTTTTAAGCGTGGTAAACTAAAAACAATTGAAATTAACAATATAAACGGTTCCTAGCTGGGAAATTTTTGATGTATTTTGTCTCTTTAGAAATAAAAAATATATCTACTATCGTCAAAATATATTCATGTAACTAAAAATTTAATTCGAGAAAAAGCAGCATTCGCGTCTAAGAGATGTCCAAAAATATTTTTCTATCTATATTCTCTCTCTCTATTTTTATATCTATTCTATATTAATAACTTACGGGTAAAGTTGCGGAAACCAATGCCGCTGCCTTCGTAGGCCAAAGCAGAGCGGGGGCAGCGCGTACGGCCACGCGCGCCGTGTCGCCCGCACGCCCGTAAGACACGCGTACGCTCGATACTCCTCGCGACTTCCACCAACATTCTAATACGCAACAGGCGCCTTCTGGAAAAAAAAAACAAAATTCAGTTTAAAGAATGTCAAGGAACAACGATTAAATAACAATTCCATGGAGATTTTTCGACGACTCGTTTTGGCTATACATTTATTTTAATAAAATTTTGTTTATTTATGAATTTACATTTGGTTTATATATATTCGCAAATCGCTCGACTTCTTCGAAACAAGAAGTGCCATCGGGATTTAAGTGCCGTATATCGCGGGCTACTTGATTGGAAGTTGCATGAATCTGTTTAGCTCTGCGCCTGATTTGTAAGTTTTCACATTATTTTTACACATTTATAACTGTTTTATTGTCTCCGGCTTTGTGTGATTAAAATATTTCAATTATATAACACTTAAACATAATACCTTCTTATTTGAGTTAAGACTACATATTAAACGAGTATATATTTAGATCTAACATTAGTAGGATAATGAATGTACAACACAAAGCAAATTTGAGTCTTAATAGGTAAAATTTAGAGTCGAGAATAATTTGTCTTACCCTCTGGCTTCATCCAAGACACCGCTGTTACATTGAAAGGCTCCGGGCCCTCAACCAAAGACACTGCGAATGCACTGCAATCGCATCTGTAAACACACCCAAAAGTGTTTTTTATTATATTACCTGATAAGTTATTATTCATAACCCTTATACCAATCAAATACATCAGATAATATATAAAGAATTTTATCTCTTTACAAAAATTTAATTTAACAGAATTTTTACACTGCCCTCGCGAACATCGTTTCGCCTTTATGTGATTTTTTTAATTAGCCTACCGTTTTAGTAGCTACACACCAACATATGGAACATTTTGCTATGCCCCATAGAGACTGTTCGCTTTTTATGAATAAAAACGTAAGTACTAAATAAAAGTAAATTTTTCATTTTTTTTGGAGGGAATTCCATAAAAACCAAGGCAAGGCATAAATAAAATAAAGAATTACTCTAATTGGTCTATCTTCGAGCTTTACGCTTAGCAAAATATTTTGCGATTCATTTTTTATTTATATTTAGAATCAAAACTCACATATCACCTCGGTACCGATAGTTATCACTGACAAAAATTATATAAAAAAATTGAACTAACTTTAAATACTTAAGATACTTTTAAAACTACTGAACCATTTCGATGAAACTTAGACTTTCCACAAGTTCAATAGGATTTGATTTAAATTATGTATTGACGAACTTTAGCATATTCTGATATTATGAAATACAATACAAACTGAATACCCTTTTTTTGAAGGCAGTCAAAAATTACCAAAAATGGCTATGCCGTATCTGTTAACGAACTTACATGTGAAAATTATAAAGTTCCCCCGTAGAAGGATAAGTAGCGGTTAATGCGATGTGAAGATAATGCGGTTTGCCAACACGCGCGTGACCCGAGCTTGATACTTGTACTAACTCTGGTACTGCTGACCACACTCTGAAAACGTCGAAGTATACACGTTATTTTTATATTTTAAAATGCCCATTCTACCCGGCGAGAGCGAACCCGAAGCATTGGAACTACCCAATTTTTTTATTTTTTTTTAATTGGACATTTCACACCAATTGACCTAGTCCCATGCTAAGCTGGTGAAGCTTGTGTTATGGGTACTAAGCAACGGATATACATACATATTATAGATAGATAAACATATAAATACATATTTAAACACCCAAGACCTAAGGACAACACCAAATGCTCATCACATTTATGTTTGTCTCAGCCGGGGATCGAACCCGGGACCCATGGATTCGCAGTCAGGGGTACTAACCACTAGACCAATGAGCCTTCCAAGTACTTCTGGTGTGGGGTCATATACCCCTGCTACTTTCGGGGGCAAGGAAAGCGCAAATGAGTTACCGCGAATACAAAAAGTGTACTCGGTTCGAAAAATAGATTCTACCGGGGAAATTTTCAATTTTAAAAACATGACCCAATTAGAAAATGTACATAACAGCCCCAGGTGGAATAGAACTGTCTAATTAAGATAACACATTTCATCCAAACTAACTTAGTTGGTACCATATCGATTCAATACGTTTAAATTATATGGCAGTCATATATCGTGCTGAGTCTAGATTCTGAATTTTTCCCAAAGCAATAAAGACTTGTATTATGGGCTCCGAATTCCTAAGAAAATCTTAATGATTACTTGTGATATAAAAAAAAGTGTGTGTGTACAAAGTACACATGTCAGAAGTGAAAATTCTGTGGCAAACTAATCTTTAAATGTTTTTCATATTTATACAAATCTAAAAGTTTAGATTTCCGATACTTAGAGGGACGGAAAAAGGATAATAAATAAAAAAGATGGCGCCTAACCGAAAAATGTGACGGTAAATTTTTTTCCAACGCCGATAAAGAAGTTTCACTTCAAATCTTCTAGTTCCAGATATTATTTATAAATATATTACCTGCCGCTAGCTCGTATGTAAGAATATTGTGTCAAATGCACGCCAACATTAAGCTGTCCCACTCCATTAACTGTCAATAATCCATTGTTAGAAAGGGATAAAGCACTCTGGTCTTTTTCTCCCTCTGACCAAGAGACAGACTCATTCCCACCACCACGATGCTTCAGTTGAATATCCCTGAAAAAAAAAAGTGAATACAAAAATGGTCTATGCACAATATTTACTGGGTGATTTATCAAAAAATACACTGGAAGTATATCTTTAAGAAGAAAGTGTTTCAGGAGAGTATTATAAATACACAACCCTATATACAATGATATTGTTTTAATATAACCAATACTTTTACTAAGTATGGAACAGTTTAAAATCCATGTAACGTCCCTCGTATTAACGACAAAGCCCCCTAAGCGTCGAAATCACTCGGCTTGGGTTTGTTTAGCTTGTCTTTCATACAATTATACACTCTACATAGCATTACACCCAGCCTTAATAACGATAGCAATACTAAAAAGTACTTTTTAAGTTGCCGAAATTAGTTAAAACTGCGGAGCTGTGTACGTTGTTCTGTGGCTTTATTGTCCTAGCGAGAAATAAACTCGACTTTCAGTACTCATCATATCATACATACCGAACTTTTCAAGAAATCTGTTCTTTTTCTTAAAAATTCCGCTTGCTTGCATGTGCTTTATCACGAAAATGCCTCAATATCGCAAGATATAAATTAAATAAGTAAAAAAAATAACCTAACTACACATACAGTACCATAGTCTGAAATATACTTTTTTTTTCTAATACAGATTTTTCTTTTTATTTATGGTAGGGGAGCCCGATGCTAAATGGGGATTTACTCGAGCGTCGTAGAGACCTATTGGGATGCAAAGCTTAGATAATAAGAAGAAAAAAATGTTATATGATATATACCTTTTCATTGGTGGGGGAAGCGGCTATAGATTGTTAAATATGTAAAAAAAAACTGTTGCATGGACATCCTCGAGCGCGTCAGATATTGATAGCATCAATGCCCTACGTATTTTTAATAATGTACGTATGTTAATCTGATCGTTTGCATGATGCGGGTGGTTGTATTTAAGGGTTGAAAATGAAAAAAAAATAAAAATTATCGAGCGCGTCAGATTTTCTAAGGGAGTGTTAAGTGCACCAAAAAAAAGCTCTCATTCACTAATCTGACGATTTCGATGGGACGCAAACCCACGGCCATGTTCATACTTTGCAAAAAAAAAATCGCAATTTTGAAATACTCAAGCGCGTCAGATTAAGATATATGTGGTTCATCTTTATGTTCTAAACGTACTGTCTCATAATCTGACGATTATCTAGAGGGATTCGCCTGATCTGACAAATTTTTTTTAGAAAAAACGGTTCACCTAAAGGGCCATCCCTGCAACTTCCCGCTAATTCCATTCCTGGGCGCTTAAAATTGATATTTTGAGCTCGCTGAGTTCAAAGAAATAACATTTCTATGCATTTGAGCTCTCCCAGCTCGAAAGTCTGATAGAAGTTTCATAGAACACTATTTTTGGAATATTCAAACCGCAATAACTTTTGAATGGATCAAGCAATTTTCACGCGGTTGGTGGCATTCGACGCAGTTTTATCATCCTCATAATTTTTTTGCAATTTTAATTGATCGGACCACAAATTTCGGAGTAATCCCGTAAAAACACTTTTTCGGGTTTCTTTCGTTCACGATATCTCTCGAACGAATCAACCGCTTTTGACCAGCTTGGTGGCGATCGACGTGGTTTTTCAAGCTCAAAGGCGGATTAGTTTTTGAAGTAGATCGATAAAGAAACCACTTTTAAAAAAAAATGTCTTATTTTTTTAAGATTTTTCAAAATTACTCAAAATCTATCGGTCCGAATCGGTTCAAATTCACAGGAAATGTAATTTTGAGGGAAATATTTAGAACGCCGTTTAGTAGATTCCGATCGGTTTAAGGAAATGTAGGCATCACGCAGCTGCACGCATTTAACTTTATCGACGAATTTTTGTTATTTCGGCTTGCGGAAATCGTCAGATTATATATTTTTCATTATTCTTGAATTATTTCCTTCAAAATAAAAAAAAAATTAGCTACGCTCGAGAATGTCGAGATGACGTTTTTTCTTTACAACTTTGTTGCCCTCCCCTTTTTTTCCGTCACTCTCAAATTGTCAGATTAGTGGAATATACACTTTTTAGGATGTAATTAACTCACCCTACCTTAATCTGACGCGCTCGGGAATTTCTGATGGTCAATTTTTTTTTACTAATCTGATCCTATCTCCTTCACGGGCGGCCTTATATATGGGCCTCATATTTTGTGGAGGTACTTAACCGGGTACAAGGTATCCCCCTATATATTAATCTGCCGCGCTTTAGTAAATCCCGAAATCCCCTCTTGGGCTCCCCTACCATTAACAGTAACTCTTTGTAACGTCGAAATAGGCACATTCCCTTGAGTGTCGTTATATAGAGATTACACTTAATATATTTCATTTCTATAAAATTAACTTACTGAATAGAATCAGTCCAGGCAACAAACAATTCTGGTGGCACTATTTGTAAGGGGCGAACTGCGACAGCTGATGCTTGGCCTTCCACCTGTAATAGTTTTTTATTCCATAAACAAGTCTTAATCCAATTTTAAGATATTTAATTTACATTGTAGATTTGATTTCCTGGTAAATATTATTTAGGCATTCTAAGGTTGCAATGAGAATGAAAAAATTGAAAATAGTAGAAATATGTGCCTTTTTGTTACGATGTTATCCATCCCCATAGTGACACTTTAAACAAAAAGAATTACCTTGCATAAAGTAGAATAAAATCTTGCTCAAACTTACCGGTTTTGACAATCCTCTTCCAGCAACAGAAAACAATTTGGCAGACACCATAAACCTGCCAGGCTTTAAAGCGATTGCATCAGTTATCGTACCATTTTCAGTAGACCTCAATAAATCTACATCGGCTGCACCATCAACTGTCAGTCTAATCAAAATATCCTGTCCCGCAGTTATAGCATGTCCATTTGAATCATAGAGAATACAGTGAATAACGAATTCTTCTCCTTGTATAATTAAATTTGCTGGCCGAATATTAACTTTGATACTATGAGGTTCGGTAACAGTTAACAATGCAGTCGTAACTTCAGTCGACCCAGACATTAGGAAAATTGGTGTAGTTCCTAACTCTGTAGCTCTGACAAGACTTATGGAGTCTTCAAGATATGCAATGGATGATTCTGATATTGTCATAGTATACAAAGTCTCAGCAACATCTTGAACAGTTAGACGACCAGCTCTGGCTCTGACAACTCTGAAAATTAATTTAAGTTTTGTATCTCCTTCACAATTTAATAATTTCTACCTTATCTCTGTTCCTCCCTGATGTAACATAGATTTCTTTATCCTACACATAAATATATAATAATAAACTCTTTTCATATTTAAAGAAAACATTTTTTTAACGGATTGAAGCTATGTATTATTACAAGTTTATAATAATACATAGCTTCAATCCTGTAAAAAGTGTTTTCTTTAAATGAGTTAAAGTTATGTTAATAACAGACAATACTCTTTTCATATTATAAATTACTATATTCACCTAAACTGTTGTAGGCAACTTCAAGTATAAGATTTGATCTAATGAGAAGATAAAGCAATGTAACTTGTGAATTTAGACATACTTTTAATAATCATCCACTTTGTCCAAACATTATTAGTATATAGGATACTTTAAATTAGTACCTGTATTTTAATGCATCACCAGGAGCTACATAGGCTGTTGCAGGAGTAAGTACAACACTAGCCACAACCTGTAAATTAAATATTGTACAAATGTCATCAAGACAGACTGTTACTCTTGCATCTCCCATTGCTTGACCGTAGAGTAAAACTGAGTAGCCTTGTAAGCTTTTAGATTCCAGCTCTGTTACACCTTTTGGTGCTTCATAATCTGTGTCACTCCATCTAACAAGCCTAAAATATAAAAATAATATTATTTTGAAAGTTTAGACATTTACAATAGGTTATACTAATTTTTACTTATTAAATTGAATATAATTTATAAATACACTAAAAGAATAGTATTGTATTTTACCTTACTAAAGGTTCATCTCCATAGGTACTGCCAACATTTTCCACTGTCCATGTTATTCTGATTCCTTCTAATGTTGAAAACTTATTGCCTAAAATGAAATAATGCTTACATATTAGTAATCCATTTATACAAATATTACATTTATCTTTTTATTATTAAAAAACGAATACAATAGTATGAAATTTATGAATAACTTAATATGAAAAAACTTATATATGTAAAACCTACCAGAATCATCATAAGCAACAACTTCAAATGCCTCAGGTGCCTCTTCCAAATATAATTTCCAGGTTGTACTCATCACTTTAAGTGATGTTATTTTGTCAATATCAACATCACCTCGTAATATCTACAACAGAAAATACTTAGAACTTACAGTTCAGACGTGATAATAAAATTCGCGCCAAAATGTTTAGGACAGTTTACCTCGCCGGTTGCCACTTCCTCAGCTAAAATTATGACTGAACCAGGAGGCACGCAGGTCTTAGATACAGATACTCGGGCACTGCGGGAGCAGTGACCCCAAGCATCGTCGTATAAAGCTTCTAAATCAATGATGTCGTCGCGTGACAAACTCCTAGAATTAAACAATTGTAACTTTCTGCATGTTGAACTAACTTAAAAGGCAGACACAATTTAAGTATAGTTTACTTACCAAGTGTAGCACCCTCCTTCTATTATTTCAAAGGTAAAATGAACCAAATGATCCTCAAACCATGGTAGTAACACTCGTGGAGTGTTTATTTTAGCACTTCTACAAACAAATGCACTAGCAATTATAATAAGTAAAAACGAAAAAGTCTTTAATTGAATATCCATGTTTTACACCATGGGTTACATGTGGATATTAGATAATATTACTGTAGTTAAATACAATAACAAAATTATAAACTTGCGATAACCTCAAACAAATTAAGCCGATAGATTTGAAACTTGAAGTTTGAATGAAATATCAACTATCAAGTCAGTGATCAGTCAGATTACAATTTATTTTCCTTGACAGTTGTTAGTACGAGATCCCGCTGCAGGATTGGTGCGCTCATCGACTATTTGTTTAAAACCAAATTTTTATGTTTATTTATAATTAAGAGAATATATATGTACTAGGGTGCCTATCAAAATTTGGCCGCAATTATTTTTAATTAAATTATTTTTAATTGATTTTTGGTAAAAAATTTCGTTCATTTATTATTTAAATAAAATAACGTCTACATCACGGTAATTAATATGAAGATTCTAAAAAATCACGGGTGCCGTTGCGCATCTGGCCGCACCTCTTTGCAGCCAGGTGTAAACAGGTATGATTTCGATAAATTTATACGTTTATAACCTATTTTTATTAATTATATGTCAAATTGAAGCTAATTTTTTTCTATTAATTATCATATAAAGTTGCTTAGTTAAATCTGGCCGCAAATAAGGGCTACTGGCTGTTAAAGATAATAAATATTTAAGGTAGAGTGAAAGAGAGTTAGCGCGTAACATCATTTGTCAGACGAGGACAGCGATTGTCGGCTAAGCGACGCTTTTAAGCCATTGCGCATGCGTCGAATGTCAGTGTTCTCAAACTGAATACAGTAGAAGCTCGTTAAGTCGAACCTCGATAAGTCAAAAACCTCCAAATCTCGAAAAAATGTTTTGTTCCCTTCCCTTAAAACACCAAAACCTCCATTACTTGAAATCTTGACCCTCTGTTAATCGAAATAATCACCGAGTCCCTACAAGCCATTTTGGTACATATTTTTTGGCGTCTCCCTTGATGTTCGACTTATAGAGGTTCTACTGATGATAGATGCAACATTTTTATTCTAACATAAAAAAACACGCTGTTTTGGAGTTCGTAATAAACAACGTTTTATATTTACATTGTTATTTTATTTGTGCATCTAAAAATTATTATATTAATTAATGTAAAATAAAATTGATAAAGATGAAGTCGTGTTTTTTGTGTAACGAATGTACTCGACTTTAATAATGTATCATTCCAAAAGTGCTCGCTAATGTTATTGTTTCGTCGTAAAAAAAAATATAAACTTCAAAATTTATTATCATTTTAAAAAACTATTTAATATCATTAATATCTAATAGAGATATAATATTTAAGTTTGAATCATTCAAATAATTTGTAATTGGATTATTGCTTCATCAAAATGTTCAACAAATTGCTAACTAGACCGTCGATATTATATCAAATCAATATTAATTTTTTGTTGCAATTTTTAAATTTGTCATTTTGAAAAAAATTACATATTTTTTATAAGTCGTCTCTATTACTCCCCGGTGGTTGAGCACTCTAACGTTCGACGCATGCGCAATGGCTTAAAAGCGTCGCTTAGCCGACAATCGCTGTCCTCGTCTGACAAATGATGTTACGCGCTAACTCTCTTTCACTCTACCTTAAATATTTATTATCTTTAACAGCCAGTAGCCCTTATTTGCGGCCAGATTTAATTAAGCAACTTTATATGATAATTAATAGAAAAAAATTAGCTTCAATTTGACATATAATTAATAAAAATAGGTTATAAACGTATAAATTTATCGAAATCATACCTGTTTACACCTGGCTGCAAAGAGGTGCGGCCAGATGCGCAACGGCACCCGTGATTTTTTAGAATCTTCATATTAATTACCGTGATGTAGACGTTATTTTATTTAAATAATAAATGAACGAAATTTTTTACCAAAAATCAATTAAAAATAATTTAATTAAAAATAATTGCGGCCAAATTTTGATAGGCACCCTAGTACATATATATTCTCTTAATTATAAATAAACATAAAAATTTGGTTTTAAACAAATAGTCGATGAGCGCACCAATCCTGCAGCGGGATCTTAGACCATGTGTTCATTCCCGTTCTATCCCACAAATTTGACAATTCTGGTGAATTATCAAATGAATGTGTCAAAGTCAAAGATTCAGTAGTCAAAGTTTTCAAAATACAAATGGCTGAACAGTGTTTGTCTTATTATGAAAATCTATTTACGCGATTTTTGTGTTACTTCAACCAAAATGTGTGCAATATTAATAAATAAACCACTAACGTAATAAATTTCATGAAAAACTATTTACTGCAATACGTGCGTAATTTATTGAAAATGTCTGTTGAAAGGGCTACAGGTAAAGAGATCGATAAAATCAAACGTCGCCAAAAAAATGACGATATTATTGCAACAGGATTATTAAATGCTGGTGAGGATACAGTACGTTTTGCGAAAATGGATATTTTAAATGACAAGACGGGTAAGCCGACTGAATTACAACTTCAAGCAACTTCCCATCTGATATCTAGCACAACAAGTAGTTTGGCTGATACTCCTGGTGATTCCGGGGTGCAATGTTTGGATAGTGATGCTTCGGAAGCGACGAGTCAGGCTCTTATGTCTCATAGCCTAATCGGGACAGAGGAACTAACGTGTGACAGTATATATGATGCAGCCCCGTCAGGGTCACAGGATATGATTAAAAGTACGAGTAGTAGTATAATGACTCGAAGTGATATCGATAATCAAAACAGTGGGGCAAATGACGATATTGTACCAGAACTCCTTGTTGAAACTAATAAAAAACCCTGCTATGAAAATCTACCAGATGTTGTACTTAAGGCTTTAGAAAGTGAAAAAGTTTCAACTGAAGAAGTAAAAAAATCTGCTCTCAGAACAAGTGAACCAAAAAAATCTCAATCAGAAGATATTGTGTACAGAAGAAGGTGTAGGAAAAAGTCACAAAGTGGCCCTAGTTCCCAAAAGAAAAGGGTGTCCTTCCATGAAGACATTCTGAATAATACTAAAACTGATAATATACATATTGAACGTGGATTTGTTTCATATGGCCCTGATAGTGCATACTGTGATAGATTTAGGCAAAGGAATAATGTGAGTGATAGGTTCTCTTGGGCATCTGGTGACAGGGCTCCAAAATATGCTGCAGATGTTGCACAACAAACTATGTCGGACATCCTCACATATGGAGATAGTAAACATGACCGCAGTGGCATTTTTGAATACTGCCAAGACTTTCGAAAGAGCAACCAAGAAAACAACAATACAGATAATAATAACAAGGACAAGGACAACAATAATGAAACTAGGCCAAATGGAAAGTTATATGGCTGTGATTCAAATAGTTCAGACTCCAATTTTAGCTGTGATTCTGAATCCTCAAGCAGTGAATCTTCATCTTCAAACTCCAACAAAACAGAAACCCCAGTCAGTAATAGGAAATGTGAAAAAACACAAAAATCATACTCTTGTGATGAATTTGAAAATAATGCTCATGTAGCTTTCATGAGAAAAACTTATTTCTCTGAAGCTGATATTGACCAATCTCATGATTGCAGAAAGAAACCTTTAGAGGTACCGCAGAGCCCCATCAATGTAAAATCAGTTCTTAAAAAGAAAAGATACATCACAACTAATGTTGTTGAAGAAACAAAGGGAAACAATAAAGTATTGAATCTATTGGATACTAATAACATCATTGATTCATTAAAAAATTTCTATAAAAATTTTAACTTTAATTTTGCACCTGAAAGTGGATTACCGGAAAATAGTTTTGAATTAAACAATGTCATTGAAGCTCTACCGTGTGATGTTAACCAAAATAGAAAGCTTTCAAAAAGTCTAGACTCTGGATTTCAAATTGACGATGAAGATGATTTTGTAGAAATAAACTTGAATTCACAGTCATCTGATGTAGAGAAACATAAAGATATAGCAACACCAAAAAATCCTGTCCGCAATGAAAGAACTCCGGAGGGATCTCCAAGGCACAAACTTACTTTAAATATGCAGGCTCAAAATGATAAAAAATCCTTGACTGATATTCTACCTCCACTAAGCAAGTATGTTGTGAACTGTGAAAGTACCGTTTATGAACATAAAGGAGTATCATATAGCTATGTACATGATACATTCCAAACTGCCTTTGAAGCCCCAAAGGAAACCTTTGTACCAATACCAGAATCTACTCCAGTAAAGGAATTAATTTCGAGCTCAAGCAAATCAGATTTTAATCAAAGAGATGGTGACAACTCAAGTAGGGCATCAACACCCAAACGTCAATACAATAAAAATGTTCTAGACGAGACAGAGCAAAAGAATGGTGTTTCGAAACACTTGTCATCGCCAAAAAAGCAAAATGTTAACAGGTACAGTCGTAAATCGGCCTCAACCTTACAGAAAAGTGACGAAACCCAACAACTCATTAACGATAATGGCTCTAACACGGATAATTCAACCTTGAAGGGCGCGGATGACTTCAATGACGAATTTTTCGACAGTCCAAGTCAAAAGTTACAGACTAACAAGTCCGCATTACTAAACAGATACTTGAAAAATGTTTGCCAAAAAAAAGACCTTGAATTGAAGATACGTAATAATAAATTCTATCAGACGAAGCTTAGGCTTGAAAAGCATTTCCCATGTATAGTGTATCCGTCGAGGATGGTATCGGAAACGTTCCGTGCGTCCGCCGAGCGGATGTCCCGTCTTATAGACAAGGAGGTGATTGAAAACAAAAGGCTTTCTGTGCGACTGCTCACGGCCGACGAGCCTTCATACTTCGACAGCTTCGAAGACAACGTTGCCATTGAATGCAATGAGAAACTAAGGTTGCAAATTTTCTCGCATCCCAATGAAACCTTGAATAGGGTAAGATTACAAAACTTATTTTCCAATTTACGCAATTATTTATTGATTCATTATATCTAGTATTTGGCTTCGATCGCAAATATATTAAAAAGATATGCTATTCACAATCATGCTGCATTCAAAAACAAAACTCTGAATATATATCCTAAAACTAAAAAATGTGTAACGCAAATAGTCTATAAATTTTTACTCACTTTGAACTATGACCAAACGGAACATCTGCTAGATGTATTAAAATAATTTCCACATATCATGGTCTCAAGCGTATGCCTGATACCAACCCAAACACATCCTCCCAAATACTTACTCTCACACACACTCACTCTCTCTCACACACCCGCTCACTCTCACACACACTCACAACACACACACATACACCCATACAACTCTGTTTCTGTAGGGTTTTAGTTGATCGTTTTGATTAGTTATTTGTTTTTCTTTAGAAACTTTAAATTTTGTTACCTACTCATATATGTACTTTTTTTGTTATGACTGACTCAGTATGACTTTGCTGTGGAATGGAAGCCTGGTTATCCATGTCACAGGTTCTTACCTAGCTTGGAAACCAGTCTCCCAAACCCTTCTTAATTGTAATCGTACTGTTTGTTTCAAATGTAATATAGAAGAAAATAAAATTATTATTATTATCCATCCCTTTTTAAATGACGATGATTCTCAGTCAGTACAGTTTTCATATTTCTTTAGATGATGAGAGTGCAATCACCGTACAACATGGACGACGGATCTTGGACTCCTCTACTAGTATTCATAACGGACTATGCACTGTATGTAGCGAGCGTTAATCCCGGCGGAACTGAATACGATATGATATGCAGATTACCTCATAACGAGTTAGATGCAATAGCGGTAAGTCTTAGCGTAAGATATTATTTAAATTTTTAATACTTTGTATTCAACAAGCATCGATTACATAATAGGAATAATAGCTTTATGTGTTACGTAGGCTTATACATATAGATTACAAAAGACTGTGTAATATTTATTTTATAATATAACTTCCGCAAGCAGATTATCCCGCGATTATTTTGGCGAAATTTTTTGCATACAAAAACAATAAATTTACATAAAACAATAATCATATAACTAAATCTTCCTCAGGTTAAAACTAAAACTGTTGTTATATAAATAAACAGGTAATATATTTATGGACTTTTTTTTTATGGCCCTGGCACGGTTTATGCATTAGCCAGCGTCAAGTATATAAGATTTTTATAATTCGTGCTTTTTGCCTTAGAAATTCGACCATGTCTTCCATGTACGGTTTAGGCACTCGCCCGGTACCGCACAACCCTCCCAAAGGCCGAGAACAAATTTAAATTAAATTAAAACTTGCCTTCGAACCGGGAATCGAACCCGGTACCCCTCACCTAGCTGCCACTTAATAAGACCGCTAGGCTATGAGGTCCCCATTTATGGATGTGTAGTTTAATTAGAAGAACATTTTACTAAAATTAATAGAAAAGTAGCCATCTTGAAAGGTAGTGTTGCCAACTTAATTTTTATTACATTGTCTACAGACTATATACAACTAAAACTTAAATCAACTGCGTATCTTATACCATATATCTCGATTTGAATTAGAAAGTAGGTCATAATCATATTGTCTAATATAATTGCGGAAAGTAAAGTAAAAGTCTGTAAAATTCCTATAATTGTCGTTTTTATCGTTATTGTTTTAAAATACCACGTTATCGAAAGGGTAAGGGTAATGTCAATGCACTTCTAGTCGATAAAAAATATGAAAAACAACTTTATGAGTGCAAAATGTATTGAGGTTAAATATTAGTATTGGATATTGAATAAGTGGTCACATAATAAACCAATTAAGGTGTAACATTATATTTTCTACATAGTTATGGTAGAGTGCCTCTAGGCACACTCTTAGTGATTTTTAAAGAATGATTTGACTGATTTCAAAATATTTTTTAATTGATAGTTTTACCCGGTTAAAAGGCATATGTTTAATAAATAACTTTTGAGTACTAGTGTACTAACTAGAGAGATATATAGACTATGTTCTTAAGGTAAACGAATTTTTGAAATTCGTGCCGTCGTTTTTGAGTTTAGTGGTTGCAAAGATACAAAACTTTCTTATTTATAATATTAGTAGATATAGCTAATATAATATAACTAATTATAGATATTTAACTATAATTTCGTGCTAAGCATTGATAATTAAAAATAAATAACTTGTAAGCATCTCTCATTAAAATACGTAGTCCCGTAGCTATTTCGACAGCTTCCAAGATAACTTATCTTAGCGGGATTGATGACTAGCTGATCCGGCAAACGTCGTTTTGCCATGTATATCAATTATAAAAAAAATAGGCGTTGATCGTAGAGGGGTGAAAATTAGAAAAAATAAAAAAAATTTAGGGGTGGACTACCCTTAACATTTAGGGGGATGAAAAATATATGTCCGATTCTCAGACATACCTAATATGCACACAAAATTTCATGAGAATCGGTCAAGAGGTCGGAGAAGCCGTTTCGGAGGAGTTTAACTACAAACACACGCTCAGAATTTGAATATTAGATTTTAGTATTAACTTTTAATGCATATTTATGAAAAATTCCAACTCAAGAAGCATGATCACGTGTCTCTTAAGGTTGACTTCCGTCAAAAATGAATTGAATTTTGACATACGGGTCTCATAGTTCGCACTAAGTCTCGTTTCTGAATCTCATTTATAAAAAGATAATATTAAAAAATACTGTAAAACTATACAACTAACTAGGTCTATTTCTATAGGAAAACATCACAATTGAAACTATGTTTCGCTCCTTATTCAATAGGTGACAAATGCATAAAATAACTATTTTAATATGTACTAAGCAAGCTGTTAACCATAGCGGTTGGTTTACTTGGCCATTGGCTTAATTACCTATATTTCCACGCTTCAAATGAAATCAAACATGCATTAATCTACATATTCATTGCCTCATTAACCGTAATAGAATCTGATACCTCGATATAATCTAATCAAATAGTTTTCCACTCCGTTTTTCAAATACTGTGACGGTTAAGGCTAGTTCAAGGTTTCTTTGGTTTTTGTGGTATGGCGGCGTCCATAAATTACGTGAGGTGTTTAAGGGGGGTCGAGTCAAATCTCATTTAATCTTACGTTGGAGAGAGGGGGGGTCTGGGCAAATATCACGCAATTTTTTTTCTATTTGAAAAAAAAATTGGAAAACGGTTGACCCTAAAGGCCATCTCTGCAACTACCCGCTAACTCCATACCTAAACGCTCAACATTTCACTTATTTTGTTTTAGTCGTAAATAAAAGCACGAAGCAATTTTTTTCTTTTTTCAATAACAATCCAACGCGTTTACGTAAGAAATTCACATTTTGAAAAATCTCACGTGAGATTGGATGATGAGAAGGGGGTTGAATAAAATCTCACGACATCTCACCAGGGGGGGCGGGAGGTACAGAAAATTTAAAAAAACACCTTACGTAATTTATGGACGCCCCTTATTTTGTGAAAATTTGTGTCTTTTGAGATCCATAGAAAAGGCCATAGACACTTATTTTAGTGGCTGCGTTGCCGGCCTATGAGGTAGGACTAAGTTCTTTTAAATAATTGGAGGTCGTATCTCTCACACTTTGCAAAACTTAAACTTAAATTACATCGTGGAATAATTTTACATTAAGAAATCATTCTATTCACGTTCTTAATGTTTAATGAACTTTATTTCTCATTACAAAAAATATATTTTTATTTACATGAGAAACTTATTATAATATACGAGTGAGATACGCGTCGCCATCAGCTATCCCAAATTAATTATTAATAATCTATTAAGCTCATTATAATATGTATATTTAATGCCCTTTTGAATTGATTAAACACGCTAATATTACGAATTTTCGAGGGTAATTGATTAAATGCACACCCTCATACTCAATAGACCTCTTTAAATAATTTGTGTTCTACCTAAGTATGGCTAACGCAAAAGAGAGTAAAATAACACAAAGGACCATATATTAGCGATTTTGCATTCCAAGGGTGACCCTTGCCAAATATAGGACTATTAGACGGGAGGTTTTGGCAAAATGCCATTATTGTTTGAAATTGTAAACTGTTAAATCTATTGATTTTTCTTTAGTTGTTCGGTACGCGTTAATTTTGTATATTCCATGTAGAAAGTTCTTAATTTTTCTGTCTATATTAACGCTCGTAAAGAAAACTTAATGATTCATGTGCACTTTTATTATTATTATTTAAATGTATCTTTTATTAGTTTAGTTTGTTTTTTTTTTGTTCCTGTTTAGTTTCTTTTTCTTTACAACTATATGTAACACATGTATTTTTGCACTTTTTGCTTACCTTATGTAATTTAATAATTTTTTTTTTCTTTTCTCACAGTGGTTGCCTGGAAGAGATCGCTCGAAAGCGATAAGGCCGCCAGTTGCCTTTCCTTTACTTGTAATGTTGTTAAATTTTTATATCATACAGCAACAAAGTGTAAATCTTTATATATATAATTCTTCTGTGAGTGTGTATGTCACTGAACTTCTCTCAAACGACTGGACCGATTTTGACGAAATTTTTGGTGTGTGTTCAAGGGGATCTGGGAATGGTTTAGATTCACAAATCAGCCCGCCAGGTGGCGCTGCAGTCGGTACTTTCATACTTTGCTTTACTAATTGCTTGAAATATCATGCAGGACAACGTCTGTCGGATCCGCTAGTATTTAAATAAATAAATAAATAAACACTGTGAGGAAACATGTCTTTTCAACCCAAAAATTAACGTCGTTCGTGAGTCATGAGTTTTTCATCTACTTGAATTATCAATGGAACACGCAGAAATGTAGTAGCTCGAGCTCTATTAGGGGTTGGATTTAATACATAAAACGTTTTAGCTTAAATGTACGCACAAACAGATCATTAAAAGAGATAATTTTGTCAAAGGATTTTCGTGAATGGTCGTGTATCTTACAGTCTTTGATAGCTTTAATTACAAATATATAGAATGCTGGTTCAATATTAAAAACTTTGCTCATAAAATATTGACTTCGAGCTAAAGATTTATTGAAGTTTTACTTCTTTTGGCGCGTTAGGGAAAAATGATGAGAGTAAATTTTACGATGTGCGCGCCAACAAAAAACCGACACCCTGAAGTTAGCTATAGTCAACATTTTAGTATTTTTGAAGTTATACTTTCTTCGCGTTAGGGAATTTTTAGTTTTTTCTACATAATTTGAAAAGATTTTTATCTTGTTTCGCCTAAGAAGAATAACTTCGAACGCGTGTACATAAGTATACACACGTTTTCTTACACACGGAACTTAAATGATAAAAGAATCAAAGAGGCGATCTTCTGTTGTTATTATGAAACATTTGGATTTATCACACATCGCGACGGAAGCACGCAAGTGCGATTTATGAATTCTGAATAAGTAGTGAGTCATTCAGGACCTAGGGCTTACACAATACGGGAATTTAAAAGCATATAAAGATTGTTTGATACCTTTATATTCTTAAATCAAATTCCCTTTGCTTATAAAGTCCTTTCGAAAGCTTCAAGGATTCACCCATAATAGTAAAAAGCCTCAAATTATAGAATCGCGTCAAACAAGCAAACATGACAAAATATTCCTTTCATTTGAGGCTTATACTAATTGGTGTATTATAAATATTTATTAATAGTACATACTTAGTCAGTGCTTGCATTGGTATTATCTGCGACGTTTAATGGTATATAGATATGGTGTACTTACTCCCGGTTTATGTACCTAATATATAAAATTCTCGTGTCGCGGTGTTTGTGGTTAAACTCCTCCGAAACGACTTGACCGATTCTCATGAAATTTTGTGTGCATATTGGGTATAACTGAGAATCGGACAACATCTATTTTTCGTCCCCCTAAATGTTAAGGGTAGTCCACCCCTATTTTTTTTTTATTTTTTTTTATGATACAGCATTAAAAAATACATACAACCCCTAATTTTCACCCCTCTACGATCAACCCCTATTTTTATTATAAATGATAAACATGGCAAAACGACGTTTGCCGGATCAGCTAGTATAATATATTCTTATATATAACCCTATTATATTATAAAAGTCGACGGCGTTCGTCAGGCACACCTTGCCTATTAGAAAATGATCACGAAACAGAAATATAAATCTGAGGCCCAGAACTAAAAGGTTGTAGTAACATGTTTATGTGGTATTCATATTATCCGAAGAAGCTATTCGAAAAGTATTCTTTCATGAGAAATATTACGCGGACATTGACGTATACACGGACAAACAACCGGGTACAATGATCGTACCTACTGGCTATTTCATATCGAGTTGGTTCGTTTTATATTTCCTACGGCTGTACTCGACAGTTTTAGGTCAAGAAAGTTATATCCTGACGTTATTTTAAATGGAAATATTATTTTGGAATTAAGCCAAGATATTGTTTCGGCTAATTTTAATGAGATATTTAGATAACGAAGCAGTTATAATTGTTATGGATTTAATCGGCCGATATATGTCAAATTAACGACAATGATTAAGGTGGTAAAGTAAACGTAAATTAATTGTAGCATTTTATAATCATTCAATCCTAAAATGTATATAATGTTCTTAGACCTATTCTGTGACAATAGGTGGGCTGAAAAGTACATAGGCTAACATAGATTTTTTTACATAGAATTTGATTGGTTGTTTAATATAGTTAGTTACCTTCGAGAGCGATACATCATACAACGACTATAACGCATCTTCTAAGGCAGTTTTTGCCGCGCACCACCACTATGTGGAACCAGCTGCCCTCTGAAGTATTTCCGAACCAATTCGACTTAGGGTCCTTCAAGAAAAGAGCGTACCAATTCTTGAAAGGCCGGCAACGCACTTGCGAGCCTTCTAGCATTGTGAGTGTCCATGGGCGGCGGGCGTTTGCCTCCTATTACATTAAAAAACGGGCATAAAAATGTTCTATACCATTTTTATAGTACAATTTGTCTTTATCCACAAAATAGGCTTCAGTTTCGGCGATCAGCGCAAAATTTTTCGAACCAACAAACGAATTCAAGTTTTTTCATCTATATCTTCATTGATTCATTTGAGTTTCACAAAATTCAATTCATATTGTCTAATGTATAGTAAAATCTTCCAGGTGGGTCCGGAAGCACAATACATCCAAGTAATAGATACATCTGGCAACATCGCCTGTTCTGTGGTAACTGGTGAATCGTCTTTGGGCGCGCGGCTTGCATCCTCATTGGAGTGGAGTGCGAGGACTTCTCCATTAAGGATCTCCCGACCTCCAGCCATGTTGCCACTTCATTGTCGCCATTTAGCATCGGCTGTGACGAGACAGAGGCATGAGAAACAGGTAAGTTATCATATCTATCTATTTAGTGGTATCTCTCGATATTATTCTGTAAGATTTGTCATAACAGGTTGTATAGGTACCGTCTTAGGTCAGTTTAGTATTGTTTTGTTTAGTGAGCGTTCAAGTATTACGTAACGCAATTTTTGGAGATTATTGACCCCCCCCCCCATGAACTCGCCGTAACGTTTTTCAGTACCCAAGTACAGTACTGTATCCAAGTCTAGTAAAACGTTTCGTGACCATCTAGTGACTCTTTAGTTACTATTATGTGGTGTAAGTAGAAAATAATATTAATATATTATTATAATAATATATACTTATAACAATATATAATTATAACAATAACGCGTAATTCAATCCCCGCCCCGCATCGTAACGTTTTACAAAAGGGACCCCCCCCCTCCCAAAATCATTACGTAATACTTAAACTTAAACGCTCCCTTATTAATAAAAAATATTGGTAAATAATTTGTAAATATGTTACGTCGTGGAGCACAGAAAAACTATGCATGTCATAAGCATGCCCTAAGGCGCACCTAAACTGAAGAAACGTATTTTGATTTGATATATATGTCACCTAAGTAAGTGCATGCTCCTATTTCACCATGCCTCCTGCTGATATAGGACAAATCTTTGTTTTTATTTATATTTATTTTAATGTAATGATTGCAGCTCCTTACATTGTGTAAAACAAAAAACTTGGCGAATAAAAAGAGTGGCGAAGAGTTTATTCCCAGTTCTTGTCTTCTATTCTACGTCCTTGATTTGAGAACTGGCAGTAAATGTAAAATTAGAAGCATTTAATATGTATTTCTTTTTTGACGTTCATAAGTGTACATTGTGTTACCTATATGAATAAATGTTTTTGATTTGATTTTGATATAAAAAAAGGTAGCGGGTCCAACCGCTAGAGAACGCCAAGATTGGAAAAAATTACAGGAAGCCTATGTCGAAGGAAAATCTGTAAATAAATAAATAACCGTTTGCCGATAGATTTTACGTTTAGATCGGGACTAAATATTAAATACACTTTAGGCATATTTACTTTATATTTAGCATGTAAGCTATGGGGCAATATAAGCTTTTTATTTTATTAAATACTAATACAAAAATACAGGAGCGGAATTGTTATCTGTATTCAAACTATTATCTATAGCCGTTACAAAAAACAATTGAAAAGCTGTTAAAGTATATTTTTAATAATGAATGTTTACTACTAAAGCTAGCCGTGAATAGGTTAATGATGTATTCATTCATATGGCATCATAGTATTACCTAACACTTGTATAATACACTTATTTTCTTAGACTGCTAATGGATTTAAAGATCTCTAATGTCATGTCAGATACATTGAAATGTAACATACAAATTAAAATCTGTTCGTAAATTAATCAATAAAGCTTTTTATATATTTGACGAAAACTTCTTTTGGGATTGATTTGCTCCAGTTCAAACAATTTGTATGACTCAATACTTGGCGATGAAAAAGAGTGGCGGAAAGTTTCGTGCCAGTTCTTCTTACCCGCTCTACGCCCTTGGCTTGCGAACTGGTAGTAAATGTAAATTTACAATTAATTTAACTTCTTTTTGACGTTCATAAGTGTACTTGTTTACCTATATGAATAAAGATAATTTGAGTTTTGTCAAAGATACTTTATTTCTCAAAGAATTTACATTACATCGTATTGAAACTATTTAAAAATAATCTATATAAAATAAAAATATTAGTTGCTAAGAATATGTACAATATTTTTTTACAGGCAGGTCGCATCGATGTTACAACACGAATTGTCTACTTAGTAATAATTTCTTAGACGCTGGACCGCCATGTAGAACCTGCTGCTAACTGAACTATTTCCGAACCAATTCGACTTAGGATCCTTCAAGAAAAGAACGTACTAATTCGTACGCCGTATTATATAAAAAAATAACAATTTTCATCAATAATTAAAATATATATATTTGTTAAACTGAAGTAAAATATTGTTTAGGTGCCTCCAATCATATTCTACGGACGTGCATGTTCAGGCGATGCTGAGGACCGACTTATGGAGGCTCCTGGAGCCTTCGCCCCACCGCTCGAAGGGTATCTTATGTGCAGGACTGATAAAACCAAACGATTTGAACCCTGTTACTTCTTATTACGGTAAGCACAAAATTTCAGTTAATTGCATTGTTCAACAGGCTCTTCGTTTGATTCGACATTCATTTGCCTATTACGACAATTAATAAGGTGAAATCTCCATAATGGGGTAGTAAAGTTTGCAAAGTGATTAACGTGTATTTCCGCCGGCCAGCGGGCTCCGACTCGCCGATAAATATCATAAGGATATTTCCGGAGTAGTTGTCGCCCGGGCCTGGCAAGAAAAATCGATTGATAAAAATTCGATTTTTTATGCAGAATGTCACATCCCTACTATCTGGTATCAATAGATATATTTTAAGACGCGTGTATGTGACGCTATTTATTACCATGCCTACTAAACTGTTTATAGAAATAGCATAGCCATAGTATCAAACACACTTTGGGAGGAATTAAAGAACACTAGATCTTACTTGGGTTGAACAATTTTGTCAATTCATTAACTGTAATTCAACCACCAAACAGTACTGATACCGCGTGATTGGGCCGGCCAGCGCCATCTCGTGACGGAATAAGTAACAAAAACACACGCTATTTATTTTACGTATTAAGCCGTCAATAGCTTAGAAATACATTTGTATCCAGCCTCTCTTAATATTTCAAAAACATTCCAGAGCTGGTGTCCTTCATTGGGGTCCACATTCCCCAGACGGGTCTCCCCTGCCAAACAACATAGCCCTACGTTTAGTAGTGGGTGTAAGAAGGCATATGGATGCAACGAGAAGACCTCACTGCTTCGAGATCGCTCTCAGTGACTCGAGTAGACTTCTGTTGGCAGCACCTGATGATCCCACAGCATCATCTTGGCTCCAGTCTTTGCTCTTGCATGCTGCTCAAGTAAGTGACGTATAGTTAAAGAACGTTTTTTATTTGTTTATTATAAATTAAATTATGTATCGTATTATTTTCTGGGGTTTACTTGTATATTTCGCAAAATTTGATTAAAATTTTAAAATATCAAAAGCATGTCGATTCAAATTATGATTTTATAGTGTTATCGAACCATTTTAATTAATATTTTTGGGCATTGATACCCAAATTTGATACAGCTACAAAAAAAATAGTTTTTTGTCGGTCACAAAAGCACGAAAAGAAAGTACTTTTTTTGTATAAAGCTTGCTTTTCAAAGTTAAATGTTCTGTTGACCGCTAATAAACGAGTATATTATAATTAAATATACAAACTTAAATGATTTGGAAGGCAATAGGCGGCCTTATCGCCACCAAGCGATGTCTTTTAGGCTAGAAAAAAAGAAAAAAGGAACCATTAATGCTTGATGTTCATACAACTTTACATGGTTTCCAGTCGTTAGAAGAGAAAACAACTCCCAAGAAAGCAGTTCGTTCCGGTCCACCTCCCGCTTGTACGGTCATCGTCACGCCGTTTGAGGTCATCAGCTTAAGAGACACCCTCGATCTGGCATTTGTGGCTGGAGCAGCTGCCTATTTGAAGGATAGAGGCTCGGAAGCGTTGTTAAGAGGTACTTGAAAATTTATTTAAACGTATTTATAAGAAAATTTTGTGAAAAAATCAGTTCAATTTAAATTTTAGTCATCTGTCACTTATCATCACAACGTGTACTCATTTGTCAAAAAGAGTCGAAAGATTTTTTTTTTTAATTATAAGGTGATTACTATAAAGCTTCAATCTGACACGAGTAATAAGGATAGCACGTTCAATAGATATATATCATAAATACACTTTGTAATATTTTTGAGTACAACGCCATCTAGTTATAGAATAAGTAACTAACAACGTTTTTATGATTCATACAAAAGATCGCGCAATTGCTAACAATTTCAAATACGAAAGACTCAGAACTGTGTCTGTTTTAAGTCAAAATAAAGTGCATATGAAAATAATACAATTACATTTAAACTTACTTAGAACATACGTTATGCTTCGAGAGGATTTAAATGCAACTGACTCGCAACTGAATTACTCGACATTGTATTAAAATGGCGAAATCCTTAGAAGTGTTGGCATTGGTCGTCTCCAAATCATAGCTATCGCGCAGGCGCAATAGACTGTGCCAACATTGTGACAGCAGTTTTCGAACAAAGGAATTTTCTTTGTTTTGCCTACGAATGTTTTGGGCTGGCTGGACTATACATAGGTCCGGTCACGTGTTTAAGCTAACGCGATAATGTGATTTTTTTTATGATTTCAGAATATATCGAGGAAATGCACACTGATATTGAGATTTTGGCGTGCGGCTCAATCAAGAACTTGACAGCATTCAAGATACCCGATACAGATGAAAACTGGTGCTGCTTGGTGAGTGTGATATACTAATAAATTAACTAAGAGTAAAATCAAGAAAAAGAAGTAATAATCGTCAAATGATGTGTCAAGTAAAATGGAAAAATTTAAGTTCGAAGACCGTTTTAAGGTTTCCAAAAGTTTTCCTGATTGTGAAAAATCTTCAAACATATAATATAATAATAAAATTTCAAATATAGTACTGTAAGTTTGTTTCCTAATAAATACATTTTAATAATATACACCTTGTTCAGATTTCTTTTGAACATTTATTAACCGCTGACATCCCAAATTTATATAACTGAAGGTGAGCGATACACCGACAGTTTACGACAGTAATTTAAATATGTGTTATTCATATTTCATTCGAACCTTGACGAATTGCTGTCACGGCTCACGTGTTACAATATCTTCGAGAAAATTCCATCTTAAACTGCTGACCGTACCCGTAGAGGGCTTATTTATATATTCACTACTTATGTGAAGATTTTTAATTGGCCCATAATGTTATATATATATATATATACATCTATTTCTGTATTGTGCTGTGAATCTTCTGAATAAATAAATGTGTTACAAATGTAGTTGTAGGGTTGATAGGTTCTTAGATCTCAAATATTTAGTTGCGCTTGCTAATACATACACTACATATCGTCGCTGTAGAATGATAACCTCGTATGTCCAGATGATAAACAAACATTACAGGAAGGAGATTTTTTTTCTTCACCCAATTTGGGTAGGCAAAGGGAATTAGCCCATACAGCCAAGTCCTTAGTAGAGTTTTTTTATTGATATGAAATTTAATGAGATCAAATGAACAGAAACCTAACTCATTGAATTAAATCTGATATTGAAACAAATTAGTAGTTTCTTTTTAGAAATATTTGCATGAATCATAAAAAACTGCTGATTTTTTTGTAAAAACTTAGATTTTTTTCTTTTTAATAGACATTATTTTGACAGTTGGGAAAGAGAACGCTATACGTCCCTTTTTCAGCAACTGTATTAAAAAAATTGTTTCATTTAGTCAATGTTCGTTAAATATTACTAAGAACATAATTAAGTCCTTACTTCATGATTATACAAGTTAAATGACAATCTAAGAATAAAAAATAAATGTTTTTTTGACATACGAGTTTATCATTCTAGTGACGTTATACAATACAGATACTCCTGACAGTTGTTACGTATAACTTTAAATACCCATCTCATAGTACACTGGCTGGCTAGTTGTACATCCCTTATTATCGATGCTTGCCTTTATGAGCGAATCCGACTTGCACATTGACACTTTTTCTGTGTTTAATAACTGTGTGTACTTTTATAGGAATGGAGTGTATGCGAGGCACGCGAGCGGGGTGCGGGGCTTGCACTAGTGTTAGCGAGTAGTAACGAACTGGAGAGGCTTATAGCGGCGGTGGAAAGAGCATATTGTGATCTTACGGTAAGCTTTTTTCATTTATTTTACCATCCAACTGATGAAAATCTAATATATAAAATTCTCGTGTCACAATGTTCGTTCCCATACTCCTCCAAAACGGCTCGACCGATTCTTATGAAATTTTATGCATATTCAATAAGTCTGAGAATCGGACAACATCTATTTTTCATCTCCCTTAATGTTAAGGGTGGTCCCATTTTTTTAAATTTTTATTATCAAAAAATTAAAACTTTTTGTTTTTATTTTTTTATGATACAGCATACAAAATACATACAACCCTTAATTGTCACCCCTCTACGATCAACCCCTATTTTTTATTATAATAGATAGTTATTTTTATTGAACTAAAAAATGTTTCCTAGAAATAATATACATGACAAATCGACGTTTGCCGGGTCAGCTAGTAAAATTATAAATATATATATATATATTTTTTTTTTTAAATTATATATATTTATTCTTTTTGCAGTGTGAACCATTTCCCCTAAGCGTTGTCGAAGCCACCAAGTCGGCCTGCAGTACCGCACACTCTAAATATGAGGCTGCGTGGGCGCATATGCTTCCATCCCATCAGTAATTTAATCAAATCCGTAAAACCGACCTTAATAACATACTTAAGGGTTAGTATGAACACGTTCGTTATTACTTTCGTATTTATTATCGACTCTTCGATGAACATATATATATGCTTTTATTAAATTAATACGTTTAATTTTTCACCTATTACATTATTTTCTTTACAACCCAAACGTAAGGAAGCGAATGTTCCAGAATTGTAATATCCTTTTTACTTGAAGGACATTGTTCTGTGTTTTTAGAATACAGATAAGTTTTGTAAGTTATTAGGATCGGTCCATTAAGCGTAATCTTTGAAGAACTATATAACATACTCAATATATAGAAATCAGTACATTATAAATCTACTCGAAATTCAAATATTAGAAAACCTGACGTTATATAATCGACACTTATTAGGGAGCGTTCAAGTATTACGTTATGCAATTTTTTGAAATGATTGACCCTTCCCCCCCCCATGTAACGCGCCGTAACGTTTTTCTGTACTGTACTAGTACTGTACCCAAGTATAGTAAAACGTTTCGTGACCACCTAGTGACTCTTTATACCTAAAAGTTACCATTATGTGGTGTAAAGTACTGGAAAGTCGAAAATAATATTAACAATAACGCGTAATCGTGACGTTTTACAAAATGACACCCCCCCCCCCCCCCTCTCCCAAAATTCGTTACGTAATACTTGAACGCTCCCTACCGTGCAATAATCAATAACTTGTTCTAAAGAACTTTTAGCACAATTTAGAATTAAAAGCTTTTGAGGTTACTGTAGTGTTATTAGGGAAAGTGTAATGTCAGTATATATTACTGTCACTAAGTTTCTCCGGTTGCCATGGCAACGAGGCTAGAACATTACGTTTTAGTTATATAAACACTTGTTTTACGATCTTAGTTGACGATGAAGCTATAATATTACCTTAAGATTCAACTTTAATGGTTATCTGTGTATTGTTCTCACTGTCAAAACGTCACAAACTAAAAAATACCACGTCCCTTTTCCTTTGAAACGTTTTTGAATTTATTGGTCAATTCACACTAGGCCTGTTTTTTTATACATTGAGTTTAACCTTAATATACTGGCATTGCACCATATAACCGTACTTATCGTTGTTAAGGTAGTAATAGTATTGTAAATAAACTGTTTGTCCTTTTTTGCTACAAGTTATCTTGCTATGTTGGATAGAGATAGCATGTTAGATTCATAGGCGACTTCTAATTGTATAGCTACTAATGTATCGTGACTTCGAATAATGTATTTTAATCCCAAAGATAATGTGCTAAATTATTTTATATAATTTTTCGTGATTGTTTACTGTCGAATAATGCCCATTTGGATTTCGCCATTGATATAGGATTATCGTTGGTAATTATTCATCATATACTGTCTCTCATTCATAAAAAAATAAGTCGAACTATGTACCATAGAAAAGTATTTTTGTCTCTTTTTATCAAAGCGTTAACACAATTTGACAGAAATGGACAATTAAGAAGTTTAATTTAGAAGAAATATTTTTTTCTGATTAAGGGAATTAATGTTAGAAAGGATTAGTATATCATGTATCATAAATATGTATATATATCTATATACGGTCTTAGCAATTAAAACAATTGATAATCTATATCGATTACCTGACGGATTTTTTTTCTATGGTCTATGGACAAACTAGTTGTTATACTCGGTCCGAGTTGTCATCGTACTGGTACGAGTCATAGACTACAGAACTGTCAAATGTATATCAAAATTGGACTTATGCAACGACCTTTATATGTATGATAAATGAAATGAAACGGGGCGTTAATGATTTGTTACTAGGGTGAGATTAAAAATGTCTGTCATTTGTCAAAATCTAGGACATTTTTGACGTACGGATGTAAGACTTAGCGCTTTTTTTGAACATAGATAGTAGAGAATAATTACCAACTGTAGTACGTTATTCTGAAACTTGATGCATTGGTTTGGACATTCATATTATAATTGATATCAAAATTATTTAATTTCAAGTTTAACGGAGTATTTTTTGAGTTCACGAGCCTTTTTTAGCTTTATTTTTAAAGCTATTTTAATGGTGACGTGTGCGAATTCAAGTGGGTTTGAATATTTTTGGTTGTAACGTTTTGGGCGAAGAGCCATGTGATATTCTATGTATAGGTAGGATTAAGAAGTGCCTCGCGTATTGTTTTATAGTGAATATTTGAGTAGAAGTTCTGAAGCTCGTCACAAATGCAGAGACGGAACGGCATAGTACGTGGGTAACACTGAAAATGTTTAGAACTGGCCAGTTAGAAACATTGCTAATGAAAACTTTTTTGAATTTCAATTTTAGAACTCTTTGGTAACCTAATGTAGTATATTGTCATTTGTTTTTGTGAATTGGCGGCAAATCTAAAACTCTTGTTACACGTGAAAATGAACCTAGGCATTGGTATAAGTCCAAAAAATATTACACGAACATTTAGGCGTGTGGAAGTAGTGCGTATGGATTCCTCATACTTTAACCTAAAATACCTTTGCTTTGGTATCGCCAAATGTTAGATTAGTTCAACGGCGGTGACTCAAATGCTGACATTGTCACAGGTGATGGAAGCTATGCTATTGCTACGAATCTAAAACTAAATATAACATTCGAGGTATTCGCTTTATGAGCCCTGAAGATGCGAAACTGCCATAGAGCCCCTAAGGAAGAATGGGCGCACTGCTTTTCTTAGTGGTTCCATCGAATGCCACGATGTGTATAACCAGCGGCACGTAAGTCTAGCGCTGGCCGATACGTGGAGGGGATTGCTGCGCATGTGTACTGTCGCGCGGGGGACAAAATGCGACTGGAGAGCCAATCGACGCTCTTCATTCCGCTAGCCCCCCTCAGGTACCTTATTTTTTACTTCTGCGCATAACGGTCAGCGCTAGAGGTTCGTGCCGCTACTTATAGAGAGGAACGGAGATTATTTCGAAAAACAATAAAAGTATTGGCGACTTTCTACATTGAGCCGTTTTTGATTTTCTAAACATTTTCAGTGTTACCTAGGTATTAAACGCTACAGTGAATATATATAAATGTTTCATATATGTTTTAACATATTTATTTATAAATACATACTCTCCTTACAGTACTAAGCCAATACATATAAAGTGATGGTTATCTTTAGACAAATTGGTTGATAGACAACAATTGTCGAGCTTTAGTTAAAAATAGCTGGGGATTGGTAATTTGATTTAGCAGTGTCTGCAAAAAAAGGGTGCGTGTACTTTGTACGCGCGTAAGAAGTTATACTTCTTTGGCATTATTAAAAATAGTTTTGATTGCATGAAAATAATTAATTACAATTAAATAATCAAAGACTGGAAAAGGAGTCATTATAGTCAATAAAGTTCAGTTTACATTTGAAAAATTAAATACATAAATATTTATTATTATTCTCTTACATTAAGTATAACATAAATTCTATTATTATTCGAATGTTGTTTTTAAATTGTGTCCAATGCCGTAGCATCTTCCTTGGGCAACTTCATTCAGTTAATTTTGTGTCACGGTGCGCGCGCATCGTAAAATTTCACTCTCATCAATTTTTCATAACGCGCCTAAAGAAGTATATCTTCATAAATATATAATTAAAGTCTAGATCAATAGAAATATTTGTGCGCAATTATTTCTTGTCCCATTGTAGTTATAATTATCATAATTTAATAGAAAATAATTATTTGAGGGTAGAAAAAGAACCGGGAGTCACAAAGTCTTTACAACTTCTATTTAAATATGGAATGCGTATTTAATATCTTTTTTACCAAACTCCGGGGCACTTATTTTGTATATCTCAGTGATTATTCCAAATTAGGTGCACATTTTGTACTGCCTACAAATATAGTCGTAGCAAATTTTTTTTGTATGCTTTGTATCTGTGATTTGTGTTTAAGTTTGGCGAATTTAATTATATATTGGGCCATTCAAATATTATATAAGCACTAACAAACGTCTCTTTTATACCCATACTAGTTTAAAATGAAATAGGCAGAATACGAAATTCCACACGTATCACCTCGACGTCAAGGCAGTTTTTGCCCCGCACCACCACTTTGTGGAACCAGCTGCCCACTGACGTATTTCCGAACCAATTCGACTTAGGTTCCTTCATGAAAAGAGCGTACTAATTCTTAAAAGGCCGGCAACGCACTCGCGAGACCTCTGGCTATGAGAGTGTCCATGGGCGGCGGTATCACTTAACATCAGGTGAGCCTCCTGCCCGTTTGCCCCCTGTTCTATAAAAAAAAAGCTTTTATTAAACATATTCACCCATAAAATATTTTATTTTCCGGTTTATATAAAGCTCGTTACGGAAAATATATTATATTACATATTCTTAATGGATTTGGGAATACTATAATATAGAAGTTGTGTTTCTGTTTAATATGTAAAAAACATACTCTGGGATATAGCATATATATAGCAGAGAAAGCTGGTGATAGAATTTTAAATTGATCCAGCAGTTGCTAAAAACATAAATCTAATAATAATAATTTTATTATAGATAATAGAATAGTTAGTACAAAAATAATGCTTATATAATACTTGAAAGGCACCATAAACTATAAATTATATTTTAAGTATTATTTTGATACGAAATCGTATGAAGTTCGTTTTGTGGCTGTTTTAAAACATGCTTTGTTGTCGTCTTAACAATGACGATTTGTTCGGTTGATTATTTCTGAGCGAGAGAGAGAGTGTGTTATATCATTTAAAGTGCAAGTTATAAAACTGTATCTGTCTCTTTCGCAAGGCCAAACGCACAGACCGTAGTTCGTGGCATTTGTCAAAATGAAGTAATATGTGTATATTTTTACATTTTCAGTGGAGACTAACTGAATTAATTTTACCGAAAGAAAATGTCACAAATTAAATAATATTTATATGACGAAGTCTCTCTTAATGTTTTTATGTTATATTTCATACTATTTGACCTCTGTAATATTTTACTTCAAGGTCAAGTATTAACTTAATTTAAAATATTATGCAAACGACATTAGTATTAGGAACTAAAATGGGCTACTATAAAGGTTAAATTTTGATGTTAATCTACTGTCTTTAGTAGAATTACCTTGGCTCTCACAGTAGAAATATAGTTAAATATTATTATTTTATTTGGTGACCTATTACCAAATGATTTCTATATTCCTATTATTGGCACATCCTGTCACAAAAATAGTCAATACCGGCAGCGTGTAAACCTGTAAAATGCAATATTGAGAAAGGGCAAATAAACTTTATTATTATATAAGAATATATTGAATTGTATTGACGACAATGGTTTCGTGTTACCATGAATTTTACAATTATATCTATGGTTGTAGTCTTGCCTTGATGATATCTCTTTAGGTTTCATTAAAACTCGAACTATGGTCTGTGGTTCCAAAACTAAAGTATTAATAAGAACAATAATATTGTTAAGATATAGTACTTATTACAGTTTGAAAACCGATAAACATTGTATATTCCATTTATTCACTATAATCAAATGAAATATAATCCGGAATGGGACATTTATATTTTTAATTATTATATCATTTTATTTATTAATAACAATCAGTTTGATTACTTTAGGGAAAATTATACTGCGTATGAATTTTTTATTCTAGTTTTGTTGTGATCGATATTTCTTAAAGATAATTTTGTTAAAAGGCTTTCGTGACTATTGTTTAAATTATTATTAGTTTTTTATATTACAGATATTTTTTTAATACTCTGTCTCATTCAATGAAATTATTGTATATTGTTCTATTGATATTAAATTGCTTGACATTATATTGTTCATTATTGCATAATAAATATTGAGAAATAAAATTTGCTTTATTACCCCGTGTATTTGAATTATTCATATCACACACGTAGCACACCTTCACATTGTGTATCGCTTATTAATGATAATTTCAGTTAGAATCTAAATACGAAACTTACACCATGTATTTATAATTTATTAGTAAAAAAAAGGGTGCGTGTACTTATGTACGCGCGTAAGAAGTTATACTTCTTTGGCATTATTAAAAATAGTTTTTGATTGCATGCAAATATGTAATTAATTACAATTAAATGATCAAAGACTGGAAAAGGAGTCATTATAGTCAATAAAGTTCAGTTTACATTTGAAAAATTAAATAAATAAATATTTATTATTATTCTTTTACATTAAGTGTAACATAAATTCTATTATTATTCGAATGTTGTTTTTAAATTATGTCCAATGCCGTAGCATCTTCCGTGGGCAACTTCATTCTGTTAATTTTGTGTCACGGTGCGCGCGCATCGTAAAATTTCACTCTCATCAATCTTTCATAACGCGCCTAAAGAAGTATAACTTCAAAAAACACTGCCCTGCCCTAACAGGCGACCCTAAATTGACAAGAGTGAACAATAAGTGAATTATATTTACAGACGAAACAAAAAAGCAAACATAAAAAATTCATTAGGAAAAGCAAAATTTCATAATAAAAAATGCAAGAAATTAACTAATAGGCACTAACAAATAATAGAACTTTTGCCAGTTCACCCAACGGACAATGAAAGGTATGCATATTTGTAGGGATTTAGTAAGGAGCCAAGGCAAATTTACCTCAAAAAAAAATATTTGCCTTTTCAAAAAAAGACTCAAAGATTTATCAAAATGACAATATTTTAGCACTATACAATATACCAAATACACAAACATATGAACAAATGAACAAGTACTTGTATGTGTTTATACGATTGAGTCATTTTGATCTAAATTATTACTATGATTTCTTTTAAATAAATTAAGATAACATATGGAACGAAACACCGGGATTGTTTCGTTACATTATAATGAACAGATAAATTATACATATAAATAAGGCGAGAAGAATCACGTTCGGGGCAAACGTTTAAAAAAACTCTTGTACTGCCCATTCTTCAAATTTAGTGGCAACTGCGGAATCTGCATCATGTACAAAAGCTCTTTCATGATGCTACTGGAAATCACTTTATAAGCTCTACGCCGGCAGAAGTTTCTTGAAAGAAATGTAAATATGCACCTAATAATAAAGAAGGTGACTTAGTCGTATATTCCCTAATAGGCTGGATGTATTGAAACTCCTGTTCACATTTCCGCTAATTTATGCGCAGATAAATTTTCCGTATCAATATATAGAAAGCTTTTTTCTACGAGATTGAAATAGCATGGCTCTGTTCACTTTTTGCGACTTTAGCAATGTAAGTCCAATAGACATGACCTTGCCATAATCAGAATTATTGTGCAATGGGATAACGAATACAAATATTATTATCATGTTTACGAGATAGTAGATACCTGCCTTGTTTTTGAAGTAAACTCCAGTAAAACCAGTTATTTTAATAACAAGAGTCTATTAGCATACTGAGCTGCGATGTTTTATATAAGTTAGAAATAGCTGTTGGACATTACACGACGTATCGCTATGTCGGAGTTAAAGGTAAGATTTCTTTTTAGTATTTTTCCCTTAGGGTATTCAGGAACGAGGCTTAATAACGCAAAAAAACGGACGTTATAAATTTATTTAATTTTGATATACGGAAGTTCGCGCTTACTCTAGTCTAGTTAACTGTTTTGTTTTTTGTTAAACGTTAAATTTGTTTGCCTACTCATGTACTTATGTAATTTTTTGTTATGACTCAGTATGACTGTGCTGCGGAATGGAAGCCTGGTCATCCATATCACCTTGGAAACCAGTCTCCCAATACCTTCTTAACTGTAATCGTATTGTTTGTTTCAAATGCTATATGGGAGAAATATGTTATAAAGAAAGAAAAGAAAAAAAATGAGATAAAAATTAGGAGAATTTATTATTATAATTACTCTCGTTTCTGAATCGCAACCTCAGAGTCGATACTTACCTAAGCACGAATCTCGTATGTCAAAAACGTACTTACTAGTTTTGAGAGTGGTATGAATGGTCAAATTTTAAAATTAGTTTGCGCAACGTCTTGACTATCTTACATTTAAAGTTTACGAAGATACATTAGCTATTTATATATGTACTAAGCTTGTTATTTATATACTTATTTATTTATTTGTTAATTCGTTCGCTATCATTACGAGTTCATAACTTTATTATTCCGTATTTTAACAGTATCTGACTGGCTTTGATTCGGAATTCACAAGTGAAGACCCGCGTCGGCCTGGGGCTCTACCAGTGGGACAGAATAGTCCCCAAAGATGTCCATACGGACTTTACGCGGAGCAGCTGTCTGGTAGTGCGTTTACTGCTCCGAGAAGTGAAAATAAACGCTCGTGGCTTTACAGGTATCCATAATCCGTCATAATACTTCTGTAAACTCTTAAATGAGTGGCGCTACAATCTTTTTGAGTAGGCCTTAGATTTCTGTATCTGTTTTATGATCATTTGTCAATCCCATAGGTAAGTGGGTGATCAGCCTAATGTGCCTGACACATGCTGTCGACGTAATGCGTTGTAAAATGGAAAGTCTTTATTAAAAAAAAAATAGTTAAAAAAAACTAAAAAACACGCTTTTAAAGCACATCAAACTAAAAAGTGAAAAATAATTCCTTATTTAGGCTGAAAATGGTAATGAACAAAAAATACTGGTATTATTGTGAAAAAGCGTGGGTTGCTCGATAGACGAAAAATATGGCACAGAGAGTGTTTTTTAGTTTTTTCAACTATTATTTGTTTTTTAGTTAATTTTTTTTTTCGGATTATTGCATTGTCATCGATCTTTGATAGGTGCGCAAAATTTGAATAAAATCTGTCCGTTTAAAGTGGGTCAAAATCGAGTCCGAAGGAGTCGGTTACATACATACATACATACACATACAGGTGAAGCTAATATAAAGCGTGTAATATGTTTTAACCACGTAGAAGCGAGCCGATCCGTTGTTAAATAAATTGACGATTTAATAACTCTCAATTAATTCCAACTTTGATGCTTTATGGTGTTTAACAGAATCCGTCCATCCGTGGTGCATAAGCCGTTCAAAAGGTCGAATATTGCCAAGTACTTAACACACAACTGGAATGAAGCCGAACCGGATCCTAATCAAGTATGAATTATTAATTATATTTACTCTAGCGACGTCGAAATCATTTTGTTAAACTTGACGTCATAGAGTAACTGAAAAACGATTTGGAAACTGATTCAAAGGTACAATTTTTTCTCTCCGTCTATTATTTCTGTTGATAACAAAATGATAAAGTTTTATTATAACGCATTATCTAGTTAAATAAAGTTTATTTAAATATCATTAAATAAAATGTTGACTACAGCTAACTTCAGGGTGTCGGGTTTTTGTGACGGTGTGCGCGCATCGTAAAAATTTACTCTAATTATTTTCACATTTACTCTAATTATTAGCACAACTTCACTAAAAATTTTAAATTATTTCTTAGTCTCGCTGGTCACCTTTCGATATACCAAATGAAAAGGTGGATTTCGTCGCCGGCTTGCATACAGTTTGCGGCGCGGGCGATCCTCGAGCACGCAATGGAATCGCCATCCATGTCTACCTTTGTAACAGCACAATGGATAAAAGTGCTTTTTACAGCAGCGATGGTGATCTACTTATTGGTATGTATACACAACTTGCACTATCATACAATAAGTATTAAAGCAATTCTTTTAATACTAAAGCAATAAGTTAACATTTTTCCAATTATTTTTGAACATGTAAATGAGGTTTACTTTTCGTCAACTTAAAACTGGCCGGCCCGAAGGCTGAGATATACGTAATATATATGTTTACTTCATAATTTTACGTAGTACTTTTACGTTTCATTAGTTTCCATTGTTGTAATTTACCACATTATTACGAAAAAACGTGTGTTATTTTCACGCGTTAGAAGTTATACTTCTTTGGCGTAACAAGATATTTTTATTTTCAAAATTTTTTCTTTCGCCTTATTCTACGTTTGTAGAGAAAACGACACTAACATTAGAAAAAATTTACTCGAATCATATTTCCCTAACGCGCCAAAAGAAGTATAACTTCAATAAAAATACAGAGAATACTTGGTTCCGTTCTCGGTTGTAGCAAACGTACCTGAGTAATTAATTGTAGATTTATTTTAGAATAGTTCTATCGATTTTTACATACCAGTCCAGCAGCTTTAGCCTGACCTGATTAAACCTATTTTACTTTATATTTATATCATACCTAAAGGAATGAATTGTCTGAAAGTAATGTTATGCAGTCTTATGTCATAATAAGTGACACAAATAATATGATGAAATGAGGTATAGTACTTATACCTATTAAATATTAATTAGCTTTATAACTAACATGAACAATTTCGGCCAAGCAGTTTTAGCATGCGATTTTCATCCCTGAGGTCGTAGGTTCGAACCCCGGCTGTGTACCAATAGACATTCTGTCTGTGTGTCTAAGGAAAACATATTGAGGAACCAGCCACCAGCCTGAGAGCCAAACAGATACAGCAAGCTGAGGCCCGGACCATAAAGGTTGTAGTGCCAGTGGTTTTTTATGACATCTTTTTTTTACCATTTCAGTACCACAACAAGGAGTTCTGAAGATAACGACCGAGTTTGGGAAACTGGAGGTTGCACCAAATGAAATCGCAGTCATTCAACTTGGAATGAGATTTGCTGTAGCCGTTGATGGACCTACAAGGTAAATTTTATAAACAAAAGAATCTATCTAGAATATATTATATCAATGAATTCGCAATGTTGTGTTACGATCTTAAAATCAGTCTAGGACATATTATGTAGGTACCTACGTTATTAGGGATTGGTTAGAATTATTATAGATATATTTCGTTAAATTAACCTAAAATAGTTTAAATATATTTTGTCGTTTTCTAGCGACAATTTAAAATTTTATTTTTACTTATTTTCAAAATAAGTATACATTTTTATTATTTTTAGATTTTCGCATATTTTTAGAATCCTTAAGATATTATTTTTTATTTTTATTTTTATTTATATGATGTTATAATTTTTGTATCAATCAGTAATAATTACGTTTTTTCTTGTACATGGTTAGAACTGTCGTAGCTAATCTGTGGATCCTCTTTAAATAAATAAAAATTATCTATGATCTTAATTTTAATAAAAATTAAAAATCGAAGTTCGAATAAAGGAAGGTGCTGCTTTTACTCCGACCTAAAGAGAGGATCCTCTACTGTCGCTGACTGTCTCGAAGGTCCCAGCGGCAGAGTTCGAGAACTTGTCATTTCCTTAGTAGACTCAATAAATTAGGGTATAAAGTCATTATAGCGATTTGTAGGTGTATTAATTCAACTACGTGTTAATTTTGTAGGGGATACATCCTCGAAGTATTCGATGGTCATTTTAAGCTTCCGGACCTTGGACCCATTGGTGCCAATGGACTGGCCAACCCTCGGGACTTTCTTACACCCGTCGCTTGTTACCATGATGAAGAAATACCAGGTATAGTCTATGGTAGCTAGCATACACCATACGAAGGCAACATTATTTAATACATTACTTTTATTTATAGAACTATAAATGTTGAAATTTTATTTATCAATTTTTTAAATATTATTGTAATAAAAGTAAACGTAAGTTGTAACTAAATTTATAAAATGTTTAAAAACCTATAAAGTAGAGAATCTAGTCAACTGTTGGCGGGAATATTGTTGCATATTTATATAGACAGTAAAATGACTAAATTCTTTTTAAGGATTCAAAATAATAAGCAAATACCATGGAGTGTTGTTCGAAGCTGAACAAAATCATTCACCATTCGACGTTGTGGCGTGGCATGGCAACTATGCACCTTACAAATACGATCTGAGCAAGTTTATGGTCATCAATTCTGTATCTTTTGACCACTGTGTATGTATTTAAAAATTTACATCTTTGTTTAAGAATACGAACAAAATAATGATTTAATGTAAATTTCTTTAACTCGTAATTGTAAATGGGCAAGGGGAAAAAGACCAAAGTGCCTCCTGGGTCAAAACGAAACGATTATTATTTACGTATCTCATTGAGTATATAAGCAAGTGAAGTCACAACCCTTAGGTCTTTCTTTCTTTGATAATATATATTTTTAATAAACTCCCAAGAATCCTAGGGTTTTAGATATTGATTTCCTTACGAATTTTTATTTGCCTGCACTGTATGAGTTAATTGCAACAGAGAAAGAAAAAATTACCGGAAAGACGCTAAAATATCTTTGTAATTGTGTTAACTGCGTTTATAATTTACATGATTAAAAACAAGACCCGCTACCCCCCCCCTCACATTCGTTACGCTTCCAAGTTCCACATTGCAGGGCGAGGATTCAGAAATGCGACGTAACGCGAACTATGACCCCTTATGTCTAAACCCAACACACACAAAAAAAAGTACTTCGTAGTAAAAATATTATAATTTTCATTTATATTCTAGGATCCATCAATATTCACAGTTCTGACTTGCCAATCCACCAAACCAGGAGTCGCTATAGCAGATTTTGTTATTTTTCCACCAAGATGGTCGGTTCAAGAGAACACTTTTAGACCCCCGTACTACCACAGTAAGTCTATATTTAAATATATTTTTACTCAATGTGGAGAAACTTTAAAAATAATGGGTAATTTTTTATGATATCGTTATCGATATCGGCCAAAATGCGTCCCAACTTCAAGTCTATTATTTATGGTTATAGTTTAAACTTTGATTATGCATGTGTATTTAAAAAAAATTAGACGTTTGCAAGCAATCCCAACGGAATTTAAGTGTTATTAAATGTTATATATTGTCATTTTTATTGCTAAGCGTCTGAACTACAACTTAACATGACATGACAAAACACACTCTTTTTACAAAAGAGGTTAAACAAAAAAACAATCTTCTTATTTATCTTGTTAGTTAAAATAACAAAAACTGATAAAGAGTCAGAAAAATCACTCATAACCAAAATTTATGACGATAAAATCACTGATTAGGAAACTGTATGAGCGAATTCATGGGTCTGATCCTGGGGTCATATGAGGCAAAAGAAGGTGGCTTTCTTCCCGGCGGAGCCTCTTTACACTCCATGATGACTCCACACGGCCCTGATGCCCAATGCTTTACGGCTGCTTCAACAGGTGAACTTACTCCACAGAAAATTGCCGTCGGGACTCAGGTAATTTATTAAATATAAAATCCAACGCATATAATAACCATGTAGGAAGTTTAATCTCTAAATTATTATTAATAATTGTTATAAAACCTATTACAGAAATAATATCGAAAAATCTCTTAACAATAATGTAGTATAAGTAATACAATATATATTACTATATCATAACTACGAGAAGCCATAAATAATTATTTGTGAATTAGCAAAAAAAATCAATAAAATATTACTATGTTCATTGTTAACATTAACAATTAATTTACTCATATAAGAACAGAACAGTTTTTTCTGATTCTTTTGGCTTGTTCACAGGCATTCATGTTCGAATCATCTCTGAGTATGGCCATCACGAAGTGGGGAGCTGAAACGTGCCAAAAACTCGACCCTCAATATCATCAATGTTGGCAGCAATTGCCCAAATTGTTTTCTAATCATTTAAATGTCTAATTATATGAATAAATTCTAGTCGCTGGGAAATGGTTTTTTTATACGCAAAATAATGATTGTCGATTTATATACGTCATTGTTAACGTCATATATAATGCGTTCCACTAAGCGCTCACGACGATCAAAATGCTCCTTTAGCCATTTCACATACCGACCGCGGTCGTTGTGGTCACGGCGAAAACGTCACTCATGACGTCATGACTAATGCTCACGCAACGCTCACAACGACCCATCTAAAGAGGTGGGTCGTTGTGAACGTTGAGAATAATTTGGCGCAATTTTTGAATTTTTTTTTGAAATAATATGACAAATAATAATATTAATATATTCAAAGCTTAAAGATGGCGACAAGAAAAATATCCAACTGCCGTCAAAGGCATTTCGATTATATTTAAACTTAAGTTGTTTGATAACTTCACCAAAATTATTTATAAAATATTCAATTATTCTTCACTTTTAACATAAATAAATTTAAGTCACAAATATCAAAACTTATTGTTTATGATTACCTAACCTCCTTAAAATTTTACTATTTTCAAACTTGACATTTGTAATATTTACATGAACGCCCGAAACGCTCCATAATCCCCATTCACAATCAAGTGGAATGGGGAAATCAGCGGTCGTGAGCGTGAGCGTTGTGAACGCTTAGTGGAACGCACCAATAGTAATTTATACCTAGAAAAAGCCAAGTGTCAAACCATCTGCTGACTTATGTAGAGGAACACTGGAACTATACTATGCAAACTATATTTAAAAATTAAATCGGCGAATTTAAGGTATGCCGACAATACAATGTTTTTTTTTAATCTCATTTTATTTGAAGAGTGAATTAATGAGACCAAAGTTATCACGCTATGACCGAATAAAGGCGCAAGAATCTACAGGCACAGGCCATTTTATTGAAATAGGAAAAGCAAAGCTCATAAAGCTCGGTTAAAAATAAAACTCGGTTAAATCATTACCTTATTTAATTCGTAATAATTAGAAGAACTTAAACTATTTCATTAGACATTCAGTCGCGTCACCGAGCATACAACTGTATCGGCGAATTGTGACTTATAATAACTTAATAAATAATATTGGAATCCTCTCATGACAAAAATTATTAAAAGCATTTACTGTAAACATAAAGTATATAAAATAAATCTGGAAGAGATTCATTATTTATTTAGGGTCCTATTGTTCATTGCTGAGGTCTCGTGAGTTGCCAGCAACTCTCAGTGTTGCTAGTGTTAATTATATTATTTATGACAAAACAATTCAGGCTTTCTTCGTATTGGACCCTAAATAAAAGTAACAGTGAATATGATTTGGGGAATTGATAAGTTTTCCGTTGTACTATCGATTTTCAATTTTCAAAATAAGGTTTATAGAAATACATAACTATTAATGATTGGCGGTTATACAAGTGAAACAAATCTATAAAATTGTCAATGAGATAAAAACATAGGCCCCATATTCTAATACTATTGAACTGTCAAGATAAGTTTTCACTAAATTTGAAAATAGTACTAATTTCTTGAAGACTCCGGTGCTATTTCTCTTTTGTGGAACTCGATGTGGTCAAACATGTCTATATATTTGATTATTTTTAGACAAGTCTGTCTACAAATGTTTGATCGGGTATCAAACCAGTTATTGTTTCGATAATGTGCTCCTGATATCACGCGTTAACTTAGACACAATGGCAGTTTTTTAAGAATTTACGTAGCTAATAAGTGCTCACTATAAATTTTCTTAATGTCTGTCGGTTACCACAAGATGGCGCTATTTTTAATTTCTATCTTGTTTTGAATATGGGCCTAGTTATTCGTATGATCAAAGCGGGGAGAACCAACACTATTCCGAAATTCTTAATAGTACAGTACCAAAAATTTTTACATTTTTACAATAATTTTTTCAATACAAAATTTTTTCACTGTTGGCTGGTTCAGATACGCCATTAAAACTTGACATGTTTAGTACAAAGACCTCAATAAAAGTTCTGACAGGAGATAGAGAAACCAGGCATTACTGTAATTGTGTGGCATGTTTGAACAAATTTCTTAAACATATAAGCGCGAATTTATTGTATTCTTCAAACTTGCCGTTTTAAATCTCCCGCCACACCTGACCGTTACGTAAAATATATGTGTAACCCTTCCTAATGTGTAGTCACTATCCGTGGTTTACGTTGACACTAGATTCCAGTTCAGAGGCGGGTGTCTCCGGTTCTTCATCATTGTAAATGTTTTCGGCCATTTGCCATACCTGATAATAATAACCATAAAAGTTACTAAATATGTACTATGTATACTTTATTATTTATTTATCTTTAAACATAACTCTCATAACTAAACTGACTCAAGAAAACACGAATTTTACAACAGTAAAATATGTCATAGCTATTTAATGTGAAAGAACTCAGAATCTGTTGAGAGTTTAAAAGAAACTCACGATTTTTTAAAATAAATTAATGTAGACTAATATAGTTATCAGAAAACATGTTTTTTTTTAATTTGAAATTATCTTTAATTTAAAAACTATATATTGTTAAATATTTAAAATATTGTTCATTATCATCCTTTTTTGGGATCTAGATTAATTATTAGCGATTTTTTATTATATAATTAAATTTTTCATGTCAGTTCTATCATCTAAAGAAGACACCAACAAATCTTTAAACTTTATAATAAAATTGTGTCAATAACAATATGTAACTTACCACATACACTTAATAAAACTTATAAAAAATTTATTATTAAATTATATTTAATATGTATATAAAATTTTAAAAAAAGACAAATTTATACCTGCATAATATTATCCTCAGAAACTGAACAGATGACCCACGGCTCGTTAGGGTTCCAGGAGAAGTCAGAGATCTTGGCAGTGTGACCTCCGTGGATGAAGAGCAACTCGGGGGGACCGTCTTCTGCATCCTCCGCTGTCTGTTCTTCACCGATTTTGGACAGATCCCACACATGCAGTCTAAAAATAATATTTAGTTAAATTAATCAAGTTAAGTAGCCATAATGTCTAAAAATATGAATATTATTTTCCAATATCTTTCTTTGGGGAAGACCTACAAAGAATTCCAAATTGAAATGAGATTGACGGAGCTTTAAATAAATAGTTATATAATCACCAACATTTAATGTATACTGAATAATTTCGATGAATATCTTAGGAGAAATTTTAATTTTAGTGTCTACAATTAAAAATATATTTGAAATCTTACCTCCTGTCAGTACCGCTGCTAGCCAGTATGGTCTCGTTGTGCGGTGACCATTGCACTTGGAATATCTCATCCTTGTGAGACTCGAAAGAGTGAAGCTTCAACTTCAAGTTTCGGAGATCCCATAAGGCGACCTAAACAATTAACATTGCCTTAACCATTGAAATATATTTTGTATACATTTTTAAAGTTATACATCTTTAGGCGCGTTATGAAAAATTTATGAGAGTGAAATTTTACGATGCCCGCGCACCGTGACACAAAATTATCAGTATGAGCGCCGAGCGTGCGCGAGCGAGATGGGAATAAGACAATCTACAAATAAAAAGAAATAGAATATGCGTGACGTCAGCAGCTATGCCAAAAATTTTGAATGACCATAATGACATTTACCTTCTAAACAAATAAAGGAGTTTTCATTATTTTTTCAAAGAAATTTAGCAATGCTTTTTCAGAAAGACCTATTGTTATAAATATATAAATAGGTCTGAAAAAGGTTATGAAACCTACCTGATTATTAAATTGAATTAATAAGATAATAAAATAATAAATAATTATTATTATTAATATTAATTAATAATTGAATAATATACTAAATATTAAATATTTTTAAATTATTAACGCTAAATATTTATTATTAATTATTTAATATTTAAAAAAAATAAAGAAAGCCAAAGAAGTATAACTTCTTACGCGCGTACATAAGTACACGCACCATGACTATATATCATCACAAAACAGGGGTGTTTATTTATATGTTTGGAAGCCTCATTATCTTTGGAACGTGTCAAATTTATGTTTTTAGTAGATGACACAGACTGATGGCAATTAAAAACGTTTAACTTCTGCTTGCGAATTACATAATGGAAAAATTTATCTTATTAGATTAGTATATGTGCGAATGGAAAGACAGAATACTGGTTCTAATATAAAATTTCCAAAAACCCTTACAACCTTATTTATTTCTTGAGTGATTGAGATATCTTGACTTTGTTTAAAAAAGTCAAAGAACTTTGGGTACTAAAAAAATTAAATAAAACATGTTTTCACTATATTGTAATTGCGTGTTCCTATTTCGCCATAGCTACTGCTTATAGAGGCTAAAGCGTTTTATGTTCTTTAAATTCATTCCAATTCATATCGAGCAAGGTGTAACAATTTCAGCTACTTACAAGTATAAAAATAAACAGTTGGTAATTATTATATGACGTCCATTAATGTAAATTACATGAAAATATTGCATGCAATGGAAATTTGTATTGTGAACTACTTATTTAACATCTAGGCAACTAGAATCTTCTTTGAATTTTGTTTGACGTTCAAAAGTGTCATTTTACGTGGTCTAATTGAAATAAATGATTTGACTTTGAAAATATGCTACTAACTACTTATTCAAATTACTACTAACTACTTGTTTAAATTACTACTAACTACTTATTCAAATTACTACTAACTACTTATTTAAATTACTATTATATATACTTACGGTTTTGTCAGCACTTCCAGTTGCCAATATGAACTCGGAGTATGGGTTAAAGCTGAGACAATTCACTTCCGCTGTATGAGCATCCACTGTGTGAGAGGGTTTCGATGTGTTGTTACATCTGGAAATACAAACATTAGTTGCAATGTTAGATTTTTGCTCATAAAAGATATTTCAAAAAAAAAAATTACCCATCTACACATATTACGTTACGGAAATTAAAAATTATTTCTTTATCTATAGATATTTCTACTCTAATTAACCAACATTTTAAACAGGCTGTTTCTTGATCTTAATAGGTTTAGAATAACTGGAATATTTTGGCGAAACATCGGCAGTCCTCGAATTGTAGAAATTTATATATATGTAAAAACAGATCATATCTATAAATCATAAAAAACCTTACCTGGTATCCCAAATCATAAGTTTCTGGTCGTCAGCAACAGACCCAAATAGGGACTCATGCAAGAGGTGCCAGGCCACATCCTCTACTACAGCTGTGTGCCCAGTAAACACCGACTTAGCTTCGATTACTCGTCCCTCTTTGGGAGTGGCATTGATGTCCCACAAGCATATAGTGTGGTCATCGCTATAAATATAGAAAAAGAATTTAATCTATGTATTATGAGATTCAAAATAGATATCCCAAGCTGGACTAACTCTTGGCTGTTTATTAATCTTCATTCAATTGTGACCACCAAGAAATAAGCCAATGTAGTGAAAAACAAAAGGATTTTTGTTGAAAATTTATTTAAAAGAATATAAAGCAATTCCATAGTTAGCAGAGCCAATTCAAATATGTTTTTAAACTTGCAAACAACTGCACCTCCAAGTTAAATATGACTGTTAAGACAGGAGTCAATGTTAGGTATTGCCTAAAGTGATGATTATTTAATAGTTGAAAAGTACCCGATATGTTGAATTATGTAGTTTACTAAATTTTAGTGATCAGTTAAAGAAATATTAATAAAATTAAAATTTAGTCAAAAATGTGATTTTGTTTTTTACATACCTTGCTGAAAGAAGATATCCATTTAGATTGGGGTTCCATGACAAACCATAGCCTTCTTTTTGATGACCACGCAACCTGTTTATACAATTCATACAGTAAAGTTCATAATAACAAGGATTTAGAGCCTAGACTAAGCATTAAGCATGATTCCCATATTATGTCAAGTGCAGAATGTTTTTGCCAAAGAAGAATTACACTTGGCACTGTCTGCACTAAAAAATTTTAGGGACATTTTATACATAACACATAAAATCTAATAGATCACATCAATTTGTAATAAAAACTTGACATAGTATTGTATTAAACCGAGCAAAATTTTTAAATTGTAAAAAAATTAAGACATGCTTGCTGTGTCTATCTGTTCAGACCAAAAAGTAATAAAAGTAACAAATGCATGTGTTATGCACCTTGTACATTATATTCCAGGTATCCTTAGTTATATGGAAGCCCGTCAAAATATATATATAGACATGTATGTACACTCAATTAACATGCGTAGGAGGATAATTAAGGTCTATCTTCAGTGTAAAGGAATGATGCCTCAACCGATAACCAGTCAAACACCAGACTGATAATTTATATAAATATTATTAAAGAAATTTTACCTTAGATCTGGATGGCATTCTCCTGAAGGTTCTGGCTTGGAAGGATGCTTTGTGTAGTCAAAGACCAGAACATCTGATGAAGGAGTCTTGGTAGCAATAACACAAGGATTCTGGGGCATATAACGAGCCCTGTTCACTTCACCTTCATGATTTATTTTAATTTCTATATCTATCTTTCCTGAGACTGAACCGAAGCCACCAAACTCTATAAAGGAAAATAGTTAATATATTAATTTAATAGCCAAACTAAGTAACTTAAAATTAATTTTAAAGAAATTATTTGACTGTTACATTTTGTCTATGCAGTGGTAATAAACTACTCTGCATCCTAAAAAATCTAATGCAGGATTAGCCCAAAAACAAATTTTCTGTAATAATTTTCATTAAAATTTGTTTGTGTAATATAGTTTTTAGTTTATTGTCATACCTCCTTTGTCATTATCATAATGACTAGCATCAAATTGTGCATCTTCATTTGGTAGTTGAACACTTGCAATAAGCAAATGGTTCTGTTCATCGGATGTGTGTGTGCCCAAGATAAGTCTAAAAACAAAAGATAGTAAAATCAATAGACAGGCATACTAAAAAGATACAAGTTTAGATAGTCTTATTCATGGTCTAGTTCATTAAGTCTCGTCATACCTGTGTACAGAGTAATCTTTTCCTTCTGGTCTGGTTACGTCGGGAAGCCACTGAGCGGTTAAAGAGGGCCATTCTAGAGCATGGGTCATAACCAGATCATAAAGAAACGGTGTGTTCTTTTTCCATATTTTATATTCTTCGTTGATAACTCTTTCTTCGACAGCATCATCAAATGTTTCTGAAAGAAACGAAGAATAACTAAATCAAACGCTAAAGGATAGACATTTTTGATAACCAAAAAAACCAAAGCCAGCTCTTGTCAAGCGCCTTGGTAAATGGAAATTACAAACACATAATTTACTTGTTTCAGATAAATTACCTCCATCTCCTTTATCACCCATATTTTGTGATATTATCAAGCTCTCACTGCGATGATAGTTTAACTAAATTACAAAAAAATTACACCGGGCTTTCAGTGCCGAAAGGCGCCAAACAGCAAAAGACAAATTACAAACGTCTTCACTCTTCTCTTTGGCGTTATTATGGTCAATGGTGGATTCATATGGCACATAAACTTCCGGTTTAATAGATACACTTTCTATTTAATTTATTTAATAGAATGATGAAAAAAGAATTTCAATCTAGTTGTTATCTTAAAACTAAAATAAGGATGATGAATCAAAGTAAAAGTAATTGATTAACTTATTTTACATATAGCGACGAGGATATAATAATTTATTGAAACAAAACGGAAATGACGATTCTCAATTCCGCGTCTTTCAAGTGCTAAAAATTACGTTTAAAAATTAAATACTCTATGGTGATTGATTATAAGCATATATACATAAAGATGTATCCACAGTATGATATAATATTAAATAATCTTGAAGTATGTAGGTCTACTGACAGCAGAGATTTTAGTTTTATTCTCGCCCTTTTCTTTAAATAAAGAGAATAGGCAAATATTGTTTAACTAACCTATTAATAATCTACAAAGCATTTATATTAAAATTTGCTCTTACGTGTTTTGCAAAAATAAACTTAATTCAGACTCACTTAAGAAGTTCTCTTTAATCTTGTCTCTGTCACAGTCCCTGTCACAAAGTTTTGTCTTGAATGAATTGAAATAGAGTCTGTCTTAAATGAAGGAAGATAATTTAATTATTTGAAAACTTTCGGATGGCAACATAGAATGTCATTTAATTTGTTAGGTTAGTATGATTTATTGTCATGATACTTCATGCGATTACTCATTTTTATTTCTCTAATATATATTTTTTCCGAATAGTTAACAGGTATATTATGCCTAATCTTTGTTTTATTGATTTTTTTGGATTCTGATTCTGATTATTCCGAATAAAGTTGTGTTTTATAATAAATATAGTTTTATTTTTCCATGTAATGCTAGTCCTTTTAAGTATCAATAGTAAAAGACTAAATACGTATAGTATTTAATTTCATAGAAATACAGTTATAGTAACTATGTAAAAAATAATAAAATAAACTCAAGTATCAAGTAAGTTTAATCCACATAATATATCAAACTTTAAGGGATACCATACTAAAAAAAAAAAAATTTGCCGCGCTTTTTCGTTACCTCCTTTCATTAGCCAAATTCTATACATAAATATATATTAGTTTACTACAAAAAAAAACCATGTATGAAACATTAGCTTGACGACACCGAAGCGAAGCGAAATACAGCAAAAGGGGCGTGACATCTTCGTTTGGAGTCTGGAAAATCACGTTGCAGATATGCGAACTAATATAATTCTTATTTTCTACGCGTCTATAAATTAATTTGAAGGTAATCTAGCACTGCTGCAAACTTAAATCCCATGTCCTCTTTCCGCAGATTAAAAAAATATGTGCTATGAGCTATCGCTAATCGCACTCTAACATTCTGTGTTACCATATATTACAATTATAAAAAAATATTCTGACAATGAAAGCCGTCGAATGTATCATGGAATATGTCATAGGTCAAATGTTTGTCAAAACCATTTTTTCATATTTGACATTTGTTAATATGGCTGATGCAGCGTTAGCACGTCGTGAAGCAAGGAGGAGAAAAATATTGGAAAATTCTCACAATAGACTTCAACGAATATCAGGGAAATCAGGCGATGAAAGCTGTAAAGGTAACTATTATGTTTTTTGTATTTTCTTGTACCTTTGCCCTCCAATGTAACCTTTTTATCGTTCTTTGTTTGCCTTTCAGATTCATTGGTGCATTCTCCAATTCCAGACTATCAAGATGTTGTCTCATCTGAATTTAGTAGCAGTAAGTCGCTGTTATCAAATGGAGTATCAAGTTCTTCCATATCACCCATCATAAGTTTGGGAATAGCTTCAGACGACACAGTGAACCAGAATGAAGTAATCAATGACTTAGCGACTTTATTGCATCAAAATGTATCTAATGACTCTATTAACGAAACTCCTCAGGTATCTTCCTTATTGGATAACATTGTCTGTTATAAATATGATATAGTTATCTTATCTTTGATTATCCAAATTCTATACAGCTTATCAATCATTTCCATAGAAGGAACATATTATTTCCTACCAGTTTTTATATATGCAGGCACAAAGATGTATTGGTTTTCTCAACAAATGAAATGTACTTCCAGTTTTGCCAATGTCTTAATGCTCTTAAAAGGAGTTTCAACGTATAGGGTACAAAAATTGTTGAATGCAATACAAATAGTTAGTGCCATTGGCTTAGATTCTTGCATCTTTTTGTTTACAACTATTTGTGTACAAGCTATTTATATTTTTATATCTGAAACTTTTATTATATAGACAACTTTATCATATGCTTTTAAAACATACCCTGTGTGTTGTGACTGAGCAGTTAATTTAGTAAGCTAGGGTTTTGGGAATGTTTGTTTTTATGCTTGTGCCTTTAATGTAAGTGATATAATGTGACATGTGTGCATTTTAGTCACATATTGCCATCTTAGTTTAAATTGTAAGTCTGTACATAATATACAATCTACTCAAAATTATTTGTACCATATAAACAATGATATATAGTACTGCCTTTGTAGTCATAAATAGTCTTTGTATTGCTGTTAATATAAGATATTTTTCTATTTACCACAACGAAAGCTGGTTGTGTGTACAGGTTCTATGTATATAACATTAAAAATGCATTTATATATTAACACTCCGAGTTATTTTTGTACTTTGTTACATTAGCAAATTGTTATAGTTTATAATTATAATTACAGAAAAAATAGTTTCATATGTGTGTTATTTAACAATTTATTGAACAATAACTTGCAATGTTCTAGTTACCATTATATTACTTATAACTGGTCTTGGATTCTTCATATAAACAATTATGATATAGATTGATTAATATGAGATACATACATTAAATATTTTGGATGTATATACTAAAAAAAAATATTTACACATTCATCTGGCATCATTTGGAGCCTATATTCCATATCAGGAAAATGTGTAGTAAAAAAACTGGCTATAATTAGTCCATAATTTTGGAAGAGTATGGCAGTTTGTGACTGAAAAAATCAAAAATTGTAAGAATGCTTCTTTTTTTGCTTGTTTTGACATTATTTGTACAAAAAAGTGTGCTCCATCATTTCATACAACAGATGTTTTAATTATACTTTGCTTAATAAGCAAAATAGTAAATTTTATAGATTAACTTATTATATAACAGCATTTTACAATTTGTTTTAAGAATGAAATTAAATTGTAACCAAAGACAACCAATAACATCCAAATTGTTATAATACCACCTTTAATATTTTGTTTTTGTAAATGTATACAAGTAAGGAATAATTATTGTAACTGTTAGTGTAAAAATCATATATGTTTTTAATTGTATATAATAAATTTCAGAATAAAAATTGGTTTTCACAGTTTAGTCTTGAGTTTTTTTTATAATTCTTCAAAGATCTGAAACACAATAGAATATGTAAATAGATCCTAGTCTACACAAACCTAATGTTATATCTTAAAAACTATGAAATTTCCACATTATCACTACAAATAATAGGAATTAAAGAGGGCTTCCATATCAGTATTATTTTGGTATATATCTGAAACAGTTGAGTTCATTTATTAAGATAGTATTCATTTTTCTATAGCTATGAAAAATGGTTATGATACCAAGTAATGACATATTGTGAAAATGAGAAACCAAGTCTTCTGTATATTTCTACTGTTAAAATAATAAGAAAATAAAACAACAACTACATAATGAACCTTTTATCACTTTAAACAAACAAGCAACATGTCAATCTAAAACTAAAATTTAAAGAAGCGCTTAATCTTACTAATAAACTGTTTATTTGTATTCTCACTTGAATTCGATTCAGTCTGCTTGGAATCATTTCTGGCACCCGTGCTCTGACACTGTTCTGTTTGACTGTTGGTAATACTATTTGGTTTTTCCATAGAGCTATTTTTATCACTTATACTAGGAGTAGTTTCTAGATCATTGTACTTATTACTGTCTTTTAACTGATCAGTTAAATTGTCAGAGCACCCGAGTCCCTATTCATTCTTAATACTTTTTGACCTCTTTTTAGGAGTTGGTTTCTGACGCACTAGATCAGAACGACCAATGGAAATCATTTTCATTTCCCACCCTTCTAAATCTTTCCTGTAAAGTTAAGAAAAAAATGTGAGTGACAATTAACAATGAAGTCTAAATAAAATGTTAAACTTAATTTCTATATATTTCTAAATATTCTATGAAAGTAGCAAAATCTAATTTGATTTTTTCATGTAACCTAACCTTCCATAAAAGCACAAAATATTTCATGTTGCCCTAGAATTAGATAGTAACAAAAATATATAATATGACAATATAAAGACATAATAAGTTTGGATAGATTTATGCAAATTGACAACAGTTCATACTGTATATTCTAATAATAGTAACAAAAATAAAAGCAGTTTCTCTAACTCTGGCTAGGTAAAGTTAAGCTTAGGTAGAAACAGTAAGTTTAAGTTTAAAAACAAACATGTTAATAACTAATATATACATACTTGTATTTATTCATTTGTTCTTGCGCTTGCTTTTCATACTTTTTTCTTTCACTTTCTGGAAGCTGAAGCCAGTCAGCTTTAACTTTTTCTTGATAACTCTTAAAGTCGTTAGCCTGTGAGGTATCTTTTCTAGACATCATATACAGTATATACGAAGACATTGATTTTTTAGGACGCCCTAATTCTTTATATTCCTGAAAAAAATTGTGTTGTGAATATAAGGCCTAATTTAATATTAGATAGTCTTAGGTTTCAGAATATAAAACATACAAAGCTGATCATTCAACCATGTTTACATTTTGCCACTTGCACAGCTGAAAATTTTCCCAAATAATATGTATTACTATATAAATATTGAGGTGGAAACATTATCAATGTAAATTAATGTTTACATTGCCGCATCATTCATATTTTTAATTTGACTCTGGACAATGGATGGCAACATCAGTGTTCTGTATTATTAAATAAACTAATTAATATAATACTAAATACAGAACAAAATGTTTAAAAAAAAAACTTAATATTCCTCATGGCCCTGATTCCTGCCATGGCAATGGACTAAGTGTAAACAGAGTATAAAACATAAGCTTTGTGGTTCTATCCATTTGGATAAGACCACAAAGCCTATTTATAAAAAATAATATAACAGTTTAACAAAAAATTAAATAAGAAACTAACAGCTTTTAATTTTCGCTTTTCCTTGGCAGCTGCCATTTCATCCTTTAGTTTCTTAATATCTTCCTTTTGCTGTTCAGTGAGCGATGATTGATATAATTCTTTAATTTTTTTGTAATCTTCAAGATCTTTCTCATATTCTTTAGTCATTTGTGTTTTGGTCTATAAAAGTAAACCATTATAAAAAAAAATTCATTCATCAATAATTGATTTTAGTCTACATATTAAAAGTATAGAGCAAATATTTAAAAAAATTAAAGTGCAAAAACTAATATCACAATTTAAATGAAAATCACAAAGAAATCATGTGTATTATTAAAAATTTATAAAATTGAAACAAAAGATAATTTCCTTCATATAAAAAAGTTATTTTTATGACAATTGGAGTAATATTATAGTTCAAATGAGACAAAGGAGTCTTTGACAACAATTTAACTTTATATGTAAAGCAGAAAAGTCATACCTCAATATCTAACTGTTGCCAGTGTTTTGAAGTCCAACTTATTGCTTCTTTGGATGAAATGCTAGGATTCTTTGCTAAAAGGGCTGGTCTCATTTGAGCCATAAATTTAAAGAACGGTGTTAAAGGTCGTTTAGGTTTTTCTATGCCCAGACGTTCTTCCGCTGTTTTCTTATAGGAGCATATTTGTATAGGACGCAACCATGTCGATCTACAAGGAAACAAGTATCACTTCATTATATGGCATGGTAAAAATTACGAAAATTTTAGATTATTGAAATAATAAAAGACGTGTTAGAATGATAAGTTGGTGAATTGTGTTTATATAAAAGTAACCTCAATTACCTTCCAGGGAGAATATTTTTGTATCCTCCAAAGACACAGGAACTTATTCGAAAAGCATTAGTTAGAGAATTCATAATTCGCATAAATTGACAAAGAAAACCATAAAATTTAAAAAATTCAGCAAACTTTTATTTGGCTTTATAAATGTAAATAGAAAAATTCAATAGCAAAATAGCAAACACGTTTGCACAGACTATGACGCACTAAAGTCTAAATGTCAATTGTCAACAGTGAACAGTCATCAGGGGTTCTAGCCGTATTACTACCGAAAACTATTCTACATGCACTACCGCTTTTTCGTAATTGTAGAAAACGCTTTCTTCGCAGTGTGGTCAAAGTAGGCGATTTATCGCCATTTAGGCTACTCAGGACTAGGATTGGCGATGAAAATATCTGAATGGCGACTGGTCGCCTATTACTAGGCTACTTCAAGGACAATATGTCATGAATCGCAAATGAACTACATACTTTTATTAAAAATCATAGTCACTCTTAGTATTTGTATGAGATATTAAAGTAGTAAGTTTCCGGGTGGGGAATACTCAGAATTTGTCTTAGAAATAATGAAACCAAATTTAGGAGGTAGTACTGTGCACTTTACCTATCTATATCGCTGTTAGTGACTACCGCAATTATCTATATTATACTGACTAAATTCGGGAAAATGTTTTGTGCCTGCCTTTCGTTTCGTTCGCTTTATCACTTTGTTCTTCAACTTCAACATAATTAGTGCGTGTAACAGGTAATTCCAAAGCCATAATTTCTGGGAAAACACGGCAAATATGTGAAGCATTATCGCGAAGAATGGGAAAAAATACCAGCATTTAAAAGTAAGTTTAAGAACTAATGTTCTTTACAGCAGAAATCTCTAGGAACTCTTTCGGTGGCGGTGGCGGTTGCGGGTTTGATTCCCGCCTCGGAACAAAATATGTTTGTACGTTCTACGGATATTTGTTCCGGGTGTTCTGGATTTATACTTAATAAATAAAGTTAAAATTAAATATACAATTTTATTTTTATATTTCGGCTACATTAGGCTTCAACTGTTGTGAAATTTACCCTCATGCGCCTTAAGAAGTTTCACTTCAAAAACTTTTCGTCAAAACGGCTAAAATATATTATGTATAAATTAAAACCGTAGCCATTAAAGATGGCGATATCAGTCCCAAATTATAGCAAATGGCAGCTTTTGAGATCACGGAAAAACATGGCGGATAAACGCTGTTTTTTCTACACTGCTGATACATTAATTGGCAAACACAATACAAAATTTTCGTAGCACTGTCATGTCGTCGCTTATTGTATCACGAGTCACGACTCACGCCTTTTGGGCCTACCAACTGTCGACGCGAACTGACAGTTTTTTCAAATTTAGTTTTCGACTTTCTACACACAGTCACTACTGTTAAAGCATCTAGTTTGAGCTACCTGTTAAGGCATCTTGACTAAGCCCCTTTAACTTCTTTGTCAAATGTCATTTTAATTTCTATTTTCTAACTTTAGTTTCAACTTTCAAGTTGAAATTTCTGAACAAAAACAAGTTTGTTTTTGTACTACTAGCATATTAGATATTATGATTACTTACTGTTTAGTGTTTAGTCTCCTATAATCCTATGTCCTTTCTGTCGGAGACGTATAGTCGTATATAACATATGAGATTTTAATTACCTTTTATTCCTTTAGTGCTCTTGAGTTGTGCCTTGCTTTCACAGGTTCACTCGTGCTCACTTATGTTGTATTTTAACTCTAGGATAACGGAACTACGAACGTCGGTTACCTTATTATTATTGATAAATTATGTGAAATGTGTAGTTTAGAAAATGCCTGTGACATTATTAATCTATCATCAGACGAGGCTGGCGTATGTATTTGTTTATTTACAACCCATTTACAATATTAACTATTTTATACATTCATGACACAATTTTAGGATGTCGAAATTGTCGATTGGCGTTCACCTTTAAGTCTAAATAAAGATGAAAACAGTAACTTCGAATTTATAGAAGACGCATATTTAAAAAAATTAATACAAATATGTCTTAAAGCCGAAAACTCCAAAGGTATGCTTAGAGTTATAAACAGATCACTTTTGCCTTTATACCAAGAAGCAAAGCCAGATTATTTAAATAGCATAGAATTTCAAGAAATACTCCAAAGAACTAGTGTAATGATAGAGAAGAAGCCTAGATTTAAATTTTCTTACATAAAATCAGTATGTGAAAATTTAAGGAGGAACAAAAAGAAAAAACGACTAAGTTTCATTACCCTAGATTCAAACATAAAAAGTAAGTATTCTTTTAAAATCAATTTAGTCCAGTGATGATGATAGATTTAAAAAACATGTGTCCATCATGTCTTTTATATATTTGCTATTTGAGTATGTATATGTTGATTTATTTATGTTCTGTTTACAGGAAACAGAGTAAATAATGGCCATAACATGGAAAATGGAAAGATACATGTTATTGATGAGGATAGTATTGGAGAATGTGGAGATAAAAATGATGTTATACTTCTGGATGAGGCAGTAAATGAGGAAAAAGAAAATCAATCCAATAGTTTAGCATTACAGCTTGAGCATCAAGCAACTTCGTCAGATCTAACAGCTCTGGACACAGTAGACAATGTAAATGACACAAAAGAAATTCAAAATGGTGTATTAAATTTGTCACATAACTTCACATGTGATAAACCTACAGCATCCTGGGAACAGTTAAATAACAGTCAGGAGAATTTATTAATCGCTCAAAGAGTTGAGTTACCTACCGACGATAAGCAAGTAAAAATTAAATCTATGGAATTTGAAATTACGAGGTTAGAAAAATTAATCAAAGAGTTGGAGGAGACAGAGGTTACTCAAGATAACCATTGTTCACCATATGTTTTATCCGAGTTGTAGGTACATTATTTTACAATATCCACCCTAAGTTCCTAATAAATCACTCTATTTACATCCTACCAAGGCTTAACCACAACAGTGATATACTACATGATACTGCAATTAATATAGACTAGATATATCTTTTTCTGCTATTATGTCACCGTTTTGTGGCAATCATAGAAAGTGTTCAGTATGTGCCCTCAACTAAATTTTTTTAATGAGTATATCTCATGTTTATTATTATCAACAATGTTTGAATTCCCTCCAAAACAAAATTGTATTGGTTTAGTACACATTACACACACAAGACAACTTAAAATGTTGTCTTTGATTTATTATCAAAGCTTCATAAATTCTATAATGGAAATTACAGATATAAGGAAAAGGTTGTGGACCTGTACAAGCAGCTATGCCTTTTGACTCAGTCGCCTTTAGTGAAAAAGCATGAAGTCCGACTAAGGGTCTTGGAAGGGCATGTGGAAGCACCAGTGAAGATTCTAGAAAGATTCCTTAACAATAACTTACAAAGTAATGGATATCCCTTATTCCCTGACTTTAATGATGTTAAAATATGTGTTGTTTTAGCAAATGACATTCATAAATTAGGATGGGATGCTGCAAAAGTTATGAAAGAAGGTATGTATGAAAAACTGTTCAGATTATTAGTTGACTTTAAAAATGTAAAACAAACATTTATAATTTCAAGAACCTTCCATCCACCGCTTTTCTAATGATTCCATCGCACCAGTAAGTGCGTAAACTAACGTCAAGCTTTTTACTGGTTAATTGTATTTCTTGAAGCGTCTATATTTTTTACTCTTACATTTTGATACTGTGAAATAGCCCATTGTCTATTATTCTTCTCCAGCGGCGGCCTTAGGGGGTGGCGAACAGGGCTATATCTATATAATTTTTTTTTTAATTTAAAACTAGAATTTGATCCTTAGTTACTTATTAAGGTAATAATAACATTACGATAAATTAAAATAAAGTTAGTTAACTAATTCATTCACTGAAAACATAATTTAAAAATTCATTATGTAGTAACATAACAAATACCTAAACCAAACAACCAGACCTATTTTCGCATCATATACTTTTCACGAAGTAATACCTCGTAAAGACCTGCCGCCCAGAGCCTCGCAATGTGTAAGGCGGAAGGCCGCCTCTGTTCTTCTCTACTCTTTTAACTACTATTTCGTGTCTTTCTGTGAAATTTTTGTTTTGCTGTGATAAAGAGAAAATATTTGCTAAAATTATAAAATATTTATTAATAAACTAAAAATTACATTTTTACAGTGTATAGTTTTTATTTTCTGTATGACTTAATTAATCCAGGCTTTAGAAATGTACAACTAGGCATTACCCAAGTTATTATCAAATTGAATAAACTTGAAATTTAAATTCTGCCTTAGCAAAAGCCCAAGTATCTTATTGACGTGATAACGTCTTTAAAATCGTTTTAGTCGGGTGACATGTTCAGAAACTTGTGTCACACCAAAACCTCACGAGCGCGATCGCAGGTATAACGAGAGAGAGACGGACCGATCTCCCGTCTCATCTCGAGCGCTGCCAGTCATTCCGTGAATGTATGAAGAAAAATGTATATCATAGTCGAATAAGTAAACTTGTCATTTTACACCCGAAATTTATCATCAAAAGTGTGAATAAAACGATAGATATAATTTAAAATTTGAAAAAATTGTTATCTTCATTAATTCCTTACTTCTCAAAAACTTATATCACCAATAAGACGTTATCACGTAAACATCTCGATCGTAAACCTACTTTACAAACAACCAATTTTTTTTAATTTTATTTATACTTTATTACCTTAATCAAAAACATACACATAACAAAAATAAAAAAACAGGTTACAAAAGTTATAAGGCAACGGGCGGCCTTATCGCTAACAAGCGATTTCTTCCAGGCAACCCTAAAGTGGAACAATGAAAAAGAAACACCTACAGAGAGTCTTACTAGTCTATGGCCTATTAGTGAAACGTAGGGCGTCTTCATTATCAGATTTCACAGCACCTCATAGGCAGTCGCCCGCTTAGGTACCTACTCGGTAACTTTCAATAGATTAACATCCCGACTTCAATGTATAATTTCCGTACCGCGCTGTCTTACTACATGTAAATTAAATAAAGTAAGATTCTGCGCTAAGTCTGACATAAAAGTCAAAAATGTATTGGATTTTAACATATTTCCCGCTAAGTCTCGTTTCTGAATATCAGCCTTAGGTTTTTGTGAAATCCAATCGCCTGTCATGTGCCGATGACATTTATAATTGCAGCCAGAGGACTATTCACGCAATGCGGTCGGGCCCTGCAAAAGTTGCGTCAGAGACGTGAATGGAGGGACATGCTCGCGAATGTGAAGAAGGAACATGAAGATGATCCAGCGCTGCATGATTCAGAATTAATGGCCAAGCTGGATGCAAACAAGCAGTGGGCCATAAAGAGGGAAATGGACATTATCGAGAAGTAAGTATTGAAACCCTTACGGCCTTTCAGAATAGCCCAATTTCTAACGTCCGGTAACGCATTCGCGAACTGCCTTGCGATTCTGTAACTCACTTTTCGAACTCACACACACAGTCGTGAAGCAGTCATTTTATGATTTGACATTTTCGTCATAAAATGAATACAAAGTGTCAAAAATTGGCTGTGTTTGGATTTTTTTTCTATCGAGCGAAGTTATTTAAATCGTGTATCGATCTTTCAAAATGGACACATAAACTACTCAACTCCACCATATATTTTTTCCATTCGCCCTACTTCAAGAAACGATGACGAGAAATGGAAAGAAACAATGTACTTTTTTCGAGCTTGGCGACCGGATAGGTCCTTAAGAAGCGATATTATTTACGCGAATATTTGAATTACAAGAATATTTTGAATACAAAAATTAAATAATTTATGTTTCCAGGTACTCTCAAATGGAGACTGAAGCCCTAAAAAAAAGAAAAAAACATACAGAGAACATAGTAAATAACGATGATGCGACAAGTGATAGCGACGCAGATTCTGTTGTCCTATGTGAAGAAGACATGCTAAGGAATGAAGAATTTTTCAGAAAACTAAGAGAAGAAGTGAAAATTGAAAAGACTGATAACGTAGATGATACACACAATGGTGAACAAGTTAATGTCAAGGAATGTGTAGTTAAAACGGAACCATTATCTAAACAACTGGAAGATTTGGGAGATAATTTTACAGTTACCATTGAAATTGACAATCCATTTCTTGTGGTTGAAGTGTCTTCGGATAGTGATGATGATGTTTAACTTCTATAATTATTTTTAATAAGAAGCATGTTTAGGGGGCGTCTATAAATTACGTGAGGTATTTAAGGGGTGGAGGGGGTCGAGTCAAATCTCATTTAATCTTACGTTGGAGAGAGGGGGGTCTCGGCAAATATCACGCAATTTTTTTTTCCGATTGATCAAAATATATATGAAAACGGTTGACCCGAAAGGCCATCTATGCAATTTCCCGCTAACTCCATACCTAAACGCTCAACATTTCACTTTTTTGAGAGTTCTGTGTTATTTTGAGTACTCCGAGCTCAAAGAGATAGCTTTTTAAGCGTTTACGTAAGAAACCCACATTTTAAAAAATCTCACGTGAGAATGGGGGATGGGGTTGAATAAAATCTCACGACATCTCACCAGGGGGGGAGGGAGGTACCGAAAATTTTAAAAAAAAAACACCTCACGTAATTTATGGACGCCCCCTTTAGAGTTCCTTCTTGTATTGATAAGTACCCTTATTGTATTTATGAAACATATTGTTTTGTTTAAATTTGTATTCTTTTAATACAAAACTTTGATTTTGTTTGATATGAAAATAAATAAATATATCTTATATGTATCTTGTATCTTACAAAAGGGTAAAGATAAATCTTTAAATCAGTTTTTGACTTTTGTGTTCCATACTCCAGTCTCTGAAAATTCTATTGCCATTTGACAGGTAGCATTTTTGGTGAAAACATTCTTTACTTTGTACATTTTCTATTGGACATGTCCTAAAAAAATAATTCAAAGGCCAACATGTTTTAAATGAATTTAAAGAAAAAAAAGCGCGGGAAACTTCGTTCATGGTAGACGTTTTTTTTCACGGTGGTGAAAATTTAATTTTACTGGTTAAAACGCAGAGGATAAGCTGGTAGTTTTAATTTTTGTATTATATGTAATCTTTATATCATATTTGTGTATAGTGTCATCGTGTAGTCGGTAAGTTTTTGTAATTTCTGTAAATATTGTATGGATGGCCATGTTGACCTGAATCTCCCCATGGGATCAAAAGTATCTGTTGGTTCACAAGATGAACTCTACAAAATGAATACGGATTGTTCGTTATCATCTCAGACATGTGAAGGAAGTCAGAAACGAACACGTTATTTGCGCCTTTGTCGGCAGTGTACGAAAATTAAGAAAAATAAAGGTAGTGGTTCTAGCGGTGAGTCAATTTTAATGAAAAAGGTTACTTCTAAACCTATATCTCAATCCACGTCATCTCCACACTCGCAAAATAATAATAATTCACATAACACATGCTCTCAACCATCAACATCTTACATGGAAAATCCAAATATCACTCAAGGCTAACGCGGGAAATTCAAACAACACCGAAGCTACAGTAATCAATACGGATTCCCGTGCGATTGGCCGTACTGAATATGTTCCTACTGATGTTTCCCCTTATTTAATACATGTTCAACATATACAAAGTTCACCTGACGACGGGACCATTCTCCATCCTATAACATTTGGCAATTTTTTAAAGCAGAACAAATTTAATAATATTATTCCCGGAAGTGTAAAGCGTATAGAAAGACACAGGTGCGTAGTTGGCTTTTCCGATTATAAAGACGACAATAATTTTCTTAACTGCAATCTTTTGGAAACGAAACAGTTAAAAGCCTTCATTACCACTTTCAGCGTAACAAGAATGGGTCTAACTAACGTAACGTAATAACATTTGATGGGCAAGTTTTATCAAAAAGGACTTTGATGGATTTTAATGCTCTTCCAGTAGAGATATATATGTCAACGTAAAATTGTAAAAACCGTTAGATTATAATCTATCTCGCGAGATTGTAAACTGTCGAAAAATTGTGAACTCAACGTACTGCTTACAATTTAACGTATTATTATTCGGTAGATTATAATCTATCGAAGTGAAATCGTCAAATTGTGAAACGGTACGCACCTCGCGCGCTTATTGGTTGAACGGTATATGCCATGGTGGCGACCATATTTGTTTGTTAATTCGTTTGTTGTCGAATGTAAACAAACGGTGTTTTGGTTAATGTAAATTGATGTCGTCTTGAAAGTAACTCACAGCTTTAGGATGTTGAAAGTGAACGTGAAAAGTTATATGAAATTGTTGTGGAAGTAAAATTAATCTGTGATTGACCAAAGAAGTGCAGTTTGAATGATAATTAAGTTAGTGTTGGTCTCCAAACATAGTCTAAATTACATACATTTTCCATGTTTTAATATTTTTTATTCGCGTGAACCTTTGTGATCTCGTATTTACAATGTCGGATATTGAGCCTGTCGATCAACAAAACTCAGAAATATTAGGTATTGTTAATAAGGAAGAATTTACCAAAGAGTTACAAAACTATTACAGCGGGCATAATGAAAATAGTAAAAAATGTAATTGTAAAAAAATAAAAATAAAGCTAATGTTCTTTGTAACTCCAGGTGCCACAACTCGTTGACGTGCAACAATAATTGAACATTTTTATTGGTGCAATTTACTTTCTTATTTTTTATATACCTAATAGACAATTTTGTTATGTTTTCTAAAACATTTCATATGTTTTCGATTTGTTTTTTTTTTAATTTTGATTTTGTGATCGTTTTTTTTCTAAAAGAAAATTTCATTAATTTTTCAATTTTAATTTGTGTTTGAAGAGAAAATATTGTTACGTTTCTGATTTTTTTATTTTGATATATATTTTTTTTCATCATGTGATGTCAGAATTATTGATTACCTACTAAGTAATAAATACTAATTTTTGAAGTGCATTCATTTTATTTTACCGATACCCTTGTTTCATTCCTAACTCTATGGACATATAACGGTCTACTATAAAGCCGACCAATCAGCGCGTACCGTTTCACTTCGATAGATTATAATCTACCGAATAATAATACGTTAAATTGTAAGCAGTACCTTGACTTCACAATCTTTCGACAGTTTATAATCTCGCGAGATAGATTACAATCTAACGGTATTTACAATTTTACGTTAACATATATTTATCCTACGATACAATGCTATAAATGCTGCCGTTATGGTCATACCAAAGTTCAATGTCGTTCTAAGACTCCAATATGTTATAACTGTGGAGGTCAACATGCAGGTGTATCATGTGACAGGTCAGATGAAGATCCTCTGTACTGTGTGAAGTCGAAGAGTCCCATTCAACGATAGATAAGTAAGATTTGTGAGACAGACAGAAATCAAAGTTAAAATGGCTCACAGCTGCATGTCTTATGTCGAAGCGAGTAATTATTTTCCTTCTGTTAAACCTTCATACGCAGATGCATTAAGTTCAACAACTCAGGAAGTTCCAAAACCCGCATATTCTTCCGCAGCGAAGTCTGTATCTCGAAATAATTCAACAAATCCCTCATATAAAAAGACAGTATTCTTAAAACCTCGCTCTCCTCCTAAACCTCGACATGGTTATGATCGTGTTGCTCATAATAATGTATTAAAAGACTTCCAAGTTTCAGAGCCTAAAAATGGCAGTGCTCTGGTTGGTCACAAAAATAAAGAGGAAGATCTGATGTCTTAGAAATGATACTAGCATTATTAACTACTTTAGTCTTTAATAAACTCAAACTTACTGAAACCGTACCACGTGGCCTCTATTAATGAAAAAGTAAAATCAATTAATGTTATTAAAAATAATAGATTGCAAGTGTTGTTTCAAAGAAACATGATTAAATATATGTGATAAATAAACATTTTCCTGTTGTTGTCGCGTTATCTGAGACGTGGTTGAAGCCAGGGTACCTATTTAGGATACCTGGATATACCTGCTTACGTGATTTGATGGCCATGGTGGCGTAGCATTACGTGTCAGAAACTCATAACATAAATTTTTCTGAAATAGTGTTTTCATTAATCTCTAATGATGCCATTAATATTGACGAAATGAAAATTGATAATATTTCTTCGTATTGTTGATAGTAATATTTGCAAGTGTGGAGAAGATATTGGTGACGTCGACCATATTTTCTTTTCTTGTTCCCAATATGACCCCACCTCCTTTCTGAATTCCTTACAATTACCTACTTCATGTTCCGATTCCGACTAAAATCGCCTTTTGCTTTATCATTTATTGTATTATCTTCTTTCATAATCTATAATAATATTAAGATGTAATATGTTTATGTACATATTTTGTTTTTAACCAGCTTATCCCTTTATGTCTTTATTTTTTCTCGCGTGTAGTTTCCCAACCTTTTACTTGAAACTGACATTAAGTTAAAACTATTGCCATAATATTAAAAAAAATGAATTTAAAATGGTATTGAGAAAGATTGGAATAGTTAATCCATTTTTCTTAAGCAATTTAGTACTACGATGCCGTGGTATTTGTCTTTCACCGACTATTTATTTGCTTTTAAATCAGCAAAAACTAATAAAAAAAAAAATTATATACTATTACTATATTTTTTTTATACTTAAAACTGTGATAAAATAAGTATTTGACATTATTTTTTAATTAACATAAAAATACCTAGTTTCCTACGTAAGGTTATCTTAAAATGGATTCATTAGATTACGAGTTACTATGCCGATTGTCACTGCCAGGGTCAGACTCACTGCTTTATCTGTTTCGCTGATAAGGCGATTATGCCGTAATGAAAAGCTTTTTCCACCAAGTTTACTGTGTCTACCGAAAACCACTCAGCTATAGTATTGCTTTCTGCACCAAAGATTCATTTAGGGACAACCTTTATATATTTTTTAACTGATAATTTAAAAGGATACCTAATTTAGAAAAATCTGTAACATAAATATTGAGAAATAAAAAGGTATTGAATCACAAGTCACGGTGTTTATTTTGTACAGATTTAATTCGACAGATTGTTAAATACTTATGAATTATTACTGCGTTCACAAGAGCATTCTATTGTAATTCGGTATTGTTTGACATCGACAAAAACAACACGTAGAAAATTGCCGAGTTAACTGTTTACTATCTTACGTATATACAAAAAACTTTTAGTACTACAAGGCCTAGTACTAGAAGTCACCGACCGATGTCCGAACCTTGCCCACTGTTAAATTTGGAAACGCAATAAGGCCATATACAGAAATATAGATTTATATAAGTCTAGCGGTTCCTTCAATAACCATAAAAGACAGGAACATTAGACCACAATAGTATTTGGCCAACTTCCACATGGTTGCTAAACAGTCATAATCAGTATACCATACCTTTCAATGCAACCAGGTGGAATAATAGAAACTTTGTTAAAAAAATAAATACTTTTTCAGATGCAAACTCACAACAGGATAGCGAGAATATTTCCCAAAAAAAGTAAGTTTTCTGACTAAAGTATTTTATTATACATCACCCGATGTCTACAAATACTTTAGAAGATGCGAATTTATAAAAAAAATCTGATTACAAGCTGCTAATATAAAAAATTCACCAACAATAACGATTATGCAATTTTGACACAATGTACAATTTGCGGATTTCTGTGAAGCGACTGAACGAATTCCTAATGCGATGAAATTGAATGCATAAAAATATATTTGAATTACAAGAATATTTTGAATACAAAAATTAAATAATTTATGTTTCCAGGTACTCTCAAATGGAGACTGAAGCCCTAAAAAAAAGAAAAAAACATACAGAGAACATAGTAAATAACGATGATGCGACAAGTGATAGCGACGCAGATTCTGTTGTCCTATGTGAAGAAGACATGCTAAGGAATGAAGAATTTTTCAGAAAACTAAGAGAAGAAGTGAAAATTGAAAAGACTGATAACGTAGATGATACACACAATGGTGAACAAGTTAATGTCAAGGAATGTGTAGTTAAAACGGAACCATTATCTAAACAACTGGAAGATTTGGGAGATAATTTTACAGTTACCATTGAAATTGACAATCCATTTCTTGTGGTTGAAGTGTCTTCGGATAGTGATGATGATGTTTAACTTCTATAATTATTTTTAATAAGAAGCATGTTTAGGGGGCGTCTATAAATTACGTGAGGTATTTAAGGGGTGGAGGGGGTCGAGTCAAATCTCATTTAATCTTACGTTGGAGAGAGGGGGGTCTCGGCAAATATCACGCAATTTTTTTTTCCGATTGATCAAAATATATATGAAAACGGTTGACCCGAAAGGCCATCTATGCAATTTCCCGCTAACTCCATACCTAAACGCTCAACATTTCACTTTTTTGAGAGTTCTGTGTTATTTTGAGTACTCCGAGCTCAAAGAGATAGCTTTTTAAGCGTTTACGTAAGAAACCCACATTTTAAAAAATCTCACGTGAGAATGGGGGATGGGGTTGAATAAAATCTCACGACATCTCACCAGGGGGGGAGGGAGGTACCGAAAATTTTAAAAAAAAAACACCTCACGTAATTTATGGACGCCCCCTTTAGAGTTCCTTCTTGTATTGATAAGTACCCTTATTGTATTTATGAAACATATTGTTTTGTTTAAATTTGTATTCTTTTAATACAAAACTTTGATTTTGTTTGATATGAAAATAAATAAATATATCTTATATGTATCTTGTATCTTACAAAAGGGTAAAGATAAATCTTTAAATCAGTTTTTGACTTTTGTGTTCCATACTCCAGTCTCTGAAAATTCTATTGCCATTTGACAGGTAGCATTTTTGGTGAAAACATTCTTTACTTTGTACATTTTCTATTGGACATGTCCTAAAAAAATAATTCAAAGGCCAACATGTTTTAAATGAATTTAAAGAAAAAAAAGCGCGGGAAACTTCGTTCATGGTAGACGTTTTTTTTCACGGTGGTGAAAATTTAATTTTACTGGTTAAAACGCAGAGGATAAGCTGGTAGTTTTAATTTTTGTATTATATGTAATCTTTATATCATATTTGTGTATAGTGTCATCGTGTAGTCGGTAAGTTTTTGTAATTTCTGTAAATATTGTATGGATGGCCATGTTGACCTGAATCTCCCCATGGGATCAAAAGTATCTGTTGGTTCACAAGATGAACTCTACAAAATGAATACGGATTGTTCGTTATCATCTCAGACATGTGAAGGAAGTCAGAAACGAACACGTTATTTGCGCCTTTGTCGGCAGTGTACGAAAATTAAGAAAAATAAAGGTAGTGGTTCTAGCGGTGAGTCAATTTTAATGAAAAAGGTTACTTCTAAACCTATATCTCAATCCACGTCATCTCCACACTCGCAAAATAATAATAATTCACATAACACATGCTCTCAACCATCAACATCTTACATGGAAAATCCAAATATCACTCAAGGCTAACGCGGGAAATTCAAACAACACCGAAGCTACAGTAATCAATACGGATTCCCGTGCGATTGGCCGTACTGAATATGTTCCTACTGATGTTTCCCCTTATTTAATACATGTTCAACATATACAAAGTTCACCTGACGACGGGACCATTCTCCATCCTATAACATTTGGCAATTTTTTAAAGCAGAACAAATTTAATAATATTATTCCCGGAAGTGTAAAGCGTATAGAAAGACACAGGTGCGTAGTTGGCTTTTCCGATTATAAAGACGACAATAATTTTCTTAACTGCAATCTTTTGGAAACGAAACAGTTAAAAGCCTTCATTACCACTTTCAGCGTAACAAGAATGGGTCTAACTAACGTAACGTAATAACATTTGATGGGCAAGTTTTATCAAAAAGGACTTTGATGGATTTTAATGCTCTTCCAGTAGAGATATATATGTCAACGTAAAATTGTAAAAACCGTTAGATTATAATCTATCTCGCGAGATTGTAAACTGTCGAAAAATTGTGAACTCAACGTACTGCTTACAATTTAACGTATTATTATTCGGTAGATTATAATCTATCGAAGTGAAATCGTCAAATTGTGAAACGGTACGCACCTCGCGCGCTTATTGGTTGAACGGTATATGCCATGGTGGCGACCATATTTGTTTGTTAATTCGTTTGTTGTCGAATGTAAACAAACGGTGTTTTGGTTAATGTAAATTGATGTCGTCTTGAAAGTAACTCACAGCTTTAGGATGTTGAAAGTGAACGTGAAAAGTTATATGAAATTGTTGTGGAAGTAAAATTAATCTGTGATTGACCAAAGAAGTGCAGTTTGAATGATAATTAAGTTAGTGTTGGTCTCCAAACATAGTCTAAATTACATACATTTTCCATGTTTTAATATTTTTTATTCGCGTGAACCTTTGTGATCTCGTATTTACAATGTCGGATATTGAGCCTGTCGATCAACAAAACTCAGAAATATTAGGTATTGTTAATAAGGAAGAATTTACCAAAGAGTTACAAAACTATTACAGCGGGCATAATGAAAATAGTAAAAAATGTAATTGTAAAAAAATAAAAATAAAGCTAATGTTCTTTGTAACTCCAGGTGCCACAACTCGTTGACGTGCAACAATAATTGAACATTTTTATTGGTGCAATTTACTTTCTTATTTTTTATATACCTAATAGACAATTTTGTTATGTTTTCTAAAACATTTCATATGTTTTCGATTTGTTTTTTTTTTAATTTTGTGATCGTTTTTTTTCTAAAAGAAAATTTCATTAATTTTTCAATTTTAATTTGTGTTTGAAGAGAAAATATTGTTACGTTTCTGATTTTTTTATTTTGATATATATTTTTTTTCATCATGTGATGTCAGAATTATTGATTACCTACTAAGTAATAAATACTAATTTTTGAAGTGCATTCATTTTATTTTACCGATACCCTTGTTTCATTCCTAACTCTATGGACATATAACGGTCTACTATAAAGCCGACCAATCAGCGCGTACCGTTTCACTTCGATAGATTATAATCTACCGAATAATAATACGTTAAATTGTAAGCAGTACCTTGACTTCACAATCTTTCGACAGTTTATAATCTCGCGAGATAGATTACAATCTAACGGTATTTACAATTTTACGTTAACATATATTTATCCTACGATACAATGCTATAAATGCTGCCGTTATGGTCATACCAAAGTTCAATGTCGTTCTAAGACTCCAATATGTTATAACTGTGGAGGTCAACATGCAGGTGTATCATGTGACAGGTCAGATGAAGATCCTCTGTACTGTGTGAAGTCGAAGAGTCCCATTCAACGATAGATAAGTAAGATTTGTGAGACAGACAGAAATCAAAGTTAAAATGGCTCACAGCTGCATGTCTTATGTCGAAGCGAGTAATTATTTTCCTTCTGTTAAACCTTCATACGCAGATGCATTAAGTTCAACAACTCAGGAAGTTCCAAAACCCGCATATTCTTCCGCAGCGAAGTCTGTATCTCGAAATAATTCAACAAATCCCTCATATAAAAAGACAGTATTCTTAAAACCTCGCTCTCCTCCTAAACCTCGACATGGTTATGATCGTGTTGCTCATAATAATGTATTAAAAGACTTCCAAGTTTCAGAGCCTAAAAATGGCAGTGCTCTGGTTGGTCACAAAAATAAAGAGGAAGATCTGATGTCTTAGAAATGATACTAGCATTATTAACTACTTTAGTCTTTAATAAACTCAAACTTACTGAAACCGTACCACGTGGCCTCTATTAATGAAAAAGTAAAATCAATTAATGTTATTAAAAATAATAGATTGCAAGTGTTGTTTCAAAGAAACATGATTAAATATATGTGATAAATAAACATTTTCCTGTTGTTGTCGCGTTATCTGAGACGTGGTTGAAGCCAGGGTACCTATTTAGGATACCTGGATATACCTGCTTACGTGATTTGATGGCCATGGTGGCGTAGCATTACTTGTCAGAAACTCAATAAATTTTTCTGAAATAGTGTTTACATTAATCTCTAATGATGCCATTAATATTTGAGAGTGGAGATGATATTGGTGACCTCGACCATATTTTCTTTTCTTGTTCCCAATGACCCCACCTCCTTTCTGAATTCCTTACAATTACCTACTTCATGTTCCGTTTCAGACTAAAATCTCCTGCCTTTTGCTTTATCCTCTATTGTATTATAATATTAAGATGTAATATGTTTATGTACATATTTTGTATTTAACCAGCTTATCCCTTTAGATGTCTTTATTTTTGCTCGCGTGTAGTTTCCCAACTGAAAGTTTGAAACTGGCATTAAGTTAAACCTTAAAACTATTGCCATAATATTAAAAAAAATGAATTTAAAACGGTATTGAGAAAGATTGGAATAGTTAATCAATTTTTCTTAAGTAATTTAGTACTACGATGCCGTGGTATTTGTCTTTCACCTACTATTTTCAGCAAAAACTAATTTAAAAAGAAATTATATACTATTACTATATTTTTTTTATACTAAAAACTGTGACAAAATAAAATAAGTATTTGACATTATTTTTTAATTAACATAAAAATACCTAGTTTCCTACGTAAGGTTATCTTAAAATGGATTCATTAGATTACGAGTTACTATGCCGATTGTCACTGCCAGGGTCAGACTCACTGCTTTATCTGTTTCGCTGATAAGGCGATTATGCCGTAATGAAAAGCTTTTTCCACCAACTTTACTGTGTCTACCGAAAACCACTTAGCTATAGTATTGCTTTCTACAGCATAGATACATTTAGGGACAACCTACATATATTTTTTAACTGATAATTTAAAAGGATACCTAATTTAGAAAAATCTGTAACATAAATATTGAGAAATAAAAAGGTATTGAATCACAAGTCACGGTGTTTATTTTGTACAGATTTAATTCGACAGATTGTTAAATACTTATGAATTATTACTGCGTTCACAAGAGCATTCTATTGTAATTCGGTATTGTTTGACATCGACAAAAACAACACGTAGAAAATTGCCGAGTTAACTGTTTACTATCTTACGTATATACAAAAAACTTTTAGTACTACAAGGCCTAGTACTAGAAGTCACCGACTGATGTCCGAACCTTGCCCACTGTTAAATTTGGAAACGCAATAAGGCCATATACAGAAATATAGATTTATATAAGTCTAGCGGTTCCTTCAATAACCATAAAAGACAGGAACATTAGACCACAATAGTATTTGGCCAACTTCCACATGGTTGCTAAACAGTCATAATCAGTATACCATACCTTTCAATGCAACCAGGTGGAATAATAGAAACTTTGTTAAAAAAATAAATACTTTTTCAGATGCAAACTCACAACAGGATAGCGAGAATATTTCCCAAAAAAAGTAAGTTTTCTGACTAAAGTATTTTATTATACATCACCCGATGTCTACAAATACTTTAGAAGATGCGAATTTATAAAAAAATCTGATTACAAGCTGCTAATATAAAAAATTCACCAACAATAACGATTATGCAATTTTGACACAATGTACAATTTGCGGATTTCTGTGAAGCGACTGAACGAATTACTAATGCGATGAAATTGAATGCATAAAAAAATATCTCTCATAGGGCCTTACCTTACATTCTTACATTAATTTCGTCTTTGACAAAAGATGTTACACTAGGAGTACCCTAAGCCCGTCGGCAACACTTGCCAAGGAATGGTCGAGTCGGGAGATACCGGCGGCGTAGAAAACTATTTCAATCTAAAAATGCAATTCAGTCTTGACTGAATGAGACGGTCAGTCTCGTCACCGCAATTCTGACAGCGAGTATAAAAATTAGAGGTGGCAAGTGTTAGCCAAAGGGACGCGCTCTCACTTAGTTAAGGACCAATCAATCACACACCACATTCAAGAATTTTCTTTTATTTCGATTTTTTTAGAGTTTTCTCTTTTATGAATTATAATTTAGCATTATGGTTAACTTCATGTTTGCGTCCATCTTTTCGTAAGATTAAACGGCTATAAATAATATTATCCGATGGATATCGCCGTGCGGCAAACTCACGTTTACGTCAAGCGAATAGACAACAAACAAAACAAAACAAACGTGAAGTTAGGCGCGATCTGACGGGCGCTGACCCTGCGATTTTTTTTAACTAAATTGCCGCAAAATATTAGTTTTATTATACAGAGTACACAGTACTACGGCGGTCTATTTCGATTTACCATTGAATTTAATATGGAAAAAGTTAAAAACACATGAATGTTATTTATCCATTTTGCGGCAATTAGTTCAAGATTGAAAACTTTATATGAGAAATGCATGTCGTGTCGCGTCAGTCTGCGTTCGTCGTACCGCTGAATCTGTTAAATTACATAATATTATGTTTTACATTTATGTAAGAGTTGTTGATTGTAAAAAAATTATATGTTATAATCCCTATAAATGCTGTGTTGGTTTATTTGTCAAGAGCTGTGTTTGCCTTCACTGCAATGACACATTCTTCACCACAGGACTTGAGCACGGTGCACTGGAAAGACAAAATATATATTTAGATACTTATTTGGGAACTATATTATTTACTAGGGACAGTTAACAAAAGTTTTTGTCGGATCTGAACCTGAGGAAATGCATAGACATTGAAAGTGCTTTCCAATAACTTATCCATAACTGTATGTACTAACTAGCGCAAAACTCTATGACGCATATTCAGATCAGACTTTTGAGAATACTCTATCATTCAGCCCTTTAATAAAGATGTTTTTATTATAAACTTCCTAAGGCGTGAATTTCCTTATTAACGCATTAAAAGAAACTCAATTCGATTAAATTTTATTTACTAAGCTAAGTACTTCACTTAGTTTGTAAAAAAAATTAAAGTTTTTAACAATTAAATTATCTATATTTTAGCACTAATTTTGTCTGCAATTATATGAATAATTTATTTTTCTATAAAATGTATTCTGGCTTAATTTATTTTTATTTTATCCTATAAAACACCTCATTCATCATTCTTATCATAAAGCATTTTGATAAGTAATTGTTATTCTTGGAAATTTTTTATTTTGTCTTCAGAACCTACATTCCATATAGCTTATGACCAACATTAGCTCAGGTATAAGGCTGAATTATTATCTACGAGAGTATTTAGCACCAACACACTATAATCAATGTGTTAGAGACTCTATTCTCGAAATGTAAGAACTATATCGAGTTCATATTTATCTATGTGTATTATGAAGTCTTTCAATATCAAATGTTGAAGAAAATCAATAAAGCTCGGCTCTCAGACAACAAAGGAAATATAAGAAAGATTTAAATTCAATCTTGCCACAATGATAAAGCTTAATAAAACCTTTTAGGCTTCATCAGGCACTGGCGAAGATAAAATAGGATATATTCCATTTTTAAATGTGTGAAATTTCAATTTATTATCAAGTTTCATCTAACCTTTATATATATTAGTTGTATAGTATCAATTAAAAACTTTGCTATGTTTGCTACAGGAAAACCTGATGCACGGTAAAAAAAGATAATGTAAATAGAAAGGAAAAAAAGAGTACTAACCAGCAATTCCTTGCCACTGTCAAAGTCAGAACGAAGTTGAGTACCGAGGTCTCCGTCTGGGATCTTGAGGTCTTCACGGAGGTCTCCATTGTCAGCCATCAGAGTGAGGTAGCCATCGTCAGAGATGTCAGTGAGCTGATAGTCTTCACGCTTAACGTGTGGGACATCCATGTTGTGGGTGGAGGGACAAATATCTTCATATCTGAAGGAAAACGTCTTATAAACTTCTTGTTGTTATTTCTTTAAATGTTTTATCAATGAAATTGCATATAGAATGCTAATGATTAAGTCTAATTTTGAGTACTTCTGTTTTTAGCTGTAATCCTGTTCGGTGATCTCAGTATACAGAGGTATAGTGAGACGCATATTAGGAACTAGTGTTTTATGTTCGAGTAACCGCAGCACGAAAGCAATACTATATTGCACTCGCGACTCTATGGTCTCGAATTTCTAGACTCAAAATGATGGTATTCTGTAGGAAAATCTACAAACAAACCAATAAAAATTAAAGAGTGTTATAGAAGAATATATCTGCAATACTCACTTCTTTCCATTAAATATATCAATGCCCACAAGATGGACTTTTGCGTGACCATGTTTGCCAGTCTTTGAGGTGGACATTTCAACAATCTTGCATGGGCGACCCTTGAGCATTACAAAGCCGTTTTTGCGGAGAGCCGAACATTGCATAGGGAAGGTGGCGGAGGCACCAGAGTCTCCGGTCTCAAAGTGTGTGTCCTCAATGTCACCCATTTTATGAAATTTTTGTTATGGGGTGGTGTGATCTGGAAATAAAATGAACCAAATTTAGAACCTTTGTTTATTTATTTGCTTAATTATACATATTTTAGAAAGTATTAATGTTTGTCAAATTTATACTATTACTTTTAACAAATACAATGACTTACATTTACTACCACAATGCAAGCAATTAATAAATTAAAAGAAAGAACTTGTAAGTTGTTGCTTGGAACTTGTATTATTTACTTTCTCCTCTTTCACAGATTAAATAAAGGTGACCTAGAATTTGTAAACTAATCACATTCTTTGTTTATGTAACTGCCACATCGTCAAATAGCCTTAGTGAAATATTAATTTAAAACTGTATTCCTGTTCGGTGATCTCAGAATACAGTGGTATAGTGAGACGCATATTAGGAATTAGTATTTAGTGTTTGAGTACCCGCAGCACAAAAGCAATACAATATTGCACTTGCGACTCTATGGGCTCAAATATGTGGAATACATATGACAACATATGTAAGTGTATAAACAAAATATATAACAGCATAAAATATTACTGTATGTATACATTATTATTAATATTAAAAGTAATATTGATTGTTTCAATTTGAAAAAGCCCTCAAATTACCTCTTCAGTGAACTTAATTTAAAGAAATCAAACATTTATAGGGTGAATTCTAATCAATTTTTTTATTTATCATGGTATTTTTGTGGGTGATGTCATATCTTATTGAAACCAAAATTAAAGCAAAAACACCATGTTCTTGGTTAACCACATAACCTTCTTAAACTAAATCTGTATGAGTGATAGCATTTGATGTTTTAAATGATACTGTTAGTACCCAAAAGATATGAAATAACACAATGACTGTCAATATAAGTCTAGGGACAAAGGATGTTAAATACCGTTTATTCACAATGTAAAAATATGGGCTGGCAACATGTGGGAGGATATCTACAACATATTTGTAATATTAAAGATGTATTTTAACAAACTTCAAGATAACATCGTTAATAGATAATTTAATATGAAAGACATCATTACAACATAGCTAAAGATTTAAGGAATCACAATAAAAGAAAATTGGAATGTCTTAATTTACATTAAAAACCCTTCGTATGTAAAAAATTATATGACCTAACCCCACCTAGCGCATTGTCGAGAAAACCTAAACCTGGGATGTAAGCTAGACAGGAAAATAATCAATAGGTATGCAACAAAGAATGATATATGCATAAGCTATATTATATTGAAATAAAATCAAGCCTGAGTCCATGTCATGATGTTGATATGTTAAGCCCGTGTGCTTCGTGGTATCCGAACATGTGGCTACAATGAGACATCTTGAACATTGCTTTGAGCAAAATATAACACTTCAATATTTACCACTATTTCTTCTATCCGTAACACAAGTATTAAAAGCACGCAACTTACAAGTTATGAGAAGCGATTATTAATTCAAACTAAAGGTTTATGCCGTATGGTAATTATAAAATAATATCAAATTTGACAAACGTGCCGGTGCCGCACTGATATTTTTTAAATATAACATCACACATTATCCACACCGTTTTATTGCCTTCTTAGCACCAATTACTATTCACCACAAAGAATACTTACGAAAATATTATTTATAATAATAAAATGAAGGAACACGATAAAACTAAGATATTTATCGACACTCACATGTGACCGATGGGTTCTTCAACCGAAAGGTCAATTTGCGCCTGCGTAGCACCTTCATCAGTCACTTCCTGTTATGGGGTTCTCAAATTTGATAAAAAGCCGCCATTTCACGGCGGGAAATATAAGTCCAAATACAAGTAACAAAAATTTACTTCATTTTGACTCTTAAATATTTAAAAAACAAAACTACAACTATTATATGCATTACATATTATTCTATTACAATAAAAACAAAATAAATATAAATTTAACGATGAACTGTTTTAACGACAACAGACACTTTCTATTTTGCTCACTAGGTGGCAGTAACATAATGCACAAGTATAAACAGCAATTAGTGGTATAAAATTATCATATCAAGAGGGATTTTGACCAAACATTAAGGTAAACTTTAAACTTTTGTAAAGTCAACAAAATACTATTCAGTACCAAGTTTACAATAGGATAAACACAAAATATATAACTGCAATTTGTCTAGTAGTCTGTACACGGTGTCAATTGTCTTTACACGCATCTAAATGTATCTGTTTCCGACGGCTTCCGGTGCAATGGACGCTTTAAAATTAAAAAGTTATAGTAGTATAATATTGTTAATACATACCAGATGGCGGTATTCGGAATATTATAAATAATGTACAATATAATAATGGTTTTGTTATTATTGAAAAATTTAAGTAAGGAACTTAATATCAAATAAATTGGTAGACATATTTTTATTTTAAATACTTATTTATGGTTATAATAGCAAACTTTGGTTAACGAAGTATAGATGACGCTAGTAGTTGCTCATACACATACAGAAAAGTAGTATCTAGTTCTTAAGACATAATATAACATATTCACTTCGCGTCAGGCGTGAGCCATGAGCCACTAACGCAAATATGTATGGAAATGTTCACGAGACAAAGCGTGAACTAAGATCATACTAATTCCTTTAGCCAGGGTTGAAGCTATTAAGCGATTAGGCCGCCGATTGTGTGCAAGAAGTGTTGATGATAAAAGGATGCAAAAACAAAGCACGCGCGCTTATAACATAACATCCTACAGCTACACAACACTGACGCATACACGAGTTTTCATGTTTTCACTCACGCATAATTGTGCATACAGCATACTTAGATTAAACTTTAGAATTCCTTTTTCTTTAAAATTCATTACACATTTACTTTACATATTACTGAAATTCCTTTTGTATTAAACATGTACCATTAAACCCACAAGACAGAGGCTCCTTGTTGTGGGGACTAGGGTTAGAACCATTTTGTCACAACCATATTTTGTTTTAATTAAATTTATAGCGGAGATTCAAAAGCCATTTTCGGGAATGTGAGTTGTGGGAGGGAATTTCCAGAATATATATCCGAGAACGTAATCAGGACCTATAATTGTTAAGGCTATTTATTAAGTAAGGGGGAGTTTTAGGATGAAAGAGAACGTAATAAAGAAGATCACGCCGAAGGCAAAGAAAGTTTGGATAAATCAAGACATGGTTATATTTTTTAAACCAAACAAAATAAAAAATCTTCAAGAGTATTTATTACTCAGCAATTCCTTAACTATCAAATTGACAATAGATGTTCCGACGTCACCGTCTAGATACAATAAAGTTGAAGTGAAACTACTTTAGGCACATGAGGGTAAAATTTTTACGGAACGTCACGAAGACGTGCAGCGTTTTTGTTGAAGAAAAGGGAGTGAGTGAGAAGGGAGAATTACCTAATAGAAATTCTATTTTTAAAAATTAAAATTTCGTAAAATTTTAAATTTTAAAAAAGTATTAAATTAATGAAATATTAGTGTTTTATATGTTATGCAAAATAATTTATTGAAATCTCAAATGATGAATTGTAAATTAAAATGCCAAATGTTTTTATTATCGAAGAACGAAATTAAAAAATTATCCGCATAATTTGTATTAATTTTCCACCCTTTTAATATTTTAATGTCAATTAAATTCCTAACATATCTTCCTTTTTCCTTCCCTCTAAGTCTCGCAAATCTAAAGTTTTAGATTTGTATAAATATGAACAAGAGTTAAAAATTAGTTTGTCAAAGAAGTTTCACTTTTGACATGACGTGTACTTTCTACGCACGCGCTTTTTTAAAGTATTATTATTACTATTTAGTATCTTTTATGAACAAAGCAAACATGATTGATAAAATAATAATACATAACATATATTATTCAATTTTCATAATAAATAAAACATATTTTTTTAGGTTACAAAACCAAAAAAATATTCAGTATTATCTCAATATCGGTATTAGCCAATGACTATCAAAAATACTTAATCACACTATAATAACAACATCAACGTTTGAGTAATTGTATATCTTTTGTTGGAACGAAGGGTTCCAGTGATTTATTGAAGAAAGCTTTTAAACCCTTGCTTTAGTATTGTTGCGTTGTCTTCTCTATGGATCATTAACTGCGGATTTGCTCATTATCTCTGCGTTGGTATTATATTTTTCTTAAATATAATTCAAACGTCGTCGGTATTAAATAAAATAAAAGTTGTAATTAAATTATAAATAAATATATTTTAAGGAATTTATAATTAAGTTTGTTATGGAAGAGCTTGGAACCCTGAAACAGTTATTTCTTACTTAAAAGGGTTCCGAAATCTTATAAATTGTAATGCATATGTAGTTAAAATGAATAAACACATTTTTATTATTTTTTAATACGTTGTTTTTGAAGTGAAACTTCTTTATCGGGGTTGGAAAAAAATTTAGTGTAACATTTTTCGGTTACGCGTCACATGTTTCGGTTACGCGTCACATTTGACCGTTACGCGCGTCTTTTTCTCGTCCCTACCACGGTTGATTCGAAGAGATTCTAAACCATTAATAACAAAAATTTATAATAACTATAACAATGATACTAAAAATTATATTACAATTTATGAAATTCTATAATAATCATAGTGGTAATAAGGTAAAATGAAATAATTGTATTATTTGTATTCAAGTCTGTGATATTAAAAGCCTTTTGTTAAACTTTATCTAATTTAACTTTATTTAACCAATTTCTGTAAAGTTAGTTGCATATAGATAATTTTTCGAAAAATCAGGTCATAAAGAAGTTTCACTTCTAACGTGTGTACACTAGTACACGCACATTTTTTTTTTTCACATGACACGGCTTGGTTTTTAGCCAGGCCGTCTTCATAATTCTTGTATATTTAAAATGTAATAAAGTACAATGAATGAAAAAGTCTAATGAGATTTATCCTACCTATATAAGTCGAGCTTTTAGTAAATTCCTTTTCCACAGAGCATTAAATTACAATATTTTTTATTTGTATTGATTGGCCTAGACATATTTTATTTATATAAAAGGGGTACGAAAATCCTATTAAGCAAGTCGAATTAATAACGCGAGGAACTTTCTTCTGTGATGGTTGGAAGCCGGTTAAAACAGTAAGGAAATAGGGAAGTAGTATGTATATGATGAAGATTTGTACCATTTAGAAATCGGGATAATTCCACCGTTTTAATTAAAATAAAGTCCAATCTCTTTTTATCGCAGCGTAAAAACTGTTTGAGAAAAAGACAAGAGTAGGTACTTTTCGTTAGACCGTGCGTTTAGACTTGAATTTATTTATTATTAGACATAGGCAATGATGTATAACCACGACGGTTAGATATTAGATAATAGATATAAGGTATTAGGTGGGGTGAAATGTTCGCAGGCTAACAGAAAAATCTTTTTTTGATAGAATTTGATATAATTATTCAATATAAGTAGTTGCCTTTGAGAGCGATACCATGTTTTTTATCGGTTTTAGCGGTCATAAAATTTTTGGATACCAGTTTTAAAGCACGATTTATGTTTCAAAATAGAAGCCAGTTTCAGCGATTAGCTCTTCATCAGCTCAACATTTTTGTCCAGCGAGCATTCTCTTAAGGGCTGAGAACAGAAATGTAGTTAAGTTTAATTGAACAATATTGATGGATTCCTAATTAATATTACTATGTAGAGCGGGGAAAAGGAACTAGGATAATCTCCGCAACTCTTTTTAATCACCGAGTCCTTGTAAAAGGATATTGTAAGGAACTGCAACCATTACACCAAAGACTGAGAATCCCAGCAAATTATTTATTATATTTTAATTTATTGAATCACTGTTGTATGGGTTTACCGTTTACAGAATAACAAACAAATAAAATAACATGTTTTGCGCTGGCTTTCAAAAATAATCAAGGACAAATCTGCGAACATGACCAGGATTTGTATAGCCATTTTTACACGCTTTATATTAGCTTCACCTGTATGTATGTATGTATGTAACCGACTCCTTCGGACTCGATTTTGACCCACTTTAAACCATAGACTTAGTATATACTGGCGTATACGCCTATGAAGTCTACTATAAGTCTATGAAGTAAACGGACAGATTTTATTCAAATTTTTCGCACCTGTCAATGATCGATGACAATACAATAATCCGAAAAAAAAAAAAAAAAATTTAACTAAATAATAAAAAATAAATAATAGTTAAAAAAAACTAAAAAACACGCTTTTAAAGCACATCAAACTAAAAAGTAAAAAATAATTCCGTGTTTTTTAGTTTTTTTTAACTATTCTTTTATGGAATATCTTTGTTACATTTAACTGGACAAAATAAACAGAGAAATAAATATGACAATAACATGCACCATTAAACCGACGATTACGAAACGGCCATTCAAATGAATTTACCATATTATTTTCCCACAAACTCCATTTGGACGCGCAGAGCCAATTTTTTAAGTGTTGCCCGCTCAAATAAATTATGTAGCAAATGGGGTAGGCGCAATGGACAAACAAGAAATAAAACGGATGAACGCGACTCGCGTTGTGTGAGCGGGATGGTTATATGGCCTCACCTCCTAACCTCCCCCCACCCGTTCCACTTGAAGACGGCCCAGAGGTAAGCTCGCGTTTTATTGTCACTTACACCTTTAAGATTTGTTTGAGGCATCTTCGGTTAATCCGGTTGATTGGGTTAATTTTGTGTCGTATAAGTTTTTATAGATTTTAAGACTTATATTGACTTCTTTATAAGTAAAATATTACATTTTTGTATAAGTTTAAGTTGAACACTAGACATACTTATATTTGAAATAAAAAATGTTTTGGTTAAATTTAAATCAATTGCTTGGTTCTACGTAAATAAAGTATTTTTATCTGGTAAAAGTGTAAGTACGTTTTTAATAGAGCTAAAATAGATATGAAAACATTTATTTTAGTTCTATTAAAAAAAACAAAATCAAATGGAAAAGAATATAAAAACTTTTGTCTACGTATAAGACAATGTAAAAAGAACTTAGATATCGAAACGCTATTATAAGGCATCAAGTTTCCAACTTCGTATAAATTCAATTAACTCCTTCACTTACCGTCGTTACTGATTACCCCATTCATCTTCAATTCTTTCCAGTAAACGTTAAAAATATTTCCAAACGCATAAATAATTTACGGGATGAGGACATAAAGTTTGAGCCCCCGCATGCAAATTGAAAGAAAGAAAACGTCGCCATCCCTTTCTTATGTCTCAGAATGGGTAGGTGTGAGCGAGAGATTAAGAGTGAGAAAGAGTCGCGTTCTAAGTGAATCAGTGCCCGCGTTCGCTATTAAATCAGCGCGAGGGGGAGGGGGGTTTCGTGCTAAAATGCTTACGGCGGGTGGGGTTTTGTTTGCTGAGGGCGGTTTCAGAACGATTACTCTAGTGGTACCAATGTAGCGTTTAAAGCGCTTCAAAATATTAAAAATAATTCTGCTGGATGCATGAAAATGTTTCTGTGAATTTGAGTAAAACACATTAATAAAATTCAATAAATAATATGTCTTAAGAACGGTTTTACTCAATGAAACATTTTAATTGATCCATTCTTAAAATAAAATATAATATGCTAGTATATCGAATATTACTCATAGCGGCTTCTTAGAATCTGTTTACCACATGTAACGTTAGTAACGTTCTTTCAGTAAATTTTACAAAATAATTTCATGGGCCATTAACTTTATTAAGCCCGTAACAAACCGAAAGCTGCTAAGCTATGTAAGCGCTTTATTATTCAGCCAGTTGATAGCATTGCTTCGCCGTTTTGTACTATAGTAGCTTCAGTCATAAAGTGACGCGTGTATCGTGTAGACGCGTTCAGTACGGGATGTTAGCGCGGTGACCGCGCTCTTTCGTAGTTAGTAAGGCGGGAAAAGTTCCCGCCTACATCACCAAAATATTTTCAGACGCTAATAAGGTAATTCATGCGTTTATGTGAAGTACAATTTAACTCGTATTTTATTAGTAACGTTATCCATAATTTAATGATTTTAAAATCTATTATGGTGTATATAATCTAAACCGGTTCAGTGATTCTTAATCTTCATATAGGTACTTACTACGATTATCTATTTGCGATTTATTTCGTATAATAGTTTATCTACCAAAAAGCAAGGATAAATATTTGGTCCGTAACTGTTTATTCGGTACTGGTACATATTTAAAATGGATGCGATAAATATACCTTTTAATTTCTCAATTATACGAAATTAAAATTACTTACTAACATATTATTTGATTCGAAGTTCTCTTTAATTCGACATAGGTATTTTACATTATACAATTCTAGGTCTGGGAATTCCTATATCCATAAATTTGAATATTATGTATCCATTATTTTTTGGATATTCTTAAAGTATAACTATAAAATGAAACCTTATGCCATAAGTATATAGAAAGAAGTAATTTTTAATTTCGATGCTAACTTGCTAGGAGCACTATAAATAAAATTGAATCGCAACAAATGTTCCTAAGTGCTCGAAGACGGCTGGACCAATTGGAGTAATTTTTTTTTTAATTTAATTTTTAAACTGAGGAAAAACAAATTGAAAAATTTAGTTTTATTTACTGCTATTTCGGAAAAGCCAGCAGTTTGGGGTAGCATAGCAAAAGTTCTAAATGTTGGTATGTAGCTACTTAAAATGTTATGGCGAAACGAAGTTCACGGGGGTGGCTATTTATAACTAAATTATTGTTAAAACAATTTTTAATTCAAAATCACTTTTAATTAGTTCCGGTTTCTTTAATAATTTTAGACAGATTGGATCATTGCACTCCTTGCGCTCATCTTATTTTATTAAATTTAATTTTATTCCTCACAGTGGTTGCCTGACAGAGGTCGTTTAAAAGCGATAAGGCCAGTTGTCCTTCATTTTATTTAATATTTTAATCGTACTTCTTTTGAATTGTAATTCTTACGAACGAAGTGTGAATAAGTAAAAATGATTGTTATTCATAATTTCCGTAGCAAATATTTTTAAAATACTTTGGTTTCATCAAAACAGTTTCATACTTTATCATGTCATGCCATGTCATTTTACATTGCAATATCCCTAATCTTACTTATTGTTTCAAGAATAAGTTGATAATAGAAGTACTTTAAAAACCGTGAATTAAATATAGGTTCATTCGTAGCGTTGATATCGCTTGAAATAAAAACTGGCAATAGTAAACTCATAATTTAAAAAAATCTCATCTTCCGTCGGTTTTGAAGTAGTTTTAAAATCTGTGAAATGTGTGATATATTGCATCTACTAATGCTATATCTCGAATCGGCCAAATTTAAATAATAATTTAAGGAATTTTTATTTCAAAAATTCTTGAGCCGCGGCTTATCTTGAGACTGGCCATTTACGATATTTCACAAATGGGCAGACACACCTCTTCTACATGATACTCCGAGGTCTGACACAGGGAAAAGGAGCAGGCCGGATTTTGCTTTGCCCTAATTTAGGGTATTTTGGGTAAAAAAAATCAAAAGCGCTACTACATATCTCAGATTTTTGTAATCATTTTTTTTATAGACAAATAGATGATCGGCGTTCAATGCCTATACATGACGATTACTAAGGCATGTTTTCCTTACAATGTTTTCATCTTAATTGCGCACATCAAAGTCGATTGGTGATACGAATATCAGCCTTGCTATTCTGTAACTCACTTTTAAACAATAAACTACAAGATCCCTCCTTATCAGAATGCCAAATCGTAAAATGACTGCTTCACGACTGATTTGTGCGTGACCGCCGCTGCAAAAACTGCTGTGCGAGTTCGAAAAGTGAGTTACAGAATCGTAAGGCTGGTTTGAGTTGGTTTGCCCTACAATTTCGCGGTGTATCGGCCTCGATGAACACTTATATATCGGAGACTAGACCAATGCAGGAATCCATATAGGCACGTGCGTTAACCAAGTCTCTGCATGGTCTCAATCAGATGTAATAGAATAAATGCCAATAACACGCCGGCAATATTCTCAATCACAATTGTCTTACATTGATATGCAATCTTGGCGGCGCCGAAGACAATTATACGGTGTTTAGATGATAAAGGGCGGAACCGACCGATTTTTCGAAGAAAGAACGTATTCAATGTTAGACTAATAAATAGTTTATGATATAAGAAATTACTGTTTTAGTAATAATAAAATATATTAAATAGTTAATACGAAATCTATGAAACTGTTTGACAAGATTTTAGAAACTATTATAAGAAACCACAAATTATTTATGAGTATTATAGAACCTCTTTGTCCAAACGGACCGGTCATGGTACAGAATTACGACCACATTAAAAAAAAATAAGCACGATATACAAGTGACATCATTAAACATTTTTTTTATGGCAAGAGCTTTTATCCTACAAGGAATCAATGAAGGTGTAGAATTAGAACGAAAACAAGAAAATACTTAGATCTAAAACAGCATTAAAAAAAATTTAATGTAAGATGTAGGTTTATGGCAAATAACTACAATAGAATTTATTAATTATTTTTAAAAACAGCCGGCGCTCATGACGTTTTTATTATTAGCTTGCAGATATTGACAATGATATGTAATTTAAAACTAATTGATTCAGAGTTGCACACAATTTACTTATTAAAAGATACTTTAATTTCACATATCCAAACAATATAATATTAAATCTTATGACTTAGAATTTCTAGTATATTTTTGTGAATAATTTATATTTAATTCCTGTAGAATGAAAAAGTTTCTACGAAATACAGTTACCTCAATCAGGTAAAAAATACCTGAAGTTAGTCAAGGTCTACATACCCCGGGGTTTTTTATAGTACACGGGGGCAAACGGGCAGGACGCTACCCTTTTGCTGGCGTTTTAGGAATTGGTTCGCTCTTATCTTGAAGGAAGTTTTTTTGGTATGTTGGTAGTGCTACGAACCTCTACTAACATCGTAGCTGCTACGATTTCGTTTGCTAATTTTTCTTCCTCATACTGTAGGATTCGTAGTTATTACGAGTGGTGTTTTAGATTCCAAGTATTAGTACTATTACTAAATTAATCGGACGTCAAATTAAATAATTTTTAAAGAGATCAACATTTATTACTTCATCTTGAGTAGAATAATTTTTATATATTTTTTTCCTTTTGTAATTATGTATTCCATCTTTGGATATATATTTAGCTGTAAAATTACGAAATAAATAAACAGTAGTAAAAGGTTTTGTAAACACGCTTTATATTTTGACAAATTCAGATATAATTGTTTAATCACATCAATCGAATAATCCCAGCATAGAGATCAGTAGATTATGATAGCAAACCGCTGATATTTTGGCCTTAGTAAATATTTCCAATCGCAACTTCTCCAGAAAGAATAGCTTGTTATGTACAAAACTCTGCTGCAACCAGTACTCACTGGTCCTGAAACCTAGACTCTTAGCAAGAAGGACGACCTTGCTCTCCTTATTTTCGAGTGGAAGAATGAAGTGATTGTGCACCGAATGGCGGACGACAGAACCCCAAGGTCTTTACTGAACTCACATCCTGGTGGCAAGAGAAATGTCGGTAGAAAAACAATAGGTGTTCGTAGCTTGACGCAAGAATAACAAAATAGTTTTCAATGGCGAAATATAGTTGAGGCATACATAAGCTGTACACATTGATGAAGAGCACATCAAGCTTGTATTCGTTCTTCTTTACCAATTTCGTGGGTTAAATATTATTACGCCAGTGTATAAAATTGAGTATGGCTCGCAATTAGTTTAGCAAAAGTTGTGAGTGGTAAGGACGGGTTGTATTTAACTAATCCTAACTCGATTCGGGTAACTCTGACGGAATTATACCTCGCTTTGAAACTACTACGCTGTAGGCTTTTGTGAATAGAGGAGTAACGTAAATTGAGTTGTTTGCGCGTTTTACATTTTCTTATACTACATTTAATAAAAGACGCAGTGTTGACGGCTTCAGCGTGCGACTCTCTTCCCTGAGGTCGTAGGTTCTATCTTCGGCTGTGCACCAATGGACTTTCTTTCTATGTGCGCATTTAACATTCGCTCTAACGGTGAAGGAAAACATCGTAAGGCTTGACTTAGACCCAAAAAGTCGACGGCGTGTGTCAGGCACAGAAGGCTGATGACATGACTTGCCTATTAGATTGACAAATGATAATGAAACATATACAGCAATCTGAAACCCAGACCTAAAAAGGTTGTAGCGCCACTGATTTATTTTAAAGAGGGATTGATTGTCTGTCACTTTGTTATATAAACGAATTTCTAGGATGTATTCGTGGAGGTACATAAAATACGTGCACACATTATTTCTATATTAATAAAACTTATGAATATAGAATATAATTGTCCTTAAGTACAAAAGCAGATAACATAACATTTATTACTAACACACACATAAACACTCAAAATAATACCTAATCAAAACAGCAAAAATAACAAATAATTATGGAAAGAAAAAAAAAGGTACATTTTACGTGTGTAATGTGTGTGTGTTGTGGTTGTAACTGGCCCTGGCTCAGCATTATGCTGTAGAGCAGACGTGTTCCACAGCGCTGGTCATTCTGCCAGAGACCACAACAGTTAGTTTGCGCCTCAGACGCAAAAAAAGAATGTAAAAAAATAAGAATAATTGTTACTAAAACTATAAGAAATATATAAATAAATATATTTGAAATTTTTTATGACGCTTAAAAAATATATTTTAAGAATTTAGCCCTTTGCTCGCCGCAACTATAGGAATGGTTACTGGATGACGAGATATATTTTAAAAGCACATTAGTAAACGTTAATTTTCTACTTAAAACCCAGCCATTATTCCTAATAAGAATGAACGAATTACCATCTTTAATTGGTCCCTGAAAACAGAGAGTATCCGGAGTTTATTCGATAAACTAACATCAATTGCGTCGCGACATGCATCCGCATTATAATTGATTATAATTGCTCACGTTGAACGTTATACTGGCAACATTCATGTCCAGAATATTTCACATTTTATTCCAACATTATTCTTTCATAATTAAAATCAGTAATACAATCAATAGTTAGAGTAAAAATGTTATAAACGCATATAAGAAACTCATTCGATTTTAGAAAAAATAACCACACTTACTTTCACACGTGTTAGTTTATGTAGATTTTAAATTAGGAATTTGACAGTTGACACAACGCGCACAGAGTAGCGTTATTTCTATAAAATTACCAGCCAGCTTCAAGTTAACACAATAAAAAAATAAACTTTATATTCAACAGGATAAGTTACAAATTAATTTTGTCAATATAAATATTTAAAATGTACTTTGCGATTGTATCGTTGTATAAACCGATTAAAGGCCACAGAGTCCCGTTTACGCAAATTATGAGTGACAGCTCGGCAGAAGTGTAGGGTCATAGCGAATATTAAATCCTCTTTTTATTGAAATATATTTTTTATAAGACAAATTAAACATTTGCTTGAATACATTATATATATGTTTTGTTCATTTGTGTACGTACGTAAATAGAAATTGAATTACTATTTTATTTCCGATCTTTAGTAACAGGATATATATAGGTATATATTAAGAAAAAAAAAAACTGTTTTTAACGGATTAAAGTTATGTATTATTATAAATTTACAATTATTTAACATAATTTTCAATTTATCCGACGTTTCGCGTGCTTTACAGGGTGCGTGGTCACCGTGACCACGCACGCTATAAAGCACGGTGGTCACGGTTTAAAATTATGTTAAATAATTGTAAATTTGTAATAATACATAACTTTAATCCGTTTAAAACAGTTTTTTCTTTAAATGTGTAAAGGTTATGTCAATCAAAGACAATATTAGGATATATATAATTATATATATATGATTTGAAATACATAATTTCCAATGATTTCCAAAATCAATGTGTTCCATTTGAAATATATAAAAAAAAAAACTAAAAATTATGACATCTATTTTGAATACTTAAAATGTAAAAAAATCCACGAATTAAAATTGTATGAGCATTTCACTGCGTCGGATTGTCGTTCGATTGAACCATTAATAGTTAATTTAAAAGCTTCAATTGATCTCCATTACACTTATAAAAGTCTGATATTAAATGAGCGAGCCGTTGTGATCAAATATTATTGATTGTTTGGACCAAAGCGGGTTCTATCGTAAAATAATTTGTTTCAATTTCAATTGAATGAATTTTCATACAATTGATACGATCTTGTTCTAGTTAGTTTGATTGGGACAATTAATTTAGTAGTCAGTGATTTTTTGATTTGAATTCGATATACATTTTCCAGAGGGGACTACAAACGAAAACTTATAACTCATATTGTTTTGCATTTACTTTATTATTAGTGTTTTTGTACGGATATTCCGCTCCGCCATCTTCATAGTATTGCAAATAAACAAAAGAAAACAAATGAATCGTAAATCGATAAACACAGATTATTAATTGATGCAAGATGCACAGATAAAAGATGGACTTTAAAAGCAACTACATGTATATGGAAAGAACCAAAGGAAAGAAGAAGAGGACGCTCTAGAAAAAGGTCGATAGATATATAAGATATAGAAAATAATGATATTTAAACATTAGTAGGATCAAAGGTATTAAAAGCAGTTACGATAGCGAGTAACAAGAAAAAATTAAACAAATTTAAAGTATATTTTGTTAGCTTTTGTAAAAAATTTAATTAAACGGGCTTTATAATAATAATTATTATTATTTCATCTTTATAGTTATTACCACCTGACCGTAAGAATCCTAAATAGGACTAATAAAGCCAGCTATTTTGAGAATAAATAGAATCGGGACAAAAGCAGACACACTCCATTCTTGTAACGGGGGAATTCATTTTATTTTTAACATGAAACTGTATAGGGCTCACACCATTGAATTCGAGTGTTCTGTTCTGTGTTCTATCATTGTAACAAAAACTTTAATAATATATTAGTGTGTCTTGTGTATCAATCCCAAAAGTCGTGAGTTCGTTTCTTGGCTTGAATAGATTTTTCTATGAGTATAGTGCTCGTTGAAGGAAAAAACAGTAAAACCGGACTGAGAATTTCACTCATTTAACATCTATATAATGAAAAATGACCAAGCGAACTTAAATTGTCGAAAAGGGTAGGAAAATCGAAATGAAATCTTCGTTGATCAAACATATCTCGCTCCGCAAACACAATTTACTTTGAAAATTATATTTGTACCAATCGGTTTTCGATGCGACTCGCAGAAATTCGATTAACGATCAACTAATTATGAATATCGCTTTCATGTTGTTTTAATTAATCAATTAACATTAAATATGATTTAATTGTATTATTTGTGTTTCGTTATGATTATATTTTGTGCAAGAATTGACTTTATTGTTTATTTGAGAAGTGTTTTAGAAGCTTGAGCGTTCGAACCCTTCTCAAATCTAAGGCCGTCCATTCGAATCACGGCTGTGCCTTAGACTCAAACATCGACGGTATTTGTCAGGCATCGAAGGTGGATCACCTACTTATAAAAACAAATCAGATCTGAGGTCAAGACCTAAAAGTGCAATGCTACTGATATTTTTTAAGTTATACTTCTGGCGCGTTAGGAAAAAATGATGAGAGTAAATTTTTACGATGCGCGCGCACACCGTCACAAAAAACCGACACCCTGAAATTAGCTATAGTCAAAATTTTAGTTTTTTCTATTGTAAGTGTCGTTTTTTGTGCAAAAAATTTTTTTTTATCTTGTTACGCCAAAGAAGTATAACTTCTAACGCGTGTACATAAGTACACACACTTTTTTTGATAAGTTGTTGATTGATGGTGATGAAACTGTTGATGTTAGTTGATGAGACAATTAACAAATTGGAGAAGATTTAACCAACAATATTTTTTATGTTCAATCACCGGCTTCTGCTCAAATCTTTATTTACAAAAAATATTTTTGGTGGTAAAACGCATTTGATCCAATGAAGTGTTTCACCTTCCATACCAGAGGGCTCGCTAGTTCATTGCCTGCCGGAATTGGTGCGCTTTTCAAGATGGACCCTAGGTCGGAATAAACTCCACGGGCAGCTGGTTCCACATAGTGGTGGTGCACGGCAAAAGATTCCTTAAAAAACGCTTATAAATGTTTTTCAATAAAATTTTATTTAAAATGAACGTATGTGAGCGTTTTTTTGATTGATTGCAATCTTTAATCTTATTAGTTTAATTCAGTTAAGGAACAATTTATCTTAGAAGTAAATCTTTTAAAAAATATATCACTAAACACTTTTCATTACTTTATCTTTATTATTCGCGAATTCTTAATTAATTAATTACATCAAATGTTTTTCAATAAAATTTAATTTAAAATGCACATTTGTGAGTGTTTTTTGATTGATTGCAATTTTTAATCTTATTAGTTTAATTCAGTTAAGGAACAAATAATCTTTGAAGTAAATCTTTAAAAAAATATAATACTAAACACTTTTCATTACTCCTATCTTTATTATTCCCGAATTCTTCATATGTTCCCACACTTAAATCAGAGATAACAAAAATGGCGACGACAATCTCGCCTTTAGTGCTACAAGCATAATAAACATTGTTTTTTTAAACCCAATTCTATAGAACATTCCAGTGTTTAATGAAATAAGTGGCTGAATAAGATTTTATCTTCATTTAGCAGTAGTGAATAGAGGTTGAATAGATTTTTAAAGATAATCCAAATAATTAAATTCTCTGTGGTGTATGGGAACGTGTCTATGGTTTTCTAGATCCGTTTTATTGAACATAGACACAGCTTTTTTGCTAATTATATTAGATATATAGATTTTATCGCGCTTTAGTGTAGTATAAGTTACTCACACACTAAGCCAATTTGATAATGTCGAAATTGAAAATAAAATATTGAATACATAGTATACACAATATCGCTACTGTCACGCAGCGACATACATAATACATATATGTGTAGTCTCAGTAATTTATTTTACATACAAAAGCTTGCCAACGCTCGGCATTTATTCATATGGTACATAAAGAATAATAAAAAAATACATTGATTCATGAATTATAAAAATTAAATATAATTGATTTCAAAGTGTGGATATCCAACTATGGATATGGACTATGGAGTTTCGGCCAAAACGCGTTCTTCTGAAAGGGAATGGGATGCTAATGGGAGCCAAATGGGATGCCTGGGTTATATATTCACAAGAAAATTTAAAATTTAGTTAAAAGGTTGGGGCAATGTATATCTTAAACGCAAACGATATATCTATAAACTTTCTACGATTTTCCAACGACAACATCTCAGAAATTTTGACATTAAAAATAGCAACACCGGTGTCAAGGTTGATGCAGTCGGATGCCGGCGATGGGTGGGTGTAATGTAATGGGCAATACAAATAGGATTAGCGGTTAGGGCCCCACGCGTGCAGACAGGACGAACCAATACAATGCATTGGACAGTTAGATACATGTACGTGCCAATTTTTTAGCTAATCTAACATTAATACTTACTGGGTAAGAGAGCTGAAAGCTCAAAGTTTCGTTAAACTCAAAAACATTTACAGATACCTGCAAACTTCTTGAGCATTAAACAAGGGAGTGGGGGAAAGTTTGCGCATCGCGGGACACAAACGTCAACTGATTTACCAATCACGTGATCGACACGTCACTCTAACGTCACATTTTTACAATCTTCGCGCAAAAATCCTATACTCTGTGGCTCATAATTCCATAGTATATAAGCGGTTTTATAGTCTGTGACTGTGACTGTCAGAATAAAAAACACAGTGAATAAACAATGATTTTCATACATTTCATCCAATGCTCCATACATTTTTGATGAAAAAGCTATATGAATCTTATAAATTAGACGTGGTATATGGGTATTTTTATTATTAATTTTAGGACATTATTTATAAGAAACAGTTTCTGAAAAAAAAATTACAGCTCTGTTTTTTTTACTCACTGGTATTTTCGAGTTGTTTAGCTAGAAATTTTACATATGTATTAATTATAAATTAACAATTAATACCCTCGTGCGAGTAGTGAGCTAAATATGTTTGATATAACAATTGCGTCAAAAATAAAAACAAAAATATCACGGAATTATATAACGGCGTCCCTATACGCTGACGTCAGAAGCATCGTATGCGCCCGCGCATCGTTTAGCCGATTCATAGCTCCATTAATGTCATTTACACGGACAAATCGCCGTCGATCCGCACGTGGGTCACTAATATGTGCAATTGAATTTCATTGCCATTTTCCTCTTAAACATGTGGTTACACTTATTTAAATTCTTATTGCCTACGCAAAATTAAGTCACAATTTGAATGTCAAGAAAAAACACATAAAAAAGAGAATGCTATACTTAGTATAAAGATTTGTATTTTTGTGTATTTGTCACGAAAATATTTAAAACTACTCGACCTATTTAAAACAAATTTGCATTTAGATGGTATCCCAGAGTAACAAAGCTGTATTGATGTTCAAAATAAAAAAAAGGCAGCAGCGTTCCCGAGACTGGCCGGGGTAGTCCTATATACAGATATAGCATAATTAATAACAGCTGATATTGTTTAAAAGCAAATAAAAAGTTTTAAGATAAGCGTACCAATACTTGAAAGGCCGGCAACGCAATCGCTAGTATCAATTAATCGGATGAGCCTTCTGCCTATGTAAAACTTTGTTTGTTTAGTTTAGTATACATGTTTCATGTTTTTGGAGATATTTTTTATTTGCCATTTTCATTACATCAAATGATTAATTTGGTAACGATTGTTGGTAAATTGGTAACATAAAACATTCAATGAAACATCTTAAATAAAAGATTTTCTACAGTTTAAGATACAATGTAAAGTTCTAATCTATGACAATTACGGTAGACGGAAAAAAATGTTACATTTCCTATAAAAAAGAGAAAAAAAATCTTCAACTTAATAATTACGTATGTGGAATCGACTCCCGGTAGGGTCCCCTTGAAGATACGACCTCCAAGTGTATAAATAAACAAAATACTTATTTAAATATTACATGCATTTATTCACCTAATGCTGATAAATACCTAGCGGGTGCCTAACTACGCATTTATAAAATTTATCAGCCCACAACCAAACCAAACCAACTAACCTACAAATATATGAGGAGCATCCATTCTACTCACAGAGAGAAATCCCAGAAATTAAGAAATCTAATAATCTGATGATTTTTAAACATGGGATTGAATGTTAATATTCTTTAAGACGTTATTTGCGGCTAAAATAACGTCTAGATTCCCGAATGACATAGACATAGACATATCATTTACTAGCCGTTTCGCGCCCGCTTTGCTGGACGAATTAAAATAAATTTTATGTTTCATTATTTTATTTTTTTTTCATATTTTTATTATTCTTCTTTTTAACTTCCCGCTAAGAAAATTGAAATATTTCGAAAATCGAGTTTTTAACAGATGTTGACGTTTAGAGGTTCTAGGAAGCCTCCCCGAATGTTTCCGCGGTGAAGTCCGTATGGATAAATTTTCATAAAAGTAAAACAGCAATAAAAAAATGAAGGAACGTTGGAATTTAATAAATAAATAGCCATAAACCATCTCATCTAAAAATTTCGCATCGAATGGTGGTAGTTTCATGTCGATACGATCAGTGGTTTAGGCGTGATTGAGCCTCAAACGAAGACCATTTTCATTATATATATATAGATTACTAACAAAAACACGCATACATAAACACACAAAATAACAATAATCAAAGAAAAATATAAAATAAAAATTATAATGAGAGATATAAAAAAAATCAATATTCCTTAAAAAAAGAAAGAAAAGGAATGTAATAATACTTAGTAGAAAATAATACTATTAGTTAAAGTTAGTAGTGTAAGTCATGAAGTCTTGTGTAAAGGTGTGTAGTAAATAAAATAAAATTAAGAATAATTGTTAAGAAGTAGATTAATAAAACATTTTTTTGATTGTTTTTATCCGTTTTAATATCCTGAGGCGGGCTGATACAGGTTAAAATGTAAGGTATACATAACAGTATTGACAAGAGACAACAATCATCCCGCTGTATAATTTCCTTGCACAATTATTGTCTATTTAGGACCTTGATATAAGAAAGTCACAATACAATTGACAATCAAACCGCGAATTAAATATATGATTACTAGATCCTAGCCGACAAACGGCTGTACATTAGGATTCAAAATGCATTTCGCCTTTGTTATTTGTTGTTTGCTTTGTCGGTCTAATATAAACGTTTTGTTTTTGATACATGTTATTTTTAACTTTCATAATAATAATTAATAATGGATTAATAGAAAATAAAACCAATTTAAATTGTTGGCGCTCTTTTTTTTCTTTTTGCTGGCATTTCCTCGCTGTATTATGATTATTCGTTGAGCGAGGAAAGCACCAGCTAAACTACAAGCCTTATCAGAATGTCAAATCATAAAATGACTGCTTCACGACTGATTTGAGCGCGACCGCCGCTGTGAAAAGCGCTGTGTGAGTTCGAAAAGTGAGTTACAGAATCGCAAGGCAGCTATGGAGTCATCGGTACTACCAGGCGCCAACTTAAATCTTTAATTAGCGCCTGTGCACTTAAACCCCACGGCCCAAGAGTCTCTACTTCAAAGCTATTTTAGCTTTTGTATAGACGATAAATGTTGTATATTATAGATGATTTTTATGTGATATTGAGGACAGTAGTGTTTATTGAATACGGCTATTCAAGGGCGACGTTAGCCGATTGTCAAGGGGTTAATATAGACCAAGGGATGGAAGCTGCATAAAGTATACTAAAATGCTCTAAACTGTGCAAAACATTTTATAAACATAGTGACTAATAAATGTACTATATAATTTTGAGAAAGTAATTAATATAACGTTTTTCTATTCTCTGACAACGGTTTTAGGAACTTACAACAAGATAACTTTAATCGATATCATAACTAAACATACTCCATGTAATAATTATTAGTTTTTTATTAATTTTTATTAACAAAAGAGTTTCATGTTTATCTAACAATGCCAGTTATGATGTAATAATAATAAATTTATTATTAATCATTCATAGCCTCATTTATTCCTTGAAATATTATTCATCTATCTTTACAAAATACACTAAAATTTCATACAGAAATAATATATTATTTTTCCATGGACCTCTTATAGAATATAGGCCTCCTCCAACTGTAGTTAAGATGTATATATAATAATTTGCATTGAATTTGACACAAGGAAAAGTATGAACCAGGTTTGGATGGGATTAGAATAGGATACGGATAGGATGAGATTGGAAGTATGTGAGTATAAATTCTGTATTCTTGCAGCTGGCGAGCGGTGGCGGCGGCGGTCGCGGGCTGTTCTGCTACCACTGCCCGCCGAGCTTGCCGCCGCACCAGCACCGCCTGCCAACCCTGGAGTATCCCTTCACGGCCTCACACCCCTGTGAGTACTGTTACTTTTTGAATATTTGAAATAAACTTTTCGTGTTATAAAGGCAACCCAACCTACAAAAATATTTTGAGACAGCCCTGATCTAATATAATACAAATGTTATTAATCACGTGATCATTTCCATACAAGTATACGTTATTGAAGGTGTCGCAAAATGCTTTTGTCTACGGCCCTTGTTGAATACTTAGAATAGTTGAAGGACAGTCGTAACAAGCTGCCGCATGTTTTGGATATAGTCCCCCAATTTCGGGAAGGACTATAGTAAAACGTTTTATAGTCACCCAAATTCGTTAGATACGTTCACAAGCCACTTTATTCATTCACTCACTCACACATTTGCACCCACACACTCACTCATGCACTCAGGCGTGTTGATAACAGTTGAAATATAAAAAAAAACAAATTAAATAAAAGATGTAATTAAATTATATATAATATTTTAAGGAATTTATAATTAAGTTTGTTATGGAATATCTGGGAACCCAATTTTTTTACTTAAAGGGGTTCCCAAATCTTACACATTGTACTGCATATGTACTTAAAATGAATAAACAAATCAAATCAAATAATAGAATCTAAATAGATTCATTGCCGGGGCTTGAACACACGAACTTAGGGTTGAGAATCTCACGCAACCAATACGCTATTGCTGATATTTCAATATTCAAATATTGTTATAATAAAAAACACTTTATTTAGTATAACATTTGCTTAGTATGACAAACATAATGTTTCTCTTACATAAATATGAACTCTAAAACTAGGAATTGTAACTAGAGTAGCGAATTAGTCTAATCGAGACCTAACCATATCAAGTAGCCGGCTGGCACAAACTTCGCTAATAGCATTGCAGAAGCCGCAAACGACGTTATTGCCTGTTAAGCCATGTTTCGATTGCTAACTCGATTCCATTGTTATTTTGATTCGATTTTAGTATAAAAAGTATTTATAATGCGTTAATAGATAATAAAAATACCACTAAACAGAATGGCTAGATTGTGCGATCTACTGCAGGGCTTAGTTTTGATATTTTTTAAAGAGCTCATCCTATTACAGGAAGGGTATTCTATTCTGTTATCATTATCTTATGTTGCTTTGCTATAAGCATAAGCATAATACGTATAATAGACGGCTCAAATATAAGAGTCTTTCCTCCAACTTTGATTTTGTTCCCTTTGGAGTGGGACTCAAGGGCAGAGGCGCTAATTACAGATTTAAGTTAGCGCCTGGTAGATAGTGCCAGTGACCGCAGAGCTGGTGCTTTCCTTGCTCAACGAATATACACAATACAGCGAGGAAATTCTGCCATTAAAGGTTCTTGAACTTGCTATTTATCAATTTTTAATTATTATTATTCCTATGTAGCTTAAGGATATTATTTGTGCAGCGCACCGCCCCGATTACAGAGGCCACACATTGGTTCTAGTTTTTTATGTGTGGCCTTCTTGGTTGGCCTATAAATAACTAAGTAAGTGAAATGATATGTTCGCGTTTATTATAGGCAACTATGTATTATACATATTTATAATAGTTACTATTTTTTTATTTTTTATCCTACAACTTTGATAAACCTTAAATAGTTTTATAATTTGTTTTGTTAATAATTTATAATGTAGTATTTATTTCCGAATAAATGTAAATCTAATACGTAAGTTATTTTTTATGGAACCCCCTGCAAAGGAGGCTCATCTGATGTTAAGTGATACCTGGACACTCTCAATGCCAGAAGTCTCGCGTATGCGTTGCCGGGCTTTTAAGATATGGTATGGTTCGGAAGTAGTTCAGTGGAAAGAAAACTGAAAAAAAAATTGATAACAATTATTTATTACCAAACAAGATAACAATTTTTATTCGGACTTTATTATATTACCTTCAGTAATAAAAGTTATGAAACACTTTTGAAGGTAGTACCCATGTATTAACTAGATTTCTAAATAAGATCTTCGTAATAAACGGCGTTTAAAATCAGTTTCTTTCGTTATCCCGTTCACGTGTTCGGGGGGTGGTAATGTGCTAATGAATAGAAGGCAAGGGTGGGTTGGGTGGATGGGCGGGGCACCCCAGCTCCCTGGGGATTGGTCGCCGGCGGCGCCATCTATTATTCATAAAATAGTTTTTGAGTCGCGCCGCTGCTCGCTTTAACTCTGTTATCCAAACTAACTTAATAAGGATCATGTCACTTTAGATTAGACACATTTTTTTACGAAACCTCTGATCAAAGAGTAAGTGAATTAAGGTTTTATTTTATTAGTCTAATGCTTATATCAATTTAGTTGGATCTAGCAATATTTTAAATATACAGTTCTTGTATACGTTTTCACATTGTTTTTGACGTGACAACGTCTTATAATTCGATGGAGCCGGCTGCACGCACGAAAAAACATGACTCATGCGGCGTTACCTCGCTCTGAGGCGTTCCATTTAAAATTGACATAATTGTATTTATGCGTACAAATAAATGTAACTTGATCAATTCAATTGTGATTTCCATTTACCTCCTTCTCTATATCCATACAAAGTACCTATCAAACAAATATTTTTTTTTTAAAAATGCAACCATCCCATTAATATTTTTTTATGGCGTTGTCACGTTCAACTATCGTCAGTAAACCGACTTTACAGACAACCGATTTTTTAATTAAGTTTTGGATTTACTTAATCAAGTGGCTTGGACCTACGGGTAGTAGATTTAAATTAAACAGCATTTAATTTTATTTTTACGTTCATAAGTGTACATTGTGTTACTAATATGATACCCGCCGGTATATGGAACCAGCTGCCCATTGAGGTATTTCCGAAGCAATACGACTTTGGGTCCTTCAAGAAAAGAGCGTTCCTATTCTGAAAAGGCCCGCGACGCACTGGTGAGCGCTCTCGTATTGAGAGTGCTCATGGGTATCAATTAACATCAGGTGTGGGCCAGTGGGCCTCCTCAATCACGATGAGGCCTCCAGCCCGTTTGTTCTATTAAATTAATGATAAATGATTTGATTTACTATAATAATTAATACATACAGATTGGTACAATTTGTAAATGAAAAGTATAAAAAATTCCAAAGTACTAAATTTGAATTTCGAACCTTGTCTTTGTAAACGAAGACCAATGTAGCCACAGACTAGTGTAGTGTAATTCATACAAATTTATCGTATTCATTATCTATTTAATAAACAACATAACCATAGAGCATAAAAAAGTAGATACATTTTTACTAAAGCAATAATGCAGTCGCGGCTAGCCGTTTAAACTTTTTCTCGCTGCACTTAAGCCGGCCACTTCCGGCGGATGTTGAACACTTTTTAATTTCCGCCGCCGAGGGATTTTTCTACAGCCTTGATGAACTCTCAATTATTAATATTCAATTATTGCATATTTATAATGCTAAGTAAGAGGCTTAAGTAAACTGTAAAAGTCGATTTCAACAGAAGTTCTTAATATTTCATAAAGTAACCACAGAGCGCTATATTTCAATTATTTTATAACTAGAATTTCATTTAATGTTATTATAATTTTATTTGGGCTTTATTATCATGAAGTTATATCTATGTATATAAAAATGAAACCCGTTTTCCGTTGTCACGACATCACATGAAAACGGCTCGACCGATTTGTCTGATTTTTTTTTTGTTGTGTTTGTAATTGTCAGGAGAAGGTTCTTATAAAAGAAAAAAAGAAAAACTTTGCGCGGAAAATTAGAAAATTCAAGAATACTTAACCACCATACAATTCGAACATTTTGGTGTAACCTTATGGCGTTTAACATAACACAACATTGACAGAATGCGTGCTGCAAATATCGTCAGAGGATGTAAGAAAAATGAATATCGTTCAAAACAAATGCTTCGATCGGAGTTATTATATTGATAATATAATGATATGGGAGCCAGAAAAACAAACAAAGAATGTTGTATAACATAAAGCATTAGAGTAATAAACACTTTGTTTCTGAAATATTTTTTAATTCATTATACCAATTTAAAATCAATATTCATAGTTAAGACAGTTACGTTAATAATAATAATGCCTTTATTGATGTCATATCATAAGTACCTATCAGGCTTATTTAATAGCAAAAATAAATATTTAATTTACAATATATATTTTGTTAAGTATCGCAATAAAGCGAGATAATGATGCCAGCATTGCACACATGCACCAAACTTTTAATTTTTTTATTTTAATTTTTTTTATTAGATATTATTATTACGTAAGTTAAGAATATTGTAAATACAGTTTGCGGTCTTAATTCGACAATTATATATTTCTATTTAGTAAATTATGTATGTATAAACACCCCGTAGAAGATGAAGTTTTAATAGTGGAGTATCGTAATGTCATGAAACGTTTCAATTAATTCATCCCATTAGCGGCGTTTTCCGCTCAACGACGCTTTGATAGCGAAACATCGTTATAGTTAATTATTTTTAATTTAAATATTTATGTTTTTTTATTGAAATACTCGAACGAAATTTATTTAAAATTATTACTAAATAAGACATTTCCGCTACGTTCACACTTTTAGGTGATTTAGCCTATTTCCCTATTTCTTTGTTTTTTGTTGTTGTGTTGGCCTAGTGGCTGCAGCGTGCGACTCTCAGCCCTGAGGTCGTGGGTTCGATCCCTGGCTGTGCACCAATGGACTTTATATGTGCGCATTTAACATTCGCTCGAACGGTGAAGGAAAACATCGTGAGGAAACCAGCTTGCCTTAGACCAAAAAGTCGATGGCGTGTCTCGGGCACAGGAGGCTGATCACCTACTTGCCTATTAGATTGACAAATGATCATGAAGCAGATACACAGAGAAAAGGTTGTAGCGCCACTGATTAATTTAATGAATAATATAAACTAACATATAATATATATAATAGCTGGCCTGGCGAACATCGTACCGCCTAACAGTCGATTTTTTTAATACTTATTCTTCTATTCGGGACACCGGTCTAGCTAGTAAGATAAAAAAAAGAAAGTTTATAATACAACAAATACATTATGTCAAAAAATAAAAATTTACCTTCCCGGAACCCCTCCACTAACACTTGAACTTTATGATATGGTATTAAAGTTCAAATTGCCTTTAAATATTATTACGAATTTTTTGTATGGGAATATAGAAAAGTGTTGTTTTTAGACGTTTTCACTCAATTTTTTTTATTTTTCTCTCCGTAAGAACCATCCTCGTACTTTAAGGTATATTATAAAAAAAGAATCAGACAAATCGGTCAAGCCGTTTTCATGTTATGTCGTGACAACGGAAAATGGGTTTCATTTTTATATATATAGATAACTAAAAATAATTTAAACTAATTGGAGCAACCTCCAATTAGTTTAAATTATTTAATCCAAGTAATCTAACCTATCGACCTCCTAATATCAACATATTAGGAGGTCGATAAGTTAGATTACTTCGTCTAATTCGAATCCAGAACCTTCCATACACCATGATTAATCCAGAGATTTCCAACCAAAAATCAATTTGTCTCAGACAATGTGGGGCGCTAAAGACCGAAAGTTATAAATGTAACGCCATTATTGCCGAAGACAGCTGTAATCCCAAATGTTGAGGGCAATTTTGTCCTATAATGTCCGGAATGATATTATCGACAAGAATAATAGAGAAAGAGTCACCCTCAAGTCATTGATTCTGCTAGGGTCCATATGATTTAAGGTCTGGGATTATAAAGCAAACATTAATTCATAATGTTTAGTAAATATAAAAAATCCAAATAGCCTTTATTCATGTTCAGGCCTTTATTCAAAAACTTTTTTGTTTTTGTTTTCAGCCAGTTCTTAAACCAAGGTAGTCAAGAACTGGCAATGAACTCTCGGTCACTCTTAAATCGCTTAGTTTTTTAAATGTTTGCAACTATTACATCGCTTTATTACATCTTGAAGCGATAAATTATAAAAAAACTGTTGAACTATAATGAGGTACGTAATCACACGGAAAAAAACTAACAGCTAATCTTAGGACTTATGAATCACAATGCTAGGTACTAACATTCATTAAAAAAAAAAACAAGATTAAACAGATGGTAAAGATATGGTTAAGAGGTGTTTATAGGTAGAAGGCTTTTAAAATACCTAATCGGGATCTAATCGGGGAGCGAACTCCATAACTTTTGGCGGATATCCTAAGAGACTTGCCTACGAATGATGAGATGCTGTGAGATGGAATTTGCAAAATTCATCTATCAGAGGAGCTATATATATATATATATATATATATAGGTATATATAGTTACAAGGATATGCCCTGTATATAAAAGAAATATCAAAGCAATAAAAAAACATTTAAGCCACTCAAGTGGTTAAACAGTAACATATTCACCCTACGGGGGTGCCACCTCATCAATTCCCATACTCAAAGAGAAATATATAATAATGTCTGTTAGGGCGGCGATTTAGCACTCCAACGTAATGGGCTGATGTTTCCGGGCTCAATGCTACTTTATTGCCACCCTACATCGGCATTGATATTTTAATTTCGTGTTTTTTTCGGATAAAATGCTTTTGTTTTCAATAAATTACTAAACGTTTAATGTATAAGTAAAAAGTAGTGATATTTACGCAACTCAGAGGTTGTTCGAATCCTGGCTGTGCGACATTGCAACATTATCTAGGGATAAGTACAGAATACTTGCCTATATAGGGCTTAATAACACTTATTGTAATATAAAAAAAGCTCTTTATTGCGTGAAACTCTTACGGGTGTTTAGAATAAACTTGTACAATGTCAAACTCGTTTTTAACTGAATAGAAAATCTAGTATTAACCAATTTCAAATAAAAAGGAGGTTCTCAATTCGAGCGTATTTTTTTAATGTGTGTTTACGGTTAACATCGTGGTTTATGAAGCGATTTCGTTGATTCGTTGGAATGGAGTCAGGAGAACAAGGAGAAATCGAAGCTTCGAAAATATGTTCCAAGTCAAAAAAAATTTTTTTTAATTTGAACCTCATTGATTAAATGTGGAACGTATTTGGTTTAGTAACAGGATTCTCAACAACTAATAAAACTATTTCGTTTTTACTTTCTCACACTGGCAAGCGATCGCTGGCTGCGATAAGGTTGCCCTCCTTTTTGTTTAATTATTTGAATTGTATTGTTTTTTCTGTATTACTGCAACGAACTGTAAATAAATAATGTTAAATTAATGAAAAAAAATTTTATATGGTTTCATTAACATTTTAAAAACTTAATTTATCTTTACAGATACAAGCTATTCTTACCATCCGGCGATACACGATGACACATTCGTGCGACGGAAACAAAGAAGAAATCGGACAACGTTCACCCTACAACAGGTAAATTAATATTTTTTTAATAATAAGAAAGTTTCTTCTAATAAATGGCGGCACTTTGGTCTAATTTCTTTGATTGTTTTTACGATTCTGTAAAATGATTTATATTATAGCCGCTATTATCTTTTTTCTATGAATTAGAATCTTATAATTGTATCAACAAAGGCTTCTTTTCTACAAAGGCAAAGATATTTTTCATTTTTAAATAAACCTTAATACAAAGCGATAAGCGCCATAACAACTCGTTATGATTCTAAGTAATAACCGGCAAAGTGAATAACTATAATTCTCATTTATTAAGAAATGTATATATTTTTTTTTGGGTTAAGTATCAAGTAATTACTGTTGTCTATATTACTATGACATGTGTTGTCAACTTATTAACAAAAGTAATTTAGCGATCTTAAATCCAAGACAATAATCTTTTAGCACAAATTATAATAGTGATCTTGGTATTGAACCCAGTCAAAATATCTTGTGTCTAAAATTTTGGTTTAGAAGGTTTCAGCTATGATATCGAATTGTTGTTCAGAAACTAATACCAAATTCGTCATAACCTTTTGAAGTCTAAGGCAATTGTATTTCTCACAATGTTTTTCTTCCCTGTACGACCGATTTAAAGGCGCACTTAAAAAATAAACCATTGGTGCCGGGTTCAAATCTACGACCATTCGGAAGAGAGTCTCTGATGCCACTAGACCTGTTCCACTACTCTATAACTGTTCTTGATATAGAGGTAATACATTTCTTTACAGTTGGAAGAGCTGGAGACGGCGTTTGCCCAAACGCATTACCCTGACGTGTTTACTAGAGAGGACCTCGCTCTCAAAATTAATCTCACTGAAGCTAGAGTACAGGTAAGAATATCCTTACAATTTGTCAATGTCTTACATAACTTCCAGGGCAGAATGGATAGGATGATGGTTCACACTAACGTCAACTGCTTTTTGAAAACAATTTTGCCACAGCTATCATCTACAGGCATGTTAACTCCGTTGTTCCAATGCTGTCAAAACACACCTAGAGCTGCCCTATCTATAGCGTTGAACTATTAGATTGCACACAAGGTATGAAAGCATACGCAAGTTACAGCATATGCCAAATATAACGCAAACAATTTGTTAATGTAAAGGGACCGTGTACTTCATATTAATAATAAGGAAAGCAATCCGGCAGTACTCCAGTGTCTAAGTCTTGGGGTGCCTGATGCGTTGCGACATCGAGCCGTTTCTATTCGTGTTCTCATCTAGAACTAACCTTAAGATCTTGACACATTCATACATATGTACAGCACACTTCAAATTTTATACAAAATTTACTTTGTAAGGACCTCTCAAAGTGTATAGACTCCGATTGGCTCCACCTCTCTATCTTGAGCATTTTCCTGACGATGTTCTCCACCAACTTCTTTAAGCCCGTCCGCCCACCATGCAAGAGGTTGACCTGGTGGGCTTTTCCATATTACCACCAACTATTTAAGACAAATAATATTTTATGTTAAATTATAAATTTTCGGACACATGAACATAGTGTCAAAATTTTATAGAACACTTAAGACTGTTAATGAACAGGTAAGGTACCTAACCTTAGTTTAAAATGTAGTATTGTAGAAAATTAGGTCAAAATATTATTAGCCATATTTATTGTATAGGCAAGGTTATTCATGTAAAGTCGCACTCTTTTTTTGTGAACTTTATTGTAAGAAAAAAAAAATGTTATGTAGAAATCATAGTGTAAAATACAGTTACAATGTCAAAAGGAAGAGCCTGGCTGCCCACAACACAGGGAATCCTAGTGTGGGGGCTAGTGCACTTTATTTCACCTAAATTTCCTATTATAGTGTATAATAAAGATTTTGCTTTTGTTTAAAATAGAAAAAAAATTAAAATGATTTCGTTAGTTGTCAAATAAAAATTGCATATTTAAAACCCATATTTAATATATAATCACATTGTTCATATGTATGGGAACTGAACTCCACTTTATAGCTTAGTCTCGCGACGTTAAATTATGTAATTTTATGTATCACGTAGTGAAATATAAGGTTCTTGAGTCGTGTAACGTCTCACCTGGTTTTAGGCAAATTGCTCGACGCAACCGTCCATGTTTTATTTATATTGAGGTAAAAATTGCTACATTCCAACGTCAGGGCACGCAGGAAGAGAATTTAGTATCACCGGCTCGGTCGCTGCTTTGAAGGTTTTATGGATGCACGAACTGAAATACGACCATGCATTAATGCATTTTCTAAATAGTTAATTCATTCTTAAATTTGATATACATAGAAAATATAGCAAGACTAATCAATCGAATCTTTTATTACAGTAATAAAAAAAAATGTTATTAATTAAATTCGGATTTAATCACAGTAAAAAAAGTATCACTATCTAAAATCGGTTTTTTATTATGATTATATTTTATATAAATTGTGCACAGTATAACGTCGTTAAGAAATATAATCAAAAGTGGCCAAATTGTAAAAACTCAAATAGCAAGTCAGACACAGCCGTCTCCATAGACAAAAGATAAAACTTGTATTCTGAAATAAAAAACAACATAATATTTTTTTGTTATATAAAGATCTCGCCTTCGATTCTAATGTATAGTCAATTTGATTAATTTTAATTTCATATGTATTGCTTCCGTGGCTTATGTTAGAAAAAATGACGGGTTCGATTTCCGAGCAAATAAAAATAGCTTCGTCTATACTCTGAAATATAGTGTAATAGATATATATAGTTTATTATACCCTAAGTTTCATATATCTTTGAGGTGCCTTAAGTGACGTTTAAATTAAAATAATGTTTCTAAAACGGCATTTTTCATAACCATTCCTCAAAGTTAGCTCCATTTCCTTAATTCGTTAGCAATAAAAGTCAATTTCTCAAACTGTTCTCACAAAAATACCACGATATTTCGGGTTAAATGCACTCAGCGAAACTAACGCCGAGTCCCAGATCAAATTGTCGATCGGGCTTCCATTAGTTAACTAGCATTGTCAAAATACACATTCCATCAGACATTGCTGTCCAGTGAATATGGTTTGATCGGTGTCCTTTTAGGGGTGAGGCAATCGTATGGGTATAATTGGTAGTATTAAAGGATTTTGCTTGAGTTCCTCGTTACGGAATGATTTTGTTTTTCTATGTATTCAATACGGAATGATTTTAACTTTTGAACTAGAACTTACTATTGACCATAAAATACGTGTTATTATATATCAAAAGACAATATACAAAGGCAAACAAATTTAGATAGACAACATGATATATTATTTGAAACAGAAAACATAAGTAAGTACATTAATACACAAACATTTAAATTTAAAAAAACTTAAAGAAATCTGAAATTTAACATTAAACAAAGGACAATTAATACTTAATATTTCAAAGATAAAACTAGATTGTTACTGCTAAATATAATCAAAGTCTACCTGTCTCTTGAAATATTTATTTTCTTTGGTGATATGGAAAATTATTTATTACTTAAGGTGTCATGTGGACACCATGTTCCACATGACACCTTAAGTAATAAATAATTTTCCATTTTAATTGTTGCATCTCCTTACAAACGTTTTGTAAAACAAAAAAAACTTGGCGATGAAAAAGAGTGTCGGAGAGTTTATTGCCAGTTCTTCTCTTCCGTTCTACGCCCTTGATTTGAGGACTGGCAGTAAATGTAAAATTAGAAGCATTTCATATATATTTTTTTTACATTCACAAGTGTACATTGCGTTACCTATCTGAATAAATGATTTTGACTTTTGAGTCCTTAGTAGAGGTGAACTTATACTAGTAACGTGTTTAAGTCCCTCATCTCGAAATTGTATTACAATATACATCTACCCCCTTGTGGATTAAGGGGTGCCACGTTTTACTTGTGGTAGCTTAGCTTGGGTATTAGCTTACAATTGTCATTTTTTTTTAATAAAACATGGAGATTTGACAATAAGGTGTAAAATAAATTTTACTCAACATTTAAAATTCAATTATGTACCTCAAGTATGATGTAACTAATGCTTAAAAAACGTTGTATAAGAAAAGTTGCATAGTGTGGGCTGGAGTGTTCAGAGGATTTCGGATAATACCAGCAGCTGAGGTGGAATTTTGTATTCTGTCACGTGCTAAAACTGAGCGTTTTTTAAGGCAGATTTTGCCGCGAACTACCCACGTGGAACCAACTACCCACTGAAGTATTTCCGAACCAATTCGACTTAGGGTCCGCAAGAAAACAGCGTACAAAATCTTAAAATCATTGCACTTGCGAGCCTTCTGGCAATGTGAGTGACCATGACCGGATCACTAAAGATCAGATGAAAGATCTGGCCGTTTGCCCCTGTTATTAAAAAAAAGGACTACAGGCCTTTTTCTTTTTACATCCATTACAATGTAATTTTCATTCCGTCATAGAGAAACATAGCGACATAATAAACATAGATAGAAAAAGATATCACTAAACACAAAAATTTTCAGAAACGGATCAATCTGAGGCCAAAACCTATTTAGGGTTGTTGCTACTAGATTATTATCAGTTATAATACCACAAGAGCTTCAAAATTATCGGGTATTTCCCGATAGGTTCGTTGCAAACAAATATAGTCTAAACCAAGTCAAACTTTATAGTCGTCATGACGACTATATTTGTTTGCAGGGAACCTTGAGGGAAATGCCCGATAATTTTGAAGCTCGTGTGGTATTCGGGGGATTATTTTTCCGACCCAAATGTCGGCCAATAGAATTGCACCATGATACGAAATGTACAGTTAACAAATAAGAATTTCATAATGAATAAAACAACTACTTAATACTTTTCTTGAAGCAACGACCAGAGAAAATTTTCACAAAAAATTATCAGTATAATACCATGTAGGTTGTACCACGTGACGTCGAATGGTGCAATTCTATTGGCCGATATTTGGGTCGGAAAAATAATCTAATTATATTATGTTCTCTCGCAACGAATTGATATCGCAATACAACGAGGAAATGCATTAAAGGTACACTAAGACACACTGGTACAGGAACCAAACATTTATTTATATTATTTCATTAATTATTATTATTAGTACTATTTAGGTTAAGAATATTGTAAATACTGTATATTATTTGTGTGTTGAAAATAAATATAACTAAGTTGTATTATATTAATATTAAAGTATGCTGTCCATGTCTTCATAATTTTGTTTACTATTGCGTACTACACGGATAAAACAAAATGTTTTTTTACCATCTGCAATCAGCTTCTTGGCTTTTATCTGATTTTATGATATGATTTTGAGGCAATTAGGCAAATCCAATCATTTGTTATCCCTCCGTAATTCGCAAACTATCAAACTGCGGCAAGTCTCACCCTTTTCAGCCGAAACACGCAGTCCGCCGTTTCCAAGACGCCCGAAGCTAGGGCTTTGACGTGTTGCTGAAGTCTTCTTTTGTATTGTTCGGTTGATCTTTTAATGGTTCGACAGTGGTAATTCCCAAATATTTACGGACCACGGCTCACCGCTAATATTTCGCAGTGTTTTGTTTTGTAGCCGCTGTGGGATCGCAAAATATGCAGGAAATAAATTTAAAATAACATATCGTAAATACGATAGCTACGTAGTAATATAATTGAGTCGGCTTTCAATTTGATTCCCTTCCCCGTCGTGCGAGTGTCAGTGGTAATTCGCCCGAAAAATATAAAAAGGCGGGAGCACCTGTCCGCCATATTGGATTACTAGCCATACGAAACATTTCTATAACGAATTGATTTGATATTACGTCTGGGTCTTTAAGCTTATTAGGAGATTGACATTTTGATTAGATATCGATAAATTCAGAACTGGAAAACTGTTTACACAATGGGACAGTTGACTTATAATAAATAGTTATAAATAATTTATTTATTTAGAACACAAAAAAAAAAAAAAATACGATTAATAAAAAAAATAATCACACATATACGCAAGAGAACCATACACAGTGGGGCAATCCAGTCTTTCCGTTATTATTAACACTAGCATGCTGTTAGGTTAAAGCAGTGTTGGCCTAATGGCTTCAGCGTGTGACTCTCACCCCTGAGGTCGTAGGTTCAAACCCCGGCTGTGCACCAATGGACTTTCTTTCTACGTGTGCATTTAAAATTCACTCTAACGGTGAAAGAAAACATCGTGAGGAAACCTTAGACCCAAAAAGTCGAATACGTGTGTCAGGCACAGGGGACTGATCACCCAATTGTCTATTATATTTTAAACTGTCTATTATATGAAACAGATACAGAAATCTGAGGCCCAGACCTAAAACGGTTGTAGCGCCGTTTTTTTATGCTACTATTATGGATCATCTACCACCATGGAAAATGTTAAGCTTATAAAACGAGTCATATTTAATATTTTATACTTTTTTTAATACTATAAATTATTATAAATTGCCATTGAAAATAAAATACAACCAAAATCGGATACATTGACATCTCTGTATTCCAAAGACAATAAACCCTCCACGTAAGCACAGATCTCCAAAACGCTCACCCAATTAGCGCGGAATGAAAAGAAACTCAAATTAAAACAGCGTTACACTCAATTCAGTCTCAATGACATTGACACAACACTCAGCTCAGTTCAAATGCCGAGTAAACACGTAACAAAAACCCGAGGTAACAAAGACTTGCTGGGGTAACACTGATTTGTACTTGAGCTAAACTCGTTATTCTTTACTATTGTTTTGAACAATTGTTTTATAATGATGTTTAAGATAATTATTGTACAGCTTGCCAGCCAGTGGTGAAATATCTAATTTATTTGTAATAAATGTATGTATAGCTTCACTAGATAACACTAATATAAAAATGAAGAAGGCATTTTTAAACACTTTAAATACAGCTCATAACAGAAAAAGTAATTAGTACAAAAGTACAAAGTAATTAATAGAATAGTAGTGATTTAAACGGTTATTAGCTATGTTTATAACAAGTTTTCTATACGAAAAAGGATTTTATGCAAGTTAATCGCAAAGTAAGCGAAGATGTTACTCTATCTACGCAAGTACTACGTGCTACGCGCCGTGGCTGTTTCTAAGCGCCTCACAGAGCGGTTTTCGCAGCGGCGGTCGCGCTCAAATCAGTCGTGAAGCAGTCATTTTATGATTTGGCATTCTGATAAGGACGGAGCTTGTAGTTTATTTTTTATTAGAATGCCAAATCGTAAAATGACTGATTTGAGCGCGACCGCCACTGCGAAAACTGCTGTGAGTTCGAAAAGTGAGTTACAGAATCGCAAGGCAGGACGAGATTTCTGAGCGGTTTCGTGATCTCTTTTTCTAATAGGCAAGTAGTAGTAGGTGATAAGACTTCTGTGCCAGTAACACGGCGATTTTTGGATCTAAGGCAGGCAAATCTTTACGAGGTTTTCCTTCACCGTACGAACGAGTTCTAAATGCGCACATACAAAGTCCATAGGGGTTCGAAATTACGACCTAAGGGATGAAAGAGATGAAACTCACTAGGCCAACACTGCTTTATAAGTTATGACATAAAGAGATATATGAGTCACCTGTCACTTTAAATGCCTTTGTTTTCCAGCACACACTTGAGTTACGCGTGAAGCGCCATCTTTATCAATCAGACACACAGATTATGGGAAATGGGGGAGAGAATGACACTCTAAAACTCTGACGTCTTTATTTATTGGAGTAAATAATAAAATGTATTCTAATTTTTGTGATATATAAAATGTAGTATAATTAGAATTTACACAGTATTAAATATTCTTAACCTACAAGGTTATAATAGATTTTAGGTTTACAGTTCAGAAACAAATTATATCTCTTTAAATAAAAATTAATCGAAAAATAAGTTGCTAGACGCAAAACTCGAAGACGGCTGGACCAATTCGAGTATTTTTTATTTATTCCTTGAGGAAGGTTTCTATGGAAAACAAATTTGAATAAATATAAAAAAAAAAACGGTTTATTTTGCATAGGTTTTTATTTTGGAAAAGCGAATACGGTATATGGGGTAGCATAGCGTAATGTTTCATATGTTGGTGTACTAAAAAGGAAGTCTAAGTAAAAAAGAACATATTATTAAAGAAATTCAAGGCAGCAAAATCAATATAAAAATTCGTAGATTTGACACACAAAAATTTAGATATAAAGTGCGAGTGTAGGAACCTTATTGAAGTACAGATTAAGTAATGAGTATAATAATTAATATTAAATCAAATACGTTTGCAAGGTAATTAGCAAGTAAATACCATAACTACACGTTCCATTTTACGCGAATTACACCACTCTCAACACAGAATCTAATTACTTGGTGGTTGTTCTCAACACGCGAGTGTGTTTAATGGATCTGGTATACGTATAACGTAATAGAGCGGTATAAGTCAAGATTTTATAAGTAAGATGTGTGTGTAATCAACTCTTGTTGTTTAATCGTAGCGACACCCCCAATCTGCTTACAAATTACTAAGATGACTTTATATCCTAAGAACTCCGGCCGCTAATATATATATGATATCAGTGACGCTACCTCTTAAGGTCTGGGCCTCAGATTTCTGAATCTGTTTCATGATCATTTTTCAATCTAATACGCAAGTAGGTGATCAACCTCCAGTGCCTGACACACGCCGTCGACTTTTTGGGTCTAAGACATGTCGGTTTCCTCACGATGTTTTCCTTCACCGTTCAAGCGAATGTTAAATGCGAGCATAGAAAGTCCATTGGTGCACAGCTGAGGATCCAACCTACGACCTCAGGAATGAGTCGCTCGCTGAAGCCACTGCACTGGGCCAACACTGCTCTATATATATATCACGATCTTTACCACTGGGACCTTCGGCCAGTCAGTGGTTAGACTGGTGATCCTCCCTTTAGGTTGGAGGAACAGTACACCTGTACACCATCCTCCCTCCACAGTCAAATGGACGTAATGACATGTCGCATCATATCGTGTGTCTAGGCGGATTAGACTAAAGACGCTATTGACCAATCAGATCAGCCTTGCGATTCTGCAACTCACTTTTCGAACTCTCACAGCGGTTTTCACAGCGGCGGTCGCGCTCAAATGGCATTCTGATAAGGAGGTAGCTTATAGTTTATTGTTTATCAGAATGCCAAATCGTAAAATGACTGCTTTACGACTCATTTGAGCGCGACCGCCGTTGTGAAAACCGCTGTGTGAGTTCGAAAAGTGAGTTACAGAATCGCAAGGCTGGTGTGAAATCGTTTCGAACATTTTCACCCGGGGCCTGAATACTTTGAGACAGGCGTGTACCACCATATCCAGACAAATTTGAATGGTCACGTGGTCCGCGTTAGTGCTTTAACCGCAACAAAAACATCGCTTTTAACAACGCATCCAAACTTTATACATCAGCTCATAAGAGTAACTTAAGCTATAAGTCGAGATCAAGTAGATTTGCGATGTTGCGATGGGATGCTGTGGGATCAATTTGCCCCTAATCACGTGATGAAAAACTTAGAGCAGCTTCATGTTCGTACTAATTATTTATGTACCCGGCTTACAAGTTAGCGAGTTAATAAGCTCCGTATATGTATTGAAGATGCTGAATAATCTTATTAACTTCTACTTATCTCCTACGGGTTATACTTAATATTTTAATAAGTTTTAAATCATCTACTATACAAAATCATCAAGAAACGCAAACATTCTTAGAAAAAATCTATAGGTACCAGTTTATTTATTTTACAGAATAACATAATACAAAGCTCTCGTTAAACGTAAATTAATCAATAAAGCTTTTTATAAATTTGACGAATATTTAAATGATCCTCATCATTGGGATTTGCTCCAGTTCAATCAATTTGTATGTCTCAAAACTTAGCGATTAAAAAAAGGGTCGAAGAGTTTCTTGCCAATTTTTCTTGCCCGTTCTACGCCCTTGACTTGAGAACTGGTAGTAAATGTAAATTTAGAATCTATTTAACGTCTTTTCTGTTGACGTTCATATGTACATGTTTATATGAATAAAGTTATTTTGAGTTTGAAACAATCATAAAATGTTACATTAGAAAACCGCTGTGGTTTGTATAAATGTTCCCATAGCTGTCTTGTTTAGGAATGCGACAAATGCATATAAAAGTAGTTTTTCAACTTCCTTTTTTTTTATGTTGGTTAACGTTAGGCTATCTAAGAACTGATTAGGTAGTCCATTTATTAGCCGCAGTAGCAAATATCTCCGGCAAAATACACAAGTCTACCTCCTAAAGAAGGCGCTTAGCGCTTCGAAACAGCTACGCCGAGTAGCACGTAGCACTTGCGTAGATAGAGTAACATCTTCGCTTAATTCGCGATTAGCTTGCATAAAATCCTTTTTCGTATAGAAAACATGTTTAATTTCAAAATAACATAGCTAATAACTAAAACAAGAAACACTGTCACAAATATAACATTCATTTATAGTAAAATCATTACGTTTTCAAATATGGAACAGACTTATGTTCGCTGTTTAGAGGTATTTTTTTGGAGTTCCAAATTCAAAATATTTCACAACCATTGTGTAGATGATGGATCTACCCTAACTAAAAACCTTTTTATAAATGTTTTATTACTTAGATATTTTTGTTTATTAAAATATTATTTCTATTAAATAAGAAAATTACATTAATACGTCATTAACGTTTCACGTCACATCGCGTCAAACATACGTCGCATTTAACCCGTCGAAGCGACAACCGTTGGTTTTAATACATCACTCGCTTGAGTTGTCACTTACGTGTCTCCTTCGTAATATTATCACGCGGTGTTTTCTTATAGAAATATTATAAAAGCATTTAATATTTTATATTAAACTAGCGGACCCGACAGACGTTGTCCTGTCTTAACTATGAATATTGATTTCAAATTGGTATAATTAATTAAAAAATATTTCAGAAACAAAGTGTTTATTATTCTAATGCTTTATGTTATACAACATTCTTTGTTTGTTTTTCTGGCTCGCATATTATTATATTATCAATATAATAACTCCGATCGAAGCATTTATTTTAAACGATATTCATTTTTCTTACATCCTCTTTGACGATATTTGCAGCACGCATTCTGTCAATGTTATATCAAACGCAAGGTTACATCAAAAAGTTCGAATTGTATGGTGGTTAAGTATTCTTAAATTGTCTAATTTTCCGCGCAATTTTTTTCGTTTTTTCTTTTATAAGAACCTTCTCCTGACAATTACAAACACAACAAAATAAAAATCAGACAAATCGGTCAAGCCGTTTTCATGTTATGTCGTGACAACGAAAAACGGGTTTCATTTTTTATATATATAGATAAAACCACCATTTGTAATGTGCCGTCAAAGAAATTGTAAAGGTGTATTGCGGGTTGTAATGTTGATCAAATAATTACGATATAAATCCAAAAAAAATTTTTGCACTTCCAAACCTTGTACCGAAAAGTTTTGTTTACTTTTTCCCAAAAGTCGGCAACACATCCAGTGTTGGAACTGCGCGACGCTTAGGTACTTAGTTAGTTAAAAATGAGACACACTCGGAATTGTATGTATGTATATACCATCTCCCATTAAATTATTCGAAAGCAATATTTTTTACTTTCCATTTATTTTTAATCATTGCTTATGTGTATAATATGTTTTTTGGATTTTATATACAAACACAAATATTTAAGATCTCCTCCTGTCTTTGACGGTCATCAACTCTCCAGAAATTTTGTCTATGTCAAAAGGTCATAATTGCAGTCAGTATCAGAGTTATTTTCAGCATTTTAAAGCATTCTTATTTTACAAATAAGAAAAATAAAATATATTTAGTACAAAAATAAGCAGTGTACACAAAGCTTATACTAACTTTCAAAGCTCGTATGAGTTTTTAAACATTACATAATTAACTCCAAGACGTTTTCGCTAATGTGTTCGCGACTTTGCGAACACGCTTCAACTGAATTACCGGTAAATTGTTTTTAATGGTAACGTTTAATGTATGTTTTAAAGGGGCGAAAGTGTCGTTCTTAAACATTTCTTAAGGGTTATGAAGGGTGGCAAATTTAGCCATATTAATGTGTATTTAATTTTTTATTTTCGTTAGTATTCACGAGTTACGTAATAAACTATAGAACCTTCTTTTGATTTCTGAGCAAATAAATTGCGTCCATTTAGAAATTTATTTATTTACAAAAAACATTTTTTTTTTTATTGACCCTAAATCAACAGAAATGAACATTCAATAAAAATCACATACACAATAAAGCAAAAAATTGATTAGGAAAAATAAGATTATTTACAAAATGAAAACATTAATTAACGATTATAGTACTAACTAATAAATAGTAGAAATTTTGTTTGTTTTGTAATTGATTGACTAGTCTTGTCTAGGTTAGTCCTAGCTGTGGGCAAATATATATGAAATGTGTTTCCAGGGTTCAGCTATCTATAAAATAAATTTTCAATAAATCCCTAACATTGCTCTCAACTAAAACGATAGCTCTCCAAACATTGTATCGCACAAAAGATCATTATTTCACGATCTATTGTGCATCACAAAAGATGCAATTAACCGTTTCAATTGGTCCTTCACTGAACAATATTTGTTATTATTTAACACTACTAACAAACGCAAACAATCAACTTTTACCGAACAGTAGGTAATTGCACCCTCGTACCCCTGTTATATACAAGATTCAACTGTAACACTCAGACAATTAGATTGATATTTGATTGAGTGCCGTTTACTTAATACGTCCAGTTTAGAAAGACCCCCAATGCTTCGTTAGCCCCCTGCGTTTACGTGCTTTAAGTGGTGGGTTGTAGGGTCGAAGGGTTCATGTTACGATGGTTGATGGGAATCAAATGCGACAGGGCTGTGTTGTGACATGTGTTGTGGAGGTAGGTATTTGTCAGATTTAAGTGGTCTTTTGATACAAGTGGAATTTTTTAAAAATATTCTAAGTTGGAAGAAAATTTTAACATAGATTACGCTTCTGTATTTTAAACAATATTATTATAGTTAAGTTATATATCTTTTAGATTTTCAATGCTTTTCCAATTTATAAAAACGTATCCTTAAATAATATATAGTAAGCAATATCTATATATATCTAGATTATCTTAATAGTAAGATAATCTAGATATATATAGATATTGCATTAATATTACATTAAGGAAAAATGTAATCAAAAAACGACATTACTATCTACTTTCGTGTCAAATTATGTTGTAAAAATTTGACTGTTATAGCAAGGGTAGCTAATATTAATTCTACCCTCGAAACATAAAAATTACTAGGGCGGACATCGGATTATGGTGGGATTATTATTTTAAGTAAATTAGCTTACTGCCGTTAAGGGACTCTTATTCTAGGCCAAAGATTAACTATCAAGAGAGGTGGCATTTGCAACTCAATTTGTTTATAAAACATTTAATTTTAATTAAAAAAATTACTACACTGATAATGAATATTTTTTCCATACTTATGACTGATATAAACAATTGATATTCAGTAAGAAACTGAAATAAAATATAATTTCCTTTATTTTTTTTCGCAAACGAGCTATTTTCTGAAAAATATAGTTCCACCAAATTTATACAGTTATTAATTTTTTAATTTTACTTTGTTAATTCGAGTTTTAATAGAATTTATAATTTTATAAAATCTTGCATTAATAATTCAAACTGTGATATCTCCAACCGACTTGTATCTCTTAGAACATATATATTTTCTTCAATTCCTTAAAATTTGTTAAAAAAAATTACATCACATCTAGAACAATTTCCTTAATCTTTGAAGATCTCCTAGCACTCTAACCTAATAGAGTAACAGAGGGCTTATTAAAAGTAAATTGCGAAAATTGCAGCGCAAATGTGGCCCGCCTCGCCGCATTTAGCAAACCAGCTTATCCACCAGACACATTGAACCCGCGTAGCCTATATCCTACATGTAAACAGAGCTCATTACAAATGGACACTGTTAAAACAACCACTTTATAAATACCTAGTCTCACATTATCGGATTATGTGAGGAAAGGTCACGTAAAATTGGATGGGGTAAGCCGTAAGGTCCCTTATGGAATGGTGTATAATCTTTTGAGTTATAATACGGCAAAATAGGGTTGCAATGCATTATTAACGACTTGTAGTGTTGACAGGATCGTTAGAGAGGATTACGTTTATAGGTTTTGAGATATTGGCCAAATGTAGTTGTTGTATTTAGGCCTAATGGGATTTTAATGGAATACAAACTCATCGGGCGTTATATATCCTATTTAGGGCATCTATCATACGCCTGTCCGATTCAGATATATCTATCTATCAACTTGTATGTACGATTTTGTTATGTTATGAAGACAAACGCGTTTTTTTTTGTTCGAAAGTTCGAAATAGTTTAAAACATACCATTTAGTCATATAATATAGCTTCTTCTAGGAATAATCACATCCAATAAACAAATACTTCAAAAACTTCTTATAGGGAATAGTGGTCCATACAGAAAACTTTAACAAAGTATTCTTATTCTTAAAGGTATGGTTTCAAAACCGCCGTGCGAAGTGGCGGAAAGCGGAGCGATTAAAGGAAGAACAGAGGAAGCGAGAAGGAGTTGATGTTATGGCGAAAAGGGATCCTAATGATGATAAGGTACGTCTTCAAAACATTATAGTCTATAAATAGACTCCATATTTTAACTATATATAACTATGTATGTAGAACATAACAAGTTTAGCTAAAAGTACTGCTTGTCAATATTCCTTCCATTTGATTTGTTTGTGAATTCACGAATCAGGGGTTTGAGTATAAAGTATGTATATAAAAAAAACATATCAATCAAAAATAAGTAAATATAAGCTATATTTTATCCCGACAAAGAATTTTACCTTAATAACACTTTTATTACCGCGTATTTTCATGAGATTATAAAATGATTATTTTGTTAGCAAAACATAAATAACGGCTTAAATTTTAAGGTTATTTATCTTCAGGGATCCTCGGAGTGCGGTATGTCTAGAGGGTCAGGAGAAGTGTCGCCTATGTCAGGTGCAGGTTCCCCCCGCGCCTCACCTCCGGTATCTCCTGGATCTCCGCGTCGCTCGCCGCTCCGTTCACCGCGCCGCTCACCTAATAGGTCCCCACGTTTAGAAAGGTTAGATTCCGATTCAGCCTCTCAAAATTTAGTTTATCGATAAACGCGTAATTTTTTTTTTATAATTAAATATATAGTTTCTTATGATTTTCAATTATCTAATTCAATTAATATACTTTGTCTATGACTTACTTTAAACCCATAACTGATCCAAAACGTAATTTAAGCTTTTGAAAAGTTTCAATGAAAATTTACTATCATTGATTGATAAAAACCCTTTATCTTGAGACTTTAATCATGTTATACGGTATAACGGGACAATTAAACCCTAATCATATAATAAAGCTAGTTAAATTTGCATACAGATCAGAAGCAAGTCCTTCACCAGCTCCATCAGTAGGTAGCGCTGGATCAAGGGAAGCGCCGCCCGAACACAGACCACCGCATCACATCTTTTCCCCTTTTGACCAGTAAGTTCTTTTATTATATAGCATAGTAAGTAATTGCAAAGAGTTATAGCAATTTTACGGTGTTTGTTTACATGCATTTTTCCGGTGTAAAATTTGGTTCAACATTTTCTTTACTATAAGTATAGCACACGGTACAGCACTTAGTCTTGGATTTGACTTAAATTGAATGTATAAAGCAGCCGAATTAATCTTCTAAAGCCACATCAATTGGTTTATTTGCAGCCCAGCTTCAAATAACTTCATCAAAGAATAAAGATACTCAAGTATGATTTTAAGAATTTGTATGTTGCGTGTATTACCATACAGTCTCTTTTGTAGCAGGATATTGTATGTACTTAGTTTAGTAATAAGTTTCTGATGGTGATATAAGCAATAAATTAATACTTGTCATTAAAGTAAAACATTTGACCATGCACAAACTTATAACTAGAGAAACAATAAATGAAAAGAGCCTGCGTGAACACATCGACACGAACTGTCATTTTCATACAAATTTAGTTTTCGACTTTCTACATACACTACTGTTAAGGCATCTTGACTGATGTACATTAACTCAATTATTGAATACTATATTTCTACCGGACTTTTTCGTTATAATACTCTCTTAGATACTTCGAAAATGAAACGATTGTTCATATAGCTAGAATGATTTTGACTAATTATATTCTATAAATAATACTAACAATTGTAGGAAACATCCCTAACAAGGGATTCCTCACACCTATGTGTTAAGCAAGCGTCATAATCTCGGATCTCGAGATCCGGTCAACGAATACTACGTTTTGCTCTCATAGTCTGTGGAATATTGCGGGTTTATTTAACTATATACATGATTATTAAGAAATTTAATAGCAAAAACATACTTTTCTTCTTGGCATTTTATTTATTTTATATAGTTATTGTTTTTCTTAATCTACGGGCAAAGGCCTCCCCCATTGGCCCCCATTTTTCCTTATTGTATACCAATCTAGTCCAGGTCTTAATCTTTTCAGCCATTTACATGATTTCATCGGCCCCCCTTTTTAATTATCTGTTTCTTTTATAGCATGGCATTCTTCTTGGCATTAGATTTTTAGAATTAACTTCTTTTCTGACGTTCATAAGTGTACTTGTTTACCTATATGAATACAGTTATTTTGACTTGACTAGAATAAAGCAAAGTATTATTAATTAATTCTTTAGCGGAGCTGTCATAACTAACACACAGCAACAGTTATGTAAGCATGTAACATAACATGCTTTCAGAACTGCCCTGCGATTCTGTAACTCACTTCACGAACTCACACAGCGGTTTTCGCATCGGCGGTCGCTCTCAAATCAGTCGTGAAGCAGTCATTTTATGATTTGGCATTCTGAAAAGGTGGGAGCTTGTACTTTATTGTTTATCAGAATGCCAAATCATAAAATGACTGCTTCACGACTGATTTGAGAGCGACCGCCGATGCGAAAACCGCTGTGTGAGTTCGTGAAGTGAGTTACAGAATCGCAGGGCTGAAGTGCAAGTTAGTGTATCATCCCAGCTGATGAAAATATCATAATGTTACCCGCTCGACACTGTGAACAAATAGTGCCTATAATTTAGAGATATAGTTTCCTTTCGATTCAGTACTCCCTACATCACATCATTATATTAGTATAGGTAATTTATTATTCATAATTAATAGTAATTTGTTAAACTATTAGCGATCTCAACTTCGAAGTTAAGTGGAACAGAATTAACCCTAACTTATTATTGGTAATTAAGACGAAAATTATATTACAACAATCTTCGGACGAAGTAAGTTGTCTGTAATTGAGTTTGATAAAGAAACTTGATCCTTATTGAAACGGTATACTTATTGTTTGTATAATTTTCTCGTTAGTAAATGAAAATACTTATTTATACAAAAGTAATTTATTCATATTGGTATATATTAATGTCAATATTTAAAAAAATGCAGATCAATATTTACGTGGCGTAACCATTGATATATAAAAAACCCAAGATGCACAATCAACGTCTAAAAAACGTCCTCAAAAAATGAGCGCAACATTCTAAATTGTGCACTCATTTCAAATAGTCTCGCGTCTAATAAGTGGAGTCGATGTTATTTATTTGTGTTTTTTTTTTATAAATAAATTTATGTACTTTTGAACTTTTTTGTGTGTAGTTTTTGACAAATATATTTACTAACAAATTATTTTTTAATTTAAAGAAAAAACTTTTTAACCGGATTAAAGTTATGTATTATTATAAATTTCCAACTATTTAACATCCAACACCTTTTGTCTTTAGTCACCGTGACCACGCACGCTGTAAAGCACCCGAAAAGTCGGATAAATTTAAAATTATGTTAAATAGTTGTAAATAAAAAAGTAATGTTCGACTCCACTCAATACCTTGTCCTACCGACCACGGTCGGTCGTAAAATTTTATTGCTTTAAGTACGTATACACTGCGTTGTAATAACAACTTTAAGAAATTCGCGTAAGGTTGATTTTGCAATAATATATGCTTGTAACATATACTGTTATAGACATACTGTTATAGAAAATGACAGAAATAGTGTTTCGGGACACTTTCGAGCGTTACTTTTATTCGAGACTGTGCATCTTGGGTTTTTTATATATCAATGGGCGTAACTATACCATCTGGGGCTCGTGGCAAATCTTCTTTTTTTTGATGGGGCCCTATTAATATAAATCGTCACGTTGTACTCAGTTTAATTTTAAAAGACTTCGAGATTTTCAGCGTACTCATTTACACGTTGTATATGTCCCACTAATGGCAATAGGCCTCCTCTCTTAAGCGAGAGGGAATGGTCTGTAGTCCCCACGCTAGCCCAATGCGTATTGGAGACTTCACATTCATCCAAGCCGGTATCAAGTATGCCGATTTCCTCATGATGTTTTGCTTTACTGTATGAGCTAGTGTTAAGTGCAAAAATAGAAAGTTTATTGGTGTACAGCTGGGAATCGAACCTACTAACTCAAAAATGAGAGACGCACACTAACAAATCTATAATGAAAAAAATCTATGACAATTGACATAGCGCCAAAACTTTTAGAAATGGTAGAATATAAATTACATACTGAATATTTTTTTTATTGGATATTAAATATGATATTAATAAAGCACTGATGTCTCTCATCACAGCGTTAATTCGTACAAAGAAACAAATATGTTTTAGCTAAAACAATGTAATTCAATTTCTATAATGATAAAATAATAAAGGCAAAGATACAATATTTTCAATTCTACATTTAAAACCTCATAGAGGTAATTATCAAAAATCTAATTTATTGACAGGAGAAATTTAGAATTAATCATTTTTCATTAATCAATTCGTTCACTTGTCTACAAAAGATAAATCTTGTTGAATAAACTAATACGTCATAGATTTAATTCTTCTGCCCTTTAAATTGAATTGGACCACCACGATATTGACACCTCAATTGAGAGCTTTAATAGATACATCTGACCCAAATATTTTTATTAAGTATACAAAAGAATTCATTGCTTTGTTGATGGAATTATGGATCATAAATTCTATCGCACAGCCCTGCGCTTCTGTAACTCACTTCACGAACTCACACAGCGGTTTTCGCATCGGCGGTCTCTCTCAAATCAGTCGTGAAGCAGTCATTTTATGATTTGGCATTCTGATAAACAATAAAGTACAAGCTCCCACCTTTTCAGAATGCCAAATCATAAAATGACTGCTTCACGACTGATTTGAGAGCGACCGCCGATGCGAAAACCGCTGTGTGAGTTCGTGAAGTGAGTTACAGAATCACAGGGCTGCTCTGCTTAGTTACACAGTTATAACTCAGATTTTTATTTTTTTCTTCCTGATTCACCTTGAATGTGTGAAATTCACAGTGAAACGCGAAACCGCAGTGGTTTTCAAATGTAATATACAATGATTTAGATTGTATTATTCTATAAAATAAATAAATAAAAGAAAATTGCTTTAAATGTGATGAGAAAAATCAGTGGCGCTACAACATTTTTAGGTCTATGCCTCAGATTTCTGTATCTGTTTCATGATCACTTGTCTATCTAAAGGATAATGGAAAGTAGGTGATCAGCCTCCTGTGCCTGACACACGCCATCGACTAAGGCAAGCCGCTTTCCTCACGATGTATTCCTTCACCGTTCGAATGTAAAATGCGCACATAGCAAGAAAGCCCATTGGCCGGGATTCGACCATTGCTCAAATGTGATGAGAAGCATGATGTAATGCTTGCAGGTGCTTACAAATATTTTGAAATTACTATACTACTATTACTATGGCAGTTCTTATCGTCCGTTCTACGTCCTTTGAGAACTGGCAGTAAATGTAAATTTAGAACAATTTATTAGTGACGTTCATATATCTTAAGTTACGTACATGAATAAATTATATTTAGTATCGAGTAAGTGGGATGCAGATAATATCGCATTCTAAAGAGCCGAAAAAGAATATAATAGAATTTATTTAATGAATATTTAGTTAACTAAACAGTTTAACGGCGAGATTGAATTAAAGGCGACAATTAAACACTGCAAGTGTTCACCAATTGTAAAGTGTAACGAACCGGTCGATAGGGTTGTGACACGATACTTAAATCACTAAATATGTGTAACAATCAATTTTTATGAATCTTGTGAATAACATTTGTTTGATGTAATGTGGGCAAACTTTTATTTAAAACATTTGATTGTCAATCTAATCCTTGAAACCCATACTAATAAAACTAAATTCTATCACTATTCCTTTACTATGCAAAGTATCCTGCCTTGGAACTCCTTACCTCTTGATATCAGACGAGCTCAGTCTTATAATTTATTTAAAAATCTTCTTTTTCATCATTTATCTTCTGCCTCGTAATTTAACTACTTATATATATTAATTGTGACTCATTAACCAATGGATTAGCTTTTACATTTATTATTATTATTATTATTTTTTATATTTTACTTTATTTTAGCTATAGTTAGTGTTACATGTTATTTTTTTGTTCATTATTTATGCACTTCTTCTAGTTTACCCTCTGTAGGTATTTCTTTTTTATTGTTCCATACTAGGGTTGCCTGGAAGACATCGCTTGTTAGCGATAAGGCTGCCCCTAATAACATGTTTATATATGTTTTTGTATAAGGTAACCAAGTGTAAAGAAATATAATAAGTAATGTTTTAGTAGTATTTGTACATATTATATTAACACTTATGACAGCGCCCTACACTTATGGGGCCGCTTATATTTTTAGGATTTTTTCATGGTACAACAATAACCTTTAGACTAGACTAATAAGACCAAAAACTAAAACTAAGAGTCTAGACTTCTAGACTAATAAGGCAGTAAACTTTCTTTCTATATTTGCAATTTTTTAAGCAATAAACTTTTGTAAAACTATACCGAACGTTCTTCTAAAAACCCGTGCAGTAGGTACTTGTAATGTAACCTTTTATTAAAAAATATTTTTTGTAGTTGGTAACCCTATCCTCTTTTGCGTCAACCCTTGCCCGCATGCCGGTATAATTGGCCACATTAATATGACAAATAGATTTACATCGGCCGGTTTCACCCGCACTCCGATGGCCAAAATTTGATCTTTTCGAATTAAATATACAGTAATTAAGATAGCTTTAATACTTATATTTCGTATTCACATGTGACTGACAGTTTTCATATACAATTGACTTTTAAGTTAATCAAAAATTAGCCTTTGGTATAATAATATATAGTAATAGTAATCTTTGTGGTACCAGCTACCCACTGATGTATTTCCGAACCAATTTATACAACAGTGGGCAAACGGGCAGGAGGCTCACCTGATGGTAAGTGATACCGCCGCCCATGGACACTCTCAATGCCAGTGGGCTCGCGAGTGCGTTGCCGGCCTTTTAATAATTTATTTAGGTTCCTTCAAAAGCGTACCTATTCTTAAAAGCCCGGCAACGCACTCGCGATTTGGCAAATAGAGGTTGTCCATTGGCGGTATCACTTAACATCAGGTGAGCCGTTTAATCTCTGTTCTATAAAAACCACTTTAAAAAGTCAAACACATGCCTAAAGCGCTAGGCTGACACATAAACTATGTCACTCAATAAGTATATGTGTGTGTATATAGTCAACTACAAAAACCCAACTCCAGAGATAATTAAGGACACAAAATGTGCGCACGCCGCTAACGGGTTAAATTCGTTAAGTCCATTTGTCGACGAACGCGCTCGCTAATTCAACCAACGTACCTAATCCTATTGGGCGGCATTCAATGCTGTGTATAATTACGTCTATAGCAAATGTTCTATCACTTTATACAAGTAATTATAAATTCTTCTAAGCGCAATATACCCGTCGATATTTGAAGAAAATGTCTTGAAGATTGTGTCACTAAAAATAGTGTTGATGTCCTCATACTGACTCATTTAAAGAGAAATCTAAGTAATAGAGTTATTTTCCTGTCATAAAAGAACGTCGTGAAAAGAACAAATGTATTAATAATACTGTTGTTAAGACGAGATAAGTATCATTAATTTCTTCTCATCTCTATAAAACTAAGCTAAAATATACTTTTATGTTTGACTTGATTTAAAGTTTTTCGTAAATATAAACATTTAAAAAAATCAAAATGTACATTTACTAGTTCTCAGAACGAGCGTAGAACGGACAAGAAGATCTGGCATCTCTCCGCCACTCTTTGTAAACTCAAAGATTCTATTATATCCATTATAAATAATTCATACTCTTCTATTACTAAACTTAAGTAATACGTGAGGACGACAATGTATACTTTTATACGCATTATGTCTAATGGTCGCTACTTACAAGCATGTCGTAAAACAAAAAAATACATTTTCTGTATGTTTTTTGATAGCGAACTGAACATTGGATAGATATGTCAACGCCCAGTTTTCCGATGCTGTGGCTGTAAGGAGAGTGTCTTCAAAGAAAAAAGTAGCGAAAGGGTGCTTTTAAGCGGAAAACACGTAAACTTTAGGCGACCCCAGTCCGAGACTCGACGTAGCAAAGCTACTCCAGACTCGAGATATTCCTGAATGGCCAATATATAGTCCCCAGTGCATCGTCCGCATAGCAATGAATGTTACTAAGTTTCAATATTAATTACGCTTTTTCCGCTATATACAATATTATCAAAATATTTCTTAAGAATCAATTAATTCATCTTACAACATTATATTCTGTCATTCCTAACTAAAAACAATGTAATTCAAGTAAAGACACCAAGTTCACTGTAGTATCAAATATATAACAGTGTCTTCATAACGTGTAACTCCTCTATCTAATTGTTGACTATTTAAGTCAATCAAGCGTAATGTCGTTAATGAAACAGTGTACCAAGAAAGACGCACTTTATTCATTCAACAAAGGTCTAATAAAACAAGTAATGATCGTTATGGTGACGTCAGCGTATGGATTCTGTTTGAGTTCTATGACGGGACTACTTTAGAATGTTTTCCCTTGAATTTTTAATATTGTTTAACCGGTTTATTTTCATAAAAGTATTTATCTTTATATATATAATACTCGTTCTGCGGCTGGAGCGATTTTGATAAAAAATTTCAAGTTCAAGTGTTCCATTCATAATTCTGGTTCTCTAAACAGAGCAAGAAAATACTTAATACAAGTTTTTTTTATTTGGAAAACACTCAACAATGTACTGACATGATTACCTAAAATAATGTCAAGTAGGTACATTGGGATAAATTAATTATTGTACTTTTGAAAATAATTTGAAATTCTTTCTTTAAATTTTTATTATTTTTAACCTAACATTGTATGTATAATTTATAATGTGTTTGTTATTAAATTAATCTAATTACAATATTGAAATATTTTTTTCATCTCATAAATAAATAAATCTCATGGCAAGACAAGCCACTACGTAGAACCAGCTGCCCACTGAAGTATTTCCGAATCATTTCGACTTAGGGTCCTTCAAGAAAAGATCCTACCAATTCTTAAAAGGCCGGCAACGCACTCGCGATTCCTGTGGCATTTGAAGCGTCCATGGGCAGCGGTATCACTTAATATCTGTTCTTATAATAAAACTAGCGTCAACTCATAATTTATTATAATATATTTAAAAAATTGCCAAACGAGCATGTTCCTTTAAAAGTCAGTCAATATACATAATAATTAAATTTTAATAAATTCTGATTTAAACAAATAAAAATATTTTCCAAATTCACAGAGCAGAGTGATATGTCATGAACAGTAGAGCGGCTCGATGTTCATTAGTGGCATTAATTAATGTTTAATTGAGCCAAATAGAGTATCAATTTAGCGGACGACAATTGGATCATGCATCCCGACACGCTATAGCTAGTATTCAACTTCAATAGATGTATGTGTTTAAGTAGTGTTTCGCTATTATTCGTAAATTTTATTAAAGTATCATTAGTTTATTATATATATTTTTTTAATTTCTATTAGTATTAAGTTGCTGTAAGAATAAGGAAATAAATAAATTTTTCATACTTTTTACACAGCTTCCATACGAGGTGGGTATGTTAGTCCAAAATACGGTAACGAATTGAAACTATTGTATTGATTGAGAAGTGTTAGCCACCACTCTCATCACTGAGGTATTAGGTTCTTACTTGTACCAATCGACTTTCTATGTGCATTTAACACTTGCTCGTACGGTAACGGAATCCAGGAAGGAAAACCGGCATGGCTTAAACCCAAAAGTCATGGGATGTTATCATTGATCTCTAAAATAGATACAGAAATTTAAGACCCAGACCTAAAAGGTTGTAAGCGCCACTGGTTTATGAAACATTGTATGCAATAGTTGAAATTCAATGGTTTATTTATTTATAAGGCATATTTAGAAACTTAAATTGTGTTTTTAATGTATATTAAATAAAAATAACAAACATGCATCGATAAAAAGTATGCACAATACATTACAAAATCAGAAAAAAAAACATATTTTTTTTAACTTTAAAAGAAAACGTTTTTACAACTTACTTAAACGTTTTTTACAATTTAGCTTTTTCGTTTGCGCTACAAACAACGTATATTAATATTGTGTTGCATTCGATAAAAACACTTGTTCAATTCATCTTTCACCATCTTACTTATGCGTTAATGATGTCTACAGAAACCCTTATAATATAAAGTTAATAACAAAAATCACAGTATTAAATAGCCACCGTAACAGATTCCAATCGGACAAAGGCGCTTCCACACTGGCCGTAAATAACGCGACCCGTGGCGTTCAAAACAGCGGAAAGCTTGTCATTAAATCGCTAGGGTGTCGCCCCAATCGGCAATCACTTAACGCTAAATTGAGCCGGTGAATAAACAAAGCTAGAATGCCACGTGACTGCACGAGTGGTACTATTGAAGCTAAATGTACCGTAATTAAATCTTGGATTTGTCTTTAAGTCATTTGAAGTGAATTAGAGCGTTTTGTTTACATGTTTGACATTTGCAGTCCGTTTTGAATGGAATATTTTGACGTGCTGTTCCGGGTAAAGTCAAATGTCAATATGAAAGTGATGTATACTGGCTTGCTTACTAGATTTCTACAACTTTTTGATTTATAATCTATAAGTATTTAAGGCCCGCATTCTGGAACGTCAATTAAATCTAGTTTGCAAGAGAGGTCCTAGCATTTCTGTACGAATTTTGACATATTTTACAGTACTCAAGACAGGATTGAGACTTGATATACGAGTTAGAATTATGTTAGTGTTGTACACGTACGAGTAGATATGTCTGTGATGAATCCTCAATATTCGACTATTTATATTATACAAATACTTCTCCTTATTGTCATAGATTGGTTTGTTGGCATCAGCCATTTAATATCGACATTGAGAGTCTACTGTTTAAAGGCTTCTGCTTAGTTAGACCGCTCAATCGAACTGAGGGCCACACCAACCAGTTCCTGTATTTAAGCAACCAGCATTTGTAATTAAACAGTTTCGTGACATTTCGTGTACTCGTTCCACGACCGAACCCGAATCGACCACAGAGTCGAACGGCAGTCATAGGAACGAGTGTCAAAGATTACTTTAATATTTATAGTCATTGATTTAATATTTAAAATTATGATAAATAACGTTTAATAATAATAATGACTATGGAGTCATTATTATTATCGACCATTGAATAGTCATTTCGAAATTAACCATTCCTATTAACGGTTTTACACTAATTTGACTTGACGTTATTCATTTATTGATGTGCCTCCGGAAAACATACAGCATTGTATAATGAAGAAGCAATGTATACTTAGCCATGAAGTGCGATACATACCGAGTGAAATAGTTCCGCTTAGATAGAATAGATGGCGCTGTAATCGCCTCAACTTCATACTTATCTTAACCAGCTAGGACGGTGTCATTTCTACAGTCATAGCGTTGTGTACTTTCGCCGCGTGCGGTCGAAACCGAAACAACTCAATAACGACTTAAAACCTTATAGTCTTTCTTAGTGTTAATTATTAGCAAAACGCATTATTTATACATCACAAGTGCGTAATGGACTCACGATGCCGATAAGGCCGCCGCCGGGGCCGATTAGGCAAGTAGTCTAAAAAAGTGTCGAGCAAGGTCGCGAACATGACAAAGAGGACTCCACGTGCACCAGCAGCGCGTCTGATAGCGACTCGGAGCGCGTGGGACCGCCACGAAAGAAAAGGAAACGAGTAGCACAGGTAACGGTCGATCCCATGATCGACGCGTTATATAATCAGGTGAGTTTCCTCACAAATTTTATAATGCATTAACGATATTATGTACCAAATGTCAACGCCAGTGCGTCCAATGACGAGGGTACCCACTGACCGACCAACTACTATAGCCATTTTTTATTAATCCGTCGACCCGAAAATCGAAATCTCTGGGCTTGGTATCACAAATATTGACGATAAAAAGATTATTAAGAAGGCCGATAAAAAAGAAAAAAATTACAAAATAAATATAAATATAATAATATATTAAGCTTTTAAAACTCCTATGTCAAAGGGAATTACTACAATCTGGATTACAAAAAATCATAAACTGGACTCGTAATAACCCAACGGAATTAAAACCCGCGATTAAATCTTATCACAAAAATATCCTATATTGTTGGTAATGAATCACCTTCTTACAAATTGCATGAACAAACCCTGCAAATTGTATGAGGAATTTTTATTTGACAAAAGTAAGCTCGCGTCCCTAATACAATCCCTCGGTGGGCCGCAATTCTGGTTATCTCCGCCACAACCTTCAAGAGTAAGAGAGTTTTTTAAACCTAGATACAAAGAATCGTAAGCGTCTACATCCAAATACAGACACCAGGCACAAAATGGAAAAAATAATTTTCGTAATACCCACCTAAAACAAGAAGAACGTTTAACAAGAAAATCGATAGTCATAAACAACTTTAAAACTACCCGTTATCTAAAAATGACGGAAAAAAATTACTATCCAACATATTTCAAGGATTCCGCATACCTCTGTACAAGAAACCGCCTTTGTTAATGCCAACAAATCGAATAGTAAGTTAATACGCAACCGAACCGTCACCTACGACATCGCAGATAATAATCATAGAACTCCTGAATCAAGCAAGGTATCCTACAAACAGTTCTCAACAAAACCCCCAGTTTTATATCCAAAATGGTTCTTCGCAGGAAAAGCGACGGCACGATGCGTTATATTGTAGATTTGCGAGAACTAAACCGATTCGTGAAGACAAAACATTTTCGGTTGATCACCCACGGGTTAGTCCCAGACTTTCTTCAACCAGGGGACTGGATGATAAATAGATTTATCACAAGCCTATTTCCATCTACCGGCAGCGAGATCACACCGACCTTTCTTAAGGCTCAGCTAAAAGCCTTTTCTCTGCAGTATCATGTTGGGTCGCGGAGACCTTACGTGCGAAAGGATGTCGAGTGCTAGTCTTCCTAGACGACTACCTTCTGGTCAATCAAGACCACTCCAAGTTAAATTCTCAGGCCGCGGAGGCCGTGAGACACTTGGAACACCCTCCAAGTTATATTCTCAGGCCGCGGAGGCCGGGAGACACTTGGAACACCTAGGTTGGAAAATCGATTACCAAAAAAATCCTTATTTGTACCAACCCAAAATTTAGAATACCTAGGAATTCGCTGGAATACAATGTCAATGTGATGTCGCTACCCAAGGTAAAAATACAGCGCAAAAACCATAGTTATGCATTGTATTCGCGAGTTACAAAGCTTTGCTAGGGCAAGTAAACTTCGCAAACTTTGTCGTGCCCCGCGGGAGGCTTCACTGTCGCCAGGTACAGATCTTTCTGCGACAATTCAACAAGATCCGACCCCGTCGAGGTCAACTGCTGCCTCAGATTGTAGGGCAGGAACTGATGTGGTGGCTCGGAGCTACTCATCAGACGACGCCTATACACAAATAACCTGCAACCCACTTCCTAGCGACGGACGCCTCGGATTGGGGTTGGGCCCCCCCATCCCCTTGACGGGAACCTTGTCAGGAAAATGGTCATACCAACAGAAAACGTGGCACTGCAACAAAAAGGACTTATATGCAGTGAGGGCCGCAAAAAAAATAAATGTAAAAATATTACAAAACACACACGTGTTAATACAATCGGACAAATGAAACTCTGATTGCATACATTCAAACTGAAGGTGGAACGAAATCGATAGGGTTACTTACACTTACCTTCAAACTATTGCACCCGACGGACAAATTCAACATAACTCTGTCGGTACATTACCTACCAGGGTGATCATAGCAGACAGATTATAAAGGGGAAAAAAGGCTGCGTAGTGGCACCTTCCTCCTCTAGCATGGGTGTTTCCCCCTCCAAGTCTGTTACCCTGAGTTTTAGCACACCTAAACCGGGCGACGGGAACCTATCTGATAGTTGCTTCAGATTGGCCGCAAGGTTTCTGGCTGCAGGACCTGAAATCCAGGTCTCTAGATCACCCCCACGAAATTCAACACCTATCGCAGACACTCCTAGATACGACAATTGCACTGTCTCCTTCACAAATACAAGCATTGACCCTAAAAGTTTGGGAAATTGGGGGTGGGGTGCCCAAATAAAAGACTGGTCCACACTCGAAAAATATCTACTTCTGAAAAGTTGGTCACTCCACCTGTCCACTTATATACCTGCAATCAAAAGAGGGCTGTCATGGTGTGACAACTCTCAAGTGAACCCAAAATCCCCTCAAACAGCCAATATTGCAAAAAATTTAATATCACTTTTTCTAAAAGAAAATTTATTTATTTAATGATAAGTAATCGTACAGCTAACATACATAATATTACAAAACAAACACTTAGACAGTACAGAAAGCCAAAACGGAAATTCATCCTATCAACCATCCTTGTTCGCAAATCGGCAATTTTAACTTTTTGCGGTCCCCATGTAGAACAACAAACATTTTCAAATTTTATTATTAAACACACCCTCAGGGTATTAGGAGTAACTAAACCAAAAGTCGTGAAATCATCCGTCACGTGGGACCCGCGAATAGTATTAGACTGGCTTTCTTCCAACCCTCCTAGGGACACTTTATTCGATACGGCTCGCAGAACAGCCACAGTATTCCATTTAGCATTGGGCCGCAGGGTTCACTTTATTAGAAATTACTAACGAGCAATTCGCGGATGATGGTGGTAACATTTATTTAACACCGGTATTCGAATCTAAGACAGACACTCAAGACGCTAGTCAACATGGAAACTTTCTAAACACCACGATAAAACATATGCCCTATCACTTTAGTGAGACTTCAGTTAGTCCTGACGACTCATTGGTCTAGTGGTTAGTACCCCTGACTGCGAATCCATGGGTCCCAGGTTCGATTCCTGGCTGGGACGAACATTGATGTGATGAGCATTTGGTGATGTGCTTGGGTCTTGGGTGTTTAAATATATAATTATATGTCTATCTTTCTATAATATGTATGTATATCCGTTGCCTAGTACCCATAACACAAGCTTCACCAGCTTAGCATGGGACTAGGTCAATTGGTGTGAACAGTCTTTAAAAAAAAAAAATTAAAAAAATGCTTTGAGTAACAGGTACAAGAAGATCTCAAGTAAAAAATCTAAACAATATTTTTTTATCCATCAACAGCAAAATAATTAGGTCGAAAATCAACCAATAGATGAAATTTTTTATTACACGGGGTAATTGGAAATCTTCAAATACATAGATTCTTTAATCATTACTGCCGCGAGATAGACTCTCGTAGAGAAAACTCATCACTCTTTCTTTAATACATTTGCACCATCGTAATTATAGAAATACCTTGTTGTTATGATAGGAAGTTTATATTATTATGTTAATTGTACATCTAAATCAATATAGTTATATTTATACCGTAACTAAGAATAATAATTGCTATATACTTATGCTTTGATTAAGAATATTGGCAAGTAAATAAAATAGTTATATAAACAATAACGGCTTTAGCTAAAGCCCTGACTTTAATTCTTCATAATCATCATAGCGTTGTGTTTTATACTGTACTTTATACATCCACCAGCAGATAACAAACACGTCTTCATTATACAATGCTGTATGTTTTCCGGAGGCACATCAATATGACGGTTTTACATAACAATAAAACCGATATTATGTGCCGAGAAGGAAAACATACAGCATTGTAGGAAGCTCTTCCTGGTGAAGACTCTATGACTGTAGAAATGACACCGTCCTAGCTGGTTAAGATAAGTATGAAGTTGAGGCGATTACAGCGCCATCTATTCTATCTAAGCGGAACTATTTCACTCGGTATGTATCGCACTTCATGGCTAAGTATACATTGCTTCTTCATTATACAATGCTGTATGTTTTCCTTCTCGGCACATAATATCGGTTTTATTGTTATGTAAAACCGTCATAATATGAAAATAATGACAATGGCAACTGACACTAACACCATTGATTCAAAATACTATTAAATTACTACAGACTATCAAATAGCCTGTTAATTTGTAGATCTTAACTGACTAGACTTTGAAGTTATTATATAATGAAAATGGCATTAATTAAAAATAAACGTGATTTGAATAATAAATTTGTAAAATAATAATAAGTAATCACAAATTCATTACATGTCGTAATATACAAAATATTGCTGCTTAAATTTGTTACATTGTATTACACTGTAAAAAAAAAACAACACTATATTGAACAAATAGTTCCTTATTTCACCTTTAAAGATACATTTAATCACGAACAAACCCTCACCTAACGATTAAAAAACTTCGCAACAAACAGTCAATGGGTAAATAATAGCCAACACCCCGCTGCGACAATGTTGTGGCATCACGCTGGGCGCGCGTGTCGAAAGCCAGTGTGAACGCTGCTTAATAGCCGGCAAATATTTGCATTATAAATTACTATGTTTTTTGTATCTTTAAAGTATTATATACGTAGTACGATAATTTATAGTAGAATTCGGAAGAGCGATCATAATTAACTATTTTATCATATTGTTTTATTGAATTAAACTCTTTTCATCCTAAACACTACTTGACAGAAAGACACAACTGAATAATCCACTAATGTCGTTTATAACTAGCTGTTGGTAACAATATTAATCCACTAATGTTGTTTATAACATAAGATAAGCAATAGCTGTTGTAAACAACATTAATATAGGTCCACAAAGTAAAAAAAATATACTGTACCTGCATGTTACTGAATAATCAACAGCGCTGGTACTTTGTAACATTCAATAGCGATTGCGATCCCGAAATCAATGTTAAGTTTTTGTTCCGCGCTTTCCAGCAGGAAATTGTGATAGCAGCGCTACGGATAATAAGAGAACACCGAAATTTCATACAAAAAGGACGGGATTTGATATTGAGAGTTACACAGGACCAACATAGTTGCAGGTTAGCGAATCAATAGATATAATAAGACAAGAAAACTTGGACCATACTTCATTAAGGATATAAGCAAGCTTTTAGGTCTGGGCCTCATATTTCTGTACTGTGTAGTGTTTTTTCTAATAGTCAAGTATCAGCCTGTCGGTCATGTTGTGACTGACACGCCGTCGATTTGGGTCAAAAATAATTTAATCATGTAGGGAACACATTGTACACTTATGACTTGTCAGTAAAGAAATACATATTAATGCTTCTAATTTTACATTTAGTGCCAGTTCTCAAATCAAGGGCGTAGAATGAAAGCCAAGAACTGGCAATAAACTCTCCGCCACTCTTTTTAATCGCCATGTTTTTTTTTTTCTAAGGAATGCTCACGTTTTCTCATGTTTTCCTTCACCGTACGACGGTGACCGCGTGATATCGGCCAACATTGCCTAAATTTTTAAAGAATATTTTTGAAAGGTTTAAAATCTCAGTAAACCCTTTTTGACAAGATTAGCAACGCCTGCATAGCACAGCATTTAAGCGGTCATAAAAAATAAATCATACAGAGTCGATCGCGTCACCCCTTTGGTGACCCCATGCGGGTAGCACCGGTCAGATTAGATCTTAATAGATGTTTAAATGTCAATCGAGTGATTTTAGTGTTTTTTAATTATCTTTACGCGAGTGTTACAATATTTTTAGTGTTAAGGAAAAGTTGGTATTGATAATAACGCAACAAGTTTATACCCGTTTATGTCTCGTAAATGATTTTTAACAAATATAAAACAAAAATAAAAAAACAGTTATAATATTGAAGCACACAAATATAGTATTTACAATAAGAATATTGTATTGAATGTTGTTGGGTTAAGAATAACCCAAATAGTAATAATAATTAAAATTGGATAAATATAAAATTAAAGTAAATTTGTGTACCTACCTTTAATGCTGGCAGCATCTCATCGCTATATTGTGATAGGTACTTGTTTGTTGAGCGAGGAATGCACCAGCTCTTAAGTATATAGGAATTAAAGAGATATTTTTTTCATATCTATTTAGTTTAACTAGGGTTAATTAAAAAAAAATTGCATATGGCTTGGTCACAGTTTACCATTCCATCAATATAATTTATTTATTTATTTATCAGGTCTAAAACAACGTGTATGCATAAAATTATACAAAAAAATACGACATCACAAATTTTACACACACAAGCATTCTAGCAAGGGAAAAAATTCAACAGTTAAACAAGCAAACACAAAATAAAAATATAAATTGAAAATGTTTATACATAAAGACGCTAATAGAAGAGTAAACATGTATACTCAATATCTATATCTCTACTCAAATACAATAAACATTGTATAAATACATAGATAGACCTAACTCAACTAAATGTGCTGATTCGATTGGGCCAGTTCGTTAATATAACGAGTAATGTGAAGGACATACTCACAGAAGGTGGCGACAGCGATATTAGCCAGAAATTGATTAAGTACTAACTCACCCAGCAAACATTGTTGTCGTCATTATATATCTCCTGGGTTTTTTGTAATTAAATCCTCTAAACAGCTGGATTTTGATGAAATTTATGGATTCAAGTGGATTCGAGAATGGTTTAGAATTACGATTAGATGTTTTTCTTGGATTTATGACGTGTGTACAGAACAACGTCTATCGGATCCATTAGTCACTTAAACTTTTTTGTGGGCATTTTCAAGCTCTTCTTGTCTAGAACTCAATCATATATCTCTCATCGTTAAGGCAGCGTTCGTAAGAAAAGATTTCGTTCAACCGTTTTTTATCCGACGTAGGTACTTTGCAAATCCGACAACTACGAAAAAGTCTCATTAATTTTTGGTATCAATATATGTGCCTAAACACTCACAAATAACGTGGCTTTCTACTGTTAAATGGATTTTCAAAATCGGTTTAGTAGATTAGCGACAACACAACACAAAAACTTTACCTCTATAATAGTAGTATAAAATGTGGATAAATTTATTTTTTACCATTTTACTTGATTCGGTATTAAATAGGAAGCGTTTTTTGTATAAAGAGCTAAGAGTGAATAAAAAACTACACGAACTCGTAAAAATATCTTTGTGTTATGAAAAGTCTAAAACAAATCGATATATCAAGAACAACAAAGGCACCGAACAGCGAACATTGCTTGAAGACTGATCTTCGATAATGGATATAGAAGAGGAAACAAGTAGTAGCCCCGCATCTTATTCTTCGGTCTTTAGCAGTGGCGTAACAATAGGATGGCAGTGCTGGCAAAATGCCACGGGCCCTCGACCTAAGAGGGCCCCTGCCCAAGAGAAATATCTCTTGGGCAGGGGCCATCGTTATGTTCATATGTTCTATGGATGAATGTGAAGCCTATTGGGCTAGCGTGACTACAGACCATTCCTTCTCGCTTAAGAGAAAGGGCCTATGGCCATTAGTTGGACATATACAATGTGTCATTGAGTACGCTGAAAATCTCGAAGTTTATTAAAATTAAACTGAGTAGAACGTGACGATTTTTACTGATAGGGCCCCATCAAAAGACTTTGCCACGGGCCACAGATGGTATAGTTACGCCCCTGGTCTTCAAAACTGCTTTTAGCATTGTGGTCTAACATAGACTACACAACAAGCAGTATTGAGTTCAATCGCTTTATATCTCCGCTGCTATAGTACTCATGCCTTTATCCGAGTAACGACTATAATAGTGTTATTTCGTTTGTATCCACCCGTTCACAATCTATCTCATTATCCCATAAGAACGTGATCTCTGATGATGTTAATGATATTACGTACTTACTATATACAAAATATAGGAGATTCTAGAATACAAACTAAAAAAGGTGGAGAATGTATGTTGTTTAAAGACAAAATCAATAAAAAAAAGTGATGGCGTCTGTCGAGTGTTTAACTCGAGATTTCACTCGAATAATAAGTCAACATTAAAAAGAGTGGCGGAGAGTTTCTTGTCACGTGTCCTTTCCCACTCTACGCCCTTGACTTGAGAACTGGTAGTAAATATAAGTTTAGAATCAATTTTTTAATTTTCTTTTAATTGATAAAAAGCTTGCCAACGCCCGGCACACTGATACATTGATAAAATACAATTTTTAATGTGACAAGCACTTAAAGGCAAACATGACATACATGTAGAGATCATACAAATATTAATCAAAACAATTATTATTATATATTATAATATAGCCTTTAAATTCCGAAACTCTGTCATTTTATATATCTGAACTTTAATATATTTTCACCCCAGTATATCTCGGAGTTCGGTTTGCCTCTTGGCAAATGCCTCCTCTAACCCTTTCCACTGTTCTCTATCTTTTGCGACTCTTCTCCAGTTGTAGCCTGCTATTAGTTTCAGTTCGTCCTCCCATCTCTTGCGTGGTCGACCTCTTCTTCGTTTTCCGTCAGACGGAAACAATTATTAAACAAACATTAAAAAAAACCATTACTAATAAAATAAAAAATTACATTTAACAGCTCGCGTGAGTATCCCGAGTTCCGAAATAAAAGTTCCCAATTCTTAATCAACAAAAACATTAGAAAATTTCGAAACAATCCAGACAAATGAATGCAAGTCATATTGGACATTTGCATAGTAAAGTAAATAAGACGAGCGAACAAATTATGGTTGCGGGAAATGACGAAAGTTGTAAATGGATCAGCATAATAATTTTTATTAGGTAAATCATTTCGAGCGAGGGACGGCTAACTTCACTGGCTCGCGGTAGGAGCACTATGATTATATAGTTTGTAGGATAAGGTGATATCTAATAAATAAAATTCTCGTGTCACAATGTAAGTTCCCACACTCCTAAGAAACGGCACGACCGATTCTTATGAATTTTTTTATGTATCTTTAGTAAGTCTGAAAATCGGCTACTATATATCTTTCAAACTCCTAAGTGATAAGGGGTGTCCATACCACAAATTTTATTTATATTTTTTAGACAATTTCTTTATGATACAGCATACAAAAATACATAAAACCCCTAATTTTCACCCCTCTACGATCAACCCCTATTTTTATTATTGTAGATAGTTATTTTCGATTTTTTTGCAGTTGGTCTGTCTTGAGCATGCGATACTCATCCCTAAGGTTCCAAATCCGGTTGTGTGCTTATGGATTTGATATGTGTGCGTATTGTGAAGAAAAGCAGCCTGAAGAAACCTGGACGCGTTAGATCCAAAAACGCCTTTTAGAAAAACCAAATGATCACAACACAGATACTGATCTTAGGTCAAAACCAAAGGTTGTAGCGCCACTAGCTCTTCAACAGAATTTCCGATAAAATGTTAGAATCACCGTGCACTTTTGATTAGGGTTAATGACTCATCACTGCCCTGCCTGCTACAGTTTATGTAGCAGAAGAGAATTTTGAGTGAATCGTGTCCTACATTGAATTTTATTTACAACAATATATAAATACAATTTTAGCTAAACACACTTTTCTAGCCAGTTGTTTCTATTCCAAATGTATATTTCACATTATAACTATTCCGTTAAAATTAGCCTAAATCGCTATATCGCAAATAATGAGCACTTCTCTGCTTCTTCTTCGGTCTTGGAAGTCGTGTTTACGTTTGGCATTACATGACACACAATTTGTACCATTTATCTCAAAACACACAGGTACTTAGTCACCCTATTCAATGCAAATCATGAAGAATGATACCAACTCCGTACAAATTACTTGACGAAATTTTAATTTGTTATTCGGATCCCACTCAATTAGATGCCTTAACTCGCAACCCGGGGCTGTGGGTTCGAGTCCGATTGATGGATGATGGTGTATAAATCTACATAATCTCATTAATTATATACAGATGTCTTAATAACTTTTAAATTACATGACTTTGTAGTTTTTATAATTTATTAGCTGCCCCCGCGAACTTCATTTCTCCTTAATGTGATTTTACTTAGCCTACCTTTTTAGTACATACCAACTTGGAACGTTTTGCTATAATACCCCAATCTGTTCGATTTTCTGGAACTTTTTATTTCTGTGTATTTTTCTCTATATATAAACCTAACAGTTCAGCCCTGCGATTCTGTAATTCACTTTTCGAACTCACACAGCGGTTTTCGCATCGGCGGTCGCTCTCAAATCAGTCGTGAAGCAATCATTTTATGATTTGGCATTCTGATAAACAATAAACTACAAGCTCCCACCTTTCAAGAATGCCAAATCATAAAATGACTGCTTCACGACTGATTTGAGAGCGACCGCCGATGCGAAAACCGCTGTGTGAGTTCGAAAAGTGAATTACAGAATCGCAGGGCAGGTCATACGATTTTAATTAACAAATAAAAAATAGGAGTTGATCGTAGAGGGTTAAAAATTAGGGGTGGTATGTATTTTTGTATGCTGTATCATAAAAAAATAAGAACAAAAATGGCCAAAAAAGTAAAAATAAAATGTTAGGGGTGGACAACGCTTATCACTCAGGGGTATGAAAAATAGATAGTAGCCGATTCTCAGATCTACTAAATGTGCATATAAAATTTGATAAAATCGGTCAAGTCGTTTCGGAGGAGTATGGTAACTAACATTATGACAACACAATTAGATTATGTTTTTTTTTATGGCAATAGTTTTAACTGTAAGCCAGAATTATTATGATTAATGCATTGCTGTGTTGGCCTAGTGACATAAGCCTACAACGTTCATCCTAGAGATCTAACCCGGGCGTGCACAAATAGACTTTTCTGTCTGTGTGCACGTTAAACCCTCTCTCGTATGGTAGAGAAAAACTTTGTGACAAAACCAGCATGTTTATATCCAATTCAACCTGTATCAGGTACGAAAGGCTGTTCGCCTACTTACAACTATATGTTCGTGATTTTTTTTAATAGACAACTATTAAAAAAAATCACGAACAGATACCTACAGAATTCTAACGCAAGGATTGTAAGGCGCCATTTTTATAATAATAATAATAGTTGTTGAAACACTTGTATCGGATTTTGACACACGAAGGGATGATAATCCATGCTAGTACTGGATCAGATCTCCCCTAGCTATTACTAAAAGCCAATGGCCCGGTCTGTGAAGGATACTTGCTGTGTCAAGTATCTTTACAAACTATCGCATGTTGCGAAGCGGATAAGGCCCTGCTGTTACCGCATCTCGCCTAAGGCGATTGTTGCTGGCACCTTGGGGGCACAATGGCGAATCCCACATAACCCTCCCGCACTAAGCAGTCGCGCCGCATGCGCATGCGCAATGCATTTCCTCCAGTAAAAAAAATGAAGAAAAAGAGGTTGGACACACAGTACTCTATATATTTTGATGTAGACGGCCTGTATGTACTCGTATAGGATAACGAAGCTTTAGTAGAGATATCTTGAAACCCTCTGACAGTTGCTTATCAAATCCTCGTAGAACAGGTAGGCATTTATATGTTTCCGTCATATGTCCCTAAATAATCCTAGTAATTAGGTGGGGGTAGATCGATATTCTTATTTTTTTTCCACCGTGTTTCATCGGTCGAGTCAGAAACGAAACTCCACCCGTATCACCTAGACAGATCGTTCTATAATAGCGCGTTTTTAAAGCATTCTTTGCCTCGCACCACCACTATGTGGAAGCTGCCCACTGAAGTATTTCCGAACTAGTTCGCCTTCAAGAAAAGAGCGTACCAATTCTTAAAAGGCCGGCAACGCATTCGCGAGTTTTTTTTTATAGAACAGGGTGCAAACGGGTACGAGGCTCACCTGATGGTAAGTGATACCGCCACCCATGGACACTCTCAATGCCAGAGGGCTCGCGAGTGCGTTGCCGGCCTTTTAAGAATTGGTACGCTCTTTTCTTGAAGGACCCTAAGTCGAAATCGCGAGTTTCTGGCATTGAGAGTGTCCATGGGCGGCGGCAGTATCACTTAACATCAGGTGAGCCTACTGCCCCTGTTCTATATAAAAAATCCATATAAGTATTGAATTTGACCTTAGTCATACGTAAAGTACTTTGACAGTTTAAATAAAGAAAGGTTTCCATGTGAATATCTTTGTATATTATTTACGTGTATATAAGAGTTCCCTGTATCATAAAACTAAAGTGCATAAGATAAATAACAAGGAGGGAAACACGAAAAGGGAGCGATTATGAAAAATCGTAACGCGTTTATTCGCGGACGTTGTTGAATTATTCATAAGTGAAATTGCTATTCAGTTCGCTACTCACCTGACTCCTTGTTATTTATAAACGGTGGGGGTGGCCACGCCCACTATTGGATTTTTTATATCTTTCGGATTATAAGTTTATGATAAATAACACAGATTTATGGATAATAGAACATTAATTGTTTTAATTATTACCGACAGTCAATAAGATCAATTATACCCAAATAAGTTTTAGATAATAAAAAATAATTAAACATCATAACATATAAAGATAAACATCATAAATAAACTAAGAGTACAAAAGCACCAAAAAGTCAGTAAGGAGTTTAACCTGAAGGGCTACAACACAGTACAAATTCTCAATCTAAAGACTTAATACAAAAACGAAACGAAAACGGAGAGAATAAAACGTTTAACGTTTATGTTATATACCTATATATAACATCTATCTTTAAATATATAGAGCTAAGCAATCTCATCCCAGATTGACAAAAAAATATCTTTTGAACCATCTATTTACGGGTTTTATTTTGAGAATTATGAAATGATTTGAAAAATAAAAATAAATCAGTGTCGCTACAACCTCTTTAGGTCTTGGCCTCAGATTTCTGAATCTGTTTCATGATCATTTTTCAACCTAATAGGCAAGTAGGTGATCAGCCTCTGAGACACGCCGTCGACTTTTTTGGGTCTAAGACATGTCGGTTTCCTCACGATGTTTTCCTTCACCGTTCGAGCAAATGTTAAATGCGCACATAGAAAGAAATTCCATTGGTGCACAGCCGGGGATCGAACCTACGACCTCAGGTATGAGAGTCGCACGCTGAAGCCACTAGGCCAACACTGCTCTATACTGCTTCATACTATTTTGAAGTATTGCAAAATGTCGAAACTCTAAAGATTCTTTTCAAAATACTTCAAATCAATACAATATACTTGCATTAAATTGTAAATTGATCTAACCATATTCACGAAAATCTAGAAATCCTTTACGTCGATACAAATTGCAGCCCAAGTGTATATGTGATTGAATTTTGCCTCAATCGCGATCAGTGTCGACGGTGGAATATCAAAGAGACATAAGAAATCGAGTCACGATGCGACATCACGGCCTAACGAGTTTACCGCCAAACACTCTTGATTGCGCCTACATTTTGTCAGGATTTTATTCTGAAAATTTCTAAGGGAGTTATAGTATGCCCAAACCTTTCTTCGTTATTTAAACAAATACTAGACTGTTTGACAGTATGAAAAATAAGACTTGCCGTTAAAAATGGATTTAAATATATTGTTAATGTAATTTATCAACAATTAAAGATTTATACGTCAGTCACGTGACACAAAATGGTTACAGATTAGTCGAATCGACTTAGCATGCTTGTAGATAGCTTTGCCTGTCTAATCTTAATACTGTCTTGGAGTTTAATTTCGTTGGAGACTAGTTTTGATCAAAATATGTATATTTTAATATTTAATAAAACTTGACTTTTTTTTGGTGTGACGCCATCTTGAGAAGTTTTTTTGGCGGGTTTTTGTAATTGAAATGTTTAATTTGAATTATTAAAGCCAATACTTAACACAATTAAAAATAACAATCATCAATGTCCAAAAACTCCGCGATATTGTTGACGTACTGCGTTATAGAACTCAGACTATAAGTCTCTTTCTATCACCACGTAAATACTATTTGCGAGAATGAAACAGAATAGAATAATTATGTTCAAACAAGTACGTATAAACTGTTTTATATCTATCAAGATATGAAGATCTATCTATAGATTTTAAGTATCAAGAAGAAAGATAGCTATAGCATTTGTCATAATAACTGGATTTCCGAAAGCCGTCATCTCTTACGATTAGAGTAACTCAGGATTAGCCGGTCTCCGTATAAAACGATAATCCTCTCGCACTCCGCTCGCTCACCGTAAGCAAAAACTCAATTATCATATTTTATACCTCATGATACTTACGAAAAAGATATTCAATTATATAATTTTCTCTGTGAAAAGGGATTCCCTTTTCATTTCTCATTTGGATTTTTCTCTTAAGCAATTACGAGTGCGCCTCGGGGATCCGAATACATTTCCACGTCGGATGAGAACATTCTAATTTATCTTTAACAACGAATGGAATGTTATGTTAACTTATGCGCGGACCGCGATGGCTGTGTTTTCGTTTAATAAAACTGTATTTCGTGGATGATTTTATGAGTTTTCGAGTTATGAATTTATTTGCGAGCCGAATAGAAATGAGCTCATTCACGTTGGATTAACATTATTTATATGCTGTAAATAAAAGTTTGTGCTGTGAAATGAGCCTATTTGCATTCTTTCAAACATAAACATAGCCTCAGAAGAGAGCTAGCCTTGTCGGTGTATATATTTAAGATACTTACGGGTCGGGTTCATAATCCGGATATAATGGAGAGACTGAGTCTACGGGTACCAAGTAGAAACCTGAGGCGGAAGTCTCAACTTTTGGATGTTAAGCGCGCACATTCCAACTTGGTTAGCGAAGCACCACTCACGCGAGCAATACACATAATAAATAAGATTTCTGTTAAGGTAGACCTATTTGTTTGTACACTGGCTGAGTTCACAAGAGTTGCTTCCTATAATATTAGTTATAAGATGTAGGTATATAAATATATATATATTTTTAATGTCTTTATCTAGGTTAATTGGTGTGGGTATAAATGTTGTGTCGTTCTATCGAATTACTAATTACTGTAATGATAGAATAATGATATGAAATAAATAAATAAATAAATAAACGAAGTTCTGGATCCGCTCAAGCGGTCTCCGCGAATTGAATTCCGGCAACTGTCGGATCGGATTCCGTAACTCGGGTAATCGTATTGCGCGGGAACACAAATTATTCGAGCGCCGAAACTCGGTAACTTCGTCAACCCGTAAGGCTTAGAACAAAGAACGGCCACAATTGGCCATACGGCGGTGAGGCTACCTGGTTCGATGGAAGTTTTAAAAATGCCGGCTCTTTGATACGAAACTCGATAAGGCCTCCCCACGGGACGCGTAAATACAATTTGCCAGGAATCGTTCGTGCCTTTGACGTCGCGACTGTTTCGTTTGAAGTTTGCTTGTTTACTCTCGCTATGTGCTAGGTAAATAGACAAAAAATTTAATCGTTTACACTTGTTTTATGAGGGTACTGTTTTGCATATCAATTGTATATTATACTCGTTTGATTGGTACCATAACAACCAGATATATCGTATGCGAAGACCTTACAAATGTTCTAATGTTTCAAAACTAACTTATATGATAAATAGAAAATAATAAACGGCTCAAATATCTTTCCTCCAACTTCAATTTTGTTTATGGAGTGGATACTCTTGGGCCATGGGGTTCAAGTGCAGGCGCTATTTAAGATTTAAGTTGGCGCCCGGTAGATAGTACGGGTGACCCCAGAGCTGTACTTGCTCAACGAAGAAGTATCACATTACAGCGGGGAAGTGCTACCAGCTGCCAAAGGGACCAAACTTTTTAAATATGTTTAAATTTTCTTTTAATTAATTTTTATATGTTAATATTACTATGTAGGTTAAGACAATAGTAAAAACTGTATATTTGTGTGAAGTATAAAAACTTCAATATTATTAAAATCGATTACTTATAATGATTGATGAAATCTCTACGACAGTTGCATGAGAAAGATTCAAATGCCAAATATTATTTATTTTGCGTCTGAATTCTAGAAGATTATCTGTAGAATTGTCATAAACTATAGAACTACATACCAAAAACACACGTCAAAACCCTTATAACTAATAAGTGTCATTGATATTAATATTATTATGATAATAACCCATATAAGTATGATATTAGATGTAGGCGTTTTGTGTTATTCAATTTGCGATGGAACCCTTTCGAGACTCACTCTAATTAATACAATTAAACGTGTAATTACAGACTTACGTTGTAACAGGGCCGACAATCGTGGCTCTCATATTAATATTATTTCACATTCTCTTTATACGGATTAAAAATAATGACAAACAGCTGTACTATTTTGTAGACTAAAGATTGTTGCATGTTTGTTACCATAGTTACCTTGTCATATTTAATACTTACAATCATACAATATATAATCTATCTCTCGTATTCATCCTTAACAAAATTATTTTCTAGTTGTTTAAATAAATATTGTACGAAAAATTATTTAACACACACGAAAAGTTTAATTAAAATATGAATTAGGTGTAAAATAAAGACAATAAATATACTCTATGGCACACGTACAATCTGCTGCCGAGAGTACGATGACGTCATACCCTGAATCGCGCTAACGAAGCATTTCCGATTAAGCATATATACAATAACTCGAAATCAATAATATTCTTCAAGTGTCCCTCCATGACGTGGTCCGAGTCTCGCAGGAGACACCCTCGCTCTATTCGTGGGTAAAACCCTCCTTATCCAGCTGAACGTATGAGGATCCAAAACAGCCCGAGCTCAGCTCAGTCAAGCCAACAGCAAGATTCCATCCTAAAAATCCAACCACTAGGGTATTCAGATCGGAGTGGTTAATGTGTAGAATTCCTTTAGTTTAGAGTAACAGCACACCTTCATGCCCCCTTTTTACACGCTTTATATTAGCTTCACCTGTATGTATGTATGTATGTATGTAACCGACTCCTTCGGACTCGATTTTGACCCACTTTAAACGGACAGATTTTATTCAAACTTGGCGCACCTGTCAAAGATCGATGACAATGCAATAATCCGAAAAAAAAATGAAAAAAATAAAAAATAGATATAGTTGAAAAAAACTAAAAAACACGCTTTTTAGTTTTTTTTAAACTATATTTTTTATAATTTAAAATGTGTCAACCCTAACACAATTAACAATAACGCGAATTGTCGCTCGCATGTCGCTTACAGACTCATTGTACACATTAATTTATACCTTTTTTACGCAATAACATTTAATTGGAGTTTATTCATCATTTAATTTTTCTAATTTGATAACTCTTGAATTGGAATTTATGACTCAGGGTGACGTAATGTATCAATTTAAGCGCGTAATACGAACAAATGCATTTATATTAATTTGAAGCATCTACGTCTGTTAAATGTTTTAAATTTGAATATCCATTAATAATAATAAATTTCCTATCAAAAGAGTTTTGTTTTTAGTTGTGTTAGCAATAATAATTGTGAGATGTTTTTTCAAATCCTGGGTGAGATTCATATTTTTTTTATTTATTTATTTCACAGAATAATAAAATCTAAATCATCATATATTACATTTGAAAACCACTGTGATTTGCATTAATGTAACAGTAGCAGTTTTTTACACGCTTTATATTAGCTTCACCTGTATGTATGTATGTATGTATGTAACCGACTCGTTCGAACTCGATTTTGACCCACTTTAAACGGACAGATTTTATTCAAATTTTGCGCACCTGTCAAAGATCGATGACAACGCAATAATCCGAAAAAAAAAAAAAATTTTTTTAACAAAAACATAAATAATCGTGGGGCGCTCTGTGCCATATTTTTCGTCCATAGAGCAACCGACGCTTTTTCACAATAATACCAGTATTTTTTGTTCATTACCATTTTCAGCCTAAATTAGGAATTATTTTTCACTTTTTAGTTTGATGTGTTTTAAAAGCGTGTTTTTTAGTTTTTTTTTAACTATTATTTATTTAGGATATAAAAATAATTCTTCATCTTTTTTTATGTTAACGTTAAGCTATCTTATTAGATCTAGATGGACTTCCCGGTCCATTATAGTCCATTTATAAGCCACGGTAGCAAATACCTAAACGTTCTCTCTATCTACGTTGTTTGCTCTCGAAGTACAGAGCGGAACTTGCGTTACAGCTCGGGTCTTATTTGTTAATAAAATAATCATATGGTTTTTTGTGACAATATTATCAATTGTATAATTATATCGTGTTGGTATAATATGTATAAATTGCGTTATGCGTTTATTATGCGTTTAAGAGACCTTAGGAAAAGAAAAATTTGGAGTCTAAATTAAAGTATCACAAAGTGATTTAATATCTACCTAGACAAAAAAAAATAATATATGAAAATATAATAAAAGTTTTATCGTTATACGTCCTGATTTCGTAACATACCAATATCTTAAATGCCGAAATCGGACTTTTGTAAAAAACTAAATTACTGCAATTTCTTAGTAAATAAAGTCCCGATGCTGTATTTGATATTTTTATATTGCCATTTTAAAAAAGTACACAATCAAATATGTTTAACAAATCGTTGGTGAAGTTTACATATGTACTAATAGCCAATAATCCTTTTTCGGAAAGCTTAAAAAACGCCCCAAAAGCTTTCTTCGGAGCTTACAAAAGTGGGATGTTTTAAAATAAGCAGTTTAGAGTCCGTCGGGAGTCAAGACACGGTACATTAGCTTGGATCGACGCAAATGTTATTTTCTCTTAGGATTATTCCTATTACGATTTTAGCTAGCATTTAATTTATACGTGGAAATATTTTTTACATTGAATAAATATTCGGGCACAAAAAGAAGTCAGTTGGAAATTTACTTTTATTTTCAATTATATTGCAAGGAAGACAATCAGATACTTCTGAATATATGTTATAGGGAGGATATATATGTGTGAAAATAATATGAAAACTTAAGAAAACCCAAGTGCGCAATATCGCAGCACACACCTCACAAGGGGACTCTTTGTATTGAAAAAGTCGCATAGATCCGCCATGCATTTGCGAATATCCAATGTATAAATAATTATGTCGGAATAAAAAGATAGCAAATAATTAGTGTAAATTACTATAAAACCAACCATAAATTAGTTTTTAATTAAAGATTGACGGTTGGAAAAAATCCTAATATGTTATATTTAATTTTTTTAAACCGAGTGCCAAATCAACGGACTATTTCATCTTTTTTTTCTAGGCGTTCATCTATAGAGGTCTTAATTACAATTATTAAAATCCAAGTAACGTTTAATCCAATTACATTTGTACCTTTTGAGAAGTAAAAGGCCGGAAGAGCGCTTGCGAGCCTTCTGGCAGTGTAAGTGTCCATGGGCGGCGGTATAACTTAACATCAGATGAGCCTCCTGCCCGTTTGCCTCGTCTAGCATATATAAAAAAGTAACATATTTTTGTTCAAATTTATAGAAACATATTTTTTATATATACGAGTATTTACTATGCAAAATGCATCAAGAAAAGTTCTTTATTCAAATAAAATAAATTCAAGGTGAAAGATAGAAAGTGTTGGGTGAAATGCTAGCTTATTCATGCCTTCGTCGCGAGCACATTACTTGATTACAGAGTGGTCTGCAACAAGACTGTTTCCATTGCTACACGAGAAAATCATACATTATACATCTCATATATGGGTAAAGTAAATTATTATTCACTTATACTTATAATATATGTATACTGTTTGAACTGTTAACGTACACATTGACAATAAACCATAACCAAACGTAGCTAACACACATTATACACAATCATATTGGTAAAATTCATAGAAACTTTAACATATTGTTCCGTATTAACTAAAGTATTCATCTCTTTCTGGCAAATGGTGTTAACGATTTAAGGAAATGAGTCAGTTAGGTTTTCGTTAAACGGCGTAACTAACCTAGCTTTTTATAAAGCACTACGCATTTTAAAACAAATAAAGGACTCGATCTAAAATTTTTCGTATAAGATTATTATCATTCCGAAGTAGGATTTGTTAAAACTATGATTATATTTTCACATCTTCTTCTTATAGTGCCATCTCCTTGCGAAGGTTGGCGATCATCATGGCTAATTTAATTTCTTCGTGTCTAATACATCCATTTAATGAAAGTATACGTCCTTTTCTGGCAAAGTGTGTTAACGATGTAAAAAAATGAGACAATGAGCTTTTCGTTAAACGGCGTAACTAACGTAGCCTTTTATAAAGTACTACGCATTATAAAACAAATGAAGTAGTAGATTTTAATTCAGTATTTAAGATATTGTTATCTGCCGAAAGCAGGACTTACGTTAAAATTATGATTATGTTATCACATACAATGTTTTTTGTCTAATTAGATAATAAACTTTATTGTAAATATTGGAACGAAGTTCCTTATCGCGCGTTGTGAAAGGGGGCTAGACGGAAAAAATTCTTACGAAAAGTTGTCACGACACTTTTTTGCTATTTGCTATTGTAATACACCGGTTCTCGTCCGATCACCGAAGTTAAGCAACGTCGGGCGAGGTCAGTACTTGGATGGGTGACCGCCTGGGAACACCTCGTGATGTTGGCTTTTTTTTTTTCGTCGTAAGAATGGTATCGAGAAAATATATCATACTGTTATGATACCAATTAACATATAAATTAATCGAAAGGAATTTCGTTCCATCCGGGTGTCCCTTGACACCTCTAAAGTTTTATTTTTTTAACTTTCAGCTGCCCATGCCTTCAATATTTCCGCTTTCTTGCCGTAGGTTTTAAACAATAAATATTTAACTTAAAAGCAAACGTTATCTAAGTAACTCGGTACTAACCCCACAACCGCGTAATTCCACAAATGGCTGTAACCCGAGCCGCGCGGGTTTAAAATTGAAATTTATATGCACGCATTATATATGAGGCGGGATTATGGCTCAAAGAAAATGATTGTGGACTCGCGTCCTCACCCAAGAGACCGGATAGTTGACTGGGATAGTAATTCGAGTGGATTACATACGAGATATACGGTACAAAATTACGTGTCACGTGCCGTATGAATTTAGTAAATTGGTTTTAAAATGCACTGTTTTTTCGGATGTGATTTTTTGACAGTTTATTTAACATGTACAGCCCTGCGATTCTGTAACTCACTTCACGAACTCACACAGCGGTTTTCGCATCGGCGGTCGCTCTCAAATCAGTCGTGAAGCAGTCATTTTATGATTTGGCATTCTGAAAAGGTGGGAGCTTGTAGTTTATCGTTTATTAGAATGCCAAATCATAAAATGACTGCTTCACGACTAATTTGAGAGCGACCGCCGATACAAAAACCGCTGTGTGAGTTCGAAAAGTGAGTTACAGAATCGCAGGGCAGATGAGGAGCGGAAATTTTAATTACTTATCGTTAATAAAGTAGATTGCCCGAATGTCTCATCCTGCCTTGCGATTCTGTAACTCACTTTTCGAGCTCACACAGCGGTTTCCACAGCGGCGGTCGCGCTCAAATCTGTCGTGAAGCAGTCATTTTACGATTTGTCCTTCTGGTAAGCAATCGCAAGGCTGAGGTCGTGTGAAGCCCGTAATGTTTCTGCCTTAACATGCCTTGGACACAAAAATATATGATGAATTCAAACACAGGCAGGTGATTCTATAAAAGTATCAATGAACAGATACACAAAGCTCAAACTGATTCAAACGATTTAAAAAAATCAGCTATATTCCAGTCACTAACGTGCTATGACGACGATTGGTGCCAGTAATGCACTATTATAATTTATGACAGTATTCTGTTAAGAGATTATGAGACACCAAAAACGCCGTAAGAGAAATATAGATAGGAGAGAAAGATCAGTTTAGTCAGTTTAAGAAGTGGGCCTGCTCAAAATCACCTAATTTTAAACATAGGGTTATGCCCAAAAATTGCAACCTTTATTTTATACTGTTGCACAATTTGTATATAAATAAAAGTCGGAAAGGGTCGAAAGAAAAATATTAATAATATTAATAATATTTGGTGAGAGGCCTATGTCCAGAGCTGGTTCAACCTGAAGACGTTAGTGTAACGCAGCTGATAAAATTTATTTATTTATTTGAATTATATATTAATATTATTTCCTTTATTTTATTTATATTATATATTATAATATTTATTTATATATATTTAGATTATTTAATAATAACTCTATCTGTTTCGCCAGCAGGCGTACTAAAAAAAAGCCACATATCATTCTTATTGCATTTCACAGAACATCAAAATTTGCCACAGAACAAAGCAACAAAGCAGCACAGATCACAACAGTAAATGAAGATCTCGATAAATAAACTGTGTAATAAGTTTTAAAGTATTAATATTCCATTTATATAAAAAGCGCGAGGCGTCCGCGTCTCGGTAATTTCGTGAGGGAGAGACGATTACGCCGATTAAATATGCATTAACGAATTTTTCTCCTTAAAAGCTGAAAAAAACTGCGTAAAAGGAAAATTGGCAATTAGGGCCGTGCCGTACCTACCTTTCACTTAAAATTAAATTTTCTTCTTAAAGATACACAAAGTGGTGTTATTTTTTAATGTCTTGCCTTTTAAGCTTTATTAATTTCTCGTCTAAACAGTTTTAATAACTTTATCGTTTATATTATTAATGTCCTTCAAGAAAAAAGTACACAAATTCTAACGCATCGCACTCGCCCTCAGGGATTGAGAGTGCCCATGGGCGTAGCACTTAACATACGTTGAGACTCCTGCCCGCTCGCTCCCTGTAGTAGACTTTCGTAGCGTTAGCATTTGTCGAACTAGGCGATGATTTTTAAAATTATTTATTTGATTTTATGCCCATATATGCATATAATCAAATAAATAATCTTTAGACTACTAAGAGAGAGCAGTGTTGGCCTAGTGGCTTCAGCGTGCGACTCTCATCCCTAAGGTCGTAGGTTCGATCTCCGGCTGTGCACCAATGGACTTTCTTTCTATATGCGCACTTAACATTTGCTCGAACGGTGAAGGAAAATATCGTGAGGAAACTGGCTTGCCTTAGACCCAAAAAGTCGACGGCGTGTGTCAGGCACAGGAGGATGATCATCTACTTGCCTATTAGATTGACAAATGATCATGAAACAGATTCAGAAATCTGAGGCCCAGATCTAAAAAGGTTGTAGTGCTTCTGATTTATTTTTATATAGGACTATGAATATCGTTATTTAAAATTTTATTGCTAGGTTTATTATGTATTTACCCTTACATAAACGCATGAAATTGTGAACTACTATAATATAATTAACGTGATTTACTGATGTAATACATATATTACACCCATATAAGCATTTTAAACAAACCAAGACTTGATAATATTCGAGTTCATTAATACTATAAAAACTCATACGCAAAAATACCCAATTTCGCGCAACGAATTCCACAATTTTTCATATTATCATAAATTGGAAAAAAAGAAAGTTTAAACACATGCAAACCACATTACTTTCCGTTCTTGCCCTCGCTAACATTACCGAATTGTATCCTTTGATATTCAACGATCATGAATAAATGATCAAAATATAGTTGTAACATAATACAGCGTGTTCACAAAATGAAAATTAATTATGCAAAGAGATAAATTGACAGTAATTCGTGGATACAGCGGCGCGTATAAGTGGGTGTTAATAATTATATCAGCCGCAGAACGTTTTAGGCTTGATGAAAGAAGGTTAAGACGTTAGCTTTATAGCCGTTAGGATGTGACGTAATTAGACGTTACAGGTGTTCCAAATTTAAATTTTAATACTGTTCATTAATTGATCGTTAATCGCTATTTATACAGTTTTTATGCTTAGAAGTTTATTGTGTATTTTTATATAAAGTAATAATAAATATATATGTGTGGTCTATTTGAGAATTTAAAAGTTTTAATTACTAAAATTTTTGAATACTTTTATTTAATAAACTATTTCTCCAAATTTCATAATTAGAAGACTTTCCCAATTTTTTTACTTTACGAAAGTATTCAATAACTTAATTTTTATCTTTCAAATTAGTTCGACTAATGTGGCCTTTATTAAAAAGGTAAGATTACCCAATACATCAATATACATAAGTGAACGATTATTCAAAGTTTATGTAACAAACTAAAACAGGGGGTTACCTCCCCCAGTGTCGCTATAATCAGTTAATTGCATGAATAATTGAACAGTCATTACCTACACTACACCTAACACTCTGATAGCAATCTACACAACATTAATTATAGCTGAGCAACGTATATGAGCATATTTTATGCGTTTATGCATATATTTTGGTCTAATGCAAGTGCTTATACAAATTGCAATAATCATATAGTTTTGTAGTCTGTATTTTGGCTTTGGCTTAGAATATAATTGTATATAGGTATGATTTGAATGTACAAAAGATTAAATGACTTTTGAGAATGTAGTTGACCAGAATACGATTGTGTTTTGTTTCAAAACAAAAGACCAGATGGTTTTCGTCTGTTATTCGTCCATCCATCCAAAATCCAAAAATCCAAATTACTTGTCGATTTATGAAACCACGTAATATGGACATCGGATTCAATCATATTCTTCAACATTTATACTAGTCTCCCAATAGAAAAACTTGTTTTATAATAATGTTTAGATGCAGGGACACGCCCTCAATGGAATTGTAAAGTAGTAAAGAGATATAAGATAAGAGATATAAAGAATTAGAAAAACCCAGATCCAATACACATTAAATAACTATTACGAGTTCACTTTATAGAGATTATTTAGGTTATTCGAAGGTTAAATTGTCCCAGCCTAATCAAAATAATGATTAACACCATTAAGGCTTAGTATTCTCTTTGTTGAATTCTAGTTGAATATTCATATTAGAGAATCTTTAAGGAGATATTCCCTCTCGGAGTGGAAAACCAATTAATAGAGGCACGGTTCGTTAGGCCACCCTGTAGGGTTGACCCGTGCAGATAATGGAGTTTTCTACTTGTGACGTCGTAATATTTGTGATCTTTGGCTTTAATGAATGGAGGGTGTAACTTAATAAATCGAACAACTGGAACGCGACAACTTATAGATACTTAAACTGCTTACGCAATAGTATAATATATATTTATATATAATCAATAGCAATCTTTAGAGAGAGAGAGACTTTCAAGAGAGGTTTCAACAGAGGGTACTAGTTTTTTTATCCATCGGGCAAATGATCTACTGAAGTTAAGTGTTATCCCCATGGACATTTACAATGGGCTGCAAGTGCGTTGCCGGCCTTTTAAACACTTTGTAGCACTAAACATCAGGTTAGACCATTTGTCCTTGGTCGATAAAAATCTCTGGAGAATGAAAACACAGCAATCCAGTTAAAAATAATTGTGGCAATGTCAAACAGTCGTAACAAAAGTATAATGAATACGTTATTCATACAAATACTAAAAAATGATTTTGGAAGTTGTCAAAGTGAAAATATAATTATATAAGGGCAATCAGGGCAAGAGAGAGCTGAATTACGATGTCAGTGTGCGGTGGCCGGTATGCTGACTCATCAATTATTAGCACTTGTAATGAACGCAAATCCTTTGATTCCATTGAACGAATACTCGGGGGAATTTTGTGTGTAGGGGATGAGCGGTAGCGTAAGAGGGCAATTGAAATGTGAAAGATAGAAAGAGAGAAGAAGAAAGAAAATTTTTTATTAGACATAATAAAAAAAGGATGTTTAGTTAAAAGAGAAAGTGCCTGTACCGTGGGAAGCTAGTCTTCACCATTTGATATATAAAAGATTGAGTTAGGTTATCTATAGCACATTGTTTATGAAAAAGAAGTGAATAATATTAAAAGAATATTATTTTCTGTTTTATAACACCATCAACGTGGTTACACTCGTAATTATTAATTTGATTACTGGAACAATCCCAAAGGATTGTCAAGTTCACAGAGAAGTAAAGGTAGTAATTAGCATCAGAAAGAGAATAACATTGCTTTTCTCCTTCTTTCCTTCTATGTGTCGTTAAAACATTTGAATAAAAAAATGGCTGTCTGTAAATTCGGTTTACGGACTATAGTTTAACTTTATGACGTCAAAACAAAACGTTGAAGAAATGATTGCATACTTTTATAATTAAAATTGAATAGCTATTCATCACTATTTTGTATGGATACAAAGAAGGAGTGAATCCTCAGACGCATAGGCCAATCGAATGGAAAAGAGATAGATGAGGCGCAAGCGTACAATGAGCGTAACGGGACAATGAATCATGCTTTTACGTGTATAGACGGCATTCTTATTAGACGTTGTTACGTCAAAACAATTGAATTAAACTGTTTGAGCATAGATAACTTAACAATCATAAGTATCCTATACCAAGTTCAATAGTGTAGCCAAACGTAGCCTCTTACAACTTGTACCCGTATCGCGTCGGAACATCAAGTATGCACTAAGAGAATGTCGTAGCAGCGCGACACCTCGGCCGCCGTTCATTTCATTGTCTCCAATCTCTGACGCGATGTAGTGTTTTGAATTTTGCAACACGAGACACTCTTGACACTTTCTTTGTGCTTGAAGTCATTTTGAGCAATTCATTTGTGTTACAAACGTTTGTCTTTTACAAAACAGATTAGGAAATGGTTTTTTTTGTTATTGCTCTAATTTTTTATTCGTAATTTAAATAAAATAAGTCAATAGAATTGTAGTTTCAAGTAAGCAAATATGTACTGGGTACTTGTTGGATTTTTTTGTAACGCTATAGTTTTTCAACGTATTATATATAACTCGTACGAATTGTTTCATCCAAAACTATTTATCAAGCAATTCTGTACGCTCTCATAGTCAAAAGGTGATCCATGAAATTTTTATGATAAACGCATCAATATGTACATATCTATTACGCTACGGGTTTAAAAAGGTTTTAATAAATAGACAAAGACAGGCTGGCAGAAAGTCCTTATACAGTCAAACCTGGATAAGCGAGAGTTCAAGGGAGCACAATCTCATTCTCACTTATGAAGGTTTCTCACTAACCCGAGTTTCTTGCTAATGCAGGTACATGGGTAGCGTTTCTCTCTTATAGAGGTAAGGAGGAGCAAGTACGAATATAGTAAATATGTAATATGATAAAATTATGTGCATAATGTGCACAACATATATATTTTATTTTATTTAGAACTAATTTACACTAAAAAAAAACCGTCAATTTCGTTTGGGTTTCTGTTTTTGTATTTTGAATGTTTATCTCTAACTGATAAATTTTGTCGAATATTGCTTGATCAACAACCGCCGCGCCGCGTTTTCTGATGGGGACTTAAAGTAATATAAATAAATAAAGCCTGACTGTCGTTTATAGAGGTAAAGATATGTAGCATAGACCAGTGCAGATAGCCTTTAAAATAAATAAAAAGTGAAAAAAATTACAGTAGGATGAAACCCATTAGAAAAGCAGGGGAATATGATCAAAATGAAAGGAAAAATAAATTACGGTCGATCTGAGGTCGGGAAGGGGTAGGGGGGGAGTTTTAAGGGTAAAAAACGGTTTATCTCGATTTCCGGCAAAAGTAAAAGTCCTATTGAAGAAAGTTAAATGGCAAAGTTGTAGGTAATAAAAAGATCTAAAACTTTTGTATTCACACATTTTTCACATAACCTCAAAATTTATGTGAAAAATTCAAAAAACCAAGTTTTTGGTTTTTAATTTTTATCTTTTACAAAAATATTTTTTTTTAACGAAATTTGGTGAAAACTTACCTTTCTATGTCCCAAATACGCTGTAATTTATTTGATTAAAAATATTTATTTGTTCACCTTATTTCGAATTAATATCGAAAAAACACCCTAATTTTCAATCGAAAATTCTGACGTCAAAATTTCAGCTTTTGTAAAAAAGTTGGTGTGCTTTCAGTTCGTTGAAATCTCTACTTTCCTATGGTAAAAAAATATATATATATTACCATAGTAAATCTTCTCAGAAAACGCAAAAAATCGTATGCAGTAACGCCCAGACCTGTCATCCCCTTCCTTACTTCTCTATGAAATACGAAAATTTTAGCCCATCTAAAGGCTAATTTTTTTTTAGGTCACTCAGGTATATATAAGTTATCTTAAAATAGTAATAAATAGGCATCTGATTATAATTTAAAGAAGATTCATAGAGAAGTAAGGAAGGGGATGACAGGTCTGGGCGTTATTGCATACGATTTTTTGCGTTTTCTGAGAAGATTTACTATGGTAATATATATATATTTTTTACCATAGGAAAGTAGAGATTTCAACGAACTGAAAGCACACCAACTTTTTTAAAAAAGCTGAAATTTTGACGTCAGAATTTTCGATTGAAAATTAGGGTGTTTTTTCGATATTAATTCAAAATAAGGTGAACAAATAAATATTTTTAATCAAATAAATTACAGCGTATTTGGGACATAGAAAGGTAAGTTTTCACCAAATTTCGTTAAAAAAAAAAAAAATTTTGTAAAAGAGAAAATTAAAAACCAAAAACTTGGTTTTTTGAATTTTTCACATAAATTTTGAGGTTATGTGAAAAATGTGTGAATACAAAAGTTTTAGATCTTTTTATTACCTACAACTTTGCCATTTAACTTTCTTCGATAGGACTTTTAGTTTTGCCGGAAATCGAGATAAACCGTTTTTTACCCTTAAAACTCCCCCCCCTTCCCTTCCCGACCTCAGATCGACCGTAATTTATTTTTCCTTTCATTTTGATCATATTCCCCTGCTTTTCTAATGGGTTTCATCCTACTGTAATTTTTTTAGGTTTCAAAAATTATCGGCACTGGTCTAGCAGTCTCACTTACGGAGGTGCATGAGGGAAAAACGACTCTCTCTTACAGAGGTTTTGTTTCTCGCTAATAGAGGTTTTGGGAGTTTAAAATGACGGTTCCCGGTTATTACTCTCACTTGTAGAGTTTTCTCACTTACCCAGGTTTGATTGTATATACAAACATCTTTGTACGCTGCGTTTCAATGTTACGTCACAGGCTTATGTATTCAAATATAACAAATGTAATTGAATGACATGATTTATTGTTTCAGTACCGGGGCCTACCGCTCGTCGACGGCGGGTTCGGACGCGCCCCCCGCACCTCCGCTCTTCCTACCCCCGCACCTCTCGCATCTATCGCAGCATCTCAACCATTTGTCGCAACCCTTCTTCCCCTTGAAAGGTATGTGTAGGTATATTTAAGCATGTTTTATGACCTCTCAAATTCGGAAAAGGGCAGCGCCGCATCGTTATACAATGTATTATTTTAAATAGTGTTTATATGTATTCATAACAAAATATACATGATTTGTAAAATAAAAATTCCATTAACCTACATAATAAAATAAACAGTATTTAAAATTAATAAAAAGATAATTAAAACTAATTTAAAAAGTTTGGTTCATGTGGCAGTGAACCTTTAACGCTGGCAGCATTTCCTCGCTGTATTGCACCACCAGCGCTGGGGTCACCGGTACTATCTAGGCGCCAACTTAAATCTTTAATTAGCGCCTGTGCACATGAACCCCATGGCCCAAGAGTCTCTACTTCAAAGATAACAAAATCGAAGTTGGAGGAAAGACTCTTACATTTGAGCTATTTATTATATTTACATTGTTGATATTTTATTGAAATTCATTACGATAGTCTGAACTATCATCCCTTACAAGCAACGTTTTGATTCATTTATATCACTGTGCTGCAGAAAATATATGAGTAATATTTGTCAATTTATTTATTTGTTTTATAAGGTATGCTATATGTAGCCCTAGTTTTATTAAGTACCAGTGGTTCCACGGTGTCAAAATATGTATACTCGGCGTAATGTAGAATTAATTTTGATATAATGTAGACGTGTAAGAAAGCAAACAGCAGCATCGAGCTGCATACTTTGTAATTAAATATTTATTGAACTTGGTTTTTCGAGACCTCCAGAGGCAACCAACATTATTGGTATATAACAAATTCTAAATAGAAGCTCTTAACAAAGAAAACCTTTATCCGTTAACAAAAACAATTCCCGTAGCGTCTCGTAGAGGCTCTACGCAGCGAGACAGGTGGACATTTTAGTAAGGAAGTCTGTCTAGACTTGGTTCGTTCAAATCGATTAAAACAGTGAGGCGATTAGTTTTAGCTTTGCTACTAAATAGCTTTTGAGTTACATACAAAATATTTGTTACTCGTATTCTACGTATCTATGATGTACTCAATAATTCGTGTTATCTGCTCATACCAGAAAATAATTCGTCATTTGTTTTATCAAGAGAGCTGTCAAAAATCTTTTTTGAAGTTATACTTCTTTAGGCGCGTTATGAAAAATTGATGAGAGTGAAATTTTACGATGCGCGCGCACCGTGACACAAAATTAACAGAATGAAGTTGCCCACGGAAGATGCTACGGCATTGGACATAATTTAAAAACAACATTCGAATAGTAATAGAATTTAAATGACTCCTTTTCCAGTCTTTTATTATTTAATTGTAATTAATTACTTGCATGCAATCAAAAACTATTTTTACTAACGCCAAAGAAGTATAACTTCTTTCGTGCGTACATAAGTACACGCACCCTTTTTTAAAGTTTGACAGTGCTTAAAATGAGATTGTGACTTGAAATACGGATTCGAATATGGGCCTTAGGTTTCCAAGCTGTAACAAACCTATACGTATAAAAATATGTAAGCTAAAGCTAAGCCAATTATGATAAACGTTTTTGTGACCATAGACTATCATATCGAGTATGTTCGTTTTAATTTGGTAACATTATATATGTTCGGTTTATACTATACAATTTACTAAAACTTCTTTAATACTCAACGATTGAAATGTTTTTCAACAATCATCTCAATCATGCGTTTAGGCGATAAGGAAGTTTTATTTAAAATTTAATTTATACAGATGGATTTTAACCTCATTGTGTAATTGCACAATCTACAATTTTTTTTTATTTACAGGTTGGGGTGCCCCCTGTCCCTGCTGCCCCAAAGAAGAGGCACGTTCAACGAGCGTAGCCGAACTCAGACGCAAAGCACACGAGCACTCAGCAGCCTTATTGCAATCTCTCGCCAACTTCCAATCAAGAGCTCTTCTGCCGTTACCACTACATCTTCCCCCCCTATCGCTGTCTCTCTTACCACATGATGCACAGCCATCAACCACGCAGGCGGAGCCGCAGAAACATATAGAATAATAATCCTTGTATCTCATTGATTCCAAAATGGATCTGTTTCAATCGGTCAACTATTTCAGACGATAATTCTAATAAATATAAAATTTCATATTTGGTAGTTGGTTAATTATATTTGCGCTTTATTGCAATCTAATAGTGAATACATTATCTAATATTTTTTTCATCCAATACATATCTAGTTCATTGCGATATATTTATTGTTTTGTAAGGGAATCTACTATTTCTTTATCCAAAATAGTGTTTTAAAATATTAGTTATTCAAATTACTTCCTTCGCTGACTTGACATTTATAGTTGGTCGTCACAAATACTCCTAGATAGAGACAACAAAGAAAGATACAGTAATAATATCAGAAATAACTATAATAGTTCATCAACTATTATGAACAGTTGTGAACAGTATATTATGTTCACGCATGTTATCTTTGTATTTAAAGAATCAAAATACCACGTCGTGAATTTTATGCCAAATATATGCCTGTGCCATGGTATCATAATGTTAGCCAATTACAATATCAATATTTTATTACCAGTCGTTTCCTTTTCATGTCAAAACTTTGTTGTAAATTTCAGAATAAATAGTAATCAGGCTATACGATTTGCAATATTATCAAACAAAATTTAGTTTTGATTGAAGAAACAATTTTTTTCTGTTAAACTGTATATTTACGAAACTAGATATAACATTTTGAAAGTAGAACCTAGTTGAATATATCTATGTACATAATGAGTTATTGTAACTACTTAATCTTGACAATTATGTATTAAAACTAAAGCTTACGACGGGTATCACTCCGCTGCTTTTATATTCAAATATTTAACGTAGACCTATTTTATTTCATTTAATCTAAAGTGAAAGCAGTTCGTCGTCAGCGTGCGACTCTCATTCCTGAGGTCGTAGGTTCGATCCCTGGCTTAGCACCCATGGACTTTCTAACCAGTCTGCGAATTTAACATTCGCTCGAACGGTGAAGGAAAACCTCGTGAGTAAACCGGCTTGACTTAGACTCAAAAAATCGACGGCCTGTATCAGGCACAGGAAGTTGATCACCTACTCGCCTATTAGATTGTCAAATTACCATGAAACAGGTGTACAGACATTTGAGGCCCAGACCTAAAAAGGTTGTAGGGCCACTGGTTAAAATTCCTAGTTACAAGATTTTTGACTAAATTAACAATTCTTACAAACCTTAAACGTCATTACCAAATGTCAATAATTGTTAAATGTAACGTTTAATACCCTGTCAATGTCATGGTAGAGTACCATAGGTAATATTTATGTTACCGTCAGTATTTTCGACCAAAAACTGTAAGAATTTTTTTTTTGAAATGTAAATAAAAATACTCAATTTTGTTTAAAGTTTTAGGATAATTCTGCTTATAAATAAATATAGATTAAGTCTCGTGATGTCATTACCTATTTATTGACGTGATAACGTCTTTAAAATCGTTTTAGTCGGGTGACATGTTCAGAAACTTGTGTCACACCAAAACCTCACGAGCGCGATCGCAGGTATAACGAGAGAGAGACGGACCGATCTCCCGTCTCATCTCGAGCGCTGCCAGTCATTCCGTGAATGTATGAAGAAAAATGTATATCATAGTCGAATAAGTAAACTTGTCATTTTACACCCGAAATTTATCATCAAAAGTGTGAATAAAACGATAGATGTAATTTAAAATTTGAAAAAATTGTTATCTTCATTAATTCCTTACTTCCCAAAAATTTATATCACCAATAAGACGTTATCACGTAAACATCTCGATCGTAAACCTACTTTACAAACAACCAATATTTTTTTATAAAGCAATAATTTTCGTAATTTTTTCTCGAGAAAACGAAGCATTATTTAATGCGTAAAATTTACACCTAAATATTATTATGGTATTAACTCCAAATTTTTAATTTTTAATATATTTATTTAATGTATAAATTTCATGTGACAGAACATAATTCGATTTATATTGAGTGATAAACGAATAAATTTAAGGTAATATAATCCAACACATTAATGCTTGTATAATTAAGTAAATCTATTTCCGGTGTGTCTGTAAATATTTACGAATGTCTGAACTACTGCACCATGCACGAGTTAGGGAATTGTTGTCGCCGGTTGTATATATTTAATTTTATATTAATATTTAAGCACAATGTATTATAATACACGTAGACTATTAGATACACATGGCTAGTTGTTTTAATTATTATCAAATAAAACATTTATCAAAATTTCAGTGTTTCATTCAAATCATCTCTGTAAACGTTAAGGTGTGAGAAACGGTTTAGAAATTTTAAATGCAAAGAGTAGAAAGCTCTTTGGTTTCATGTTGTGTTAGGATCTCTCTGTACTGGTACTCCGTATCTCCCAACAGTGACAGCTAATTTAAATATTTAATTCTTGTACCGAACAATCTAAAGGATGCGACCTCGTCGATATTGATAGATTTTTATCGAAATTGCATACAGGAACATCGGATGGGAATCGCTATTGGAGTACCGAGTTTCTTTACTGTATCGCACATAATTAACTCCTAATAACACTAGGAAGAAAACAATTGGATTACGCTTTTATGTTATGCCGCTTTTGTTGCAATTTACTCTATTTATATAATACTTAAATAACTTCATTGATTTTCCGCGATTCTACCGTCTGATACGGCCCAAAAATTTAATCCAATTTCGTTACGGTTACCCAATAAAATGATCCGCCGCAAACAGCACAGAAGATACTAAGTAATAATGCTAAGTCACGCGTCTAACTAGTAGCCTCACAAGTCACATATAATACATAGTAAAATGGTGGTCCACACTGGTGGAATTCGAAAAGCAGTAGCGTTCGTTTTAACTGTAATATATTAATTTTATAATAGTTTCACTGTCCAAATACACTGACCGTTAAAACACGGAATATATAATTAAGGAAATATAAAGCGAAAGTATAAAGAGTACCGCGTGATTAAATACTAAACAATTATATTTCATTAATTTGTGAAATTAAACCATAGATGTCAAAGTGGTGACACTGGTACTGGGATAAAATTAGAAATACTTATATCATTAAATAAAGTTAATGTATTACTTCGATACGGATAGTTACATCTGGAAGTAGCTGAAATTTGAATTATTCAACTACAACTTCTGAGATTACCAATTGGAGGTGTAATAATAATAACAAGGATTATAGGAATGGAAGAAATTAAGAATTAAATAGCGTGTCATATTACTCATACGGGGTTGTTCAATAAACAGTTATAATGTTGTAATAAGTAAGTAAGTTTGTACACTTTCTATATATTTCCCTTTAAAAAAACCTTCTTTCAAAAGGGATTTGTACTTACAATTAATTTATACTCAATTATTTAAGGTCTGAGATACCGCGACGACTACTGCGTCATCATCAATTATTTGACTCCTGAGATGTTTTTTTTACCGCAGAAATATATCTACGTAGTAATCACTGGAAGCTAGGTGCAGTGATTACGGAGTATTTTTCATCAAATCGAAGCCCACTTTTTGAATGACACCAAATGCAATTATAGTCTTGTGCGCGGGGGCATTCATTATCTAAGTGAAAGAAAAGAACTTTAGGGAGTTTGCCACGCCGTTGCATGAGTAAATATTGCCTCACTGCACAGAGGCAAATAGGCAAGCCAAGGCAGTATAGAAGACACAATGTTATTATATTCAAACCAACGTAATGAGACAGTAGCCAAGTTACTACTATTTACTATTCTTAGATATTGATGTCTTATAAATTTTCGTAAGCATAACGTAGAGTTCTAATAGTTAAGGAATTTTACGAATGAGCGCAATAGTTTCGAAGCCTAATGCATACACAATTAAATCTTTCCTCTTTATAATATGGATAAATTCTACATCATGAGGACATTTTTTTTTGTATGTTTCAAAATTTTTGCGTTGGAACAAGCATCACACTTAACTATTACTACAGAATTACTGATTACCTCAGAAATTGCACACTAAGAAACCACTATTAGATTTAAAAAATCCTGCGTTTTCATGAAAAAGACATTCAAAAGGCATATTTTTCAAGGCTATAAATACAATTAATTGTTGAGCCCAGTAGCTTTCGACAGGTTGAAGTAATTTTTAAATCGGTTCAGAGGATTATTGTTTATTTGGTATAAACAAAATATAAATAACACTTACCTTTCCTCATTAAAAAAATACTTTATATACAAAAGTGTTTCACAGTAAAAGCAAGTGAATTGAAAAACTTCTGGTTCATAAATTATAACTTATGCATTTTAGTGACAGCCGTTATTCTCGGATTATTGTTGAGAGGTTCATAAAATATTTAACAACTTTTAGCAATCCTTTACGAAGAACAAACGTATATCAGAAGAACAATTAATCATTGAAGTTAGGCTAAGATGTATTTATGAAGAAACTTTTAATTGTAAGTGGGTATGCGGTGATTAAAATTTCATCCTTGTGCAGACAGTAGAAATAAATTGCTCATCTTTATGGATTTAAAATACAAGATATAAAATTTGCTTTAATCCAACGATGCTCGCTCCTGATTGTTATTAACCGTACTCAGAGTCGGATTAAATTATTTTTAGTTGTAGATTATTATCTAGAGAGCTGTGCTATTTAATGCGAGATCTTGTAATTTTTCGTTGGATCTACATCTAAGAGTCAAAAACGAGACTTGAAGCGAACTAACCCGTTTGTCAAAATGTATAGATTTTTCAATTCTCACGTTTCTTATCTTAGCGTTAGCGATTTTAATTTAATTAAGAGCTTTTCTACTGTGCCAGATGGGAAGTCTTTTACTATAGATGCAAAAGTTCATTTTCAATGGTAATTTGACTGATATATATATAGATAGCCAAAAGGCGTTTAAGTTGTCAATATTTCTGTACTGAATTTGAAAACTTTTCGTAAAAAATTTTTTTATAATTTTTATATATTTAATTATCATCTCATAGAAAAAGAAAAACTGAATAAAGAAACAACGATTTATTTTAAGATTATCAATTAAGCTAAATTCATGAAATAAAAATACAAAAAATGAAACATAATTTTATTTTACATTTGGTTTTAAACCTTAAACAATAAATTATAATAAATCTCGCATCCGTACATTTCTTCGTACGGCGTTATTATAACCTTCTCTGTACTGGTAGAACACGTTGCTCGAAGATATAACATCTGACACCGCATCTGTGGACAAAACCAAATATTAAAAACTGTTTCACACGTACCAATTACGTACGTATTACGTAATTGGTACGTACGTATACGTATGCAATTTAGTAGTTAGCGCAGAGGGTCGGAGGTCCGGTTCGATTTCCAGCGACCGGTTTAACGTAAAGTTTGTCAATAAAGCTATTAAAGAACAACAAATGATAATAACTCTTTAGTAATATTTCTATTTCTTTAGTAAGAAGTAGTATTCTAATATGTCTTTAGTAAAAAAATATGTAAATTTTTTAAGTTTTGTAATATTTCAGCAATAAATAAACTTTTATGTAATTCTGAGGAGTTTGGAAGCTGATTTATAATGAAGAACAAACCAAATCGGGCCGTATTATCCGAGCCCGGAATTAATAGCATTTAACTAAAATCAAGTAAGGACTGGAATATTATAATGAGAAAGTTAAGCTGGTGCCACACTAAAATATACTATTATAACAATGCCTTTAGCATTCTGTATTAAGATTAGATAAATATTTATTTGATATATCTAGATCTTAAGTCGTAGCAATTAGCACTGATATAGTGTTCTACTTGTAAGACATGTTTTTGCCAGTATTACTTTAGGTCATGATCTCCAAGATAAGGGTCTCACTTTATCACAAAAAAAGAAGAACAACAGACTTTGTTAGTGGATATTTTGTGTTTAAAAACAGTTATATACTTCTTCATACAAATTTTGAGTTTAAATGTGCGACCTATTTGACGCGAACACGCTTTCAAGATACTGGTAAAGTCACGCCTGCCTAAAGCTGCCCATTTGATCTCTTCTTAAATAGCATATGTTAAGAAAGTATGATTTTAGTAAAAATTTGCATGCACCTAATAAATTTCGATCTCATCTGATCTGAGCCAAGTTTAGATATTTATATGATGCGTACAAGACCCCGTTCTATGGAATATCATAGTAATTATGCTTAAAATTAGACCGACCCAATCAGACAGAATCCCTCAACCACCACAAATATTTAGAAGGTGCAATAACATTTCCTTACTTCATTGAAATGTCTTATTTACTGGACGAACATTTTTACTCCACAAAGAATTTTTAAGGCAGTTTTTTAACACCACCACAATGTGGAACCAGCTGCCCACTGAGGTATTACCGAATCAATTCGACTTGGGTCATTCAGACAATGAAAAACATTATTTACATTTACAAAAAATTGTAAACAAATGAAAAATGAAAGCGTATTTTTTCTCGAAAATTCGGACTCACATAAAGTTATTATCACTATATAGTTTCAACTATCTTAGCATTTGATGTAGAAATGCCCTATATAGCCCGTTAAATCAAACAGTAAGTCGATTTCGGCGAGAACAATTAGCTTAGAGGGGCTCATTACAACTTGCCCTATTGTCTGAATTGTTTCATTTCAGGATTTACAAACGCTCACTGTAATTATTCTGAGTCTACATGTTACATGAATAATGTCTGCGTTTAATGCTCTGTGTAATGGAACATTTGCAAATATATGACATACAATTTATATTGTTTTTAAATTCTATTTCACTTTAAAAATATAGAATAATTTAAAACTGATAAGGTAAATTAATTTACGTAAATTGCCTCAATTTCTCAGACGAGATTAGCTGGTGACGTAAAACTCTGTACCAAGCAAGTTTCATATAATAGCCATTTTCTACGGCAAAAGGCGAACGGGTAGGTTACTTCTTCTTGGTTACGGATCCTCCAGCGGACAAGGGTCATGTCTGTGGAGCAATTATTTAGATAGGAAGGAATATTGTACTTTAATATATAATTATTTTGTAATTAAAAACATCACTTAATTTAAAAATAAACATTTTCTGCTTATGTTTAAAACGTTATATCACGTCGAATTACTGAAATAATATAAGGTATAATATCAATTAAAAAAAAGGGTGCATGTACTTATGTACGCGCGTAAGAAGTTATATTAAATAATCTAAGACTGGAAAGGAGTCTTTATAGTCAATAAAGTTCAGTTTACATTTGAAAAATTAAATAATTAAATATTTATTATTATTCTCTTACATTAAGTGTAACATAAATTCTATTATTATTCGAATGATGTTTTTAAATTATGTCCAATGACGTAGCATCTTCCGTGGGCAACTTCATTCTGTTAATTTTGTGTCACGGTGCGCGCGCATCGTAAAATTTCACTTTCATCAATTTTCCATAACGCGCCTATAGAAGTATAATTTCAAAAATTAATCAGTGACGCTACAACCCTTTTAGGTCTGGACTTCAGTTTTGTATCTGTTTCATGATCATTTGTCAATCTAATAGGCAAGAAGATGATCAGCCTTCTGTGCCTGCCACATGCCGTCGACTTTTTGTGACTAAGGCAAGCCGGTTTCCTCCCGTTTTCCTTCTAGAATAGAGCGAATGTTAAATGCGCACAAAGAAAGAAAGTCCATTGAAGCACAGTCGGAGATCAAACCTACGACCTACGCCTACGGCCAACACTGCTACAATATCAATACTATGGACTACTCGTTCAGCGTTAAAAATAGCGGTGTCTAATACTCAACCATATTACCTTAGATTAATATGAAAATAGCAGACAATCGGTCCGATTACCGGGTATCAGGTGTTCGATGCTCGTCGGGTGACAAGAATGAATATTAACAACCCTTGCCGGCGATATAATTGAAAATAATAGGCGGTTACATTATTTAAGTTACGCGATCAGTTGTATTTTGGGCTCTGTAATGTATTTTGGGACTGTGTCAGTTAGTGCGATTAAACTAATTTATATATTAGGAAATTGCACTGTTTTATTTATATATTTATTTATTCAAATTCCTGAAACAACATGTATGCTAAAAATATACACGAAAAGACTTCACAATTTTTACACACATATACAAAGAATATGATTAAAGGACTGGCTTATGAACACACCTTACGCAGTGTTGTAGATGCTTCTGAGACCTAATAAGTAGTTACACATATCATTCATTCACTCACTCACTCACTCATTCACTCACATGCACTCACACACTCACTCATGCACTCACGTGTGTTGAAAACATTTAAAAGATCAAAAACAGAAATAAATAAAATAAAAGATGTAATTAAATTATATATACATATAAATTTTAAGTAATTTATAATTATGTTTCTTATGGACGAGGTGGGATCCATGACACGTGTATTGCTTTACTTAAGGGTATCTTACACATTGTAATGCATATGTACATACTTATATAATAAACACATTTCTTTTTTAAATCGTGTGGCACTCGGAGACTGCCGCGGTAAAGCTATTGCATAGCATTTTTTATCAACTTATACAATTATAATTTTAAATTTTTTTTTTTAAACAAAGTAAAATTACGGTAAGTACAATCTTCCTATTGTAGTAAATTATATCAATATTTTTATTATATTATTAATTACGTTATAAGAGCGAGCCTATTATAGCCGTACGTATAGAAGACATTTATTTAATTTGGTTTAGGAGCCTTTAATTTTTTTTATTAGATTGAGTTGAAATTGTGTGTTGGTATTGGCCTTAGAGTACTGAGCAGGAGAAAGGGTAGAGGCGGATGTTAGAAACAATGATAGACGCGTAGCTATATATTATGCTAGAGCTGCTATATATTATGCAGCTTTGAAATGAAGCCTTCATGTTACAGGTTTTGACAAACTAAAAAGGCGTTTCAAAGTAATTAATCTGTAGAACTGGCGTCCATGGTATTCACACTGCCAGAAGGTTGCAAGTGTGAGTCTATACTTGATGTGATTTTTTATAGATTTCTACATTTAACATATGAATGTTGAATTAAACATGAAATTATTTCACTAGGAGATCAACGTTTTGATACGAATTTAACTATATAATTGCAATGACAAATCCAATTTATATACAGATAATTATATATATTAAATCTAGATATACGAGTATATAAATTAGTTACCATACCTTGTTTTTGAACCTGTGATAAAGGGACGATACGACCGAAGAAATCTTTGTGTACCTGAAACACAGATACATACTTTACACAATGTTTTATATTATTAATATCATTAGTATCCTCAATGCATTTGAAGATTTTATTGTACCAATTCGACTTAGGGTCCTTCAAGAAAATTACCAATTCTTTAAAAGCCGGCAACGCACTTGCGATTCCTCTGGCAATGTGATAGGCGGTGGTATAACATCAGGTGAGCCTCTTGCCAGTTATATAAAGAAATCCACAATAAGAAATTTAGAAATTTATCCTTATCTCTCTATCAATATTTGCGACATGACTGATCACAAAATTATGCAATAATGCATTGCAATAAGTACTTATAGTTAATAATATTAGCGAAACAAAAGTAATTAAGATGCTACCCCACTGCTGTCTGGTGTCTGTCACCACCAAGTGTATTCGAATTTTAAACACATTTGACATATATAAGTGTCAGACGCAAAATTATGATTTACGTCACTCAAACACGACCCGCGTCAACAATTAAAGCCTTCTTTGCGCCCGCGGCGTACACCCAATTAGATGTACACCTTACAACTCTACATTTGCTAAAACTATACACGGGACTTAATCTCCTATCCCTTAGTGTTACGGCGTATTTTGCTATGTTTATTAGGATTAAGTTGAAATTGCAATAGTACATCGTTAGTGTCGATTGTGGCTACGATGTTAAGGACTGTCTACTAGACACGCGCTTCTTTTAGAACTCATTAGGCAATAAGTAGTGGTTGCGCGTGTTAAAGCGACTAGACTCTGCTGATATTTTATTTTAGTTACAGTCAAAATCGTTTATGACGACATCGTTTAGACATACCGGTTATATTGTCCAAAATCAAAGGTGCCGGCTGAATTCTATTGTATTAAATAAAATAAAAAATAAATCAATGGCGATCGGATCGAATCGAAGGAGGTGATCAGCCTCCTGTGCCTGACACATGCTATCGGCTTTTTGGGTGTAAGGCAAGCCGGCAAGCAAAACTATTTGCTATTATTATTCTCTATATTCCTTGATAATTATGTTACTCTTTCACCCAATAGACTTCTTCAATACAATGTGTCAGGCACAGGAGGCTGATCACCTCCTTGCCTATGACAAATGATCATGAAATAGATTCAGAAATCTGAGGCCCAAACATAAAAAGGTTGTAGCGCCACTGATTTTTTTATGTTTGAAAGCAAAAATAAAATAACTTGATTATTTTTAAACCCAAGTTATCGTTATAGACCAGTGCCGATAATTTTTGAAACCTAAAAAAATTACAGTAGGATGAAACCCATTAGAAAAGCAGGGGAATATGATCAAAATGAAAGGAAAAATAAATTACGGTCGATCTGAGGTCGGGAAGGGGTCGGGGGGGGGGGGGGGGAGTTTTAAGGGTAAAAAACGGTTTATCTCGATTTCCGGCAAAACTAAAAGTCCTATCGAAGAAAGTTAAATGGCAAAGTTGTAGGTAATAAAAAGATCTAAAACTTTTGTATTCACACATTTTTCACATAACCTCAAAATTTATGTGAAAAATTCAAAAAACCAAGTTTTTGGTTTTTTATTTTTATCTTTAACAAAAATATTTTTTTTTTTAACGAAATTTGGTCAAAACTTACCTTTCTATGTCCCAAATACGCTGTAATTTATTTGATTAAAAATATTTATTTGTTCACCTTATTTTGAATTAATATCGAAAAAACACCCTAATTTTCAATCGAAAATTCTGACGTCAAAATTTCAGCTTTTTTCAAAAAGTTGGTGTCCTTTCAGTTCGTTGAAATCTTTACTTTCCTATGGTAAAAAAATATATATATATTACCATAGTAAATCTTCTCAGAAAACGCAGAAAATCGTATACAGTAACGCCCAGACCTGTCATCCCCTTCCTTACTTCTCTATGAAATACCAAAAATTTTAGCCCATCTAAAGGCTAAATTTTTTTTTTAGGTCACTCAGATATATATAAGTTATCTTAAAATAGTAATAAATAGGCATCTGATTATAATTGAAAGAAGATTCATAGAGAAGTAGGGAAGGGGATGACGGGTCTGGGCGTTACTGCATACGATTTTTTGCATTTTCTGAGAAGATTTACTATGGATTTAATATATATATATTTTTTTACCATAGGAAAGTAGAGATTTCAATGAACCGAAAGCACACCAACTTTTTGAAAAAAGCTGAAATTTTGACGTCAGAATTTTCGATTGAAAATTAGGATGTTTTTTCGATATTAATTCAAAATAAGGTGAACAAATAAATATTTTTAATCAAATAAATTACAGCGTATTTGGGACATAGAAAGGTAAGTTTTGACCAAATTTCGTTAAAAAAAAATATTTTTGTTAAAGATAAAAATAAAAAACCAAAAACTTGGTTTTTTGAATTTTTCACATAAATTTTGAGGTTATGTGAAAAATGTGTGAATACAAAAGTTTTAGATCTTTTTATTACCTACAACTTTACCATTTAACTTTCTTCGATAGGACTTTTAGTTTTGCCGGAAATCGAGATAAACCGTTTTTTACCCTTAAAACTCCCCCCCCGACCCCTTCCCGACCTCAGATCGACCGTAATTTATTTTTCCTTTCATTTTGATCATATTCCCCTGCTTTTCTAATGGGTTTCATCCTACTGTAATTTTTTTCACTTTTTATTTATTTTAAAGGCTATCTGCACTGGTCTATTACCACATAAGGTTTTTTTGATTAAATTCAAAACACTTTTAACGTAATACAGATGATGCAGAGGGCATCATACCATCGTAATCTCAATATCCATATCGCAGTACAGCGATAAATCGCGAACGACGCCGCATAAACACAATTTCGCTCTCATAAAAGTTACCTTTACGTGTTCAATATTGCTTATTGACAATCATCTGCTGATTTAGATGATGCGATAATACACTCTTATTACGATCAGTACAGTAAACCCCCTGATAACACGCATTTTCATTTTACGCGATTTTAGGCCCTCGTTTAAGACGGGTATTGTTCCATATAACGCGTGGATTTCTGTACTGTGACATTTATAATGATTTGTTATACTTGTTTCTTTCTACTTTGTGAAAAATTAAACGTGAATCATTTGACATAACGCATTATATGGGCTCATACAAGCGCGTTATGCGAGAATACTTCTACAACGCGTTTCCTTTAAATCAGAACCAATCTACTGAATTATAGGAGTGTTTACTGTATACAATTCTTTATAAAGCGGCACTTGTTCATATAATTTAGATTTTTATATATAATCATTTTCATAATCACAGTCTATGAGAAACTTTTTCATAATACAAGTATTACGTTGAAAATTATTTTAGTTGTCTAGTTACATTTACGATGCTGTAAGTCAAACTGTTTTAAACATGTACCATGTACCACGGAATAATTGTTTTCACAACATATTTGTCATGAATAAAGTTTTTATTATACTAAGCAGCAATTTTAAACGCGGAAATAAAATCAAGTAGCGCGTAGTTTTACGCGACTAGTAAATAAGCCTTCTCCCTGACTATGATTGCTGAAAGGCACTCGCATATATATGTTAAAGATATCTTTAAAAATATAAAGTATCATTTGGCACCCTTATTAACTATTATATCAACCGATGCTTACATTCCATCCCACTAATTTCAATATTGACAATACTCAAGTTAACCCTCGCAGGCGATATTTTTCCGGCTGGGGAGACTCCGCCCTACAAACAATACAATCACAGCCAATCTGCCGCGCAAATAGGAAAATAGAGTGCGCCAAGAGCCAGGGCCGGTCTTACACATTTTCTTAAAGACCTCTTCTTATTAAACAATTATGGTATATGCGAAGAAATTAATGTGTATTAAAATTCTAATAACTATTTATTTCGTTATAAAATCAAAATCATTTATTAATATAGGTGTACACTTATGAACGACAGAAAAGAAATATATAATAAATGCTTCTAATTTTACATTTCTCAAATCAAGGGCGTAGAACGGAAGAGAAGAACTGGCAATAAAATCTCCGCCACTCTTTTTAATTGCCAAGTTTTTTGTTTTACAGAATGTTTGTAAGGAGCTGAAACCATTACAACATGTTCCACATGATATCTTAAGTAATTAGTAGTTAATCTAAATAATAATAAAATAAATTAAAAACACGGATTTGTCCTATCGGCAGGAGGCATGGTGAAATAGGAGCACGCACTTACATTCTCGTGGGAACAACACGCAAATACATAGTCGAAATAACTAACATCACCGCATACACAACCTCAAGTACGAACAGTCACCACAAGGAGCACCCGTTCACGAGTATGACGCATGGCCGGCCATCGGCCCATATTTTAGCGAGAGAGACAACCCGACGCATGGACGCTTTTGTTGATATTTTTTTAATATTATAATACAATACTCCAATAAGCAATAATACTATAAGCAAGTGTTAAATGCGCATCTATAAACAAAAGTCCATTGATGCAAGCCGCAAGAGTCGCTTCAGTCACTAGGGCAAGGCTGTTCGTAACTAAATAGTAAATACAAAAGTAATGCTTTCAATCACATTTGTAGGGTACCGTGTCCCGCTTTGACCATCACTTTTCCAAGTTGATAAAGAATGGTTAATTCATGCTTTGTACATAACGCACGTACACAGAGCCTGTATGGTAAAAAACATATTACCACCAGATTTTATAAAAACTTTTCATATGTGTTACCAGAAGGAAATTAGGTCTATAGAAAAATTGCCATTCCGAATTAAAAATACTGAATATTGATTTTTTTATAAAAAGCCAATTTAATTTAGTTTTACAATACGGTCCTACGTTATTTCTACAACGTTAATAAATGTAGATTGCTTCTTAGTACGGGGCGATAAAGTAATTTCTGTTCGTGGTACGGGGTTGGTAAAGTAATTTGCCGGGAATGAGCGCATGATGAAAGAATAATTCGCTTGTTATGTCGTTAGTTTTAGTCTGCTATTGTGTAGAATATAAGAAAGATTTCAAATATTTCTTAGAACAAATTTAAAAGCCCCTTTACTGTTCCTTTGAGAGGATTAGAAAAGATTTTCACTATATTTTGATAGCGATAGCTCATATCTTATGAGAGCCGTGTTGGCCTAGTGCCTTCAGCGTGCGACTCTCATACCTGAGGTCGTAGGTTCGATCCCCGGCTGTGCACCAATGGACTTTCTATGTGCGCATTTAACATTTGCTCGAACGGTGAAGGAAAACATCGTGAGGAAACCGACATATCTTAGACCCAAAAAGTCGACGGCGTGTGTCAGGCATTGGAGGCTGATCACCTACTTGCCTTTTAGATTCAAAAATGTTCATGAAACAGATCCAGAAATCGGAGGCCAAGACCGAAAGAGGTTACAACCTGTAGCGCCACTGTTTTTTTTTAAAGGTATGAACACTCATCATGAACACTAGTAAGTAATCTTAAAATAAGTAAAATATATGTTATTTTTTTCTCTCTATACAATGCTCAAATGCCTGTAAAGGTAAGGTAGGAGTAGGCACTTACACAACAGAGACATCCTTTCTTGGGAAGATCTCAGCGGAGTCCAATCCACAACTCATTAGTTTGTGAAAGATGAAGAAACTGTAGATTTCTAGCTATTGCTTAATTAGGTTCAATCCTATTGAGATTATATGAAACTATATAATTAGGTATTAAAATGCTGATTGTCATAGTTGCATGCAACAAAGATAATCATAAACTAAAATTTAGATTTCCCTATTCTGTATACGTTATTCATGTTAAAACAAAAACAAACGTTGCTTTCACCACTGATAATCAGTGCGAAAGACAATTTTGAAATACACACATTAAACAAAATGTTAGTACAAAAATATAAATCAAAGATCCGTCCCCCAATTGTTTCTCAAGTGAGATCGGCTCGTATCGTACGGGATCTTTTCCAATCCGCGCAATTTTCCGCCGGTCATTTTTCATTGTTTCCCGAATGCCCCGGGCGAACGATACTTATTTGTTCGCCGTAAATATAACCTCCATCGTGTTTACGGCTTCGTGTTATACAACTTTTTACGAGAGAAGATAAATTGACAAACTGCGAGATAGGGTTGAGTGGATTTCAGCTCTATTTCTATGGTAATGCTTTGTTGTGACTTTGGTGGCTTATAAGCATCTTTTTCATTTGAAATATTATTTATCATTTATTACTTTACTAACGATTTTGAAAAACATCACTATTCGATTTTAAAATATTATTCTTAGTTAGCATATTTATTGTTCTTTGGTTTTGACTTAAGTTAATTATAAATTAAATAAAGTGTCCATTGGGAAATAGAGTTTAGTAAATAATGTTAGGTTTTGAATCGGAACAGGTTGACATTTAAATTATTGTTAAATACTAGTTAATGTTATTATTTAAATACTTGTAAATTTGTTATTAACTTTACTATCCTAAGAATTACACAAACACAGAAACAATAACTGTATTGGTATTTTACCAATAATTTTGCGCTGATAAAAAGGTAATCACCGAAACTAAACCATAGTTCAAGGCCAAAGACAAATCGTACTATAAACAATGGTATCAAACATTTAATGACCGCCTAGTTGAATTGTTTTCTAAGGCACCTATTTAATAATGAAATTCATTAAAAAAAAGATTTCTTTTAAAGGCCTACGAACTTTTCAGACCACCTACAAACATTGCTTATTGTATGCTTTCTTTTATATCCGCGAATTATTAAACATTTAAAAGTAACAGTTGCGTTGCGGTAATGATCATACAGCAAACATGTGGCATATTGCTGTGCCCTATCTGATTAAGGCAAACACCATTCAATGGTCTCTTTGGCCAGAGCGCCGGCGGCGTAATGACTCGCTCATAATGCAAGGGTTAATAGCAATTTGTTTGGGGGTAGATTTCTTTTATAAGCTTTAATAGAGTTCCTTACATGCGATGAATAGGTTCCATGAATACGTTTAGTATGAATTGCTTTTGGGTAAGTAATTCGTTCGTCGTTTGGCGAATCTTCGTCGAATCTTTTGGGTGATAAATTGTAACATATACTTTGACGTCTTGTGTTTAACCAACCAGAAGATAAACCACTCCTAATATGGTAATTGTATTCGTTTTTACAACAAACTCTCATGCGAAATTGGAGAATTATCACTAAATAAATTCAAAGCCCTCGTTAAATGTAAATTAATCAATAAAGCTTTTTATAAATTTGACGAATATTTAAATAATTCTTATCCTTGGGATTGATTTGCTCCAGTTCAAACAATTTGTATGACACAAAACTTAGCGATTAAAAAGAGTGGCGAGAAGTTACTTGCCAGTTCTTCTTGCTCGCTCTACGCCTTGACTTGCGAACTGGTAGTAAATGTAAATTTACAATTAATTAAACTTTTTTTCTGACGTTCATAAGTCTACTTGTTTACCTATAAGAATAAAGTTATTTTGACATTGACTTAACGATTAAGTTTGACGTTTTAATAAACAATTTATCAATCAATCTTAATTAGGTGTAGAAGTTTAGATTTTTTATTAGTTGGCACTTTTTTACATAAGGTGATGATAGCCTTACAACCCCAGAAGACAGCTACAGTTTTTTTTTTTGTACATATTAAGTAAAATTGTCAGAAAACAGAAATCAGGGTTCCAGACCTAGGGGTATGTGGGACTCGACCCAAAATCTCTGCTATTCAGAGACTGGGTGAGCAATACCCACTAAAACCACCTCGAGTAGTTCCAACGAAGCCGCGTTACAGAGGCTCCGAGGTCGCTGTCGCATTCTACCGGGACCTCAACGGCATGTTACACTCAGAAACTTCCGGTGCAGTATACACTACATAGCTAACTAACTACGCACAACGGACCAACCACGAGTCTAATTGCGGAGAAAGGAGTCCTACTACCCCCTACACTACATAGGAGGTAGGAGATGGACATATCTTCTCCTATTTACTCCCCGTCTTCTACCCCTAGGATTTGTCCTAAAGCGCTCCCTCTCTCGTTCTGCTTTCTCCTTCTTTATCATAACATGCTTACAGAAGGACCACTGCATAGAGTCCTAGACCTAAAAGGTTTTAGCGCCACTTGAATTTTTCTTTAATATTTATAATAACATCTTTAGTACCTTATCCAATTATTAATTCGTACGAAGCCGATTATAGGCAATCGATCATTCACCACGAGGGAGTATAAATTCACAATTTTAGAAATAGAAAATCCTTCGCAAATGTAATTTAAATAATTACACCACCTATACTTTATATATTGGCTTTATGAAAGGCTATATGATAGAAATTCAGTGAGTACTTCACTTACTACATATTTTTGTCACTTCTGTTTATTTTGATATAATCTTTTAATAACATAAATGTATCAATAATATTGTAGAGCTGTCTACGATGCTACGGCGTAGCATTGCTTGTATTTACATACAAAGTACACAATACAATACATAATTTTTTTTAAATACGATGTATTTAAAAAATTGTTACGCTACGGCTCTCCAATTATTTAATCACCTTCCTAGAAGTTATAGATCACTGCCGTGTAATCCTTTAAGGGGAAGAAGTTTATTAAAAATGGGAGAGTATTTAGGCCCTAAATTTTTTGTCATTATGACATTATGATAATTAATAACATTCGCATGCCTGTTTTTATATGGCTAATTGTGCGGTTTTTTATAATGAATCAATCTGAATGTACGACTTCCTTTGCAAATAAACAATTTATTATTATTATCTACCTTCATTTTAACGATACAATACTCACAAATCAGAGACCTGTTGTAATTCTACATATCACCAGTGTATTAGTAGAGAATCCATTGTAAGCTGCAGAAAAATAGTTAAACCCCATATTTTATATAACATACGTTCAATAAACTCATACATAAACGAAAAATACCCTAACATACTTAGCGTCTACGTTATTCACATTAATTCTTGGCACACGAACCCCTTTCATATTAAAGCGTTTTCTTGAAAATTATATCTCATCTCGGCTCCAATCCGACCGCATGAAACCAATAAAAGCATTTATTATCTGTGCATCCCGCCCGAATATATTAGCGTTACGCTCGTTTAAGTTCACTGTGGGTAGACTCTGTGGCGCCGAAAAAATAACGCCGGAGGCACCTCATATGGCGCGTTCGAAATTCGAAAATTACACCCGTGTTTAAATTTCGAACCGCATTTGACAATTTGAATTTGGAACGCTTGTAATCGGACAGAATTTGTGACAAGATTAGTTACAATGAGGGGTGCACATAATCCTGCTAATACGGAATAGGAATTGTTAGTTCAATTTATTTCACTGAATATTTGTTAATGAGCTTAACAAATATATAAGATAAGTATAAAAAATACACTGAATGTGAAAAATACAATGAAGCGCAATTTTTATTAAAGACACTTAGTCAATGGAAACAACGAGGCCGCTTTATATCTCATCGTTAGATTTTTTATATGTTGCCTTACATATTTAAATATTCAAATTATTAATAAAATCTTTGCAATATTATACCGTAGCGTACCGTGGCTTGTCTGAATTAATAGAGCGAAATTTAAATTGAAGTAGTATAAATTTCTTTTAATTAGAAACTAAATTAAATAAGGAAGGTAAATATAGAAATGCTATGATCTACAGATGTGGGCAAAAACTAGCTAACAAGCCGCACGCGCCCGCGGCTTCTATATAGAGCCAGGAGAATAGCGGGTTATACATAGTTTTGCACAAGTATTATAGTTTGTTTCGGTCTGTTTTGTATAAATATAAGGCCTTCTTGTGAAATCATCTGTTTGTTTAAGACATGCTGATCAAGCTGTTATTCTATCGACATAGAGTCCTTCAAGTAATAGTACCAATTCTTAAAAGGGCGGCAACGCATTTGTGAACCATCTGGCATTGAGAGTGTAGATGGGCGGCAGTGTTACTTGACATCAGGTGAGCCTGCTGCCCGTTTGTGCCCTGTTTTATACAAAAAAATACCCTGTGCTTAAAGAATATTCAAAAATCCTACCCATTATGCCATGATAAAAGTTGACATTGACAAAAAAATCATGATATTTTTACTGACAGTACAAAAAAATAGATTAACAGTATAAAAAAGGGTGGAAGTTATACTTCTTTGCATTCTTTGCATTATTAAAAATAGTTTTTGATTGCATGCAAATAATTAATTACAATTAAATAATCAAGTCTGGAAAAGGAGTCATTATAGTTAATAAAGTTTGGTTTACATTTGAAAAATTAAATAAATAAATATTTATTATTTTCTAATATTAATTAGTATTGATTTAAATATTCAATTTAAATCACTTCCGATTATAATTCAGACGCACATATAAAATTCGCACTTGTATAATGAAAACAAAATGAAAACACGTGTTTTAAATGTAGAAACTCAATTTTTTTTTCAACTCCAATACAACTAAAGCTTCAATAGGATTTATAACCAAAATTCTAACAAGCAATACTTAATATTACCTATACTTTGAAATCGCATATCTAATGCCCCATACTCTAATTCACAATTTGCTGCACCACCCGGGAGCGAATTCAAATTTCAACACCGCAAATGAATCCGTTAGGAAAAGACAATTTGTGTATCGTGTATACGGTTACTGCAAAGTACTGTACTGCACTTTGCGAATTATATCGTGTTATACATTTCGTACTTGTTACTGATTGCTTTGAATAAGCTTTGTGTTGTTTTTAGAATTTCAGTTGCATTCGTACAATATTTCTGTATGTCTTCAATTTAGACAAACTAGCGGACCGAGAACTAATCTTAAAACAATGATAGGGACAATTACAGGCCATTAACGCCCGAACCCAATAATCAATCCACAATCTCAGATTAAAACAATCTGAGATCAGACCGTGACAGTAGATCGATCTCCTCTCAATAACCAAACCCAAATACAAAGACAATCCATTTTTGCGATGGATAAAATGCTCTTTGTCGTTCCATTTTACCGAGTTTCACTCATATTTGATAGTCAATGTAAACCAAATAAAGTAAATAAAACTGTACAAATAACATTAAAATATATATGTGTAGATTTAAAACATAACAAACAGTTTTTTTTAATTATTTAAAAAACCGGTGTAAGTTAAAATCTGTTAAAATAAAACTGTTGAAATCGAGCTTTCGTCAACTGTCATTTTCATACAAAGGTCTATCCACAGACACCGATACGACCTCCCATGGATAGCTTGTATCTACAGATGGCTATTACAATCCGTCGATTGTTTATTGGCACACTTGTTCCAAGATTTGGATTAAGATTACTTCCTCAGATGTTGGATTGAGATAGGTTATTGGGTTCGGGCGTAAGTCCCCTTTATATACATTTTTTTGTCCTAAGCAACAGACAGCCTCATGTGCAGAGTCTATTTCAGCGCAGAGGTATCAGTCACCCACGTAGTCCTGGAATGCGAGGCTGTGGCTAAACAACGTACAGAAATATTCCGAGCAGTGAGGTCGCTCCGTGAAGCCTGTGAAGTGCCCAGGAGACTTCTGTGCTTCTGGAAGTAGCTAGGCTGGCTTAGTTAGCCAGGACAGCACAACGGATCTAGTGAGGGTTAAAGACCGGAAACTGAGCCCACCAACCATACCATACCATTCCCGAATCCATTTGAACACACTCAAAATATTTTATTGAAATCGGTCTCGCTTTTTAGGAGGAGTTTAATTACAGTAATCCCCCCTATAACCTTAAAGGAATATTCTCGTAAAACCGTTTTTTTTAAACTAGGAACACGAATTTAATCAAGTTATTTAGTTTAATTTTATAACAAAACAATTGAAACAGGTGCAAATGACAAAGGTATGAAAAACTAATTATTGACTTGACAAATAAATATAAATTTCACACTACAGAAATATAACTAGAGAAATCTACACGTTATAGGGGGATTACTGTACAACAGAAAATTTATATATATAGATAGATCTAGAAGAAAAGAGCGTCAAAATTCTTAAAAGGCCGTCAACGGCTTGCGAGCCCTCTGACAATGTGAGTGTCTATCATCGGTGTGTAGGGGCAAACAGGCCCCTTGTTACATAAAAAAAAAGATTGTCCTTCCTTTTTGACATGTATTTTCTAAGTATGTTTGCCTTCACAGTATGAGGAAGAGTTAAATCTGCATAATACCTCTGTTATTGACAAAATAATATTCAAAAGCATGACGCAATATATTTTTTTTTTTATAGGGAGCAAACGGATTCCTATCCGTTCCGGCTCACCTGAAGTTAAGTGCTACCGCCGCCCATGGACACTCTCAATGCCAGAGGGCTCGCGAGTGCGTTGCGAAGGCGTTACCGGCCTTTTAAGAATTGGTACGCTCTTTTCTTGAAGGACCCTAAGTCGAATTGGTTCGGAAATACTTCTGTGGGCAGCTGGTTCCACATAGTGGTGGTGCGCGGCAGAAATCGCCTTGCAAAACGCTCAGTTGTGGAACGGCGGACGTCGAGGTGATACATAGGTCATTTATATTATCACTAAATATAAATAACCGATAACACTAATCTAAATTTAAAAAAAAACATTATTGTATTTAATATTATTTTTAAATAACTGTTATTTATAATCGAACAAAAAAACATTTGATTATCTTTTGTTTTATCATGAACTCGATACATCTATTTACAAACATTAAATAGACCCAAGATCCAAGATATAAAAATTAATGATAAAATTAATAATGTATTGTATAAACTATACGCCGGGCCTCCAGTGTAATCCTCTCATGACGGATGGAACAGCGTTAGTGAGCCGACGTGGAAAAATCTCACTACTTATAAGGGTAAGGTGTACACGTTTTATGAAATATTTATGTAAAAATTCTTAGATATCACGTATAAATAAAACTGTGTATGTATATGTTCAAATGTTCTAGTATATTTTTTTCATTTAAACTTGATTAAAAATATTAATCATTCCTTAATATGTATGACAATCTACAATTAACCCCCTTATAACACTGTAGTCTTATAACGCATTTTCATATTACGCCGATATTCCCCAATATAACGCGGATTTGTCATGTTAAATTTCTTTACTGTGACATTAATATGATTTGTACGCTCTTATTTCGTTGATAACATAGTTTTTTCTTAATATTCGATTTAAATCCCCTTAAACGAGTTAAACGTAACGAGATAACGCGTTATACGGGGCCACACAAGCGGGTTACGCGAGAATACTCCTACAAAGCGTTTACTATAACGCGGACCCAATCTACCGTGTCATAGGAATGATTACGTATACTGAATGATATATTCAAGATATCTTGATAGGAAAAGCAATCAGTAACTACTATGACTCGTATTTTAAGTAAAAAAATATTGGTTGTTTGTAAAGTAGCTTTACGATCGAGATGTTTACGTGATAACGTCTTATTGGTGATATAAGTTTTTGGGAAGTAAGGAATTAATGAAGATAACAATTTTTTCAAATTTTAAATTACATCTATCGTTTTATTCACACTTTTGATGATAAATTTCGGGTGTAAAATGACAAGTTTACTTATTCGACTATGATATACATTTTTCTTCATACATTCACGGAATGACTGGCAGCGCTCGAGATGAGACGGGAGATCGGTCCGTCTCTCTCTCGTTATACCTGCGATCGCGCTCGTGAGGTTTTGGTGTGACATAAGTTTCTGAACATGTCGACCCGACTAAAACGATTTTAAAGACGTTATCACGTCAAAAAAATTGCAGCACAACTATTACGAAGTGCAACCAAGGCGTTGCTGAGAACATTGCCATTCTTTGACTTTAAAGGAAAGAAGTCAATAAAGTATGCAATATATGTAATTAAATTAACTGTAACTGTTTATAATTGAGACATATCACAATGTTACTAATTTGTCACATACATTTCGATAAAATATTCATTAATTCACCGTTAATTTTTTACGTTTTTGAAGTTATACTTCTATCGGCGCGTTATGAAAAATTGATGAGAGTGAAATTTTACGATGCGCGCGCACCGTGACACAAAATTAACAGAATGAAGTTGCCCACGGAAGATGCTACGGCATTGGACATAATTTAAAAACAACATTCGAATAGTAATAGAATTTATGTTACACTTAATGTAAGAGAATAATAATAAATATTTGTTTATTTAATTTTTCAAATGTAAACTGAACTTTATTGACTATAATGACTCCTTTTCCAGTCTTTGATTATTTAATTGTAATTAATTATTTGCATGCAATCAAAAACTATTTTTAATAATGTCAAAGAAGTATAACTTCTTACGCGCGTACATAAGAACACGCACCCTTTTTTTTTAAATACCCGTGTCTTCACTGAGACATCATAGAACATCACGATGTAGGATTAACACTAATATGTAATTTGTCTAACCTAATTTACTTAAATTACTTTACCGTTATACGTACACCAAAACGAAAAAACAACAAAATCAACATCCCAGGTCATGCAAACCCTAGCGTTAAACGAATCACCCACGAGGGGGCGTAGCAGGCGACTTACACCCGCTTCCGATTGGCCGCCACCCCGGAAGGATATGACCTATAGTTTTTCTTCTTAAGAACTTCCTCTGGCATTGTGAGCTTGATTTATATCGGGCGGCACCAGATTGATGACTCCTAGTATCCGGGCCTTGGCAATCACATCTGCTCGGGCAATTTCCGAGCATATTCGTTTACGGGGCGCATTAGGGGGCATTAGGGGGCAACTCCTTCCGTCTGAGTGTTATTACGTCTATTATGAGCGGGAGCTTAAAGCTCTATACTTCATATTTGTCTCTGACATTTTATAATAATGCAATTATCGAAATGTCAACATCTTACATGTAAATTAGCCTCAGTCTATACTTTAGAAGGAATTTCAGCTTATAATTTACATTATCCTAAGTAAACATTGGAAAACAAATCCCCCCAAATGACGTCCAAAACACAAAAGGTTTTAAAGCGACAAATAGAGGGCGGTAATGAGGCGCGCGGTGATTAAGGCAAGTTGTTAACCGGACAAACGACCTACTCTACTCTAATGGCGCCTGATTCAATACATTTTATTCTATTCGGAAGTTGGCCATTTTCGCAACCGGAAGTCTGGATTTAAATTTCGAATATTGTTTTAAAACAAGGTTTTTAAATTTTGCGTTCATAATCGTATACATGTGTGTATTACATCTTGTTCCATGAGATTAATTAGATACTTATAGAAATACACCAAAAGTTGTAAAAATAAGGTCAAAATAATTTAGAAAAGTTGTGATATTTAAACTCGTTAAACCATTTAAACTGTTTTTTTTAAATTGCATTAATATAAAAAGATACCAATAAAAAACAACTTCTTATCAAAATTAACATGTTTAGCAAACTGTTTGTCGAAACAAAAAATCTCTTACAGTGAATATCATATTCATAAGCCTATCGAATAATACTTAAACAAAAGCATTAAAGTGAAACCTCTATTTCCTTCAAAGGAAAAAAGGGAAAATGGCGAAAAGGGTCAGTCTATTAGCGAGTATTACTGCACTCAGCCAGGCCATTACCCGGTCCCGCCCATATAATAAATTTACCAGCCATTCTCCTTTACGCTCAACGATTAGTTAGCGTAAAACGAATAACCGTTGGTATAAAATAGGTAAGTACGAAGTAGATTTAGTAATGATTAGCATCGGTCGTCTTCCAGACGTTATAATAGTAACTTATTTTATTTCAGATTATATTTCAGGCATGGACAGAAGTTATGCATCATTTAAACATTTATTTTCTTAGTAAATGATATCGTAAAAAAAACATCGCGATATCGATATCTGAGAATAAAAATCTTCAAAGTGTGTGAAGTAATCTACGTTAAAAAGAACGGCTCGACCGATTCTTATGAAATTTGTTATGCGTATTCATTAAGTCTGAAAATCGGCTTCTATCTTTCAAAACCCTAAGTGATACGGGGTGTCATTTTAAATATTTTTTACACAATTTTTTTGTTTTTATTTTTTTATGATACAGCATAAAAAATACACACAACCCTTAATTTTCACTTCTCTACGATCAGCCCTTATTTTTATTTGTATATTAAAAACTATTAACTTGAACTCTGTGGTTAATATAGAGAAAAATATACTGAACAACCTAAAAAAATTTCATTCCGGAAAACTGAACAATCTCTGGGGTAGTATAGCAAAATGTTCCATATTGGTATGTACTAAAAAGGTAGGCTAAGTAAAATCACATTAAGGAGAAACGAAGTTCGCGGGGGCAGCTAGTAATTAAATAAAAATGAGGCTTTATCGCTTTCGAGCGATTTCATCCAGGCGACACTGAAACTTGTCTTCATATGTATACTGCCTATATAATTATCAGAATAATTAAAGATTAAGTGATAATTGATCGCGCCCATGACTTAATTGGTAACGCAATCTGCTACCAGAATACCCCACAAAGGTTGAAAGGACTTGATCACTTAGAATATATGTAACTGAAATAAATTTTCCCATACACCCTTGTGTGTGTTACACATAGTTATTGATAAATATATTATTGAAAGGTAAACCTAATACCTAGGGTAGGTATAAGGTTCTAAGCGGGTTAAATATATTCCTACCGTGGTATCATGAAAATGTAATTCTAAGACTTCCCTCACACCAAGTCAATATTTGTTTAATTATAAAACATCTGTGAACCCCAAAGACATTAAAAACGACATGATCCCCCTAATTTCATTTTTAAATAACTTCTTCAGAAAGACATTATTCTTTGCGAAAGGGATTTTGAAAAGAAATTGACGTCCACAAGCCGTCCGCCATTAACTGGAGCGAAAAACTTACGGGAGTATTTGGGGTCGCGGCTCACTAAGCTTTCTTTTTAAAACTCCTCGAAATCGGGACAGGAACAATCGTGACCGACAGGTTGGCTGACCAAAATTGATATCGCAATCAAACTATACGCCATATTTCTCTACCTTTTTGATACTATTTGGCAAATTTGTGAAGTTTGTTTGCTCAGTTTGTATGTTTCCTAATAGATTCATATTTATTTGTATAGTAAACTTAAGACCAAGTGCAATGGAGTCTGTATCTTTAGCTTTACTATCACCCTTGGACTGGTCTTGAGAAAATAGGAGATGATCGGAGTGTTAAAAAAGCATATCGCGGTATACCGACCAGCCGCTGACCCGTCGACAGGCCTAGATGTCGCTGTAAAGACAATATAACTAAATTTTCAATATAGCCATTGCAAATCATATTTATTCATTTATTAAGGCTTCTTGAGCATAAGAAAATTAGATAAACAAATAAACGCAGACATAAGAGCTAGAACAGGTGTGACAGACATTCTCACTAAGATTGACCAAATGAAATGGAGATGGACGGGTCATATGCTACGGAGCTCTCATGAAAAATGGAGCAAAATAGTGACGGAATGGTACCCTAGAGACGGAAAACGAAGAAGAGGTCGACCACGCAAGAGATGGGAGGACGAACTGAAACTAACAGCAGGCTACAACTGGAGAAGAGTCGCAAAAGATAGAGAACAGTGGAAAGGGTTAGAGAGGAGGCCTTTGCCAAGAGGCAAACCGATCTCCGAGATATACTGGAGTGAAAATATATTAAAGTTCAGATATATAAAGTGACAGAGTTTCGGAATTTATAGGCTATATTATTATTATTATTATTATAAGGCTTCTTTGCATTAATACAGAAAAACAGTATAATTAAAATAGTTAAATAAAAAGGATGGCAACTGGCGGCCTTATCGCTTTCGAGCGACCATTGTGAGGAAAAAAAATAGATACGGTTGCAAGACAAAGTTACTTAGACAAAAGTAATGTAACAAAACAAAGTAATTAAATCATATGTAAACAATGAAAGGGAGAAAAACACTTTACTTTTGTCCAAAATATTTTTTTACGTATTTTTATCTGACTGTAAGCTGAACTTTACAGCAGGAAAGGGAATTCTTTACCAAGTTTTTAATAGAGTCGGCCGCAACCCTTTTATTGTGATTAGTTATTGTATTTGCGAGGGGCAACACCGAACATTGACAATTTTATCTTTTAATGGATATTAAAAATTGAAATTTGACGGATATTCTTTTTGACAAAGAATCTCAACCGCGACTTTGAGAGTTAATTTTTTTTATTTGACATTGTCTCACTTAGTTTGGTAAGAAATTAACGACAATTTGAACATGTTTCGGACAATTAGCTAAGTGTTTAGGTAGAATGTATACGTAGTTTTACGGCGTAAAAACCCAATAACTGTAATTTTAAACTTATTATTTTATTTAAAGTAAATTAAGTTATAACTCGGTTAGCACTTAGAACTTAATTTTATGAATATAAAAATAAAGGTAATAAATGATTTCTAAGATGTCATGTGGAACATGGAGTAATGGTGCTCTTTACAAACGTTGTGTAAAAAAAAACATGGCGATTAAAAAGAGTGGCGGAGAGTTTATTGCCAGTTCTTCTCTTCCGTTCTACGCCCTTGACTTAAGAACTTCTAACTAAATAACTTTACATTTAGTGCCAAATGTAAAGTTAGAAGAATTTCATATACATTTCTTTTTAGACGTTCATAAGTGTTCCCTATATGATTAAATGATTTTTGACTTTTGACAACAGAGTACAAACTATTTAAAACTATGCCAATTTAAACAAACATTAATCTTTACTAAAAATCATTTCGCAATGCCTTTATTACTAATAAGTATCATTCTATAATAATATAATGACACTGGTAACGAAGAAAGCATGACTATTTAACCACCATAAAAAAATAAAATTAATCATTGGCGCTAAAACCTTTTTAGGTTCTGCCTCAGATTTCTGTATATGTTTCATGAGCATGTGCGGCGAGTAGGTGATAAGCCTCCAGATACACATCGTCGTATATATTATATATTACATACCGAAATGGTTTAACAACTGCTGAAACTATATTAGATCATATTGCGGACCAAACTTCGTAACCCATTTAGGTTTTTTTGACGTGACAACGTCTTATAATTCGATGGAGCCGGCTGCACGCACGAAAAAACATTACTCATGCGGCGTTACCTCGCTCTGAGGCGTTACCTTGCTCTGAGGCGTTCCATTTAAAATTGACATAAAATTGACGTATTTAAGCGTACAAATAAATGTAACTTGATCAATTCAATTGTGATTTCCATTTACCTCCTTCTCTATATCCATACAAAATACCTATCAAACAAATACAATTTAATTTTTGTTTTTGAAAAATGCAACCATCCCATCAATATTTTTTTATGACGTTGTCACGTTCAACTATCGTCAGTAAACCGACTTTACAGACAACCGATTTTTTTAGATGAATATTTAGTCATCTAAAAACCGTATCGAAAATCTAAATTCAAATTATATTATTATTTTTATATTATTTTTATTTTTATTATTGTGAATGTGAAGACTACGTGGATCATTGTTTTTTATTTATTGAATCCTTTTCTCAGTTTTAGTCATAGTCTGACAGTTTGAGTAATTTATGCGGCCTACCCAAATGTCTTGTCTTTGGACTTGACAGGTCCACTCAATCTGTGTGGTTCTTTCCTCAAAAGACCATTTCAGACTACAATCTACATGGTCTTCACATAATCTTGTTAGTTATGTCTGGACTTTAAAGGAGACTGTGACCTCTGAGTTTGTTTCGGCGTTTCTTCTCAGAGTAGTCAGATAGGAAACGTCGATCTCATCTAGTTTAAAAAAATATGTTTGAAGTGTAAAAGTGTTTGTAAAAACCTACTTACAGAAATAAATCATTTATCATTTATTACATATAGACTAAAATACAAATATAACCTAAATCCACGTTGTATGTAACAAATGCGAGTCTAAGCACATGAAACATAGAAACTCAAATAAAAAACAAATTAACCAATGAATAGCAGTTGGAGGTGAAAGGGAGCCATTACGCGATGAAAAGAAGAGTCGTCGCCATGATGGAATATATTAGTAGCATTTGATATAGTCGGAATGAGTTTTCTTGTTCCGCGAGTGTTTTATTAGCAGAGTGGGTTTTCACTTGTTAATTAATATTCGTATAGAAGATGAATTAAGGCTCTATCCCAGCACGAATTTCTGTGTCAGTGTCTCGGGGTGGACTGCGGTGCGCAGTGGAGAGCTGGAGCACTGAGGCCGGCCCGTAATAACAGTTAGTTATGTAAAACATTAAATTAATGTAATTTTAATAAAAGAAAAATTTGAAGTGAAACTTCTTTATCGGGGTTGGAAAAAAATTTTGTGTAACATTTTTTCGTTACGCGTCACATTTTTCCGTTACGCGCCATCTTTTGAAGTGAAACTTCTTTATCGACGTATGGGAGAAATTATGTAGCAGGTTACGCGCCATGTTGCTTTTTGAAGTCAAACTTCTTTATCGGCGTTGGAAAAACATTTACACACATTTGTCACATTTTTCGGTTACGCGCCATCTTTTTCTTGTCCCTACCACGGTTGATCCGAAGAGATTCGAAGCCATTAGTAACAAAAATATATAATAACGATAACAATGATAGTAATACTAATAATTCTATTACAATTAATGAAATTCTGTAATAATCTTAGTACTACATAGTAGTACAGTAATAAGTTAAAATGAAATAATTGTATTTGTATTCATGTCTATGATAATAAAAGCCCTTGTTAAACTTTATCTAATTTAACTTTATTTAACCAATTTCTGTAAATTTGCATATAGTAGATCATTTTTCGAAAAATAAGGTCATAAAGAAGTTTAACTTCTTACGTGTGTACACCTATACACGCACACATTTTTTTTTTTTAATTAATGTGCCCTCGACTTCGTCTGCGCAGTATTAAAATAATATATGCCCAAATGATGTAGCGTGAAAGACATATTTTATCTACTTTAAATACCAGAAGCGATATTTCATTCAGGAATCATATTATTACTACTATTATGGCTATAATAGCTTACACATAAGACATAGATATATACTGTGGCGGGCTTTTTTGTAGAATTATTTAACATAAACAGTTCCATCATTACATATGTGTAACTCTATCGTTTTAGGCAGCGCACGCCAGAATAGCTCGCAGATGGTAGATTTTTTTTCTACGTACCTGATATTTTGGATAATTCACACAATATCTTTATAAATTGTAGCCTATGTTTATTAAATTTTTTATTATAAAAGCTACGGAATGTATATTGTTGAAATACATTCCGTAGCTTTTACGTGAAAGAGTAACAAACATCCATCCATACTTACAAACTTTCGCGTTTATAAAATTAGTAGGATTTATATTATAACTAGCAAACTAGGCCAAGCGTTGCTATGGCTAAGGTTTTATAGAAGTAAGCTATTCGAGGGAAACGGTAGGAGAATACCAGTCACGGGGACCACCATGCTTTTTTGGTGGTTATTCCATTAAATTGTAGCTTATGTGAAACGTTGGTACTTTCAACACAGCGCCATCTGTTAGAATTGTGACTGTCAAATAATAAACAAATAAGTTACAATAAAATAATATAAATTAAGATGTAAGCTATTCTATCTTTTAAGTTAGATCAAACTACACACGGTGTGCAAATTTGATTGAAATCGGTTAAGTAATTTAGGAGTCCATAGCGGACAAACAACGTGACGCGTAATTTATATATATTAAGATTACCTGAGGTGTTGATTTTTCTACAGCCTTCGGTTGTAACCTTTGCAAATGATTTGGAAGTTTTACTTCAGCTTTAGGCTTCTCTTTTCTCGTGCTCTTCGATTCTTCAGTCTTCTTACTATTTCTTGTCATCTGTGTAAAAAATTGAACATTAAAATCACAGTTCGTGGGTTCGAATATCGGCTGTGCCCCTTGGACTGACAGTATGATGAAGATAAATGACAAAAACGAGCAAACAGGAATCGACCAAATGTGTCTGCCCCATGCCCCATCGAGGGGTCAAGGGCATATAAAGAATTGTCGCATCTCTGGATAGCGTTACGTTTGATAATATTTACAGTTGAAAATTAGAGAGAGCGCTATGTGTACTGAAATCCATATTCTAAAAAAAAATTATCTCACAATCTAGTCTTAAGCGCTATCAAATAGACATAGACATAACATTTATTACTAACGAAACACACAAAATAAGAATAATATTTTTTTTTTAAATTACGAAAAAAAATATTTTTTTTTTAAGAAACTAGGTACATGTTATGTATGTGTGTTATGGTTGTAATTGGCCCTGGCTCAGCATATATGTCAAACTTCATACAGAAAAAGACTTGACAGCTCGTTACACTAGATTTAAGTTAGATTGATATTCTAGAATACGGGCCTGAATCTCCCGGCTGTGTGTATGTCAAACTAAAATGTAAAAAGTTGTCAGACCATTTTTTTAATTCCGTTGATTTGTCAATATTCAAGTAAGGATTGCGCCTTGAGAATCTATTGGAATACGGGTCTAAATTTTTCTTTCTAGCTTAAAATATCTACAATAATTATACATACCATTTGATCATTTCTTCGTATAATTTCCAGTTGTTGCTCTTGCGCAATCGCTTGACGCACTGTGGGATTTGTCTTTACGCGATCTGTGTTTTCTGATGAGAAATTATTTATTTAATTTGTGTTTAAAAAAAATAACACATATAGGTTTAAAACAAATCGTAAAACTGGTATTTATTCAAAGTTGAATTTTAATTTAATAATTTGACCAGAAATGCTTAGATACTGTTTCAAAATTGGTTTGCTTTTGACTATAAAATTATAAATTTAATTTACTATAAATACAATATATCAAATTCCACTAAGCACTAAATATTAAAACAAAACATAATATACCCATAAATGCAACCCGAAGTACGTCTGGCTCAAGTACGAACGCGTACAATCCTTCAGGTGTACGTTGTTGTACGTACTGCAGTCCGTAGTCGCACATTGCGCCCGCGCATATTGCTACCGATTTCTTTTCGTTTTCACTACAGAGCTAAATAGACAATAATCAAAATGTATATATTTCCAACACACAAATAAACAATGTTTAAATATTTTATTAAGTTCCATTTCGAGTAGAGACTCTTGGGCCGTGGGGTTCAAGTGCACAGGCGCTAAATTAAGATTTAAGTAGGCGCCTGGTAGGTAGTACCGGTAGCCCTAGAGCTGGTGCTTTCCTCTCTCAACGAATAAGTATTAGAATACAGCGAGGAAATGCAAGCATTAACACTGCCACAGGGACCAACCTTTTTAAATTAGTTTTAAATTTTAATAATTATTATTAAATTCAAAATAAAAAAAAAGAATTGAAATTTTTAAGTCCTATACTTTTCATATACGCATTATGTAAAGCTCAAGAATTATGGTTTTGCAACCATTTTATCTTGATACACACGCATAGAACAACTGTAGCTACTGTCACTAAGGCCCTGCTAACCACCAGGGGAAATCTGAAGTCAGTCTGGGTTGACATTTTGGAGGTGGTGTGCCAGGTTTCGGTAGGTTTCAGCAAGAGTCGAGAAAAATCTTTCGTTCATACTACATAGTGGACTCCCAGGGATGGAGATTCCGTCGGTGCTAGTACCTGTATTTTTTTTATATGATAGGCAAACGAGCCTTCGGAACGGCCAAGGGCAGTCATCATGAACACCCATTTTAGCGGGTGCGTTGCCGGCCTTTGAGGGAAGAGTGGGTCTTTTTTAAACGATTGGAGGCAAGTTCGCTTATTCGCAAAAGAAAATGTCTTGTGCGGACCATAAAAGACTTCCTTCGGTGGTGATGCTGTTGAGTGATGCAGATAAAATTTAGCGTACCTGTATATTCGCTGATCGCAATTGTGGCGACAACAAATACGGCAAAAGAGGTATGACGTCCAGTAAGAGAGTTTTTCTCCCGATCAGTACAGATGGAACACTTCCCCGCCAGACTGAGCTCACTATACTTTCGAGTTCAGCCTTTTTCCGGAACATCTGGAAATGAGATAAGAGATTATACCTTAACGCGTAATCCTGCACTTCGTTGTTATGTCAAAACATACTATGTAGTCTTATATGACAATATAGTATGTGAATGAAATATAAACAGGGTTATCGGTAGTTCCATGTATTCCCGTTAGGTTAATGACTATTTGCGATAACTTAAACCTCCTTTTTATCGTTTTTTGTCTCGCGTTTATAAATTTATATATTAAATTTTATGCAGTCCGTCAAAATACGGAAAGTCGCATTCTTTTTATAGAACAGAGGTTAAGCGGACAGGAGAACCGATAATTCAAATTACCAATAACCCTGTATATTACAAATACATAAATATATGTTATTGGTAATAAAGAAAGTCCGATTTTTTTTTATTGAATCAATATTTTTATCTTTATGAAATAATTGAATGAATATGAGTTTTATCATACGTGAAGGCAGAATACAAAATACCATACGTATCAACTCGACGTCCGTCGTTCCACAACTGAGCGTTTTCTGAGGCAGTTTTTGCCGTGCCCCACCTCTATGTGGAACCGGTTGTCGACTGAAGTTCCGAACCAGTTTGACTTGTACCAATTCTTAAAAGGCCGGCAACGCACTTCCGAGCCTTCTGGCAATGTGTCTATGGGCGGCGGTATCACTTAACGACAGATGACCCTAAAAGTCAAACTGACCAGTTTAAAACCAGCAGTTTTCAAATACTTACATCTTGCGCCTGCAAAGGAAACTTGACCCTAAAAGGCTGCCGTGACGCGAGCACAGTATGACATCTCGATAAACAGTAGGGCAACAATCCGTACAACGAATAATTCTGATTTCTCAAAATCCACGCGTATACTAAATCGTATAGACGAAGCCAAGACGTCGTCTTACAGGCGATGTGTAATCGTGCATCTACCCTCGCCGATAAATAATTTTCGAATATACCCTCAGCTAATCTAAAATAAATTTCAGTTCATTGATAAGTATGTTCATATAAAATATATTTCAATTTTTTTTGCTAGCGATATAAATATACAAAATAACAGCGTGTATTATTTAAAAGAACACACTTGTGCCCATGATTAAATGACACAAAGCAAAGAACTCAGAACTCTCAACCCTGAGATCATAAGTTATTGGTCCTTCGAGCCGGATTTAAACTATCAGAAATACAGTAAATTTAAATTATATGTTATTTTTTTTAATGATTACAATAAAATGAATACCTATCATATTCACCAGCTGCCTGTATTATCTTAAGAGCTGCATTCGGGTCTTTGTCGTTGATTGCGAATATTGTCTGGAGTGCTTGCATCATTGTCTTATTGCAGTCTTTCATCCCGAACGATGTGTTTTCTATATCGTCTATGTTTAACTGAAAAATATAAAATCCATGTAATTAAAAAGTGAGTTTTTTTTAAAATAATACGGGGAAATCGGGCAGGAGGTTCATCTAATATTTAGTGATGTCATGTGAGTGCCAACATTGCCAGAAGACTCGCAAGTGCATTGCCGGCCTTTTAAGAACTGGTTATATGATGCGAGAACTAAATCTTAACCTTAAGGACCGTACGTAAAATTATATATGTAATAGTATAGAAACAACAAAATTATCTATAGAAACCGTAAATTCTTACTTAAACGTTGCAATGCTTAGTTAAGCAAGCAATATTGTTACGTGACCTGTCAAAACTGACATTATCGAGTTGATGAAACAATCGTAAACTCTGTGTCACTCGTCTCACATAATTTATTTAAATTTATACTTTATAAAAGGATATACTTACAGGTTTCCCTCTCGCTCTACAAAAACTAAGCACGTGTAACGCACTGCGCACGTCGCCCTGCGCACGCGCAGCCAATGCGGTTAACAGCCGCGGATTGATCGTTATGTGCTCACGCTTCGCCACTACTCCTAGACGAGCGGACAGACGAGCCTGGCTCACCCCATTCACTGTTACTATCAGTGCTATTGGTCTGTGGAGTAAATTTATTTATAATCTATATAAAATTTATTTCGGTTTATTAAAAAAAAGATATTCACATATACATACAACATATACAAATATTTAAATATGACTAATAAAATGGACCTCGGTTTGATGTGTAGCGTAGTAAAATGTGCACAAAAGACTGATCTTTCGCCATAACAATGTTAGACTAATTTTCAATAAAAGGCATCAAAAAATTATAAAATAGGCACCAAACTCGTAATGTAAGTAATCGCGAAATTTTCAACTCACTATTTATTTATTTACAGTCCCGTTGCAAGAAAATAACTATATAATTAAATAAACTTTATGCCTTATCGCTTTCGTGCAATCTCTTCCAAAATTATTTAAATAAATGCAAAACTAAAGAAGGTATACAATATACATTTACTTAGGCATAAAGAATGGAAAAAACAACGCAATAAAAACATATGCAGACGATGAAAAGACAATGAAAAACAGGACACATGAATCACGATAATTTCAGTTAGGGGCCGTTCAAGTATTACGTCAGCAGATTTACTGCAATTTACCCCCCCCCCCCCACCCCTTGTCAGCAAAAGTAAGCCAAGCTCTCAAAAATAATAATACATAAACGTATTATTTTTTTGTAGGAATCCTCGAAAATGTATTTCGTTTTCAAGCATAAACAATGTGTAAAAAAGTAAATAAAGTTAGTACAAAATCGTAAAAAAATTATTAATTTTTGCAGAGATAATAATTAAATTTGACTATTTACCTAAGTTGTCGCAACGAAGTCGCATATAAATCGTTACAAATAGCGATAACTGGTCGCCTTAAGGGATGGCTTTTGCCTTTCTTCTTGCCTTGCTCCTTCAAACTTGCCGAACACCATTTTACCAAAAGCTCCACTGTTTGCGTTGGAGCGCCATCTATTTCATCTGAAAATATTTAGTTGGGGATAACAAATATTACACAACATATTAATAAGTTTATGCATATGATTATGTATATTTTATGTGTTTCCCTATTTATTCACTATTACTAGTTCAGTATAGGGGGATAGACCCCCGTCTTTGATTTTCTTATTTGGTGATTTCGTCAACAGTAATTATTTACTTTTTCACAAATATTACCCACACATTGTCTATGTTCGAAAACCAAATGCATTTTCGAGGATTTCCACAAAAAAATAATACGTTTATGTACAACATATTTTTTGCGAGCTTTGCTTACTTTTGCTGACAAGAGGCGAGGAGAGGGGGGAACAACATTAAAACTACAGTAAATCTGCTTTAATGGGAGCGTTCAAGTACTACGTAACGCAATTTTTGGAGATTATTGACCCCCCCCATGTAACTCACCGTAACGTTTTTCAGTACCGAAGTACAGTACTGTACCCAAGTATAGTAAAACGTTTTTTGACCACCTAGTGACTCTTTAGTTACTATTATGTGGTGTAAGTAAAAAAATATTAACAATAACGCGTAATTTAATCCCCGCCCCGCATCGTAACGTTACGTAATACTTGAACGGCCCCAGAAGAGCTTCCTTTCAAAAACAGAATAGTTTTGTAAGCGTTATACAGGTTTTTTATTTGTGTTATTAAACAATACTTGTATAACAAATAAACCTAAATGACTCTTTACCTAAAATAAGACAATTTGGTCGTTTATCAGCATCCAGGACAGATCTCATAAGAGTGGCGCTTTGAAGAGCTGTTTGAAAGGCTTCCGTACTTCGCTCGTCCGATGCATTCAGTTCCACTGGCCTGTAACCTGAAAGAAGATTGTTTAAACAAATTTATCTATTCTTTATAATGCTCTATTCACTTCTAATTATTAATTATTTATTTGTGGAATACTGTGGGTTTTTCGTGAGATGCCCATAAATTAGGGTTGCCATATTATATGCCATCCCTTCAAAAATGTACAAAACAATAAATATCTGTAATATTATAAAATATTAATTACCATATTGTTATAAGAAAAAAAATATCATTTGTTTACAAATTATATATATATATTTAAATGGAAAAATATGTATATTATTAAAAAAAGGGTGCGTGTACTTATGTACGCGCGTAAGAAGTTATACTTCTTTGGCATTATTAATAATACATACGGATAGTTAACTTCAATTGTATTGCACAGTTTTTTCACAAATATTTTCTAATATTAATTAGTATTGATTTAAATATTCATTTTAAATCACTTCTGATTATAATTCAGACGCACATATAAAATTCGCATTTGTTAAATAAAAACAAAATGAAAACACGTGTTTTAAATGTAGAAACTCAAAGCATGTGGATAAATATAAATATAAATACACAGTGAACAGAGGCGGCGTGCGTGCCAACATGCGCCACTAACTTCATTCTGTTAATTTTGTGTCACGGTTACGCGCGCATCGTAAAATTTCACTCTCATCAATTTTTCATAACGCGCCTAAAGAAGTATAACTTCAAAAAACACAATTTATCTTATGTGTGTATTCGCTGTCTACAATACACACAGGATACATAACCACCTCCACCTCCAATATGTATTCAATTATACATAGCTATTATTTCATTGCATTAAATAATGTTTTATCTGAATCGAAGATCTGTTTAACGTAAAATTAATTTGAAACTTATTTAATGACTATAGAAAATTTAAAATCTAATATATAAACTTCTCGTGTCGCGGTGTTTGTAGTAAAACTCCTCCGAAACGGCTTGACCGATTCTCATGAAATTTTGTGTGCATATTGGGTATGTCTGAGAATCGGACAACATTTATTTTACATTATATTACATCTATTTTTTATGATACAGCATTAAAAAATACATACAACCCCTAATTTTCACCCCCTACAATCAACCCCTATTTATTATTATAAATGATATACATGGCAAAACGACGTTTGCCGGATCAGCTAGTAATATTATTATTATTATTATTATAGCCTCTATTCGGACATGCCAGTAATTTTTCTTTATTTTTCGTATATTGTACTTTTCTTCCACTTTTGGGTGTCCGTTTGCCAAATGGCAAAGGCCTCCTCCAACCTTCTCCATTCTGGCCTTTCTATGGCCACTCTACCCCATGTCGTTCCCGCGACTTGTATAATGTCGTCGTCCCACCTTTTTTGTGGTCTACCTCTCTTTCTCTTTCCATCTCTTGGGTACCATTGTGTGGTTATTTTACTCCATTTGTCCTTTCCCCTGATCATGTGGCCTGCCCATTTCCACTTTTGTCTTCTTATTTTCAATGTTATGTCCTGTACCTTAGTCTTTCCTCTGATGTTGCTACTCCTTACTTTGTCTTGTCTTTTGATCCCAGTCATGCTCCTTTCCATGGCATGTTGACATACGGAGAGTTTATTTGTTACGTTTTTTGTTAAAGCCCATGTTTCGCTCCCGTAAGTCAGCACTGGCAGGATGCATGTGTTAAATAATTTGCTTTTCGTTGAATTGTGTAGGGTCTTGTCTTTCATCACTTCTTTTAGGCTCCAATATTTTTTCCAGCCGTTTGCAACTCTTCTTTCGACTTCTTTGTTTCCGTTGTCGTCTGGAGACATCAGTTGGCCGAGGTATAAATATTCTTCCACGTAGGGGATTTGGTTCTGTTCCACTATTACAGGGTCTTTGTTGCCATTGGTCATGATTTTTGTTTTTTCCGGGTTTAGCTTCAATCCGGCCTTTGCACTTTCCAATGCTAGATCATTTATCATCTTACTTAGATCAGCTGGTGTTTTTGCAAATAATACGATATCATCAGCGAATCGTAGGTGCGTTAGCGCACGGCCATTAATAGTTATGCCCATAGTAATATAATATAAATTTAATATATGTAATATAATCCTAAGAACATTTAAAATTAATATTACCTGCAAGTTTAGCCAGTAAGTGGGCTAACGTGGTTTTACCCACCCCGGGAGGTCCACAAAGTAAAGCTATTTTGTGATGAGGTCTTCCATCTTCATCCATTACTACTTCTGTCTCTTTCTTCCCTTTCCACTTATTTGTAAGTTGAAATTGTCCAGTTCGCTTTACAAATTTATTCTGCTGTTGTGGTTCTTTCACTATTACATCCTTCTTAAATACTATCTGCAATTAAAAAAAATGTGGTATAGAAAACAGAAATATTTATAGTCATTGTATAGTATGGAATGAAATAAGAAATAGATAACAAAAACATTGATATAATATTTAATCTATTATTATAAAACACAAACATTTTTGTTTTAGGTTCCCAGTATCTTCTAGTAGCAATTGTGATTGCGATCAATATGTAGTATTTCTACATTATAAACCCAAGGTTGTGAGATAATATCTATGGTTATGTTGTTTATGAGAAAACAACAAACTACAAAATTTAGTACAGAAACAGGGATTGGTTCTACAGAAGTTACAGAGAACCAACGCAGAGCTTTCTCTAATTGATTGCTGCTCATATTGCTTTAGGCGTTAGATATAACACACAAGTGGTGTTGATAGTGTTTAAGTTACTAAATTATTATTTTCACTGGCAAATGAGCTCAATTAAAAAACATGTATTTAATATACTTTTTCAATAATTGGCTTGACATACTATATATGTATACATAAAAACCTATTTACATATTTGACAAAATTTTACTATTTATATTTATTGCTTTAATAAACTTTAAAGTGGAAAGGATGCCAATTCAATTTAGCTTTTCCTCCATCACCAAATAGTCCAAATAATATTAGATAGTAAGGCTTTATTTTAGAATGATTGTATTTGAATTTAAAGGTTGCATAGTTCTTGGGTCATGGGGGTACTTTAAATAATAGGTTTTTAGTTTTACTTTATGTTAACCACTCGTATACAACAATAGAATATAAGAAAAATAATTAAATGTTAATTGCAACAGTTGCAGAGAGTGCTTACGTCTGGCTATACTCTGAGGGTGTAACTCCGACAAATTAGGAAATTGCTTAGCAAAATGTACAGCCTTGGCTCATACACAGGTATTTGATGACAATTCAATTTTATGTTTTTATACAGTTGCGCAAGATGTTCTGTATTTAGCACTTACCTTATCCCACAAATGCAGCCAATGCAATAAGGCTCTATTCACAGGTTCTTCTGAGAGAAGCTCTATGTATGAACTCGGCCTGTACTTGTCTACCCAAAGGTCAACATTCTCATTTATGGGTGTCTCGATAACATCTTCATCCATTTGATTTGACACTTGAGTTTTATTTTCTAACTGGAATTCAAAATATTTGTTTCAATAGACTCAACATACATGCAAACTTTTTTGTGTTAATTATCCATATCTAAAATTTTACTTTAATAAGAACCTAGTGTATTTTATATGCAAACTGCCATTTTTATATTTCACAATAAGTCTTGGTAATGTTTTACTAATGGCAAATACTGCTACAGAAAAATTGTTCAAATTGAAGGAACATAACATCTTTGAAAGCTAAAAAGGATAGAAGAAACTTCAAGCTTTTGTAAATGTATGTCAGTTACTTATACAATTATACTTATACAACACAACTACAAGATTCTTTAAAAATGCTTACTAACAATTTTCCTAGCCTCTTCCCATGCAGATGCAAGAGAAGCATGTAATGATAATTCATTGGTACAATTATCCAGTGATGTATTCCAGGAATCTTCAGATTCTAGCTTTACATAAACACGATTGCCATCTGAGTTAGTGAAAGCCATAAAAGGCCAGCTGAAATTAAATATAACTATAGATTATAAATAGTAACAAAAAACAGAAAAAAATTCTAATCTAATATTGTAAATAATTTGAAGCAGTTGAAATCTAAAATAAATATTTGTTAGAACATACCTTATGTTAAATAAGCTTTATATATATAAAATATAATATAAACAGACTAAATCTTTTTAAACTGTTTAAATCACAATTTACAATTAAATAAATCACATTTAAATCACAATATTAGAATAGATTCAAAATTTGGAAATATAGCACTTATTTAAACGAACCTAGGTATATCTAAAGACAAATTCTCTTTTACATTGTAGAATGATTTGGTATCTGCTTGTATTCGATTACTTGGTTCAGTTAACATTTGCCTCAATCGCCGTCCCTCTATTATCTTACTAATCAAGTCAAAATCACTTTCTTCTTCAGTTTTTTGTTTTTTGTTTGGCAATTGTAGACTTTCAAAATCAATATCCCCAATATCACCAAATAACTCTTCTGCAGTCCTCTTATGTGATAGTCTATCATCTTGTGAAATAGTATTGTCATCAATGTTAATAAGTACTTCGTCTGTATTAGGTATGTTTATATCTTGATTTAATGTAACAGGAGAATTTGTTGGGGTACTAGAAAAATCAAGAGATCTTTTAGCTAGATTCATCTTTTTTCTAATTGGATCTGCAAAAATAAGGTATAGTAAGCAAGTTATAATACAGTCAAAGTTAAATGAATAAATTTACAACTAATTCAGAATTTTTGGACTGTGTTGAAACCAAAACTAAATTGCATTTTAGGGTAATATGAGTACAATATAAAACTTGGTTCTGATAGTAAATTTTCCTGGGTTTTCACAAATGTGTTTTATTTACCAACATGATCTTCGACTTCTTTCATCATCTCCAATTCATCTGAGTACATAAGTTCATATTCTTCATCAGGATCAGGATATTCACTCATTGTGATATTTTAAGATATCTTTATAACAGGGGATTACTTCTGCTTAAAAATGTATTTTAAAGAATAAGACTAACTGAATAAACTATTTATTGAAACCTATCTAATAACTCGAATAGAACACGCAACAATAAAGTTTTCGTAATTTTTTAACTAAGAATAATATTCGATTTACTACAAAATTTAAGTTATTATGTATATATTACATTCTATAAAAATAGACAGAATACAAATAAAGAAATAAACAATTAAACAGTTTTACGCCTTGGCGCGCCGCGATAAACTACAAAGTATAAAGTAATAAAAGTATAAACTAAAGAGTAAAGACCATAGAATAAGATTTTTTGAGACCACAGCAAAAGCTCAGATTTACGGTTACAGGTTTACGCGGTTAGCGCTTCGACTAAAGGACCATGTTATGTTGTATCCATGATCATGTAATAAATTAATAACGCTTGGCGCTCTACGCAGTGTTTGTTGTTTTACTGTGAAAGATCCGAGAGCTATGTGGATGGTTCATTTAGGTACTTGACTGACTGTCCCAGTTTTGGAAGAGCCAGGTGCAATCTAGAGCTCGGGACTGGCACAGGAGCATCCCGGTATGGCCTATCTATGTTGTTGCAAGGGTCCCGCCAGCCAGCGGGCTCCAACTCACCTATAAATGTCATGAGGATATTCCCGGAGTAGGCTCGCTCGACAGACATTCCCCAGAAGTTTAACTACTCGGCCACAGATATAACCATCGCGTGGTTAGTTGACTTAATACTGGTCTTAAAAAAACTGTCGAAGAGCTAATATTATTAATATAACTAGCTATGCCGGCGAATTTTACTGAAATCAAATATTTAAAAAAAACTTTCGGGCTGTTGACTATCTAATACAAAAATATTTTTTTCTGAATTTACAAGTATTATACTTAAATACACCTTGTGTATAACGTAACCAATTGGTTAATAAAACAAATAATTGTATATACGAAACTTTTTTAATAATTTGGTATATTTACAGAATGGTAATAACAAATGTGAGTATGAGAAAAGAAGTTTTCATTGTACCATTTTAATTACTAACGTATTCACACTTGTAGGTCTCAACATTGCTTATTTTTTTTGTTTATTGCACTAACAGATCATTATATAGCTTAGAGCCTAGCACGAACAAAATCGAATAGCCATCGTAAAAGATATTTGTATGTAAAACTTAAGTAACGCTCTTTATTTGGATATAAACAACATCGTTTTTAGAATATGTGTTGCAACTTATACAAATACATGACGATATTATCTTACCGTTCGTGCTAAGGTCTCAGGTGTCTTAGACGAAATAATTTTGCGACAAGCGTGATCACAAACACAATAGTCTCGGCATACAACTTGGCCAGATTTCACGTGACTATTCCATATAAATTCGTCAAACCTTTAGAATTACATTTGAGAAGTAATACACAATTTTAATGGTGAGCTTAACAGACTTATATTTTATTAATTGGAATGTACAGATAATTACTTAACTATATTCGTTCGTTTCTACATATTATAAGAATTACACCTGGAAAATAATTAGAAGCGAATTGGACATTTTGGTCAAAAACCATCCTCAAAACTTCGAACTCACAGCTCCATCTCACAGCTGCAGACTCGTAGCGGTGTTTCGATCGGTAGATTACTTTGTATGCTAATCACAGCATGATTTGATTTTGAGTCGATACCCATTGAGTACACTTACAAAACAGTCAAATATCAAAACTTTTAACATTGAACATTCGAAAACGTATCTTAACGCTGGAAACAAAAACGACCTCTTTCCAGACAAAATGCAGAAATCTAGATTAGACTAATAATTCACGTTTTAGATTACTGACCTAACATTTAGTCTTAATCTAGACGTGTTGAACAGCTTTATTTCCTGAAAGATTACATGAACCAGACCATGAGTGTAGTTTATGTATCATTATCAAATGAATAAGACGTAAACGACATCTAATGTCATTATTTTGGTATTACACAAGCTTTACCAACAAAAAGCAGGTCCCTCCCGCATATATTTCATGGAGCACTTAGCGCTGTGGATAAGATCCAGAAACGATTTATAGCTAAGGCTGACTCCCTTACGTCAAAGCTCGCGCCAAATCTTGTTTCTGAATGTCACCCTTTTTTTTAGCGCGGCAAAAACTACCTTAAGAAACGCTCAGTTGTGGAACGACGGACGTCAAGTAGATACGGATGTTATTTTGTATTCTGCCTTGACGTCCGATGGTGAAACTTCGTCTCTGTATCTCAACCTAGAATTCTTTTCAAGATAGTTCTTAACTCAACAGAATGTCAATTATTATTAATTAGCTAACTTTTATTCTATTTTCAAAAAGACCAAAAGAGATGTCATTTTTATTTTGTCTATGTTCAAGCTTTGCTAGTCGCCTGAAATAAATTTAATGTTACTTTCAGTACTCGATCTAAGATACCTCAACTCTAAATTCTTTATAAAATTGTTATTAAATCCAGAGAGATGTAGATACCAACGAAATGTGCAGCATAATACTAATATTAACCTTATCATTACGCTAATAACAAAAAAATACACGAAACAATACATACAATCAACTACCTTACACGAACAATTATGAGTTTAACTGAGATTCTATTATTACTTAGTGTTAAAATGACTAGATGTCATTGGCACTCGGCGGATTTTGGACAAAATTTAAATTACCGTTCATCAACCGTTTATTGACGTGAATAATATCGTATAGGTTTTAATAGCTCGTTTTACTTGGTATATGTTTTAATTATGTAATTGGCTATAATTAGATTCTAGTACGTAATTTCTATCCGTCCTAAATTCTTCTATAAGCTGTTAGACTATTTGAGTACCCCGAGTGCCATTCGAAGCAATTATATCGAATCGCCTTTAAAACATTAGTTCCCATAGAACAAATGATCTCAAGACTTGTTTTGGGAAATAATCTTTTAAAAGACTATACTTAAGTACTTATTTTAACGTTATCTGTACAAAACATCGCAAAATTTGACCTATATTTAACTTAGACCCCCGTCCGAAAGTGCTAATTGATCTTGGGTAATGTAAATAACGCCTTTTAAAACGAATGTTAAAAGAACAAAGAGATGGCAAAATGCGATACCACACCTTTCTCCCACTAGAATTAGCACTTGAAGACGGAACGTGCTTTGAGCCGGTCGTACGTACTTTTATCTGAAGGACTTGACCGGATATCCGGAGCCTTATTGCAACCCCCCCGCCTGCTTTTTCCTATTATCTAACTAACTTTCAATACGATTCTTCTACTACACGAAACTCTTATTGGCTAACCGCTGATCTATTGGACTAAGACTGTTCACGTTAACATGACAATCAGATATTACCTAGAGTATTGTATAGACATGAATACGTAACTACAAGAAGATACTAATGCACTTGTATGGAATTATTAAAGGTCCCAGGTAAACGTATGTTGACATTGTTGTTCATAATTCATATTAGTAAATGATTTATACCACAGTATTACAATTATTATACATATTAAAATACGCACAGTATTAAAGATAAACACAAATTTAAAAATACCTAATGAAATACTGTCTGTATTTACTGCAGAAACACTTAATGTGATTTTTAATACACAACTTTAACAATAAGTCCATTATTACGTTTAATACATATGTATTAACAATATATACATACACATACGTGACTCCTGGGACTTAGGTCATTCATTCTCATTCGTTAATGATTTGAGGATCATCATTACTTATAAATTCGCTATTTAATTAGCTCTTTCATTATTTTTATCACAATTAACTTGAAATTGCATCGAGACGCTAAAATATGCGTTTTGATCAAATTAATATACTGCTTCGGGTCTATGGTCAATCGACGAATGTAGTTTACAACATCACACTGAGTATTGCTACGGCGTAGAACGTAGTATTTTCGTAGCAATGGATTTATCAACCAAACGAATTTTACCACAACATTAAGAATATACCATATGGCAACATTTAACAGTGCAAAGACCAAATCTTTTCCATTTCTCAAACAAATACTACTCACGAAGGTTGCATTGCCTAAGTGTATTTAACTTGACTTTATTTGTAAGTATTAAATGTTTGCAACGCGATTATAAGACCATTCGTAGCCAATCGCCGATCGACCAAGACTCTCAGCAGTTAGAAGCCGACATCAAACACGGCTGGGCCTGTCTGTCAACGCTAGCCTCAAGACAGCGACCTCTGTATGTCAGGCAGCCGTTAAGGCGTGCGGGGGTGCGGGGGCGGGGTGGGGCGGTGCGGGGGGAGGGCTCTCAATAGCCCCACAAGCCTTTAATTCCGTGAACACCTCGGTGAAGAAACCCGGCTCGGAATTGATTCTTAACATGTTAAAAGACAGTCTATCGACGATTAAGAGGCAGCGGTCCCAGAATTTATCTTTGGAGTCCTCGACGAGGAAAGGTTTGAGGGGGTAGGAGATCTCGTTGCCCATGTAGGAGTATGAGAGGTAGAGACATGTCAAGACGACGGCTTGGAGCTCCTGTGGCCGAGCTATCCTCTCCCCGTCGACTAATTCCCGGACCAGCATGTAGACGAAGACCACATTAGCTGGATTGATGAACGCCACGTCCTGAAATTAGAAAATGTTGCTTTATTAATTTAAATAGATGAAAGAATCGTGAATTGACATTATTTTAATGAGAGATAAACGTCGTAACGGAATAAATATATATATTTTTTTTATTACAATAGTACTCTACTGCCCTGCCATTGTGTCCAGGGACTTTTTCTATTACTTATTTTTTTTTACTAAAAAGATCCAATATATAAATTACAATTAACAAGTCGGAATAAATATATTCATGTCAAATCTCTTCATAAATAAATTAGGTAATAATTTATTCAAAAACTCTGAGGAAGGTTTCTATGGAGAGAAAATTTGAAAACATTTAAGAAAGATTTAGTTTTATTTAATTCTTAGGTTTTTATTCCAGAAAACCGAACAGTCTAATAAAATGTTCCATAAGTTGGTATGTAGCTACTAAAAAGGTAGGCTAAATAAATAAGAGGAATCAATGTGTGTGGCCTCTGGCAGAATGACCAGCGCTGTGGAACACGTCTGTTTAATTTTTTGTTATTATTACTATTATTATTTTGTGTGTGTGTTGCATTAGTAATTATTGTTATGTTTATGTCTATGTCTAAACAAAGCTAGTTATAAATAAAACTGTTATTAAAAAATATACCAATAAAAAAATTGTTTTTGCTTTTATCAAAATTGATAAACAATCATTTCGACACTCCGTAACCTAATACACATGAGTCTCTAAAACTAAGTATAATATTGCAAAGAGGGTGGATATTGACACAGGAAATATGAGACAGTAAAAGGTATTTTACACTTAATCCTCGTGAAAAGCATTTGTACATTAGCTAGAACTAACCTTTTAAAATAATTTATATAAAATGTTAAAAAAGTTATATATTATATTGTATTACGTAAGTCAACGAATAGCATAGGTTAACGGATCGATTTTAGTTCAATATAGTATATGTTCTGTTATTCGTTGGTGTCTATTATAATTAGTAATTATATTTTTTAATTATTCTTGTTAGTAGCTAAGTTTTTCTCATTTCATCTCCTACATTTAATAAAGGCAATATTATGTTAATAGATATATATATATATAAATATACCTAATTTTGTAATAATGAAATCAAATAAATAAAAAAGCATTAAATATAAGTGAAACCTCAAAGTAAGCAGTTAGGAAATATTTAAAAACCCTATTCTATTTATAAGGCGTTACGTACTCAGTCCTAATTGTAGTAATTAAAGGTTTCTTTATATAAACCTTCTTTATATAACAAAAATAAAATTGGCAATATAATCAATATTTCTATGGAAAGAATAAATAAATCAATTAGTAAAAGCTAAGGCCGCAGAGCAGGCGGAAAATAACAAACGGATCAAAAATATGAGTCTTTACTCCAACTTCGATTTTGTTCCCTTTGGGCCTCTTGGGCTGTGGCGTTTAAGTGCACCGCAAGTACCGGTGACCCCAGAGCTGGTGCTATCCTCGCTTAACGAATAAGTATCGCAATACAGCCAGGATATGCTGCCAGCGTTAAGGGTACACTGCACAGGGACCAAACTTTTTAAATTTGTTTTAATTTTCATTTTATAAATTTTTAATTACCTATTATTATTCTTACTATTAGTAATTAACTACAATACAATATATATTAGAAACCCTATTATTTGATAAAGTTCACGTGTTTGTAAGTGGATCACATTATTCATTTATTAAGAATTATTATGCGAATAGCTTCTACGAATTAATACATTCTAATGTAGGGCAACGTTCTAATTGTTTCGGTTTTTATGTCCGCAACGTGTATAAAATCGTTAAAATTCATTAATTTTAATTGCTATACATACATATAATAACGTGAGTAACGTATATACAAAATGTTACACAAGTATACGTCTACCGTCAGGTTTTTTTTTTCACCGTCAGGTCATGTGTTCGTAACCCCGGCTGAGGCTCTTTGGCAATTAATATAATCATTTTTTTAGTGTAGCATCAAAGTACAGAAACATAGTCAATGTGCGCTAGCTTAATGGGTATTACATACTGCTGGTAACCTAGGTATATACTTACAAATATTGCCAATATAACAGTTACAGAAATGTGAAGGAATACTAATATCGAATGGTATCATATGATTCCGTAATAAGAAAAATTATTAGGGTTTTTCGAACATTCCTAAATTAATTAGTTAATTGGTAATAAATGGGTGTTATGAAAAACTTTTATTCAATTGTTTTTAGCATTATTTCTTTAAACAAACAGTTGCGAGTCTAGTTCAGTATTAATCTTTAGGATTTTTTATTTCGTGAAATTTAAGTCGCACCCACAAGTATTCTATCTTTTTATGGCCTCATAGACTAATTCGCGACAGTTATACAATCACAAGACATTTCATAATCTGTGAGAAACACCCACGCATATTCTCACAAATACTGCTGACTGTTTAGCTCCAAGTCTCAAATAGTCTTGAGCTAACCATTGTAACCGTTTCAGTTTTAATTATATATTTTTCATAACGCACCAGCGCGACCTCGCCTTTCGACTAGATTTTAAATGAAATCACAACAAACATTCCCTCTCTATCCAAGACAGTCCGTCCCTTTCTAAACAAACCCTTATTCATGAAGCGAGACGTTATTGATTGGGACGTGTAGCGACCTCTTCATACATATTGAATGAACCTTGGCGAGACCCAAGTCTTGTAAAAGATGGCCAGAGACAATCTTGAGATAATCAGGGCAGCGAGGTTATTACAATGTATTAAGTTTTACCTTAGATCTAATAGTTTGTTATATCAATCAATATTATGTAAATTCGTTCAATTATCGAACCGATAGAGATACATATTTGATTGCCTTCTGTGCCTAACCTGAAATTATTGATATGTGCATAACTAAGGCCCTGAAGTAGAAATAATACTTATACGATCCGTCAGGTTTATAAGTTTTAAAGTCGCTTAGTCATTGATTGAAAAAGGAAATTAAAGATATATTGATATCATACTATATTTTACATGTATTTAGTAATTTTAAACAATTTTAATTGTAAATTAATTCGACTTCCTGGTGGACAGAACTAAGCATACTTTGTGTTTCGACCACAATGCTATAGTATATATGTTACTGTAAAAGCTCGAACTGCAGTAAATCCTAAGATATTCCAGTAAAACCTAAGATCTCCCAATTCCTAATGGTAAATGTCCCAAAAGGTTTGCGATTCGAACTCTTACCACCATTTCGTTGGTAAATCTTAGGATTTACATTAATGGCACGGTAAATGTTGAAAAACAAAAATAATTATTAAGTTGGACTAGCTTATGTAAGCATTATGTTTGTATTTCGTTGTTAAATTCCAAATAGAGAACTACTGATTCAGTTAGATATGATAGAGATTGAGATATTCAGAGATATACGTTATGTGTTTTTTCAAAATAATTTAAATAAGTTGGTATTAGTTTTTACTTATTACTAACATACGATACCTTTATAATACTATGTACTTGTTTTGTCTAATAGTACATTAAAGTAAATAATTAGGAATTACTCATTGTTTTATTCCTAAAACCAACATCTACCAGCTGACAGTGGTAAAACCTAGCATATACTGAATTCGAATGGTAAAAGCTCGAAAAAATCGTCGTATTTTCAGAAATACTTACATTTACCAACTCATGTCGGTAAATCCTAAGACTTACACTTAAATCTTAAGATTAACCGTAGTTCGAACTTTTACAGTAACATATATACTACTTAAGCCCTTTTTTAAAACTATATATATTAATAAAGATACCGACGAGCTTACATGGTGAATGCCATGAGAGTGGATGAAGCGAGAGAGGTATGTCAGGACCGTAGCAGTGGAGATCCATGGTCTCTGCCTACCCCTTGGGGAAAAGACTTAATAATACAAATAAATAGATAATAAACATAATTATAACGGCAATGAAAATCGTGGTTATTTCTTTCTATTAAACTTTCATTATATTCTAATAGAAATATGGTCAAAAATATAATAACAAGTTATATAAATATATTTTTATTTTATTTATCTATGACAAGCCAATAGTTACTAATATGTTTATGTATTTTGTTAATCTGATAGGAAAAATTTACCACAAACTTAAATCATACTGAGATAACACTTTGAGCTATTTATAAATAAATATAATTTAAAATAATCTAGTATTAAAATCCTAACTATTTTGTTTGTCTTCTGAGAAAAAATAAACAAACCATGACCGTGATCAGTTTGGACACGTGGAATTAAAATAACTCTTCTAATTTAAGCGTATTTTATTTGGAATCTATCCCAATCATTAATCTATCATAGTAATTTTTGTTATTGCAATAACCTCCTATCATTGAGTGTGACGAGAAATCTATTTTTATTAATATAATATAATATTACGAAATCACGAATCAAAGAAGCGTTTAAAAATAGAACAATTACTTTCCACAGTCGTTTGAGGGTGTTCAGTTTAGAAGTCAGTATCACCTACTTCATCTATCTAATATAATATCTATAACGGCTCGATGGCTGGCCATGCGTCATACTTGTGAACGGGTGCTACTTGTGGTGACTGGTCGTACTTGAATTCGTGTATGCGGTGATGTTAGTTATTTCGACTATGTATTTGCGTGTTGTTCCCACGAGAATGTAAGTGCGTGCTCCTATTTCACCATGCCTCCTGCTGATAGAGGACAAATCTTTGTTTTTAATTTATTTTACTATTGTTTATTACTTAAGATGTCATGTGGAACATGGTGTAATGGTTGCAGCTCCTTAAAGTTGTGAAAAAAAAACATGGCGATTAAAAAAGTGGCGGAGAGTTTATTGCCAGTTCTTCTTTTCCGTTCAACGTCCTTGAATTGAAAACTAGCGGTAAATGTAAAATTAGAAACATTTATGTATATTTATTTTTCGGCGTTCATAAGTGTACATTGTGTTACATATATGAATAAATGATTTTTGACTTTGTCTTTGACTTTGAATATAAATAAGGAAAGTCTCTTTAGCTTTGAAGTAAGTAGCCTTGGACACCATGTCCTCCATTGCCAAAAGGAGGTTTTCATCGTCACGCCGCGCACAACGGCAGTATACGCCACTATCTTGCCTCCGTCAATGTTCTAGCTATTTTTAAGCCTGGCATCGCTAAGGATAATGGCAGACTGCAGGATGGTATGTGGAATTAAATGCTACTTTTGTGGACACGTGAGCCTCACCTCCCTCAGATAATTAGACTAGACTACTAAAATTAACGGTTGAAATAAAGTCTTCTCCAACATTGATTTCGTTCCCTTTGGAGAAGAGACTCATGTGCCGTGGGGTTCAAATGGCATTAATTAAAGATTTAAGTTGGCGTCTGGTAGATAGAACCGGTGACCCCAGAGCTGATGCTTTCCTCGCTCATCTAATAAGTATCTCAATACAGCGATGAAATGCCTCCAGCATTAAAGGTACACTGCTATAGGGACCAATCTTATTAAATTAATTTTACTTTTTTACTTATACATTTTATATTGAATATTGTAAATAGGCACAATTATATAATAACATTAATATTAATGTTTGGGGTACGGTGAGTAATCTCTTTTTCCCGCATGTGTGCGCAGAAAAAATACCTAGTGTCTTCTTTCTGCACTTTATTTTTCTATAAAACTATCAGGCCAGCTGCAGCTGTTTCATCAAGAATCCAAGACAGTATTCACTGGTTTGATAATCTTACCATTTCTTTTACGAGTTAAGAGACACACACACACATGAAAGTGATTAGATGATATTTTTGACAATTTTTGTTCGCAATTATGTAAAATCTCTACTTTGTTTAGAGGGTAGGTTTACGCTTAACCTACTTCCAGTTAAAGAGCTCCGACCTCATTTTCTAAAAATACTCCTGTAATTATTTTTAAGTCTGTAGTATAAATTATAGTCTTATGGGAAGTAAATATAAAATAGAACTGCATAATATTGACTAATAGGACAATTTATGGCTAGGAAATTGTAAAGTGTTTATGAATACGACTTCTTCGATACAAAAAGTGCTATCGGGATTTGTGTGCGATATTCCAGCCTACTCGATTGCGATGACGTTGCATGGAACTGAGCTTAGCGCTGCGCCTGATTCGTAAGTTCTCATGTCATCATAATATGTATGTCTCTTGTCTTACATCTTAATAAATTACGCGTCACGTTGTTTGTCCGCTATGGACTCCTAAACTACTAAACCGATTTCAATCAAATTTGCACACCGTGTGCAGTTTCATCTAACTTAAAAGATAGGATAGCTTACATATTAATTTATACTCGCAATATTATTTTATTGTAAATTATTTGTTTATTATTTGACAGTCACAATTCTAACAGATGGCACTGTGTTAAAAGTACCAACGTTTCAAATAAGCTACAATTTACATGACTGGTGTTCTCCTACCGTTTCCCTTGAATAGGTTACTTCTATGTAATATAACTAAAACCTTAGCCACAGCAACGCTCGGCCGGTCTGCTAGTATTGCATAATTGTTTGAATAAAATAAAACAAAAAAGTTCTCTGTTGATCATATTAATTATGTCAAGGTTCTTAGTAACAATGCCAGCAGCGACCCCTGGCGGTCCTTCGAGTAGTAAAACAAAACAAGCCCGGACAAGCTTAATCTATTTAAGGAATTTCTTAACGAATCGTTAAAAAACGTTCAAAACCAACCTTAATTGCTGATATACACTAAATATTACATTGAAATTAAGATTTTTAAAATTATTTAGTGTAATTATAAATTTGGCTAATTAATTAAGAGAAACCCACTAACTATCAGTATCTTAGTTTTTCAATTCAATGCAATATAAACTGTTACGTAATAAAAACTTAACTTTGAATAATTACATATTCTAATATATTTCTACATCGTCTGTATATCGTTAAGTGCAACGGGTAGAAATAAACAAACTAGAAACTCACAATAAAATTAATAACATTTTCAAATTTATTCTCTTGTCTTTGCTCAAGAGTTATAAGGCTTTTGTTTGTTTACTCCAATGAATGGGGGAGCGAAGAACAAAAGAAAATTGAAAAATCAATACGTAACTTGCTTGAATATAATCTAGCTACGGATTAGGGAAAATAGACGATCTTTTTCTTTACATACAACGTTGTTATGTACGTCTTATCGAACCAGTGACTCATTCTGCGGTATACTAGACATTTAACGCATATTTCGATTATTGACGATACAATGCGTGCGCATTACCTGCCAGCCTTGGAGTAGCAATGAACGGTCCACCGTCCGCAGCCACATCACAGCATCTCCCGCTTGGAAGTCCCTTAGACGGTGACATCGCGAATGGAGGAACATCCCCAGGCACTTGAGCAATTCCGAGGTAGAGGCTTGTATCACCGTCTTCCTCGGCGCCACCACCGGGGCAGTCCCGACGGCAGTTGTGGGCAACTTCTCCGTGTAACACACGTTATTGTTGAGGGCATTGGTCCGCGCTACCTCCGTCGGCGGGGGCACCACGGGGGCCCGCGTGTATATCGCGCCCCCGACGCTGACATTCTTATTCCTATCGAGCGGCACATTGTCAGTCAGCGGCGCTCTGAACGTCGTCACGCTCTTGCTCTTGCATTCCAACTTCTTCTTGTTGTTGTTGGCGGTGGAGAATCTCTTCCACGAGAGTGCATTGATGAACAGCGAGTGTTTCTTGAGGTTTTTCTCGAGGGCCGTTTTCTCGGAAATGATTTTGGCGGCATCGTCGAGGGTAGCTCGCCGTTCATCTCGCGTGAGTTCGCGGTTTTCCCTGTTCTTCGCGTTGTTGAGTCTTTCGTAGGAGTAGGCTAGGGCGGCACGGTCAGGCGGCGGCGCGGCGGTGGGCGGGCGCCGCTCTCGCGGGCTGAAGCTCAGCACGGTGCCCATGAGGCCCGCGCGCGTTGTCCCGCTAAGTTCCCGCATGCATCGCGTGTAAGGCGCGCGGTGGCGGCGGCCAGTATGCGGGTTCGATAGTCCCGCGCCTGCGTGGAGCCTCCCGGGGCCTATCGACCGCGGCGCGCGCACCCAGCTGACCGACACGCCACTAGGGGTGCACGATAACGATAACTGTTGCAATTTGCATTTCACCCCTAGATTCTTGTGTCTTGAGTTAAAGAAGTTTTTTTAATATCAAGAAAGCACTAGCGCGATCAATAGAACGAGAAAACTAGGCAGAGAATTACAAAAAAAGTACCAAATAACAATAACACCATATTTAATAATTTTTCACTTTATTTCAAAAGAATATTATAAATAAAGAAGGTATAAATTTATCATTTTATCGAAATTAAAAATCCAAGCCGTCCAAAGCCAACACTAACCACGCCCACCCTGATAAACAACATCCCCACTTGGTCACGGAATTACTGATCACAAATCTCAATTAACTACCTATCTCGTGCCGATCTGTGTCCAATATAAACAAAGGTGTGCTAAATGTGCTTACAACAACAAAATGGCCACAAAATTAAAAAAAATTGAAAGCTCATCTCAAATAGTTTTACTATATTATATATTTTAAGTAAGAGATCCAATAAATAAATAAATAAATAAAATAATAAAAGCCTTTAATGCTGTTTAGCTTATATAAAGTAAAGTCCCTAATCTATAATATCTGTCGGCAAACGGTTGTTTATTTATTTACAGCCAGTCGACAAAGGCCACCTCAAAATTTTCCAATCTAGGCATTCTCTAGCGGTTCTTATCGACATTGGACCCGCTATTTTTTTGTATCGTCCTCCCATCTTCTGCCTGCCTGCCTGAGAGATATGGTAGATACGAGATCCAAAATTCAACTTTAAAACTATAGGGGTAGTAGGCGATCAAAATGTAACAATAAGATTCAAATCAAATTGTGATTCGAATCAAAATGTAAAAGTTCGACAAACTACCTATACCTATTGTAGTGGTTGCTTATAGTGACCATAATTTTGTAAAAAGCTAATAACTTTTTTAATACTTTTAACACATATAGACAGTGTGAGTGTTTATAGAATGTCAAGTCCAAAGATTACTCCCACAAAAATAAGAGAAATGAATGTTATGATAAATTTCTTTTCATTTTCTTTGATTTTCTTATAAACCACTTTGAGACTTGCTAAATACAGCCACCGTCTCCTTTGTTGCACAGACATCCTTTGGCTCGGTGAATACTGAACGGCGCGCCTCACTCGATAGATCAATGCTCAATGTGTGGACGAAAGTTTAGCTCGATCGAGTAATACCGTATGTGAGTACTGACCTTAAGGCGAAAGATAAAATCTTTGAAAAGATTTTTATCTTGTTACGCCAAAGAAGTATAACTTCTAACGCGTGTACATAAGTTACGTTAAGTTAAAAGAGGCAAACGGTCTGGAGGCTCACCTGATGTTAAGTGATACCGCCCATGTACAATCACATTGCCAGAAGGCTCGCAATCGCTCTGTCGGCCATTTAAGAATTGGTACTCTCTTTTCTTGAAGGACCCTAAGTCGAATCGGTTTGGAAATACTTCAGTGGGCAGCTGGTTCCACACTTAACACTAGACGACGGACGTCCGGCCTTGTAGTTCCCAAATCTGCAAACATTACATAATAATGCGGTAACCATCTGTCTCGATTTTCCCTATAATTGAAAATCCAGTTATTTTCCCGGTTTTTCTGCGTCAAAAATCAACCTAAATCCGCAGTGGCTGACCTGAATACAATTTTCATTACGCCGTTATCATGAAAAAGACTCGTCACATTCCCATTGACACCTAGCTTTTATTCAAACTGAAAATTGGATAGCTTTTGCTCTTGTAAACATACAAAAAGCTTTGCATGCCCTCAACCCTGAGTTCATACATTAGAATCATGCCAATGAAGTTTTGTGTCGACGTTCGCTATTAACATTTGTTAGTAAGGTCTTTGTTTAGACAGGACCGCGTTATCTTAGACCCAAAAATCAAAATGTATAGAAAATACAAACTTAGGAAACTGGTGACTTATAATTCAAAATCATTTATTCATTTAGGAAACACAATGTACACTTATGAACGTCAATAAAGAAATACATATTAAATACTTCTAATTTTACATTTACTGCCAGTTCTCAAATCAAGGGCGTTGAATGGACGAGAAGAACTGGGAATAAACTCTCCGAATCTGAAGATCAATATAGAATTGTAGCTGGATTATTTTTACTAAGTAGTCAATCACGGTACAGCACAGATTCGTGTTTCAGTGATTCTCCCCTTCAGGTCTATTATATATTATTTTCAAACGACAAAGGTGTACTTTAAAGATATATATGGAAAGGACCAAGGGGATGAAGGAGATGAGGGCGCCCCAAAAAAAGGTGGATAGAAGAAATAGCAGCGGTAGCAGGAAGCGAATGGAGAAAGAAAGCCATAGAAAGAACTGGAAGAAGACTTTTCCCGTGAAGGGGTTCCGATCGAAGGTACTAAAGGTAGCTAGGATATAGGATAAGAAGATATAAATAATGTAAAATGTATGTAAAAAATCTAAGGTGTATATTTTTTTGTCATGATTGGAAATTGAACGGGCTCTTTATTATCTATTATTATCAAAGGTGTTTGAGTTCATGCTGTGGTGATGCAACTACGATATCATTATTCTTCATACTAGGTGTCCCTATTTAAAACAATCTGAAGTTTACATTAGAAAAAAGGAACCCACGACCAAGTTTTTTAATTTTTGGATACGATAAACTTGCAATTTAACTCGTATATATTTTTTCCTGTGTTTAGAACAACCAATCGTATGGAATTATTATTCCATACAATCGTTTTTGACAAACAAATGCTGCTACAACAAAATACTACGCATTAAAATTCGTAACGCATTAAATCTCTTGTGTAATTTCTTAATTATAACAGAAACCAGAAAGATAACGAACATAACATAATAATAATAAATACCGATTTTTTCCAATGTTTATACATAATTTAGATTTGTTATATATTTTTTCTTGTTACTCGATTCGAAATTCCATCAGTACCTACCATTGATCGGTGGCTTCCTGCAACCTAAACTATCATACTCTATAATTCCCTATATAGATCCCTTCACTATAACAACATTCCGAATATCTACAAATATATTTGCGCCCCCAACTTGTTTCACCCCTTAAATACCTAGTTATAGTTATAATTCAAAATTGACTCTTGTTTCGCTGTTTTAAAAGGGGAACATTGTTTTATTAACATTTATAGAGGTGCAAAAACACATGCAGAATTGCAGGTTTTTTAAATGTAGAGGATCACCGTAAACATTCCTTAAAGCATGCACAAAACTTATGTTTACGCGAGTAAGACAATACACGGATTTTGCGAGAGTAAAGCAAAAGACGAAACTATGCCGAGTTTCGTTTGATTGTCAAGTGGAAATACAGATCGTAAAGCGTGTCTCAAAAAAAAATCAATATAATGTATTCATATCGGTAACAATGTACACTTATGAACGTCAAAAAATAAATATATATATGTAATGCTTCTAATTTTACATTTACTGCCAGATCTGAAGAACTGGCAATAAACTCTGTGTCTATGTATGTGTCTGTATTAGAGACACTGTCGGCAAATCATAATCAATCGAAATATGCCATTATTTTGTCGATCGCTTTACAGTGATAACGCGTAACGTTGGTAGAGTTTTAAGATTCTTTGTCCATGCACAAACACCCATGAAATTATCAGGCGCCTGAAAGTGACCCCAGAGCTGGGGGCTTTACTCGCGCATCGTATCAACATCGCAATATTTTAAAGTTATCATTGTTTTATTTTTATAAAAAATAAACAACTTCGTTTTATTATCTTGTAATTAACAAACGTTATTAAATGGTTCAATGCTAAAATTAATCATTATAAAGACAACTTCTAATTATAATTGTAATTAAACACCTCTTCGTTAAAATGTTTAATGTTAATATGTTTCGAAATATGCAGATATAAATGTAAAATATAAATTGTCTGTGGCGGGTGAGCAAACGTCGGCTCCTATTTGCCATTTCACCCCACTTCGCCGGCGACACCCCTTTATCTGAACGGCTTTGATGTGAACCGACACTCAATAATTGGACGGGAATAGACATGAGTTTTCTGCGGTTTTCATTGACTTTGCTATTTAATTATTGGGGTTTTCTTTAATAAAATAAATTATTTGGCACCTAAGGAAATTAACATCGTCGTTTCCAGTTTTTTTGGAAAATTGTTCCAGGATGATGGGGAAATAAATATAAAATTTGTATCTAAAAAAATATCTATGTAACAGCAAAAAGCATTTTTTACCTCATGGCTTGAACGTGGGACTCTAACCCCCTGAGGTCGTAGATACAAACCCCGGCTATGCACTTATAGACTTGTGTGACATTTAACACTCAAACTCAAAATATCTTTATTCATATAGCTATAGGTAAACAAGTACACTTATGAACGTCAAAAATAAGTTTTTGAAGAATTAATTGTAAATTTACATTTACTACCACTTCGCAAGTCAATTATATTTACATTACATTATTATTCGCATTATTTATCTTCATAATATTAATTGAAAGTGACAACTACATAATAATTATATAAGTGAGGTTAATAAGTTTTATATCAGTTCCCTTCAACTTCAACCTTATTCCGTATAATGATTATGATTATATATACATATATATAAATATATATATTAGCTGTTTTCGCGAATTTCGTTTCTCCTTAAAGTGATGTTACTAAAAAGGTAGTACATAGCAACATGGAACTTTTTGCTATGCTACCCCAGAGACCGTTAGATTTTCTGGAATGAATTTTTTAAAAGTTTTTCTGTGAATTTTTCTCTATATAAACCTCAGAGTTCAAGTCATAAGATTTTAATTAACAAATGAAAAGTAGGGGTTAATCATAGAGGGTAGATGAAAATTAAGGGTTGTATGTATTTATGTATGCTGTATCATAAAAAAATAAAAACAAAAAATGTTGTCTAAAAATAATAAAATATTTTTTGGGGTGGACACCCCTTATAGTTTAAAAAATAGATAGTAGCCGATTCTCAGTCTTACTGAATATGCATAAAAATTTATAAGAATCGGTCGAGCCGCTTAGGAGGAGAATGGGAACGAACATTGTGACACGAGAATTTTATATTGAGATTTTATTACGAGATTTTATACCGAATCGAGTCGTTTTCTTTATTCATTTTTTTAGACCCATAGACACCCATTTTATTGGGTGGCCGGCCTTTAAGGGAAGAGTATTAAGTATACTCTTTTTTTAAACAATTGAGGTCGTATCTTCCAGGGATTCCCCCACCGGCAGTACACAGTTCGCTAGTTCGCAAAAGAAAATGTCTTGCGACCGGACCATGGAATACTTCAGCCATCAAGGTGATGTGGATGAAATGTTGAGTTAATACGGCTCGTACTGTGTAGAAACGGAAAAATGAACAACCCAAACAACTGTTCAGAACACACAATGAGATGAGACGTGAAAATTTGTCTTAATTAATGAAAAGAAATTTTACATAGTACATAAGTAGTTACATTATTAATCATATCATTCATTGTCAATTCTTATATTATTTTATCAAATTAATATTAATTAACGTTTAACTCAAATAATCATTTACTTATATAAAAAAAAATCTCCAAAAGTAGTTCATTAAGTACCTAGATTTAAAAACTCTAGTAGGAAGATATTTGAATGTTTTTGGAAAATTATTATGAAGCAAGTGTTTTTCTAATACAATTATAGATAAATTATGGCATAGCAAATTTCTCCCCAATTCAACGGCAGTTGTCCATTCTAGTTGACTTCAAAATATTTGTTTTTGTGAACGAATAAGGATATTTCTAGAATATTCTGATTGTGGTTTATATAATAAAAACCAAACTTGCTATATAGCTTATAGAAGTATAGCATAACTACAAGCGTACATACTACATATTATATTCCATTCCAGTTGACTTAAAAATATTTGTTTTTGTGAACGAATGAGGATATTTCTAGAATATTCTGTATATAGCACTTGCTGTATATAGCACTTGCTGTATATAGCATAACTACAAGCGTACCTACATATATTATTATTTATGCAAAACCTATTTCTCCGACGCTACAGCATAACACAATTTTAAATTATTTTATAATACAGACAGAACCAAAAAGAGAACAGAAGAGACCAAAGGCTTTGCCCCTGCATGGAATATTTTCAGCACTATAATGGAAAATACCTCTTTCGCGGCATTGAAGTGTTTAATTGTAGTTAATTCTATGTCGTAAAAATTGTTAGGTCAAATAAAACTCGTCATAATAAAACAAAAAAGGTTTTTTACAAATTCATCTATCATCAATGTCTTATAAATAAATAAGTGTATTTTATCAATAATGTCAATTAATTATGGTATACTGATAACACAGAATTTACAATACTAAAATCGATGAAATAAAAATATCGAATTGTGTTTCTAAAAACCTAGATATGTAATAATGTAATAATCAACATACTTTTATAATAATAAAAATTCATTATTAATTGTCTCTTTTGTTGACCTATATCCTCAAGTTGAGTGTTCTGAAGCCTGTAAGACCGGGCACTACCTTCTTACGCTAGAATTACAAATTCAAATAGCGAAAATGTTTTAATATCTATTGATGTATAGAAAAAAAGGGGAAAAAATCACGCAGTTGCATCGCCCGCTCACCCTAATGAGTTTATCGGAAGCCTCAACAGTACAATGTAGGAACATAAGCCATAGTTTATATTTATTTATACCACTCAGTCGGGATTTTATGATACTGACATGTATGATTGATATACATGTATATAATATGTGTTAATCATCTGTAATTAAGCTCAAAGCTACCGCAAATGGCATACAATGTGGAATCTATTTTGGAGCCAATCGTAAAACCCGACAGGGCAAAAATAACTGATCATTACTGTATAAATTTATCAACCTTATTTCGGTAAGAAATAATGGCAAATAGCTATATGTATATCAAACGCAATTCATTATATATTTACTATACATTCTGAGTCCTAATTTAACAATTAATAGTTATTTGTCAGTTAATTTAAATTAAACTATTGAATACTTTATCGGGAAACTCCTTACAGCATTTCATGTTCATACATTCAGACACGATAGCATTATTATTAAAGGGATAAAAAGATAGTTCGAAACTACACATTGGGAAAGCTATTGAATATTGTGACATTTCCCGCCAATACCATGAATATCAATGCCACTTTCAAGATTGATTTTCTCTATGGAAGGGTTAGACCGTGTATAGATAATCGATAGTAGCTTACAGCTATATAAAAAGAATTATAGAGTACATTTTTAATTAATTAATCCAAATCCCTAGAGAGTCTTATTATAATTTTCAGTATAAATTCGAATTAAACGTATCATGAATAAAAACAACGATATGAAAAGAAGTAAATAAGACTAATAACAATATTTATTAGAACAAAATCTAAGGTATTTTCTCTTGAAATAAAACAAATTTATATTTCAATACACACTAATGTAGTCCAAACAGACGAATCAAGCGATTAGACCCAGACAGATCATTTTGAAGGGTGAGGGACTATAGGGTGAAAATATTTAAAAAATCATTGTGTACCCTATATTATTAGAAATAAGATTCACTTTAGTGTATCCTAAATATGACGTATTGCAATAACTAAACACAGGGCAATGAACTATGCCAAAATGTGGACATACTCAAGAAATTGCATTCCAGCGTAGTATAATTACAACATTCCTCTTTTGACTATGTAGAGATTGTATAGCTAAGATATTGAGGTTTTTCAGATATAATCTAAAACTAAAATAGAATGTAGATCTCAATACTTTATGAAACCAGAGACAAGTTACTTACTGTTTTGGTTAAACTATGGAAAATGTAAGCAACAAATTAGAGTTTCGTTGTTTACGAACCTTTATATGTTATATCGAAAAATTATACCAATGCTAATATAAAGTTTTTTTCCTTGTCACTCATATTTGACCTTGCTAAACCCTTGGTATTAAGGTTTTGTTTTTCTGCGTTTAATTATGCGCTTGTCGTCTGCGTAGGTATATTATTTAGCACATTATCGAAAAAAACCTGTTAGATATTCTAGAAACGAAACATTTTAAATATCGAAAAAGAAACCACTACATACATAATACGAATTATTTATTAATTCTTTAGATTGTTTCACGCCAGTCTGGCGGTGTCGGTAAATGATCTTAAAATACGCCACCTACCGGAATCTAAAGTGAAACTAAACAAACAAAAGAAGCGGAAGCAGTGTTAGCCATATGTTACAACCACTAGGTCGAGAGCTTGATCCCAATTCTATATGAACACACACAAACCCGCCATGTCCCATTTCGGTTACGGCAATTATACATAAAAATAACAATATAAAGAACACATCGTTATAACACAGACGCGTGCGTCACACGTTTAAAAATATAATGTAGGGTGGCATAAATACAAACAAAAATTATTTCAATTTTTTTATTAGCAGTCATGTAATAATACATTCTCGGAACAATTTAACGCAAATATCTTAAAAGGCAATACATTTATTTTAATATCCTTATGAAATATCATATCATTATTAAAATACGAAATACTTTTAACTTGTAAATTAACTTGTGTTCATAAAATCATCAAAGGTTTTTGGTAATAACATCGATATGGTAAATTTATACGAAAAATTTCAGCACCTCATTAGTGTTGCGTCAAACGCACTTTGCACAAAACACACTACACTCATGACCCTTTGTTTTTTTTATTTAAAACGCTTTCAGCCATTCCATAAAGAATATCTATTTTTTTAAATTGTGGCTTTTATATTTTATACTTTTTTTTGCAAAGGGCTGCGTTTTTAAAACGCGTTCACAAAACCGTAGTTATAACATGGTCCTTAAAAATCCTAAAAATACATAAAATCTATGCTTAAGTCAAAATTCAAATCAGTCGAGAAAATGCTATATTTGTGAATTTTATCACCCTGCCCGTCAACTATCCATAGAGGTACAAATGTCTGTAGCTCTATCGAAGTATTATCTTTTAAATTATATACTCAACATTTATTAGGTGACTAGAGATTTGCGATTTTTTGACTTAGCTCTAATATAAAAAAATAAGCCTACGCGACAATACAATTCTGTGTCATTATTTCCCGCCACAGATGATTTCGCACAAGTTGAATAACCTTAACCTATTTAGAGATCCATAGAGAATGTCTCCTGTGATTCGTCAAAGGAGATGGAATTCGAGCGAGGCTTATGAGAAGACGTCTGTAGGTGGGCAATAGGTCCCGAAGGATTCTTCAGCATCGAGACTGGCAGTGCACATTTCGGTGGTGTTTTTGAGATCGGTGACTGACTCAGTGACATCATAAACGACCTCTCATATACAATCCTGGTACCTGAAATGAAAAACAAAATTAACAATCCCATAAACAAAAAACGATACCTTTTGGCGCCCTTTTTATAAATAATAATTCATTTAATAAACATTGAATTCTAAAGTAGACAGAAGATATTAATAATTTAACATATCAAATTTTATTGCTTATTTGAAATGCACATAATTATAAACCAAACTCATTCGATAATAGACTTCGACTCTCGAATGTAAACAAGCGTTTATGACCTTGAGTCTGACGCAATTTTTTGTAATAAAATTTATAAATATACTGATTCCTTACATCGGATTTATGCAAAATCTTACAAACCAAATATATGACGGATATCTAATGTTATCGAATAGATAAAGCTTGTCTTCACGTGTTACAGAGAAGAGATAAGAAAATAAATGACCTTGTTTTCTTATCTCAAGTAGAACTAGATAGTATGAATAATATTATTATTGTTTATTTTAGGTTATATAACTATACGATTAACGTTTTTAATTTGGCTGAGAGTTAAGAACGCCGTATAGTATTTTCTGTTTACGAAGTGTTTTAGTAAATGTGTAAAATTTCGATTGCATAGTATAAGTAATCGTTTAAATAATATTTATTTAGTAATAAATCTTTAATACATTTGCATTAAAAAGATAACGATTTAACAAATGTCGAAACTTCAGTCATCACATTTTTTTATAACTAATATAAAATTACTTTTATCTTTACTATAAAGTTCTATATTTTTTAGATGTGAGACAAATTGTAGCGTCCACGAGGTAACCGGTCATGTCTAAATTTACTATTACCTTCAAGCTTCAATTAAATGTAATTAAGCCAAGTAGCTGTAACGTACAATTTACTATGTACGTTACAGCTCAGCGTTATCTCATACCATTTTAAGGTACTAAATTAAATTTGACCAATTGAATCTGTGATATTACATATTTAACTTCTGTATGAACTTTACACCTGTGTGGACTATTTTTTTAAATAATCGGCCTAAAAAACAATATGATTGATAAAAAAAATATTAAATAAACAAATATGTATATATCAAAAGCAGGAAAACCACTGAACGTCACAAGAATTTGTTCTTTTTACTTATTAAATGTCACATGTTTTTATTAAATGTCAGTTTTAGGTTAGAATATCTTGAGTTTGTTTATCAATATCGCATGTTATATTACGTAACAAAAACAATGTGCTTTGCACGTGCCTTATATGTTTTTCTAGTTTCTTATTTATGTTATTAAGTGTCATTTTCACGTGAATATTTATGTGTCATATATGACACATAAACATCCGGCACTTTAAAACATCGAACGCGTGTGGTGGTAATTGGTATTTTTTTCTGCCAGCCGGCGAGTTTAAATAGATTATTAACAAGCTTTTATTCATTAAGTTGCGAATGATTCCGTGGGTCCAGCCCCAAGAATATAAACGTAAGACTTATAAAACTTGAAGTAAACAAATACCTCCAGGTGTTGTAGAGTAAATGGTGCCTCCAGGAGTGCTGGAGTAGACATCTGGCATTTGCGAAGGATCCGTTATATGGACACGCCTAGTCGGGATCGTCTGGCTATGCGTCGCCCTTGCAATTGGTGATGCGGACATTATTTTCTCTAATCACAACACACACTTGTTAAATTCAAGAAACACTGAGCCGAGTTCAACCGGCGACTAAAATAAATACGCTAGCTCCGAGCCACTCACACGATAAACCGATAACGTAAGCACACAACGCACACATTGATCATGTGTATCGAAGTGTTCAAAGAATAACATGTTTTTCTAATGGTGTAAAAAAAAATAGTGTCATGTATTTTTTGTCTATACGATTATAATGACTAACATTTAAATGTACTAATTATTTTGTTTTTGGGTAATAACAAGATGTGGAATGTGGTATTGCGCAGTGCAGATAAACAGGTTCATAGATTTTACATTTGGGTAATCTATTGTAGGTGGTTCCAAGGAAAACAATAATATTATTTCAAACTAAAATTATTGGACTACATTCTATTGCGCATTTGTGAATACGATGTGTCTATTTTAGCGTTATATTTAATTTAAAACTATATTATATGGTTTCCATTCCCCAAAATTTATTACACAAGTAGTGTTTGCGATAACCAAAAGATAATAAAAAAAAATACAAATTAAACCTCACGGCCCACGTAACATTTTTGACAAAAAGTAAAAAATATTGACTCTACCATAATCGATTACCTGACATGTTTACATCACGTACTAATCTTTGCCAACATTACTCACACACGTACAAAAGTTAATGCGTAGTAGTTTTATTTTATAATATTATGGTGACATAATTTACATCCAACCTGATCAGAAGTTAGATAAACACATTTTATTAATAATTTAGATATGGAAACAGTAGTTCAAAACAATAGCTGGATTTGGTTAAATTAGTTGCACACCTTTTTTCTTTCTTATTTCGTGACTTCTATATTTTTATTTATGTACCATTTCTTATGTAATAGGAGGCAAACGGGCAGGAGGCTCACCTGTTGTTAAGTGATACCGCCGCCCATGGACACTTATATTGCCAGAAGGCTCGCAATTATTCTAGTCTGAGTCTAGTAATATAGATTATCAGAGAATAGAAATTCAACGATATTAATTTGCCTTATATTGGATATTATTTGTTTATGACTACCCAGTTGTATTATACAATATTTCTCAAGAATAAATAGCGTTTCTTTTCTGGAGATGCTACTGAGCTGATAGTAAAAAATAGGCGATTTAAAACTTTATGAAAAAGTTATCTAATATTTTGTTTTCGAAATATTTGTAAAAGAAAAACAAATAACAGCACACACACTCGCGATGTACGAGAATATTTTTATTTTATCACCACGTGTTATCAACCGGTTTTAAAGATGAAACAGCCTTGATCTTTAACGACATAGCAACGGGCATATTCGGTTAGTGTGTCAATAATGCTCCTGTCATCGTATGTTTTTAATAAGAATATTTAATATTAGTTGTAGTCTATGTTTGGTTAGTATAATTATAATTAGTAAAACAAAATAAGTACAAAAAATTTGGGTTTTTCCAAATTTATTATATACAAAATACAGAAAAAAATAATAAAAATACAATCATGCGCATTATCAATTGAAGTTAACGAGCAAATATTGAGAAATGTTGATAATAGTTTCTTAAGTCGTAACAAAAAGTTGCCGCCCGAACAGGGACTTGAACCCTGGACCCTTGGATTAAAAGTCCAATGCTCTACCGACTGAGCTATCCGGGCAATGATGAACAACTTGAATAATTGCAACGATTTCGGGCGTGCCTTTTATATCTGAGTTTTTTTCTAACGTAGCAATAGTTTTTACTTCGTTTTTTATATTCAAAATTCATTCTTGTGTTATTTTTGGTTGACGTCGTTTCTACTTAACATAAGACATAATTTTTTCCGTATACCTGCATTTTTGTTCGCCTTCTGCTCTAGAATTGTTTATGTTAATTGAGAGAATATTTGGTATTCTATTCACAACTTTCAATACACACATTTATGTGCCTGGTATTGCAATAAATAGCTATATTCATACGTGACTTGCTGAATACTCCTTCATCGCGAAAGGATTCACACACAAATGATTCAGCATAATCCAAGTACTTACTTCAAATGAGCCAAATAGACACCATATAGTCCTGAAATGGTACCCACAAAAACCAAAAACCTCATTAAATGCAACTGCTGTATCTAAGGTTTCAAAGACTCCAAAATTAGGTACATCCGGTAAGATGTCAAATTACACTCCGTCCCTGATTTTGCAGGAAATATCTGCTAAAAAAGCTGCTGCTAATATGAGAGAGAGTCTAATTGTGATTTAAAAATAAGTTTTTTCGTTTTAATTGTTCCTATTTAGTCTCATATCCTCAAATTGAATTGTTCAAAGTTTTATTTTTGTACTAATGTGCGAAAGGTATTTTACTAGCGTTTTAGATGACTATGACCCCCAGAATTACCCTATTACGGTACTATTCGGTATTCGGCCTAACCGGCTACGTTACCAAGTACATATTCGGTCCAGTGCCAACGGTCAAGAAAGTTTATATAATATTATGTTATCTTAAGCAAAGGTCGTGGGTAAACAATCAACATCTGTCACTTTTATTTCGCACAATTTACACACACACATTTACATCGTCATGAGATGTAAGACCTCAACCAATGTGATTTATGTAAATATTTTTAACACCACTATGTGCTGAAGTACCCCAAATACAAGAGATAAACTTCAACAAAACGTTTTTAGTAAAAAGAAGCAAAATATGCATTCAATTTTAATACTATTCCGGAGTTCAACTAACAAAAACCTTTTCGCATTTAAACCAACCCTACCAGGATCATAACCTTTTAACAAACTCATTTAAATGAAAGTATACGACATAGGTTACGTTTCCTAATATTCGGTAAGGTGCAAAATATTCGGTATTCGGCGATTAAATTCTTCCTTCCAATAAGTAACAATGGATGAATAATAAAAGTAAAGCTATAATAGAATGTTATGGAATGAAATAATAGAGTTTATAATTTATTTATTCCATAACAATAAGTCGATCATTAAAAATAATATTTTTTATACATTAGTCACGTGACACAAACGGTCACAGATTAGTCGAATCATGCCATAGGGAATGGTGCGACGCCATCTTGTCTAGAGAAGAGTTTTGGCGGGTTCTTGAAATTTTGAAATCCAATATTCAGGATTATTGTGTAGTATCTATAATCACAAATAAATGATCTGAAATAGTTTTTAAGATCTTGTCAATCCATTCATATAGTGTCATAAATAAAACCCAAAACCTTTACACACACTGTGTACCTACTACTGCCCTGCGATTCTGTAACTCACTTTTCGAACTCACACAGCGGTTTTTGCATCGGCGGTCGCTCTCAAATCAGTCGTGAAGCAGTCATTTTATTTATGATTTGGCATTCTGAAAAGGTGGGAGCTTGTAGTTTATTGTTTATCAGAATGCCAAATCATATGAATATAAATAATATATATAAAATGACTGCTTCACGACTGATTTGAGAGCGACCGCCGATGCAAAAACCGCTGTGTGAGTTCGAAAAGTGAGTTACAGAATCGCAGGGCAGCACGTGCACGTGAGACGAAAATGTCTTATCCGACAATATTTCCAGTCCTTTACCATACCATACTATATAAAGCAAGGCGCTCTTTAATAAAACTTTAAATAAACTTATGCTATTATTTACTATAAACCTATGTCGAAATAAGCTTGTTCGGTGATCACTAAAACACAATATAACACACGTGTGAAAAAAAAACAAAATATGTTATCAGAGATTATCAATCAAAAGATGAAGTGACATAAACAAAGTTTATCTTTGAGTTCCGAATAATCATGCATATTTTAAATGTTGTAGGCATAGCTAGAATAAATTATTAAAGTTATACGAGATCCGATAAATAATATACCTACCCATATAAGGGTAAGATTCCGAGACCTAGCGCTCTTACTCAAAGGAATACTCGAAATGATCGTAGGTAAACCTCCGTAAATTAATGAAAAGAACCTTCGAGAAGGGAAAGTAATTAAAGAAAATCATATCCTTCGAGAGTAATAGGTTATAACAATTATTACTTTACTTGAAAAGTGTTCTAAAAAAGTAAGAACATACCATAGTTATTTGAGGTAAAACCATGAACTGGGATTAGTAGATATTATTTATTTTTTACACTTCATTAATTTTAAAATAACATACTTATAAAAAAGCAGGTTACAGAAGTTATTAGGCAACGGGCCTTATCGCTAACAAACGATTTCTTCCAGGCAACCTTAGTAAAGTACAAGAAGTGCATAAATAATTAACAAAAAATAACTAAGTATATCTAAAATAAAGTAGAATAAAAAAAAATAGATAATAAAAATAATATAATCAAAAATGTAAAGGCTAATCTATATCAATCACCCTATATTGATTCACAATTAATATATATGAGTAGCCAATTACGAGGCAGAAGATAAATGCTCCAAAAAAAAACAATTAATTACTTTGTTATCTTAATGAGAGTCCAAACGCTGTCAAAGCTAGATCCAACTGCACTCAGAAGCCACGATTATTAAACTTCTATCTATCTATACGAATTTTTTCCCCAGGTTGCTATGGTTATGAATTCATTATACTTCCTTGGGCCAAATTATGGACAAAAATAATTGCTGTGAGAATAAATATGTATGTATTCAATAGAAATCCATTGTTATTTTCACTCTTTAAGTCAATCATTGTTCAGTATCAGCCAAGCGGTTAAGCGCTCAATATAAGATTGGAGTATTATAAGTTCCATTTTTATGGACAATAAAGCTCGCTCGCACTACTCTGGCGACATGCAAGGAATCCGTTTAGATTTACCAGTTCGAACTCCTGACTTCAATCCAATAGAGCATGTCTGGTATGTTCTAACTGCGCAGTTATGAATAGATTAGCTCGTGAATTTAATTCTATTATGTATACATTGTTCGTTGTAATATAAGAAAATCCGTAACGTCAGTATTTATGGATTGTAGAAATATAGAATAATTAATTATATATTACGTTACGGCGTTATAGCTGCTCAGTTTATTCTAATCTGTGGAATATTTGCGCCAAATAGAAAAATCTCAATCCCCCGTATACAGACAATGAATTGAAAATAGTAATACATAATAGTAGGTGCATATAAATTACATAATTACATAACAGAATCTTTATTAATTATTGTTATTTGTTAGTTATCTTATTATTGTTACGTAGTATTACTACTGTGATGTGGTTAATGAATGTGAATTTATTTTTGTACGAAAGAAGCATTGACATACACCGGAATAAAAGAAAACTTTTTATACGACTCTATTCTCTGTGCCTATACATACGCACAATATAATTAGATCAGATTTTAATTAATATCTAATTAATAATATTAGAATTTAAGTCTAATAATAAGGCAATTCTTTCATAAACAAAGGTTTTTACTCTTAGTCTATGAACAAAAGCAGAAGCCCTATTACTTCGTTTAAATTTTTATTTGTATAAAAAAACAGTTCTTTACATATTCAGAAATATTTACAGTTAGCTTTTGTATGGCCTTATGACTTTTCAGCGCGATAAGTATTTTTAAGTCAAGGTGAGAGTTCTGCCCGTGGGAATATATATTATGTAAAACGAAATGTATTCATATTGGTAACATTATTGTATTTTTGAGCTTAGCTAATTAAGAATTTTGTTATATTACACAACATATAGTCAACAACCTATTAAAACAATGACGTACATTATGACTTTAAAACGTCCTTTCAAATAAAAAAACCACTACCCATATTATATTTTTACGCAAGAATCACGCATTAAAAATATATACTTAATTAATAAATAACAAAGTTAATATGTTACTTTTTAGACAATCTATATAACGTGTACTCATAAACATATTCTGTTTCGAAAAGAAAAACTTTACTGCACAAAACAAACACTGCGATTCCCTGTGTTGTGGGCAGCTAGTATATTCTATTTCACATAGGTACTCATGATTATAATAAGGAATAAATTCTACATAACACGAACTATAATTTTACTACAAACAAATAGTTTATTTTCGGTTACAGACAGGATTAGAAGACTTTGCTTAAGATTGTTAGTGAATGTACAAATTGAATCGAGTCAGAGTTTTTAAGAAAGTGCTTAAGGATTAAAGGGCGTCTGTAAGAAACAAAATGCGTTTTTTGGTTGGCTTATATGTAGGTTTGCGTCGTGTTTGATGGGGTGTAGTTGGTGTTTGTTTCCAAAAAAGTCGGCCATTAAGCGTAGTAGTCTAACTGTTAGTTAAAGTTTTATTTCGTCGTACAATATTGAAGATAGGTGTGAGTAGTGGATAGTCTTAAGTAATCATTAGTTTAGTTTTACTGAGTAAGGGCGTAAGTTTTGAGGTGATAACGATATTATAAATCGATGAACGCCGGCTGCACGCACGAAGAAACCTGAGTCATTGTCACGTTCCGCCTGAGTCGAGCGTGCAAGCGAGAGCGCAGAACAAGCGATAGAGAGGCACGATCGGCCTAAGCGTTTTTTTTGCAATTAATCTATATAATTTAATTTAAAATATTATTTTAAAAAAATTAAAATATAACATGATAATAATGCAAATATAACATATAACTATTTGCATAATTATCGAAAAATTATAATTTTCAATTAACTCATTTGTATTATACAAAATAAATATTTTTAATTATTATATAAGTGGAACACTTCCCTCCATTAAGATGATGCAGATTTATGGTGCAGACAGGTGATAAGAAATGTATTAGAGCAAGGCGGAAGGAATGAACCCAAACATGAACCCAACATAATATACTTTGTAGAATACAATCAGAGAGAATCAAGGCGACCAGTAATACATTTGAGATTGACAATTCGACAAGGCCTTCGCGAAATTTGTTCAAAAGGAAGAAGCTGGTATTTAGGAGCACCAGTAACCAGTTAAGTATTATAAATCAAAGGTAACAATGTAGAATTTTAACAAGATAATACCTATATGTATATTATCTAGTGACCTTATTTCATATGATATCAGTAATCCCATTAAAGCTGTATCGAATGTTTTAAATTTTGAATCGAGGCTATCTGCAGATGTATTATGACTGCAATGGACTGTACAATTTTTGTTTAAACTGGGTTTATTATACAGACAAGTACATACATCTCACATGGATCTGCATTAATCTTTTTTTAAGTAGGGTTAAACTTAGTAACACACGATATTTTATATATATTACTAGCGGGTCCGACAGACGTTGTCCACACGACTTATATACAAAAAAAAATATATCTATTTTGTAAATCAATTTCGATTCCATTTGAACACACGAAAATTTAATCAAAATCTGTCCAGCCGTTTAGGAGTTTAATTACGAACACATGCACAGAAGATTTATATATCTACCAGCTGTTTATTTGCTGTATAACCTAGATACCTACGGCAGCGGCATTGCCCGGCAGATCTATCTTCAAAATCTAAATAATTTATTCATAAAGGTAACTTAATGTACACTTATGAACGTCAAAAAAGAAATACATATATATTAAATTTAAAAAGAAAGAAATATATATTAAAAAAAATATATATAAATTAATTAGCAAGCAGTCTTACATTCTCGTGGGAACAACATGCATATATACACAGTCGAAATTAGTAAAATCACCGCATACACGAATTCAAGTACGACCAGTCACCACAAGTAGCACCCGTTCACGAGTATGACGCATGGCCAGCCATCGGCCCCTCGTCATACTTTAGGGAGAGAGACAACCCGACGCATGGACGTCAGTGTGCTCGTCATATCATAGACTATATACTGTAACTGTCTTTGGCCATACTATAAACTGAATACTGATCGGTTCGTCCGATGAATATTTTTTTTATTTTCAGTGCCTTTGACACATTACAAAACCAATATAGAAGTTAGATACAAAAGAACAACTACATAGTAACTTTTTAAAATGTTTATACAACAATGTAAAATATAAAAGCAGTTCTGTTAAGCTATATATCAATAACTTCTGTATGACTTCTGTATTCGATGCAGACATTTAAAAACGTTTATTGTCGGGATAAAATCATTTATCAGAGCGTTTTTAGGCAAAATTATAAGAGATATTATCAATGTTTTAGTTTATTATTGGCAATAATGATTTATTAATACAAAATAGGTTACATAAACCGTTGTTCATAACAATCGACTGGTCTGTTCTATTTATATTTTAACACGTTAAACATTGATTCAGTCACGCGGATAAAGAACTTTTCATAACGAAACTCGTAAAGCTTGTTCAATTAGTGACGAAAACACAACGTGCCATTGTGGGTTGAGTAATAATTTCTGTTTAAAAACAACGAAGTAGCAAGTATGAAGGGTTATTTATAAATGAGGACGCAGTTATCCGACTTCGAATCACGTTATCAGTTTGATCGATGTGATGTTTTTGGGATCGGATGTAGTATGATCTGTTTAGGCTTCCACGAGTACTGAATTATGTTTACATATAAGTGTGTCCACGATTTTCTGGTAATAATTATATACAGTAGCATTTGATTTGAATAAGGTCCAACAGGGAACAATCTAGTTCTATTAAAATCAGTTTTTGAGATGGAGTAACAACGGATTCTATTATATTTATAAATAGTTAATGTTAAAAGGTATGGTTCTTTCTATGTGCGCATTTAACATGAGGTGAGGGAAAACATCGTTAGAAAACCGGTTTGCCTTAGACCCAAAAAGTCGACGGCGTATGTCAGGCACAGGAGGCCGATCACCTACTTGCCTATTAGATTAACAGATACAGAAATCTTAGGCTCAGGCCTAAAAAGGTTGTAGCGCCACTGATTTATTTTAAAAGGTATTTAAACTAGGTTAAACTTTTCTACTATGTAATTAGAGTTAAGAGTTGGTAATGGAATAAGATTTTATGTACTACACCAGCACCATACCAAGTATTGATTTATTTAAGATTACATATATTCATAGAACTTCCAGATGTTTGAAATAATATCGAATCACGTTATCACGAAATTCTCTTAACATATTTGGCAATAAAATCAGCTTTTTTTATTGTTTCCACCTCAAGTACCGCATTCGCGTGATCGCAATGACCATTAGTGTCAAGTCGTATACTAAAGCAAAGTCGTGAAAGCATCTTCCCTCGTCATCGGTGGTTACAGAGCCGAACCAGTCGTCGAGTTAAAGTCGCCAAGTATCACGATTTTGCGCTGGTGTGAATGCTGGCATGATCTGGCACGGAATGCCAATACTTATGTATGTATACTTCTTTGGCGTAACAAGTACACTTTTTTGTGATGGTTTACTGGTGTTCGTTTTTAAATGCGTGTATATAAGTTCACACACATGTTTCTTTATAGAATATTCAAAAATTTGATTTTCTGACTAAATATATTTAATAAAACTTGTATAATAGGATTCTTAACTCCCAATTGGCTATGATTTATATTAACCACAATAATAAGAGCTATTAAAGCGTACGTAGAACGAGCGAGGCCTAACAATCGTTATTTTTGGGGCCATGTAACCTTGACCGCGTTCATGGTATCAACTGTTGTATCTACGTGCCTAGTATTAGGAAGTTGTGTGAATCACATTAAAAATGCTATTTCGAGTTAAAATATCTAGGACTGTGTCTTCTGGGAGAATTCCTTAGGAATGTAATATCTTCCTATGTTTAAATGACTTTAGTCTAGTGAATTTCTAACTATTTAAAACACTGTTAATAAAAGCCGCATTAATCTTTTCTGTATTTAAGGACATCTAAGCGTACAGACGACAACAAGTTTACAATAAGTATTTAGTAATTTTGGTAAAACATCTTCGTGTTTTTCGAGTCCAATCAAACCGGTTTATTCATGCAGTGAAAATAATAATGTCCACATTTATTTTAGTATTAGCCGCAGATTCTTTTTTGTATAACAGGGGACAAACTGGCAGGAAGGCTTATCTGATGTTGAATGATTCCCATAGATACTCAGATTGTCAAAGGGCTCGCTAGTGTGTTGCCGGGCTATAAAGAATTGGTGAACTCTTTTCTTGATAGACCCTAAATCGAATTGGTTCGTAAAAACTTCTATGAGCAGGTTGCATAGTGGTGGTGCGCGGTAAAAACTGCTTTATAAATCGCTCAGATCGCTTTCGCTTTTTTTTCTTTTATAGGCAGGTAATCAGTCTTTTGTGCCTGACATAAGTCACAGATTTTTGAGTGTTGGATTCAGAGTCCAGACTAGGTAGGACTATACATTACATAATGCGTGAATTATGGGGAATGCTCCTTCACCGTAAGATCCAGCGTTAACTGAAGAATCTAACGACAAAGGTTCACTTATTACCTACTCAGTTTCATATCATTGTATTTCTAAGTAAAAATATTTGCGGTAACCATGTGTTTTACAAAATTGTTTTTCTATTTTTTTCTGAATATTTTTTCCAGTGATGGCCTTGAAGTTGTTTACGCCGATTTGTGTTACGTAGAGCATTAGTGTTATTGAATAAGAAACAAGAAAGAATTTGAATAGGAAAATAGCATTTTTTAAACATGACTATGGTAAAAAATGTACTCTTGAACAAAAAATATTTAACTCAAACTCAAACTCAAACTCAAAATATCTTTATTCAAGTAGGTAACTAAGTACACTTTTGAATAGTCAAGTTAAATTAATCGTAAATTTACATTTACTACCAGTTCGCAAGTCAAGGGCGTAGAGCGGGTAAGAAGAACTGGCAAGAAACTTTCCGCCACTCTTTTTAATCGCCAAGTATTGTCATACAAATTGTTTGAACTGGAGCAATTCAATCCCAAGGATTAGGATCATTTAAGTAGTCCTCAAATTTATAAAAAGCTTTGTTGATTAATTTTCGTTTAACGAGGACTTTGAATTTATTTAGTGATAATTCTCTAATTGCGCTTGGGAGTTTGTTGTAAAAACGAATACAATTTCCATATAAGGAGTGATTTATCTTTTGGAGCCTGGTTGGTCGTACACTCAAATTAGTTCTATTTCGCGTATTATACTGGTGAAAGTCACCATTTGTTTTAAAATCGTTTATATTTTTTTGGACATACAACAAGGCTTCAAGAATATATTGACCAGATAGTGTCATAATATTTAATTCCTTAAACTTATTCCGTACCGACTCCCTCGGAGAAACACAACAAATACCCCGAACAGCCCGCTTCTGCAGCACAAATATGGATTGAACCTCTGCAGCAGCACCCCACAATAAAATGCCGTACGACATAACGCTATGAAAGTAGCTATGATACACAATTTTAGCCGTGTCCTCATCAGTAAACTGTCGGATTTTCTTTACTGCATATGCTGCAGAGCTCAGCCTATTCGAAAGAGTCTCTATGTGTGGGCCCCATTGGAGTTTACTATCTATTGTTATGCCTAGAAAAACAGTTTTGTCAACAAAGTTTAGTTCACTGTCCTTAATTTTCAGGTTACCAATATCTCGCTTTACGCTAGTAGTTGTAAATCTAATACATTTTGTTTTATTCTCATTAAGCAATAAGTTATTTACATTAAACCAGTTAACTATACGAGAGATAGAATTGTTTACATCGTCCAATAATACGTTATTCCTATTCACTTTAAATAGAAGTGAAGTGTCATCAGCAAACAATACCATCTCATGAACTTCGTTGACAAAGAATGGGAGGTCATTTATGTAAATCAGAAATAAGAATTTAAAATTATGATTCAAAATATTAATATTCGCGATAACATGAGTTCGCTGCTCTGTGATTAAATAATATAAACGTGTATAAAACAACTTCTGTGACATAAATATTAATGGCGTTCAATTCAAATCACTTGGTCATCGTTCGTTCGTTCGTTTCAGCCTGTTGAAGTCCACTGCTGGACATAGGCATCTCCCCAAAATTTTTAGTGCGGCCTGTCCCCAGCGCTTTGCATCCAACACCTTCCCCACCCTCCCCAGGTCAAATGTGCTCCTATTCGGCGGCAGCCGTCCACTTGGTGATAAATTGTTTAAATTACCGCGTTTATTTTTCTATAGTTTTAATAGTCAGATTTTAATCTCCGGCTGAATAAAACTGCTACACCGGAAATCGAACAATCGGGCCATAAGGATTTTTTTTTTTATTTCTTTTTTTACAAAATATATTACAATCATAATAGGATACATTAGAAAACCGCTGTTGTTTGTATTAATGTAACCATAGCAGTCTTGTTTAGGAGCGCGACAAATGCATATAAAAGTAGTTTTTTAATTTAATGTTTATGTTGGCGTTAGGCAATCTAATAACTGATTGGGTAGACCATTTATTTTCCGCGGTAGCAAATACCTCAGCGTTCTCTCGCCGTATACGTTGTGTGCTCTCGATGTATAGAGTCGAACTTGCGTTACCGCTCGAGTCTGTACGTCATGCTCCACTCGTTTTTTTATGTCATCTCGAAAAAAGTGCTCGACTAGAAGACACACAGCTTGTTCTGAGTTGGCAACGCACAGAGCCACACTCTTTATTTCCTAATAATTTCAAACATACAATGTTCAACTCGCCATAACAAAAATATTAGAGCAACCTGCAGCACCTCCAAGTAATCGCCTTTTACCGAGAAACCATTATTTCTTAAATACATATCCAATAAATGTGTTATGAAATGTCCTAAGTTAACACCAAGAAGTGATCGTGTTCATTAGTATAGACCTTGATACGAGGTAGTAAACAACGTTAGTCATAAACAATACGTAATAGACACACCTCCCTGTTTACAACTATCAGGAAAACATTAAGAATTCTTACATACTGCGACGATACTTAGTACGTATTAAATACTTTATACGTATTAAGGAACGTAAAATCCGGATGTATTGACTGCTTTAAGGAACAACAGTGATAGTTAGCTTGATTTGATTCATTATTTTTATGTGAATAAAGGATGACTACGGGTTATTAATCTCTTCGATAATTAAGCGTATCTCTGAGTGTCGAATAAATGCAACCGCAGTGTTGTTATATTTGGAAGTCCCAGTGCCGGATTAGCCACATAGCAAGAGTAGCAAATGCTACGGGCCCCGCGAACTTAGGGGCCCCGCGCTCCAACGGATGTCTGACAGTAATAAAAAAATTATTAATTTAGTAGCGTAAAATATCTTGCACACCTTTAACGCGAAGCACTTAGTCTATCGTAAAAATAAGTACGTATTTATCTTTTTAACGTTAATTTTCAAATTTTAATTATAATCGATATACATATTTAGACTAGCATGTTATTTGTGCCCTTCAGATTTTTATTTTTATATAGGTATACATTTATTTTGCGAATTTACGTAGCCGAGATTGTACTTTTCTAATCGATTTTAATATTATATAATATCGATTATAAGTATTTCGAGGAAACAGGCGAACTATTTAAATCCTAAAGCCTAACCAAGGGCCCCTAGGCAGAATTTGCTACAGGCCCCGCGCTGGCTTTATCCGGCACTGGGAAGTCCCTGTAAATAAAGATGAATTGGAACAGTTGAAAGGCGACGAAATGTTCCATTTGCCTAGCAAATATATCGCACGGAACGATATTAAAAATGCTTTTTAAAGAGTGTACAATCAGTTTCTATTATTTTCGTGTGTTCCTAGATGTAAGCTTTTATTGTAAAACCCTTTTCAAATAAATAAATGAATAACAGGCATCTACCAGATCGTAGATTCGATTTCAAGATGTACCTAATTGTATCGATTCGGGACGCAATGAAGACTTATCAACCTTTTTCGAAGAAAAATCAATAAACAATAATAATGTCTTCATTCGGGTATGAAAGGTTACAATTCCCGTATCAATTTATGTAAAAAGTAAATCTATAACTTTTCTATGTATTCAGTATTTTGGAAGCTTGCCACGACAGACGACAGTACATTGCCCTATAGGTACTAAAACTTATCGTATTTCTGGTACTCTTTAGATAATTTTATTTCGATTATTGCTACAAAAATAGTATTTATTTCATTTGATTCAGTATGTACATATAACTTTAGATTTGGCATACCTGAGTTTATACTTGGATGAATGTTGTGGTAAACAAAGCAATTAATATTATTAATCCAGCAGTCAATTAAATGTTTACGTTAATAACAAACGCTATACTTTATTGTTCGTGACGTTTTACGCAAATCTAACTAATATACAAAAAATAATTAATTGAACAGGGGGGGGGGCAAACGGCAAAATTATATTGTGTATGTATGTAGTATTAATTTAAAACATTTGTTCAGCATAAAAGCTACATTATCCAAATAATATTTACCCCCGAAATACTTAGTAATATTACACTAGTTATAGAGTATAAAGTATCAGCCTTACGATCATGTATCGCGCGTAAATGTATAGAGCAAGCATACATAATATTATGTATGTACCTATCCTACTACCCAAAAAAGTTAGACATGGGGAGAAATGGGCTGAAATTGAATAGGAAAAACACTTTTTTCGTGGCAATCAAGGTTTATAATAATTTACCAAACATTGCCTAGACTCTAGGCCCTAGAGTTCTTAAAAATCATAAAAAAAATATTATTCTATTAATGATTATTTACGTGAAACATTATAACTAACATTAATTTGATAACGTAATAATATATTTTATCACTACAAATAATATAAGAATGGACTATTAATGATATGACTCATAATGTATTTAACTTCTATGTACAATTCCTTCTAAGACAAATATGCACGCCATTATGTGTGGCAGAATATGCGAACTTTAGATTGTACCACCATAACATTTTATAACATATTCTTGCAAATAAATTATTATTATTATCAATCTAAATATGCTTCAAATTAAAAAAGAACTTATACAAGAATTATATATTTTTAAAGAATTACATTAATGAAAACCTTTTGGTTTCCTTATTTAAAATAGATTCAGAACGCTCCAAAATATTGTCTATGAAATCCTGTTTCTTTCATACATTTCAATTGGTAAATGAACAAAAGCATAAAGTCAAAACTATTGCCATAATATAAAAAAAAATGAACAAAAACTTATTGTTTTTCATTATGGTAAATATACTTTGTGTACGATATTATTTATATAAATTGCTTTAGATAATGTGGTTTAATACAAAAGAAAACTTTACAATGTTTTTTCTGTTCTTTTAAATATTCAATAAAAACAGAAGCAACGCTCACAAAGTTTTGTATATTTCAAGGTTGTAGGACAAGGGTCGCTTGTGAATTTGTCACTGTATTGAGTTTCTAGACCTGTTAAATATGTACCAGCAAACAATGACCGTTTAAATATTCTCAAGGCAAATCGTATAGACTGGATGTGTCTCCGAGAATACAAATATATTTAGTACACCTTATTATTTAACACAATTTACGATTGAGTGTTACGTGGATGTCTTGTTCTCCATTCCCAGTCAAACAAGATTATTTCGGGTCGACATTGAAGGTCGATGTTTTTTCATTAGAAAAAACTATTGGGAGTGTCAAAGTGTACCATAAGATGTTATGAAGCGCATGTAGGTATAAATTAAAAAGTAGATTCTTTAAAAAAATCTGTGGTAATTAAATGACGCCGATATTTAAAAATATACTGAATTTCAATGTAATCAAAATAAGTTATTGAAGCTTCTAGTTTGGCTAGCGTCCATTTGTTTTCGAAAACCAGGAAATTCCTCAGGTTTGTTTGCTACAAACTTACTAGAAAAGCTGCGAGTTGCCAAAAAGTATCATCTGTTATTTTGTTGATAATTTAGCCAGACAATTTTTTTAACGTTCTTGATCTTAACAATAACTCGAAATTGAAAACAAATCAAGTGAACACACACACAGTCACACACGATGACCAGAGAGAAGGACAATAATATTATTGGAGATGTGTTGCTGTGCCCAAAAATATTATATAGATATTGCTGAGTGCAACGCTTTAGTGCAGTGTTTCCCAACCTTTTTGGGCCATGCCCCACCTTAGCCTTCCTATAATTCTTATGACAACAGATCAGATATAAAATCAGTCTGCCCTTTATGCCCTCAGACATATAACTACTGTCACTGTGGTTATATTCTAGTTTATGGATTTTTCGTTGCTGTGTTTTAAGTAACTAAACCAGACTGCTATGGTTACATTAATCATTACAAACCACAGCGGTTTTCTAATGTAACATATTATGATTGTATTACATTATTCTGTAAAATAAAAAAAATAAAAAAAAGGAAATTTAAACGTAAAAGGAAGATCTACGAGCAGTCAGACTGATGAATAGGCCCCAAATATGAACTCGCGCTCAATAAAAAGCTTGTATAACTTGTTCAGGTACTTATGTTAGCCGCAGTTTGTATTGAAAATGTATTTGCATTTAAACTGGACATCTTAGGCCCCACGATGCATCGCCATGTTAGAAACGTGAAGTGCACGTTCGTAAATGCGAATCGAATATTTTCGATGTCAATGCCAAGGCCAAACATTAGTTCTACATTACGTCGCTTAGCTAACAATACCGCACAAGTCATATTTTAGCCAAATGACGTTTTTTACACCATTCGATAGATTACTTTCCCGCGCGTCTGATGAGCTCTCGCTAGAGGTAATATCGTCCAATAAGAGCGCGTTATTCAAAAACTAGTAACACAACACAACTCATTGGCTGCGCTAACACCGCGCAAGTCATCATAACGCCATAGTAATTTGGCCGTGCCACGTCGCACCTTATAAGATCGTTTGTCGTTTTTAAAAAAGCGCATTTTTTGTAACGGACTGGCCGCACTGATGTAGTTTAAAGGTAAGGGAACTTAAATAAAACATAGTATTCATATTTTATCTATTAAAATACGTCATACGATTGCAATTAAAAACACGAATACTTAAGCGGTGTTGGAATGAACAGTTTCGTTGAGTTAGGCGGTTTTCTCTTTGCTTGGTTTCGATGTCTGAATGACTTACGCTGTACTTCTGTGTTGAGCTTCTGACTGCTGCGGTATTCATCGATATAATTAGCAATTTTCACGCAGTTTTTTTAATGATTACTATATCGTAATTACATTATATTTTACTTCAGAACACGAAAATGGACAAATTGGTCGATAATGATACCACGCCTGATGACTTTTCAAGAGTTGACGCTCAATGTAAAGTTATTACTTTACGTGACTTACAAAAGAGACATAGAGAAAAAATGTTATTAAATACATTGGGTATTAAAGAATGGTTTGTCCGATACTGGTTGATAACGACAGATTGTGCTATGCCACCGCCTTCTGAGATTTCTCGGAATGTAGATTGCTCCAAAAAGAACTCTGATGGTCACGAGCGTCTACAGCAATTTTTAGATAGCCTGCCGAAGATGCCATCGCACTACTGTCGAGCAAACTCATCCAGACAATACCTAGAACCAGTATTTCATACCATGGCACAATTATACAAAGAATACGTCAGTAAATGCGAATTGGATTCCTTAAAATGTCTTTGTCGTAGGGTTTTTGACAATGTATTCTTAAAACAGAATCTTAGTCTGTTTCATCCCAAAAAAGATCAATGCGATGTATGCTGTGGTCATAAAGTTGGAAATATAAACGATACTGAAATTACAATACATCGCGATAGGAAAGACAAAGCTAGAAAAGAAAAAGACACTGACAAAAAATTGGCAATAGAAGGAAAAACGTGTCATGTATTTACGCAAGATGTTCGATCAGTAAAATTAGCTCCCTACCTTCAGGCTAGTGCCATATACTACAAGACATTTTATCTGTTCACAATTTTACCATGTACAATTTGTCAACACGTGAAGCTTGCTGCTACTGGTTCGATGAATCAAATGGCTCCCTTGAAGCTTCCGTTTTCGCATCGTGCACTGTGGATCAACTACAGATAATTTTAAAAAGAAAATTACTACCGGTAATATTGTATTCTGATGGCTGCTGTGCACAAAATCGAAATTCCATCTTAAGCAATGCTCTTCTGCGTTTATCCATCGATAAAAAATTTAAAATAATTCTAAAATTCTTAGAAAAAGGTCACACGCAGATGGAATGCGACTCTGTACACAGTGCCATCGAATGTAGATTAAAGGGAAAAGAAATTTACCTTCCTTCCCAGTATGCGAATATAACAAAGACAGCTAGAGATAACCCAATGCCATATGAGTCTCGATTATTAGAATTCTCTTTTTTTTACCAATTTCAGTAAGGCTTTAATTTACAAAACCATTCGTCCGGGCAGAAAATTCGGAGATCCCACTGTTACCGATTTAAGGGTATTAAAATATAAACCAGATGGAACTATTTGGTATAGCTTAAACTTTGACGAACCTTTGCAGCCGTTGCCTCAGCGTCCAATGAAAATTACCAATATAAAACCTTTAGAAGAGCTACCGAAATTATTTTCTGAAAGACTGCCAATTTCCCAAAGAAAATATAAGGATCTCCAAGATTTAAAGGCAGTGATACCTTCGAACTTCCACGCTTCCTTATAAAAATTAAATATTTTTCATTATTAGATCCATAAACATTTTGTATTATTTTTAGAAGTAGGTTAAGTATTCGAAGTGTTTATTTTGTCTTGTATTGTTTGTGTTAAATGTACCATTTTTATTAAAGTTTTTGAGAGTTTAGAATTATAAGAAGTCATGGAAAAAATTACCTAAATTACAAAGCAAACCACCTCTGGTTTCCATTGTAACTTTGATCTCGTCAAACAGTACAGTCGTAAAAGTCAGTGAGTTCCTATAATATATTATAATATTAGCGAACCCGGCAAGGGTTGTCCTGATGGAATAAGAAAATAAAACGGCAAAGAAATGTGTTTTTTTTTTGATAAAAAGCTAATTTAGCAATCCTTTTTTATTTTATTGAAGTTAATAATTAGTTTTATAAAACTGTTTTTGAAAAATGTTTTTATTTCGATAGTTTTTCATAGAAAGATTTTCTATGAAAGACTTATAGAGCTTAAAAATAAAAGGTAAAAGCACTGCGTAAGTCTTTATTTTGTTAGAGTAAAACTGCTCAAGTCTTGAAAATGACCTAATAAGACGATATTTCTTTTATTTGTTTTTATAGTTATCATGCTTAACTAAATACAATATATTAAAATTTTTATCATGCATGTATTGTACAAAATGTTAAAGTAATACAGTTTTTTGTCTCTCCTGAAAACTAAGCAAATCTGACATATGCGGTATTGTTAGCTAAGCGACGATTATTTGATACGATTGGAATGTAACTGCACAAGTACGCTACACGTGAGCCATTCATAAACCATCACTGATTCGTATCCTAACATTAAACTTCATTAAAATTACTGACGATTTTTTTCATACTGCAAAGAAACTTTTTTTGGATAAAACTGTAGCGATACAATATTCGGCTACAACTCAGTACAATGATGCCCTGATGTTTTGATCGCTAAGGATATTAACACAATAATATAACTTCACGTCACTGAGGCTTTCAGGCTAGATAGTCAGTTGTTAGACTAGTCGAGTGTCTTATAAACCTACATTTTGCTTTATATTTTCTTCTTAGCCTCAGATTTTATCATTCATTTTTTTCTTTCAAGTCAAGTTGGCGATCATTGGTCAGGGTACCTTCATCAACGTGCAATATAAGTGCAGAGTCGGAATTTGAAAACGACATTTATTCAGGGTTGAAAATACGCCTTACTATAAAATTTCAGGTACAAAGAAAATTGTAATATGATATCCAGTCGTAAAAGGTTTCCTATACAAAATACTCGCTATCCCATGCTCTTTATATAAAATTTATATGCTCGTAGCAACTACCGGTAGATTAACCAACTTAAAAAAAGGTTTCTCAATTGGACTAAGTGTATTTTTTGTATTTGCGACTAACTTCGTCGTTTATGAAACGATTTTGATGATTATTTTATAGTTGGAAATATTCCCCAGGTCTGATAATGGCATCCCAGAGAATTCAAAGAGAATTTTCGAAAATCTTATTGGCGTCTAGTGGGTTTGTTAATTTTTTTCATTAAGTATTTTAAAGATCTGGAGTCGATCTGATGATGAGCCGAAATACAGTTACTTTAGTTTTCTTTTTGAAGTAGTTTCTTTTGTTACTGCCAAATTATTAAAAAAACGTATTTCATCGAGTTCCGGTGGCAATATAGAGAGGATAAATAAAATAACGAAAATGATTATTCTGTTTTATTGAACATTTACATTTTAATTATATTACATTTACATTTTAATTATTAAGGACAATAATAACTTATTGATATGTTAACTTCACCTGCTGGTATTAAATAAATATAATTGGGGTACTATTTTGTATTACATTCTATACATACATATCAGTGTTATATCAATATTACCAAACTTTTGCTTATTTACATGGAATGTAATTATTAATGAGATCATTTAAATAAAATTATATTCTTCTAATTCTATTCTAAGTCCTTTAAAATAAATAAAATTATATTATTATAAAATCGAATTCCTCATATAACTATCATAATACTGATGCAAATCTTATGCTGGAAATTCATGTTACTTTGAGATCTTATATGATACTGACACAGAGACGGAAGACGCCACAGATCGAATATTCAGAAACGAGGTTACGAAAATCTAATACGTTTATGGCACATTAAGAGCTAAATCTCGTTTCTGAATCTCACCATTAATGACTCCCATCTGTCAAAATCTCTAACTCGCGTCTCTGTGATCGTCACCTTAAGAACCTAGTCATTTTAACGAATTTTCGTTATCGACTGTAAAACCCCTGTTTTACACATAATTATGGAAAAAGTAGAAAACTCATGCACAACTTAAGCATCAATTGTTTTTTATTAATGTTCAGTCATTTTTTTTGTAAAATACGACAAAATAAATCAACTTTGAATTTCTAAAGTTGACACTTGTTTGCAACCATAAGTAATATTCGACAACGAAACGATGTTAAAATTACTGTAGGTCCTTAAAACATCTTGAGTTTTGTTTATACACAAATAATTTTGACATGCTCTATGGCTGTTGCTTGTCAACATTAACAGATAGATTTTTATTCCGACATGTTAAAATGACAGCTTTACAATCGTTAGAAACTGTCATTTTGTGCAATTACATGTGTCAATACGTGGTACAAAAGACATTTGTTACTGTTACAATTCGAATGTTACATTATATGACATTTTATATTATAAGAGCGAATTGAATAATTCCTTCTTGTTGGATACTTTTAAGTTTTAATTTCAAACGCCAAATAACTTATTAATGTAAAAAAAACTATTTTCCATTCCATTTCGGAGTCAAAAAGGGAATGTTTTTTTTAATGTATTGCTAATAAATATAAATTAAATATGTACTATCACAATGTAGCTAAACTTATTCGTAAATTGTTAAACAAAATCAGTCTTAAATTCCTAACATTAAGTACTAAGTGATATGTACACTACTTTTAGCCATTAATTGTACATTGAGGTAAAACCTAAGAAACAAATTGAATTACCTAGTTCAATTTTAGAAGTTAAATACGGTTAAAAAACCATAGACTAATCTTTTAATAATCGTTGCCGTCCTTTTAAGAATTGGTACGCTCTTTTCTTGAAGGACCCTAAGTGGAATTGTTTCGAAAATACAACAGTTGGCTCCACATAGTGGACAATTCGAGGGTCGTTCTTGGTTGTAAAATATGAAAATTTGATACATATAAGAATTATATAAGTAACTGATATGCTCTTTCTGCAGACTGAATTTATACTCTTCAAACTAAAGATCAGAAATTCTTGAGTGCTGTCAAAAATGTTAGAGATCCAACAAATTTTTATCATTAACCTAATTCAATGATTCCTCCGTGTTCCTATGTATAATTAAATGCTTTAAAACCCTAAGGTATAAAATTACTATAATTCGACTTACTTTACATACTTTGAACTTGCTAAACGCGCTTCCCATACGTAGCACACGCGTCTTTATAATTACTAACATTGAAACCAGCGAAATAATCATCGTGTATAAACCTAACAATACTTTCAATTGGACACAGATATGTATTATACGTTCGCCTATCATCAATTGGATCCACTACCTTCATAACTATTGTACTTTTGCAGAACCCAATCTCATCCGTAACATCTTCGCCGTTATACACCACGCGGAAGTAAAAATCCTGGGCAACAGCTTTCCTTTTAGTAAACTTAAATTCGTCCATCAAATCTTTCCTCCTATACACTTCGAAGATCATCCGACTGGCATACTGTATGTTGTAATGCTGATAGTTATTAAGACCTAGAGCGAGAATCATCGCTTGTAGTGTCTTATCATGTCCAGAATAAACGACAAACTTTGGCTTATTCTCTGAGATCATTCTAATCATATTCTGCACGATGTTATGGATTAAACCATATGCGATTAGCAAACTTCTTCGTCTGTTATTAACATCTTTAACATCTTGACGGTAACTCCACTCCAAATACGCGAAAAGCGATATTATATGTTCCTTCCTGACGCAAAATTGTTCAGTCGAATCCGTCGGTTCTCGATATTCTTCGTCAAAATCTTGCTCGTTTGGGAAATTGAAATCTGCGTCTAGATTCTTTTTAACAATCACCACGTCATCATAGTCGGTATCTAGATAGCGTTGTTGGTAGTACAGCAATTTTTCTCTCTCCATTTGAGCGTCAAAGTCTAGGGGTTGCTTATTCCTGTCAAATGGTTTGATTATGTCACGCGCTTTTCTACCGATTTCGTTGTTAAAGTCTAGTTGATTGTTAATATAATCCAACTCCATGTTCAGTGTATCAATGTCAACTTCTAGAAGATTCCTGAGTGTTTCCGAACGAAATTTCCTTTCTTTGTCAATATTTAGTTTTTTGTTTGTTTGTGAACAGGGGAGAGGTGCATCGTGGCACATGTAAGCTAAAAGAGCGTCTCGTACGACATCGGCATCTGTGTACTCTTGAGATTCGAATAATACTTTGGATAGCTTTTTAATTAGCTCTTTAATTTTTGGATGGGATTCTAGTCTGGTTTTTGCTTGCATACTTATTTTTCTGTAAAATAATGTTACAATATATCAATCTCAGAACATGCAAACTGTTAGCACGGAACTATAATGAACATAATATGTCCGCGACCTTTTCATTCAATCCATACGTTATATTTTTAAACTAAGTAATGTTATTCACCTTCGCGGCTTAGTTATAAATGCGTCACTAGTACTAAGTTCGATTCCTAGAGAAAGTAATAGTTTCGTGTTAGGGAGCGTTCAAGTATTACGTAACGAATTTTGGTAGGGAGGGGGGTCCTTTTGTAAAACGTTACGATGCGGGGCGGGGATTAAATTACGCGTTATTGTTAGTATTTTTTCGACTTACATCACATAATAGTAACTTAAGAGTCACTAGGTGGTCACGAAACGTTTACTATACTTGGGTACAGTACTGTACTTGGGTACTGAAAAACGTTACGGCGAGTTACATGGGGGGGGTCAATCATCTCCAAAAACTGCGTTACGTAATACTTGAACGCTCCCTTAGCAGGCACAGAACGCTGATAACGTTAAAGTTATCAAACACAGAAATGCAACACGTCATCCTTTGGAAATACTAACTTGGCAAGTGTATGATGAGCATTGCAGGCACAGTGCCTAAAGCAGAAGGCAACACTGTGGGCTTCGCGAGCTGCTGCGGCACCCCTCGTCCCTCCCCAAGATAACGCCTGAAGAGACTGAAATGTGCGGCGATAACGCGTACTATACGCTATACCACCTGAGAGAATTTCGTCATATTAAACACCCTATACATCTTAATGGAGTCTGCGTGGGCAGAGAACCAAGAGCAGGTTTTATGGTGTGACGTATTGTACACATTTTTTACAGTGTTTCTTTTTTGTTCTTTTTAGTTAAGGACATTAATCGAATTAATTCAACCTATGTTTCTAGATCTTTTCACATTCTCCATAGTAAATTAATATTTATATTGTTGTTGATTATTGATTGTGATGTTGATTTTTAAATTGAGCGACACAGGGACTATAAGTAAAACAAGTGTGTAATTGATAATTAAAAAAACGATAAACAAATATATTAATTTAATTATTTTGTAGTGGCGTTTGTTAAATAAATACAAAATATGTGCCATACTGGAAAGATTAAATATTTAAAAATATACATCATTTTAAACAACACCTATTTAATTTTATTTAATTATTAAAAATATATCTAAGAATGCTACGAAAATACTTTTATTAAAAATATAAAGTATATTTACCTGCATCTTTCTTCCCAGATAACTCCATGTTGTCCAAACTAAGCTTTTCACCATATGCCTCACGTAAAATATTACCTATAAAAATATATCTTTGATAATTTAAAACAATTATTTATTTATAGAATAATTGCATTGATATGGCAGTGGCTGCACCAAAACAAAACCAGACAGCATTTACTCTTCAAACAATTATTAACACTATAAGGGTCTGTTTCACAATGTATGGATAAAGTACCAAATAGCTATGCAACACATAAATTATTTGGAAGATAAATTGGGCTATTTGACACTTCATCGGACTCATAACTTATGATGGACTTTATGTGACGAATAGCGCTATCTGACAGTCGTGAAACGCAATAATAGGGTTTCCTACCAATAAGTAATAAATAGCTAATTCGGAACTTATCCGTAAATTGTGAAACAGACCCTTAGGTTATGTTCAGATGGCAAAAACTTGACGCGCGTTTTCAAATCGCGCGACTTGACATTGTGGTATTTTCATACAACTGTTTATATGAGCGCGCGTCAACGCGGCGCTCAGAGAAAAAGTCTCTAGACGCAGGTGATCGCGCGTTGACGCGCGCTTTGATATTAATCTAATGGCCATTTTCTACGTTCTACCGAACTAGACTGACGAGTACTCTCGCAACGCGCATTAGCGCTCATCATCTGAACTCTCTTCAAATTTGATCGCGCGTTGACGCGTGTTACATGTGAACATAGCCTAAACCTAATTTAAGTCAAGTTCAAACACTATTCATAAAAAAATGAAAAAAAAAACCCGGTGTTAATTTAATGGTAAGGGAAAATATAGCTTATTTATAGCATAAATGGTTTGGAATGTGTTATTATAGTTACAAGATTAGAGAAACATGCAGAAATGTATTTGTATGTATTTTGTATTGTGTTGAATTTGTATATATTGTGTATAAGGATATAAATAAATAGTAAATAAATTAGTATTAAAATTCGGTTTTCTGTTTCTATAAAAAATTAGAAACCATTAGAGTTGGTCACATCCTCATAAGTCTTTACAACATTACATTTAATTAATTAATTTATTTATTTCGTAATCCTACAGCTAACATAAATTATATATAATAACAAACAGGTACACTGAAAATATAGCCAGAGATGGTTTGAATTTATATTCAGTTTCAAAAATATTTCACGTCATTTAAGATGTGTTCAATAGTGCTTTCTAAGGTATACCTACATATGTACAACACATAACCCATATATGGATAAGCAATTGAATTAACACTAAAGAATATACTTGATTCTTTTGTTACAATATTTTTTATTTATTCATACAAAATTAATAAATATTTATGCCCAATTACTTAACTAACATAAGAAAGCAATTTAAGGTTTAAGCTTTAAATGTATACATAAGCATTTAAATGTTTACATTGTATGTATGAAATTTGTTAATTCTTTATTAAATGGATTAAGTATATGAATGATAAAGAAATTGAAAATGGTAAATATCGGATTATTTATTCCTTACCCACAGTAATCATTTGCAAGAGTCCCTTAGGTGTCAGTTGTCCGAGGGCACAGTGAGTTGTTGCAGTACGAGGTAATGACGGGAAGTTATGAAAGGGTCCAGGACCAGCTACCCACCAAGCACGGCCTAATGAACTTGCGTTGAGCACAAACTCTTCATAACTGAAAATAGTTTAAAAAAAAATGAATTTAAAACAATTTAGTAAACATGTAAAGAAGAGGGGTCCATATCCCAAAGCTAGTAAATCAAAATGTAGAATAATATGTAAATTTGATTCTTAATATATTAAAGGTAACAATAGATTTTTGTATTAAAATCTTAAGAAATACGGGCGAAAGTTAAACTAAACCGAAAACCATGATGTTGTAATAAATTTTGTAATATAGATCATAGCTTCTGACTTAATGTTACTATGTATTTAAATAGTAATGTGAAATTTATACAAGATTAAATTAACTTTTGGTTTTCGTTTCTTTACAACTATATCATGTAATATTATCATAGGACCTATTATGCACTATTCACAGACTGCATCATTAAATTATATGTTTTGCCAATAAACCATTGAATGAGGTTTATACTGATTTACATATCAGTAGAAAAATAAGAGGAAATATATTTAATTGTTTCATGATTTAATTAACAATATACATATTTCCATTTCTTATCACTCAAAATACCTTCGCAGCAATGCTGAAACTGGCACATTATCACATGGTAACTTGTCACCTCCCTTAAGATGTGTGAGTGGACCTCTATCCCCATGCCTAGTTATAACAAGAACTCCTTGTAATAACCATGAATCAATTTCTACCAGACCTGAAAATGTTTCATTTATAATAAGTTAAATGTTTAAAACGTTACAACTTTCAACAGCACAATTATCCATTAACATATAAAACTATGCTTATAAAAAACATGCATAGCCTAAACTATGATAAGGATAATCTGCCAGTAGGTATGTACCAGCGTTGCCATACGTCCAAAATTAAATGCCACTTTTTTTTCAAGGCTTTTTCCCGCTTTTTGGAGTTAACTCAACCGTCACTCAAGACACCACTGCCATGCACAGAAATGGCACCAGCTCTTTCAACAGTTACTAAAAAAAGATACCAGGAAAACTAAACTACTATTTTTCATGTTAGGTATCGCAACATCAAACTGCTTCCCTGAATGTCATTTATCCCACATAAATTATAATATAAATATGGATGCCAACTTCAAATTGTCTGTAAATTAAAGCAGAATTACTAGAGAGTTATAAAAGCAGAATACTTTTTTTGGTTTTTTTTTATTAAGAAGACAAGTATTTAACAATAGGGTAAATCTGATTTAAAATATCACCTTTAGTTACTATGTCCCGCTTTCGACGAAAGATTCCCGCTTTTTTAACTCAAAAAGTTCAAAAATCCCGACTTGGCAATAAAAAAATCTGGCAACGCTGGTATGTACCATGTTAAAAATCTTGTGGCATTACATCAACACCATTTAAATGTACATAGTATGCAGGGATATCCAGGATTAAGAATTGTGTATCAGGCGTGGAGGAGCATAATCATAAATACCTTCTGAACCCCTCACAATATCTTCAGGGGGATTACATGCCCTATGGAAAATCCTTCTATATTTGGTATCAATTTTAAATGTGTATTCATTGTGCTCTAACTTTACAGCTACAGGATCATCATTTATTGTTATGTATTTGTATACCACTGAAATATTTAGAGGCAAGTATGAGAATTTTAATTTAAAATTACTTCATATATTATTACAATATCTTATTAGGACCGTTTGGTGTATTGGAACATAATTAAAAATGATTATGAGTTTAAGTTACTTGAATTTTCATTAATCGATGATTAAATTGTTTGGTCAAATTGGTGTTGCGCATATCGACCGTGTTTATATTGCTTGAATACTGTTTTATGAATAAAAGATATTTACCGGTAATCAGAAAGAAAATCCAAATGCTCATCCCAATGTAGCAGTAAAAAGCACGGTGTTGAAATGAAAACTTCATCTTCTACCCTTGGAAGTCTCAGATAAATAAAATTATCAGTTTTACTATACATAGAACTATTAGTTAAGAAGTATTTAGTAGAAATAATTAGCTACATTTTTATTTATGTTTCATTGTATTAAATTTTAAAGTTTTGTTCTATGTTTATTTAGAAACAATATTCATAATTTAATATCCACTCAAAAAACTGCGAAGTGCGACCAAAGTAAAAACAATTCTGTTGTGTTATGACTTGACTGTCGGTGGTTTTGACTTTTCAACATGATGTCGAAACTCAAAAGTGAACCACAGATCAAGACTATAAAGGTGAAAACAATAACCAAAGAGATAATTGGAAACACAAATATCTATGTCACCTGCTAAAAATGTGTTGTCACTAGCATATCATGATACTATGTTCTTACAACATGTATTATATGATTTACTAGCATGCTATACTATTTACATTTCTAAATAGTTTCATAGAGTTGTAGTTGTCAGTAACCAACACGAATAAAGATAGGCGGATACATATTGGTTCAATCGCTGGCATAAAGGCATAAATATTGCAGTAGTATAAACTCTTCTTACTAAGTTTAATTAATGGAGCCCATGGAGGCTGGAGCTCAGCCTTATGGGGCGTTCCCACGGAGCGTTAATCACGACAGTCAACTACGCTAGTCAACTGTCGTTCGTGACACTCACGAAAGTGTGAATTGATGAAACGTTCACATGGTTGGGGGATTTCGTGCCGTTCACGCTTCGTGTTTCGACTTAGTCATTATCGAAACATCGATATATAAATCTCTATCACGGTATTCCTCCAAACTTGGATCATATAATACCTTTTCCATAGAATATAACTCCAAAAAACGCGTAGTTTCACTGTCGTTAAACTTAATTCCACGTTGTTGTGACGACATCTTGGCTTCACGAACGGTATATCACGACTGAAAATCAAACACGTTTGATCTATCCACGCTTGTGTCGTGCGCCGTTCCTCACGAAAGCAAGTTTAACGCCTATGCGTTCACACAGAAGTGTATTTCACGAAAGCGTGGTCGACTGTCGTGATTAACGCCTCGTGGGAACGCCGCATTAAGGCGGCCATTCACGGGCGATCCATCGATCCATTTGACACGCTGTCGATCCTAAATTCGTCCATGAATGTGAAAACACTGTCGGTCCAAATGGATTGGTTCGGCACGATGGAATTCCAACTGCGCGAAAATCCATCGCGCCGAGTCAATTGGCGCGCTGGTAAATGCGGAAAACCACGGTTTGCTCGTTCGTGAATGGTGTTACTCGAGAGCCAAAGACACCAATTTTGATTTTAGTTTGCGTTTAGCCGTTGGATGGGAAGCACGTGGCGCATTGTTAATATAAATCGTTTTCGCAATGAGTTCAAACCGTGACTTTGCTATTCAATTTATTTATAAGATTAGAAAAAAAAGTCAACTCCTTCATTAAATTTATGTGAGTGAGTTGCGATCTTTTTAGCAACCAATCCTTACACCACTTTCTTTTTTTAAAACTAGACAAATCCCTATGGTAGATAAATAAAACTCATCTTCTGAATCGAAGTTCATTATGAACACGTCCGGGCTATCGACGCCTACACTCAAAATGATCAAATGGTACGGCTCGCTAGCGCGTTTGTGAATGGCATGAATTTGGCTCGGCGCGACGTCGAGTATTGAGCCCGTGGGGCGAAAGCCATATAGTCCATTGAAATGTTACATTTTTTAGGCCTAACCTTGCGTTTTTTAGAGGACGCAATTTTATTTTTTTGATGTGTAGGGGGGGTCAGTGTAAAGCTAAAACCAAGTTTGTGGGGTCGCCACCCTTGTCCCACGGCCGCCATCTTGGAAAAAGGGGTCCAAAAACCACGTTTTTGGCTATATCTCCTAAACTATCCATCCTACATTTAACTTGTAAAGACACATTTTGTAGCAAATCGCTGTGCCTACAATTATGTTTATGTAACTTTTTATCATAAATCCAAAATTTAAAAAGTTATAAGTAAAAAAAGTGAAAATATTTTCTATTTCTAAAGTTGACTAGGTGCGTCAATGCTCATGACAAGCCGATCAAAACAGCAGTTTTACCTTACTTTTAAGATCTCTCGTTTATTTTAAACAAATTTTCCAAATATATTTTTTTTTATTTTTTTTTTATTCCTACAATTTTACTTATTGGTATTCCTAGTAGGCCTATTCCACAGACAACTTGCTGATATGGTAATCTTCGACATAATTATATTATCAATCAGTTATTAGAATGGTAGCTAGCTATCACTTTTTTATTTATAACTTTTTGAATTTTGGATTTATGATAAAAAGTTACATGGACATAATCGTAGACACAGCGATTTGCTACAAAATGTGTCTTTGCAAGTTTTATGTACGATGGATAGTTCAGGAGATATAGCCAAAAACATGGTTTTTGGACCCCTTTATCCAAGATGGCGGAAGGGGGACAAGCACGCCAACCCCACAAACTTGGAGTTAAGCTTGTATTGACAACCCCTACATGTTCCATAAATAAAATTGCGTCCTCTAAAAAACGCAACCCCAAATGTAACTTTTCAATGGACTAATATGGATCGCCCGTGAATGGCCGCCTTTACATTTTATTGTATATTGTTCTTTTTTCCCATACAAATTCGTGGGTCACGCCTGTCCTCAAATAGTGTTTGTCTCAAGTCCAAGGGCCTCTCTCTCCATTGGTCTGTTTCTATGTTGATTTTGCGATGTGGGTTGTCAATTGTCAGTTGTCATACTCACTAGTAAACAAAAACAAGTTCGAACATGTTTTAACTTTTAAAGTAAATAGAAAACGAAATCGTAATTCGTATTTCGTTTTCCTTGTATCGTTTTGGACGTTTTCCATAAACCTTATAAGTTATAACCTGATAAAATAAATTGTACGACGTTTAAATTTTTTAAGCCTCTAACTAATAAAATTATGGCGCCTACTAAAATTGATCAAGGTACTTTAATAATATTAGATATGGGAAGAAATGTGTCAGAACCAGAAAACAAAGGTGAAAAAAGTTTCTATGAAAGTGCTAAAGAATGTGTCGGCAAAATAATAGAACGCAAAATTATAAGCCAGGGTAAAAATTATCTAGGTATAATATTATTGGGCTCAAAAAAGTCATGCGCTGATTTTAAATACATCGAATTGTTTCGTGAACTTCAGGCTCCAACTTGGCAAATGATTCGCGACCTACCAGAAAAGGTATGTCCTACGTATTGTTCTTCACAAATGTTTATGTTATGAAAACCTTTCGGAGTGTACATAAATAAATTAACAGAGTGATAAGTTTCGACTTTGAATCTTACCCTACTTTTTAATAAAAATGCATCAAAATTCTTTTTTATACATATATTTTCTTGTCTTCTAGCCATGCAAGGCCAAAGGTAATTGGTTTGATGCACTCATAGTTGCATTCAATCACTTTCAAAATGGAATAAGTGGTGTTAAATTTGTGAATAAACAAATTATATTGATAACCAACTTTGAAGCTCCTTCTTATGCTGAAGATGAAGACATTGACAAGGTAAATATCAATAGTATTGATACTTCTTAATCATTTCTTGAAGTAAAAAACTAACTATTTATAAATTATAGGTCTTGGCTGGTGTTAAAGAAAATGACTTTGAAATTGATGTTTTTGGCCCAGATTTATATGCTGAAACCAAAAGCAATGACATTGATATTGCCAAGAAATTTGTTGAAGGAACAAATGGTACAACTGCCAGTTTTGAATTCATTATGAGGTATTTGCTTTTTCATAAAAAGAAAATTACTAATGCAATGCCCTGGAATGTAGATTTAAGTATTGGACCAAATATTAAAATACCAGTCTCTGCTTATATTCGTGTTAAGGATGAACCTGTTGTGAAAAATTGGTTAAAACATGTAAGAGATCCAGTCACAAACACTGCAAGCACAACTGAAGGTATTATGAAAAGTAAAGTATTTGTTAATACTGACAATAAATCTATTTGTGAACAAGCAGATGTAATAAAGGGATACTATTATGGCCAGGAGATAATTCCATTTTCAGAATGCGACAAAAGCATGCTTTATGATTCCGGTGTTAAATCCCTCAATGTTTATGGTTTTACTAAAGCAAGTAATATATCATGGCAGACACTCAATGGTGATGGTTTATCATATCTTTTTGGATCTAAGAAAGACAAAAAAGCACAATATACAATAAAATGTCTGGCTGAGTGTCTCCATGAATTAAACTTAGTTGGGTTAGTAAGAAGAGTGTATAATACTGGAAATGCCCCAAAAATGTATGTGTTAATGCCTGTGATTGATACAAAATGTATCTGTCTTTCTTTAATAGGTATTTGCTATAAAGAAGACTTAAAACATATAGCTTTCCCTCCCACAAATTCAAAGAAATATGCCTGCACAGATGAACAGGTTAATGCCTTTAAAAATTTAATTCAGGCAATGGATCTTACTAAGGCATATCAGGAATCAGACTTTGATGATACTGAGGCATTTCCAATTGCTGAAACAGTGAGTCCTGCAGCACAATATGTTATGGATTGCATTGCTTATAGAGCTATGAATCCAGGCAAACCATTGCCACCACCAAGAGAAGAGATAATGATGCTTTTTAAAACACCTCCTTTGATAGAAAAGAGAGCCAAAGAGCCCATTCAAAAACTTAAAAGCCTGTTTCAGTTGAATAAAGTAGAAGTGAAATCTAAGAAAATTATTATTGAGCCTATGGATGTTGATCTTGTAAAGCCAACGTTTGATGAACATAGACTAGAGAATGATAAGCAGAAAATGCAACTGAATATTGTGGATAAGCTTTTTAAGGTAGAAAATATTGAAACAGACCCTACTAATGATTTTGTCATGTTGAAAAAAGCAGGAAAACCTTTTAAGGATCTTTGCTTTGAAATGTCACAAGTTATAGAGAGATTAATTTTTGGGAATATCGATGGAAACTATGATAAAGCATTTAATGCAATAGAGCATTTCAGAAATGAATGTGTTCTGGCCGACCCATCATACTACAATAACTGGTTGAGAGAATTCAAAACTGAATTAAATGATAGGAAAAAAAATAATATTTTAGAAATGTTTGATAAAAAGAAAGTAAATTTTATTATTAAAAGCGAAAATGAGAAAAGTACTTTTATAAATCAAGATGAAGACAGTCAATTGTATGAAAATGACACAATGGCTGATTTGACTGAGGTGACAATAAGTACTCAAATAAATGAGATGTTTGCTGATATTTAACAAGGAGTTTTGTTAAAACTGTTCTTATGTTTACTAATTTATTTAAATTTTTTCAAGCTAAATTGTGATTTATAATGTTGTATTGTGATTTATAGTGTGTGAATAAAAATATTTATTTTGTTATTATTTGTAAATTTTAAGTTTGATATTTTATAGAATCTTTGTGACTGCACCACAAGTAAAACATACTTTTACTGTAAAGATCAAGAATTGTTTGGAATAAAATGAAATGTAATAAAGACCTAAACAATGTAATTAATGTTAACATACTAAATTTCTACACCAATAACATAAACAACTGATATTTTATACACATTTTGAACTTGGAAGTATTAAATTTATGGTAAATCTTTGAGTCATTGATCATTCCCATCCTGTAAATTAAAAGAAACTGTCAGTGTTGGCTATATCATTAGTCCAGCTAAGACAAACACCTCTGAAGATTTAATTAATTTTATACAATAGTTACAATTATTTTATAATAATTAATTCACAACTTCACTATTATATAGAAAGAATTATTATACACTACTGTGTGCCACTTTGTTTTGGGAATGGAGAATTTCAAGAAATTCTTGAAGAGACAAATCCTCTTGACAATCAGTGTCTAAATCATGCTCAAGCTCTGCCTCCATAGAATTTGCATCTGGACTGAGAATTATATTTTCATCAAGAACAACATGATTTAATCGGGATTTAAGGCTTTGTAGGATCTCCTCAAGTTCCATACATTTGTTTCGAATGGAGGTTCCAAGATCTGACGATGGATCAATATCATCCAGTGTAGCATTCTCTGAGAAAGAATTTGCTGGAGTTCGCGTATTTGGAGGTTGATTGATGGAAAAAGCAGTTGCTGATGGTCTTGGGGTCTGTATCATATTAAGTAAATTTTCAGGGATTCCAGCATACCTGGGATCAGGTGTTCGAGACTCAGTGAATTCAGCTAATATCTCGTCAATAAGATCCTCTGCATTCTGGCGCGGATCTACCACTTCCTCTGGCGTTTCTGTGTCACCCTCACCATTTATCATCTTGTTATTAGAATCTAGTTTCATTTTCACGTATACCGGATATTACCAAAATTATTCCAGAAAGCTAAATAATAAATTGTAAATAAATATGTACCACAGAAGAGATTACTGGGATCGGTCAGATGATTGTTACATTTCAGTAGTGTTGCCATTTACTATATCTTAGGTTCAAGTAACTGTCACGTAGCTGACCATCTATCTAATAAGCCAACGATTTAATTCATATCTTATCCCCAAATTCTCATTCAAAAAACGAAATTTATAATTTAATAAAATTTATTTCTTCCTGAGGCTTTTGAAACTTCTGTGGTCCGAATAATATGAGTTTATTTTTTTATAAGTAATGATTTCCATAACGAATTTACTATTTAAAATCAATTAATTTATACAACCATTTAATTATTAATTGTTGCAGTAGCGGCGTTGTGGAAAATATAAATCTAAATATGCTTCTTTTCTTAACTTTTTCTCAATTTCTTCAATTTTCATTATCTTCAAAGCGGCTTTACAGCTGTTATGAGCGTGTGCAAAGAAACAATCTCTTATGGACTGAAATTTAGAATGATTTTGACTTGTTATTCATATTTACATATCTGTACTTTCATACATATTTTTATTTTACACAAATTTACCTTAAATTGAGCCAACTTCGCGCCTTGAAAAGTGGATAAGCAGTGTGTAAATAATCTTGCATAATGTTTTCTGCATAAAAATATGCGATTTTCAAACTGCCAATAATCTCCTTGAGCCGAACAAGAACAACCACATACTCCGCATGCGTCCAAATTATATGGAACACATTTAATCTAAAACAACGTCCATAATCATTTGTGATTTGTACCGACTATAAAGCCGAACGTCCACCGCCGGCTAAACTAAACTCAGTGAACTAAGCTAAGCTAAACTAGAATTACGTTGTCCGTCCACCAATAAATAAGCTAAAACTACGTTAGTGATGGCCAGTTTGTGCCAGAACGTCGAGTTAGAAGACGACACGAGCAATGACGAGACTTAAGAGGAGGACTATCGTCATAGGAGAAGAAGACTGGATACTGGATATGACTTATCCAGCATCAGTCCTGGAAAACAAGTAGCCAATTTGACACTTTGTTTAATGAACTAGACGACGAAAATTTTAAGATGTACTATCGTGTATCTAGACAACAGTTTGATGAGTTACTGTCACAACAATGTCGACAGGCGTCAGAGGGGTAAGGCAAGGGGGTGAGAGGCGCTTAGTTTAGCTCAGTTAGTTACGGATCGGCCGCACAACTAAGTTAGTTCCACTTAGCTGGGGCATTTCACGTAGTTTAGCTGGCATAGTTTGCGGTGGACGCACATGTATGAAAAACTAGCTCAACTATGCGAGCTAAGCTAAACTAACTTAGTTTAGCCGGCGGTGGACGTTCGGCTTTATACATTTGATAGCTTATTAAAAGAACTTACTTCTACTGCACATTTCAATGTCTTTTTTCCACTAAAACAGTAAGAAAATTGCATTTCCTTTTTCTTGTATATGGGATAGTAATCGCAGGCCCTAAAAAAATTATTTAGTTGATTAAATAATGGTTAAACAATCTAATACAATATAAAATCATATTAAGTATCGACAGTTCTACAGCTTTTGTCATATTATAAGTAAGTATTTGTAATACGCTGGATAATCATTTGCTGAGAATAATCCTTTTCTTTTCGACGTTGAATTAAATGGGGCACAGTTTTTATGCATTTCCTCAGCAGGAGGTGGCTCTTTCAGTGGCGGTTGATACTCATGCTTTGCTTTCCAGCGTGGCGATTTTGGCCCAAAATATAATTTACTATAAATCTGAAAAATATAATAGATGAACCTAATAGTATTCTTAATTTCAAGTGTACAAAAAATAATTTTGTATTAAGTTTATTGAGTTCCTTTCGGGTGTTTATAGTAGCAATACTATGTACAAACCCTGTGTGTCAAGTCGTAAAAGGCATCACGGTCATTTTCATAGACTCCAGGGCCTAAATTCGGCCTTATTTCACCAGCATTGCGTCTCATAAATGGACTCAAATTAGGACCTTTTGTTGGTAGAACTTCGCGATTTAATGTTGTCCCAAAACACATACGAGGTTGGGCCTTTTTAGTTACAACATATTCAAAATCTAATAAAAAATAATAGCCATAAAAATAAATTGTTAATATATATCTAATCTGTATCTTATAATTATACTATTGTTCATTACCGCCATAAAATGCCTCGTGCATATTATTTGGGCGCAAAAAACGGCGTCTATATGGACGTTGCATTATTTATGATGATTTCACGAAATACGTATCTTCTACGATTATAGAACAGTAACTAAGGGAGATTAGGCAAGCCTTCCGTGCTTGTGGAAATAGGGAGACAATAAAAAATGTTATTGTACAGCTATTACGTTCCGCACGCTCGTCGAAAGTATGGGGTGAGTATGTTTGTTTTAATGCGTTTTTTATACATAAAAAACATTTTTGATTAATTTTGGTTTGTTTTAAGTGACATTAGCACCATAATTCCTATATTTATAGGATAACTAATCTAAAATATATTTTTTTTTCTATAAACAGGAGGCAACCTGTCGGAAGGCAAATAAAAATAATAAAAAGGTTAATAGGCCTATCAATTTATTTAAGAATAAACGTTAAAATAAAACACTACATTAAAAAAAAATATTGTCAAATTTGCGTACAATATTAATGTCTTTAGTTGAAACGAGTACCAACAACACATTCATTTCACGTTTAAATTAAAATGAAACAGACGTGAAACCTAACACAACTGATTATAATATATTTTTACAATGTGATTAGCAATATAAAGTAAATATATTAGCAGCAGCATGAAACGTTTTAAGTTTTTGTAACGACTTGAGTTTGGTTAACATAGAATATAGATGATAGTAAAGTTTTCAGGGTTTTAGTTTTCTAAGAATAAAATCATGGACACCGTGCGCTCTTTTGCGAATACAACGTTTCGTAATTTTGTGATGACATGAAATTGTAAGAAAAACAAGACCAAATGTAAAATTCACGATTATATGATTAATGTGGCGTAACTAATCTTACCTAAAGTTAAATCCCATGCCATTTTATACTTTTCATAAGTTGGCTAATTAAGTTTTCGTACAGGACTGCAACAGAAAAATAAGTTAAGAAAAGTATTTCTAACTTAGCTTCCTTAATAGCTGTTGATATATAAATTTCATACTTTACTCGTAATAGTCGATGATAGAGTCCTAATGATTACTTCATCACGATTGCTTTTTTATATTTATTCCAGGATCATAAAAGAATTATTTTGCTTTTTTGTAACCTTTATATATTTGAATATTATAATATTGAAATAAAATAACACATAAACAGACATGTAATTATATACCCAGAGGGGTTGCGATACAGTTTGAAGAACCTTATGAAATCGTTATATTTTTATCTATTTCAATAGAAAAAAGGTAAACACAAAAATATCAAAGTCTTGTTTTAATTGTCAAAAACAAGCTGTGATTTTTCTATATAAGTAGGTTGTTATTTATTTTTTATAATTTAGATTTTTTGACCACTATATTTAAAGTGGAATGACCATGAAGTTTTGAAAAGTATGCATTAAAGAAAAAAAGGTTGCGTGTACTTATGTACCTACGCGCGTAAGAAGTTATACTTCTTTGGCTTTCTTTATTTTTTTTAAATATAATTAATTAATAATTAATATTTAACAATTTGATAATATTTAATATTTAGTATATTATTCAATTATTAATTAATCTTAATAACAATTATTATTATTATTTAAAATTTTATCATATTATTAATTCAATTTAATAACTTGGTATGTTTCATAACCTTTTAACTAAGTAACAATAGGTCTTTGTGAAAAAAACATTGCTAAATTTCTTTGAAAAAATAATTAAAACTCCTTTATTTGTTTAAAAGTTAATGACAAATGTCATTAATCATTATGGTCATTCAAAATTTGCGATCTTCGAACTTCACGCATATTCTATTTCTTTTTACTTGTAGATTGTCTTATTCCCATCTCGCTCGCGCACGCTATAATCACACTGACAACTGTGTCACGGTGCGCGCGCAATCGTAAAATTTCACTCTCATCAATTTTTCATAACGCGCCTAAAGAAGTATAACTTAAAAAAAAAAATTTTTCCTTAAAATATTTGATTTTTAAATAAATAAAAAAATATTATTTAAAATAATTAATTTAGAATTGTTATTACAACTATGCATGTGTGCCTAGCGGTCTTATTAAGTGGCTTCGAGGGCAATTTTTAATTCAATTTAAATTTGTTATCGGCCTTTGGGAGGGTTGTGCGGTACCGGGCGAGTGCCTAAACCGTACATGGAGGACACGGTCGAATTTCTAAAGACAAGCACGAATTATAAAAAAATCCTATACTTGACGCTGGCTAATGCACAAATCGTGCCAGAGCCATAAAAAAAAAACTATGCATGCAACTTTTTGAAGCATGGCTGACGCACAAACCGTGCAGGCTAAGAAATGGATATAATAATTAAAGAGTATTTTATTTCTGGTAAATTGTAAAGCATGCTATTTCCATTAGAATAGTCATACTTAATTTTTTATTTACTAAAGTTCTTTAATTGTTTCATAGTATTATAAATTCATAAATATTAATTTTATTCCTCCTATCTCCTCTAAGGTATTTATGGATTATCTATAGGTGGAGATTTGTAATTAGTACTGACTTTATTTTATTGTAATCATAATTTAACTTTTGTTAAAATACTGTAAATCTTCCTAAAATGGAATAAATAAATAAATAAATGATAAACTGTTAGTTGTCAATGTCCGTACTTCCTAAATGTCCAAAACTTGTCTAAATTTGACAGTTGAAACATCGCGAAGTCGCGCCATGCTTGAGTTTTTAAAACATTTTGATTGGACAACTGTTGGACAATGTGATTCGTGAATATTATTGTTTCACAAGTTATAAGTACGAATAATTTGGCAAGAAAAATTATTTTTTTGAGAACGCTGTGTAAGTTTTGGTATTTAATTTGTTGCCCCGTCCTTACTATTTATTAATAAAAGTATTCTAATATTAACAGTAACAAATACAGCATTTCTTTTTAAAACCTGAGCAAGTATCAGATTACCGATGAAGTAACTTTTCTTTTACCATTATGTCATAGCTGTGAATAGAAATTATATCATTTTATGTTCTTTTATTCAAATAAAATATATGTATATCCTATTCAAATTCATAAAATATTTTAATGCGCAACTTAAATAGGACAAGGACAACGTCGTAATATTTAGCTCAAACGTACTATTCATCTTTAGGTTCATATATCTTAAGTTAGTTCTTGCGAGAATTCGTAATAAAATATTAAAAATGTTTTATTAATATATGAAAGCCACATAAATTTGTATGTATATACATAGTCCATATTAAGTATGTGGTATCCAGTCATATAATATAAAACTTTGTATTTAAAGAAAAAAATTAGTAAAATTACACCCAAAACTATACTTATGAGCTATGCCTCTGAGTTGTAAACATATTTTACATTACTAGCTGAGAAATGTTGTGAACTTTCTCTTAAATTACACAGGAATTCCTTAATAAAGAGAACTACCTATAATACCTTAATTATATTTTGTTGAGGGTAAAAAAATATAATTATTTTTACAGGGTTCCATAATGACATTCAATACAAAATTGATGCTACCTGTAGCATTAGGTTTTTCAATTGTAACTGTGACAGCATTTGTGGTCTATTATGTCTTTAAAAAAGAAGAGGAAGGTGACAAAACTGTTAAAACATCAAGAGTCAATGTAATTGAATTGCAGGTCCCCAAAAGCATTATTCCTGCTTTAATTGGTAAGTATATCTTTAATTCCTATTTTTGTTATACATAATATATACCAAATAATTCCACTCCACTGTGACTTATTGGGAAAATTTGTGACAGGAGTAAAATCCTAGCTGTTTATTACATTCAAGTTCTACCATATTCTGAATGTGAATTATATAGAAAATGGTATATAAAATAAACTGTAATTATTCCCGGGAAAATGTTTTTTTACCACATAGATTGTGAAAATATATACTTAATGCTAATAGTTTCTAACTATTAGTAATCTGGCATTGTAAAATTACTAGTATAAACAATTTTTATATTAAAAATATTTTTCAATAGTTTGTTTAAAATGCATTTTTTCGTATTATATTAAAAGTATTTATGACCAATATTTACATATGTTTACTCACATAGGTGAATATTAACAATCAGCATATTAAAGACATTGTTGAGTTAGTATATTATGTTCAAGGATACTCCTAAATATTTGAATACATATTAGCCTTGCATGTCATGTCATGTAACTTAAAACTTCTATTTACTAAAATATTTCATTACATTTAACCTTCAGTTCTTTTAAAAAATTGGAAGCTTATCAGTTCACCTCTTGACAAATAAGGAAAACTAAATAACTCAATATTTTTATGGCATTGATATTAAGTGTACATGTAAGGAATTACCAATCAATTATTAAAATTATTATTATGTGTTCAGAGCTTTGCATTTATAAAGCATGTTGATGACATTGATTGTTGTTAATTGTCAATGGGAATTTTTTGCTAGGAATCTCAAAGACCTTCAGGTGTATTTTATATTAGAGCTGTTAATTTGACATTTACCATACTTAAGTATGACTATGAAGTATGATTATGTAACCTAGTTTCATGGTTTGTACTTGATGCTTCTACATTAATCTTCAACTCGTATATTTCAAATTACATCCTATTCCATGTTCATGGTTGTAAATGTATATGGTATATATATTTTTCAAGTCCAATATACTGAATCACCAGATGAACACTATTTCCTTACATATATGTTCGTACATATATGTAAGGAAATCAAATTAAGGTTAAGTTTATAAATTAAGTTATTTAGTTAACTGATCTGGCCATTTATACTTTTGATTAATTTCTGAACTTCGAAACCTCGGAGGTTGAAATGCCTTTAAATAGAACTTTTTCTTCCAATGTTTAATTATAAAATTATAAGTATTATTTGATATTTGTAGGTCGCAATGGCTCTAATATAAAGGAAATCGAACAGAAGTCCGGTGCGCTTACGCATTTTAAGAAGTTTAGTGACAAAGATTACGATGTATGTATAATTCGTGGACGGAGCAGTGCAACACAACTTGCCGAAACGATGATACATGACTTCATTAAACAGCAACCAATCATTGTTGCCGATTCAATGGAGGTCCCTGGATGGACTGTCGGCAGAATTATTGGTAAATTAATTTATCAAATTGAATGGAATGTATTATTATTGTTGACTTCGTGTCAGGGGCCGTTCAAGTATTACGTGAGCACTATGGGGGGGGGGGGGGGGAAGTCTTTGATTTGGTGAATACTTCAATAGTAATTATTTAATTTTCGAGGATTCCTACAGCAAATAATTTTTGAGAGCTTTGCTTACGTTTTCAAACTCAAAATATCTTTATTAATGTAGGGAAACAAGTACACTTATGAATTGTCAATTGCTTTGCTGACAATTGGGGGGATAAATTGCATTATATCTGCTTATGTAATACTTGAACGTTACAAATAAAGAAAACAAATAACAATAAAATTACCTCGTATAGGAAAGTATGTTTAAAAGAAACCATATTTATGCAATTGAACCCTCTTATTATCAGTATTTTCGTAAGACAATTGTAAGTAATAAAGCTTAAGCGTGTCACTGTCATATCTGAGGTCGTTGGTTCGAACCCCGGGTATTCACCAAACTTTACTTTGTGCGCATTTAGCACTCGCTCTTACGGTGAAAGAAAACATTGGCACTTAGACCCACGATCGGCACTGACACACCTGTCAGGCACAGATGACTGACCCCCTACTTGCCTAAAAGAAAATTCACGACATATAACGCGATCTGATGCCAAAACCAAGGGATGTAGGTTCTTCTTTCTCGGGCATACCTCAAAGTGTTTTAAATAAACCTTTCAATGTAATTTTTTCAGGCACTGGTGGTGAACATATAAACCAAATAAGCCATACAAGTGGCGCAAAGGTGAAAGTGGAGTCTACACCAGGTGGGAACACCAACGAACCACGAAAGATATCGTTTAAAGGCTCCAAAGAACAAATTGAGAAGGCTAAGAAACTTGTTGATACCATCGTAAGTATTGCCTGCTCTATGACTTTAGAACATCGTTTCAAGCGGGGGTCGAGACCTTGGGGGTGAGGGGGAGGGGTCGTTTGGAGTCGAAGTTTGTTGAAAAATAATAAATACAAACTACATATAGGTCCTAAAAAAGGGTGCGTGTTCTTATGTACGCGCGTAAGAAGTTATACTTCTTTGGCATTATTGAAAATAGTTTTTGATTGCATGCAAATAATTAATTACAATTAAATAATCAAAGACTGGAAAAGGAGTCATTATAGTCAATAAAGTTCAGTTTACATTTGAAAAATTAAATAATTAAATATTTATTATTATTCTCTTACATTAAGTGTAACATAAATTCAATTATTATTCGAATGTTGTTTTTAAATTATGTCCAATGCCGTAGCATCTACCGTGGGCAACTTTATTCTGTTAATTTTGTGTCACGGTGCGCGCGCATCGTAAAATTTCACTCTCATCAATTTTTCATAACGCGCCTAAAGAAGTATAACTTCAAAAAATTCGTTAAAAATAGCGCGCTATGTACATCTTATTATACTTAGCTTTTTGTCTTTTTCGTGGGTCGCGACATAAAAATGGTTGAGAAACGATGCTTTAGAATATGTACCTTACAATAGCGGTCCCAATCTCAAAGGTTTTGATGGTTTATGTAGCCTTTCTCAATGGGCTATTAAACAAAAGATTTTTCTCTTTACATCTTTATTAATGACCACTGCGGTTCCACCCGCATTCATTCAATCATAGCATGATGTTCTATCGTTCAAAGCAATGTTTCCCAAACTTTTTTGTACCACCACTTTAGCCTTTCTGAAATGGCTAGGTCCCCCTATGTAATATACATAAATTTGTCTTTGATCTTTGATTTTCTTATTTGGTGATTACGCCAACAGTAATTATTATACATATTACACATACATTGTCTATGCTTGAATGCATTTTCCAGGATTCCTACTCAAAATTAATATGTTTATATGTACTATTATTTTTAAGAGCTTTGCTTACTTTTACTGACAAAAGGAGAGGGGGGGGGGATTGTACGTAATACTTGAACGGCCCCTAGCTTTTCTTAGCGGTTTCATGCGCGTGGCACGAGACGGGCGTACCTTCTCCTTATTTCCCCTCCCCTTCCAACTCTCAAAAGGGTTCTTCTGTAGCATTATTTGCTGACAGAAGGTAATCATCGAATAGACTATCGACTATAGATATTCGAATCAACCCTGAGATTATTATATATTAACCCATATTCAAAATTTTCTTTAATAATAACTGTACAGAGAAATCACGCTCGTCGCAAAGAACGTTTGTCCTAAGGTCCTCTATACGACATTTACAGGTGGCCCAAGAGAAGTGTAGACGCGAGGTGGAGCAAGCCAAACGTCCCCGTTTGCCCCTCGTCAGTCCAGCTCCCCTGGCCACGCCCGAAACAGGTGAACGCACACCCGCCAAGCATGTCCGCTATAAGACGCCTGGTAAGATAACAGCATGCTTTTGTGTCCAGCAGATCCGTAAAATACACCTTAATACAAGGCAATATGGTTGCCGTTATAAAATTAAAAGTAAGGTAATTTTTATACATTATCTACGTAATAGTCTCGATATAATGTTGCACTCACAAAAAAGCAATATAAAAGACTTAGAGGGGGCCTCATAGCCTAGCGGTCTTATTAAGTGGCTGCTAGGTGAGGGGTACCGGGTTCGATTCCCGGTTCGAGGGCAAGTTTTAAATTAATTTTAATTTGTTCTCGGCCTTTGGGAGGGTTGTGCGGTACCGGGCGAGTGCCTTAAACCGTACATGGAGGACACGGTCGAATTTTTAAAGACAAGCACGAATTATAAAAATTCCTATACTTGACGCTGGTTAATGCACAAATCGTGCCAGAGCCATAAAAAAATAAAAATGTGTGCGTGTACTAGTGTACACACGTTAGAAGTGAAACTTCTTTATGACCTTATTTTTCGAAAAATGATCTATATGCAACATTACAGAAATTGGTTATATAAAGTTTAATTTGATAGTTTATCAAAAGGCTTTTATTATCATAGACAGGAATACAAATAATACAATTATTTCATTTTACCTTATTACCACTAAGATTATTACAGAATTTCATAAATTGTAATAGAATTTTTAGTATCATATTTATCGTTATTATAAATTTTTGTTATTAATGGTTTAGAATCTCTTCGAATCAACCGTGGTAAGGATAAGAAAAAGACGCGCGTAACGGTCAAATGTGACGCGTAACCGTAACATGTGACGCGTAACCGAAAAATGTGACGCGTAACGAAAAAATGTTACACAAATTTTTTTTCCAACCCCGATAAAGAAGTTTCATTTCAAAAAGACTTTAATAGTACTTTAATATAAATAAATGTCATTGCAGTTTAATATAATGAAAAAAATACGAAACTAAAAACGAATACTTTTATTTTAATAAACTCGCAGAAAGCAATAAATATTACAGATTATAGTTTATAATAATTATTGGTAGAATCTTGTTTATAATGGTCGTAGTATAGAAAACTACCCTTAATCCAAGACTCCAAAAACTGTCTTTTAAAATGCACATACATACGAGGCATGCCTTTTAAGTTCTGTCGTTACCATATTTCCCGGCAACTTTGAATTTGGACCTGTACTATATTCGAATATGTTTACATTTTGAATCTTAAAACAGTTAAAAGTATTAGGGTTAATGCTATTGTTTAGTCACAGCGTCGATTTGAATCTGTCAAGTTATGTACGAAAATGAATCTTTCTAAGGAAAATGTTCGTGCAATAATTTTCTACAACTTTAGAAGAGGCCTGACACGGCTTCGGTGTTTTGAAGAGCTAATATCTGTGTTCAGTGATGAAGCCCCATGTCTGCGGACTGTCGAACGCTGGTATTTAGAATTCCAGCGTGGACATACTAGTGTTAGTGACCAATCTAGCGAAGGACGCACAAAATCCGCCTTCACTGAAGAAAACATCATTGCTGTGAGACAACTAATTCTCGAAGATTGTCATGTGACATATCGAAAGATAGAGGCTCTATTAGGCATCTCAGGGACAACCATTCAGAAGATCTTGCATGAAGTGCTTGGTGTGAGAAAGCTAGTTTGCCGTTGGATACCGCATCTGCTTTCCGACGATCACAAGGCGGCCCGCGTCAGATGGTGTGAGAAAACTCTGCAAAGGTTCAACCGAGGAGAGTCAAATCACGTCTACGACATCATCAGTGGTGACGAATCTTGGATCTATGCCTACGATCCTGATTCCAAACAACAATCTACAATCTGGGTCTTTCAAGACGAGCCAAAGCCGACTAAAGTTGTTCGTTCTCGAAGCACTTCAAAGAAGATGGTGGCCACGTTCGTTAGAAAAACCGGCCATGTTGCGACTATTGCACTTTAAGATCGTAGAATGGTTAACGCAGAGTGGTATACCACAGTTTGTTTACCACAAGTCATCGCCAAACTTCGAAAGTTTAACTCAAAGCGACGCATCATCCTGCACCACGACAACGCTATAGCTCACACAGCGCTCGTCAAACAATTCAGTATTTGAAGCATCAAATAGTAGAAATTCTTGACCATCCTTCATACAGTCCTGACCTAAGCCCTAACGATTTCTTTACATTTCAAAAAATTAAGAAAAGTCTTCGTGGTCAAAGGTTCCAGTCCGGTGAAGAAGCAGTCGACGCTTTCAAGTCAGCCATTTTGAACACCTCCACTTTAGAGTGGAATTAATGTTATAATAACTGGTTTGAGCGAATGGAAAAGTGTATTAAGCTACGTGGTGAATACTTTGAAAAACAAAAAAAAGGACTATAAGGTTCTAGTTGTGTTTGTTTCTGCAAACGACAAAACTTAAAAGGCATGCCTCGTATTTGCGATTTTCCATTATTCCACTGCAAAGAGCAAAATCAAAGCCTTAACAAGTTTTGTTACGTTTCGCGGTTAATAGTACTAAGGACTTGCCACAAACATAATATATATATTTGCCTAAACTTTATCTAAACTTAATAAATACAGACCCAAATACTCTTGAGTGTTTCTTAAGACACTTTTTCTTGCGCGCCAACACTATGTGAAAGCAGAAATGTCAAGTTTCCCAAACCACGATAGTCCTTCAAAACAGAGCGTACCAGTTCTAAAAGGCCGGCAACGCACTAGTTTTCTGGAATTGTAAGTGGCCTTATAACATCAAATGAGCCTCCTGCTTCCTTCTCTGCTCCTGATTTTAGTAATTTCGGGCACCGCATGAGATTTTTGTGTGTTGTGTCGTCCTCATGTATATTATTTGGTAATGGTTCATTTGTGATGTTCTTTCTGTTGTTTGGGGAACTATGTTTGGGTTATGATAGAAAAATCATCGTAAATAAATGTTTCGTCACGTTTTGGCTAAGGGTGGTTTTATTGTGTGTGGGGGAAATTGTGTTTTGGTTGATCGTGATCGGTGGGTAAAAAAAATTCCATAGCGTTGTTGTATGTATGCGTTCTTAAGGAAAATCGGTTTCGGGAAGTAGACTTTTAAGTTCCATAATCATAAAAGCTAATAAACTCAGGTCTATTTCATGATCATTTGTCAATCTAATAGGCAAGTAGGTGATCAGGCTCCTGTGACTGACACAAGCCGTCGACTTGGGTCTAAGGCAAGTAGGTTTTCTCACGATGTTTTCCTTCACCGTTCGAGCAAATGTTAAATACGCACATAAAAAGAAAGTCCATTGGTTAACAGTCGGGGATCGAACCTACGACCTCAGGCATGAGAGTCGCACGCTGAAGCCACTATGCCAGCACTGCTCACTGCACGATTTGTTTTTTTTTTTATACGAACTGGTAGTTGAAGCTTCAAGTAGCTGTAATGTTTTGTCTCTATCAGTCTCGTGCAAATGTAGTTAAGAAAACGTGACAAAACATTCTGCTTCTGCTTTCAGAACCCCCTGGTCCATCGATCGAAGTGTACGTGTCAGCGATTTCTTCACCTTCGCGATTTTGGGTGCAATTCGTCGGTCCACAAGTCGCTCAACTTGATGATTTGGTCGCACATATGTCTGAATTCTACAGCAATAAGGATAATCGTAGTGCTCACGCGGTAAGATACGTCTAAATCATGGACTAAAGATAGTACCGTAACCATGGTTACGACGGTTTATGTATAAACTAGCTAACCCGGCAAACGTTTGTTTTGCCATGTATATTATTTCTAGGAAACTATTTACGATGACTTAATAACTTTACGATGTAGAATTTAGGTGTCGGTGTGCGCGCGCATCGTAAAAATTCACTCTCATCATTTTCGCGCCAAAAGAAGTATAACTTCAAAAAAAGGCAATCAGTAAAACGATATTTTTTTGCAAATAGCTGATACAAAGACTTATTAAAAAAAATGTGTGCGTGTACTAGGTGTACACACGTAAGACGTGAAACTTCTTTATGACCTTATTTTTCGAAAAATGATCCACTATATGCAACTTTACAGAAATTGGTTAAATAAAGTTAAATTAGATAAAGTTTAACAAAAGGCTTTTATTATCATAGACATGAATAAAATACAATTATTTCATGTTAACTTATTACTGTACTACTATGTAGTACTAAGATTATTACAGAATTTCATTAATTGTAATAGAATTATTAGTATTACTATCATTGTTATCGTTATTATATATTTTTGTTACTAATGGCTTCGAATCTCTTTGGATCATCCGTGGTAGGGACAAGAAAAAGATGGCGCGTAACCGAAAAATGTGACAAATCTGTGTAAATTTTTTTCCAACCCCGATAAAGAAGTTTCACTTCAAAAAATGGCATTTGATTTTTAAAACCAAAATAAATGAATGTTTTTCTTAAAAAACATCTCCTAAATGTGTTTGTATCGTTTTTATTTAATGTTACAACTATATATTGTGTAATAATAATTTCAGTTAAAGTCAGTATCGGTGGGTCAAGTGGTGGCTGCGGTGTTTCGTCATGATGGTCGTTGGTACAGAGCCCGCATCGACGATATTCGACCGAACGAATTCGACGCCACACAACAGGTATAAGTTAATATACAGTCGCCTCTCGATAATTTCAATGAACTAGACATTAATTAAAAAAAAAAAGTTTAAAAGCTATAAAATATGGGCAGTATTATATATAACAAACAAATATGGTGGCGCGGGGCATATTCCGTTCAACCAATCAGCGCGCGAGGTGCGATCCGTTTCACAATTTGACGGTTTCACTTCGATAGATTATAATCTACCGAATAATACGTTAAATCGTAAGCAGTGCGTTGAGGTTCACAATCTTTCGAAAGTTCACAATCTCGCGAGATATTACAATCTAACGGTGATTACAATTTTACGGTGACATATATACTATTTATGTATTAGACGGCCGCTAGATGGCACTCGAGTGATAAACGTATCAGGTGTAAATTAACATATTAATTTGAATGGAATTTAATTAGTAATTAAAACCACATACTTTATATTTTGTTTCTTTAGTGTCACCTTTAATAATAATAACTAATAAGCCGTAATTTGACAGGTAGCCGACGTGTTTTACTTGGACTACGGAGACAGTGAGTACGTCGCAACGCACGAGTTGTGTGAACTGAGAGCTGATCTTCTTAGACTACGCTTTCAGGTATTATAATTTGTATTTTTATTTCACTCGCTAATAGGTGAACTACAAAAAATCTAATATTGTCTTTGATTGACATAACCTTTACACATTTAAAGAAAAAACTGTTTTTAACGGATCAAAGTTATGTATTATTATAAATTTACAATTATTTAACGTAATTTTAAATTTATCCGACGTTTCGCGTGCTTTACAGCGTGCGTGGTCACGGATTCTTCCCAAGATTGGTACGCGAAGCCATTGAAATCAAAAAACACCCCAATTTCAATAGAGAAGACGGCCTAAAATTGTCAAACACCTGGGATCCAATAATATCCAAATTAAAATCTCAAAAAGAAACACAATCCGCGAAAATAGAGGACACCGTGAGCCATTTTTGCCAAAACCCTCCATCTTTTAGTCGATATCAACTCCGGGGAAATAAATACAGATAATGCAACTTTCTCTGCAGCTGTGATACTTTTTGACATTCAACATCTTTTGTCTTCAGTCACCGTGACCACGCACGCTGTAAAGCACGCGAAACGTCGGATAAATTTAAAATTATGTTAAATAATTGTAAATTTATAATAATACATAACTTTAATCCGTTAAAAACGGTTTTTCTTTACAAAAAATCTCTTTAGTACTTTATCAGTTTATTTCATTTAGTCATACAGACTGACAGCCTTTATTTATGTAAATTTTGACGTATATATTGTGCAGTGTTAAGCTATACTAAAACTTTTAATTCGATAGCAAATTTGACAATTTCAGTGTTGCAACGTTATGATATGTACTAAATAGTGACGTTGCGAAATTATTCGATATGAAAATGGAATATTTCCGGAACTTATATCGTCACTGTAGAATAGTAACCTCGTATGTCAAAAAAACATTTATTTTTTATTCTAGACTCTTATGTCATTTAACTGATAATCATGAAGTAAGGACTTATGTTATTAATAAATAATTTTATACCATCAAAAACTATGGAAAAAAACAATAATATTTTAACGAACATTGACGAAATGAAACATTTTTCGTTTGGGAGTGTTCAAGTATTACGTAACGCAATTTTTGAACATTATTGACACCCCCCCCCCATGTAACTCGCCGTAACGTTTTTCAGTACCCAAGTACAGTACTGTTCCCAAGTCTAGTGAAACGTTTCGTGACCACCTAGTGACTCTTTAGTTACTATTATGTGGTCTAAGTAGAAAATAATATTAATAAAAACGCGTAATTCAATTTCCGCCCCGCATCGTAACGTTTTACAAAAGGACACCCCCCCCCCCTCTCAAAGAACCTCCCTAATTCCTTTTTCCTTTGTTTCTTTGGACATACGAGGTTATCATTCTACAGTGAGCATATCGATGCTTGACACATGGCTGCCTAACTTAAGAGTAATATTATAAGACAAAAAAAGTTTGATCATGAGTTTTAAGTTGTAGATATTCTTATAAAATAATATATTCGCGTTTCAGGCGATGGAATGTTTCCTGGCCGGAGTCAAACCGGCTTCCATGGAGAAGGAGGAACCGAAACCTGGAGACTATCCGAAATGGCACCCACAAGCTGTCGAGCGATTTGAAGAACTCTCACAGGTTATTTATTAATTATTTTTAAGGCAATAACAATACACATATACAGACAGAAGAAACGTACGACGTACGTAAGAAAGCAAAACATATATCCAGGAACATTACATAAAACTTATTATTATATTTTTTTATATATTAAAATAAGTCATATAATAGTTATTGCACCACGTCACACAATACAAATTTCTACAGTAGTAAGTTACAATCTAATGTTCTTAAATATAAGACAATGGGAATGAATAATCGTCGTCGATTTAATGACGCGTGTACGATAAAACCGATTGATCTCTGATTAGAAAACATTTTCCGATATATTATTTAAAAAAATAACCTATATATGTGTACTATGATAATTATTACATTAAGTTTATGCTATTATTTTATTTAATATTAGTACACGACCTTCGACTCGTGGAGGAGTGAAAGCCTCCTCCAAATTTTTCCATTTGTCTCATCTTTGCTTCTATTTACCAATCTTTCCCCGCTATCTTTCTATTTCATCTTCCCCTTCTTCTTCAGAGAAATATCTGGTCTTATTTGCGATCTTAATGATATAGGCAAAAAGAAATTGTGCTAGTCTGGACTCCATGGATTTATGTATCTGTTTCGTGATAATTTGTTTTTCTCATAGGCAAGTGATCAGCCGTCTATGTCTGACACACACCGATGGCCATGGTTTTCTTACGATGTTTTCTTTCAGCGTATTTGGAAGTGTTAAATGCGCACATAGACAGTAAGTTTGGTGCACAGCTGGGGTTCGAACCTACGACCTCAGACGGATGAGAACCGGACGCTGAAGCCACTAAGCCAAAACTGGTTATGTTCATATTGTATATATAGACACATCATTATATATGAACATATGAAGATAAAACATTTTAAAATATACTAAACGTTACGCCTAAATAGTAAAAATATTTCTTTTAAGTTTATGATTCTAGCAATTTACTAACATCATGAGAACTGTATTGTCCGAAAATTATAATTTTAAATAAATAATAATCATGAGATATCTAAGTACACAGATGTTTTATGTATAATGGTTTAAAGGTCGCACGTTGGAAGGCGTTACAATCAAAGACGTGTACGTATAAGCGTACGTCTACGCTTCGCGGGGACTTGGAAAGGGAGATACCAGGGATAAAGCTGTATGACGTCACTGATGGTAATTTCGATACTTTAATAATATATATATGAGTTTTATTGTTATGGGAAACATGGGGAATGGGATTATAAAGAAATTTATAACACGCACGCCATATGACTGGCTGAATTATTGGACAAAAAGATTTTATTATTTCACACTTTGTGGTCTCTAAAAAAATATATACTTTAATTTGTGCTATAATCTTCAAGTGTATTCAGTGAAAATGAAAAAAAAAACATTTTTTATCTATTAGCATAAACTACTAGAATAAGAAAAATATTGAAATGCACTTCACAGAAGGATCAGTGGACATAGGCGAAACATTAATAGCCGAAGGATGGGCGGTGGCCACAACCTCGGGGACATCTACGCCTCACCACATCCACTCGCCCCTTACACCATTTGGGGACTTATCTAACTCCAGGTATGTTTAAAAGTTCTTGATTAAAACAAAATCTAATACTAAAATGTAAAATACTTTAAAAGTCTTTTTTTTAATTTTGAGGCAATTAGAGAATGCTAAATCCAATAATTTTTCCTCCGTAACTCGCAAAAAAAATATTATTCATAAATATTTGGGAATAAAAGTCTTCTGACGCCAAAAAGCCTCCAAAAAGTTTATTTACCCTCTATTCACTACTTTGTCACAAAAGATTAGCTCAGCGGTTGTGCGATTGAACCCCGTATCCCGTATCCATCGAAATAGAAGAAGAAGAGAATGCAACAGATAGAAATAAATCTGATGGCATGGAATCATATCGCATTTAATACATTTTTGTATACAACATCGTTCCACGGAACATTGTCTGCTTAACGTGCAAAATGCTCCTTCTATGTGCGCATTTGACACTCGCTCGTACGCTGAATGAACACATCGTGAGGATTCTCATGCTATTAGACCAAAAAAGTCCGTGTCAGACACAAAAAAATTTTTTTTTAGCTTTACCAAAAATGTCTGGTAACTTTATTATATGCTTATTTTATCTTGTATATATTTTAATTGAATTTTTTAATATTTTTTTTTTTGTAATACTTATGTTTACTTCAATTGTATGTGCGTATCATTTTAGATGAAATATGCCGTCGGTTTAGTACTATGTATGACGTGGTTAACCTTAATAAATAAATATAAATAAAATAAAGACCTAAAACCTACTTGGTTTAGAAAAACAAATGAACGCGATGCAGAAATCTGAGGCCCAGACCTAAAATTATATTTTTTGATAGCGTAATTTTTAATCTTTGAAAATTATAATTTGACAGGGTACTAGGAATGCTCAACCCCCGCGCTGCCTCATTGCCCAAAGATCATAAAGACGATAGAGAAACTTCACCCCTTACACCAGATTCCCTTAAAGGTAATTTTCTAACATACAAAACAGTAGTAACATAAAGTTTTATAATTGTAAACAAAAAAAATTATAATATTAGCGTCACGAAGATGTGCAGCGTTTTTGTCGAAGAAAAGGGAAAGTGCGATTGAGACCGATTGAGAGAGAGTGAGATAGAGTGAACGTCGCATCACGCACAATGCCACGGAGCGAGATTGGAGAGATCTATAGTGAGAAAGATTGAGAGAGAGAGCGCTATAGTGAGAAAGATTGAAAGAGAGAGCTTTAGTGAGAAAGATTGAGAGAGAAAGTAAGGGAGATCGAGAAAAAATACACGCTATTGGTTGATGTATTCGTTTAGTAGTTATATTTTAGAACTTAAGATGGCGACTTTGTCGCATAATGTTTTGTGCAGTAAGCGGAGATTTTTTTATTTATTTATATTATTATTAGCACGTATACAGTGTGTAAACAGTGTGAATATAGATATACAAATATATGGAGTGATCATATACTGGCATCTATTGGGGCTTTTACCTTAGTAATAATTTACAAAGAAGTTTCACTTCTGACATGTGTACTTTATACGCACGCACTTTTTTTTATTATTGTTATTTTGTGTATTTCTGTGTGTGTTTTTTTAGTAATAAATGTTATGTCTATGTATGCAGGGATGGATCTCTCACTAATATATGCTATATTTCCACAATTTTAAATATAATTAATGAAATATAAGATAAATATTAGAATCTTTTATATTTTTAGATAACCCAACATCAAAATCGCTGTCCGGCGGTCTCGAGGCAGCAGATAAGGTTAAGTCAGTCTCAAACTTCGATCTCTCTTACGAGTCAAGTAAACCGACCCCTACTAACGGTTCTCACGATCTTCTCGAAAGCGAGCGTCGGATCGAGAATGAAGTCCCAAAGGGCAACTTGAGGAACGAGATTAAAGCTAATATGAATAGAATAGACTCGCATCATAGTAATTTAGACAGTCTTGGGAGACATGATAAGTCGTAGAATATTTGTTGTGTAATTTCATACAATAATCGTAACCACGATAAAAGAAAACTTACTGGTTTTATTTTAAACTCTAAATTTCTGTTTTTTTTAATAATAAGTGTACAGTTATCCCTCCTATAACACGGTAGATTGGTTCCGCGTTATAGGAAACCTCTTGTAGGCGTATGTTTTTTTCTTTATAGAACAGGGGGCTCACCTGACGGTAAGTGATACCGCCGCCCATGGACTCTCAATGCCAGAGGGCTCGCGAGTGCGTTGCCGGCCTTTTATGAATTATTATTCTATTATTATTTTTGTTATTCTCGCATAACGCGCTTGTACTCCATACGCGTTACAATTGATTCACGTTTAAATTTTCTCGTTAAACGGGATTTAAATTTACAGAAATATATTGTTTTAAGATGTCAATAAGAGAGATAGATCAGAATTTAAGGTTTTACTGAAGCTGTTTAAATTGTTTTATTTAAATTAAAATACTAAATACGAATTACTATTTTACGAAATACAATATTTTTCTATAAAACATTTTTATTAACTCTAATAAAATAAGAGTTACTAAGGCAACTTCTTGTATGCCATATACATACTTCACAGAAATCACCGCGTTATATGGGGGAATACCCGTGTTATACTAGGTACTGAAGTCGCATAATATGAAAATGCGTTATATGTACCGTTTTATAAGTGGTTTAGTGTATATTATTAAGTTAAAAACTAATAGTCTAGTCCTGTGCATAGGAAGCACTCAAAAAATTTAATACAAAATTTACAGCGTCCAAATGTTTACTGTTTACAATGTAAAGTGTGCGGTATCCGGCGGCATTTCATTTAATCACTTTTTATTATTATCGAACTATAATGACGTAATATGTAGTTGTCAACATACTTTTTTTTTTAATGGCTCTGGCACGGTTTGTGCATTAGCCAGCGTATGAGATTTTTATAATTCGTGCTTGTCTTTAGAAATTCGACCATGTCCTCCATGTACGGTTTAGGCACCCGCCCGGTACCGCACAACCCTCCCAAAGGCCGAGAACAAATTTAAATTAAATCTTACCCTCGAACCGGGAATCGAACCCGGTACCCCTCACCTAGCTACCACTTAATAAGACCGCTAGGCTATGAGGCCCCCGTCAACTTTGTTAATTGACTTTAAATCCCACGACGTTTCTCTATCGCCACAGACTATTTTCATTGTATTATATAATTCGAGTTTCAATAGTTCGTGATACGTGGTTACGAATTAAAGTACAAATGTAGGTGCTAATTTAATATATAAGCAATATTTTCATTTAAATGCACTTACAAAGTATTTTCGTATTCAAAATTATATTACGTTGTATCGTATTACAAAACAATTTAAATGATTTAATAGACTTATGAAATATCTCAGCGATACATTGACATAGTAAGCTTTTCTATTGTGTAATTATATCGAAATATTACCCCCATTTATAAATTAAATCAGTCTAATTTTACTGTTTAAATACAGTACGTTTCCATATTTTTATTCGTACAACTAAAATTAAATTAAACTAATAATATAGTTCAGACCTCGGACTTTTTTTACACGCTTTATATTAGCTTCACCTGTATGTATGTATGTATGTAACCGACTCCTTCGGACTCGATTTTGACCCACTTTAAACGAACAGAATTTATTCAAATTTTGCGCACCTGTCAAAGATCGATGACAATGCAATAATCCGAAAAAATAAATAATAGTTTAAAAAAACTAAAAAACACGCTTTTAAAGTACATCAAACTAAAATGTGAAAAATAATTCCTAATTTAGGCTGAAAATGGTAATGAACAAAAAATACTGGTATTATTGTGAAAAAGCGTGGGTTGCTCTATAGACGAAAAATATGGCACAGAGCTGGCTTTAAAAGCGTGTTTTTTAGTTTTTTTAAACTATTTTTTTTTTAATGAATCTCGCTGTTGGCTTTAAGGGCCATACCTCAATGTTTCAACTCAACTTGAGTAAATGTCATATAGTAACTTTCTCGAATGAATTTAATCCACTTTATTTCTACTACGAAAATATTGTCGTATCTCGTAAAGAATCCATTAGGGACTTGCTCGGGCTGTTTTGGCGAGCGTACTTCTAGCACTAGCACAATTAGTACACTATTAGAGTGTAGACTAGCACAAGGGTCTACTACGAGACGCGGACCTCGGTTTGAGCGGTCACGTGGTCACGTCTGATGGGTTGAAAATACATAAATAGGTCCACTCCATCCTCGGTCAAGAAAACCTCATGTCTGATTGCTTTTATATAGTTTTAGAAAACGATTACACACATATATTAATGTATTTTGTAAGCGCGTTTAAGTAAATTATCATTGACGAATTGCGCCATCTATTGGTAAGTAGGCGAACTATTGATTAAAAGTGCTTTACTTGTGTTAAGATTGATTTATTTTTATAAATGGGAAGGTTTCCGATTTTTTTAATACGTTCTTAACGCCTATTTTACATACAATGTCTCTGTAAATTGTATTTAATTACATAAAAAAGTGATGTCTATTTCTATTGCATAAAGTGTAACTGATTTAGTTTTATAAGTAAAAAAATAACATAATAGTTGATGTTGTACTTTTAGTCTTAAGTCATGTCGCAAGTACATAACGCTTATTCCATACTAACATCCCACCTAATAAGTCCTAATTCTGATATCTGTAAACTTGACTTATCTACTTCAAAAGCAGTTATAAAATGTCCAATATTAATGAATTTAATAACTACCGTCCATTTATTCTGAATTAATTTAAAGTGTAACAAAAGAGTAGACTTTTTTAAATGCAGGAAAACGAAACATGTACTAATTACACACTAAATAAAAAATAAGATCGGAATATCAAAGTATAATGTTTGAAAAGTTTATTGTACCTGTAGTATTAAAAATACGTTTTCTGAAGTTGTTCAAATTATGCTGGTTATTACTTATTACTGTAGACGTAATGCACAAGTGTGTGACACAAGTGCATTGGTATAACTCGTAGCTCGATATGACGTATGTCCGTGATCATTCTATCGAATACGAATAAGATATTTTTAGTCAAGTTTAAAGTTATTAGCACCCGAGCATAGAGCACAACCTAGCTCCTAACAATGATCTGTGATTGTTTAGTTTGTAGAAGTAGTTAGTAGATAATAAAATTTTGAAAAATATATATTTTAGTTTTGTGAAACCAGCCCATTTCATAAGTCCAAATGCTTTTATTTTCAAATACCAATTCTAAGTTCCCATTCATAAAGTATTAATTTTACCTCTCCATTTTTTTAAGCGACCGAATCAAGAAATTCCGTAACGAAAATCAAAACCTAACACACGATGACGTAATATACGTGTTAGTCTGAATCTAGTAGAGTGTTAGATTGAATTAATTAAAAATAAATAATTATAATTGCATAAGTTGACTTTGAGATCTTTATTTTGTCATACGGGAGTAAATAGTAAGTCTAATTTCTGAATCGCACTCTAAAAGAGTGGTAATATGGAAACAAATATCCTAGTAAATTGTCAAAGTGACAAATGACCACGTAATAGGCGGAATGTCATATAAGTTTTATTTATCACAACAGTGATATTACTACCATAATTGCGTCACGCAGCCTAATGACACAATACTATTAGTATTCATACAAGAACACTAGACTCAACTCAAGAATTTTCATAGATACTAGGTACTTAAATTAAATGTAAGATAAACATAGCTACTTTCGGATATTTTATTAATTTATGATTAAGCTCATAAATGATATGAAATTAATAAATACTATGCGTGTCAATGTTTATACTGTCAATATTAGATTTTGATTTCTGTAATGTATCGAATTAAATATTATTTACTATAGTACACAAAAGATACGAGTCAAAAGTGATTAAAGAATAATAAAGTATCCTTTCCTTATACAAGAAAACTTTTCTAAGTGATTTGCTTTTGGATAGTTGTCCCTTGTTATATATTATTATGTAAGGTGTATGTAGATTTTATTTGGTAGAACAATAAATGTCATCCTTAGATAAGCTCAAAACTATGTATCGTTTTTTAATGTTTCATATTAAATGTGTTTACAAAAATCTTGTTTTTTTCCTGTGCATTTTAACCCCCATAACAATATATTAGACCAATTTGCCGTGACAACAAATGTATACGCCTGTCTCTTTTCATCACAGCGTTATCATAATTTGATAGTAAGAGGCAATAGTGCTTAAATAATTTGTATGGCTATACAAGCAGTCTAGTTTCACAGATTATGTTTCTTTAGATACATAATCTGCGGTCTTTGTTAAGTCCTATGAGACATTTGTGCGCTATACAGATAATTTTTGAATATCAGCTCCCATAAGTACTTATGTACTTGTAAGTTTTATTTGTAATTATTTTTCATTAAGCGGTTCTTATATCCAAATTACTATTTGAAATTGCAACTAAAAAGTCAGTTTCCTACGGAAAAAATACTCGTAGCAGTTACGGCAAATTCTTAATGTAGGAATCGGTCGTAAATCACCATCGCACTAACCATGAAGATAAAATCAAAGTCTTTTGTATACCTGTAATTATTTGATTCCGCAAACAATAGTTTCGTAACCGTCACGGTGGTAGCAGCTCTCTCTGATTTGAAATGCTATCTAATGAGCGACGACCCGTTAAGATGCTAGGATAATGAACAAGATTTCTAGATGAGACAGAAATGGCACAACCTTTGTCTCGCAAATAATCTCATAAATGGCAAGATTTAAAAATAATTTCAAATTATTAGTGACGTTAGATCCTACACAAATTTTAATTATGTTAACGATTGGCTTTAGAAATCCTGGGTTCGATCCCCGGCTGAGACGAACATCGATGTGATGAGCATTTGGTGTTGTGCTTAGGTCTTGGGTGTTTAAATATGTATTTATATGTCTATCTATCTATAATATGTATGTATATCCGTTGCCTAGTACCCATAACACAAGTTTCACCAGCTTAGCATGGGACTAGGTCAATTGGTGTGAATTGTCTTAAATAAAAAAATCTACAAGGAATTTGTTTAAACTATAAGCCGCTAGAAATTGTTGTAATGGGTAAATTGGTATTTTTTCTTTTCGTTCTTTATAACGAAAACTCTCTATAACGCAAAAAGGTAAGTCCCTTGAATACACTGTATTTGCAATTTTTATCAGAATATTATTCGAAAAATACTAAATTTCTTTAAAGAATACGAAACGTCGCGTCCGGATCATAATTTGTAAGTAAATTGTTTGATTCGGTTAATTTAAATACAATACTTGGGTAAATAAAAGTCGAAATTATAAACTTTTTTGCAATAAAAACTTATTGTAACCGTAACAGCTGTAAACAGTTGTTACTAATAGCAATCATTTCCGGTTACGAAGTTTCGTTTGCTTTCTTTTTTCTCATTATTCATGTTTTATCTGTTTACGCTTCTGTAAACTTAACTATTCATTATGTATTCAAACATATGTCATACCTAATATATTTAGAGATGAAATTACGTGATTTTGATAAATATCATGATTTTTTGTTGTGAAATTGAATAACTTCTACACAAATATTATAAAGAATAAAGATTTGATTGTTTGTTTGCATTGAATGGGCTCTAAAACTATTGAACGTATTTGAATCATTATTTCACCATTAGAATCCTGCATTGTCCTGATGAACATAGGCAGTAGAATATATTTAATAATTTAGGAATCCCTATGAAAACTTCGATAATGTCAAACTAACACCCAAACTATGCAAAAAATAACAATTAGATATTTATATCGCGTACGCTGCGATGACTATTGACAGTAGAGCAAAGTGATGTTTTATAGAAAACATCAATATCCGAAATACCATATGTTTATTACATATATAATCATATTCAGCCTCATTCAGCATTCAGAGTAAAATAATTTAAAATAACAATTACATCTGTTTCGACTGTGATGTCCGTTAAACTAGAAAAGACCTCAATAAAGAAAACTACGAAAATACTTTGTTGATTCCAGTTTTACTTTACGCGTTTTATTATCATTATTTCCATTATGTTTCACAATATACAAAGCTGAGACATTTCTAAAGATTATTCTAGTCTAATTAGATATTTAATTACCACATTTTTTAAATTTAAATACGTTCACTATGTCGTTAGGTAAATGGATTTACACGAACTTACTACGCTTACAAGAGCGTAAACATTATATTCAAAGTGGTTTTCTTGTCTATGACTAACCAAAGAATGAATTCATTAAATTCTTTTAAATTATTAATATATGTTCACGAATTATGTATTTTGTTTATTTATTTAGGCCAATTAATTATGTACTCAATTGATGACAACTTAAACTACGCTACATATTACATCTAAGTATCTAAGAGAATTATGTTAAAATAAATGTAAAGCTGTGTCTAGAAACAAAGATATTAAAAATTAGTTGAAAACAGTTTTTAAAAATTTAAATTAAAAAATATATATACGAGTTTATCTATAATATATTAAATTTGTAATATAATTAAGTTTCTTATGAAAGAGCTGGGGACCCTGACACAGGCATTTCTTATTAACCAGTAAACAGATTTGGCAACCACCAAATCTGTTTAATGCATAATTATAATGAATAAACACATTTTTATTTTATAAATTAATACAACATAAACTTAAATAAAGATTCAGTTAATATCTTTACGGTGAAACAGAAACCCAGTGATCTGAGTTGCTCTAGACTTTCACAATTACTAAACTGGATCCAGTAACATTGGGCTTGTTCATCAAGTACCTAAGTATAGCTTGTATTTGCGAAAGCGACTTTGGAAATCCACACCATTTTAGTACTTCAAATTAGGCTAATTATTTCTACTTAAGTTTACTTTTTAAGGCCACGGACTATAAGTATACCTAGAACTTATGTCTCAGATTTGGAGTGGGAGTCTCTCAGTGAGGTCTAACGCCCACTCTAGAAGGGGCTACCGATTTTCAATCCAGGCTGGGCACGTACAAGAATAACCATGGGGACAAAGGAAAATATCCGTAGCTGCGAGCCCTCAGGCCATGAAAAGAAAAACACACAATAAGTTGTTATAGTGAATAGTTTTAAAGGCTATTAAAAATATTTGCATATATAATTTGTAAATTTATTCTGTACAAACATTAGGTACCTGTCCACATCGTATCCCTAACTTTAATAATACCTACTTAAACTGACGCGAGTCTGATCTTAAATTAAATTATTATGATTCATGTGCACTTTTTATTATTATTATTATATTTTTTTCATGTATCCTTTATTAGTTTAGTTTTTTTTGACTTTTACATGTAATGATGTTATTTTTTCTATTATAATGTGTAAATAAATATATATAACATTTATTAAATATTTTTCTATTAATTCTGACATGTTTTAACTCAAGTAGACATTTTAACTACTTTAGACGTCAATAGATTTAGAACATACCAATTATTTATGATAAAATAATGACATCAACATCAATGAAACAGTAATTGAAACTAGATTAATTTAGATTTAAAGTGTTGAAGGTAATCACTTTCATTTCTTAATAAACTTGCTTGTGAGTTTTTTTAATTATCTGCTCCGTTGATTGCGACAATTATTATGTAATAGCAACACCATTGAATAAAATAAATAATTGCGGAAGTTGCAATATGCGGTAACTTGGAAAACTCTTGCGGTTTAAGAAAAAGTAATCGTTACTAAATACCATGAATACATTTAGCTGAACGCCACACGTTTTGTATATTTTGTTCGTTGGTTTTTGTTACAGACCGCGGAAATAATAAGATTTATAGACATGGATATATGCGAAGGGAAGCTAAAAATCGTTACATATTATTAGTAGTAGTACCCCACATACATAAAAAGAAGTGTTAATAAGGGAATAGACTAAGTCGGAAAACACAGGTCAGGGTGGAATAGATGAAGATAGAGAACTTTGTCAAGAATGATAAATGGACGCATGAATAGTAAAAGTAAAAAGTAAAAGTAAAAAAATCATTTAATCACGTCATAGGTGATCAATGTACACTTATGACATGTCAGTAAAGAAATACATATTAAAGCTTCTAATTTTACATTTACTGCCAGTTCTTCAATCAAGGGCGTAGAAAGGGAGAGAAGAACTGGCAATAAACTCTCCGCTACTCTTTTTAATCGCCATTTTTTTGTTTTACAAAATGTTTGTAAGGAGCCGCAACCATTGCACCATGTCCCATGTGACATTTTAAGTAATAAAAATAAATGGCAAATTTACAACGTCGAAACTCATTAATTTATGCAAACATTTCTCATTCATTTAATTTGTCTGAATACAGACTATAAATAAATAATTTACTTTCGTAGAAAATGATAAGCTAAGTTATACAAATACATAAACCTACTGTATACGTTATACGAATTTCTTTTTTTAAAGTTTTTATTTATAAACTTTCTGATAGATAAACATATAAAATATGGGTAATTAACCTTCAGGTCAAACAGTATTTTATTAAAAATCAATTGTTAAATGTTTAATATAGACCATATTCGGATAATATGAAAATTCCTTTCGCAAAACATTTAAGCGTTAAGTGAATGTCAAAAGGAACTCGGCTACGACCTTGAATAAAAAAAAAAACAAAGTTTACTTAAAGTACATTACGTACGTTTACTTTATGTTAATTAGTCTAGCTTCAACAGTGATTATCTTCTTATTTTAGTACTAAATCAATTCCTATTCTCCCTCAGTTAGTTAGTAACAACTTAATCTAAACTGATTTAATAATTAAGATTTTAATTTTGTGTAGGTACGATACTCAAATACCGCTGAACTGCTTTATATGACTTTCATACAAACCAATAAGCGATACATAAACCCCAATTTACAAAACTAGGTTACAAACGATATAATTTTAGCAGCTGTAAGCAAATGTAATATTACAATTCAAATTCAGTCCGCTCAACTTTTCAAAACTAACTTAAAAAAACAACTTCAACAAAAACTTGAAAGAGGTTTTACATTTCGACGTGTATGTTTTTTTTATTCTGTGCAATTATTTTTGACAGAATACTTGCGGGGATCGCAAGCTTTATTTACTGTTTCCTGGTGGTATACTTCTGACCTTTAACAATAAATTATTCAGTCACGTACCTCAGCATTGTGCGTATTATTATCTGTGAATATATAATATTAGTTATTGTGTAAGTATTTGATAATGATACCGGAGCTTATGTGGTATAAGGGCACTTTCGATTTTCTGAACCCACGGCCTATTGCCAAGCCGAACTCCGAAGGTTCTATTGTTAACTTTACGGCGGCCTATTTCAGTAACTACATTGATTGCGAAGTTAAAAAGGTATAAACACCGTATTTGGCCTCTTAAAACAATTTTAGGCTAATTTCGTCCGACTTATTACGATAATAAAAATTATTTTGGAGCGAATAAAAACTTTATTATATAAAAACCAAAAATAAACTACAAATGTTTCACATATATTTTTTTATATATGTATGTTTTTATATTGTTCTATTTAACCACTTATAATCAGAACACAATGAATATACGTTCGTTAATGTAATCCTGGGTGGTGTCTGTACGATTAAAGGTACGATAAGTAGATCAGTCGAGTCAAGAGAAAGTGAAACTTGGTTGGCCAGAGGTTGATATAAGATTGTGCTGCGCTGCGCCGGCGCAGTCGAGAAATCCCCTCGGACGCCGCTTGTCACGCCATACACCATGGTCAGTTATAGTGATTATCAATGTGTTTGAATTTAATGGATTTTTTACAATATCTTGTTAAAAAATCGTGAAAACTCCATTGAATTCAGTGTGTTTCTTGTGCTGTGTTTTCTGTGCTATTTCTTTCTTCTCTTCTTTTATAAGTATTACTTAGATACGTATGTATATACTTCTTTCTTGTGCTTTTTCTATCTCTTTAGTTATTAAGATTTTTTATGTATTTTCCATGTCGGACGAAATTCAAATATAACTTTTGTTATATTCAGGCCTTATTTGTGTTCATTCATACAAACTAAAGTAGACTACTTGAGTAGAATCTTTTAACTAGAGTTCTCTTTTGTCTCTTTCTATCAAATTGTATTAACGGTGTGATACAAAGAGTCAGAGTACCTTAGTTAAAACGGGGTTTACGTGCTTTATTTCGATTTTTTGTAATTATTTTATTTTTCTTAATACAAAATTACATAGTCTAACGGATTTTTAACGTATTGGTATCTTACTCTCAATATTATACGGAAATAATTTACCTTTGTAATAAATAATTTATAGAGTGAAACATTTTAATTGCAAGGCCGTCGACCAATTTATGAAATAATTACGAAACATAATTTTTTCATAAATATTAACACCAATAATATTCATCTCAGCTAAACAATAATTTCGACTAATCAATTAAAGAACTCATAAAATGTTTTCTATAATAAAGATTTCTTACTAAAATGCAGTAACAAAATATATTGACCCTGTAAAATGTACCAAACATTAGTACATCGTGAAACGCAGTTAGAAATCACATATTTAGCATTGAATTAATTACGCCATATTGGCGGAAAATTGCATGAAATTATGAAAACCTGTTCGACAAAAGCCCTTGTACTCTTTACTTCGAGGTTAATAGAAATTTAATGCAAAATTGTATTGTATTGTTAATGGATATTTTGCAATTATAATACACTTCATTGATTTGTTGTGTTTAATGCATATCTATTATAATTTGAACCTAATTTATTCTAAAATTCTTCTTCGCGTACATGCTTTGTTGAAGCGTTTTCATTACTATTAATTGTCAGATTCGTTAACGTACTTTAATTTCTTTTTTATTTGGAATATGTGGAAGACAGAAAAGAACAAAACATTGCTTAGCTATTCGAAGTTTATAGTACATTTATCCGTATACCTTCATAGTTCCGTGGTACAAGGAAAACGTCAATTTCGGATTCGGCTATAAATAGAACTGCAAAAAACTTTCAATTACTCATTAGTAAAAGCGAAAAGATATTATGTAACTTGACCGTTACTTCATGGTTATTTACGTTTTTGAGTTTGTACGCTGCTTTAGAAAGTGAATTGTAAGTAGGTACTGTCTGTTTACTACAATTTAAGGAGTAAAGTTTATTACTATAATATCTGAGATTGAAACTTCATATTTTAAGTAGTTAGTTATAGTGGCTTATTTTAATTATTAATTTTGATTAGTAAAAAGTCAAATATATATTTGTGTTCATAACATTATATGCCGCCTTTTGTTAAGTTTATGTACTTTGAAAGTAAAAGTCTTAAAGACACAAACTTAATAGCTATTTAAGGTACGTTTATTAATAACGGAGTTTAATAATTGCTTAATAAACGCCATATTAAGTCGGAAAAATCGCAATTCGCCGCTGTGACAAGACTCTCTATGACCCGTGTGTCAAAATACAGTTAAATTAAGTTTATGACAATCGGGAGTCACACTTATTTCTAAGTCTCGACTCTAAAGAACCTTAAGTTTGTCACTCAGATATTGATAACGGATATATCGATATATCATTATAACTCTGAACGAAGTCTACGCTATACTGGCTGACATTAAAACCTTTTTTGTTATTAGTACAGGAAGTAATAAGTATAACAGCCAACGCCCACTCGTTCACCTTCAGCGAGTAAAAGGTATTAAGAAAACAAAGCAAATATTTCCGTCGCCACACCAAATCAAGGCCTCGTTACAAAATCGCTCTTATTATCGTGTTTTTATTTGTACAGAATCCAGTTTGTGAAGGGCATTAAAATGACCTTAATGACATTTACGATTATTACAACCAGAATTTATTAAAACAGTATTCAATTGTCGAGGAAGAAACCTAATTTATTGATTTGTTTATGTAATGTTGTTGAAAACCGTCGGTTTAAGAAATAAACAACTGGACTGGCTTTAATAATTCGATTATGTCCTCACCTCCTCCACAATGATCCTCAACTTGTCTTGTTGGAAATCTTCCCCCACCTCGTGAATTCCCATTATATTCCTGAACGCAATCTTTCAGCCAAAGAAAGATAAGAAGACTTAAGAAGACCTAAGACGTTTTCGTAGGTCTCTCATTTTATTTTAATTTCTAACGTCATTATTTTAATTAGATTAATTAATGCGAAATATTAATTTGTTACCGTCGATACATTCTTGGGGCCAATTTGAAAGTTGTTTCGTATTGCGGAGGCGTTTAAGGGCCAAGAGGTGGGCGCTGTCATTTTACTCTCCATTAATTTTATTAATCATATTCTTAATATTACGGTCTCGAATGTTACCTTTTTAAGAACATAAAACATTTTAAACAAAATAAATCTTCTACAGGCTTTAAATTAATGACGTTGAGTGTGCCCATGGTCCAAAATCTCCGAAAAATTAACGGAGAAAGGGCAAAGTATGCAATATACGCGCCTGGCGTATAGTCCTAGAATCGATTTCAGGCAAAATTACAATCATTTCCGGTTGCTTACCAAAATCTAACTTGCCTTAAACATAAAGTAGAAACGATTCAAAATTGTTGCGTTAATCCGTGACTATCGTTATAAAAGCATCAACTAAACTCTGGGAATTTGAAACAATATATTCCGCGGTCAGTCAGCGCACTCCAATTACATAAGTTGCGCAAACGCACTGTCCGTGACGAGACTTACTACATCTTAACTTTACTTGACATACTTTAAATTTTCTCACGAAAATACGTATTATCTTAATCAACGATTACACACAGATAGTCCGAATTTTGCAAATTAAAATATGTAAACGAAATATATATTAGAGAGCAATTCAGTTCCAGCCAACTTCGTATTGAAAACTAGTGACAACTGAGCGTTTTCTAAGGCAGTTTTTGCCATGCACCACCAACTATGTGGAACCAGCTGCCCACAGAGGTATTTCCGAACCGATTCGACCATAGTGTCCTTCAAGAAAAGAGCGTACCAATTCTTGAAAGGCCGGCAACGCGAGCCTTCTGGCAATTTCAGTGTCCATGGGCAGCGGTATCACTTGACATCAGATGACCCTCCTGCCCGTTTGCCTCGTATTACATAAATAAAAACAGTATACAGTCACAAAACTTTCGCTAATAGTGACGATATATAAACAAAAGTTCACTACGCGATACCCACTGAATATTATTTATATAATAGCAATTCAATGTATACGTCATCGATAAACATTACTACATAGCTACCAAAATAAATGGGGCTTTCTAACAATAATGCAACAAGTATAGTCTTCGTAATATTATTGATACACCAATTTAATGGTTATTTAAAAACAGATGTAATCATATTAAATCTTACAACAAAATCTGCATTTGTTAAAGCAACAGTACCGGTACATTACCGCTATCATAGCGGCTATCAGCGCGATCCCAAAAACCATAGGTTTTTAAGAGAACTATCGATAATTACAAAACGTTTCGTTCAGGCACGTAAGTCACTTTCGCTTAAACATTACCGGTATTTGTTACGACATATCCGTCACAATGTTATCTATTTCTGACGTATTGTAGTTACACTCATTAATTTCGGCACGTTCTGTACGTGCAAGAAATACTTCAATGTTGCTTGTGCAATGGAACTTAAGTAGGTTGCATTCGATTAAGCACGAATGCACCACAGACTACAGCAGCATTTAGTTTCATAATATATTGGGAACTATGAAAATCTACTTAAAAAATAAACGCAAATAATAATAAATAAAAATTATTACAAATCCTTTAGAAACTTTTCGCTGCAAATTTGAATCAATTGACACCTATACTTGAAAATTTCGAAAGTTACCAATCAGTTTGAATTATGTGATATTTTTAATACATATTCTAATAGGTTATATTTAAGAACCATTTTAACCAACTCCGTTATCAACAGAACCTGTTCATCTTTACGGCAGTACTTGGTGCAGCATCAGCCCTTCCTTCCTACATAGCGGTACCATCAGATCAGATAGCCTTTCTGGATCTGACCGCTCTCCGCGCTCGTCGGGTGCCAAGGCAGACTCTGGAACCACCTTCCCTTCCACAAGCTGCTTACCAAGATGATTACCAGCCTGTACCGTTGGAACAGTATAACCAACCAAGTAAGTATTGTTTAAAATTTTATTAAATATTTTTTTTAAATTTATTTATACAGAGTTTAATTTTATGATTAACTGTTTTAATATAAAATATTATTGTAGACAAAAAATATCTTTAAAAATAATTGAAAGGAATAATGGAAATACGAAGACCCCCATAAGATACTTAAGGTACTTTATAACACCAACATATCAAGTCCTATTTCATGTCGCAATTCCCCTAATGTCCTTCTGTTATTATGTACACATTATGCTCAATAACTACCACAGACAGGACTTAAGTATTAAAATACTTGTGTATTGTACAATCACGTGGTAAATCGACCTCAACATTGCGACCTCAAGTGAAAGTTACAAAGGATCACTTTCTATTTAAGCGTAACATGTTTCACTTTGAATGGCATTCAAAATCACTTTCCTCTATTGTCCATTATATAAAGTCTAGTGAGCGGTACTTTCGATAACTTATATCATGTATGGTACAAGAAATTACCCGTATTATGTCATATGTAATCGTTATGAAAGCGTACGAGGCACTTTAAAGGTTATGGTTTCCATTCTGAATTGGTTTCTATCCAATAGATATGTTAATATAATTATATTATATAATCAATGAGCTTCATTGCCTATAAAAAACAATTATTTAGAAAACCGGTCCAGGAATTTGAGGTCAAGTCCAAGAGTTAAAGACGCCGCTGAATTCGAATTAATCGGTTTACACGTACATTAGATTGCGTCTTTAATTGTTAAAAAAAAACAGCTTTAGAAATGTATTACCTTTTCAGGCGTAGCTCTCGCACCTCCCCCACCACCACAAGCCCCAAGAATACAGCAACAAGAGAATAGAGCTGAACCATTAGAACAATATGCAGAAAGACCTGCAGATTTCGGGGAATATGTTGACTTTGGGGCTCAAACTGGAGATAACGGAGCCTTTGGATGGTATGCGGACTATCCACTCAACAATCAAGAATCGTATAAACATTAGAGTCTTTAATGACTTATCCAATCAGTATTAGACAATCTTGCCAAGTTAGGTATATAACCAAAGATTGACATTGCAGAATTACCGCACATTTGTTTTAGACGGTTAATTCCGCATTCAGAGATAGTTAGATAGATTAATAATGCAAAGTAAACTGTGATAAGCGCTACGATAGTTCACTTTAACACTCTATCTGCTTAAATAATGCATCTATCAAGATGCAGTATTGTATTTCCTATTACTTTTCTTGCTTCTTCTTACTTTCTTAAATACTTTATTCTTGTTCTATATTTCATGCTTCCTTTCTTTCTTCGCTTATTCTACGTTATCTATAATCTTGATTCTTTTTTTTCATTTCTATAGACATGCTTCTTTCTCTCTATCACTTCCTTATCGTACTTATTTCCTTTCATTACTTTCTATACTTATCTACGTTTATATCTTAATCTATTTCCACTTATTTTTTTAGACTTAGACTAGACACATACTTGATTTATATTTAAGAAATATCTACGGCTGATTTAGATTTGGCTTTGGTAATCTAGACAAGCAATTGCTGAGGTCGAAGATTTTATAAATAGCAACTATTTATTAAACATTTACAAAGACTACCCACGGCAATTTAAGCTGCGCCTTCTATTGAGTAGACTAGTATATGAAATATCTGTTCATGCAAGACCTATTGTGTCTAAAGTTTCATTTCTATCTTCCTATCAAGCCTTTTCTCTCTATTCTTAATCTTTATACACTTTCTCTCATCACGCTTTATGTCTCCAATCATCAATTAGTTTCTCTGTTTACCTATTTCATTTCATTTTCCTCATAAATCTATCATCATAAATACTACTTCCTAAACCTTTCTCTTCATTATTATAATTTTTATATATGATTTTTCTTCTTATTTTTCTATATTATGTACAGTAAAATCTCTTTATTCGCGGGGTATACGTTCCATAAATATGCCGCGAATACAGAAACCGTGAATACAGAATGGTAATTTATATGGGTTTATAGGGGATACGTTCCTAGGTGCCAAAATAAATAAACACAAGTATATAAGAAAATCAATTTTATTGATGTTATTGAACATTTTGATTATGTAATCATTATCCTCAGGCTTAGGCAATGGTTTGAAGAATTTTGTTATTTTCTCTTGCTTGGCAGTTTTAAATAGCTCCTTCAATTCAGACTGATACTCAGCAGTCGCATTAGCAATTTGCCTCTTAAAATTAAGACTTCGTTCCATAGATGAATCAATGTTCATAAAAAAATCGCAAAGCTCATTTGCCATTCTTAAACCAAAGTCAAAGTTTGAACTTGCACGGATTCTTCGTCATTTTCTGCAGTCAGAGCAGGCCATAGATTTTTCCAGCGTAACTTCAATGTGTGTGGTTTCAGTTCGTCCAATGATTCTTTTATGTTTACGATGCATTTTGCTACGTCAAATTTTTTCGAGCATTCCATAACATTCATATCAGGATTACACTCCATATTATCTATATGATATTGCGTTAAACACCTATTGGAATTTTGTATGAAATTTTAGATCCGCGAATAAAGAAATTTTTTACCGCGAATAAAGAAATTGGGTTGCATTTTTTTAATCCGCGAATAGTGAAAACGCGAATAAAGGAAGCGCGAATAGGGAGCTTTTACTGTACTTCCTTCAACTCAGTTTCAACCTTATTACTTTTTTCTATATCTATTATTAGCATAAACGTAATATTTTTTCTAGTATGAACTATCAATTTATACGTATTTGCCATTTCTATACTCTATTCACATTCTCCTTCCTTTCCTCTATTTATATTTTTTGTTTACATTCATTTATTTTATTTCACTTATCTATATTTAATTTTACCTATATCTTATCTTGATCGAAATTTCTCTTATTTTCTCATTATACATTCATACGTAATACATTCTCATTATATGTATATATTTAATATTATTTTTATCTCATCATTACCTGTTTTTGAACAAATTTTTACATACATCTTTTACTCTTTTCTTGATCGAAACTTCTCTTATTTTCCCACGATCTATATAATTCAATCTCATTATATTTATTATTATTTATTTACTCTTTTCTTGATCATTTATTTACTGTGTTTCACGAAACTTCTCTTATTTTCATACCATATATATATAATTCATTATTTTTATACCTACATATATTTATTTTTAATAATTTTTCTATCTCATTAAATATAATGTGTTTAAACAAAACTGTCATTTATCATGTTTTCTTTAAACCTTTCTTAGGTAAATACAACTCAAGTATTTCTTAATATTCAAACTTTCCATTTTTCTCTTAAATCTATCTACTTTGTTTTCATTTCTTGTATCTTCTTCTTTTTCTTAACAATTCTCTCTACTTTTCTTTCTTTTTCCTTCTATCTATATAATCTTTTAGTAAATCTATAATAATTGACAGCATTAAATTTTACTTTCAGTATCTTTTTCTTTCTTCTTTTTTCTGTCTTATATTTATATACCTAATTCTACATTAAAATTGTATTTTCCATTTCGTTTTTTATCTCATCTTCTATCTTATCATTTAGGAGCTGTTAAATTTTACTTCTTTTTTTAATTTTTAATAGCCCATTATTTCATTTCACTCTTGTACTCTTTTCTACCATAAGTCACAAACCATTTTCTATTTCTTACTCCATATCATATTTTTCGATTAGTTCTTTGCATTGTTTTCTTTCATTCACTATACACATTCACATTTACTACCACACTGTATTACATTCTTTCCTAAATTACTTCCTTATTCTTTTTATCACCAAAACTTCCATTTCAAGTACATAAATACATATTAAAATCGCCACATATTCTTTCTTTCATATTCACAATTTCACCAATCTTGACATATTGTTTCTTTATTTTTCTTATTTCAATTATATCCGCCATGTTTTAAAGCTATCGTGACAAGGTTTTACAATCTTTTACTTCTACTCTCTGTATTATTCTTGTTCCAATATATATTCTTTTTTATTCTTTAAACTTAAACACACCTTTACTTTATGTCTGTGCTTTAAACTATACTTTCCTATTTATACTTACATATGAGAATACCATTATCAATATCAAAATTATGTATGTATTAATTACTTAATATTTTATTTTCTTAATTTCTTTTCTTACCTATTTCTCTCTTATCTTCTTGCTTCTCCTTCCTTTCTATTTTTCTTATTCTATTCTATTAAGCATGCTTTTCTACTTTTCTACACTTTTTCTATCACTATGAACTATCGTTCGCTATTTGTTACGTTGTTGGTTTTATTGTTATTGTTATTAAAAATTTGTTACATATCCTGTTGTTTATTTTAAATCCTGAGCTAATAAAACACATTTTATTTTTCCCATTTATTATCATACAGTTAACATACATTTCATACAATATTTAAAATAGATTTTTTATTTCCATAACAGAGTAGTAGTAGGTGAGAAATACTAAGACTACATATCTACACACACAATTTAAATGCATTGGGATTACATCTGGTAAATCTTAAAAAATATACAGATAACAAAAAATAAATAACTACACGAAAAACGCCAGTAATTTTGGCACAATTCTTTAAATATCTTGATGAATACGCAAAACAACGAACAAAAAAACGTTGTGAGCATAAAAACTAAAAAAAAAAATATTTTGTACAACAACCATTTAAATAAGTTTTTTGGTCCTAAAATAATACTGATTGAATACAGAATCAGTCACAATAACCATCTATAAACCTAAAGTGTATTTGTGCTTACAACCCTCCTCAAGCTTTTAAACCTATATCCCAGGTTAATGCAAATATTAGAGTATCTCTAAATATTTAGATGATTCTCAAGTCGTTATTTAAATGTTTAGTAGTGGTTATATTTCTAAATTAATGATTTGTAAAATTTTCGGTCAAAATAATGAACGCACTTACTTAAATGTCGGTGTCAATGAAGTTTATCAAAAACCAATAAACTGATAAATTTTGAAAAATAGTTTTCTATTTGTTCATATTAACTATTTTTGAAGTTATACTTCTTTAGGCGCGTTATGAAAAATTTATGAGAGTGAAATTTTACGATGCGCGCGCACCGTGACACAAAATTAACAGAATGAAGTTGCCCACGGAAGATGCTATGGCATTGGACATAATTTAAAAACAACATTCGAATAATAATAGAATTTATGTTACAATTAATGTAATATTTATTTATTTAATTTTTCAAATGTAAACTGAACTTTATTGACTATAATGACTCCTTTTCCAGTCTTTGATTATTTAATTGTAATTCATTATTTGCATGCAATCAATAAAAATAGGTAAAAAAACTTTTTAAGTTAAACGGTTTTATGTTAAACATACATTGCAATGTTTAAGATAAATGTACTAAAAACCAAAAAATAATAAAATAGATACAGTCGTGGGAATTATAAACATATGCATAGACTAGACTAAAATAAAACCGTGGGGCACGTCAATTGTCTACAAATTATCGACTTAATGTGCGATAGAAGAATCGTTTAATTCGTCGTTAAAATAGGCAGTTGGCCCGCAGACGGTCAGGAAATTACTTACTATTTTCTTGCTCATGGAAATTCCAATAGTTATACACTCCATGTAAATAAAAGAGATGTTTCAACTAGTTTATCGTTGGACATTCACACTGCTGGCTGGCGAGGAATCGTTTCACTGCTCGTAGTTTGTCTTTAATCGACAAAACATATGATAAAAGTACTACTCGCTCACCACTATGAAACCCTAAAACTCGCTTATAATTGAGCTTGCTAGCTTGTTTCCACATTCTAGCCCTACTTATCACACGTCCATCGTTGAACAACTGCCTAATTATAGTGTAACATTACAAAACAAACATTTTAATCAACGATTGTAGACAATTGACATGCCCCACGGTTTTATTTTAGTCTAGTCTATGCATATGTTTATAATTCCCACGACTGTATCTATTTTATTATTTTTTGGTTTTTAGTACATTTATCTTAAACATTGCAATGTATGTTTAACATAAAACCGTTTAACTTAAAAAGTTTTTTTACCTATTTTTATTTTCTAGTTTTTAGTTTTTATTTCGCATTTTGTTTAATGCATTTAGTGCTTCATTATTGCAAGGTTCCTTGCCCGTTAGTTTATATAAATAAATAAATTCTAATATAAATATAATATATATTTAATTAATAAAATAGATACAGTTTTTAATATAATGTTATATATATATATAATATATATTTATATATTATATAATATTTATTTATTTATTTATTTTTATTTTATTTATTTAGTTTATTGTATTGTCACCAAAATCCAAAGTGTATACAAAATTTCAGATTAATCGGTTGACAGGAAGAGGGTGAAATTTGAATTACTAAATTTGACCCAAGAATAAAACAAACGGGGTGAGCTAAATAAAACCATTTAAAAACTATTTTAAATGCCAAAGAAGTATAACTTCTTACGCGCGTACATAAGTACACGCACCCTTTTTTATTAATAATTAAACGACTTTTCTGACTAAAGGTATTAATTAGTCTTTAATAAGCATTTTAATATTTGCGATAACCTCCATACTCGCCGCGTTTCCTAATATTTAGTAAGACACATTTTCTAATAATTACATTTTTAATATATGAAAATAATGACTAGATTAACGTATGCACGCTTTACAACAAGAGAAAGATTGAGCACCAAAACTTAAATGTTTAAAATATATACGTAAATATTTCCTCGCTTACACAATATCTTTTGAGATGAAGGCAGAAAAAAATAATCCATAAACATTATATTAATTACAAACTTATCATACACTTAATGTTTAAAATATATTATTGAAACAACCTGTAGTTTAGTCTCTTTTAAATTTTGTGTATTTGTTGAATGAAAATATTCCTACTGTTTTGCCATAACTAAAGGTTTTTAACACTGCTCAATATTAAGTTGCAACACCGTTATATTTTACCTCTACACGTTATTAAAATAGAATATTTTGTGTTAACAAAACTTTTAATAAATTTTTCGGCGGAAATTGATTAATTAAGCGTAAAACAAAACGTCTTGAGCACTGTCAACTGTCAAACTTGACGTTTGACAATTCATAAAAATGATTTATGTCTCACATATTTTTACAATAAAAGTATAATATGCACAACGAGACACGTACACATTTCTCATTATTATAAGGATATAAGGGGTACATAGTACATACTATATATATAATATAATTGGGTATAAATGCATACAACCCCAAAGAACGTTTTACACCTAAATACATATTCTTGAACATCTATTTTACCTTCATATTCCATAAATACGAAGAAAAAGATGTTTGAAGCACGGCTTAGATCAATTTTTTTTAAATATCATTCTTATAAGTTATGAACATTGTATAGCCTGTTACATATCCAGGCATATATTACTACACACATAATGCGTACAACTAGCCGATCAACATTGAACACCGTAAGTTTATTTTCAATTATTACACATCTACTTGTTTTTAAGTAAGTTTATTGTAAGGTATAGATACCGGCAAACTTCTTGAGCATTAAACAAGGGAGTGGGGTAAAGTTTGCGCTTCGTACACAAACGTCAACTGATTTACCAATTACGCGATCGACACGTCACTCTGCCGCCGCCCCCTCCCAGTGATACCTAAAGTCGCTTCTGCACAGGCAAGGACATATGTTCAAGATGTTTGCCGGTGTTTTTTATTTATAGACATTAGGGCTAAGATTCAGAGCCGAGAATTAGCGCTTAAAATGCCTGCCGTATGTCAAATCCAATACATTTTTGTTACAACGGAGATTGCGAAGTTTTACCCCATTAAAATATACGCCATCTATGGAAGAACTGTAGAACTAACAAATCTGAATAACCAAATATAGGTAAAAGTGTTTGCCGTGTCATACATCTGGTATGTTGATTGTTAAATAAACATATTTTTGATTTGAATGCGTTATTCAAATGTGTAATAATTGAAAATCTATATTAACATCCATTATTGATAGTTCCTACTCTACTGATATGACGATTACAAATAGTAACACTGTCATAAATACGTCAAAAATGTTACCTAACTTCAGAATTCTCACTGAAAATACATCGAAAATTCATATAAAATTAGATTTGTTGACTAGGAGATATTCGGATATATAATTAACACCTATTTAAAAACTTTTAACTATAAAAATTGATCAATTCCTTTATTGTAAAGTGTACTCGTACAAGCAAGTGCGAGTTAATTATTTAAGGCGCCATCTAGTTGATTCGATAATTAATAAGAGAAGACCAGAATTTTATAAGTGCCAAGACGACTTTTTGTGCCCAATTTCAATATTGTTACAATGCTCTAATGTCGCAATATTGGTACCACTGGTACAATAATTCCGGATCCCTATTTTTTCTGGCATTTACTAGTGGACAAAAATCGATGCTAATATTAATAATAAATAAAAAATAAAAATAATAAAATAAAAAGGTCTTTGAAAAAATGTTTTTTTATGAATTTCACCGTGAAACTAGGCTATGAGCAATTAAAGGATCTAAATAATCTACATTTACGTGAAAAGACAAAACATTCACAAAAGTGTTATTCAAAAAAGCGCGACATAATTAAATGAATTTTGTACAGTCTTAGTTCCTTTAAAATATTGTTAAACATGACAAAAAGCTACACCCGAAAACCTCCTAGTTACAAGACGCCTGTAAAGTAATCAAATATAAGAATTTCTATTAGAAATACCTTTAAATACCGATATTAGGCCTTAGTACTAAGATGAGCGATTTTTGCTTACATAGGATCTTAAGATTATCTTTCGTTCTTAAAATTACTTTACTTTCCAATATTTCGCTTAAAATTTTGACTCAACGTCAAATTGGTACCGATTACGGCAATACCGAAATACCGGCATATTTAAGTTTTCGAGTTATAAGACTTATTTGACTCCCGAGTCGAAAAAGACAATACCATACTCATTTTTAGTATTTCACGTATGTACAAATTTACACGAGATTTGCCATTCGATTTGACATTCAAGATGTTTCATATAACGTACAACATTATCTTTATATATATAATTCTACACTACGTGTGTATGTCACTGAACTCCGCTTAAACGGCTTGACCGATTTGAAAATTTATGTATGTATTTGGGTGGCGCCCTGCCTGGTTTAGATTCACAAATCAGTCCGGCTGATGGCGCTGCAGTCGGTAATTTCATACTTTGTTTAATATCCTAATCGCTTAAAATATTATACAGGACAACATCTATCGGGTCCGCTAGTTTTAGTACCCCTTATAAAAAATAAGTTTTGATTACTTAAAGCACTCTTGTCTTACACGATTTGGCAGACGAATATGAGCTCTTTAGTTTTTTATAAGGGAGTCAATTTCTGAGATTTTAAAATACCAATTCAACCATTTATTATGAAATTTTCATACTTACAAAATCCTGTTCGGATTCAAAAAGTGATGGTCCTTCGATCCGGAATCGATGCCAAATGCAAATATGATTTTAATTAGCCCACGCCATTACTATTTTAGAGAATGGCACAAAAACGGCTGTATTTTGAGGTGGAGTAAGGAAGTATCGTCTGCCCCGGTATGTACCGTCGTTACGGGGAAGTCCCGGATACTCCATACAGGAGAATTCAGCGCCTACAACAATGCCACTGTTGGCGGCAGTTCCACCGGCTATGCCCACGTATCTGAAAGAATTAAAGGATTAATTGCGAATAAAAAGCTTTTGTGGTTAGCTTAATAAACAAGAAGTCACATTAGGATTTTCTTAATATGTGCGTAATTTTTACTTGCTCCTTAGTAAGGAAACATCGTGAGGAAACCAGCTTGTTTCAAACCCAACGACGACAAAATCAATGGCGTGTGTCAGACACAGAAAGCTGATCACCTACTTGTCAATACAATAACTGATTGAATTCTGAGGCCAAGACTAGCTTGTAACACTGAATTATTATTATTATACAAAATTTAAAAAAAAATATACTTAATATACAAAAGGGTAATAGAATTACACGTTTTTTGAAGAAAAAAAAAAGTGTGTGCGTGTAATCTTTACGAGCGATTGAAGTAAAACTTCTTTGTAAAAATAATAAATATCATATTATAATTCAATTATGTTTATTATTCATGTAGTATGGATCTTCATTTTAAATATAAATATACTAATAATAACATAATTACAAGAATCAGTATTAAATAAAACTAGTGAATGCTATCCTAAATAAACACTACCAAAAAACTGAGTTAAATCAGTTTAAATAATGCACCACTAGATGGCGCTGACGGACTTATAAAACGCGCTATAGTTGTTATTTTTAAAAAGCGGATTACACAGACTATAGTACTTCTATAGCGTTACTCCCGTCAGAAAAAAAATCTGAGTTACTCCCTAGTCGCGCCTAAAGAAGTTTTACTTCAAAAATTACTCAGATTTATTTTGCTTATGTCAAGAAATTTACACTCCGCTGCATATTTTTGTTAATATAATAGCAGAATAAGAAAAACTGTACCTGACTCTGCCTACAGCCAATCTGCCTTGCGGAGTTATGAGTTTAACAGTATGCCCCAAGCGCAATTGTTTCGGCTCACCGGGGATGTACGGCTGACCAGTTCTATCAAAATGTGCGTCCACTGAAAATACATTTATCATATACAGCACTTTATTCATCAGACATTTTAACTGTGTCCAGTTTGTGTTTCCACCACGCCAACTTCTTTCTATTTAGGATCATGTATAGAATAAATAAATAAAATAAATAAAAAAAATAAAATGAACGAGAATGTAAGTGCGTGCTCCTATTTCAACATGCCTCCTGCTGATAGAGGACAAATCTTTGCTTTTAATTTATGTTATTATTATTAATTACTTAAGATGTCATGTGGAACATGGTGTATTGGTTGCAGCTCCTTACAAACGTTGTGTAAAAAAAACATGGCGATTAAAAAGAGTGGCGGAGAGTTTATTGCCAGTTCTTCTCTTGCGTTCTAAGCCCTTGAGTTGTGAACTGGAAGTAAATGTAAAGTTAGAAGCATTTAATGTATTTTTCTTTTTTTGACGTTTATAAGTGTACATTGTGTAACCTACATTTTTTTTTTAGGATATTAATGTAACATTAGTAAAGGAGACAGACAAAACAATTAATTATAGACAAGGAGAAATTAGGAGAAAATCATGAATTAAATAATAGTTTACATAAATTCCATGTCACCAAGCAGGCGCCTGCTTGGAACCGAAAGGGAAAGCGGAACACTAGCTAGCAAACTTGAGGACGTACAGTTGAGGCAAAGAGAGTCACAAAGACTGGTGAGGTAAAATGTGAAGCATAAGACCGCGATAGGAGGATAGAGGTCATAGGACATTAGGTCAAGTAAGTCAATAGTTTAGAAGCTTTAGTTATAGATAGTTAGTTGATTGGTAATAACTATATACTTATGCCGACTAAATCCTACTCAAGGCACCATTTTGAATTTTAATAGTAACATAACAGCTCTTTTAACGGAGCTTTTAAGAGACGTGTAAAAAAAGAGGAGAAAAGGGTTTTGTTGGAGAAATATTCGAAATACTAAAGAAAAAAATTACATTGAATAATCTTATCTACTTACGATCGAGTGACGTAGAGCGCAAATTGTCAATGGAGCGACGTAGGAATGTCTCAGTATCGCGGAGGAGAGTATCTGTGTCATCCCGAACATCCGGTAGAGATCCGCGCCAAGACATACACTCACCTGGTCAAATGAAAGTAAAATTAGAATTTAGTATCTACTACTGCCATTGTTGCATCAACGCACGAAGATACTGAAAAAATCCTTGAAAAAGAAGCTTTGATGGCGAGGTCTATGACCGTGATAACGATTTTACAATACCAAAGATTCTTCGAAATGTCTAATTGGAAATTTTCGGTTTAAAAAAACGAATAATTGATTGTGATTGGTCAACGTCCAACCAATCAAAATGAGGCATTCTGTTGTTCCATTTTCAAATATTTATTCTAACCTAGAATTGAAAAAAAAAAGTATACCTCGTGAAGTGTGACGCTGGTGCGGAGTCCACTCTGAACTTCGCTCTACACTCGCACTCGGCGAACGGTACGAACCACGGGTGTACCTAACACATAATACACAATAAGACCAATAATATATTACCCAGCTTTGTTTTAGTATAGTTCAAACATTTTACAAATATAGGAATAGGCCAAATACATAAAATATTCGCAAGCCTAAATTAAAATAAAGTGCGTGAGTACAAAGTACACATGTCAGAAGTGAATCTTCTTTGGAAAACTATTTTTTTAACTCTTGTTCATATTTATACAAATTTAAAACTTTTGATTTCCGAGACTTAGAGAGAGGGAAAAAGGAAGTTGTTAGGAATTGAATTATCATTAAAATATTAAGTGTCAAAAATTAATACAAATATTTTTTTTTTCTTCGATAATAAAAACACGTGGCATTTTAATTTAAAATTCGTTATTTGAGATTTCAATAAATTATTTTGCATAAAATATAAAATACTAATATTTTATAAATTCTCTTTACGCAATTTTTATATAGAATTATATATAGAATTTCTATAAGGTAATTCGCTCCTCTCACTCTATCTCAATCGGTTTCAATCGCTCTCTCCCTTTTCTTCATCAAAAACGCTGCACATTACTGTTTTAAAAAAAAATTACCCTCATAAAGAAAAATCTCACTTCAAAAAAACTTTGTATAAAAGCAGTTATATCTTTTATTAAACAAAGAGTACGCTGGGACGTTCTAGAACGGACCTTAGGTCTTAGTTACCTTGGTCTTGAAATGATTAAAGTACCTGTTATCTGAAGATTGTTGGGCTCTTCGTAGAGTCCACAATGGTTCAGCAGAGCGTGACAATTCTGGTACCATTGATGTGAATCCTATAATATAAGGTTTTATCTTTACAAACTATTTCAAGAAGTCTATTAGGTAAGTATGAGGGTTTGCAATTATTTAATCAATTACGCAATTTTTGTAGATTATTAAGTAGTAACGCGCCGTAACGTTTTTCTGTACCCAATAGTAAAACGTTTCGTGGCCACCCAGTGACTCTTTATAGCTAAAAGATACCATTATGTGCTGTAAAGTCGAAAATAATATTAACAATAACGCGTGATTCAATCCCCGCCCCGCATCGTAACGTTTTACAAAAGGACCAAATAATTCGTTACGTAATACTTGAACGCTCCCTAAGCCACTAGGCCAACATTGTTCTGCTTGGTGAAAATATCTATAATTATTTGATAATTATTACGAGTTCGTGAACAAAAAATAAACAAATTTAATAACTTACCTATGTCACTTAGTAGAACCCGCCTCGCTTCATCAGAACGGCGTTGGATGGGAGCTTTCTCTGGTATCGTGAGACGTCGGGCGGGACTGGCTCGTTGGGGCAAAGTTGTCACAACGCAGGGTGGAGGGGACATCTAAGTAATTGTCAATAATAACCTATACTATAATAATAGCCACTTTAATCAACTTTAACTGACAATAGGACAAATGCGAGAAAAAATCTCTGAAATCTCTTGTCGGATGAGCATTGCAACAAAATCTTAAATCTAGACATAAATAATAATAATCTAAACCACACACTTTAACAGGAAAACAGCACGCTTTGTACTAACAAAATAATCAAATAAAAATATGGGGCCGTTCAATTATTACGTAAGCAGATTTACTACAATTTATACCCGTCGTGTCGCCTCTTGTCAGCAAAAGTAAGCAAAGCTCAAAAAGCTCTCTCTCTCTTGTAGGAATCCTTGATAGTGAATTTCGTTTTCAAGCATAGACAATGTGTGGGTAATATGTGTAAAAAAGTAAATAATTAATCAAATATAAAAATCAAAGAACCCACCCCCTCTATAGTGCTTAATAACTACGTTGTCGGGTAATTAAATAAAAGAAACATCTTATATTCTCTTGCGCGTCTAAGTAGAAGCGAAGAAGGAAGAAGAGGATTTGATCCAGGTATGTGCGACAGGGCCTAACCGACTTCACCATCCACGATTGCCTTTGTATACTCTACTTGTTACCACTTCTGGCTCATCCGTTCTATATGTCCAAAGCACTAAAGCATTCCCTTTCATATCGTAATTACGTCCTGCTTTAACCCACACTGTTCACGTATATCACTATTGCATATCCTATCACGCAATGTTACAGCACCCACACTTCGTAACGCCCTTATTATTTTGAGGGTAGAAACAAAATTTGAAATTTGAATTTTTCAGCGGTTTTAAAGATATCACATTCTATTACTTATCCTATCACGCAATGTTACACCACCCACACTTCGTAACGCCCTTATTATTTTGAGGGTAGAAACAAAATTTGAAATTTGAATTTTTCAGCGGTTTTACAGATATCACATTCTATTACTTATCCTATCACGCAATGTTAAACCACACATACTTCGTAACGCCCTTATTATTTTGAGGGTAGAAACAAAATTTGAAATTTGAATTTTTCAGCGGTTTTAAAGATATCACATTCTATTACTTATCCTATCACGCAATGTTACACCACCCACACTTCGTAACGCCCTTATTATTTTGAGGGTAGAAACAAAATTTGAAATTTGAATTTTTCAGCGGTTTTAAAGATATCACATTCTATTACTTATCCTATCACGCAATCTTAAACCACACATACTTCGTAACGCCCTTATTATTTTGAGGGTAGAAACAAAATTTGAAATTTGAATTTTTCAGCGGTTTTAAAGATATCACATTCTATTACTTATCCTATCACGCAATGTTAAACCACACATACTTCGTAACGCCCTTATTATTTTGAGGGTAGAAACAAAATTTGAAATTTGAATTTTTCAGCGGTTTTAAAGATATCACATTCTATTAATTATCCTATCACGCAATGTTAAACCACACATACTTCGTAACGCCCTTATTATTTTGAGGGTAGAAACAAAATTTGAAATTTGAATTTTTCAGCGGTTTTAAAGATATCACATTCTATTACTTATCCTATCACGCAATCTTAAACCACACATACTTCGTAACGCCCTTATTATTTTGAGGGTAGAAACAAAATTTGAAATTTGAATTTTTCAGCGGTTTTAAAGATATCACATTCTATTACTTATCCTATCACGCAATGTTAAACCACACATACTTCGTAACGCCCTTATTATTTTGAGGGTAGAAACAAAATTTGAAATTTGAATTTTTCAGCGGTTTTAAAGATATCACATTCTATTAATTATCCTATCACGCAATGTTAAACCACACATACTTCGTAACGCCCTTATTATTTTGAGGGTAGAAACAAAATTTGAAATTTGAATTTTTCAGCGGTTTTAAAGATATCACATTCTATTACTTATCCTATCACGCAATGTTAAACCACACATACTTCGTAACGCCCTTATTATTTTGAGGGTAGAAACAAAATTTGAAATTTGAATTTTTCAGCGGTTTTACAGATATCACATTCTATTACTTATCCTATCACGCAATGTTAAACCACACATACTTCGTAACGCTCTCTTTTATTCTGCTGTAATTTTTTCTCTTCCCCATATTCACTCCCCTGGACTCGGCCAGTCGAGCCTTGTTTGAGATTTCTTGGCTACACACAAAGCAATGAAACGCTCCATTTACTCTATTCCTCTATTGATACTTAACGCTAACTTAATACTGTGAATCTTAGTGTAAATAAGTTTGATACTTCATATAAGAAATAGAAAAAGAGTGGCGGAGAGTTTATTGCCAGTCGTTCTCTTCCTGAGAACTGGCAGTAAAATAAGAAGCATTTCATACATTTATTTTGACGTGCATAAGTGTACAATGGGTTACCTATATGAATAAATAATTTTAAAATTTGAAACATATTAATCATCTCCTACCTTCTGTCACTTACATCCCAAGACTTTTAGGACTAACTCAAGTTCAAAAAATATTTTTAAACACTTTAATTAAGGAAGAAAACAAAAATAAGAAGCTGGGAATAAGGTATCAAAATAATACCTTATAAGCAAGATATCCATCTGAGGTCCATCGAGGTGGTAAGGCGGACATGTCCGTCTGAGCGGAGCCCTCTCTGCGCGGTCCATAACTTTCACGAAGGATGGGTCGTACCCGTCCAGCAATGGGTTTTTGTGTGCGTGATGATAAACGGGATGGTTGTAATCTGGAATTAATGATAAAATATTGTTTATAGATATATAGATATAAATATATTCACATGTGACTATGTTTCGTAATTATTATTTTAAATATAGTTGAACATATAAATATTGAAGAATCTAGTCCAATTTTGAACTATTTTGAAGTTTAAAACGCGTACTAAATGTATGTAAGAAAAATTGTGTGCCTCGCTATAATGTTTAATTCAACGATGTTTATTAGAATAGAACATACGCACAATGTTAATACTCGGAACAAACTATCTAAAGTTAGTAATTCTTTTTTGGGAAAAGGGATACTCTTCTTTAATAAAATCCCAGAGGCTCTTTTATCTCTGCCTAATAAATTTAAGAAATGTACGAGGCGTGTATTTAAAGTAAGGTCTCCATTTATTTTTTTCACATTAAATAACATGTATTTACAAAGTTTAATACATTGCTGTAAAGCTTGAAATCTAAGCTATTTTTCTATATAATCGCCATTCACTTCGATGAGTTTCTTCATTCGTACGACAAACTTTTGTATCCCCTCCTCGAACCATGATCCCGCCGCCTCGCGCAGGAACGAAATGAAACCCCGGAGCACAAAGTGAAACGTGTCCAATGTGCCCAAGAATTTCTCGCCAGTTTTGAAGAGGAAGGGGAAGAATTTCTCGCAAATTTCATTCCTCCTAGATGTTTTTTCAGGGCAGGAAACATGTGGAATTCACTAGGGGCGACGTCGGAACTGTAAGGAGTTAGTCGTACGAATGAAGAAACTCATCGAAGTGAATAGCGATTATATAGAAAAATAGCTTAGATTTCAAGCTTTACAGCAATGTATTAAACTTTGTAAATACATGTTATTTAATGTGAAAAAATAAATGGAGACCTTACTTTAAATACACGCCTCGTATTTGAAAAAAGCTATGTAAAAAGGCTTACAATAAAGTTAACAATTATCTAGTTGATAAAAGGGCCTGGGACTAGTGCTAGACAGGCTACTTCAAATTATTTGCGATATTTGTTTTAAAATAAGTGTTGTTTGACATTGTCATTTTGTATGATGATTTGCTATTTTAAAAAGTACCGAGAGTTTTTTACGCCGGCTTTTTCTCTCGGCCTACACCCTCTGTCTTCTTTGCCGATGAGTAGGGATGTCTACCGATTCAAATTTAAGTTGAATAAGTAATACCTGTATCTTATATTCCATAGTAAACATATTTCTTATTTTCATTACAAAATTCTGAAATTAGCTCACTATACTTCATAATTTAGTATAAAAAATAAAAATAAATCAGTGGCGCTCCAACCTCTTTAGGTCTTAGCCTCAGATTTCTGAATCTGTTTTATGATCATTTTTAAATCTAATAGGAAAGTAGGAGATCAGCCTCCAGTGCCTGACACACGCCGTCTAATTTCCTCGTGATGTTTTCCTTCACCGTTCGAACAAATGTTAAATGCGCACAAGAAAGAAAGTCCATTGGTGCACAGCCAAGGATCGAATCTACGACCTCAGGTATGAGAGTCGCACGCTGTAGTCACTAGGCCAACACTGCTTATAATTTAGTATAGAACACATAAAACACTCTCAACATATCAACTATTTTGATATAATTTCAAAAACTACTTACCTGTACTGATACGGGTTGGGGCACGTGTTCCTCCTCGAATTGAGATTCGCAGCCAAATCATCTTCAGAAATACCACATTTCGATATATCTGTTTCCCCAAACACTGAGAATCTATCAAATCTCGACCGAACACTATCCACACTCGCTTCACGATGAAGTATATCCATACTGGAACCTAATTCAAAGCTGGAGGACTTTGTGTGGTCCAAACTCCCCACGCTGTCCAATCTCCTAGTACTGGCATTTGGACTTCTTCTATACAACATATTATCGGACTTATTGTTAAAACTTTTCAAAATACCGCGTCCAGGCAAATCTAAACTTCCCTTATGTTTAAATTCTTTCTCGTTCGGCAGAGAGACTCTCTTCATTCTCAGTTGGTCGATATTGCCAAAGCTCTTATTGGCTGCCATTGGGCCAGTTTGAAAGTCAGGATCGAGGGTATGGAATTTTATCAGCACTGGAGTCGAGTGGGTTGACGCTGAACCGGGTGTCCAGTGATCTGAATCACGTATCGAGACGAGATCCTCCTAAAAATTACATATCATAAAAAATTGCAAGGAAAGCAATATATATGTTAACGTAAAATTGTAAAAACCGTTAGATTGTAATCTATCGGTTATCGGTTATCGGTATTCGGTAGATTGTACTACACTAACTTAGTTATCATTCAAACTTCTTTGGTCAATTACAGATTAATTTTACTTCCCAACAATTTCATATAACTACCGAATAATAATACGTTAATTTGTAAGCAGTTCGTTGAGGTTCACAATCTTTCGACAGTTTACAATCTCGCGAGATAGATTACAATCTAACGGTTTTTACAATTTTACGGTGACATATATAAAGAAAAAACTTTTTAACCGGATTAAAGTTATGTATAAATTAATCCGACGTTTCGCGTGCTTTACAGCGTGCGTGGTCACGGTGACCATATAATTATAAATTTATAATAATACATAACTTTAAACCGGTTAAAAAGTTTTTTCTTTAAATGTGTAAAGGTTATGTTAATCAAAGACAATACTAGAAAGCAATATAAATAAGATTGATTCCCTTTAATGGTCACATAATGCCTTATGTTGTGTTTTCTTTACACTTAGACTTACAAGCAGCTTACACACGTCGCTGATTGCTGGCTCATAGTTATCGCTAAGTGTCGACTTTGAATCAAAAATGATGAAAGATAATGCGACAGTTTAAAAACAATTAAAAAGTGGTAATAAAATAAAATCTGTTTCACCAAGGTCGTACAATTTCTACGAAAAGAGTGGTAATATATTAATACGTTCTAGACATTCATCAAAATGTGCCATCAGATACTGTGTCGGCAGTAATTAAGTTTAAATAGGGAAACAAGGTAAAACGCTTTTGCTCTTCATAATTACTGTAATGTACATTTAGTAATTTTTTAACTATTTAGGGAGCGTTCAAGTATTACGTAACGCAATTTTTGAAGATTATTGACCCCCCCCCCCAATGTAACTCGCCGTAACGTTTTTCAGAACCCAAGTATAGTACTGTTCCCAAGTCTAGTAAAACGTTTCGTGACAACCTGGTGACTCTATAGTTAGACGCTCCCTTACACTAAATAAATCACAACAATATTTAAATCGATATAGGAAAGAAATAAATATATATAATACATATATTTGTTATATACTTAGTATCCTGGTAATAATAGCATTACCTTCTTTTATTTTTCCTCAAAAAAATTTGCTTTTACGACTTTATTCTACGGGGCAAGCGAATACAGGTTAATTTGAATATTGTAAGTCGTATAAGAGAACGCATATACGATATCATAAATACAAAAGATAAATGTACAGTCGTGTGCACGTATCATTGCATTAAATCCACTTGAGCATGCAATTGAAGTTTTGAATTTACGACGTGAATGTACCAGGACTAACATACTTCGCCGCGATTGATAACAGTTTTACACGCAAGGCTCTTCACAATCGAACTGAAAATGGTGGTTAGAACCTCAATCGATTTCAGATTAAATCTAATTGAATTGCTTCGCAACGTGGTTTTTTGTCAATATATGTCGAACTTTCATTTAAATGTAGACCGCTGAAGAGGTTTTTTTATTGGAAGAAAAAATTATGATAAACATAATATATCACCTACTCCTTCTATTATGTATAAATCAAATACAAAAGACCTAATTTAGCGTTGTTCATTAAAATAAAATGTTTAGTCTTTTTAATCACAGGTCGAATTGACAACCTCTTTCTTCGATGTTTTTAGGAGTAGCAAAAAGAACATTCCGGTTCCAAGTAGGTATTGCTTAATTTTTTTTATTTATATAAGTCTTTATCTTGCAATCAGTCAGCTAGACTATGAGCAGATGTGTTGAGAGCTGTTAGGCGTTCAAAGCAAAATCTCCATCGAGACTGCTCCTCTCTTTCAACCGTGTCTATCAAGACTTAGAATTTGTCGCCTTTTAAGCCTATTTATTAGGTCCGGTATGGTTAGTTGCGTGGCAAGCTTATAAAAATGCATTTCTAGCCTTTTTCTGTATTTTATACTCCAGGTCTTGATCTCCTCTTTGACAGTCCTGGTATTGTTTAATAATCTCGTAATTATTTTTTCATCAAGGATTAACTCCAAGATCTTCGATGACACTAATGTGTAATCTACGCCAGTAGTAGTAGGCCTAACGAAATATCTTACTAAAACTAATTTAGTACGAAACTGTGTACTATATACTACATTGCATGAATAAACAAATTTAACTCCGAAGCTTTCAGTAAAAGCGGATTAAGTGATTACTTTCTCGTTATGTTTTAATTAATCAAAGTATTTTATGGGTGAATAAACATGCAAACACGAATAGCGTGATGTAAAATATGTGCAAAGCTTTACTATTAGCTAAATAGTTTTATTTTTTAAACTCAAAAGTATATTCGAATTATTGAATGTCTTATGTATACATTATTTTTATTTAATTATAATAATTAACTGTATGATACGATGAGTTAACATTTGTTTCAGGTGCTTGCAAATATTTTGTAAAAGAAAACTATTTAAAAGAGTGGCGGAGAGTTTATTGCCACTTCTGCTCGTCCGTTTCCTTGATTTGAGAATTGGGATAAGCATTATTTTCTGGCGATACCTACATGGATAAATGATATTTTAATTGCATGTAGTTTAAAAGAAAAAGTAATGTTATATTAAATAAATCACAACCATAGTTTTCAAAATCCCGCAAAACCATTTCTAAGCGCGATATAATAATCTTATTAAGACTTTTAGTAGATATATTAAATCATTTAAATATAATCCAGCACATTTCGCTTTTATTGCTACGATCATTATTTGCTGGGACTCAATAACATAGCCACCTTCTGGCCAGGTGTGCTTAAAAAGATTTGAAAATCAAGATTTGATTATTATTGATGTTTGGTAAGTTTGTTTGTTGCAAATCAAAATGAGCACAAGTCCTTTTAGGAGTTATTCTAGAATTTTCGCGGATGGTAAATGGTGGTTTCGGGAGGTCTAATAATTTAATACAATCGTGTACCTTTTGTGGGATTATTCAAATGGTGAAAAAATTACAGGGACTAGTTTTTTGTTCAATATTTTATAGCCTATACCTGGGAAGCATGGATACTTATTTATGGATTCACATTCTTTTTATTTCGTTTATAAAATCTCTATGTTTGCTATAGACTATAGTTTCTTGTAAGTATTGGGTATGGCAATACCTATTAAAGTTTAGTTATTAGTTATTTTATTGACTTAATCTATGAATGTTCTGTCTTGTCTATTGTTCTCTATATGACTTGAGCGTGTAAAATTTATGCAAATGATTTTTTCAGGGATATATTTATAGTATGGTTACTTAAATGTAAGTTTCTGGTGTATTATTATTCTGTGTAGTATAATATAAGTTCCACATCGTTTATTAGGGTTGCCTGGAAGATTTTGGAAGATTGATTATGCCACCTTAGGTTGTCTTTAAGTAGGTTTTTTTTAAAATAAAGAGTAAATAAGTAGATAAAAAAAAATTCTGCCTCAAATGTGGATAATTATTGAACAGAAAAAAAAAGTCAAAACCAATATCTTAGAAACTACTTGAATTAGCCGGGAATTACCTGTAAATTACTTATATCCTTAGACTCGTCTGTGGTAAATATCAGTTCTATATCATCAACTTCTTCCGACTCATTCCCACTATTTTCTTGATCCTGCTTCTCATCAAGAGCACTGTTCTCCATTGGTGTAGTCCCTTCAGAGAACACTGAGTTATCTCCTTCTGACATTGATCTGTTAAAAGAATATTAATATTAGTATAAGAAGAGTTGGTCTAGCACTTCTTGAACGAATAGAATTTATGTTCTGTAAGACAGGATAAAATTGTGTCTGACACATTGGAATGTGTGAAGACTCAGCAAATTTTCTAACTTATTTATACCTGACACTCAAAGTATCCACATCTAAGTTAAAAGTCTCCTTTCTCTTGGCTTTCTCCGTAGTCTCTTTAACAACGACATTATCCTCTGAAGTGATCTTCACCTGAACATCAAATTTATCTTTTTTGCTATCTGCTTCACTGGGAACGGCCATTTTTATATTCTCACTTGACACAGTCCTAATATTCACTATATCACCACTAGGAGTTTCAAACTTTTCAAAATGTTCTCTCTTTTCTTCAAATTCTGTATCAGCAGTTGGATTAACTTTATCTTCAATTGTTGAATCTGTTTCAGAGGTAGTTGTAGACAAACCTTCTTTTAAAGTTGTTACTTTAATTTTCACATCAAATTTTGATAATAGTTCTAGTTTAGTTTTAAAATTTGCTTTATCTATTACTTTTACTTCACTTTTTGGCTCTTCCTTATTTTCAGATGTCTCCGATTGATTTGATATAGAGGTCTCTTCAATAATTTCCTCTAGCTTATTGTCAAATTGGGGTTCTTGTGATTGTTCTATGTCTTCTATACCCTCAGCAGTAGCTGTTCTTATATATACATCGCTATATTCTTCGACATTGGGACTGTTTGAATAATTAATGTTTTGTGGACTATCACCATCAATAATTTTCCTTCTTAAAATGTGATTTTCAATAGTTAGCTGCTCTATAATATCTGTGTGTTCTAAACACCGTGACTGTTCTTTGTACTTTTCTTTCAATTCCTTTAGTTCACTCTTAGACAATTCCAAGGCAGTGCGAAGAGAGACTACAGTCTGATGCAAGGCTCTTACAGTGTCCAGATGGACCAACCCAGGAGGCATAACCTCCAGCTTACCGCCTTCCATGCCGTAGAACTCGCCTGATAAACAGTTTGCAACATCCCATACATGACTGGTAAATATTCTTCTCTAAAATACTTTTTAACTAGTCATCACTTTCACCAAAGTACGATACGCAGTTTTAAATCTACAAGAAAAGCAAAAATCATTCATAGTATCAGTTTAAATATTTATTCAAATTCTACAGGTATGTATATGAAAAACATACCTTTGCATCGTGATATCCGTACAACTGACACACATTTTAGTCTCACTGCACATTTTTTTATTCTTATCAAGTTACAAGATCGTATATCCAGTGTGTCGAATCACGGAAGGACTTTGCAATCGATAATACGTCTCGCTACACAGGTAATTAAGCTTAAAAGACCCCTAAAACTTCCAGGGGCTAAACTTTGCCTGGCACGATTAACTGATAAACACCTCAACACGGAAGGTGGTAATTAGGTACGATTATTATCTCCAAATCGTTTTCAGTCTTGACAAGGTTGTCGAGATATATGTAGTATAATAATATAGAACAACATCCAATTCTCCCATCCCAATCCTGGTAAACAAATCAATACCAAGGAATTTGTTGTTGGCGCGCGTTGTAAAAGCGGGAGCGCTAAATATTTTATCTCTTTCTTCCATTTTCTGACTGTGACAAACTATACAATAAAATAAACGTACTGAACAGCAACGACTTGTTTTGAAAACTTTAGAATTTAAGGATTTATATTTTATTGTGTAGTTTAAGTATGAGAGTTGAGACACTGCTAATCGAAAATGTTTCTCATTCACATTTCACACGCTAATTTTTAAATCAAAGATACCATAAACATCTCCAATCACCATTTTCGTATTAATCTGCTCTTAATAAACGGTCAATTGTCTTATATGACAATTAAAGCCATAACCTCTTAATATACACATAACACAACAAATAGTAATAACAGTATTGTTAAATCTTGTAAAAGTTATTGCCGCTTATTTATATTGTTTTAAGTAAATTATCAAGCCACTGCTAATAACAATGTTAAATGTTTTGAAGATTAATAAAAATACGTATTTATACCCATTAATTACTGCACAAATTCGACATAAAACCAAAACACACTGGGTATGTATTTTGAGTATTTTATATTGAAAATATTTGTTTTAATAAAATAAATTCTACTGAAACATTTACTGTAGGCGAAGCTGAAAAAGAAAACTGGACCCAAATATAAGGCAATAAATCATTTTGATGATTTTTACGGTTCTGTTTTCGGCGATCAGTGGATGTCAATGAGGGAAGCTCTCTTTCGACGTTCAAAGTATGTTGCTGTAGTAAATAACTACGGGGATACTGAAGAAACAATGGAAGACTTGTCGCACAAAGGTAATCATCCCGTTTAACTTATGCTTTAAAGATTTATTATAAAATTACAAAGCACTAATAGTTAAGTTTTTTAGATGTATACCACAGAGTTTTATATGAATATTATAATGAATATATGTCACATACATATGGAATTTATGTTTTCAGGAGCACACTGTTTAAAAAGGTTAATGTCTGTACAACAAGACTTTCATACAAATTATCCATTAGAACCTACTCAGGAGAAAGAAAGCAATGATAATTCAATTGGAAATTACATATCAAAACTTCAGAGTGATGAAATTACTAGTATTTATCCACAAAGTCAGGAACTGCCAGAAAAATTGGAACTAAAAGATACAATATTAAAAAACACAGACACAGTTCAAATTGAAAAAGAAAAATCAGTGTAAGTGTAAGAAGCTACCATATATTATTAACTTTATAAAAAAAGTTCAGTGAACACTCCAAATGTCAAGAACTGGGAAAACATTATTATCAATTCTTGAAAGGCAGCCGGCCTTCACACACTTTTTGGCACACTTGCTAGCCTTCTGGCATTGTGAGTGTCCATGAGCAGCGGTATCACTTAACATCAGGTGAGCCTCCTATTACTTAAAAAAAAAACCTTGCTAGAGACCAAAAAAAAAGAGAGAGGAGAGCTCACAAAATATCCGATATTTTCCATTACATTGCTGTTTTTTGGTTGTATATTTGGTTTATTAAATTTATTTTTAAGACATATATCAAAAAACTTGGACGAAGCAATAGATCAAGCAGACATAGACTATAGTCGAATCATAGATCCAGCAATGGGAATATCTTCAGAATCTTTATACCAGTACGTGCCAGCAACAAAATTAAAGGGCATGGAGGATTTTGTTCCTGAATCCCTACATTATTCTTTCTATTCTGCCCGTAAGTATTCTGTTTTATCATAGTATCTCAGCATGATAGGATAACATGCCAATTTAAGAATATTGTTTATTATTTATGTATTGTTTAGTATAATATGTTATTGTTAGTATTTGTACAGTCATCTCTCGATAATTTGAAACTCAAGGGACCAGAGATAAAATTCAAATTATCAAGAGTTCAAAATAACAAGTGTTTGAATAACCACGAGGGGGAGGGGCGACTGAAGGAAATAAGAATTTGATCAAAATTTGTTACTTATTATTTCTATATTCTTATTATGTATTCACAATTATTATAGCAATTATTAAAAAAAAATATTAAACAATTGACAAGTCTGTGCATGTATGTAAACAAACGACAGGTATGTGCATGATAGACACTTCAACTTATAGAGAGTAGGGAAGACCGGAGTTCAAATTATCGCATGTTGGCGAGCAAGATAATACTTTTTCAACTTCAAATTACCGAAGGGACCAATTATCATTGATTTTATTCAATTTATCAAGTATTTTTCAAGGGACCGGAATATTTTTTCAACTAATCGAGAGATTCAAATTAACGAGTGTCAAATTATCGGGAGTCGACTGTATTTGTTTTCAATGGCCTGTTAAGCTTAAGTTATAGAAAAATTTCTATCTTATACCTTGCTTACAGAATCTATTTTCTCTAAGAAAAATGTCATAGCAAAATTACTATTTACTGAAGTAACTTTCAACTTCAATTAAGTTTTTATTTAAATAATTTTTCAGAAAGTGGAGATTTCCCATTAGTAATAGAACCAGAAACTGAATTTAAATTTCCAGAATATTTGAAAATTATGACATATGAAACTGGTAGTGAAATGTATAAATTTTCTGAACCAAAGAGGTCTAATACAGGTATGATTAAAAGTTTTTTTATGAGTATTAGTCATTTGTATTGAAATAAATGATTATAGCTATGAATTAATTTTTTTCCACATAAACATGTGAAATGTATTCAATAACAAAACTTTGTTAATCCAAACCATTTTTTCTCTATTCTTACATTATTGTCAATGCTCAATTCAATACTCAATTCTGATGAAGAAAGATTTGATAAAATCTCATGTCAAGACAAAAAAGGCTGTAGTTCAAGTATAACAAAAATATCCAAACCACTTTAGTTTTTATTTATACATACTTAAAACGGTAAAGGCCGGCAACGCACTCGCGAGCCCTCTGGCATTGAGAGTGTCCATGGGCTGTGGTATCACTTAACATCAGGTGAGCCTCCTGCCCGTTTGCCCCCTTTCTATAAAAAAAAAAAACTTTAATTTCAAAAAAACACAACAAATTGACATTTAATTCCCTTTGAGACAAGATTTTATTGCAATAAATTAATTTAAGATGTAAGAGCAAATTTATTACACAATTTACATTTCTTGAAGTTTTGAGTGTTTTTCAGTTATCGTCAGCAAAAGACCACCACATCAAACTGACTATTTCATATTATGATTACTTTGTTTCAGGTGTATTCAATTACTACCCACTAGATGGTAGTAGTGTGCTGCCCGTATTGGCATTGTGTCTACAACAAGGCGATAGGGTATTAGATTTGTGTGCAGCACCTGGAGGCAAATCACTTATAGCTTTACAGACTTTGTTACCGGATGTACTTGTGTGTAATGATAGTTCTATATCTAGATCTAATAGGTAATGTATTAAGGAGCGTTCAAGTATTACGTAACGAATTTTGGAGGGGGGGGGGTCCTTTTGTAAAACGTTACGATGCGGGGCGAGGATTCAATTACGCGTTGTTAATATTATTTTCGGCTTTGCAGTACTTTACACCACATAATGGTAACTTTTAGGTATAAAGAGTCACTAGGTGGTCACGAAACGTTTTACTATACTTGGTAACAAAAAACGTTACGGCGCGTTACACGGGGGGAGGGGGTGTCAATAATCTCAAAAAATTGCGTGACTAGTAATAATAGTTTGCAAAGTTGTATTACAGGAAGCCTAATACACAATTATATTATGTTTTCATATAGAATTAGTCATCAGCTTTCTGTGCCCATAGGAACTTGTAAAGTTTTCATCACGAGAGCGAGTGTTAAATGTTTTCATAAAAATAAAAATCCATTGCAACGGTTTGAATGCACAACTTTGATAGAAATGCTCTATAGATGTAAAAAAAATATTTTTTTATACTTTTTCATTTTAAGAAGAAATTCATCAACGTGTTTTTGCCTTTAATTTAATTGCTTTGAATTTTTAGATAAATATATCATAAAAATTTGTTCTTTATTTCAGATTAAAAAACATATTACGCAATTACTTAATTGACTTTAGGACAAACAACAAATGGCAGGAGAGAGTTGTGTGCACTAACAAAGACGGAAGATTGTTCACAGATGATATGGGATTTGATAAGGTGATTTAATTATAAATGTTTAAGCCTTAAAAGTGCTCTATCGTCTCTTTCTGTCAAATTATGTTTACGCTGAGATGAAAAGAGACAGATGTATTTAATTGGTGCAATTAGACTTAATTTATAAACTATATCCGCGTACGCAAACAATTTCACAAATAATTAGGTAACTAGGTAATCAAAGACTGGAAAAGGAGTCATAAATTAAATAGATAAATATTCATTATTATTCTCTTACATAAAGTGTAACATAAATTCTATTATTATTCGAATGTTGTTTTTAAATTATGTCCAATGCCGTAGCATCTTCCGTGGGCAACTTCATTCTGTTAATTTTGTGTCACCGTGCGCGCGCATCGTAAAATTTCACTCTCATCAATTTTTCATAACGCGCCTAAAGAAGTATAACTTCATAAATTTAATAATTACTGTTGACGTAATCACCTCATAAGAAAATCAAAGATCGATTTTGATTATTTTTCTTTTTTTCGAGTGGGTTAGAGAATGGTTTAGATGTTTTTTTACGTGTGTACAAAACGTTTGTCGGGTCCGCTATTTTTAATTGTGTTTTCAGGTTTTAGTAGATGTTCCGTGTACAACAGACAGACATTCATTGAATGAGGATGATAATAATATATTCAGACCGGATCGGATAAGAGAGAGACTTAGGATACCGGAGTTACAGTCGCAGCTGCTGGTGTAAGTAGCAAAGTAATATATTTAATAATAATAATTTATTTGCAAGAATATCGTACAAAATGGAGGAGGCCTGTACCCGTAGGGTCCATAATGATTTAAAAAATGAATTATGATTTTGTTCCTTTTAATTTATCATTTAAAATTTATATACGTTGAAATTATTAATTACGATTGCAATTTAAATTTAAGGATTATTAATAGTAATATTTTATTTTGTTTAATGCATGCACATAGTATATAATAATTACTCATATGATATGATATGATTGTTAATTTTATTGTTCATTATGGAAATAGAGGCTATAATAAAAAAAAATATTATGGTATCTAGACTTCGCATATTCTGCCACACATAATATCGTCCTGTTACATAATTATAAGGTAGTGTTGGCCTAGTGGCTTCAGCGTGCGACTCTCATCCATCGTAGCCGTCGGTCGTGGGTTCGATCCCTGGCTGTGCAATGGACTTTCTTTGTAACCGGCTTGCCTTATTGGGTCTAAGGAAAAGTCGACGGCGTGTGTCAGGCACAGTAGGCTGTAAAAAGTATGACTGAGAAGCGACTTACCATCCAAGTGGGGTTAGTAGGCCTTGGTCGTATCTGGACCAAATGCAGGACGTACTAGAAAAGACAAGTTCCCATAATTGAAGGGAAGGTGAATTTCATGAAAGCAAATAAAACGAGCGAGGTATGGATCGTAGCAATCCGTGGTCCCTACCTATCCCTTCGGGAAAAAGAGACTTGGGATATTAAAATATTATAGGCGTTATATATTTTTAGAAATGCTCTACGGCTGGTACGTGTTGGCGGAGCGGTTGTATATTCGACATGTTCGCTAAGTCCCATACAAAATGATGGCGTCGTGCATTTAGCTCTCAAACAGGCATTTGTTGGTGATAATATAGTCGCTATTGTCAAGTACGTATCTTTATGTATGGATAAACCACAGCTTTAAAAAAACTTGATAAAAAATATAACCAAAATTTATTGCCCTGTGGGGTAATATACTATGTTTGTGAAGCTTAAAAAAGCCGTACAATTAACAGCCTAGCATTTTAATTAAACAGTGTCGTTTAACTAGCGGCCTGAAAGATATTCAGCCAGTTGATCAAATAGCTAGTTTTTATGTATTTCCGAACCAATTCGACTTAGAGTCCTTCAAGAAAAGAGCGTACCAATTCTTGAAAGGCCGGCAACGCACTTGCGAGCCTTCTGGCAATGTGAGTGTTCGTGGGTGTCACTTAACATCAGGTGAGCCTCCTGCCCGTTTGCCTCCTATTACATAAAAAAAAGTTGGCTTGGACATATATACGACGAAGATGAACTAATAATTTGCCTTTTGTTGTGTGTATGAAAATTAGTTTTTATGGTGTATTAAATGTTTCCTTCAATATTACGCGTTTAGAGTAAGTCGAGACTCACGTAGTCTTTATATATATTTATAATACGTGTAATTATCATATTTTGATAGTTCGAACCAAAATATGACATAACAGCTCAGTATGTCGACTTCTATTATCGACGATATCGATAGATATCGATATTAAACCTTTAAGTTTAATGTATTGTTCCATAAACCATTAATCTGATCTTAATTTATATTTATATGTTGTTATTTTGTACTGTTAAATTTTTATATTCTTATTTATTTCGCTTGTCTTAGAAAATGGTGTCTTTATACGCTATAGGAATCATTTTCTTATTTTTATACTATGACGTTTTTTAAAACATATCTTTGTCGAAATTTTGTTGTCCAACTAAAGAACTAAAATATAGTTTCCAGTAGTTTTCCTTATCCAAACGACATATTAATAATTGTATTTAAGGCGGACTTTGACCTAATTTTTTTTTCAGAGACATGACGGTACCCTTCAGTAGTCTTACTAGCACATTGATGCTTGGCCAAGGAAGCGCCAAGCCGAAGTACGGTCAACTTGTAGTTCCACATATTGATGCTAACTTCGGACCCGCCTATGTCGCCAGACTTGTAAGAGTTAAATAATAAAAAATTTAAATCACCAATTTTTGTTTAATTTATCAAATATCTTTAATCGATAACGTCAAAAACGATTCAATAATGTATTTTCTTTTTAATTCACTAAAAATTACAACAGGTCAAATACCGGAAAGAAAGAATTGTATCATCAGGGAGATTTTATTTAAAAAGTCCAAGGCACGAGGGTGTTAAATCACCGTTAACTCTGGAAATAGGCGGTGATTTAATTTATTCATAAAATTCGAAATGGCGTATTTTTCATAAACACTCGGGACTTGAACCCTAGACTTCATGTTCTGTATTCGAAAATGCTAGACCAAACCAATAAGACTGTAAACTACTGACTAAACCACATACATTCAAAATGAAAGTCACGTGAAACATAAACAAAGCTTTTATTAGCAAAAAAATATTACAAAATATAATCTCTAAGTACTTGAGTCAAAATGCCTTTGGCGATAGCAGTCGATTTGTCAATAACTTAAATACTATATATGTTAACGTAAAATTGTAAACACCGTTAGATTGTAATCTATCTCGCGAGATTATAAACTGTCGAAAGATTGTGAACCTCAGCTTACTGCTTACAATTTAACGTATTATTATTTGGTAGATTGTACTACACTAACTTAGTTATCATTCAAACTTCTTTGGTCAATTACAGATTAATTTTACTTTCCAACAATTTCATATAACTACCGAATAATAATACGTTAAATTGTAAGGTGTGGGTTAGGTGTAGGTTGGTGACTAAATAGTAAAAAGGAAGAGAATGCTTGCGTAGGTTTTCCTGCGCTTGATTCGTACCAATTGTTAAAACCTGATTGAGCAAAATGTACAGCCTTAGCTCACACTTTACACATAAAACATCTTCATTTTACAACGTTGTTGTTATATACCTGAGGTAATTTTTTAACTGTATTAGTACAGTATAAACTCTTTATAACGAATTTCAAGGAACCAAGCATTTTTATTTTTTATAGAGAGATTTCGATATAGGGAGGGAACAATTAATGTATGGGTGGTTGGTTAAACCAAATAAATTCAACTCAATGTTACGTTATAGAGAGCTTTTCGTTTTAACTAATGACGTTATAAAGAGTTTTCGCTGTATTTTTTCCGGAATTCGAACTGATAAATTCAAAAATCATTGATTAATATAGGTAACAAAATGTACACTAAACGTCAAAAATAAATATATATATGAAATTCTTCTATTTTACATTTCCTACCAGTTCTCAAATCAAGGGCGTAGAACGGAAGAGAAGAACTGGCAACAAACTCTCCGCCACTCTTTTAGTAGTTACTATAAAAAAAGTCTTGAGCTTAATTAGATAGGTACTATTTTTTGTATGTCACCCTCGAAAATATTCAACTATTTATGCTTAATACGATTATTAGTAATTCCTTACGATTCTGAATTTAAGTGTTAGAGTATGCTTTAAAAAATATACTAAATAACAGCTGCATAATGTTGATCAATATAAATTATTAAAATTATGTAATTCTTATTACAAATAAATATATAGTAAGTACGCTTCTAAGTCGCTTACAGTCAAAAATATGTTAATTTTTTTTTTACAAAATCAAAGATTAATTCACTTCTTAAAACACATAATGTACATAATATACGTATATGTTAAGTACCTATTATATAATTATAGCCTCAGTAAGCTACTTTTAAGTATTACCACCTAATAAACTAATTTAATTTAAAGCTAATTATGGCACAAGTAACCAGCCTATAAAATCAATTGAAATAGCATTTATTATATTATATAAAATGTTACCTTGATAACATAAAAAATAAATGTATTATGTAACTTAAAGTAGAACTTCATTATTGCTGAAACAATATCATATGAAATATTTGTAATGTTTAAAGAGCATTGCATTGAGATAAAAATATAGCTTGAAGGCTCATTATTTATGCGTAAATTTATTGCCGCCTTATCGAAAAATAGTTGCAAACATTATTAACTGTATAAAAAATGACGGCTGCAATTTAATAACACAATAAATATTGCTACACATTTTCACTAATATTATTTCCTTGAAAGACTTTATTCTACCCACTTGGGTAGCCTTCTGCCTTTAAATGAAAATTTTACCCTAGCTTTGACAATTGACATAGGAAAGAAGAAATTAAGCCAAAACAACAAACTAATCCACACTAAAGACATTTCAATAGGCATAGTCTAGACATGGGTTCTTTCGTCCATTTTAAAAGGCCTTTCTTCAGGGTTGCCATCGCTTTCATTGTCCTTTAAATTATTCCAAGGTTGCTCCTCACCAGAACCGAATATAGAATAAACTATAATTTCTACTATATATAGGGCTATTGTGACGAAGAAAATTATGCGCCATGCGGATATTGTTTGCTGAAAAAAAAATTTAAATTAAAAATTTGTTCTTTTAAAATTAATTATCTAAAAATTGGCTCACTCTATTATAATCTGTGATTAAGAAAATATAACTCGAATCCACAATAATAAATAAATTAGTATACAAGAACATGATGCTACTTTTAAACGCCTCCGTTTAAAATTGGAACGCATAAATTAGGAAAAACTGGGATAAAATTAAGGTTTACTTACATTTCCATGTGTCAACACCCCTACAAAAATTGGTACGACGATTCCAGGAATCGTGGCCACTGTGTTGGTAATTGCTACCAGAGTACCTGCAAAAACCGTTTATTACACCGATACAACAATATGTATAGAGAAATATATTACAGAAATAGTTACGATTCGTTTTTATACGTAGTCGGACATCTTGTTTTCCAAACCAATGTTTCACTCTTTTTAATAAAAAAATATTGGTTGTTTGTAAAGTAGGTTTACGATCGAGATGTTTACGTGATAACGTCTTATTGGTGATATAAGTTTTTGGGAAGTAAGGAATTAATGAAGATAACAATTTTTTCAAATTTTAAATTACATCTATCGTTTTATTCACACTTTTGATGATAAATTTCGGGTGTAAAATGACAAGTTTACTTATTCGACTATGATATACATTTTTCTTTATACATTCACGGAATGACTGGCAGCGCTCGAGATGAGACGGGAGATCGGTCCGTCTCTCTCTCGTTATACCTGCGATCGCGCTCGTGAGGTTTTGGTGTGACACAAGTTTCTGAACATGTCACCCGACTAAAACGATTTTAAAGACGTTATCACGTCAAAATAGATAGTGCGTAAAGTTCTAAAGAAAAACCAAACATTAAAACATTTTTTTTTATATTACAAACGGGGCTCACGTGATATTAAGTGATACCGCCGCCCATAGACACTTACATTGCCAGATGGCTCGCAAGTCCGTTGCCAGCCTTTGGTACGAATCAATTAATTACAAAGAAAGGTGTTAAGTTTATTCCCACGACATTTTCACCTTGCAAATCTAGTCTCATAGATTACTCACCAGCAAAGTTAGGTGCGATATCAATATGGTTAGATAAAAATCCACAAAACATTCCTCCTATACAGGTAACACCGATCGCCATGAGTGCTACCGCTGCCCCGCGGTTGCATCCGATGTAGCATACTGCCAGCAGACAGGACGCTGGTACCGCTGATGCTGTATTACAAAAATATTTATTTATCAATAAGTAAACATGTACACATCTTAAATACAAGCTATATAAAACAGAATACAAGTTATAATTATACAAGTGTCCGTTAATTGTTACAGAGATTTTAATAGTATGAGTAACGCAACTAAAATAAAAAGAAATACAATAAGTCACGAAAATGTAAACACAGCAATTTAGAGTACATACATTAAAGACAAAACAATTACAATGACGATTTTAAAACACCCTTGAAAGCTGTAGGGGCATGAAAACAAATCAACATTGAAATGTGAGTGTTATAGGAATAACACATTCTATGTATGGGGGTACGAAATCCGAAGTTAGTACGCGTAATATTGTAAGAGGGAAAAGAACTGGCATAAAAGTTTATCAGACCAAAGAGAGCGGAGAAGGTCAGCTCGCCATTTATTTATCATCAGAAACAAAACACACAATAATAGAAACGAAAAATATCAAAAATAACTGTATCATTTAAACATAAATAAACCGCAATCAAGCATTAAGGTCGAAATTTGCGTTCCTAAATGTTACTTCATTTACACCTATGACAGGGTACCATATGGTCTTCGCAGCGGTCATTACTAGACTATTACCTACTGACCTCCAACTAAAAAATCCAATTTCACTATCAATTTTAAGAAATTCAGCGGTGAGAGTTTTATTTTAACCATTTTTAGTACGTCTTACCGAATAGTGTTCCAATCTTCCTAGCTGTCGTGGTAGTGATGTAGTTCCTTCCCCGCAACCAATCCAAAGTCTTACTGAGAGCCATGCTAAAGAACCATAGTGATAGGAATGGAAGTGCTGTTGTAACTGCATTCTGAAATTGATTTTTAGAAGTTATAAAGAAAATGAATAATGAAATCACGTAATATTAAGCTACGCGATTATCTCTGATTCTCTTTAATTAGTTCAACAAAAATAGCAAGTCAAGGAACTCATCCGGGCTTTGGAAACATTGGATTTAGGATCGCTCAAGTATCATCATAGGATTTGCGAAGTAGCTTTAAGCTATGATTTAAAGTCGGCAACCGAAGGCAAAATATCGCGTGGACGTCAACGAGATGGACTCAAGGCAAAGAGTCGTCGTCATCAAAAATATACGCAGTTGTAATAGAAGTAAAGGACCAAAATTAGTGGAGGAAAATGATTCGCGCCAGTTCTTACTATACGGCTGACCACGATATTCAGACCTGAGTTACAAACCCAGATACAGAGAGAGAGAGAAGATTTGAAATTAGAGTATATTACATAGTTTAGTAACACATTGAAAGACATTCCTGTTCCGATATTCTCTTACTTAGTTTTGTCCGCAGCGCTGGCCGCAACCCTCCCAGGATTTGAAAGAAGTTATATATGCTATCTCTATTGAAAGGTCAGATAGAAAAAATATATAGCATAGGGGGGCAAACGAGTCTACGGGACGCCCAAAAAGGGCATTCGTCGCAGCCTATGAACATCCATTTTAGTGGGTGCGTTGCCGGTCTTTGAGGAATCACTATGCTCTTTTTTTAACAGAAGATTTGATATTGAAAATGTCTTGTGAAGCGGACCGTGGAAGACTTCGGAAGGTGATGAAACGAGGCAGGATGGATCAAACCAAATAATGTGTGTTCAAATAGCAACCTTCATAGATTGACTCGTTGAATAAGATTCAGAAATGAGACTTACTTTTAGTTTAATTTTATTGTCTTACCTCAGTCATATTGAACTTCAGTACTTGCTTCATGTAGAAGGGAAGTTCGATAAGCAGCATGTACCAGCCCCAATTTGAACAAGCATGAGCGACGACGATCGCCAGGAACGGACCAGATGTAAAGACTTTCCTCCATGGGACCGTCATGTTCTGAAAAGAAAGGATTATGATAAGGAAAATTTTGCCGCCAGTTATGTTAGGCTCAACCCGATTTTCGTATTAAAAAATATTTATTTTGTATTCGTATCTTTAATGTTATTTTAAAATTATGAAGGGGCAATCCGCAAAAATGACCCCTATAATTGGGAATGTTGTGGTGGCAACACTTTTGAATTTTGAAATGTCTAGGATACCGAAAAATTTGTTTTACATACGGCAATAGCGTTATGTCAACTCTCCGCTGCACAGTGGGCTGATATAAGGCCGCCGTGGACTTCATAAAATGTGACTTTGATTTTAATGTGCGTGTGTATATGTTTTACAATTAATAAGAAAAGTTAGTTTACTCGTAGTAAATTTTCTTTGGACCATTGCTCAAAGTGTCCTATAAAAAAACGTTCGTTATTTAAATTAAATTGTTCTCTTAAATAATATGTAGATTGAAATATCACCCCAATGTGCGCTGCTTTGCAGAATTTTACGACCGACCGTGGTCGGTAGGACAAGGTTGAGTGGAGTCGAACATGACTTTTTTATTTACAACTATTTAACATAATTTTAAATTTATCCGACTTTTTGGGTTCTTTACAGCGTGCGTGGTCACGGTGACTGAAGACAAAAGGTGTTGGATGTTAAATAGTTGTAAATTTATAATAATACATAACTTTAATCCGGTTAAAAAGTTTTTTCTATAAATTAAAAAAAAATGTTAAATTGGCTACCTCCTGACCTACACTTTATATAGCGTAAATATATTTGTCAAAAACTACACACAAAAAAGTTCAAAAGTAGATAAATTTATTTATAAAAAAAAACACAAATGAAAACATCGACTCCACTTATTAGACGCGAGACTATTTGAAATGAGCGCACAATTTAGAATGTTGCGCTCATTTTTTGAGGACGTTTTTTAGACGTTGATTGTGCATCTTGGGTTTTTTGTATGTATATCAATGTTTGCGAGTGGTATTTTTTCGGGGACATTTTAATAGTATAAATATGTTTGCACAGGAAATAGTTAACCTAATGATTAGATTTTTAAACGCACTTCTATAATGTGTGTTCTTAGGTAATTGATTTGATAATACATATGATAATTAACGATTTGCATTCTAGTTTGGTGTGGTTGATTGTTGAATTTTGAGCAAATAAATTATGTATTTATTTATTAGACAATTAGGGGGAGGAATCTCTTAAAGGTGCTATTTAAGGGGCCGTTCAAGTTTTACGTAAGCAGATGAACTGCAATTTATCCCCCCCTTCTTCCTCTCTCTCTCTCTCTCTCTCTCTCTCAGCTCTCAAAAATAATAGTATATAAACGTTGTTAATTTTTGGTAGGAATCCTCGAAAATGTATTTCATTTTCAAGCATAGACAATGTGTGGATAATATGTGTTAAAGAGTAAATTTATAATTACTGTTGACGTAATCACCAAATAAGCAAATCAAAGACCCCCTCCTAAAATCAGAAATCCTTTTTTCTTGTTTTGGCTAGTTACGTTAGTTACCTTATGCGAGTGGTCATTAGATTTTCCTCCAAGAGAAGTGATAATCAGATCTCTCTCCTCTAGGCTTATAAGCGGCTGTTCACCTGGTGAGTCTTTAATGAGGAAGACCCATAGAACACACCAGAGACAAGACAGACCTCCCATCACGTAGAACACGCTTTCCCAGCCTAAAAAATAATTCACTGTTAACACTATAAAAATATTGTCATTCATTATAAAAATCCGGAAGAAAAAAATGTGCTAAGTTTTAAACAAATATCAACTGGCCTGACTGGATTTTAACCGACTACAACAAAACGAAAGAGGTTATCAATTAGACATGTAATTTTTGTATGTTCAAGCTCCGCCGTCCGTGGACCACTCTGGATGATCTAGGTATCAAATGATTCGAATTTGCAGCGAATTGGTTTCATAGGAGATATATAACATTGATTTTTGGCACCGACATCCAAAAAAAAATCGTTTAAAACTTATAATAACCAATCAATAGAAATAAGAGTTACTTATATATTTTTTTTACTTTATTTCACCCATATTAGTCTAATCTGTCTCTCCATTTTCAGTTCAAATGAAAATTTGACAAGAGCTAGCAAGTTAAATTTTTAACAATATTAAGGTAAGAGGAAGACTTGGTGTATTACTTTTGGAAAAAAAATATTATTCAATAAATTATTAATTGCGTGAGACACTGTAGTTGATATAAATTTAATAACGTATGATATGATATGTACGATACAAATAATATAAGAACTGACCAATTCATATGACTAATAATGTAAAATGTAAAATTCCTTTAAATACAAATATGCGCGCCATTGTGGGTGGCAGAATACGCGAACTTACGTTGTACCACCTTACACATATGCAATTGCAATAAATTATTATTATTAAATAAATTCAAATAGCTAATACAAGAGTGGTTGCCTGGAAGAGATCGCTCGAAAGCGATAAGGCCGCCAGTCCTCCTTTTCATTTAATTTTGTCAATTTTTTTATGTTATTGCAACAATGTATTAATAAAAAAAAACTTTACCAAGAGTAGCTGTAAGTACTCCGGCCATTAGCATGGAGATGACAGTTCCGAGAGAAGTTCCCGCGTAAACAAGCGACGCCATGACACTGCGCTCAGCTGGCGGCGCCCATTTTGACAGCAACACATGCATCGCTGGGAATGTTACACCCTGAAATAATAAAGCACGAATGGATCTCCGTGGCTTGGTGGTGGCACATGGAAGATTTCCAACGACGCAATAATGACCCAATATGGCACGAAATAATTAACCTAACCTACAAATAAACAGTAATAAAACGCAGTCGGTTTCATGGGGCTTAGGAAGAGTCACAGTAGTGTGTGTAGAAAGTCAAAAACTAAATTTGTATGAAAATGACAGTTCGTGTCAACAAATTTTCATACAAATTTAGTTTTCCACTTTCAACATACATAGAAGTGCATCTTGACTAAGCCCCCATGCCTCTATATATACGAGACTTCAAGCTGCTTACGTAGGATGTGGAAATTAAATAAACCTTTATGGATCTAAAGGTTTACTCCTGCACACCACTCGTCTTGGTTTCCGAGATCCCTGGTCCCACTTGGCTAGTTCGACAAGCCCAGGGTTTCAGAAAAATATAGACTTTTTTAACGCACAATTTTTATAAGCGCCTGTACCCATCTGACACAACCAAGGTTTTAGAGAAAAACTGGCGAAGTTAAAAATATATATTATAAATATAATTACCCCGCCAATACCTTCACCAACTCTCATTATGACAGCTGCAATGTAATGAGCTTCTGCCATCACTGGCGTTAATATTGTGCATATCACATTGATGGTCACACTGAAGAACATCACCCATTTCGCAGAAAACAGTTCTGCTACTCTCCCTCCTGGAAATAGGTATAATTTGCTTTAGTATAGCTAGCTTGCCCAGCATCTGCCTAGGCTAGCTGCACAAAGGCATTTCGATAGAACTTAATAGTAGAATACTAAAATTTTAGCCACGAAACCAGTAAGAGTACCACTACTATATCTCGACACGGTTCAAGTTTGTTTTTTTAATAAGACCGTACACAAAGGTATTTTGTTACAATAAAGTACAAAAAAAAAACCAGTGGCGCTACAACCTTTTTTGGTCTGGGTCTCAGATATGTATCTGTTTCATGATCGTTTGTTAATCTAATCGGCAAGTAGGTGATCAGCCTCCTGTGCCTCACACACGCCGTCGTCTTTTTGGGTCTAAGGCAAGCCGGTTTCCTCACGATGTTTTCCTTCACGGTTCGAGCGAATGCTAAATGCGCACATAGAAAGAGTTCCAATCGAACCTACGACCTCAGGGATGAGTGTCGCACGCTAAAGCCACTTGGCCCACACTACTCCGTCTCCTACAACTTACAATACCATCCGCCAGTCCGCCCTATGAGGGACATGGTCATCGCTTAACAAAACTCAAATTGGGAGTTACGGAGCAAGCCTACTGGTTCTTTTATATTATTAAATTTTATTACAGTAAAAACTAGGCAAAAATAATTGATGATTGTGTGAAAATAAAAGTTCAGAAATGACCTAAAGCCAATATTGTTGCCGTCGTATATCCATATCGATATTGATAGTATATAATTATTCGAATTGACACCAAATCAATTCCGCATCAGTTTCACATAGTAGCCTAAATTGTGGTTTGTATTAGCAAAATGTACGATCATAGGTAACGCAGCACTTACCAGGAATTTGCGAAACAAAATATCCCCAGAAATAACAACTGAGGACAATGCCCTGAACTTCGGACGACCACAGGAATGGACCATCTGCATCCTAAATAGATAAACAAAAAGTTTAATCGATTTTTTATGTTATCATTTATTTACAACACACAAATATACAATTATAGTATGTATTTAATGTCAGACTCCCTAAAGCGTCGCACTTTGGTTGGTTTGACTTGTATAAAATTAAAATAAATCAGTGGCGCTACAACCTCTTTTAGGTCTGGGCCTCAGATTTATTAATCTGTCTATTAGGTGATCAGCCTCCTGTGCCTGACACACACCGTCGACTTTTTGGGTCTAGACATGTCGGTTTCCTCACGATGTTTTCCTTCACCGTTCGAGCAAATGTTAAATGCGCACATAGAAAGAAAGTCCATTGGTGCACAGCCTTGGACCAAACCTACGAACTCTGGTATGAGAGTCTTGTTTACCACACAATATAACGTTTCTTTTCATATAAAACAGAAAACCTAGGAAAATGTATTTTATAGAAAATTCATCACTAAAATATTTAAATTGTATCTGTTTCATATCCGATTGAGAAGTCAGAAGTTTTCAATTAATTATCATTTTAAATACTTTTAGATTATGGTTTTCATTTTTTGTGGAACCAGCTGCAATTACGTCTTAGGGGCTCTTAATAAAAAGCTCTTAAAGGCTAACCACGCACCCGTAAGCCTCTTGGCATTGAATGTGTTCATGGGCCTCTGTTCTAAGAAAAATCACGTACGCATTTGTAATAAAGCCCTACTTTAGATCATAGTTACTATACTCATCTCCCTATTATATCTCTTAATAAGAATTAAAATCGAAACTTTGATAAATTAATACTGTCGGTTAAATGTGAAAGCAGCATTTGGTTTAATTTATTCAATTGGTATTATTGTCGATAAAATCAGGCCGATTGACGTAGTCATAAACTCTATTTAGAGATTTGGGTTGAGACTTGAGGACGCGTCAAACAAAAAGTATAATAACAAAAATAATCTCATATAGTTGGGTCAATAAAAAGATTTCAATTGTTTAATATGTAGACAATTGTGGTCTTTTTTATATTTCCAAGAGTTGTAGTCTCGCCGGTCATAAATCTTTACATTTATAGTTTATACGTGAGTATGAACAACAAATTAGTTTATGTAAATATCACTCTATAATAAAGAGAATTATAATTTTTAAAGATGTCAATTGTAATAGAAAAAAATATTTACCTATACTATATAAATGCGTATGTGGGTGGGTCTCCATTTCCCAAAATCTACAGAACACTGATTTTTATAAAACTAAAACTGTTTCAAAGACAATTTAAAATAAACAAATATAGAGTAATTGCAATATTCTTAACCTGCATAATAATAATAATATTAAATAAAAATAATTTAAATAGTTTGGTCCCTGTGGCAGTGAACCTTTAACGCTGGCAGCATTTCCTCGCTGTATTGCGATACTTATTCGTTGAGCGAGGAAAGCACCAGCTCTGGGGTTTTGACTTAGTGAAATATACCAGATATAACCGATAAGATTTTTTCAATATTTCAATTAGAAGTTTCCGATAAACTTGGGTACAAAGCCGAGCAACAGTTTGAAATTCAACACACGCCTTCAATCTTAGATCAATACACTAGTTAGTTAACCTATTTTTAGTTAAGTTACATATGTAAACAATCATCACACTTGAGGCCAATATGAGCCCTTTAGTTTTTACCGCACTCATAAATTCTATTTTAAGATTTTCGTTTCCGTAATTAGTGTCATTTAGATTTATGAAACCTTAGATAAGCCATGTTTGTTTTTGTTAACGTTGTGTTAGTTATAAGCTCATATTTTAAAGCATTAAAGTCAGTTGTTACCCAGCTTCAAACAAAGAGTTTTATTTAAACATCTTCATACAACGACCGCCACCGATCATAAGTCACTTAAATATCTAATTCCAATAATATCACAGAGGTCAAACTGAGAACCCCTTTTTGAAGTCGTTAATATATTTGTTAGGATCTTCAATATCTATTTGATTAGAAAAAAATCTACATATAGGTCACCTATTTTTATCCATTTGTTGAAAGTTTATATTCACGTGTGTGCGTATTTATTCGCGAATATTGGAATCGTCCCAAAATAACGCAGTTTAGATTGACCTGTTGCAAGGTTAAACTTATTAATGTTTTATGTCCTTAAATAAATAATTCCAGGACGTTAATAAAAGGTAGGAGCTTGTAGTTTATTGTTTATCAGAATGCCAAATCATAAAATGACTGCTTCACGACTGATTTGAGAGCGACCGCCGATGCGAAAACCGCTGTGTGAGTTCGAAAAGTGAGTTACAGAATCACAAGGCTGATTTTATTAATGTTTTGTATACAGGACAAGTCTTTCGAGAAGACACTCTTGGACACAGGCGCTAATTAAGAATTAACAATTTATATTACTCAAAACTTGGCGATTAAAAAGAGTGGCGGAAAGTTTATTGCCAATTCTTCTTACCCGCTCTACGCCCTTGACTTGTGAACTGGTAGTAAATGTAAATTTACAATTTATATTCAATGAACGTTTTGTAAAAAGTATATTTTTATTTACTTAATTAACTTTAATTAAGATATATTAATAACAATTATTTAGATTGAAAAAAAAAAAAAAAAAAAACTTAACGTAAACTAAAATATATCATTAAAAGGAGTCCCTTTAGGCAACGTTCCGAAGATACTGGCAGCGTTCCCCCTTTGAATTGCTAGACTAATTCTTTGTCCGAGGTAGCTGCCAGATCTTCGGTCTCCTGTGATGTCGACTAACCTTTTTGAAATTTCTTTGAAAAGCCTTAAAGACAATTAATTATTTATTTGCAATAATAAATAATTTACAATTAATTTAACTTCTTTTTGACGTTCTTAAATGTACTTGTTTACCTATATGAATAAAGATATTTTGAGTTGGAGTTTGAGTTAAGGAGTTATGGAGTGCCTGGTACATAGTACCAGTGACCCCAGAGCCTGGTGCTCTCCTCGCTCAACAAATACAGCGAGGAAATGCTGCGAGCAATAGGAACACTGTCACAGAGACTTAACTTTTTTTTTGTTTTCTATTTATCAATAAAGTGTAAGATTAGTAAGTCTATGTGAGATTGTAACTGCCTATAGTTATTCCTTACAGATTCCATTTTTTTTATTCTCATTGTATTCGATTTTTTACACATATAGATGACTTGATGTCATAGATGTTATTCTTTTATACAAAAAAACGGCAGGAGACACACATTGCCAGAGCGTTTACCAAGTGCGTTGCTGGCCTGATGGTTACCAAATAGAAAAGAAAAAATAGTACCAAATAGATCAAGAAAATAGCGCACCAAGTTGGTACGCTATTTTCTTGAAGGACCCTAAGTCGAATTTGTTGAAGGACATGGCAATTATAAATATAAGAGCGCTTTTCAAGTTCATTTCAAGTTCTTGGAATTATGTGTTAGTCAGTGATATTATGTATTGTTTATAAATTATATTTATTAACTGATTAGTCAGCCTAATTACCATTAAATCTCGACATAGAAATGACTAAAGCTTGAAAAATAACAATAAGATAAATATTTATAGTGTTATTAGTTGTTAAAAATCTTGAATCATTTCTTTTTTAGTATATATTTCAGAATTCTAAATGATTTATAGAGTTAAATACTACTCCGCCGTGTAATTGTTAACTTATTTTGTATAACCCGGAGGCTTTGATTCCCAGCGAAACGAAAATTACGCCGAATTTCATGACAAATGAAAACACAAACACACAGATTAATGGATGAAACGAAATGAATAATAACTTACATTGCTACTAGTTGAGTTACTCGTTGGTTGACACTCCAGCTCCGAAGGTTGGGAAGCAGTTTCATGTGGTTCATCGTGAGCAGCCTGTTTTATAGCAGTATGGTTTAACATACCAACCATAGCCACAGATAAGTTTACTTTCAGTCCATACACGATGGCCATTCCTATAGATCCCAGGATGGCTAGAATATACCGTGCCGGGATGACACCTGAAAACATTTTTACCTATAGTGCTTTTTGATGTGAAACATCTATAGCCGCACGTAAAACCGATTTCTGGCGTGGCGACGCATGCCGTGGCGACGCGTCGCCTATGTACGCTATATGATGGTGTATATATATACAGTCTATATGCAGTAGTGTGTACAGTGTGTGTATTTCGAAGTCACTGATTAAACGAATTAAGTAGTCACGATTTGAAATAAATTCGTAAATTTTTGTATTTAATGAAAATAAATGTTTATTCAATAAATAGTCATCGTTATCTGGAAAAAAAATCGTAATATTTTATTTTATCATTATGACATATTTAGTTCCTATCACAATCTGTTCTTTTCTTCATATTACTTAATATGTTATATTACAAAATAATGTCGATGTTTTACATCTGCCAGGAGTCCCGTGACGGCTCACATTTTTTTTATTATAAATAATAATATTATTAATTAATAAATAAAAAAAATATCTTAACCAAAAAATAAACACGAAACTGCACTTAAAAGTATTTGTTACATATCCATTGCACCCCCTTTACCCCGCATAAGCAATACCTGCACCCCTCTGACGCAATAGCATTATAAAAGGAAGCTATACACGTATAGCTATACACTGCTCAAATAATAATAAAATAATTTATTAAATAACGATATTATTTATGAATATCATCATATCGTCTTTATTAAAAAATTAAATGCATGAATTGTTTATTAGTTTATTTATATAAAAACCTAAGTACGATTATTTTTTTAGTCTACTCATAATAGGCATGACGAAAAATTTTGAAATCTTCCATTATATGGGTGGAAGTTTGTGGGAAAAAAAAGTTCTTTAGCGCGTGAAAACAGCTCGCAGTGTCATGACGTCGGATCACGGATGTGACGTCGCGTGTAGGTAAACATCAAATGTGTTTATGTGCAGCCAAAGAAAGTAAATAAGTTTTATTATGAGATATTGATCATAATCGTTATAATCATTGAGTTTTGACCTCTCAATCATACAGATCAGTACACGGACGGAGTATCTATGCTTCAACATACAGAAAACTAGACACGTAATAATAAATCCTTCGCTTTCTTATGTCGGTTAAAAAAACGTAGGAGTAGTAGGAATAGGAATAAAAGAAGACTGATTGTTACTTAACTCGAAGTCGCTAGGTGATAGCTCTGTATTTGACAGAAGACGCGATCAACCAATTGTTGCGCTGGGTGAAGATAGTTCCCAAGTTAATTCGATATGCGCAAAATACGGGGAAAGTAATGTACAAAATAATAAATTTAAAAAAAAACATTTATTTTGATTAAGTATTTTTTCCCTTTGGAGAAGAGACTCTTGGGCTGTGGGTTTCAAGTGCACAGACCCTATTAAAGATTTAAATAAGCCCTTGGTAGATAGTGACCCCAGAGCTGGTGCATTCGTATCTCAACGAATAAGTATCGCATTTCAACGAGAAAATAACTTTAAAGGGACTAAACTTTTTTTTATTGGTTTAAATATCTATATAAGGTAGTAGTTAATTAATAATATTACTATGTAGGTTAAGAATATTGTAAATATTATATTTTTGTGTGTTGGAAATAAATATCTTATTATCTAACCAAAAATATCATTTAATTTTGTTTGACGCACAGTTTTCTTAACAAATTTACACATGAAAGGTTTAAAAAACAACAGATTAATTTTAATAGTAGTGTAGCCTATAAATCGTACGGTTCTCAATCTTGAGACGACGCATACAAATCCCAGATATGCAATTAACACTTGTAAATCGCGCGCACTTACATATGAAATTGACGTTTTGTCGTACTGGCCAAGTCAAAGTGACCTTAAATATTTCCTCTTTGGTTAAGAATTCCAAATTCATTTTTTTATAGCTATTTACTCGTGCATTTGTTTTTCGAAAACCGTGCTTCACACATCGCTACCAAATTAGAGTAGCTTCAAGTGGAATGTCTAAGACATCCACCGTATTATTGTTAATATTTGGATTACTTCTTGCAAGTTAAAAAATTCAACTCTGATGGTGCAGTCAAAACCGCCTTCAAAGATTTTATTGATTCCCGTCCGAATGTACCACTTTGATTAATTAAATATATTATATTTATACTACTTTTTATTCCTCCCATACAAAACGCCAATTTCGTATGTAAGGACCTAATATTACAGCGTCGTAGGTCGAACAGCAGGCTTCTTGTCTATTAAGAAAAACTATAAATTATACAACGTGCTAAGTATCGCGTGTCTCGTATAAAATCTTTTACGTTTAAATTGCATCAGTTCTTGGTACTGAATATAGCATTATGATTCATATACATTAATTGCATAATGATTCTATTGCATACTACCTTTGACGTCCTTCAGACGCGTAGAGGACACACAGTCGATATTTCAGGGCCATTGAACTTGATCTAGCTTGTCTCTTTAGTTTTGGTATTATAGTAACCAATTTCCGTAAGGGAGAAACCTTCTTAAGCAAAAGTAATATTTAGAACGTATGTAAACCTTTTTTTATAAGCAGGGGGAAAACGGGCTCATCCCGACACTCTCGCCTTTTAAGTCGCTGTATGCTCTTTTCTTTACCCTAAGTCGAATTGGTTCGGAAATATTCCAGTGGGCAGCTGGTTCCACATAGTGGTGGTGAGTGGAACGACGGACATCAGAGTGATACGGATGTTTTTTTGTATTCTGCCTTGACGTCCGATGATGAAACACAGCTGCAGGCATTAATCCGAACAACTCTTCTGAACATCGATCATTATTAGCAATTACCTATCGTTGTTGTTATGAGCAAGATTGATTTTAAATTCACAAAAAAATACTGTTAAAGTTTGCGTATGTTCACGGTCTCTTAAGAGGTGATTACTCGATAGTAAATTTCTTCACAATTTTAGTTTTAATTTCACAAGTTAATATGGAAATATTCTTAAGACTTCCGTATGCCACAAATGTATTGTAGTACACATACGGGAGCTATAATTCGCTTGAAATCCCGACAATTTATTTTTGAGATTTTTATTCATAATTCCATACACTATGGACGCTCCTAATTAAAAAAAGATGAAATTATTATGAAACATAGATTTGATAAGCCAGTTATATAAAATAGTTTAGTTAATATTTAAAGATACTTCAATTTAGAATCTAGGTACGTATATTAAAAAAAAAATCATTTCGACTTCGCTTCAAACAAATTGGTAATATCTTATTGAGATATTTAAGATACCAAATGACTAAACTAAACAATTACTAATTACGGTATTAATATATTCTAAGGATTAATAATATGTAAACAATTTTAATAACACATTTAAAAGTGGTATTAAAATTAATAAACTATAGTTTAGACATCTAAGTTTTAATGATTGTTTCAATCACGTTGGAATGGCTAAACAATTGATAATTCAGTCTGAAACGCTACATAGACTGTATAAAAATATGATATGGGATAGATTACACCGTAGAAGTTACAGAGTAAGGCTACATAGAAATAAAATAATATTATTTTGCTTCTTATAAGAGAAAACGATAAGTTATTTAAGGGTTTTTTCTATTTATGCTTGTTTCGTTAAAATATTTTTTTTGTTAAAAACAATAATGCAATTATATTTAATTATATTATTTTTAGTTAAACAAATGAATGTAATAATAATGAACTTACGGCCTAAAATATTTCCCTTTGCAGGCACGTCCATTTTTAAAACTACAATTTCATTAAATCTGTTGTAACACGTAAAAATTGTCTCAAAACTCGCGTGCGATTACACTGAGATGAGCTTTTCAAATAACCAATGTCGTACGTGAGTATACGCAATGTGGTGTAATATACTGGTATCAGACTGTATCGCCGATAAATATATTTAAATAGGATGGTCCGACGTGCATTCCGGCATGCAATGAAATTTGGATAAAAGATCGGTTTTTAAACGTTCCCGCTTTTTCAAGGTGACCTTCAAAGCTTCGAAGAGTACCGATCAATGAAAAGGTACCATAATACAAATGCCACGCCTGTTGATTTATCTAAGGATTTGTTATGGAAGTTTTATCATCATCAAATTGTTAATTAGATTGTTTAAATATAGGAAAAGTGTTTTAGTTAGAATATTAAGAATTGTTATTTCTGTTGTGGGTCACGATTTTATCGAATCGAACAAAATATAATTTATTAATTAGTGCATGCAATGCTCCCGTAAGCTTGTGCTTAAAGTCCCTAAGTGATCAAATATTCGAAAAATAATCGAATACAGGACCTCACGCTTCTGTCCTGCTAGGAAAATATTATAATTCAGCAGCCTAAAAGCCTAAATCCTAATGTTAAATTAACTACAAGCTTGATACCAGCGTTTTTGTGGAAATGTACCTCTAGCCATGAAGAAGTCGTATACTAAAGTTATTTCTATAATAACACATAGCTGATAGCTTCAAGTTACTTACCATAACATTGTCTTACGAGGTTTCGTTTAAAAAACCCGCGTGTAGCTTCCGGAAGTGACGTATTTATCATAGTGTAAGCTTCGCCATATAGATTATAAAAAATCTAATGTAATAAAAATATTTTTTAACCGTCATCAAACACGAAGAAGGAGTAGATTTTGTTATATAATTTATAGAATTTTTTTTTTCATTCTTTGTTAATTTTGTCTCTATATAAATTCATTCATTTATTTGATGATAGCAACACAAATGACCATTGTCATCTATCATTAACTAATGACATATCTGTCAGCGGCTTACGAATGCCCATTGCCCCATACAAATTACAAACCGACAAATATTTTCATTTGTCAATTCGCTAGCTTTCGAAGTGGAGTGGCAGTCTTGAAGTAAAGATTTATTTTTCCGCATATATTCTAACTTATTATTTTGTTAAAAAAGTGTTTCTTGAGAACATAATGTAACAATGCTTTAATAAAATAAGTCCGGTGGCTTAAAAAAATCACATTCATTTAAAAATAAGGTGAACTTTCAAACACCATAGAAAATGGTTTACGTTGGAGAAAGTTTATTCTAAAATGTTGCGTGCCTAATCGTAAAGAAATGTTTGGTTTGTAATTAATGTGAATTATTTTATCGACTTCACATGCAAATCAGTTGTGACGATTTCTCTTATTTTGGTCAAGTCAAACAATAATAACCAAGATGGCACTAAAAGTTGAACCAAAGAGTAACCTGGATTTTATCCTAAGAAATTTACTGGCTGGAGGTATGTGCTGTATTTTTTTCTTTATGTTATGGTGTGCGATTTTACATTCATACTTATATCATCTGCTTGGAATAATATGTTTTGTGATTAAAAACTGAATCACAAAATAATATTATTGGAACTTAAGCTTTAAATTTTTTTGGAGCTTTGTAGGACATATCTTATTTGTTCATGTACATTCATATGTAAATAAATTACATTGCAGATGTTTACATTCATAAATTTTTGTCCTCACTATTAAAAAACAAACCAATTTTTTTAGGTGTGGCTGGTATGTGTGCCAAGACCACTGTGGCCCCATTAGACAGAATAAAGATCCTATTACAAGCCCAGTCCTTACAATACAAACATCATGGTGTATTTGGAGGTCTTATGGCAATAGTGAAACACGAATCCTTTATCGCTCTTTATAAGGGAAATGGAGCTCAAATGGTCAGGATATTCCCATACGCAGCATCACAGTTTACGAGTTTTGAGATTTATAAAAAGGTAAGAATTCCATTTGGTATATGTTAGAAATAATTTACTTACTAAAAATAAGATTAAAATTAGTTCATTACTGTCAAAAAGGCTAATCCAACTTTATGTCCAGGTTATCTTTAATACCTGAAACAGTTGAAAACAATTATTTTATTGTCTTCTTCATTAAAGATGTTTATTTCTGTGTCAGTGTCCCATAATTTATTATTGAATTATCCTCAAGGTGAATATTATTGTTTGTAGAAAATTACATCACCTTAGTAGTTGGATTATGATTCTTAATTTAGTAATATATTTGTAATTCAAAGTTTATAATTAAAAGATATAAATTACCTACAAAATTTAAAATGGTTAAATAAAAGTTGAAACTAAATAAACACTACATATGTAATTAAAAGTAAAAATTTGAGAATAGTTTGCAATAATTAGTATACAATTAAAAGCTCATTTAGGTAATTAATATTTTTATGATGGATTTTACTAAAAAATAAATTATCCCTCTAATTACTTTTAATAATAGTTGTTACTGCAATATACAGTTAATGTTTAATTTTTATTGTTTTTATATTTTTATGAATATAAATTTTCTTACAATAGATTTTATATTTCATAATCATGACATTGTTAATGTACAATTATTATTTTATATTAGTTTTCTTCAAGGATATTATGGTAATACTAAAGCTGACTGATTTGTTTTATATCACATTGGCCTTAGAAATTATTTTCAAGAAGCAATCTCTTCTAGAACTAAAAAAATGTAATAAAATAAAAGTAGAATATTTTAGATAAAAGTTTAAGACTTTTGTTCTATAATACAAATAAAAGGCAAGAAAAAATCTATATAACTATATATATATTGTCAGCAAATAAGTTTATTTTATAAACATGAAGTTACAAAATGAACTCACACAGAAGTAAGTTTACTTAGGGTATTTACCTCCTTCGTCGTGTAACATTTTCGTCATCTGTTGTAGCTCTGTCGTAACTATCCTCTAGTCTAAACTATAATTAAATAGGTAAATAAATGACAATCGCGTTTGTCGCTTATTTAGTACTCCTGGTTTAACTTGTGGTTCAATACACAATGTTTCAGACTTAAATTCCGCTAGACGGATAATTTTACTAAAATTAAAAACTTTATTACATATTATGAAAAAGTGTGTATAGTTGAAAGAGAAAGTACTACCCCTTCCCGACAAAAAAGACCCGTAGGAGGCCCCGACATGTCCTAATGGATCCGGATGATCCAATCACGATAGCTAATGATAAATTAAAAGTACGGCAAAGAAAAGTCAAAATCAGATTAGAGTAAAAAACTGCCTTCACCGGGGAAGGCGTGGATCTTTACTTCGTACTTCACTGACTCCAAAATAGCCTGAGCTGAGTTGTAAAGGCCCTTAAGGCCAACAGCGAGATTCCATTCAAAAAAATAATAGAAAGTGCACTAACCCCCAAACTAGGATTTACTGTCGGGGGCAGCTAGTTTTTTAAATCTACTTCCTATATTTAGGCCCAGCACACATGGTGAAACGCAATTGCAACGAAACTGCAACTTCTAGTTACTTTTGAGTTGCATCTAAGTTTCTGCCATAGATTCCTTTGAGAGACCACACATGACGCGACCAGTTTGAAACGCGTTTCAAATGAGTCGCATAAAAACCGTTGTGCAGGAAACTCGCGTTGCGTTTCATACATCGGATTTGGCTTCTTTTGAACAAAATGGCTGACGACGAACAAAAAAACATTACATTTATGTTAGAAGTGGAAAAGTTTCCTTGCTTGATAATACCACACTAATTCTTGTAATTCTTTGGCAGCCACAAACATACGACAGTTGATATTCTTCTCGATGTAGGGATGTATCCACATAGTTCTTCTTTTACGCCTCCTTCTTTGTGGAAGATACAAATACAGAACCAGAACTTCTTCATCACTTGAACTAGACATTTTGGAGACGTCTGTCTGGTCTCAAAATGATTGAGACTAATTTCATCATATTTAGGTTGCGGCGTGTGTGGAAAACGTTTGAAACTGGTTTCAAACCTATAATTTCAAAAGGGTTTCGTTGCAGTTGCGTTTCACCATGTGTGGCTGGGCCCTTACTCCTTTATATAAGGTGTGTAATTCAACGTATACGGTTTACATTAAGGGTAAGACAGAAACGAGAGTTAGCTCGAACTATGACTTGTATGTCAAAATCTAATATGTTGACATACGAGAGACGAATACTCATTCCTGAATATCACCCTAACTTTCAATAGGGGAATTATAAATGAATTGTTATTGCCAATAAAGCACAGACAGCGTTCGGGTCACTAGAACGTAAAATTGGAGTCAATCTTCGTGTCCGTTATAATGAAGGTGAAACTTCAAATATTTGATAAGAACCGGCCGAGATGCTCGTATTTGGCACGCGGATAGCACACTCCTTACATACTTGATTAACTTGCCGTGTTAGTTTAACATATACATAAACCTTGTACTATGCTCTGTACATAATTAATGTCTGCGAAATAATATTGAATAGTAAATATTAGAACATTTGGAATGTGTTAGTCCAAGATACTAATACTGTATGCATACAATACAGATTTTAGCACTATATATCTCTTTGAATTGTTATTTTATATTGGTCTGACTGAGCTTCTCAAAAAAAAATATACAGTGTCTTATAAACATATGGAGCAGTGTTGGCCTAGTGGCTTCAGCGTGCGACTCTCATCCCTGATGTCGTAGGTTCGATCACCGGCTGTCCACCAATGGACTCTCTATGTGCGCATTTAACATTCGCTCGAACGGTGAAGGAAAACATCGCGAGGAAACCGACATGTCTTAGACCCAAAAAGTCGACGGTGTGTGTCAGGCACAGGAGGCTGATAGTAGGTGACTTGCCTATTAGATGAAAAATGATCATTAAACAGATTAAGAAATCTGAGGCCCAGACCTAAAAGAGGTTGTAGCACCACTGATTTATTTATTTTTTTATAAAAATATGTACTAAAGACATTGTGTTTACTATAGCTATTTAATAAGCTATCCAGCATAAAGAGTTTCGATTCGAGCCCTTTTAATTTCAATCATAGCTATTTGATGTAAAGCGACCTTCACTCGGTGATAATCTTTATATCATTAAAAAAAAAAACAGCAAACAAATTTTTTTTTATTACATAGTTTTGATATACGTAGTTGCGTAAGAAATTATTAAATTATAATTTATTTACATTTAATATAGAAATTTTTATTATGACACTAGCAGTCCGGCGTTGCTGTGGCTAAGGTTTTTGTTATATTACATAGTAGCAAACTATTCGAGGGAAACGGTAGGAGAACACCATTCATGGGGACCACCATGCTTTTTTGGTGGTTATGCCATTAAATTGTAGCTTATGTGAAACGTTGGTACTTTCAACACAGCGCCATCTGTTAGAATTGTGACTGTCAAATAATAAACAAATAATTTGCAATAAAATAATATTACGGGTATAAATGAAGATGTAAGCTATCCTATCTTTTAAGTTAGATCAAACTACACACGGTGTGCAAATTTGATTGATATCGGTTCGGTAGTTTAGGAGTCCATAGCGGACAAACAACGTGACACGTAATTTATATATATTAAGATAAGATAATAAGCTTAAAAAATATTTCGCATGTAATGTACAAAATGCATGAAATAAAACCCATGTTATCATTTATTTTGGCATATTTCTTTACAGTATTTAAGCGGTCTAAGCATACCCATGATTCAACATGGGGACAAATTTATTGCGGGAGCTGGAGCAGGTCTCACTTCAGTGACGCTCACATATCCTCTTGATACTATCCGAGCTCGTCTGGCCTTCCAAATCACAGGCGAACACAGATATACAGGAATTGCTCATGCTGCATCTACTATGTTTAAATCGGTAAGAATATTTATAAGGTTGCCAGTTAATGTGCTATTTCAGAGAAAAAAAGCGTTATAGAGTAAAATTACTTCTACTATATTAAAAAATCAATAATTGAAAATATAGATTATCAATTTTGTTAGGTACTCGTGACAAAACGTTCACAGATTAGTCGAATCGACGAATGACGTAGCACCTGTAAATAATGTTTTCGTCTGTCTAATCCCGATTTTGCCTTGGAGATTGAGATATCGTACATATATGTGAATTTTAAGAATGATTATTAACACGTAAAAAGCTGTTTTTTGCAACGCCATCTGCCTAGAGTAGCATTTTGGCGAATTCTTTAAATTATAATGTTTTAAACCCAATTCTTAACAGAATAATATACAGTATATACCATTTCAGATTATTTATTACTAGACTCACTAATAAATAATCTGAAATGGTTTATAAAATCTTGTCTAGTAGCCTAGGGAGCGTTCAAGTATTACGTCACGCAATTTTTGGAAATTATTGCCCCCCCCCCCCCATGTTACGCGCCGTAACGTTTTTCTGTACCCAAGTATAGTAAAACGATTCGTGACCACCTAGTGACTCTTTATACCTAAAAGTTAACATTATGTGGTGTAAAGTACTGGGAAGTCGAAAATAATATTAACAATAAGGGCTTAATCTCCGCCCTGCAACGTAACATTTTACAAAAGGACCCCCCCCCCCGAATTCGTTACGTAATGCTTTTCTCTGAACGCTCCCCTATTCTCTGCCCTCAGCTGTCTAATATATTAACTCGGCAACTTTCAAGATTATAATAAGACGTAACATCCATTACTTACAAAAAAGGATCCAAAATTTACTATTGCACTTATTCTTATTTTAAAGAATTGAGAACAAAAATTATTCACAAAGTATTTTACAATAATTAGAGGTTATTAGGGTGACATATTAACATTGTCTGGATGAGATATTAAATACTTATTTCCTTTTTTAAGTGACTTTTAACGATAATATATACACATAACTTAATACCTCTGATCTAGTCGAGAGATTAGCCAAAGAATATTTGAAAAAAAGGTAACCCCTTTTTTCATCAGTATGAAATCCTTATGTCAAACGACAGATTTATGTATTTGTTCATTTGTTTCTTCCAATAGGCAAGTTGTTCAGTATTCTGTACTTGAACATGATGTCGTGATGGATTGAAGGCTATGGCCTCGCGTCAGCGTGCGACTCGCGAAGAGATACCCTGCATTGCTACAGCGATTTATCTTATATCATCGCTGTAGCTAACCTCGTATGTCCAGCGAACCAAACATTACAGGAAACGAAAAAAATGTTTCATTTTGTCAATGTTCGTTAAAATATTATCATGTGCTTCTGTCCATAGTTTAAGATAAAAAGGACTTATTTATTATATCCTAAGTATATAATAAAAAATAAATGTTTTTTTGACATACGAGGTTATCATTCTACAGTGACGATATATTAACTCAAACTCAAAATATCTTTATTCAAGTGGCTAACCAAGTACACTTTTGAATCGTCAAGTTAAATTAATCGTAAATTTACATTTACTACCAGTTCGCAAGTCAAGGGCGTAGAGCGGGTAAGAAGAACTGGCAAGAAACTTTCCGCCACTCTTTTTAATCGCCAAGTATTGTCATACAAATTGTTTGAACTGGAGCAATTCAATCCCAAGGATTAGGATCATTTAAGTAGTCCTCAAATTTATAAAAAGCTTTGTTGATTAATTTTCGTTTAACGACGGCTTTGAATTTATTTAGTGATAATTCTCTAATTTCGCTTGGGAGTTTGTTGTAAAAACGAATACAATTTCCATATAAGGAGTGGTTTATCTTTTAGAGCCTGGTTGGTCGTACACTCAAATTAGTTCTATTTCGCGTATTATACTGGTGAAAGTCACCATTTGTTTTAAAATCGTTTATATTTTTTTGGACATACAACAAGGCATCAAGAATATATTGACCAGATAGTGTCATAATATTTAATTCCTTAAACTTATTCCGTACCGACTCCCTCGGAGAAACACAACAAATACCCCGAACAGCCCGCTTCTGCAGCACAATTATCTAATCCTATACCTTTTAAGTTAGTCTCTTAACAATTTTAAGATGTTTTTTAAATTTGTACGTTAACAGGAGGGCGGTATACGTGCATTGTACCGTGGTTTCGTTCCAACAATGGTAGGAATGGTACCGTATGCAGGTTTCAGTTTTTACTGCTTCGAGTCACTGAAATATCTATGTATGAAGTATTTCCCGACGTCCTTGTGTAGAAAATGCGATAGGAATACTGGTATGTATATGACTTTTTGATATAAACAAAAGTAATTTTTACAGTCGCGGTACATATACAATTTTTATGTCTTAAGTGACAATCTAGTTATGAGCATTGTCAATCAATAATATCAAACTCCATAGTACGGTTTGACACCTCTTGAATGTTTTCAAATCTGACGGATGGTGCTGATGATGGTTTAAAGCATTAAACATATGCCGATAAAATGTTTATTATATCCAAAAACATTATATTAAGTATAAAAGTAAATTACCTCGAGTTTGTTTCAAGGGAAAAATATGTTAACATTAAAAACAAAAAGTTAGATTAAATATTCTATACGTCTTTTCTATATAGGTTCTGTGGCAATTGCATAGATTATATATAATATTGTCTTTGATACATATAAACGCTAATGAATAATTATGTAATTTTTGTTTTGTTGTTTTAGGCGGCCTAGTCCTGTCAGTACCAGGAAAATTGGTGTGCGGTGGACTAGCAGGGGCAGTTGCACAATCTGTGTCCTATCCACTAGACGTCACGAGACGGCGGATGCAATTGGCGGCTATGGACCCAGCTACGAAACATTTCGGGTGAGATTAATAACATATATATTGGTTTTATTTTATTACGTGACAACGTCTTATAATTCGATGGAGCCGGCTGCACGCACGAAAAAACGTGACGCATACGGCGTTATCTCGCTCTGAGGCGTTCCATTTAAGGCTTGAAGTGCAAGCGAGAGCGCGGAACGAGCGAAAAAGAGGCACAATCGGCCTCCGCGTTCGGCAGCGTTCGACATCTTTATTGTATATAAAGTATATATCGTATTATATCGATTGTAATCGATCAATTCTACCTGATCTATTTACCTCCTTCTCTATATCCCTACACAATATCTATCAAACAAATAATTTTTTTTTTTTTTTAATGCAACCATTCCATCAGTATTTTCTTATGACGTTGTCACGTTCAACTATCGTCAGTAAACCGACTTTACAGACAACCGATTTTTTTTTTGCAAAACCATATAATATGTATATAATGTGCACAAGAAATATCCTTGTTACTCAGGTAGAATTCTAATAGTAATAGTGATAACTTTTGAAATCTTTCGTGCTTATAACCTTCTTTGGCATTGACTTTAAAGGGTTCTATTTAGTTTCTATATGGTATAAAATAAAAATAAATTACAAGATTTTTAACAATATTATTATCAGAACCATGGTACTTAAGTACGCATTAAATACTCGCTCGTGCGATTAAGGAAAGCATCGTGAGGAAATCGGCACGTGTCAGGCACAGAAAGATGCTTTCCTGTGAAAAAGTGATTACGAAAAAGTACAGGAATTTGTGAGCAAGGCTTGTAGCGCCACTTTGTTTTCATATATGTATATATTTTATTATAATATTTATTAGAAAATGTATCTTCACTTTATCTTCACCGTCAAACTTCCAAAGTTCACCGAAAATAGTTATCAATACACGTGCTTCACGCATGTAGACGATTTAATGAATAACGTATGTATATTAAAATTTTATTGAAGTGCTTGTTGATGATAGCAATTTTAATGCTATATATTACTTGCGAGGATAAGAAACTCTATACTTCTGAATCTATAATTTAGCAAATATAGTCTATATAATTAGAAGTAACTGTGTAATAATAATTATAAATTAGCGAAAGATTTTCAGAACACCTAAAAAATTCTACTTGTACTGAATGTTCACCAGTTTTTACAAAAATAGCTTAGCTGGACGTAAATAAAACTTAAAATAATATTTTTCTGTCACACAATTATAGTCATTTGATCGCCTGTTGAATCAGTCAATTTAAAATTTACAATAGTAACAAAATTTACATCTGATTAAATACTTTTATAGTTAAATAGTGTCATATGTGATATATTCACATGAGTATAACACCATTAAAAATACACTTAACACACGTTTATTGTTTTGAATTAAATCATAAAACTTCAGTTCGTTTTATACATAGTTTATGTTATAGCTTTTGAGTATATATTTTTTATATTAATAATTTAGTTATGTAAAACAAAAAACAAATTAATGATGCGTTTCGTTAGGATTTTACGGCTTTAGCCTCAATACATAATACGACTCATGGTAGTAGACTTCTTCTGGTCTTTTGACTGTATATTAATTTTTATTTCAAGACATTATGTATGTATTCAAAGTCGATAAGTTATAGTTAGGGTCTGTTTCACAATGTACTGATAAGTTCTACATAAGTTCCAAATTAGCTATTTATTACTTATTGGTGGGATAAACACTATTGTTGCGTTTCACGACTGTCAGATAGATTCGTCACATAAAGTCCATCATAAGTTATGAGTCCAATGAAGTGTCAAATATCACAATTTATCTTCCAAATAATTTATGTATTATATAACTATTTGGTACTTTATCCATACATTGTGAAACGGACCCTTAATAAAGTATAAATCAAATATGGTCATAGAAAAAAAAAATTACGTAGCCTATTTAGATACGAGACGAGTTTTCAATTGACTAAAATTGGTGCCGAGGTTCAAAGTGTATCACATATTGTTGTCATACTAACGGGTTATATTTTTATTTCTTATATAATTTTCTAACACCACCATTTCTATTGCATATTTCTTGCACTGGGGTTGGCAACAATAACAGAAGGTTTGTACTTTTTGTATATAATTTTGTTTTAATGTGTTTGTATTATTTTTATTTTAACTTTTGTTTTTAAAATTATATCTACAAAACAACTACATTTATTATTATTATTCTTAAGCTATCTATGTCTATGTAATTATTTTTTATGGTTTGTTTAACCGTGGCTTATTAACGCTCATATAACTCTGGAGGTTACAGGTTTAAAAATATATAGTTCGGCTTAAATATCTACTTGCTATTATAGAAAGCATAATCAAAATCCTAACCTGTGCTCCATTGGGATAAACTTACTCACTTTTATATATGCAATAAATGAATCTAAAAATACTAATTATCTTCCAGAGCTAATTACTAATTTATCAATTTTGTATCGGCAACGTAACGTAACGTGTTTTGCGTGAGGGCGGCATATGCTTTTTGTAGAAGACCATTTGCATTTTAAATGCAATACGTCAATTTTGGAGATAAAAAACTAATAAACAAATATTTTACAGCATTGGTATGTTTTCAACACTCGCGCATATTTACCGCGAAAACGGCGTCATAAAAGGATTATATCGTGGTATGAGTGTGAATTACATCAGGGCTATTCCTATGGTAGCTACCTCCTTCTCCACATACGAGCTGATGAAGCAGCTCCTCAACCTTGATACTGGCATGAAGGTATCATAAGGATTATTCTATAAGACTTCTAATGTGACATTAAATATATGTATATTTTGTCTTATTACGTCGCAAATATAAGTTGATATTAATAAAGATGTATGAAGGATTGTGGATACTTCGACTTGTATTCCAAGTTTAATATACAATTATTCCGTAAATTATTAGGCGGTTAAAAACCGCAATACGAACTTAGAATTATTGAAGACAGAATTTCCATTTGTATTAGGCAGCAGGCGATAAGTTTTGGAGTGAATTAAATTCACGATAGAAAATAAAAATAATTTAATGTGATTCAAACAAATCTTGAAAAACGCCAGGATCTATTCACTTTTGTTTCCTGGGCGTCATATTTATCTATATTTAAAAATTATAATTTGACATATATTAATAATTAGTAATTTAACAGGTATTATTGTAATAAATTGTATGGGATAGGGTAGAAATAATTAGTTTAAGTTAATCAGTATTTGTTTTGCTGTTAAAAATAAATTTGAATTGGTTTCAACTGACAATAATAATAATTTTCGTTGTGTTAGCTTTAGCTCAATACTTACCACATTGGCATTAATTTGGTTTATTTGTGAACTCGTTCTAATCCGATTTTTTTGTATTAATGTGCTTTAAACCAAATTTATTCAAATAAGAACAAAATAAATGAAAATGTATATTTATTGTATGTAACGAAATTGAATACAGATCATATTTAATATTTTTTTGTTTTATTTGTCCGTGAACAAGGGAACATCAATGAAAGATTTGTGTATAATTAATTTTATTTATTAACTAATGCCTATTTACGGTCATAGTACAGAGTTGTAAGAATAAACTGTTTTAATCCGACATTATTGCCAACACTGTATAATTTTAGTAAATGTATCAATTTGCAACATTGCACGTATTCGCTCTATACATATTCTCAGCGTTTGCCAGGAAAGCCTTATACGAACCGAGCTACGATCGCGACTCACAAATGGAGCTCGAAGATTTTTTTGTTCTTTTTTATTTATTTACCTAACTTACATAACTTAATACTTATCAAAGAAACGTGTGGCGTCCGATTGGTGGGAAAATCTTTGTATACACACGCTCTCAGTGCAGATTTGAAAAAGATCGCTTATTCATATAATGGCACTGACAGAACTTCGTCGAGCGTCGCGTCTGCCAGAAGTTTCGTTCTCGCCCATTACGACCTATTCATATAAAATTCTATGTTCTCCGCATTTGATACATTGAATACCGAGCTTACACTATAACAACCTACTACTTGATCTTTAGGTATGTACAAATACGTAACTGAAAAGCTCCACGCTATTAAACAGGTACCAAAAGAGGAGGAATAAAATGCATATTTCGGGGGACACAGCGTTTGCAAATTTGATTATTAACATCGCAATCAGCGTTTGCGTCAAAAAATTAAATGCTTAATAACGTACGTACGTTATTATTGTGCTCGTGCGAAGCGTACGACCGATACATTAATTTAAAATACATAATTTCCACACTAGTACACCTTAGAGCCACCCTCTATATGGTGGTATGTCCATAGATAGAAATGAAACTCAGTTTTATAAAATGTTTTTAATGAGTTCTAACTTGTATTTGATACATAAATAATACATACAATTGTGTCGCGTTGTCCGTCCGTGTATAAAATTCAATGAACATACCAGCATAACGCAAGGCAAGTCTAAGCTACGCACTGGTAAATTAAAATATCGCCCCCGCCATTTTGTTACAACTACTGCACGCGTTTAGTGTATAACGCGTATTTATTAGTAATTTACAATTCCAATGGTCTATGACAATTCAAAGACAAAAGATTATGTGTGTTCTTTATCATTTTAACACAATACCGTTCGAAACAAAGACAAAGAAAAAAAAACAGAAATTTTACAGAGATCCTTTTCGAGTATATTTGTCCGAAAATGATAATTATAAAGCTTCATTATGGTAAAGAGCAAATTTAAACCACATTTTTCTTTGGCCCTATTACAAATATTTGAGAAAAAACGGCACACCTCTTTGGTATTGAAAATGCATAAAGAAAACACGTGACCTTTTAGCAGACAATTCTGAAAGTATCTCATTAAATGAAACGGAGCATGTTATAATAATTTTTGTATTTTTAATTGGTTTAAACAATTTTTAGAAAACAAGGTAATAGTATAAAAATTCCTGAAAACAAAATTTTGAAGGTAAATAAAGTTTTTCTGAGGATAAAAAATTTACATACATATTTTGGTAAAATAGTAAAAAAAAAATGAGATTGAAGGTGTTTTGAACCCATATATGGCCGAGCTCGGGGCAAGGGACCCGGTTGAGGTATTTTGGGGTATGGGGTAAATAAATCGTTTGCGGGGGCGTTCGGACGACAATGTGGCTGCGATCTTGTACCACTTCTGCTGGGAATACGGCTTTCACTGAAAAATTATTTATTGTTAAGACCGTGTATATTAATAACATTATTAATATTAATGAATTTACGTTTGGAAGACATATTTGATGCCTGGTGAGAAAAATGATTGGTGAAACTCGAGGTTCACATTTTTATGTATTTTATTCAAGAAAGCCACTTACGTATTATGTCAGTTCTCCAATTGAAAAAAAACGTCGTGATCGTAGAACAATGTCGGATTTGAAAAAAAAATCCAAAATCCACTTTTTATCATATTTGGCTACTACATTGACTAAATATTACGGCTACAATAAAAAAAATGGCATGTGTTTTCAAATTAATCGGTCGGTAAAGTGACGGATAGAAGATAGAAGCATGTGATTTTTCTAGAAAACTGTGTAATTTAATGTTATTATTTTTATTTTGTTAAACAAAACAAACCCTTCTGTTTGCTTGTATGTAAATTTTCATAATAAAAGAATATGAATTAAAAAGGTTATGATAAAAAAACTAACATGATTATATTATTTCGAAATGGCTGCCCTGTAAAGTTTACTATATGTCAGATCCGTCACTATTCTACGACTATGACGACATTGTCTTAACGGGGTTTACTGCACCCATTATTCATACAGTACTGGTTTCATATATTTTGTCCATTTATTGCAAGAATAGTAAAAACACCAATTTTGATCGCCTACATTACGTTGCATAAGGTTAGAATTCGATCAAAACAAATTTCCTTTAAAAATTATCAATGAAATGAGATTGGGGAACTTACCGCTATATAATTAATATTATGAAACATTTTTGAACTTAAAAAATGTATTCATAAATCTTAAAAAGTATATTATTTGGGGAGTCATAAATACAATTTTTTGAAATGTATTAATTGGTTTCACAGTAATTTAGAAAAAGTAAAAAAAATACTCACAGACAGCCTACATAAAATAATCAGGCGTCCGCCTCGTGACATGAGGCTCGCCGCGTCTCGGGGCCGGATCGAATTGCAGGCTGCGAAACAAGTAATCTTATAATAAACCGTACTCACCTAACAATTACTTATCTTACTTATAATAAGCGGTCATAAACTTTAAGTATCCACAATTAACGGTTTGAACCGATTGATTTGTATCGTTCGATACTTATCAAAACGTCATCACTTTGCGCTTCTAATCATTCCGCTTTTAGAAACCTAATAACTTCTGTAATTTTTGTTACAAAACTAGGTCTTGGATAGGATTCAGAGTTGAGATTTTGATACAGTATTCCCTCTACAACGCGGTACACCCGGGCGGCGTTATAAGAAAACGCGTTGTAGAAGTATTCTCGTAAAACTGATTTTTTTAAACAATACATAAACTAGGAATATGAATATAATAGAGTTATTTAGTTTAATTTTATAACAACACAATTGAAACAGGTGCAAAGGTACGCAAAACTAATTATAGACTTGACATATTATAAATTTCACATTACAGAAATATAGCTCGAGAAATCTCCGCGTTATAGAGGGAAAATACCGCGTTATATGTGGGGCGGAAATCGCGTTATAGGGGGATTACTGTATATGAGTTTTAGTTTTTAATAAGTCTCGTTTCTGAAGGGTAAACATTATACAACTATCACCCTTTTTTATTTAATATGACAAAGGTTTCTATTTCTATATATTTTTATTCATATATAATAGCTATCGTTTCAAAATAATCCTTTTTATTAGTATAAATTATGATTAAACACGCTGCAGTTTTAGTTTTATATGCGAGACACGATGTCGTTAACAACGTCGATTAGTTTTAAATTCTACCTCTAATATATAATTATATTAGAGGTGGAATTCAAAACTAATATATTTTATATATTTTACCTTTCATTATAAGATTTTTTGTGAGATATAGTCATGGGTGATAAGACACATTGATAACACTATGACTCACTTCAAACAAACTAAGAGACTTTTCCTTAATAATCATAAACGAAATAAAAACATTTCTACTATCTTTTTTTCGAAAGCAACATTTCTGGCTTATCATAACTATTTTAAAGTCAAAACTCAATTCTGCCCTGTTCACTATGTTTTTTTAATAATATATGATAAAAATAATTCAAGAGGATTTAATTTTGTACATTGTTTTTTTACATATAAATATCCATACCAGAAGCTCTCACTTGTTTAAGTGCAATCAGAATAAAATAGCAAATTCAAAATATCAAAGTTTACCGTAACAATATGATAATAAAACTGCAGTTAATTCTTAAGTTACATAACCATTTCTATTATAACATTCTCGTGAGACACGTGTAATAGTAATAATTTAAATAATTACGCAATTGTAATCCAGTAATTACAAGATTAGAATACTTACAACGAGTACTTAAGCGCATCATCCAATTCCATTATGGCGGCTTGGTTCCCGCACCTGTAATACAATTTTATAAATGTAAGAAGAACTTCGAAAAAAAAATGGTAATAGAATGTGATATCCTTAAAACCTCTGGAAAACTCAACTTTCAAATTTCGTTTCTACCCTCTAAATAATAAGAGTGTTAAGAAGTATGTGTGGTTTAAATTGTGTGATAGGATAAGCAATAGTGATATAAGTGACCACTGTGGGAAATGACAAGGATTTGATTCACATTTCAAGGATCGTCATGCTCGCTTAAATGTCATTGCTTGTGGCGGCGTCCATGCGTCGGGTTGTCTCTCTCCCTAAAATATAACGAGGGGGCCGATGGCTGGCCATGCGTCATACTCGTGAACGGGTGCTACTTGTGGTGACAAGTCGTACTTGAATTAGTGTATACGGCGATGTTAGTTGTTTCGACTATGTATTTGCGTGTTGTTCCAACGAAAATGTAAGTGACTTACAAACGTTGTGTAAAACAAAAACTTGGCAATTAAAAAGAGTGGCGGAGAGTTTATTGCCAGTTCTTCTCTTCCGATCTACGCCCTTGATTTAAGAACTGGCAGTAAATGTAAAATTAGAAGCATTTAATATATTTTTTTTGACGTCCATAAGTGTACATTGTGTTACCTACATGAATAAATGAGTTTTGTTTGTTTGTTTGTACAAGTAATTTACAAGGCAACCGGCTGGTGAGATTTGGTTGGATAGGCCATGTCGTACATGGCTGGACGGAAAATTGACAAAATCAAAGGTCCCGGCTGAATTCTATTAGACTAGTAGTCATCGGCTGTTACGACTATCGGTTTTTACGACCAAATGTGAGTAGTCCCTTCGATGTCGTTATTAACAGATTTTGACTTTACAGTCCTCGATAAACAAAGACTGATCAGCAGGATGTTGTGAGACCACATAAACAATGCGCATCTCTATGTTCTTTTGTACTGTCTAACTGCTACGCAAACAATTTCAGCACTCTATTGGTACCTTCCTGACAATTGAACCTACCTGTAGCAATAGTTCGGCGCCGAGAATATGGTGACAACATTGCGATCGTGGCACCAATTGTATCCCTCCATGACGAGCTGGTGAGCGCGGGACACCAGCGTCAGCCCATTGCTGTGGTTGAACGTCTCGGAGATATCTTGACCGAACGTGTAGCCCGCGCCACGGGGGGATATTCCCCATCCACCTCTGTAATATACATCATCATATAAATAAAATAAACTGGGTGTTATCATATTTTTTGGTCAGGTCTGGCCCTCCGATGTCTGTATGTGTATCATTTGTTTCTCATAGGCAAGTAAGCGATCGGCCCTCTGTGCCTAGCAAACGCTGTGGACAGCGGTGCAGCAGAAGTTCGAATTTACGATGAGGGCCACTAGGCCAACACTGTTCTTAGCAACATGCTGCATTTAAGACTTGGACCAGGCAAATTTTGAGTAAAAAAATTTGAAATATGTGGAACGATATGTAAGGTGTTTGTTACAATTGAAACATACATATCTAGAAATAGCCAATTTTGGATTAGCAAATTATTTGGCTCTAGTATATCGTACATTTATCCATCCACGAATATATATGGTTTCTCCTACTATATACTCATCATTTATCATTTTTAGACTTTAAAGTAGCCTTTGCTAACCCGAATCAAATCTAACTAGATATCGAACCCACAGCCTCCATGTTATATGCCTTAACATCTAAGCTTCTGGTTAGAGTTGTTTCCATTATCATTATCACTTTACGTAACCATAGTACTGAATGCTTCGCGGCGTAACACATCATAGTCTTTGATGTCACAGTTTACTACCTGATTTAGATACTAGCTAAACATTGCAACGCCTCTATATACGCAACTAAATTTATAACCACAGCAGCCTAAGCTGTTTCTCTTTTAAAGGTTTTTGATACTTTTTCCAAAATATTTCAAGGTTGAATATATGCTATTTCACATTTTCTTATGACACGCAAAACTCAAAAAATTTTAGGTATTCACCATACGCAATATACTTAATATTACAGGAAGCCTAGGCGAGATTTACACCATTAATTGTATTAAAAGACAGGTACTAAAAAGGATTATTATTTATTTTTTCTATCTAATAATATAAACGATTTTGCTAAGAAAAAATATTTTTAAAACGCTTATAAAGGATCATGAACATTTCAATTATCATGAAATTGTTATTAAATGTTTTGTCCTCATCATTCTCACGAGACTGCAGAAGATCCGTAACAAAATATTAAATTATAGTCCGATTATGAGTAACGTCGTTAAAGGATGTTTAGATAAAATTTGTTTTTTTTTTAAATTTAATAATTTCAATGTTATAATGGAACATAAGATACAGGTATCACTTATTTCACGTCATTAAATTTGAAACTGTAGGCATCCCTACTCATCGTCAAAGACAGAGGGTGTAAGCCGAGAGAAAAAGCCGGCGTAAAAAACTCTCGGTACTCTTTTAAAATAGCAAAATCATCAAACAACACTTATTTTAAAACCAATATCGCAAATTAATTAGAAGTCAACCTACTAATTAACACTGCTACAAATAACACTACGAACTGTGCAAAGAATTCTCAACTAGAAGAATGTTTTGTGATAAGATCACGCTCGTGGTACTAGCAAATATAAAAACGTGACAATTACACATATAAATAACACTGTAAGTCAATAACGATAATCGTAAAACGACACGTCAATTACGCCAAAACTGGTTCAGTAGAACATGCACAGATTGGACAAGATAAGTCTACACATTCGATACAAACAACAAAGCATCAAAACCTAGTAAAATTTATAACGTCGGTATTTCTTGTGTGAATTATATGATATGTTTTTGAAGTGAAACTTCTCTAGGCGCATAAGGGTAAAATTTTTACGGATGAAACGCAATAATAATAATATTAGCGTCACGAAGATGTGCAGCGTTTTTGTCGAAGAAAAGGGAGAGAGCGATTGAGAGAGAGTCATACCTTATAGAAATTCTATTTTTAAAATTAAAATTTCACCACGTGTTTTTATTATCGAAGAAATAAATTTAAAAAATTCCATTTATAATTTGTATTGATTTTCGACACTTAATATT